>NC_081157.1:23154606-25554606 GCF_012432095.1 Onychostoma macrolepis | reverse complement strand
CGGGACAGCTGACCCAGTGTCCTGACATTTTATCCTACCCGTCAGATTATCCTACCGGGGCTTACTGCGCATGCGCAAATCAATATTGTGTCTTTTTTCTCATGCTGAACAACAATATTTAATGTATCTGCATTACGGTATGGGTAGGTTTAGGTTGGGGTAAGTGTAGACATTAATAAAACACAATCTAAAAGGTAGAAAAAGTTATTTATTGTTGGTTTCCGGTAGCTGTATCCCTTCTAGCCGCAACCACGAATATAACACATAATTACTGTATTTGCATTACTGTAAGGGTAGGTTTAGGGTTGTGGTAGGTGTAGACATTAATAAATCATAATTTGACAGGTTGCATTTTTCGTTGTCGAATTGTACTACCTACTGTTTTAATGGGAGGTAGCACAAATCGACAGAACACCGGCCCAAAGCTCATTCCATCTGCAGGAAGGATCACAATGTCTCTAGTGCCACATGGTTACTGTTTGCTACACTTTATCTGTAGTAACAGCACACTGACTCCTCAGTGGGCTGCTTTATCAGTCTGTGGAAGATAGGAGGCCTCTAATTTGAATTTTTATTTATATATGAATTTATATATGTGTATTTTTGTCTTCATTGATTTTCCTGTTGCACTCGGATGCATGTCACGTTACAGAACTAAAACGTGGGTTGTGAATGCTGTTTCATTTATCAATCACCCTGCCTTTAACCCATGTGTGTTTCTGCAGGTCATTGCAGGCTCAGGGCTGGACGTCGGCTTCACTCTGATCTCCCCGCATGGATACAGATTGGTCTCCGACTTCAGAAAATCAGATGGCATACACACGTAAGCTTCACATCCCATAGTGCAAGAAGCTGAAACATTTACTCATAGTTTCGGACTGTTATAACTCACAGTATTTGCATGTCCTCCGCTGCAAAATTGCATGCTGTCTGCTGCTGCAGGGCTTACAGTGACCACAACTGAATTTACAGAAAACATTTGCACGTTTACAGAATTGTTTGAGTCAAATGAAAAGTCAAGTCAAGTCAAGTCACCTTTATTTATATAGCGCTTTTACAATGCAGATTGTGTCAAAGCACTTAACAGTATCAAATTGGAGGATAGAGTGTCAGTAATGTATAATGATAAGATTAAACACTCAATTTTCAGTTAAAGGCATTTCATTATTGAATTCAGAGATGTCATTGTCTAGCTCAGTTTAGTTTAAATAGTAGCTGTGCAATCAAATCGGCGATAATCGCTAGAAATTAAGTGTCCCCAACTGAGCAAGCCAGAGGCGACAGCGGCAAGGAACCAAAACTCCTCTGTGACAGAATGGAGAAAAAAACCTTGGGAGAAACCAGGCTCAGTCGGGGCCAGTTCTCCTCTGACCAGACGAAACCCGCAGTTCAAAAGTTTATATTTCTATTTTAATTTTGTTGCAATTTCTAACAATAGTAGTATTATGTAGTTAGGTATTTTATTATATTTTAGTTATTTTGTTATTTTTGGTTGATATATCTAGGGATATATCTCTGGGGGTCATCTGGTGTCCTGGTCTCCGCTGACGATCAGGGCTGTAGACATCATCTCTTGGTGCTGATCCACCATCTGATCGGATACGGACTGAGAAACAGACTAGGAAAGAAACAAACAAATATTAGCGTAGATGCCATTCAACTGACGATGTAACGAGTACATCGTGTGTTATGGGGAGTGTTCCCGGTTCCGGTTGATCTAATTAATGCAGCCTAACAACTTTAACGGATTTGAATAATAGAAGCGTGACACGCGTTATGTGTAAGCCAGGCTAAAAAGATGGGTCTTTAATCTAGATTTAAACTGACAGAGTGTGTCTGCCTCCCGAACAGTGTTAGGTAGACTGTTCCAGAGTTTGGGTGCTAAATAGGTATAGGATCTGCCGCCCGCAGTCGATTTTGATATTCTAGGTATTATCAAACGGCCAGAGTTTTGAGAACGCAGCGGACGTGGAGGACTATAATGCGATAAGAGCTCGCTCAAGTACTGAGGAGCTAAACCATTCAGGGCTTTATAAGTAATTAACAAGATTTTAAAATCTATCCGATGCTTGATAGGGAGCCAGTGCAGTGTTGACAGAACCGGGCTAATATGGTCATATTTCCTGGTTCTAGTAAGGACTCTAGCTGCTGCATTTTGGACTAACTGTAGTTTGTTGATCAAGCGTGCAGAACAACCACCTAATAAAGCATTACAATAGTCTAGCCTTGAGGTCATAAACGCATGAATTAACATTTCTGCATTTGACGTTGAGAGCATTGGTCGCAATTTAGATATGCTTTTGAGATGAAAAAATGCAGTTTTACAGATGCTAGAAACATGGCTTTCAAATGACAGATTGCTATCGAACAGCACACCTAGGAAAAGTAATGGATTTAAAAGCATACTTTAAGGGTTAGTTCACTCAAAAATGTAAGTTCTGTTATTACTCTTATTTACTTTACTGGAAGCTTATTTCCATCACAGAATAAAACTATTAAAGTAATTGCGACTTTTTATATCACAATTCTGACTTTTTCTCAGAAATGCGAGTTATAGACTTGCACTTGTAATTTTTACTTTTCTGTAGTTCTGATTGTACATCTTTTTGTAGTTTGTAATTTGTAGTTTTTTTCTTGGAAGTTTGAGTTCATAACCTCACAATTTTGACTCTCTGAATTCTGAGTTTACATGTCATAATTTAGACTTTTTTTCTGATAATTTGTAAAAACAAACAAACAAAAATTCTCGGAATTCTGATATTTTGCTCTTTTGAATTTGTTTCTATGGATTCTGAATTTATGTCTTGCAATTCTGACTTTTTTTCTCAGAAATGAGAGGCGTAAAGTCAGAATTCCAAGAAATAAGTCAAAATTACAATATGAGAAATCGGGGTCGACCAATTATCGGCGCCGATATTAAGCATTTTTATCGGTAACGGTCATTTTCAAAACCGATTTGCCGATAAAATAATTAAATTTTGAAACGCGCTATTTGGCTCTGATGCAGCCTGTCGGAACTCACCACTCTGTGGGTGAGCAATCTCCGCCCACCGCTTCATCTGATTTGTTGATTTGTTAGTCACAAGTCCGACCAATCAACGTGGAAGGCTAAAGACATGGAACATTTTGCGCACTCACACCGAAAGCGCTTGCTAACTGGAGTTGCTTGCTTCAGTGATCAGTTGTCTCTCAAAGGCAGTAGCAGACGTTGCTGAAGTTGCAATAAATCATAATCCACTACACTGAAGTTGCAAAACACCTCAATATTATCTATTTATGGTTTACGCGATGGGGAAAATGCAGACAGAATCGCGGAATCCAGTCATATAAATGGAATTTACTGTTTAATGCGGAATGTCACGGAATCTGTCAAAGTTTGGATGAATTAATCAAAAGTAGGTCAGTACACTTAGATTGACTCGTGCTATGGACTAGTATCTGTAAATATTAAGCCGCAAAAAGACTATTTAAATATGGATCCTGCATGTTCTGCGTGTCTCTGTATGTGAATGGCACAGACGCGCGGTTTTGTTTACTACACACATAGTGTACTCATAACTATCAAATATGATATAAATGGCATAATAAAACAAAATGCTGAATAAATATTATAAAATATATAATGAAAACACTGGTCCCCTGGAGTTGTCACTAGTGTTACCGTTTAACAAAAATCTGTTACTTTGAAATAAAAATCCCACTGATGAAATCACTTGACTTCTTCCTTCCTATTTTCTAAATCTCTATGAAAAAAGGCCCTATGTCCACTGTTTCTTTTCAGTTATGAGAAATTTTCTCATTTATCTCATGATTTCATATGAAGCTTTTAGCTGACATCACTGGTATGACCTATTTATTGTTAGGGTCTTGAAATAATTGCACAAAAAAAAGCTGTCATTTATATGTATTCACAAAGGCAAAGGTAATCTAATAATGTGGTCTAAGTTTAAATGTTAGAAAAAGAAATACATTTTAAGACATCTTGCCATACCAAAAGTGGACATTTCTGTAGAATGACCCAGTTACTGAAGTGCGTGACGCTCGGGGAATTTTCAGCATCTGCCGTCTCACTAATCGTCATATCATATACATAGGCTACAGAAACTTAAAAGGTCCTCGTGGCAACCTGTCAAAATTAAAGTTCGGTTTAGCTACTTCAACAATTATTACAACTTTTAATTAAAAGAATAATCACACAATACGCTATTTATTCCATGTTTTAATTTTAATAGTAAACCCCTTTGTTTTCCAAAAAAATAGGGTTTAACTCTCATATGATTAAAAGATAAATTAATGTTTTATGCCTTTATTTGCAGTGCACTGTAAATTAAAACTAATGGAAATTACTGTCACATAGGCCAAGATTAAGCTACTGGCACATAGGACAAGATTAGGATGACAAAAACAAAGACAAAGACATTTAATAGGCTATTGAACTGAGTGTGCCTATAACAGGCTATTAGTGTTATAGTTTCATTAAAATAGTTGCGGTCTTCTTAACAACTTCTACAATGAAGCCATGAAGACAATTAAATTATTTACACTTATATACATTGTGTTTTTATAAATTAATCAATTGATGTGCATTAGATGATGAATTGAATAGTCACCTAGTGTAGGTTATGATTTAGTCATCAGAAAAGAATGAATGAAGAATTATGAGAGGTTATTCTATTACACATACATTTCTAACATGTAGATTATTGAAGGCAAATACTTTCATTTCCCCAAGCTGTTTAGCTGTAGTACACTATTCATGTATGTATGGCTTAATCATGTAGCATACAGTGGCCCCACTTTTAACTCTGTCTTTATTTTACCCTTATTGAAGATGGATGCACGGAGAAAGACAAGAATAAGAAGTGCAACCAACGCCAGGGAAGGCAGTTTTTGTCAGAGCCCTTGTTATTCTTAATTTTGACATTAATTTTCATTTTTACACCAGAGATGTATATTGGTTCAAGATATCGGTTATCGGTCTACTTCGTCTGTAATAATTGGTATCGGCCCTGAAAAAGACACATCGGTCAACCCCCTAATGAGAAAATTGCTTTGGGATGTCAACTTGGGATGTCTCAACTGTCCAACTCGAGATAAAAAACTTGCAATTCTGAGAAAAAAAGTATTAACTCGTAATTGTGAGAATTGTTATAAAAAAAAATGTTGCAATTCTCATTTTTATTCCATTTATTTTGGAAATAAGCTTCCATAGGTTTGAATATGAAAACATTTAGAAATATATTCGTTACAGTTTAAGTTTGTGACCATTGATTTATATTGTATGGATTTTATTTTTTGATCTAATATTTCATCATATTTCTGAAGTCGTGACTTATGCATTATATTAATTTTGCTTTGTGTGTGTTGGGGGTTTGCTGTCAGGGTGGACTCCACTGAGGAGGGCGACTACAGGATTTGCTTTGACAACAGCTTCAGCCGTATTTCAGAGAAGATGGTGTACGTGGAGGTGATCGTGGATGGACCAGATGAGGATGATGAGGATGATGAAGATTGGGCCGCACTGGCTGAACCGGAGGACTCACTGGAGTACAAACTAGAGGATATCAGGGTACACAAATCTCAGCACTTCCTTCAACTGCCCAGTTTACAGTTCATATTATTGTAGGATGTGGTTCATGTGCATGATAAATATCAAATCAAATCAGTTCTAGAACCCAGCAAGCACAGCTGCTTTGTGAAAACATTTTTTAGGTTCAAAAAAGGTTCTGATACCATTTTTATCCCACATACTGTACATAAAATGACAGATACGCTTTTGTAGTAAACAAACCGTACATTATATTGGTGCTATAAGGTTTCTTAACTCGGTAGGACCTAACATATGAAATAATAGTCAGCAAAATCAAATTTTTTTTTTAACAGTAGAAAAAAAAAAAAGTATTATTTGATATACCAAGCCTTTATGGCTCATATTATATGACATAGGAGAATATGGAGCTCAAACTAAGCAACAATATGTAATTTGGTCCAGTTGCTAATATTTATATGGCCAAAAAGATGAAATTCGGATAGCTTGTAATGTAAATCAATGAGAGCTTTTCAACAACATAAGAGACCAGTTGCATAAAATGCATATAAATATTAGGCCTACTCGTCAATCTGTATCTCCTAATAAAATGTCTTAGTTAAATGGTATTAATGCTTTAGTTTTTCCCCCAAATTTCCCCATGGTTTTTCAAAAAAAATTAAACTAAGCTGCTTCAGTAAGTGTTCATCTTGAAATATTACTAACAATATAAAAGTTATTCTCAAGTTCCCCTGATTAAAAAAAATCGTCAAATATTATCACAACCTGAAAGTGGACGATTTTACAATTACAGTAAAAAGGTCTTTTGCTTGCTAAAGTATAAGCTATCAGTCAGGCAACAGAAAGCATGTTGTAGATTGTGCACTACAGGTTTTTCAGGTTCTGTTTTGATTATATACAGTAGGCTTTATTAAGGTTAAAGAAAAGCTACTAGGCTGGTATTTTCACATTGTTTCCAGAACATTTTTTTTTTAAATGGTTGAATACAGTTAAGACAATTATTTGCAGTTAAAATTTTCCTTAAAGCTCTAGTTTTGGCACTGATCATCTGCAACCAAAATGCAATGTTTCAAAACGTTTTGTGGGAAACTTCACTCATGTTTTCTCTCCACACAGGACACAATGGATGCTGTGCACAAGAACCTGGAGCGAAGCCGTCAGCTACAGACGACGCTGCGGGCGTTCGAAGCTCGTGACCGTTACCTGCTGGAAGATAACCTGTGGCGGGTTTCCTTCTGGTCCAGTGTCAGTCTGCTGGTCATGGTCAGCGTGGCCCTCACCCAGATCTACACGTTACGCAGATTATTCAGTGACAAACACAGAGTTTGTACATAGCAGAGATGAACTGGAGGGAAGCTGCTGGAATAATGGATTCTGTAAATGAAGACATGTGGAAACTCTCAGGTCCAAAAAATATCCCTCTAGTTTATGCTAGAATTGAAGTGTTTGGCCATTGACCATTTCTCAGAGTTTTAATTATAAGAGTTTTCTGTAGAGTGCTAACACTGCTGAACACTAAATTTACTTGAAGTACTGTAGAAACATTTGAATGTAATTTTGTACTTGACTTTTAAAACACTGTGGTTCAAATAATATATAAGACTTTTGAAATAAATAACATTGCAATTAACATTTCTTATGGATTTATACAGCAGGAAAATAAAAATCCAAGGAAACGTTTTGCTTTGAATGGTTTATTATACAGCACATTAGCATCTCATTTGGAACAATGTGTGTGTCCTATATGGCATAGCAAGGGCAAATGCAAAATGAATTTGAAACTCATCTGAGTTATGTTACATTTCAAGTCAATTGCTGACTGCAATGAATTGAGTTATTACTGTACTGTGGGAATCAGAATCACATTGTTTCATAACAATACTTTCAAGATTGTTGCCATTAATCTCTGTAGGTTAGTGTTTCTTTTATTCTTCCATCATCCTGCAATAATATACAAATATTCTCATTAAACCACATGCCTAGTAAAAATTATGTACAACCATATTCATTACAAACTACCTATAAATAAGAGTCGCTAGAGTTCATTCATCTTACATCATTTATTCAGTAGACATTTGGCACTCACAACTTTTGCAAGTTTTTTCACGTTCCTTGTCAAGCAATCATATTCTGGTCCTGATCTGGCAGCAGCCACCCACTCCTATAATCTGCAAATGACATGTTTATCTCCCTGGATGCATTCGACTTTGCTTTCTTATGCCCTTCCCTAGCTAACTTCTCTCCATCTTGTTGACTCGGATGTATGTTATTGCTCGCAAGAGTGCTCACTACTGGTGGGAACTTTGCAATTGGTTGAATTGGAACATCCGAAGCTGTTGATTATTTGAATTTCTTAGAATCAATACAGTAAACTGTGTATCATGTTGGGGCGACAGCCTGTCCATGCAAACTTTCCTCGGCCACTTTACGAAGTGGAACGCACTTCAAAATGGCAGCATGGATTCCCCTGAGAGGAAGTGCTTAGGAAAGTTTGCAAATGGGTGTCTAAAAGTCAAGTGGAACGCACCTCCTGTAGTTCCCTGATGTATTTTTGCAGACCAAAACCTGGAAATAAGTTTGCATTTTACACCTCCTGGTTCCATCGTACTGAAGGTTTTTTTGAATGGGTTTTTGGTTGAAATAAGGTCTGCGGTGAACACAAGCTCATGTTCACACGTTTTATTCAACGCCTTAAAAATACATAAATACACAAGTGGTTAAATGGTTTTTGGGGACATTAAATGTCATCATGCCAACTCCGCTATTCACTAGCTTAATGGCGGTGATGCTGAAGTCATGTGACCCTGGTGTAGTTAGTTTAGTTTTCTACATGTCGTGATTGTGTTTAGACTTTAACATTCAGTTGTGTTCATGTGTGATAGGTTTCATGATGAACCAAATGTGTAAGAATCAGCTTTTGTTGGTAACAGGGCTTATTTTCTGCAGTAATCCAAAAGCCAATGGGAAAAATATATATATTTGGTTTTTGTCGAAGGAACCAGGGTAATGCAAACTTATGGGTTGGCCTACATAAATAGAGTATGTCATCAATGCAGCACTCTTTTTCTTCTATTCCTCAGTAAATATTTCAAAGTTTTGAAAAAAGGTTAATTATATTGTTTTTAATATATAAAATCAATGACTCCAAGTCAATAGTTTTACATTGTAACATTATTTCAGATTCACCATCATTCGCAGTGATTCATACCTGGTTTTTGTTTAAAATCAAAGTTTGTAATGTTGCAATTCTGAGCTGGTTTGATTTGGTTCAACATTTTTATTCAATCTATGGAGAAACCGAATGGGAAAAACCAACTCTAGAACCAAGACTGCTAAAAAAGAAAAACGGTAGGTCAGCACCGTTTCAGATCAAGATGAGATTAAAGTTCAAACAAGACTCTGTAATACCTAGAAGAATCTCATTTTTGGTCAGTTTTTAAATCACAGGGAAATTTAAGTTTACTTTTTTCCAATCCAATTGATTGGTCCTTTGATATCCTATTGATATCCTTTGGAAACAGGCATCATGTCCTCATGGTGCAGTAGAGTAGCTGTATGGTGATCCTCCTCCAGAGCAGCTTCACCACTGGTTCTCTGGCCGCCGGGGAGGTGGACGTCTGTTCAACAACCGCAACCAAAAGCACAGATCAGCAGTGAGAATTTCATTTGTGTGCTGTACAGAGTGAAACATGTATGTTTACAGTAACTCAACAGGCTCTGATGAGCTATGAAATACTGAGGTTTTCATTATGACCGTGTACGCTGTGAATCTCAAAAGTTGTGAAACCATTTATTATGTAGAAACGGCTGATTTTGATAGAAAATATGAGCCTTGCATTACTCATCAGGTCACATGCTGATAATAAAACCACACTCAGTAGTCAGATGTGGTCTTCCATGATGATATAGGACTTCTCTTTCTCTCTCTCTTTTTTATTTCCACTAAGGAAACGTGCTCATGAGTCATACGTAAAAGGTCAGCTTTACAGAAGAAGCGGTAACGAAGCCATGTAGTTCTTATTCCTGTTCTTGAGACCCTCGACTCAGCAAATGTGACTCATCAGCTCATTACATGCTCTTGTGCTCCATTCCGACTGACATTATATCTATTTAAAACAGTACCCATGAATTATTAATTAGTGCATGCTAAAAAATAAATACTTGGATGGATGTTTAAGTAGCTATGCATCAGTGCACAATTTTCAGCTAAGTCCTTGTGCTATGACTTTCGTGGGTTTGTGGAGGATCCCTTTCAATATTTTCAGTTGAAAAGTGAGGGTAATGGGACTAACCTGTATACCAGCCTAGAAATAGTAACTAATGGATTACCTCTATTTAGCTTCTTGTTAACCCTTACAACCCGAATTCCGGGAATGTTGGGAAGTTTTTAAAATTTGAATAAAACGAAAACTAAAAGACTTTCAAATCACATGAGCCAATATTTTATTTACAATAGAACATAACATAAATGTTTAAACAGAAATTTTACACTTTTATCCACTAAATGAGCTCATTTCAAATTTGATGCCCCTGTGCCAACTTTTTTGAGACCTGTAGCAGGCAACAAAGGGCTGAAAAAGCAAGAAATTTTGAAAAGATTCAGCTGGGAGAGCATGCAGCAACTAAGTTAATTGACATCAGGTCTGTAACATGATTAACTATAAAAGGGATGTCTTAGACAGAGGCAGAGTCTCTCAGAAGTAAAGATGGGCAGAGGCTCTCCAATCTGTGAAAGAGTGCGTAAAAAGATTGTGGAATACTTTAAAAACAACGTTCCCCAACGTCAAATTGCAAAGGCTTTGCAAATCTCATCATCGGTTTTAGAGCAACATATGCTCCCCTCCAGACGATGTGTATTTCAGCAGGACAATGCAAAACCACATACTGCAGCTATTTCAACAGCATGGCTTCGTAGTAGAAGAGTCCAGGTACTGAATTGGCCTGCCTGCAGTCCAGATCTTTCACCTATAGAGAACTTTTGGCACATCAGTAAACAAAAAATACATCCAAGGTGACCATGAACTCTTCAGCAGCTGGAAACCTATATCAGGCAAGAATGGGACCAAATTCCAACATCAAAACTCCACAAACTCATACCTCGATGCCCAGATGTCTTCAAACTGTTTTGAAAAGGAGATGCTATACCATGGAAAACATGCCCCCGTCCCGACTATTTTGAGACCTGTAGCAGGCATCAAATTTGAAATGAGCTCATTTTGTGCATAAAATTGTTTTAAACATTTATGTTATCTATGTTCTATTGTGAATAAAATATTGGCTCGTGATTTTAAATTCTTTTTAGTTTTCATTTTATTCAAGTTTAAAAAAACGTCCCAACATTTCCGGAATTCAGGTTATATGCATATTTATCATGCAATAGAAATAACACAAAAGTATGGACTTTCTCACTAGGTGGGAAATCGTTTGGAACCTCACAATATGATTCAGTTAACGGCTCGATTCAAAGCCATCAATGAGTTTACGATGCACAAAAACACATATTCAATGGTACTGCATGTATATACCACTGACTTAACCTTTGACTAATGCGTTCACACTCACTTCCAAAACATGTTTGCTATGAACAAGAGCTGCAATCACGCCATGTCATAATTACGGTAATTCTGAGATGAGAACACGTGACATTCTACTCTGAGCTTTTCCTCGGACACGGAAGTAGCGCCTGTGGTTCCAATGAATCTGGCATCTGTCAGGTGGTATTGGTACAGCATTCACATGGTCGAAGCGCTCAGAATGTTTCCAGTTGAGAAGTTAAAATTACGAGTTCTTCGAACACGTGAACACTTTGGCATTGATAGTGTTGCCACAGAAACGCATGAATCGAGTCTGAGTAGAACATCACATGCAGTCATCTCGAAATTACAGTAACGGATAACTATACCGTGAAGGCAACTAAACAGTAGTTTTGAATGGTTCTAAGTGGATGCGCTAACTTTTAACACCTATAATTGGCCATTGCGTTCACATTCTCAATTGGTTACTATCTTAGGCGCTTCAAAAACACATTTGCCATGAACAATGAGCCCAACTGACTAAAAAATGCAGGAGTGTTCATATATCAGTGTATACCAAATTTACCTTGTAGCTACCAAGTTTTGCTTGTATGTCCGGAAAACTATAATTTATATTTAAAAAAAATTTGATAAAGGGCTTTTTTCAGAAATTATCACGTCATCTAATATGTAGAAAATCTTTTTTTTTTTTTTTATATGTAGGCCTAAATCAATTAGAACCAGTAGAAGACAGAATTACCCACACTCCTTATAAAATAATATAAGAAACACCTGTTTGGAATATGCAATAACTGGAAACGAAAGTAAGTAGCCTACTTATTCAAAAGAATGGCATGTGGTTTCACAGATTAGTCACAGATTAGTGAGACTACATTTGATTTATTTCCATGAGAACACTGAGAGGAAGAGATGCATGCTGGGAGAGACATGCCATGGAAAATCAAGCAGACAGCGAGGAGACGTGACACAAGGAAACACCGACCACCAGAGCACCAGATCTTTATTATACACAACACCTTTTATTATCATCTCACTTCCAATTCTCATTGTGCATTTTGCTCCAAGTCCATTTTAACTGCTACACAGGCACTTGACAATGATTTGTTATTCCAAAAGCATAAAAAAGGATGCTAAATATGTCCTCAGTCCCTCACTCCATAAAAAGGACACAATTATTAGAGGGAGAGACGGGGATCGGGTCACCATAACCAAAGGCCAGAGGAAAAGTTATGGCTGCAGTGATCTGGGCTTCATCCAGTTCTTAACAGATGTTGAAGTAATTTTAAATCGGAAAAGATATGGCTGGATACGATTTTAATTCAAGCCTTGAAGAAGCCTGAAGGAGGAGCAGCGGTTGCCATCACTGTAGCCATAACACACAGGAGTGAATAAAGAGCATTCGGCCCTGAAATCTGCAGCTAATTTTTATGTTTCATCTCAAGTCCGACTCCATGCCTTCGATTATTTACAGACGAATCGACGCTAAAATCAAAGACCCGCTCCCGCTTACACCAAATCCCTATTCTTATCCTCAAGTTAATCAAGAAAACAAAATTCATCACGGCTCATTTCCTTGCAAACACATCAATAAAAGCAAACGTCAAAGATTCTGCAATCAAAACAGGATCAACAGAAAACCAGCTGGACCGTGTTCACTCTGAATTCTGTTCAACCATTGTTAACGCAACTGAAGGGGCATAAATCTGTCGATGGCAAAGAATATCTGTCGTTCTACTCAGAAGCAAACAGTTTGTGAAAAATGCAAATCAACACAAAGACAAATGCCCAGGTTATAAATAATACACTCAGAAATACGCGTGTTAGTACATCTACTATGATCTCTACGTTAAAGGTTCACTGTTTTTTGTGTTCAGAAAGTTCCCTGTGTCTTTGTAGGCAAGAGCGGACTGGTTCCATAAAGCAAACGCCCCCAGACCTCAAATACACCTGCATGTACCATGTTCAGCGACTCTGTGTTTGAGTGCATTCCCACATCCCACTTGTAGCGTCCTGATGTTTTTCCCGCTCGTAAACCCTCCCCCGACCCTCACTATCCCTGAATGCGAAAATAAAAGCGCCTTGCAGATTAATTTAATTTACAATGATCAGAACGCTAAGCTAGCGTAAACTGTTACAAGATTTGGAGTCGGATGTTACCTGAGCTCTGAGCTCTGACGGTTCGGCCCGTCGTGAGTGATTACCGTGCTTTCCTGGATTATAGTCATATACACAAATTATTATTTGTATAAACAGATCATTACAGAGATTTACATACAAACTGCACCTCCTCTTCTGACTATCTAAGAAATTCCCATCACTCAAGAACTAGAAGTGCTTTTCAAGAACCAAATTTCCCGACACAACAGAAAGAGGATGTTGCTTGTCAACTCCAAATATGAGTGTCAACATCTATTTTTTTGACTTGTGAACTTGTATGTTTGCATTTCTCAGTCGGTTAACTGCTATTGAGTCATAATTAACAGTCGCTTGGTACTAAGTGCCGTTTTGAAGGATATCAAACATAAATGGTCAACTGAACATGAAAAACAAAATAATCAGATCAAAATCAATCCCACATAGCAATAACAACAACGGTCATGGTGTCTTATTTCAGCATATCAAGTTAAAGAGTCAAGAAAACACAGAATGAAAACAAAAAAAAAAACAACACATGAAGAAGTGTGTCTATAACAAGAAACAGTCTTCAACCACCCTTAAGTTACCCAAGAACCGGAAGAAGACAGGCTAGTTTAACAGCAACTAGCCTGCACAGTGCTTGTATACATCTTATCCCACATTAAACCACTAGTCAGAGAGGAGGCATAATGAGTCTAATGTTGGTTCATCTACACAAGTTGAGTAGGATACCCCCTGGTGGTCACCTGACCTATGTGAGTGATGAAATGACTGAAAGTTGGAGGCCACTACACCCTTTAGTTCACTCTACATTTGAACAAAATAATAACAACAATAATAATTTTATTTGAATATTTATGTGCTTAATTTAGACCTCTGGGCTTTAAAAGTAAGGATGTGATTAGCAGCGCTGATCAGAGGACAGTTTGAGTGGATTATTTAGGTCTATTGGTCAGGCTGTATGTGTAGACACACGTGCACATGTTTCAGTGCAGTTCTCCAGCCCTTCCTCTCTCTCTTTCTTTCTGTCAGCCTATGGTGGCCAGCGCATGGGTCTAGTCTAGCAGGGAGGGCTCGGCGGGGCGGATAATGGTGGGCCGGTTGGGAGCGCCAGGGGGTCTTCTGCTGTAGGAGGAGAAATAGTGAGAAACAAAGGTGAGACATACCCACAACCACAGGGAAATGATGAAGGAGAAGGGATAAGCAAGTAGGCTAGATGAGATGAGATGAGATGAGAAAAGACAAAAAAGAGAAGAGATGAAAAGAGACAAGAGTACATGAGCGGAAATGAACAGGGCTGGGAAGGTTACTTTTAAAGTGTATTTCACCACAGATTACAAAATACATGCTTTAAAAAGTAATCAGTAATGTATTTCGTTAGATTACTCAGGTTTAGTAACTTAATCTAAATACTTTAGAATACTTTGAATTACTTAAGCTATGTAAAACAAAGGAACACTTGATGTCTTGTTTTTATGTTTTCCAACTCTAAATAAAAGTGGCATCTTCCAGTCATAAGATGTGTGTTTTCATTTGCATTTTTTAACATCAGTTTTCCACAGCATTTCTGTGAAAAAATCTACCAATCAATATTATGTGCTGTTTCATGCTGCATTCCAAGCTTCAAAACGAATCCAAACACACCAAACATATAACAGTAGCCAACTGGCTAACAACTGGCACAGTTCTCCAAGTTATACAACAGATTTGTTTAATGAATGGACCAAACTTTAAGTGATTCCTTCATAATCCTCTCTATGGAGAAGCGATCGTCGCAAAAGAATTGCTGAGTCAAATCTGACAGGGCTCATTTCCCAAAGCAACTACGGTCGCAAGTAATGTCGTTACAGTTCAATGAAATTTAACAACCACAGTTCGCTAACGATGCTTTTGGGAAACATACCCCAGATCTATCCAGTGAACCATTCACACTGGTTTCGTTAAACAAAAGAAATGATTCATTTAAAAGACTGATTCAAAAGAATCATCTGTTCACGAATCGAATCATCGCATTACCGTGCCAAAGATGATCTATTATTGAACATTTCGAATGAATAAAGACTTCAAGTTCATCTGTAAAGCACACGAAGCTATCGTTTGACTTTATAAACTTTTATTTCATGCATGATTCGTATGGATCTGTTACCTGAATGCAAAGTGTGAATTATAGGAGAATTCGGTGTCATTTGTCAATTCAATTCTTAGAAATATTAAACGTAATGATAACCATTCAACACTCAAAATATGAGAAAATAGAAAAACGAGTTACTGGATAACATTTTTCAAAGATCAAGAACAACTTCCTTCAAGATGCTTTTTCAGATGTTCAGACGTTGTATCCTTCGATGCTGATTGAAGTTTTGTTGCAGGTAGGCATTGCACTGCACTGAGATGTTACGTTACCTTTTTCAGATTTATAAAATATTCTTTGTATTTCCACGAATGACTTTATGTTGTGTCGTCCATTTTTGTGTTTTTACATTAAAATTCAAAGTAATCACTTTGGTAATCTAAAATACTTTTCGGATGTAACTGTAATTTGATTACAACCTATTTAAAATGTAATTATAACGAAATACAGTTACTCAAATTTTGTATTTTAAATACGTAACGCCGTTACATGTATTTCGTTAATCCCCAGCCCTGGAAATGAGACTAGATGAGACAAAAGTAAAAGAGACGAGGCAAGAGGAGGTGACAAGGTGAGACAAGAATTGATAAGACTAGATGAGACAAGATGACAAGAGACAAAACATGAGGAGAGACAAGACTAGATAAGACCACATAAGGAGGACTAGATGAGAAGAAATGAGAAAAGACACAAGGAGATGAGAGCCAAGACTTAAAGGGATAGTTCACCCAAAAATGAAAATTCTGTCATTAATTACTCACCCTCATGTCATTCCAAACCCGTAAGACCTTCGTTCATCTTCAAAACACAAATTAAGATATTTTTGATGAAACCCGAGAGCTTTCTACCCTCCATAGACAGCAAGGATATTACCACAATAATATCAACATAATCAGCGTTGTTTTCGTTCAGTAGACAGCACGCGCATGCTGAACGTACACAACGCTGATTACGTTCAGTGGATACTCTCCAAAATGGCGGAAGACGGTAATTTTATTATTGTTTTCTTTGCGCACAAAAAGTATTCTCGTAGCTTCGTAAAATTACGGTTGAACCACTGATGTCACATGGACTATTTTACCGATGTCCTTGCTACGTTTCTGTGCGTTGATTGTGGTAATATCATTGCTGATTTGGAGGGTCTGAGAGCTCTCAGATTCCATCAAAAATATCTTCATTTGTGTTCCGAAGATGAACGAAGAAGGTCTTACAGGTTTGGAATGATATGAGAGTGAGTAATTAATAACAGAATTTTCATTTTTGGGTGAACTATCCCTTTAATGAGACTAGATGAGAGGAGAAGAGACAAAAGATGAAGAAACAAGATTAGATAAGATAAGAGAAGACTAGATGCGATGAGATGAGAAAAGACAAAAGCTGAGGAGAAACGAGAATAGATGAGACTAAAAGAGAGGAAAAGAGATGAGACAGAAGACGAGGAAGGACAGAACTAGATGAGGCTAGATAAAAAGAGATGAGAAAAGACAAGATGAGGAGAGATGAGACTACATGAGATGAGATATAAAAAAGAAGAGGTGAGGAGCAGGCGAGAAGACGCTAGATGAGAGCAATCACGAATAGACAAGAACAGAAGAGGAGGCTAGATGAGGAAATTTGAAGAAATAAGACAAGAAGAGAAGAGATGAAAAGATATGTGACAAGACGGGATGGCATGAGATGAGAAGTTAAGTGAGACTGCAAGACAAGAAGTGGCTAGATGAGGCCACACAAAAGCAGAAGAGAAAAAATTTGATAAATCAAGATAAGAAAAGACAGGAAGAGACAAGACAAAAGAGGCTAGATAAGACTAAATGAGAAAAGAGGAGAGGCAAGAAGAAAAGAAACAAGATGACATTAAAAGAAACAAGGCAGAAAGGACAGGAAGAGTTAAGAAAATACCAGATGAGAAAGTGAGAAAGCACAATAAGATATAAGAAAAAATAGATAAAAATTAGAATAGAAAAGAGCTGAGAATAGAAGTGATGAGGAGAGATGAGAACAGATGAGGCTAGATTAGTAGAAACAAGACGACGACAAAAAGAGATGAGAGGAGATCGAAAAAGGAAAATGATATCACTGGAAGGATTAGAAAGAATATGCTGAGAAGTAAATGAAGGAAAACTTGTTTGCATTAATACTATTAGTAGTAGTATGTGACAGGAGAAAATATCTGCATTCATTATCTAGGGAGAGAAGAATAAGAGCTGAAGAAACAGTACAACAGTCAAACCTTGTTCAAACGGTATTTTCCTCAGTCCACTGAGCTTCAGATACAAGATGCTCATTCTCACATGCACAGCGAGAATACACATCTACATGGAGGTGACAGACGGTTTAGTGTCTTACCTGGGGATGCCCGGAGGGACGCGAGCGGGGCGGGAGGGGATCTGAGGGGGCGCACTGAAAGGATCCTGGCTGCTGTTGCTGAAGGCATTAATGGGCTGGCCTGGGCGAGAGGGAATGGGTGGAGCTGCAAAGGAGGGGAGGGGTTAAGAGGGGGCGGGCCTGGTGTTGGACCTCTCACTGCTGGAGGCCTGCTGGGGGGCGGGGCTGATGTAGGCGGTCTGCGCTGGGGGGTGGGGCTACACAGGGCAGGAAAAGAAGAAATATAGTATTAAAACAGTTATGAAGGTCACTAAAACAAGTTTATTAGGTACACTACACTTAAGGCCCAGTATATTCATGGTGAAGTTCTTCAGGTAAAACTCCTGAAACAAGTTCCAAACTAATTTGTTCAAAATTATGAAATTACAGCAGTTGGAGTACCCACATTTGGGCCTCGGCTACTTGAGAGCGCTTGTTTGCGACAGGAAAAGATTGTCCTAAGTCTGACAAATGCCAAAGATCAGTGCATTTGTTGCACACTACACTGTAAAAAATAACCGTGAATTTAACGGTAAAAGACTGTAAAAATACTACAGCAAAAACCTGTTAAATGGTTAACGGTAAGTTTCCCTACTATATAAGGTCAAAAACTGTTTTGGACATTACATTACACAATTTTACGGTAGTATACCGCTTTTTTGCTGAAATAACTGTTTCTTCTTATCAGTTTTGTACATTAGAGTTGTATGTTACACCTAATGTTGTTAAATTAATTTTTATTGCATTATTTCAGTTTCATGTGTGTTACCATGATGGTGTTTAGTGCTTGTGTGAATGACACTGTGCACCTTCTATATATGTTAATGTTTAAAAGCTGCTTGTGATGGGCTTTGTTTCATCATGTGACTTTCTCATCACCACCTGCTTTTGGTGGTTATGTGTTACAAAGGTACAAAACAGATTTCAGTACTTCAATAGGTTGGTATATTAACACTATATCAGTTAATGAATGTACTGTATTTAAATGTAAATTTAAGTTAAAACCGTAAAATCCTACCGTATTGTTTCCGGTAAAATTCTGGCAACCACAGCTGCCGTTTTTTTTTACCATAATTTTACGGATTTATTTTTACAGTGTACAGTATTTTTATGGTGGGATGTCAAGAACAACCTTCCAGCGTAAGAAAAATTTATTGGATTTTATTTTAATTTATTTTAAAGTAAGAGCCAAGTACTGAAAACAAAAACTTCCCATCCAATAATTAAAAGTTCTATGCACATTTGTGGTCTTCACACTCACTTGAACACTTGGGCCAAATACAGGAAATACAGGGGTTGGGGACCCGTTTAGCAGGAGTGTCTGTAACCTTATCAGCCCAATTTTTTTAAGAACAACAGTCTTTACGTCACCATCTACGTCAGCATATACTCTGGCCAGTCAAATTATGCAACCGAGTATTGGGATAGGCCATAGTATCCCAAAAAAGAAAATTAGATTTTTATTTAGTAGTAGTCTATGCTGTATATAGGCAATTCATTCTGAACACAGAAAACCACAAGAACGGGAATGTAATTCTTTCCCAGACAGCAGAATGCTGTTAATTTTCTAACCTAGTCTCTGGAATCCAGGTATCGTTGACGGGCGGAGGCACAGGAGTGGACACAGTGCTGGTGCTGATGTCACCGATGATGCTGAGGGCCTCTTTTATGGCGTGGTACATACGCAGCATCTCGTCTCTGCGCTGGGCCTGGTCAGCAGACTCCTCCATCAGACTGTTCTGATCTCCTGAGGAGTACAGGTACGCCAGCAGCTCTGAGTGGATGAAGTCTTTAGCCTAAGGACAGAAAGACAACAGAACAGGAAAGAAAGGTTAATGAAGAGGTGAGGATGTTTGAAATATGTTAGAATTAAAATGTTTCAAGATGAACTGCTTAAAACACAAGCAGTTGTAAACTTACGCTGTTGATCATGAGGTGCATGATAGTCTTGGGCATGAGGTCTCTGATGGTCTTGTTGACGATACCAGTGTAAGAGTCCACCAGGTTACGGATGGTCTCCACCTGCCTCTCCAGCTGAGGGTCCATGGAGAAGGTGTCGGCTGGAGCGGCCTCATCTGAATCCACCTACGCACACACACACACCAGTTTCTTTACAACCACTTCTTATTCGCGCAAGAGTTATGCCAGTGAACATCTTAATCTTAGTCAATTCACTATGCAGAAAGTGAAAGTAAAAACTGAATGACGGAGTAATGATGTAGCTTTCGGCATCTGATGCCGCATATTCCGCAATTTCATTGATTTTTATTGATGACTGCAGTTAACATTTTAATTTTAGGCATATAATTCAGTGTATAATAGACCTGTTTTAAAATACCTTTTTTAAAACATTTTAATTGAGGAATAAATGGGCTAATCTTATCCTCACAGCGCGTCAGTTATGCCTAATATTATATAGGTATATAAGTAGCCTAATATTGCGTGACAAATTAATTGTAATTTTAATTTAATAACAAAAGTGTAACTTCATAATAATAATAAGCCTAACAAAAATAATGATGTAACAGGCCAACACTAATTGGAAATGCCAAATCCTCTTAATATTGTCAATAATTGATGTTTTTGACAATATCTCTGGCTATCGTCGATACAAGATCATCATCTTTCGACACACCCCAGCAAGGAGAGGTTATCACTGGGCAGACAGGACACTGCCTTTTACGTTGTTTGGGCTGTCTTGTTGAGCGCAGTGGCACTGAGAACATTATATTTCACACAATTTAAGCTCTTTTATTTTCCAAATTGAATAGTATTAGTCCAACGGACCGTTCGGTTTGTAATGCGTAACGAACCGAAAGCCTCGTACCGAACAGTTCAATACGAATACATGCATAGTTACACATCGTTACATTATACTAGAAAACAGGAGTGATGTGTGTCCACGTAAAAGCTGTGTAAAAGCTGTCGCTAAGATGATTTAAGCGATTTTTTTTTTTTTACATGTTGCTAAGTAGTTGCTGTAATTTGAGGATTTTTAGCATGTTGCAGTGTAAGTGTTTCTGGCTGGTTGCTTACACAGATTGCTTAGTAATAACAGTAAGAACAATGTAATGTAAAACACCCATCTTCAACAAACTGCATAATTCCAGGTACTATGTCAATAACAAATGAATGTGCTGCTAATATATTTTCAACTGCCTAACCCTAAGTATTTATGATAATAATAGAAATGCTTGCCTTAGATGCACCGCCACCACTACTACTAGTACTATTACTATTAATTTCATAACTATATTACCGTTTTGCATCAGTAATGTTTTTTAAAGAAATATATATATTTTTATTCAGCAAGGATGTTTTTTGCAATAAACACAGTCTTGGTGAACGTAAGTGACCTGTAGTGGTTCTAATAGTGTAACATGTCGACAGTCAAATTAAATCCTGATACAAAAAAAGTCTTAAATGTGTAGACTTTAAACTCTCAATAATGGAATGCGGAGTGTTTTAGATTGTACTTGTGTTCAAACTGAACATTAGTACCTGATCTTTCTCAGGATAAACGCCTGCTCGGAGAAAAGAGGCTTTCCAGCTGTCCATGTCCTCTTGCGTATCACAGGCCAGCTCAATCTGACGCAAGTCCTTATACACGTTCCTGTGAGGGGGATCGAACACATGAAGCAGCCGAACGCCAAACAAAAATACACAAACACAGAGAGTTGCAGTCAGCCCTGACCTTTGCTCAGTGTTGAAGATTGCAAAAATATGCTTAGTGGACATGAAGCCTTTCTCCACGTCTCTGAGTTTTAGGTTGTCCAGAGGAAGCATGTATTTCTTCTCTTTCTCCTATTAGAGTGAGAAGAGAGAGGAAGAGTTTCAACAACCTTATAAACCACTTCACAGTGGTATCAAAACCTGCAGCGATTCTAAAAACAATATATAACAATGGATGTATAGAAAAGTGCTACTTGAAGATTTTTCGAAACATCTTTAGTGATCATATGGATTTGGAACGACATGACAGCGACATGACCGCATCTTCATTTTGAAGTGAACTGTCCCTTTAAAGAAGGACCACCAGGTTGCCAAGCCAGAGAGGGGGATGTGAGACAGAGAGAAAAGAAAAAGAAGAGGAGGAGTCTGGATGAGGACTAATGCTGCCAACTCGTTCTGTTGAGTTGAGAAGCAGCATCTGGAAACGTTTATGTCTGCACAGCTACGGCCCCAACAGTTACATCACTCAGAGGAACACTTCCCTGCCCCCAACACACACACACACACACACACACACACACACACACACACTTATACATACACACACAACAACCCCCCAGTAACCCAGTACGATTTCCTGCAAATTCCAAAGTCAGATCCCGGCTGGAACATTTCAGTGCGCTTGCCACGTCACTTTGCCTCCCCTTTCGTCCCTTTTCTACTTTCGTCCCGCACCTCGCCTCTCTTTTCTCCATTTATCGCTTTCTCTTTACTTTGAAAACCACTGCTAAAGGAACATTTCTCAGCGTTATTCATAAAACAATGGTAAAGAGCGAAAACTGCACATGGTCCAGAATGCGAAAATGTAGCCATGATGGCAAAAAAGGTCCGTATTACTCTTGGAAGAAACTACAGAGGCCTGGAATATGCATTTGCCACGCAGCAGCGGACATGTGAGTATACCGAATATATACATTTGAAAATAATTTTTAATGTAAACATTCTCAATAAGTAATGTCGGGATATTCAGTAATGTTATGTCAACCGATTTCATTATGTTTAGATTCATAATATATTCAATATAGACTTTTTTTGCATATGTGGACCAGCTTTAATTACTTGATTCTTTGTGTGCCTTCATTATTCGGTACAAAAAGCTATTTAGAAGTAAATATCTAAACATAAAACGTCACATTTCACCCAAAAATCAAAAGAGGTTATACTTTGCATTAAGAAAATGAAACCTATTTCATCGCAACATTATTTTCATGAGAATTAAGCTTTTTCGCCTTCAAATGATCATTAACGTAGCATGCCCGAATCTTTTACTTTTCCACCTTTTTTGAATTGTTTTGTAACTCCCAATTTATTCACAATGATTTTCATTAGACTTTTTTTAAAATAAAAAAGTTATTTTATTGTTTTACAGTAAACTACGTAAATTATACTTTACAATTAAAATATCAATACATTTGACAGTACTACAGTATTGAGAATCAAATTTATGGAGATTTTGTTAACTAAACGTGCTGCTGAATCCAAACAAAGGTTATATAACAACCTTAATTCGCTTTATTTTAGATAAGCAAGCAAGCTGAACATGTTCTCGACGGGTTAAGTAAGATCGACGCTTTATCAGTGTGTCTGTCTGAACTGTTTACTCTCCTCTGCAGTCGTGTGCGGTCCTCGGGGCAGTGACCTGCGGTCCAGCCGCCCTCTTTCCTCCCCCCCGCCTGCCCAGTGTTCAGACTACCTGTTCATCATGCTGCAGCTGAACAGTAGTCCGCACATTGGTTAGGCTGGGCAGGGACACACACACCCGTGGCTCGAGCGAAAGGACTCTACCATTCACTGCTGGACGGGGGGGGGATTTTACATATACACACTCTCTCTTGGGGAATAAAGTGAGACGTTTACATTGAAGTTGCTTTGGATGAAAGCGTCTGCCAAATGCATTAAAGTACACATTCATAAATTTATGTTCTCCCTGGGAATGAAACCCAAGGCCTTGATGTTCCTCGCACCGCACTCTACCAGTCAAGCCACAGGAACTCTGGAAAACAGCTAACGTTTGCACTAATTTCAAACACACATGGAGTTCGAGCCCAACTTGAGTGGAACTAGTTTTAAGCTTAAGCGAAAGGGGGAGGGACTGTAAATGAGAAATGAAGAACAGATGAATCTCACCTCCTCGTCCTTGTACCAGGACAGCGATTCGGCCGTCAGAACGAACCAGTACTCCTTGGAGCCGCCCTTCATAATGCTGATGTTGAGGGTTAGCCAACCTTTACGGATCACCTGTGGGACAGAGGGTGGAGGGGGGTGGGGTGGGGTGGGTGGAGGGTGTAGGGCATGCCACAAGAGTGGGGAAACATTTATGAGATTTACACAGTCTTTGTTCTGGAAGCTTGTGTCCTATGCTGAACAAACCTGAAAACCCTATTGTGCAAACCTGTGCTTACCTGCTGTGGAAATATTTTGTTAAGTTTGGTTGCCTTCTATCATGGCTAACGTGATTAAATAAATAACTCTGCTTTGTACATTACAGCAGTGGTTCTCAACTGGTTTTGAAAATTCATTGAAATTTTTCAGGCAAAATGGTCCATTGTTTTTAAATTTTGTTAAAATTTTTGCAGGCCAAAAAGGTCCATTGTTGGTAAGTTTCATTGCCAATCCCTAACAAAAATTAACCAAGGTTTTATTATAGTAAAAATGTAGTAACCATGTTTTTTTTTGGTGTATTGATTACTAATTGTATAACAGTTTACTACAAATACAATGGTTAAACAATGGTTAGTGTAGCGAAACCATGGTCAATTTGTTGTTACTATGGTTTAACTATAGAAACCATGTTTTTTTTTTTTGGTTTTAACTGTAGTAAAAACCATGGCTAATTTTCGTAAGGGATATTACAAAAATCACTTATTAAAACAAAAAGCATTATGTTTGTCAATATAGCGAATCTGCGTGTGGAAATCTTCCGCCCTTGCGTGAAATTTCCCAATTGAAATGACTACATTTCGTATGTGAAAATTTGCCAAACTATGGAAAATGTGCCATCAATATGCAAAAATATTAACATACAAATAAATATTTATAAGTTAAACAGAAAAGCGATGACTGTAACCTCATGAAAAACAGCAATAGTGTGATTTACCAACATAAACGCATATGTTGTATCAGTATTAGCATATTAGCAAAAATTCCATTATATTTGCACTTTATTAATCGTATTTAGCTTTAGGTTGCGATTCACCAGTTGGGAACCACTAGACTACAGTATCTACTCTGCATGGAGTCAGAACATAAGGCAGCAATTAAAGCTTAGTCACAAATAAATGCTCTAGAAACTCTGAATATACACTAAAAAACCACTGGGGAGTGTCTTTAAGTCTTGAAATAGAGCAACAATAAAAGAACAAAGGAACAATTTTGTTGTGCTTGTGGATTTTTTTTCCCCTCTACAGGAGTTCTAAAGCACCGGGCAACATGACGGCAGATGCCATCCAGACCCACTGGCCTGTCACAGGAACAGGGGTCAGAGGTCGGCAGTGGTATGTTAGGGTCAAATTAGTGAGTAAAATCAAGCCTACAAGCTGGTAGACAAAGGAGAACGCTTTTAGTGGTGTTAAATGGAGAAAGACGTACACTCAAGTGTGAAAACCTATTGAACGGGAAGGAATAGTAAGAGAAGATACAGGTAAGTGTACTGGTAAACAGACAAGGTACAGGAGCTGGAGAAATAAAGGGTTAGTCAAGGAAATAGGAGGGAAAGGGCTTCCAGATTTCAGTGGTAAAGGAATCTGTGTTATTTTTGAGGATTAAAAGGTGTCTGTAACTCAAGGATTGTGGAACACCGCTTCATAAAGTCAACATGGAATCAAAATGAATCTTATTTACATTATTAATGCACATTCCAGCTCCGTTCTGGTACTACATCTTACGTCATAATACCACACGGCATCAATGACACTGATCTTTTTCCAATAAAGAAAGAAATGTACTGCAAGCATTTCTACGGTACTATCCCTTTTCTTCCTTTCCGTTTTGCTTTGTTCTCCGTAAAAACGGAGTGAAACTGAGAGGAGGGGGTTAGAGTTAGAGTGCCAACAGAAACAAAGCAGACATAAAGCTATGGCAGACTATATAGATTGTTTGCCTTGGTGGGGAAATGCCATCAACCTTCTTAAGAAACCTGATAACCATTTCTGAGAGGGGAAAAAGACAGAAGAGACCGATGAGAAGAAAAAACACCAGGACAGTATGGCTCAGGCGGCTCATGCTAGGATGTACTGTAGCGACCCGAACAAACGACCACAAAAACGCTCTCGAATATCTTTTCATTAGACAGAAACCCAGCAAATATCTGTGGTCAGAGTCTGGCTCGGGCTCTGTATTCTCTAACATGGATCCAATTTCCCTTTGCCGCCCACAACTGAAAGAAATGAGAGCATGACCCTATTTTCCGTTGTGTTAGGATTTCACCGTTCTTCCACGTTGCACATTCTGACTGCTGTCTCTAAATTACACCAACTAATCCTAATATTATGTACATTTAAAATGCATAATTATCAACAAGTTAATCAAAGAGTCGGCAAAATGCGATCGGAAATTTCATTAAACAGAAATCTGTTGATAGAAGGGATGATTTTGAATTAAAGAGGAGATGATTAGATGATTACCTGTGAGAGGCGACTTTTAATTACCCCAACAGAAATCCCCCAATTAACTTTGCCCTAGAAAGGATTTCTCTAAGGTTGAGCAGTTAATTTATTAAATTAGTAAATTGATTAGCAAAAGGAACCCGATACTGCCACATTCTGGACATTACTGGCACACCAAGGGGAAAAGAAAAGAAAAAAACCCCCAGCTAAATGCTAACTAACTGTTATGGTAGGGTTGGGCAATACTTAGATAATCTAAAATAAGTTTAGTGTAGATCTAAAATGAATCAAGTTATTATTGTGATGACTAAGACACTTTCATTTGGCCATTAAGTTTTCTAAAAGGTTTAGTTTTGTGATTAAGATTCAATTAAATTAAATGTAATTGGAACTCCAATTCTATTCACTCTGCCCATTTCATTTAATGGTTTCAAAACTATGATTCAATGATTTATCACCTTAAACATGTTCATGCCCTGTGTGGCACTTTGCATTTATTAAAAGCAAATAAACAAATCTAAAGGTAAATGCTTATTTATTACTCTGAATTGTTACACAGAATATGAATTTAAATTCTTAATTAGCTACTCTTCATTTAGTGAAAAACAGAAAACATGCCTTACATTAATTAGATGATTATTGTTTTACTTTTGAACCTACTTGACAAAAATGGCTATTTGGATGTAATGATATTAAATATAGTTAAAGGTTCAATTTTTTTTTTTTTTTTGTGATATAGCCCAGTCCTAACTAAGACGTATTGTTAGCATAAAGAAATCATCATAATTTAGTGGAAAATAATTGTGATTAGCTCTTCATGGCAAATTTATTTTAAAATCTATGAATTAATTAAAAATTCACAGACATGTATAGAAAACCCAAACACACTCTACATGTTATGTTGGGTTTGAGTTTTGCTCTCTAGTATGATTGGATGTTTTCTTGGCCCCACCCACCCACCATATCCCCATGGTGACGTAGTGGCTGATTCTCCACAAGGCAAACTCTGCTCACCCAGCCTGGGCCGCCAGGACTCACATCCAGCAACAGGACAACCGAGGCCTCCATTTCTCTCCATTTTCTCATTAAAAAAAAAAAAAAAGGTTCTTTCAAGCATAAAAATACACTGATATATGAAATTAAGGGTGCACTGTGACATTTTCTCAAAGGAATGGTTAGTAATGTTCTCTCGGTTTAATTACTATAATTACGGAATGTTAGGTGATGCCACTAATTACAGTGGGCATTTTATGGTGGATTTGACGTCAGTTACTGATTACTCGTAACTGAAATTGAAGCCTTGATTAAAATTTTTATTCCGGGTTCCACCATTTTGGTTTTTCCACCAGACTATACCTTCTCGGCTTCGCCTTCTCTCAGGCCACCTAGCTGCAGAGTGAAAGAAAAACCATCAACTTTATAATTCTCGCCAGCAAGTTTACACACCACATTGGTAATTAGGAGTTAGTTGACCTATTACGGCCTCAGTTCTCCTGACTGGATGAGCGCTGGTGACCTCTAACTGGGCGTGAGTTGTAGCTTTGTCGTACTTACCAGTATTTCACCCTGCAGTGATAAGGAGGGACGGGGGTGGGGGCAAGTTTGGGGAGAAGAAATGAGAGAGACCGAAAACAAGCAAAGCAAGAAAGGGAAGACAGTGCAGGAGGATGGTTAAGAAAGACACGTTTTTCAAATGGAAATGAAATGGTTTGAAGGGGACAAGGGTGATGGAGTGAGTCAAAGAACAGAGAACAGTCACAGTGAGAAAAAAAAAAGTTGGAAGCAGACAGAGAGAGAGAGAGAGAGAGAGAGAGCAACAGAACAAAGTTACATGCAATTAGATTAACTGACAGTACCACAAATCAGAATTATCTACTAGGTTGTGTCATTGTCACGGCTGGATCCATGCACATTCTGAATTACATTTCCAACAGATAAAGGAAGTTTGCATTAAATTAGGGCAAGACTGAAACAAAAAACAATGCATTGATTACTCATTTGTCATGCGTCAGTGTTACTAGCAGCTAGTACTGCTGTGATGCTAGTGAAAGCAGAGTTTCTCAAAAGCGGGAGGAAATGAAAGGGAATGTCCCTGTCTAATAACACCGCGTACTTTCAAGTTGCTTATGTCATTTCCACTGAAACCTTCATAAATAATAAGCCCATTTCAGGCTCTTTTATTTCTCTGACTGGTAGAAAAATACTCTTTAGTGGCAAGCAATGTTCATTCAAATGAAACAGTCCACAAAAATACTAACACTGTGTCCTAACCAGGCGTGAAGGGACAGAATTCCAGCTGTCAACACAAACTATAGCATGATGCTTCACAACATCAGCCATTCAAAACATAGAGCTGCTCAGTCATTATGTCAGTTATGTCATTTGTGTTGCAGAACAAAAACGTGAAAGGATTTTTTAATTATCCAAATCTTGAAAATGATTGTTAAAATCCAGGATTTAGTACTACAAGCTAAACAACTTTATATAAAGTTACACTGATTACTCTAGATGGGGATGCAAAAACTTTTTGTGGTCAGTAAAGGCAAAATTCAGGTTTAAATGGAAGCCTCAGGTTTTATTGCTCATTGCATTATGTCGCACCTGGTAAGGACACTGTGTAAAAGGGTTATCAAGGGCACATTGATAACATTTATAAGTGATAGAGACCTTGGGGAAACATACTTTTCAGTTTTTAATCACAGGGGTAGATTAAAAGGGGTGATATGGAAGGGGTCCCTCAGGGTTCAAGGTTAAGCCCTTTCGTGTTTAATTGGAATAGTGAACGGCGTGATGGTGTTGGAACGAAGGAGTGTCAACTTGGATTGAAGAGCATGTGAAAGCAGAGAAAAGTGTACCTGGTTGGGAATGGCCCTCTTCTTGTTGACAATATTCCTTTGCTGGGCGCTGCAGGTGGGGAAAACGGACAGAAAATACTTATTACTCACTGATTGCACACCGTTGTCTGTATTGTTAGAATAGCACAACAGTAAAATCATGATTTGTGTAAACCTCCTTGGCACTCTGGGTGGGAGCAATCCTGCTCTGAGGCAGGAAGGAGGAATGGGGCAGGAGAAAAAAGAGGAGATGGGTGGTCTGATTAACATCTATCTAAGATGACTGGGTGATTAAGGCGGCGCTAGCGCACCTGTTGTTGCCGTACCCTGGTATGGTACCGTCATCCATCCGTCTGAAGTCAAGACTGAAAGTGACGGCATGAGAACCGTTAAAAGAGGTGCCCTGACAAACTCACGGCATGCGCATGGGGACACACGCGGGGCGAGCAGGGTCAGACAGGCTTGATGCTGTAGGCGACCTTTGTCTCAACTTTTGAATGCTCTACAGTAACCAACTGAGCATGCAAACATTTTACATGCAATAAGTCTTCAGTTGTACACTAGTTTTCTGAGAGATCAAAGACATGCACTAATAATTTTAGTGCATTTACGTTACGTCCAATGCATTAGCCATAATGCACAGGCATATGGATCTAATCTGAACTTTTTAGTCCACTGCACTGACAGTAAACAGGAGACACAGTCCAAACGTGACTTCTAGAGATTCTTTAACAGGTTTAAAACATCTTGAAAGTACCAACAAAATATTGCTGTTGATGCCCCAAGAGCATTATAGAGATGATAATATAGGATGGGATTGTCAGAAAAAATAAAATTGCAAAGAGGGAAGTGGGATTTTTAATGTTTTTGAAAAAGAAAAAGAAAAAACTCTTATGCTCACCAAGCTGCATTTATTTGATAAAAATACAGCTAAAACTGTAATATTGTTTAAATTGTTATTATGAAATGTTGTTACAATTTAAAATAGATATTTTCTATTTTAATATATTTTAAAATGTTATTTATTCCTGTGATGCAAAGCTGAATTTTCAGCATCATTACATTACAATGGCATCTTCAATGTCACAGGATCCTTCAGAAATAATTGTAATATGCTGATTTTAGGGCTGCACGATAAATCGTATGCGATTGTCATGCGCATCTCATCAGTAAAGTCAGTTCTGTGATTAGTAGTAAATCTCCATCACGTGCTACTGACAAGCTACGCAATATCGCGTTCATAATCGAAGGCGATTCATCTGCGATTATAAACGCGATATTGCGAAGCTTCTCAGTGAACTATGGCTCTGTGTAGTAAATGCCGCTTCATCCGAAAGGACGTGATGGAGATTTACTACTAATCACAGAACCAGCTTTACTGACGAGATGTGCATGACTATCGCATGCGATTTATCGTGCAGCCCTAGCTGACTTGCTGCTCAAGCATTTCTTATTATTAGCAATTATGAAAAGTTTTCGCTGCCTAGTACTTTTGTGGAAACCATGATACATGTTTTCAAAATTCTTTGATTAATAGTAATTAAAAAAATAAAATTGAAGTCTTTTGTAATGTGTCACTTTTGAACAAATAAAATACATTTATACTAAACTAAACTAAATAAAATAAAACTAAATTAAAATAAAGTAAAAATATTTGTGAAGTCTGACCTGAACCTGACCATAATTGTGAAATTTTTGATGGCTACATACCATTTTATTTTAACTTTGCTTTACATGTTGGCCACATGGCCACTTCCTTTCTAAATTAGTCAGAATAAATTGCACTGCAGACCAGTCTTGCAGACAGTCAAAAGTCCAAAATCACAAGAAGCATTGCTAAGGTTAGGGGTCAAGCTTTGAAGTGAGAAATTAAACTCAGAATGTGCCACACTGGATGCTACACATACTTTGCAAATCCAATGAAGTCCTCATGGTTGGTGTTTATGTATGACAGCTCAATGTCAATCAGCAAAAGGACCTGTAAAAAAAATTTAAAAATTTGCACATTAAGAGAATTTATGAAAAAACCTATGTTGTCAAAGCGGATCTTCTCTCGCCAGTCTCGCACCTGGTCCTTGGTCTTGCCTTCTCTCTCTCTGACGTAAGTAGTGACAATCCTCTCAGTCTCTTCTCGCAGTCTGGGGTAAGAGCCTAGCTGTGGGGAAAAACACCAGATAGATGCAGGCTACGGCATGTAAACAGCCACGTGCACATGTGCGTAAACACACATACACATTCTGCGATGTGAAAGCGGTAGGAGCTAACCACGATCAGACCTTTTCACACAGGTCGATGTGAGGACTAGTTTTCGCTAAGCCACCATGCACAAGACGAACCAATGCAAGAGAGAGCAGGCATGCACACACTCACACACACATATGCAGATTTGAGTATTTCAGCAAGTTGTGCAGGTAAGACAGCATTCACTCCCAGCCAGGAATGGACAGTGAATCAATAAATGAACTTCTAACTGGAGTAAACCAAATTTAAGGGATGCTAGGGTTGGGAATCGAGAGCCGGTTACAAATATCATTGTAAAATACTACAGCCAAATGATGATGATAAATGTTACTATGGCTGCATTTACACTGCAGGTCTTGATGACCAATTCCGATTTCGTGACTATATCCGATTTTTTGGACCATGTGCTTACATTTCTTTTAAAAGTGACCCGTATCCGATGTGTGCCTTTTACACTGCACTTGGTGAAACAAGCCTAAAATAGCATATATGACATCACAAATCAATTTGAATAGTAAATTGAGTTTAATTTATTGACATGGAATTCACATAGAAACGTTTTTTAATGCAATAGTTATATCTATACATCAAAATAATTATATAGCCGAGTACAAATTCTTGAGGACAGTGATGTAGCTCCTCTGAAAGCTTGCGAGTGGAATAATACTCAGGTGGTAGATATTGTTAAGCATGTCACATCGTCTGTGTTTTTTAGTTATTAAAACCAAATGCGTTCATCAGTGATTGTATATCAAAGGCTTCAATGGAACGGACGGGACTGAAGCGCTCGTCTGTGCACGAGCTGCCGTCACTGACAACAGCAACAACAAGCACTCAGCGGGCTTTCAAAAGCAACACATTTCAGCGTCAGATCGCCTTTTATTTATTTATTTTTTAAAGTTATATTTTTGGGCTTTTTATGCCTTCATTAGATAGGACAGTAGTAGAGAGCAGACAGGAAAGCATTGGGTGGAGAGAGGGGGCGGGATCGGCAAAGGACCTCGAGACGGGAATCGAACTCGGGTCGCCGTGAGCACAGTTACGCTATATGTCGCCTTTTATTTAACACAAACTAACGAAATTAATACTCTGCTACTCAACTAGAGATGTTTTATTTGTTACAGGTATGTCTGTACTGTGAAATGTTTAACAAAAACCTCACTTTTCAATGACGTAGGCGTCTCATTTACAGGGGAATATCCGATTTGTCCGCTTACACAGCAGGCGCAAATGCACGTCTCCGATTCATATCTGATTTATTTCCACATATGAATGAGGCCTGAAACCGATCGGAGAATATCGGAATCCATGTGATTTTTTCCTGCTTACACGGTCGTGGACAATATCCGATCTGTGCCACATGGGAGGAAAAAATCGGAATTGGGTCACTTGAACCATGCAGTGTAAATGCGGCCTATATGACTTCTTCCACTGAAACGGTCTGCGCTGTTGAATCTACAGCACCAAGCAAAAGACGTTATGTTTAAGTGATATCTTTAGAATTTTCTTGCGAATCAAACTCATTGACCTTAAATGGCTCACTCACTTACTGAAGGAATGGAAAGTCATTATTTTTTGGACCTATTAGACTTAAACCAAGAACTGTATGTCAATAGCAGCAATACAATATCAACACAATAATTAACAATTGTATCTAATAAATAATCTTTTTTGATAATTTGGTAATTGAAGAGACCAAATTGGACCTATTGGACTTAAACCAAGAACTGTATGTCAATAGCAGCAATACAATATCAACACAATAATTAACAATTGTATCTAATAAATAATCTTTTTTGATAATTTGGTAATTGAAGAGACCAAATTGGACCTATTGGACTTAAGAGACAATAAATCAGTATTTATTTTGGCCTTCCGTCCACACTGAGATGGTGTTTTTTCCGAGGAAAACTGAGCTTTTTGAAAACGCCCTCCAAAGTGGATAAATTTGAAAACGCCGTTTTCGCCTTCTAGTGTGGACTGTGAAAACGGAGGCTTTTGAAAACGATGACGCACGTTTAGTCATGTGACTTATATAGTACCAATAGATATCTATGTTCATACCGGTAATGTGCCTGTTATGTGCTATTCACTTTCACACCATTGCTACAGATGTGTTATTTTGTACACTCTTTTAACACATCACAGTCCTGCAAAATTGACAGAAAATTTATTCGCGATTGCGGTTTGCTGCAAAAAGTGAGGACAGTTGCATTTTATACCAGACATACAATCGTGAGTGAGTGCAACCTGAACACGTCAGTGAATGGTCAGATATTTTCTTAAATAAAACGTACAAATAGTACATTTAGTTGTGATAAAGAATAATTTTACAAATGTTACCGGCATAGCACTGTTTAGTATTTTAATTTGTAAGAATTATTTATTATTTTTTTTGTAAGTATATATAGTATAATGGTAGAATATGGTATAATATCATTAGGATCAATAATTTGGTGCTTGCTTAAATGTACTAAAAGAATAATTTTTTCGATCAAGTAGAATTTGAAATGGAGCAAAAATTGGTAAACTCCTTACGATCCCCATCCGTAGTTATTAAAACATATAAATCTGAAGTGATAATTTCATGTGAAATGCAAGAAATATTTGCACTTTTTTGATATTATATTCCCACCAATACTCTTCCAAAACTGAGAGTGAAATAGTGATTTAAGAAAGGAAAGAATGTTTCAAAAGAAAATTTCAAAAAGAATGTGACATTCGAGAGGGAAGACAGAATCAAGTATTGCACTGCAGTTCCACATATGACCACAAGATGGCAGGTGACGGGTTCTTTGTTGCTATGACAACAGCAGCAGCCTTTTGTGCCTGGGGCAGGAAGCGAAGCGCCTGTTTCTGTATGTCTTTTACTTCTACAGTCAGTGGTTCAGGCTCACTGATGCTCTACTCAAGCAACAAAGAATGAAAGGAGGTGATGTGCCACTGACAAACACTGGAACTGGGGCTCTAAAGCTGACTCAGCTTGGAAACACCCAATTTTTCCCAACAATCTGGATGGTTTTTATTGGATTCACATGGGATATGAAAATGTAAGACTCATTATGAAACAGAACTTTGGACAAGTCACACGGACACATTCCAGACACACACTATGCGTGTGGTGGAGAGGACGTGGCTGATTGATAAAGGTGGAAAGCTGGGTGGGTGGCAGCGCGTGGAAATGAAGGAATGGGGGAGGTTTTTTTTTTTTACTCCGCCTTTTCTCGAGCCGCTCCTGGTTACCTTGTTGGCACTTTTCCTGACGAGGGTGGTGAGTTCGGACACCACCAGGTCCACACATTTCAGGCTGGGCTCTTTCAGTTTGCGGATCTGTTTTTTCACTATAGTCTCAAAGGCCAGATCAGGGGTGAACAACCCCGTTCTGAGGGGTTCAGGGTGATGCCAGTGGGCAGGGGGAGAAGAAGTGTTGAGGTGTTAAAAAAGGACAGAAAAAGAGAAAAAAGGGGAAGAATAAAAAGAGAAGAAACTTTTAGTTGATTAATCATTGCTTATCTATGAACAGATACAAACTAGGTCCAAAAGGGGGAGCCGCAGGTTTTCACATCCATTAATTATGTATTTTTTGGCACTGCAATAAACAGACCCTAGAAAAGCTTGTTCACTCAACGTCCAATAGAACTAGTCTAAAATATTTTAATTTTTCCACACCAAAAATATTTGAAAAACAACTGAGAAAAAAAAAAGGTGACAGATTCATTGTATTTTTGGAAGTACTGGAATCAAATGGTCTGCATGACGCTTGGTTCTGTGAAAGTCGCAATTAAACAGAAGTATTTCTATAATAGATAGGGTGTATTTTTATGTCATGCTGACTTTAATAGTTCTTCTACATCTGAATTCTTCAGCCAATTTGAAGAAAACACCGCCCCACAGCAAAATAAGTTAGACTTGGAAAAAAAAAGTTAGCGACACAAATATGCGGACGCAAAATAGATCTACTACACAACCAGTGCAATTTTTGAAAATGTGACTCTAATAAACTCTGACTCTTTTAATGAATCTCTCAAAACTCTTGAATCTTAGAGACCTTCAACCCAATGAGTTGTTCATTTAAATTGACGCCTTTTCAGCGCGAATTCGTCACTACACTTACTGTCTCAAATTAACTAAAAGAAATGTCACTCTGTTGGCGCCGATAGCCTTGTGGGCAGCGCGCCGACATACAGTGCCTGTTGTGCTACGGGCGTCACGAGTTCGAATCCCAACTCGAGGACCTTTCCCGATCCCGCCCCCTCTCTCTCTCCCACTTCGCTTCCTGTTAGCGCTGATCTATCCTATCACAATAAAGGCGAAAATGCAAAAAAATAAATCAATTGTCACTGGAATCATTAAGAAGCTGAACGATCCCAACCTTTACTTAACATGCAAGCATCAATTTCAGACTTGGTGTGAACTGACCTCAAAAAGCCCTTACATTTTATTTTGACCACATTTTGGCTACAGAGGTGCTCAGGATGTTGCAAGACCCCTGGCTCATCCCTTTTAGACCACAGATGACCAGAGAGTGAAATTCTCCGCTCATCTCTTTATCACAAGACCGTCACAACACCCCAACACACGACAGCAGAGCCAGCGCACGTGGCAGCCGGGGGGGCCGAGGGGGTCACACCGCCACACAAACACGTTCAACCTCTGACTCTCCCTCTGTGCTTTCCACTGAAAGCCCCATCTGTTTGTCTCAGGTGTAGTGTGATCCCCTCACAGGAAGCCCCCCTGTGGCCAGACTGGGGTACTGCAGTACCTTGTTGGTGCACTTTCTGACTGTGTTGATGAGCTCCTGAATAACCAGATCGATACATTTCAGACAGGGCTCTTTCAGCTTAATGACCTGCTTTTTCACGATGGCTTCAAACGCCAGATCTGGAGTGAACAGCCCAGTTCTGAGAACGCACAGGACAGACAGACAACAGGACGTAAGAGGACAGTGACGAACAGTGAGGAGAAAAAAAAACAACAACAAAAGTGCCAAAAAATAACTCAGACAGATATTTGTGACAATGACATTAAAAAAAAGAAATGAAACTGTATGAAATTAGGATACTTGAAAGTGAAGTGGAGGGAAAGAAGAGGATAAAGACAACAGTTTAGCTCACAAAGACAAAAAATAAAAAAATGTAAAAAAAAGTTGGTTCTACATAATAAACAGACAGATGAGCGTGGTTCACTGTGGGGAAAAAGAAGTCAATTAGACATTTCAGAGACAAGGTTTCTCTTAAAATCTCTTTAGGCCATGCCTCATGACACCGTTTTTGCGGTCGCAGACAAATATTTGAGGGTCTCACTAGAGAGATAAATCACAGCCTAACCGGTGCTCACATTGGTTGTCGACACATAGTAAGCAACTCAGTCGAGTCTGGGTCAAAACCAAGAGCAGAGAAGGGTCGAGCTCGACACGACAGAGTCCACATTTTCCAGACATCACATTATTTGTCCTCAAGTTCGAGTTCAAGATCATATTTTCTTGCTCCTGGTCTTTGATTCTGAGTCAAAGATCCCATTTTCATTGTCTTGATCCCAGAGTCTGAGTTCAAGACCATATTTTCATGGTCTTGGTTTTGGTCCTCGAGTCCAAGATCAGAATTTAATTGTCTTGGTCTTGGTCCTCAAATCAGTTCTTTAAGACCATATTTTCATGCTCTTGGTCCTAGGGCCTGTTTACACCTGGTCACTTCATGTGTTTTCGGATAGCTATCCAATTGTGAAAAGACCAGGTATAAATGCTCTCTGAAACGCTATTGAGACTGATTTAAGTCCGATCGCACAAATTACTTCAGGAGGTCATTCCAGACAAAACTGGACAAATGCAAATGCATCTGGTTGTTGAAACCACATATGTAAATTTTACTACTCACAAAATGGTAAAAAAAATAAACACATGAGAGCGTGTAACGTTGACGTTATAGTCAGATATAACAGCGCTAACACACATCGCATGAGTCACAGAAGCTCAACACATAATCATTTATTAAAAGTAGTAAGACTAACTTATCTTTCCAGTGCTGATGTCGCTCTTTTTCCTGTTGCGGTCTTTGATCTTGAAATTAGCTCATGATGAATAAAATGCAGCACATATCTGTTGATTTCATTGACATGAGCTCCATGTCTTTTTTAACAAAACAGATAGACAGCCGATCAGAGAAAACGCATGAAGTGACCGAATGTAAAAAGGCCCCTAAAAACCAAGTTCAAGACCATATTTTCATGGTGTTGGTCTTGTCATGGACTCAGGAGCATGTGGACTCTGTCTCCATCTTCACTAGAACTTTTTTATGTTATCAGCACAATCTTGTAGTATGAGCAACTACATTATGTGCTGCAAACAACGATAGAACAAAAGATGGTGAGAACAAGCAATATTTTCTTTAAATATTTTTGAAAAACGAGCACAAAATTTGGAGGTGCAAAAATATATGTCCACAATTGATTTTGCATGTATGAAACCTGCATTTTGTTATTGTATTCTGCGCATATCTAGTTATAAAAGACATCACACAAATTTGAAGTTTAAAGCCTCAGAATGTGGAGCGGTTCTTGATTAAAAAATAAATAAATAAAAAATAACTGATCAAATGTTCCTATTAAAATGTACTAACATGTATAAATAAATATTATATTTTCTATATAATGAGATTTTCCAGAATATAAGTCTTACGCATTTTTTTTTTCATCTGACATATATTCCGATGATTTTTCCATTCCTGTTCTGTTCTGAACAGTTAAATTTAAAGGATTTGATTAAGGGAAACTAAAATACATGTTTGTATATAATTCTATGTTTGCAAACTCTTCAATGTGTTTTTTAAATTTTTTTTTATGATTTCTGAATGTAAAAAAAAAAAAAAAAAAAAAAAGACTTCTAAAAGACTGGACATTTTTTATCTGTATAATGCAATTTTCACCCGATGCAACTTATAGTCAAGTATAACTTATTTTCTGGAAAATATGGTATTGTGAAAACGGTGGTGACATGCAGAAAATACTTAAAAATGCCACTATTACTGATATATACATCTACTGACAGATGCAATATGTATTTTAATTCTATTTAAAACAAAAAAAAAACGTGAGCAGTAAAGTGATTCTGGTAGCTGTGTTGTGAAAGCATGGCCTTACTATAACACACAAGAGAGAAAGAAAGAAAGTGTGTGACTGGAGTGAAAGAGTGAGATATTAGTCAGTGAACAGAGGACATAAGAAGTGGTGTGGCTTTCATGCCGCCATATGGCCTGCAGGGTTGACAAGTGCTTGCCGTCAATGGGACACCACTTGCCTGACACCATGGACGTTCTTAATGGCGTGACTGATTTCTCGCCGGAGCTCCTTCTCGTCAAACACAATCTGAAAGAGAAAGAGAAAGAGAGACTTCATAACAGGGACTTGCCACTGCACCTGTGTGGTTTCCTGAGAACTTGTTGGGACGTGTTATCTAAAGATCGAAGTAGTATTTCCAGACATTCAGACAAACTTTATCAGCTTAAAAGCAGACAAAACTAAGGGTAGCACTTTATTTTACAGTCCTGTTCCTCATGTACATACTACGTTCTTATTACAGTAATTACAATAACTAGGTAACAACTAGGTACTAACCCTGAACCTACCACTAAACAATACCCCATGTAGTTACCTTATATTACAAGTACTTTCTTAGGTAAGTACACTGTAAGAACATGTAAGTACACATACTGTAAAATAAACCAAACTAAGTGTTCTGTTCAAACAAAGCATTTACCTTGACCAGCTCGAAAGGGAAGCGCTCATGGAAAATTCGGTTAATCCTGGCACCTCCGGACAGCTCTGCCGTGTCCACCTGGTCTCCGGACCCCTCGATGCACTTCTCAAAGTCCACTCCAAACTGCTGGACCATCCTGAAAGAGGCACTCGGAGTTTATAGCCTAGAAACTGCTTGAGTTAGAGATGCTAGTCACGTCAGTGACCTGCCGTAAACACTCACTGAAGCAGGGCCTTGGTTTTTCGCGTAGGGTCATCCGGGCGGAAGTTCTTATACTCTTCCACCTCTTTTTCCAGAGAGAGAAGCTGAGACTGGAGTTTGCTGCGCAAGCCAGGTAGCGTGTCCCGGATGTGGTTGGTCAATTGCTAAAATAAAAAGAAGAGGAAGTGATATGCAGAGAGGCACAAAACAGAAGGTGGCCTTGACTAAATGAAGTGATTTTCAGGCATTAGCTTCATTTACATGACCGTACACAAATCTTTTCTAAAATTGTCAGTTATTTATGCAAATCCATAAATGCAGTTTGTGTGAAAGCGATTTGGTCCCACCTGGTTGAGGGCCTTCTGCAAGTGTGGTGTTCCCATTCGTTCAGCCATGTGTCTGTAACTGGGGTGGGACAAGAAGAACTTCCTTTCTGCTGCCAGTGCAACACGAATGTCCTTCCTGCCATCTATATCTTTCTGACTTCGGTTCACTACGCCAATATAACCTGGGACAGGGAAAGCGGCAATAAGCGCTGGGCTGGATGATTTGACAATATATACCATGCAATGACAGAAACGTGTGAACTGAAATTTTGAAATATATGTTTATACTGCGACTGATATATGCACTAGTATCAGTGGGTATGAATGCTTCATGTTATTTACATGTGAGAATAACAAAGAAACAGTAAGGAATGTAAAAATCCAGGACAGGACATGTCCAAAACAAGTCAGGACAAGAAGAAAGAACCGTCAAATTAAATACTATAGAGTAGGTCAACAAAAATATATGGGGAGCTTCTTTATTATTATATTAAATATTATATTATATTATATATAATTTCAAATTACATAATAAGATGCACTGCTGGTCAAAAGCTTGGTCAGTCAGTATTATATTTGTTTTTATTTTATTTTTTTAAAGAAATTAATACTTTTATTCAGCAAGGATGCATTAAATTGATCAGAATCAACATACATTTATAATGCTTATACAGATTTCTATTTCAGATTAATGTTGTTCTTTTTAACTTTCTATTCATCAAAGACATGATTTCTGAAGGATCATGCGACACTGAAGACTGGAGTAATGACTGCTGAAAATTCAGCTTTGTATCACAGGAATATATTAAATATAATAAACTTTAACAGCCCTTATTTTAAATTGTAATATGTCACAATTTTACTGTATTTTTGATCCTTGGTCAAGCATAAGAGACTTTTTTCTTTTTTCCCAAAACAGGAAATTCTTACCGACCCCAACCTTTTGAATAGCAGTGTAGTGTATGGTTACTGTGACGTAAAATGGCTCATAAATAATAAGAAATTGTCCATAAATGACACTGCTGTAAAGTGATTGTGTTAAGTACAAACTGCCCACCTCTCCGCAGTGGCAAGAGTTTATTTTCCAGGATATCCCGGGCGTCTGTTCCCTCATCCATTAGATCCAGTTTAGTAATTACACCGATGGTACGCAGTCCTGTTGAAACAAACAAAAACACATTAACAACATCATCAGGGTTTGTGTTCAATCCACAGGGCTACTCTTTTCACCAACAAATATCCATAACATTTCCAGTCATTTATTATTACTGGACCAAAATTCAAAGTCAGGTTGATTCACTAATGAATCAATCATCCCATCTGTGATTCACTAAGAAACTCCTCAAAAGGCTTTATTCACTTATTAAATCTGACCTCACGATGGTTTGCTGTAGTTGATATATACCCTCCCAGCAATCCTCACCTTGAGGGTCCACTTCCTTAGCCACCTTGAGAGCGTCTGAGTTGGCCAAGTCAGTGTTGGCCGGGGTGACGGCGAGGATCAGGCAGCTTTCCCTAGTGATGAACTGCATAATCATGTCTCGAATCTGGTGCTCGATGTCTGGCGGCTGGTCGCCCACAGCAACCTTAGTCATACCGGGCAAATCGATGAGAGTCAGATTCAATACTGTTGAACAGAGAAAGAGACGAGTGACATTTTAACAATGGCTGCCGAGTGTGGACTGAGGAAAGCTGTGGTCTTAGGGAGCCTTGTGCTGTATTACCGTGTGGCGAGTAAACCCTCAGGTTGATGGGAATAGGAGAGATGCCCTTATTGGACCCCGTAATCCTGTCGGTCTCTGCTTCAATTTCCTGCCGGACTTCATCAAAGTCCACGAACTTCCTCCCTTTGCAGTGCAAGAATTCCGCATATTCTACAAACAGAGCGATGGAGTGTGTGGGCTAGAGCGATGACATTTCAGCATCAAGGCAAAAAAGACATGAAAACCATACAGTAATATCATCACCTAAAGGCGAATCCATATCACTGTCATAAAGCATGAGAGACAGCATTACACAAGTAACTTGAATTAAAATAAATGTAACCTGAAAACCCTTTTTTAGTTGCCAAAAGATCATTACTGATTTTCTTTAAGTTACATTTTATGTAGTAATATAACTAAAACTGAAATTCATAAAATCATATTATTATATTGACATTAAAAATTTATAAAAAAATGGCAAAAACACCACAAAATTACTAATACTTTACCGGAAATGAAAATGTGAAATGTAAAAATAAAAAATGATTCAAAATATTAATAATAAAAAAAAAATACAGTAACATTTCAGTGCGACTAAAATAACACTGTTCTACATAGCCTACATTTTCAATACAAAGGTCCAAAAACTTAATGAGGTACATGGGTCAAATGCAAATGCATTACATTACTACATACACACACGTGTTTGTTTTTGTGAAAGTGGGGACATCCCATAGGCGTAATGGTTTTTATACTGTACAAACTGTATGTGCTATTGCCCTACACCTAACCCTACACCTAACCCTACCCCTTACAGGAAACTTTGTGCTATTTCAGATTTTCCGTACACTCCATTCTGTGTGATTTATAAGCGTTTTGAAAGGTGGGGAGATGGGGTAATGTCCTGAAAAGTCACCTTCTCCTTGTAATGCCTTTGTCATACCCTTGTCATTATACAAATTTATGTCCTCATTTGTCACAAAAACGCGCACGCACACACACATTATATTATACATAATACTATATATTAAAAAGCCTTTTTACATTTTAATTAGTTCTGTTTCAGTTTTAATTCACTTACATTTTTATATCAATGTATAAATAAAACAAAAATCTAAAATTACAAGTGAAGAGATGCTTCAATTAATTTGTTTTTTCCCTTTTCCTATTTCCCCTCCTCTGCATTAACAGAACCAAACTTCATTTCGTTCTATTATTAATTCAAAATGGAACTGGCCTGGAATAAAAACTGATTTTCAATTTCCAATGATGTGAATGATCCACAGATAATGTGCATATACAAGCAGACAACATCAGTTCAGCTTTGTTATGTTCAACTTTATGGTCAATTGCACTCATTTGGAAGATAATTTGTTCGGTAATGTCTTTCTGTCTGAATTAATTCTCCATCTGCACTTCCTTGTTCTCGCCACATTACAGTGCCTCGTGCTGAAAACAATATAAATGATAATTGCTTTAAAGCGGCTGAGAGATGTAAATGTTAGAAGGGGAATTTTCAGAGGGGAACTTTCTTTATGTACGGAAACAGAATAAGATGACGTTATTATAGTGTCATTTTTGTGCCACTAGTAAGAGGAATTGCAATAAATATGTAAATAGCCTATATTTTGACTGATATAGATGCAATGCAGAAAATGTGGATGAACCACAGGATCCAGTCATAAAACTACAATTGATTTACTTTATAACACAGAATGTCACAGAATTTGACCAAATTTGGATGAATAAATAAAATAATAAAAACTCTATTATATATATACACATATTATATGTATAACACTTTGTCAAAAAAGAAAGAAAGAAAGAAAGGAATTGTTCCAATTTCATTTGATTACATTTTAAGATGTATTTAAGGTTTTCAGCATTCATTTGGTAACCACCATTTTTGATTATAAATTCATATTAAAATCATATAACACTGGCTGCTGAAAAAAATAAAACAGACAACAAAACATTTAAAACGGCACAATTATTAAGATTGCAATCAATTATTAAATGATTAAAGTTTTATGAATTCAACTGATAGGAAATCCTTTAAATTAAAATGTATTCAAACCATTAAAATGTTAAAACAACTAAACAAAAAATATATATACATATGCTGTACATATATTATTTCAAAGGGCCCTCGATGTGTCATTTGATGTAACATTTTCTGACACCCAATTTAATGTCACACCTCTTTAGCTCCAGCACAAACACTATGGACACCGTGTATGAATACACATGAAAGCATGTGGTTTCAACCATCCGCATACATGCTAAAAATACCTGAGAAGGCTTTGTTCAGTAGTGCCGTGCTCATCAACACACTCACCAGCTTTGTTGTTAACTAGCTGCAGAATGAGAGGCCTGCGCGTGACGATGCCGGAGCCTCGGGGAAGGAAATCCCTATAGAAAGAGAGAAAGAGAAAGTGAATATGGGTGGAGGAGTGACAAACACTCTTGAGTCGTTCATAGCAATCAAGCTCAATTTTCAGGGGTGACAAGACTGATCAAATTATTCATGAGTAAGGGGGCGAATGTTTAGGAGCAACCTCTTTGCATTCATATCAGAACACACACACACACACACACACACACACACAAACCAAGACGCTATCTGGCCCCTTGTAGCAATGAATATTAAAACATGGTGGCATCTTTTGAAGGCCCGCGATTCCTAAGAGGCTGCAGCGCTTTTGCAAATGAATGGCCACTGCCGTATCTCGCAGCCAAATCAGGGTGCATTTAATAACACTGTGGCGCATTATAAACACCCTCTGAGATCAAACTGTGAGCTGAGAGCAATTTCAGCCCTTATACTCCAATATATTCGCAGATCTAATAAGCAGGACAGAGGACAGAAAAGGCACATTTTTAATAATGTCAGCAAAAATGAGGAAGACTTTTAATCAAAAACGTACTCTTGCCAAGTATGTAAAAACAGACACAAATACACGGACAAAACATTGTGAACACACGGCCCGTTGTACACAAGCAATGTTCTTGACTCCAGTACTCAAGGGAGCGATAGAGCTACCTTCAAATACGTGCTATATGTTATTATTTAATTAGCTAGCTATAAACATAAAATAATAGTGTTATTGTATAGAGCATTAAAATGACTCAACACATTTTTAGTGGATTTGAGTCGACGTATTTTTCCAATTAATTCTCTTCATGATTAAAAAAAAAAAAAAAACGCTTAGTCACCTTAAAGTCAGTTAAATATAAATAGATACCAAACCAGCCCTGAGATTTATCACAACATTACAAACTTAGATTTGAAACAAAAAATAGGCCATTTGAAAATAAGACAAAGTTACAAGTTAAAAAATTTTTTTTTTAAATTTGTTCGTGAATTGAACTACGCTGGTCATGATGTGTTGGTTTGAAAAGCGGTTTACTTTAAAAAGAACTTGTTCATGATAATCATTTGTTCTGGAATCAGACTACACTGGTTGTGCTGTAGACTCACTCAGTATCAGTGTTGCAAAATAAAAAAAAAAAATAAATAAATAAAAAATACAATAAAATAAAATAATTCTATTAGAATTGTGAAGTCTACACCACAACTGTAATAATAATTTTAGAGAAGAATTATATTGTTGGAAACGGAATGATTTTTCACAGCATATGATAAAACACAGACAACCAATCAAAATCCATCTGACTTTAAAGAGCTCAAGCCTTTAAAGAAACAGACGACAAAAACCTGCAGCGCACACTTATGAAAAACAGAACATTACTGTTCGTTGCTGTGGACACTGATATAGTTTTTTACGATACTTTACGATTATTTGGATAACGGATTAATCTGTTTCTTTGATTAATCTGAAAGAAAAAAAAATCTAAATATTATTATTTAAATATAAACATTTGAATACAAAAATAATTCATTTCAGTCCATTATTAAAAATATTAGTCCACACCCCGGCCAATGTCTTACTCCAAATAATGTGCAATTTGAAGTCTATGAAAACAAATACAGAAATTTATCTATGTAGGCTATGCCAGTGTTTTTCCATCCTGATCCTGGGGACCCACTGCTCTGCCCAATTTGTGTGTCTCCCTTTTCTGATACACTCAGTTCAGTACATGGATCTCTCTCTTAACGAGCTGATGATTTGAATCAGGTGTATCAAATAAGGGAGAGACACAAAATGTGCAGAACAGTGGGTCCCCAGGGCCAGGATTGAAAACCACTGGGGTATACATAGTGCAAAAAAATGGTTAAATATAAACATTAAATTCTAGAATTTACCCTGCAGTATCCACCTTATTTTTCACATAAGAACGGCCACGGACATTTGCAAATTTAATGTTTCTGGCTTCCAGTGTCATTCACTTCCAGTTATTTTTATCTGTACACAACAGCTCGTTATTCTGCTTGAAACTGCAAACTGGTATTAGAATTTTCATATATTGTCTTAATTATAAACACACTGGTTTGTAGCGCAAACACTTTTACCATTTACTGCACTTTACTGAGAAAGTGTTTTTATTATCCACACAATGGAAGTCAGTAGTTAACAATACTGTTTGGTTACCAAGATTCTACAAAATATCTTCTTAGAAAGAAAAAAACTGGAAAAACATGCAAGAGCAAATGATGCCAAGACTTCTATTTTTGGTTGAACTAAGTATTTATCAACTCCTGAGATGATAGCAGCTGTGTCTTATATGTTATCGTAACAAAAACCTGGGATTTTACCTTCTCAATAAACTGTCATCAACCATGACAACAGTCAGCCAGAAATATAAAACTGGCCACAGACAACATTGTTTAAACTATGAACATTTGCATTCATTTACTTGTGTCCGGTATGTTTCAGACTTTTGGGACAGTTTAAAAACACATGATGAAATGCCAATGATGTGTCTTTTTCCACATGAGAAGCTTTGATGGCATCCCACATGCTGTGGGTGGGTTGAAAGCGTGTCTGCGGGTTTGAGAGGAGTCCAATCACAGTCTGTCTTAATGAGTAAGCCTGTCTCTCCAGGAGATCCTGCTCTACATCTGGTCCTGATCAAAGCTGGTGCAGTCAGCTGTGAATCCAGCCGCCCTTTCCCCGAAATCACCGGCCCACCTAATGCACAATGCAGCAGAGCCCGAGGGGAAAGACTAGGGATGGGTACCGAGAACCGGTATTTTTTTGGACCGGTATGTAATTGGGTCAATACCATACTATCGATAAGCTTCATGACAAACATGTGCAAGCGCTGTGTGTGTTTGTGTGCAATCAGTCATCGCGAAACATTCGAAAGTGTGGGCTCGCGATACAAAACTAAGCGACAGCAGTGTCAGATGCAGTAGTGTAATAGTGAACAAAGGAGGCAACACCAGTAGTATAATGAAACATTTGCTGACAAAACACAACATCTACCTCAAGCAATGCGCTGTATTTACTATGTCTCCCGGCTCCAGCTCCAACTGCAACTCGCAAGACACATTCACATCAAATGTTGATTCAGCGGTAGAGTTACACTCATGAGACACTGCACTTATTCGCAATCACAAAAGTACATTATTTGCGTGTGCTTTAGTTTAAAGCCTTGCCGGTTAAACATTTTATTCACGTACACTAAAAGGCCGGTCAAACAGCACACGATTACTTAGTTATCGTCTGATTGCGCTAATACTGTCAAAAACACAAGGTTCACATATAAACACAGTCATGTCTAAAGTGAAAGTAAACAGTTGAGAGAGAAACAGATGTGTGCAGGTCTTAAAGGGACAGAACTAAACATGCTGCCGATTGTCATTAAAGGGACAGTTCACTCCAAAATTTACATTTTGTCATTATTTACTCACTGTCATGTTGTACCAAACCTGTATGAATGAATGTGGGTAACCAAAGATTTGTTGCATGGTCCCCACTGACTTTGATAATAGGAAAAAAAGAAATATGGAAGTCACTGCGGACCAGCAACTGTTTGGTTACCCACATTCTTCAAAATATCTTCTTTTGTGTGCGTTCAGCACAAGAATACAAATTAATACATTCTTCAAAATAACTTTTATGTTTAACAGAAGAAAGAAACTCATTCAGGTTTAAACAACTTGAGAGTGAGTAAATGACGACAATTTTCATTTATAGGTGAACTATTCCTTTAATGTTAATAAAATAAAACACAAAGAGAAAAATAACTCCCAGCTCCTGACTGAAGAACTTTAATACAGTTGCTTAAAGTTCAGCAGTAATAAAATAACTTTTCACATCATATCTTTTTGCACCAAATAGTATCGTTAACAGTATCGATAAGTACCGGTATCGATAAGCAGTATTGGTATCGATAAAATGTAAACGATACCCATCCCTAGGAAACACAGACCATGCTTTAAAAACACACACACAGCTAGCTACACAATAAAAGAAGGCCCATACACAAAGAGATGCTAAGCTCGGCCTGTGTGTTCATTTCAAATGGTTCGATTCACAGTAAATGAACCAAGCCGTTCTCAGACAATTGAACATTGTGCCACAAACTATAATGTGTGTTAAAACTATGCTTGAAGCCATGTATATGTATATGTATATATATATATATATATTTAAATTGCAGCCTGCACTATCATTTGACAGTCACCTTACGCCATACCACAATATTTTATTTTAATATATCATGCAGCCATATGCAAAACTAAGCTAGAGCTTTAAAGTGTGGCCTATGAAGATGGCACCGTCTGGCTGCATGAAGCACGTGGATGTATGACAACGGCCAAAGCCTGGAGGGGGAGAAGGGCGAATGAAAACAGGCCATAGAGAGCCGTGTGCCGGCCTAACCTCACATGCATGCATCGCCCCCTCTTCATTAACACCCACTCTGCCAGCAAAGCCCAACACCTACACAAACACACACGCGCTCATTTAAATGGAAAAAGATAGCCGGTAAATATGTATTCATTTGACTGCTTCATTTGACTACTATTTATATCATTTTTCATTACTACTATAATTTGTAATATATTATTTTTATATATTTACACTGAGGGTCAACAGTTTGGAATAATTAAAATGTTTAATGTTTGCAAAAGTAGTCTCTTATGCTCACCAAGGCTGCATTTACTTGATCAAAAATACAGAAAAAACAGCAATATTGTAAAATATTATTACAATTTAAAATAACTGTTTTCTGTTTGAATAGATTTTAGAAATGTGATTTTTTTTCCCCCTAATATCAAAAGCTAAATTTTCAGCATAATTACTCCAGTCTTCAGTGTCACATGATCCTTCAGAAATCATTATAATATTCTGATTTGCTGTGCAAGATACAATTATTATTATTACAATTATCTATGAATATATAGCCCAACATCCAGTTAAACAGTGGAAAACTCTTTCATATTTGTGTGGAAACCGTAAACATACCATATATTTTTTCCAGGTTTCTTGGAGGAGAGCAGCATATATATATTGCATATCTATATCTATATATATATTGCTTATACATACTGTATGTACTCCATATATTATTTAATTTTCTTTTCTTTTAATTTCCTAATTCTCCATGTATATTATAAATTGCATTGTATGATGGATCCAGTATTGTATAACCTTGGCATACTTTACTTGGAAATAACCTTGTTCTGTTTTGCTTGCTGCAATCCTTTCATTAATAAGAGATACAGAATACATATTAATGGTAATATCTGTATATACAGCTAATAATGATATCAATAAATAGTATATTTAACTATATAATCCAATCTGTTCATCTTTAGAAAATCAAAATAATTGAAGGGGAAAAAAAGATGGCTTGTGAATACAAACATGTGCAGTGGACTGAAGCACTTTGCAAATAAGAAGAAATATCCACATGAGTGCTTTGGAAGACTCATGGCTTCGTTTCCCACTTCTTTCCAGTGCAAACAGGCAGGTGGGCTGCTGTCCATTATTCATGGCCTTTAAATGATAGAGGAGGCTGAGCAGATTGTGTATCATTTCATCCATTATGCATGCAAAACCGCAGAGCGGCACAGAGAGAGTGGAAAGAGAGCGGGAGAGACAGACTTCAGCTACACCAAGTGTGAGTCTCACTCCACCAGCGGGAGAAGCGGCCTAATCGCCTGCTCTCATTAGCCAAAATGCAAGCATACCTCAGCGGAGTTCACTCATTAAAGACGATGGAACACAAAAAAACTGGATTTTGCTTGTTTATTTGAAAAAGGGCCGTGTGAATCACACAAAACCTGTTGAGAATGTGTCATATTCAGCTCAAAATCAAAAGAAAAGGAGGATTCCTTTTTAGACTATGATGTTTAAAGTTGTTGTAATCATTTTTTGGAACACCTGGGATGAAATGTACCTGCCACCTGACGAATATATCACTGAAACAGATTTGCTGAGTAATCACATCTGTCTTTGTGACAGCATGGGTTAAGTTGGGAGTTAGCCAATCAGAAAATTCGGTCTAGAAATGGGTCAGTGTGTAGCAGGGGTGCTTTATAGGGGATAAATTTAAAGATGGGAGTGTTTTACCAGTGTTAGTCAAGCTAAAGCATGGTTATTTGCGAAAAAACAAAAACCATGAATTTCTGTGCAAAAGCTTCGGGTTGGCAAGATTTTTCTGAAAAAAGTCTCATGCTCAACAAGGATGCATATATTTGATTAAAAGTACAGTAAAAACTGTAATATTGTGAAATATTAGTACAATTAAAATGAACAGTTTTCTACTGTAATATTTTTTCAAATGTAATTTATTCCGGTGATTCAAAGCTGAATTTTCAGCATCATTACTCCAGTCTTCAGTCTAAGTCAAACATCTCTGACGGCATTAAAAACAGAACTGAAAACAAAAAGAGGATAAAACATTGTGCTATTTTTTTTAGGTGTTATTAATATTATTACAGTTGCAACTAGTGTTGTCAAAAGACCCGGTACTTCGGTACCAAGTCAGTACAAAAAAAATGAACACGTCACGGTACCAGGTTTTTTTAAGTACCTGTGGTACAGAGTACCCGGTCAAACCGGTTCTTGACGCGTACGGCCATATGATTTCCGCGATGCAGAAAACGCGGACGGAATCTCGGAATCCAGTTATAAAAACGGAATTTACAGTTTAGCACGGAATGTCACGGAATTTTTCAAAGTTTGGATGAATTAATCAAAAGTAGGTCATTACACAAATCAAATCGCGACATGGACTAGTATCTGTAAATATTAAGCCGCAAAAGTCGATTCAGATATGAATCCCACATGTTCTGCGAGTCTCTGTGTGAATGAATGAAAGGCAGAGAAGTGCGTTTTTTTTTTAAACTACACACACTGAAGCGCGCGACGCTCGCGGTGATTTCAGCATCTGCCGTCTCAATGAGGACATAAATACATAAACAACATCTACAGAACTGCTCTGAGAGTCCCTTCACGAGCATTTTACCGTTTCATTTGAGTAAAACTTGCGTCATATTCACTGCAACCCGTCAAAATAAAAGTTTATCTTAAAGACATTGTGCCAAAAATATATTTCTATTGTTTAGTAGAATGTATGTGATACTATTACTACTGTTGAAATTTTTTTTTATTTTTAAAGAAATAATCACACATTTGTTCCATATTTTAATAGTACATCCCCTTTATTTACCAAAAAAATTAAATGTTTAAATTTCATTAATTAAAAGACAAATTAAATTTGGGTGAAACTTTACTGTTTTTCATACTTTTTTTACTTGCGGAAAAAATTGAATCAATTTAAATAAGTATAAAGAACGGCATTGATTTTTGTACATTTTATTTTTGTTTGACTTTATTATTAAAAATAGTGTGTTTTTTAATTAGCATGTGGTACCGAAATTGGTACCGAGAACCGTGGATTTTCACTGGTATCGATACCGAATACTGAAATTTTGGTACCGTGACAACACTAGTTGCAACCAACAGTAATAACTGTGGTAGTAAGGGCAATAGGTTATAGACTCATGTTAAATTATCTGTTAAGGGAGTGAAAAAGTATAGAAAATTTCAAACAAATTTTGTTAGCAACCAAAATTATTGACCTAACAATGGTAATGAAGAGCCATTGGTACCCTGGCTGTGGTCTTATTACTAAAAATGATACACTTAAACTATAGAGGAAATATGTTAAATATTCATAAGAGCAAGTGCACAGTAGAATCAAGAGCTTTAGAGCTCGATCTCCATGAATTATGGACCAAACTATCAGTTTCCTCCTGTGTATGCTCTCTGATTGAAGGGAACAAATCAGGCCTTGTGTGCCTTTAGATATTCCACGAGATGACTTAAATCATTAAAAGCCAAATGAAAACACAGCTATATTAGTGAGGAAGGAGGAAACACACTGAAGTGAGCTGCAGTCAGAATATTTTTACTAGACCTTTATAAAACAGCATGGCTGCAACTAATGATTCTTTTGATCATTAAATTATTAATTGTGTGTATATATATATTGTATTGTATATATATATATATAATATAAATTATTTTTGTGTGTGTGTGTATATATATATATATATATATATATATATATATATATATATATATATATATATATATATATATATATATATATATATATATATATATATATATATATTCATTCCATATTCTGCCCATTGACATCCTCAAACAATGTGCAACTGAATATGAAAACAAATATAGTGAATATATCTATGTAAGTCATACTTTTTATGATATATTTATTCATCTTATTATTATATATTCTATTTATTATACATTTATTAGAAGAAAAGGGTTAAAAACCTAACCTGTATTTTCTAAAAAACAAACAAAAAAAAAAAACAATAAAAAACCCTGCTTAACTATCATCTTAAAGCAGAAGTTAAAATAACTACAAATTAAAAAATATAAAACAGAAAAAAAAATTACAGACTTGATGTACAATGAACCTAATAGTTATGGAAACATTATATTTTGAAAAATATGACCATTGACTTCCTTTGTATGGACTAAATAAATAAATGAATAAATAAATAAAAATAACTGCCACTTTTTCAAAATATTTTCTTATGTTCTGCAGAAGAAATTATGGCTGCACGATTAATTGAATGCGATTTCCATGCGCATTTTGCCAGTAAAGCCGGTTTTGTAATCAGTAGTAAATCTCCATCAGCTGCTTTCAGATGGAGCAGCATGTAGTTCACTGACAAGTCACGCCAAAAAAAAGTGCAGACAATATTATTGCACGATTATGAAATCGAAGAAATCGTTTGCGATAATGACAAGCTACCCATTTCCTGGGTTTTTTCTGCGGGGTGTATTTGGAGTTTCCGCGCGAGAGCGCCCTCTGGCCTTCGGATGGAGATTTACTACTAATCACAGAACCGTGCTTCACTTAAAGAGACGCATGACAATCGCAGCTTCTGCCTAATTGCGATTTCGATTTAATTTCGATTTATCGTGCAGCCCTAGAAGATATAAAGTCATACAGGTCTGGAATGACATGAATGAAGGAGAGTAAATGATGACATAATTTTCATTTTTAGGACCTTGTAATAATTTATAAATTGGAACATCTACCCAACCCAAGATGACGTAGCAATACATATTTAGTGCTCAGTACCCACATGATGAACAACCGCATAAACTACTGTTACGTCCTGTATTGTTCTGGGAGGGGTGTTTTCTCCTTTGTCTTTCTCTCTTTTCCCTCTTACCTCGTAGGACCTGTGATTGGACCATGCGTCCGTCAGTCATCAATTCTACGTCACCTTTTGAGGACCAATGAGATGTCAGTGGGCGCTTATAAAGACCCGGATGTGACGCGAGTCCGGGAGGGGCGTTTGCTTTTCATTTGGTTGCTCTCCTGCGATTACTTTTGTGTTTGCTCCCTGTTTTGTTGTTGTTTTTCTGAAATTGAGTTATTGTGTGTTTGAGTTTTCTCCTGTGGAATATTACTGTTCATCGGTTATTTAACTGCGGTTACGCTGTGACTCGACTCTCGGTGTTTTCCGAGTTTATTTAAGTCCTGTTTCGACACATAGTGATGGGACCAGTTCAGCATGTCACGTGACTTACATCTTATTACACGCAGGGTAAAGTTGTCTAAACACACTAGTTTATGAGCGGATGCCAAATTTTGTATTTATGTTTGTCAGTCAGCGTAGTTAGTGGCGTTCTACGCTGAAGATGTTATTTTCTTTAATTCCTATGGTTTAGCTTAGTTTTGATCGGTGTTAGTTAGAGTGATTATGTTTTGTTATTTTCTTTTCTTTAGCATCGCTCTTGTCCCTCACTTTGGTTGTCTTTAATTCATTATTTGTACATAATTTGTAAATAGATATTTGTTGGTTTTGGAAGGTATGTTGGGTTATTAGTTATTAGTTGGGTTATTAGTACTAAAATGCAGAACTTTAATTCCGGGTTGCCTCTGTCTGTTTTTTTAAATGCACACTCCGCACTTCCATAGCAGGGAAAAGTGTTTTAGCTTAATATATTTTATGTATTAATGGTCTTGTGTTACCTCCTAAAATCCCTAGACGCCAAATAATTAGGGAGACGTAACACTACATAACTACAGAGGTCAGCCAATCAAAACAAAGACATTTACAAATAGTAGTCTTAAAGGTATAGATAGTTGCAAAATCAGGCTGTTCACTTATAAGTGTCAGTGAGAGGCTGGAAAATGGTCATGTAAACTGCAATATTATATCTTTTGGACATGGGATTTTGGACAGGGTTCCGTACTAGTTTGCAATGGTAAGCTGTTTGTTTGTGAAGCGTCTCTCACTATAAACAACATATGGAACAACAAAAACAACAACTTCCTTTGTCTCCTCCAATTCATAATTAATAGCCTAACTGACGGGTTCAGCTTCCTCAACACATTTGTCACAAAACAGCCCGTGGCATTAGCTGCACGATCTGCCTGCCTTTCACAAGGTTCATGCTGTGTTCTCGCACCAGTTTTATACTCCTCCCATAGTGAGCACAGCAAACTGAACAACAGCCCCTCCTAAAGCAGCCGGCGGAGCCAGATAGCAGAAGTCACGCAGAACAATGACATCAGCCCTGCAATAAACACCCAAGATGGAGGCGCTGGCCTGCGATTGGATCAAACCACCAGATCTGGAGAAAGATCCTGAAAATCCAGTTCGGCAGGATGAAATTTTACCAAGAACCTCAACGTTGGTCTCGTTCTACTTGGCATGTCGCATAACGGCAGATGCGACGTAGATTGGGCTAATTAATATGTGCAACTTACTAATGTTTACTGAGCTCTGATTGTGTCCGTGAGATGAATAGTGCTTTTGTTTGTTAATTCCCAGCTGTCTAAATGTTAGTATGGTGGATAAAAGCCTGACAGAAGGTCAGAGAGTGTGCTAAAGCACTAAGGTATCACTAATGACGTGTTATGCGGTTTTTATCATTATATTTGAACAGCCACTGTTTATCAGACTTGTTATCTGTGTTCCAGTGGCAATTTATTTAAATATGGTTCCCAAGCGAGCTCTCGCTTCCTCTCTACACATTCAGCAGGCTCTGCGTGGGGCTAGTGTGAGAGTTTCAAGCTGACAGAACTGTCACTTTACTTACTGGTAGGGCTGTGACGGTCGCCGTGACAACCGCGTCACTGTGGTGGTCGGTTGTCACCGCGGTTGTCTACTGCCACCGGCGGTAGTGCACGTGACGTCACACACTCTATAACAAGCATAATACAAAGATTGTATACAAGTGTAATAATAGTAACAGTTGCAGATTGTTTTATTTAGACTATAAATCTATGCTAATTCACAAATTACCTCAAATGCCATACACGGCATTTCCTTTACATTGGAAGGTTTGAGCGCAGGAAAATACAGTTTATTCTGCATTCAGCAAATTTATTTCGTGATGAGCGATGGACCTTGTTGGGAAACCAAATACTACATCGCCGATCTGGAATAATTTCCATTCATGTCACCCATCCGCGTTTGTACAAGTGTCTTCAAGTTCACGTGATTGCAATTAAACGCCCGGCTGGTCAGGTTTGTATTGGTGAGGCTTTCTCCAAACTGGCCAAATACAAACGAGACAGCAGTAAATGGAAGATGCTAACAAGAAATGTGGCAACATACGCGCGATTCCTATTCCACAGAGCGCGCGTGCAGACGAGGAGTTAACGCACCCGCTTGCTTGGTGGGGGAACAGTAAACCGTGTCTAAACCGGACACCGCGTCGCAACATAACAGGTTGAGTCTGTCTACACAGGACATTTGAACTTTGTGTCAGTACGTCATAAATAGGATGAGGCAGTTTACTGTGAGGGATTTGTCGTGTCGTATTGCACCGCATCTAGTGTAGACAGCATCACTGATTATAATGGGTACTTGCCGCGCTGCTCGCGTGAGGTAGACCAGGTGTATTTAACTTTCATATTTAAGGCTACTTTCCTATTTAACTGTATTATTTCTTTGATATTTATTTTAGTGTTTTGCAGGCTCAGTGTTCATTGGCGGAAGTGCTAAAATAAACACGCACGTTTGTTAATAGATGATTGAGCCCCATTTATTTATTTTTGCCTTTCAGAATATATATATATATATATATATATATATACACACACACACACAACACCGCGCCACTGGCGGTAGTTGGTCCATTACCACCATGGTGGTAAAAATCTGCCACTGTCACAGCCCTACTTACTGGGCCAATAGGTAATTGCATGGGCATCTCCAAGTGATTTTATGATACAAAATTCATGTAAACACAGTCAGTTACAGAATGTTTGAAGGATGGGACAAAACATCTGATGCAGGGATGCACAATATTATCGGAACGTTATCGAAATTGGCTGATAAAGTCTTAAAATGTAAACATCAGCATCAGCTGATTTGAAAAAAATTAAACCATTATGCCTTACCGATAAGACAAATAACTCAAGTGTGCAAGATGTGTTAGTAGTAGTAGTAGTATATATTTTTTAAAGGGTTACTCCACCACAAAATGAAAATTGTGTCACCCATAAAAGCTTCGTTCATCTTCATTCATCAGAAAAGTATGAATGACATCGTCAAAGTAGTCCATCTGCCATCAGTGGTTCAACTGTAATTTTATGAAGCTACTAGAATACTTTTTGTATGCATTTTTCGTTCAAATCAAAGTGTAAATAAACGTAGAAAACGTATCCGTGTGGTGCGGCTGACACAGAACAGCATACGCTGTTTTTGTTTTCTTTTCGTACAAAAAGTATTCTCGTAGCTTCGTAAAATTACGGTTGAACCACTGACGGCAGATGGACTATTTTGACGAGGTCTTTCATACTTTTTCTGGGCCTTGACATTGGTATTTACTTGGCAGTCAATGGGACAGTCACAAGCCTCCCGTTTTTTTTCCCCCGGAAATTGTGTTCCGAAGATGAACGAAGCTTTTACGGGTTTGGAACGACATGGGGGTAAGTGATTAATGACAAAATTTACATTTTGGGGTGGAGTAACCCTTTAATGCCATGTCAGCATCTTAGGCTATTTTGATGGCAAAAACAATTAAAAAAATTCAAGTATAACAAAAACACAAGATGTGTTAGCGATATGATCATGTCAGCAAAGTGGTCATTCTTGAAGCGAACTTTTGCCTGAATGATTGGATCTCCGCATTTAATTTGAGAATCTACGTACAGTCAACAGAGAGTCAACAGTCACTAGCGTGTGCAGTATCAGCAGTGGCAGCATCCCCCGGATCCTAACACCCATCCTGTAAGGCATTTTTTATTAATATAGGGGGCGCTGTTGGCCTAATACTAATTTGTTTATCATTTCTGTACAGGAGAGACTTGGCAATGTTTCGAAACAACTCATATTGGTATTGGCATCAGCTAACAAGCAAATATCGGCATATCGGATATCGGCAAAAATCAAATATTGTGCATCCCTAATCAGGGAATTGTTGTGAATGCAGGCTATTTGACCTGTCACTGTTTTACAGTTAATAACACTTATTATAGAATTCTTTAGATTTTTTTTATTAATTTGTAATTATTATTAAAAAGAAATAATTTAAAAAGTTAAAAAAGCATAAATTTGATATTCAAAACTGGTAAAAGCCAAGTAATCTAGCTGATTTTTGTTGAAATTGTGAGAATTATTTGTGATAATCTTTGAAACATCCCTTTGATTGGGTTGAAAATCATAAAAAATAAATGTGTACTAATTGTATTTATAAAGAAGGTATATGAATTAGCAGTAGGGCTGGGGGTATTGACACAAATTTCAAAACAACAAAATAAGTCAGTCGATTTGTACAGCTGCAGTGCTGGTGCTTAAAGGGGACACACTTAAATATATACATTTTATATATTGATTACATTGATAATAATAAGAAACGTTTCTTGAGCAGCAATTCAGCATATTAGAATGATTTCTGAAAGATCATGTGACTCTGAAGACTGGAGTAACGATGCTGACAATTCAGCTTTGCATCAAAGGAATAAATTACATTTTATATTATATTAAAATAGAAAACAGTTCTTTTAAATTGCAATAAAATTCCACAAAATTCATATTTTTACTGCATTTTTCAATAAATAAATATATCCTTAGTGAACATAAACTTCTGAAACCTTTGAATGGCACTATATATAGCCATTAAATAGCTAGCTATATAATAAATGTGTCATCAATTTTTGTGAGTCACTGGAAATGTTGACTAGAAATTGTAACTGCAATCCTTATTGTTGAGTCATGAGAAGTCGCAGTATAATAACATCAGAAACATGGTTTAAAAACCAAAAAAACCCTCTTTTTCATAGTTCAGGCAGTGCTACTGCATGTAAACTAAGTTAAATCCATGAAACAGCCCACGCTTTGAGTAAACTCAATAAACTGGAGCGAGTGAATTCAAATAACACCACCTGTGAGACACAGCCCATTCCAGGAAATTATTCCTCTGAGCCTTATAGTCTTACAACTAAAGACTCATAAACAATGACCAATTAAGTTTACTAAACTCTCACAGCAGCATAGCACATAACCACGAGTGCAATGCAAACAACATTTGAGTCACAATAGCCTTTTAGATGAAATAGATGAATACTGGAACGCTTGACAATGTCTGTGAATAGAAACAAGAGCATCCAGAAATTCCTGATGAGCAGACAGGTGTCAGGTGAACGCTAGCGGTGAGACTCCATTTGGCCTCCCTGGAGCACGGCCCAGCCCTGCCCTGCCTCCATCACAACCACCGCAGTCACACACACACATACACAAACATAAACATGTTATTTGTGCATGTTTGACTAAGCTTACAAAAACTAAATTTATCCAAAACCCCTTATTAGGTGATTGAAACCTCATAAAACTTCCTTACTGGGACGTCCCCAAAAAGAAAACGGTTAAAAATGGGTCAAATAATGTCCTGATTAAAATGTAAAAACAGGGTTATTATTTAAAATTATAATTCTTTACCCAATGAATTTGTATAAATTTTCATCAGTTTTCTTTGGTTGGAGAGTATTTCTAAATCTTTATATTTCAGACAGATTTCACTAATTAACCATTTGTGAGTCTGTCCAACTAATTCATTCAAAATTTGCAACAAAAAAAAAAAAAGCTGATCACTTAGCTATTTAAATGTTTTAGAGCAAAGAATTACTCTAAAACCATACTTTATGGTCAGGAAAACCTTGTATTCCCTGGTATTTCCATGTTTTCCATGGCCATATGAACCTGTTTATTAAGGACAGTGGATGTAAATGGAAAGTCTTTCAGGACATGTATCCTACACAAGCGTGTGGGTGTGACAAGCACATATCAAACAATGATTCATCCATCTATGCAATACATAAAGCCCTTTAACTCTATCATAAAAGCACAACAGAGCGACTGTTACAGTCACATGACTGCCAGAGATTTGTGATGGACGTAGATACAGCAAGAAACTGGGTAACAATTATTAAACTAAGTCATGTTTGCTTTACCAGATTAAAGCTCAAAAAGTATTTTTAAAGATTCTGTAAGTGACTTCATCCATTTAGTTCGAAACTTGTCCTCCAAAGACATGTCAGTCAACCTGTCAAAGACAGACAGGGTTTCTAATTTGATTTGAAAAAAAAAAAAAAATTATATATATATATATATATATATATATATATATATATATATATATATATAGTGAGGAAAATAAGTATTTGAACACCCTGCTATTTTGCAAGTTCTCCCACTTAGAAATCATGGAGGAGTCTGAAATTGTCATCGAGGTGCATGTCCACTGTGAGAGACATAATCTAAAAACAAATCCAGAAATCACAATGTATGATTTTTAACTATTTATTTGTATGATACAGCTGCAAATAAGTATTTGAACACCTGAGAAAATCAATGTTAATATTTGGTACAGTAGCCTTTGTTTGCAATTACAGAGGTCAAACGTTTCCTGTAGTTTTTCACCAGGTTTGCACACACTGCAGGAGAGATTTTGGCCCACTCCTCCACACAGATCTTGAATGAATGAATGAATGAATGAGGCATTTATATAGCGATTTCATGTGTATTGCAATACACCCAAAGCGCTTACAATCGGGGGTCTCTCCTCAACCACCACCAGTGTGCAGCATCCACTTGGATGATGCGACGGCAGCCACAGGACAACGGCGCCAGTGCGCTCACCACACACCAGCTACAGGTGGAGAGGAGAGAGTGTCGTAGAGCCAATCAAGTGGATGGGGATTATTGGGAAGCCATGATTGACAAGGGCCAGTGGAGGGAATTTGGCCAGGACACCGGGGTTACACCCCTACTCTTTACGATGAGTGTCATGGGATTTTTAATGACCACAGGGAGTCAGGACCTCAGTTTAACGTCTCATCCGAAAGACGGTGCTTTTTTACAGTATAGAGTCCCCATCACTATACTGGGGCGTTAGGACCCACACAGACTACAGGGTGAGCACCCCCTGCTGGCCTCACTAACACCTCTTCCAACAGCAACCTAGTTTTCCCAGGAGGTCTCCCATCCAGGTACTGACCAGGCTCAGCCCTGCTTAGCTTCCATGGGCAACCGGTCTTGGGCTGCAGGGTGATATGGCTTCATATCAGATCTTCTAGATCTTCTCTAGATCAGTCAGGTTTCTGGCCTGTCGCTGAGAAACACGGAGTTTGAGCTCCCTCCAAAGATTCTCTATTGGGTTTAGGTCTGGAGACTGGCTAGGCCACGCCAGAACCTTGATATGCTTCTTACAGAGCCACTCCTTGGTTATCCTGGCTGTGTGCTTCGGGTCATTGTCATGTTGGAAGACCCAGCCTCGACCCATCTTCAATGCTCTAACTGAGGGAAGGAGGTTGTTCCCCAAAATCTCGCAATACATGGCCCCGGTCATCCTCTCCTTAATACAGTGCAGTCGCCCTGTCCCATGTGCAGAAAAACACCCCCATGCTTCACAGTAGGGATGGTGTTCTTGGGATGGTACTCATCATTCTTCTTCCTCCAAACACTTTTAGTGGAATTATGACCAAAAAGTTATATTTTGGTCTCATCTGACCACATGGCTTTCTCCCATGACTCCTCTGGATCATCCAAATGGTCATTGGCAAACTTAAGTCGGGCCTGGACATGTGCTGGTTTAAGCAGGGGAACCTTCCGTGCCATGCATGATTTCAAACCATGACGTCTTAGTGTATTACCAACAGTAACCTTGGAAGCGTGGTCCCAGCTCTTTTCAGGTCATTGACCAGCTCCTCCCGTGTAGTTCTGGGCTGATTTCTCACCTTTCTTAGGATCATTGAGACCCCACGAGGTGAGATCTTGCATGGAGCCCCAGTCCGAGGGAGATTGACAGTCATGTTTAGCTTCTTCCATTTTCTAATGATTGCTCCAACAGTGGACCTTTTTTCACCAAGCTGCTTGGCAATTTCCCCGTAGCCCTTTCCAGCCTTGTGGAGGTGTACAATTTTGTCTCTAGTGTCTTTGGACAGCTCTTTGGTCTTGGCCATGTTAGTAGTTGGATTCTTACTGATTGTATGGGGTGGACAGGTGTCTTTATGCAGCTAACGACCTCAAACAGGTGCATCTAATTTAGGATAATAAATGGAGTGGAGGTGGACATTTTAAAGGCAGACTAACAGGTCTTTGAGGGTCAGAATTCTAGCTGATAGACAGGTGTTCAAATACTTATTTGCAGCTGTATCATACAAATAAATAGTTAAAAAATCATACATTGTGATTTCTGGATTTTTTTTTTAGATTATGTCTCTCACAGTGGACATGCACCTACGATGACAATTTCAGACCCTCCATGATTTCTAAGTGGGAGAACTTGCAAAATAGCAGGGTGTTCAAATACTTATTTTCCTCACTGTATATAAGCCTATCAGTGTTTTTTTACTATTTGCTGTTTAAAAAGCTTTGGTGGTGCAGTTTTATATCATCCATGGACCCTTTTTACATTTCAAGAAGCAGAAGTCATCTTAGTTGGGTAAACTTCTATAGCGGTCAACAGAAACTACAACGTACAGAATTTCTGCATTCCAAATTGAATTTTTGTATGACTTTACAAAAGTGAAAAAAAAAAAAAAAAAAAGCACGCAAATGATTATGTGAGAAAGTTGTCAAATTTGCTGTCACTCCATCAGTCATTTTCTGTCATTTAATCCCAAGGAAATTAGACACACAACAAGTGGTGTTTTCAAAATAAAAAAGCCAAAAAAAAAAGCACACAATATAAATATTAGGAACTGGAAACACATCAAGTCTGTTAAAAGGGTCCACAGTGAATGTGACGTGTTTATTTGCTTTTCATATTCTACAAAAATTTCAAAATCCAAATGTAATTCCACACATTTCTAGCCACTACAGGTTTCTACAGAAATATACAACACTGAGGAGATGACTCAGGCTTATGAAATTTATGAAATGAGAGGAATATTGATAATAATATTGGAAACTATTACAGAACTTCACCCTCAGTGAAAGTGAAGGCTTGTGGGTTTGCCATATGAAAGAGAACAAATTAGCACAGAAATATTAGCTACAAATGCACAACAAAATGCCAATATTTTCCACACTTAAGTGTGGAAATAATAATAATAATACAAAAACTTAATACATATACATATATAAATACACATATATACACACACACATATATATATATATATATATATATATATATATATATATATATTAGGTGTCAACGTTAACGCGTTAACGCATGCGATTAATCCAAAAAATTTAACGCGTTAATATTTTTTTAACGCAAATTAATCGCTTGATAAGGTTTGTCCCTAACTTCTTCCTGTCATCGCAGCGCGGAAGATTATCTATCATTGTGTGATGAGGGTACAGCGAACCGGTGTTGCCAGGGCAGCGGCACAAGTGGGCTATTTTGAAAATACAGTCGCGGGAAAAATTACAGAGCCGTGGTTTGCGTTTTTTTGGGCTACTTTTATAATGTGCCACGACCGCCCCAAAGTGAATACATCACAAACAACGTGAGTTTCAGCAGAGCAGCAGAAATAAACATGACAACAGCCTCTATAGATTATAAGAGATAATAAACACACGATTACGATAGGATATGGTCTGTATGTGATTTTTTCTGAATGTGTACATCTGAAATGCTAATTTGTGCAGTGATATAAAAGGTTATAAATAGCATATTTTAACAACAGTAAATGACCAAGTTCCACATGTGACCGCAAAAGGAAGTTATTACAAACACTCGATGGTGGTTTGAAGTGAGTTCTGAGTAAAAGTGTATTATTAATCTCATAAATTGTCTTATGTAGCATGATGCTAATATTAGCTCTAATGCAGCTGCAGAACAGGTCCAATTCTTCTTCATAATGCATTTTGTCATAATACTTCACGTAAGGTCGCAAGCAATGTTTTGTTGTATTTATTTAGAAATACTCTTGATAATAGTTGGGTAAATGTATACTGGGATTGAAGCGATGTGGCTCGGTAAACGTTTTATTGCCAGTTTAAAGGCTGATAATGGCTGAATAAAAACAAAAGAATAATGATAAAAGAATAATAAGGATCATGTCTCATACCTGGCGGAAGTGTGAAAGGTTCTGTTTCCTTAAACTAGTTTGTCATGCATTTCTTTATTTCAACACATTTACAGGTAAATCCTAGTATTTTAAATTTGCGATTAATCATGATTAAACACAGTCCATGACTGTGATTAACGCGATTACATTTTTTCATCGATTGACAGCACTAATATATATATACACACACATACATATACATATATACACACACACATACTGTATATATACACACACACACACACACACACACATATATATGTAATGTATTGTTGTATAGGTGATCTAATATGTGACCCTGCACCACAAAACCAGTCTTAAGTCGCTGGGGAATATTTGTAGCAATAGCCAAAAATACATTGTATGGGTCAAAATGATAAATTTTTCTTTTAAATCATTAGGATATTAAGTAAAGATCATGTTCCATGAAGATATTTTGTAAATTTCTTACCGCAAATGTATAAAAACCTTTTTTGATTAGTAATATGCATTGCTAAGAACTTCATTTGGACAACTTTAAAGGCGATTTTCTCAATATTTTGATTTTTTTGCACCCTCAGATTCCAGATTTTCAAATAGTTGTATCTCAGTATCTAAATCGTCATTTAGAAAAAAAATTGAAATATTTACACTTAAGACTAGTTTTGTGGTCCAGGGTCACATGTATGGTTTATGTCTCATTTCTACTGTCCGTCAGAGCAGTTCTAACACTGATTGCTATTCTTTAATGGACAAACCTGCTCAACCTGATTATGAAATCCAAGGTAATGTTGCTATGCATCCTTTACCACAAGGAAAAAAATAAATAAATAAAAAACACTCTAGAGATGGTAATGCATGATAATACCAATGAGAAAGAACAATACTGTAGCTTATTTCGCAAGAACATCATACAAAACCTGCTTTTATCATGTGTTCTAAACAACAGACCTGAATAGGCTTGACAGCATTTACTAATTACTGCATTTTTACCATTGCAATTTCTGAAATGAAATTCACCAAAAAAAATTATAATCCATCAACAAGGCTATCGGTAGATTTCAGAACGACAAACAGGAGGAATTTTATGTTAATAATCTCAAAATGGAGACATATTCTGGTCAACAAAATGTCTAATCAGCTTCACTGATGAATACTGATACATGCATTCACAAGCTCTTCAGCGATGAACATCCGCATCCATGGGAAATTTCAGCCAATCAGTCTGATTCATACTTCTTCCTCTGCTAAACATCAAGACAAAATTCATTCAAATTGGACCGGAGACAGAGCAGCCACATCAAGAAGACTGTGGTGAGGAAATGAATGCAGGGAGGTACAGGTCACAAACTAATCTGATGCCAAAGGAAAACTGACAGTAACAAACATCATTTGTCCAAGCATGACTTCCTCTCCTAGATGAGGCTGAACAGGGTTTCATGAGAGGCCTGTCAGTGCTGGAGTCTGCTGTGTGACACAGGTGTGGCACTGACCTATGAATACTGCAAAACAGGTGGTTACAGCAACCTGTGCAAGGTCAAGTGGAACAGGACAGGGAAATCACTCTCACCTGTATACATAATACAGTTCATTCAACTTATTTTTCAGAAGATAAGTACCTGTACACAGTACTGAGTACTGACTTGAAATGTGCAGATATTACTAAAGGATATTTCATGTACATTAAAAATAATAGTATGTATTCCTTTAAATCTAAAGTATTATACTATGTAGTTGGACAATTTATGAACTGTTCATATACAGTTTTTTTTAATCAGTTTACAGTATTTTTACAGTAAAATATTTTTACAGTATTGGTATTATTGTAATGTGGAAATAATAATATTTCATTTAAGTTGCAAAAGGTCTTTACATATGAGTGTACAGCCTCCAAATTATTCTGGCGTGTGTGTGTGTGTGTGTGTGTAAACAGAGAGAAAGAGAAACTAATGCATTATTGCAATGTTTTTTAAGTTATATTTTTTATTGTAAAACACTTATTTTGATTTAAGTAGAAAAAAAGACTAATTTAATAATCTTCAAAAGTGAGCATTACCATGCATTACAGGATTGTAGATGGGGGGAGTGAATGTCCAGCGCTCTCTCCACCTCAATACCACGACTGAGGTGCCCTTGAGCAAGGCACCGACCGAACCCCCAACTGCTCCCCGGACGCCGCAGCATAAATGGCTGCCCACTGCTCTGTGTGTGTGTTCACTGCTGTGTGTGTGTTCACTGCTGTGTGTGTGTTCACTGCTGTGTGTGTGTTCACTGCTGTGTGTGTGTTCACTGCTGTGTGTGTGCATGTTGGATGGGTTAAATGCAGAGCACGAATTCCGAGTATGGGTCACCATACTTGGCCGTATGTCACTTCACTTCAATATATGTGGTCTATTTAGGACATAATGCACATTTGAAATTAATGTTTTTTTTTTTTATTAAAATAGCAAACTATTTATATGTGATTGCACTGCCTCAAAATTACGCTGCTTTTAATAGACAAAACAAAAAGAACCTTATTTAAGGTATTACAAGAACCTTATTTAAATACTTTCAAAAGAAAACATTCTGATGTTTTAGAAATAATAACTTGGGGGTAAATGTGCTTAATTCTCATGAAAATAATCATAAACAAAAACTAACACAAATACCATGGAACTACTTTTTTAGACATATACCTTGGCACGGTTCCTCGAGGCCCGTTTGAGGATTATGCAAGTATCTCCATACATGCATTTAGTAATCATTTTATATATTAAACTGCAGTGCTATTACCACACGAAACAAGTCCACTACCATGGCAGATTTTTTCTATAAGGATATGTACACAAAAAGCATGACGTCAACGTCCAGAGAAGTGACAGGGTCGCAGGATCCGTGTGTTCGCGGTTTGAACGAGGAAATGACTTAACCGCCTTAATCACAGCAAATGGATATCTTAAAGGTTTTGATTCCCCTATATGGCACAATACAGCTCCCAAGGACACAACGACTATAACTTCATCTGTCTGTCTGTGTCTCTCTGTGTATGTATGTGTGTAGTGCACTGTGCCGCCAACTTCCCCATTTTGCGCTGCGCTCTCACTTACGCCCATTACACTTCAATGAATGACGGCGAGCGGCGGCTTACGTCAACTGCGTAACTCCCGTTTGTGAATGACAACCCGACCGAGTGAATCGATCGAGCAGCGAGTATTAAAAACACAGCTGGAAAGTAACAAATGAGACGTTTGTCTTCTTACTAAGTTAGATAAACATAAAAACAGCGAGCTGGGCTTTTGTACGCGATCGAAGAGAAATGAGTAACATAGTAACCGACCTGCCGACGAAATTTTCCAGCACCGAGCTTTTTCCGGCGCTCTGTCCTCCAACCACGGCTATCTGCGGCAGATCCAAGTTACAACTTTGGCCAATGGAACTGAAAGCATCTTGGAGTTTATTGATCAGGGGGATCAAATCCTCCATCCCCCGGTTGCCCATGGTTTCTGACCGTCTCTCAGCGCGCAGGAACGGGCTCGCGGCAGCAGGGCGCTCGGGTTACTTCCAAGTGTTCAGTTTCCACCCTTCAAACACTTCCAGATCAGTCTGTCAAAGACAAATAACTGATAAAACACTCGCTGACGGGCAGACGACGCGTATTAGGGCGCGTTCGTTAAGATCCGTGCACTGATATGAGGATCAATCATTCGTAAACTCACAAAACAAAACTTCTCGCTATCATCCGGTCAGGCGACATCCGACCTCCACCGGTGACGCGAGTCCCGCCTCCTGTCAACCGATGTCGTGAAATCCGATTGGTCCGACAGAACGCTTCCTGGTGTGTTCTGTCTTTTGATTGGCTCGATCCTCGTTTCTGCCTCTAACGACAGTTTCAATGAAAAGACTTGAACGTAGGGATATATACAATACAAATTATAATTCTGATTTTAATAAAATATACATGTATAATTACTGCAAGATCACCACGTATAAATTAAACGTATTACTGTTTATTACAAAAATTGAATCATATTTTCTACGTATTAGAGCATATTAAGAGATTGTTGGGGCTCTCCAGTTTGTTATACTGTATATCGACTAGTAGAAGAATGCGATATTTGAGCAGAATTCACACTATCATGCAACATTACACCTATTTTGGAATGATGAACTGGTTTCAGGCATACTGAGAGACTCTTGAGTCATTGCTTGAGACGGGAAGTCCGACTCATTTCCGCGAATCGGTTCTTTTAAACAATTCGTTCAAAACAGCCATTCAGAAATTATTTTACCTCGTTACTTTTGTCCCTGATATCTCGACGTGACTTATTAAGAACATATTCTGTTTATAACGCATTTACTGTTTGGTTTTTTGTTTGGTTTTTTTTTCATTATTATTCATTAAGTTTTATTACCAACGTGTTTGTGGTCATTTCTTGCACGATTCAGCTTATAAAACTAACTAACTAACAATTTGAAATCTTAATGCCTGATACATACAAATTATAAATTTGAAATCGTTGTGTTGAATGCATCAGACATTTATGAAAGAGATGGCTACTGTTCAATGAGTCAGAGACGGGAGAATCAGGGGTGCGTTTCCCAAAAGCATCGTTAGCTATATATGGTCGTAAGTTCCATTGAACTCTACTGGTATCGACGGAACTTGCGACCATAGTTGCTTTTGGGAGACGCACCCCTGAGCGGTTTTTGAATTAGTTCATCCAATTAATCAAAAAGATCCGACTCCCAAGTGAATCGGACACCGTTTTTCAAAATGGCTGCGCCCATACCCAGCAGCACACATGAGAGTGAAGGCAGTATGGCATCAGTGAGGGCTGTGTCCTCTGCTGCTCCTCTCGCTCTTCGTATCGTGGCGGAGTGCCCCGTGAGTAAGGCGAGAGCCTGCACTCTGACTCTCCCGCACTGCGCTGTCTACACCCCGGTGTTCATGCCCGTGGGCACTCAGGGTACCCTGAAAGGCATCACTGTGGACCAGCTGGAGGATCTGGACTGTCAGATATGCCTGGGAAACACGTATCATCTGGGCATGAGGCCGGTATGAGCGAAGAAACGCTTTGAATTGTCAGAGTGTTTCATCAGTGCACAATGTTTTAAACTTACTTAACTGTTATTGTTTCCTAACAGGGTCCTGAGTTAATACAGAAAGCCAATGGATTGCATGGATTTATGAAGTGGAATAGAAATCTCTTGACGGTAATTCTTCTTGTCCTTCTTTTTTCTTCTTTTCAAACTATTCAAGTAGTAGGCGTAATAGTAAAATGTAGGATACCATGATTTGTGTTATTCACATTCTTATGCAGATGTTGCAGTGTCAGTTTGTTCAAGGTTCTTTATTATTTGTCACATACACAATCATACAGGGTATAATCAGTAGTGAAATGTAGGTCAGGACAGGTCCGCTCAATGGACATTGCAGAAAAAATATGAAACATAACACGAGAATATATGTATATATATAAATAGGAAGAATTAGATAAAAACTAAGAAAAAAATAAATTAAAATAAGGAATAAAATGTGCAATGAAATAAAATGTGCAATACAGTCTACTGTGGATTTAATAAATATTAATATATAAACAGGGATGTGCAATAGGAATGTGCAAACAGGTAGTACCGGGTAAGTACACATAGCAGCAGTGCGGATGATGGAGAATAATGAATGGATTTACAGTTTATTAAATTAGATTGAGTCCTGTAGATGTTATGAAACTGAGTTTAGGAGTCTGATGGCCTGAGGGAAGAAGCTCCTCCTTAGTCTCTCAGTTTTTGCCATCACGCTCCTGAAGCGCTTGCCAGATGGCAGTGTGATGAAGAGGTGGTTACCGGGGTGATTTGAGTCCTTGATTATTTTTGCAGCTCTGCTTTTGCAGCGTTTGGGGTAGATGTCCTGCAGAGAGGGGAGGGCAGACCCTGAGATGCGTTCGGCTGAGCGCACGACTCTCTGCAGAGCTTTGCAGTCTTGATTTGTGGCATTACTATACCACACTGAGATGCAATACACTTTCTATGGCCCCTGAATAGAAAGTTTTCAGGATTGTTGGTGAGACCCTGAATTTCCTCAGCTGCCGCAGATGGTACAGTCTTTGCCTGGCTTTCTTGACCTGTGTTTGAATGTGTGCAGTCCAAGTCAGGTCCTCTGAGATGTTTACACCGAGGTACTTGAAGTTGCTCACCCTCTCCACAGGGGTCCCGCTGATCATAAGAGGAGTATAGGGCCGCTGCTGTCTCTTCCTGAAGTCTACAATCAGCTCTTTAGTTTTGCTCACATTCATAGTGAGACAGTTGATGTAACAGTTGATGTAAGTCTCTCTACCTCACCCAAGTATGCGGTCTCATCATTGTTGGAAATGAGGCCCAGAACCACAGTGTCATCAGCAAATTTAACAATGGAAGTGGAGCTGTGAGAGGACACAGTCGTGTGTGTAGAGAGAATAGAGCAGGGGACTCAGGACACAGCCCTGCGGGGCACCTACGTTCAGGGTGATGGAGTTGGAGGTGAACTGGCCTACTTTCACCACTTGTGGTCTGCCGGTGAGGAAGTCTTGAATCCAGTCACAGAGTGAAGTGTTTAGGCCGAGGTCTGAGAGTTTGACAGCTAGTTTGGTGGGGACTATAGTGTTGAAAGCTGAGCTATAGTCAATGAATAGCAGCCTGACATAGTTGCCATTTTTGCTGTCAATATGTGCAGTACCTGAGAGATGGCATCATCAGTAGACCTGTTTGGGCGATAGGCAAACTGAAGAGGGTCCAAAGTAGCAGGAATGGAGGAGCATATGTGTTTCTTTAAAAGTCTCTCAAAAACCTTCATGACTGTTGATGTGAGGGCAACTGGGCGATAGTCATTCAGGCAAGAGGGTTTACTGTTCTTGGGCACAGGGATGATGACAGATTTCTTAAATGAGGTGGGAACCAAAGAGGTTGCAAGGGACTCATTAAAGATAGAAGTGAACAAACCAGCAAGCTGGTCGGCGCAGGATCTCAGAACGCGGCCAGTAATCCCATCAGGTCCAGCGGCTTTCCTGACGTTCACTCTCCTTAGTTCTCTCCGAATCTCGTCCTCCGACACGGTGATGACATGATCATCATCGCTGCTCTGCCTGCTGCTTCCTGACGCGCTGATCGGCAGAGTTGCGTCGCCATTACTTTCAAAGCGTTTGATGGATAGAGCAGATTGGAAAAGTTATGGAAATGAGTATAGTCTTTAAAAATATTGTCAATTTTTTTTGTAAATATAATCTAGCCAGCATGACACCCCAGTCTGTCCAGTTGAAGTCTTATTGGAAATAGTTACATACTACTACAATACTAATACTAATAATACAAATAAAATGCATTTGCCCCAACAGTTTCTGTAAATGATAAAATAATGTAAAAATATATTCTCTAGCAATGACTTCCCGGAAAGGTCTTGGAAATTAAGAAAACCAGTAGTTATCAACTTTCTGATGTGATGACCACAGTATTTCTCATGTAATTGTGACAATTATTATTATTATTTTTTAATGAGCAGGAACAGAGGATTGATATTTTAATTTAATGAGCTTTGATTAATTTTCATTGCTGAAAAGTAACTGATTACATGTAATCTGGATTAGGTAATCAGATTCCAAAAATTAAATCCTTGTAATTAGATTACATTTTAAAATGCGATAATCATGTTTATATATATATATATATATATAAAATATTCTCATTAAAACAAGTTATGTCAAAAGTAATTTAAAAGTAGTCAGAATACATTACCTAAATTATGTAATCTAATAGATTAGGTTACTAACTCAAATTCTCATCATGTAATCTGTAATCAGTAACAGACTACAATTTGTAAGTAATATACCCAGCACTGTTCATTTTGTCCAGGAATTTCAAGAACCGCAAGTTCTTCAAGATGAACAATATTTATGGAAGTGGATGAGTTGATGTGTGTGTGTGTGTGTGTGTTTAAGCATTAAATTTTAATAGATTAATAATAATTTATTTCTTTGAGTACTTATAAATCATCCTTCAGCCCCTCTAGAAGTTTGCTGAGACCCACTGGTTGAAAATCACTTCTGTTTACCTTTATGAATTAATTTTGTCTTGCTCATCAAAGTGTTTCACTTGTGTTTCTTTTAATAGGACAGTGGTGGGTTTCAGATGGTGTCTCTAGTGGAGCTGTCGGAGGTGACTGAGGAGGGCGTCAAGTTCCGTTCCCCTTATGATGGAAAGGAAATCCTGCTCACTCCTGAGCAGTCCATCACCATACAGAACAGCCTGGGTATGAATGATGTTACAGATCATCATCAGTGCTCACCAGAACATTCAACAGATGCTTATTGAAATCTTTGTGACTCTGCAATGTGTGCAGGTTCAGACATCATGATGCAGCTGGATGACGTGGTCAGCAGTACGGTGAAAGGGCCGCGGGTGGAGGAGGCCATGCACCGTTCTGTGCGCTGGCTGGACCGCTGCATCGCAGCAAATAAGAATCCAGATCGACAGAACCTGTTCGCCATTATTCAAGGGGGGCTTGATGCCAAACTGCGCAAGGCCTGTTTAGATGGTAAGCGCTGTGTGACTGCATGTGACCACTGGACATCAAAAGTGCGTCTATTGTGATGTGGCAATATTGCGTTAGCAGTGTAAAATCCTATTAAAATTCCATTAACATCAAAACTTTCAGGTCAGTACGATTTTTTATTGATTTATTTTTTAAAGAAATTAATACTTTTATTTAAGACATTTATAATGTTACAAAAGATTTCCATTTCAAATAAATGCTGCTCTTTTGAACTTTCTATTCATAAAAGAATACTGACCGATTGTATCATCAAAAAATATTAGGCCACAAAACTGTTCAACATAAGATAATAATAATGAGAAATGTTTCTTGAGCAGCAAATCAGCATATTACAATGATTTCTGAAGGATCGTGTGACACTGGAGTAATGATGCTAAAAATTCAGCTTTGCATCACAAGAAGAAATTTCAATATATGCAAACAGACAACAGCTTAAAGCGTAATATTTCACAGAATTACTGTTTTACTCTATTTATTTATTTTTTTTTAAATGCAGCTTTGGTGAGAATAAAAACATTTTTAATAAAACATTAAAAATCCCCAAACTTAAGTCACGCTTCAGAATATCATTACGACATTATTACAGACAAAATATCAAACTAAGTGGAATATGTAAAAAAAAAAAAAAATGTTCAATGTTTCTGAACCCTTTTTGCAATGACTTTTAACCAGCTGGTGTCGCAGTGATTTGTAGTGGATGTATGAAGTCAGTTCTCCTCACAGATGTAGTTATCACATTAATGATGAAAATGATCCATTAATAGGTGACAAACGCAAACCTGAAGCCTATTAATCATATTTACGATACACCTTACTAGAATCTTTCTGCTCTGTTTCTTCACTCAGAAATGACAAAGCGTGATGTGCCAGGGTTCGCCATTGGAGGCTTGAGTGGGGGAGAAGAAAAGGATGATTTCTGGAAGATGGTGACTCTGAGCACAGACCACCTCCCCAGAGAAAAGCCCCGCTACCTCATGGGAGTAGGGTAAGCCTCACTTCCTCTGAAACTGTGCTTTTTCATTCTTCGCAAGTAGTGGTTGTTGATTGTCTGTTTAATGTGTTTTAGCTATGCGCTAGACCTGGTGGTCTGTGTTGCCTTGGGCTGTGATATGTTTGACTGTGTTTTCCCGACTCGAACAGCAGTAAGTGATGGATTTCTGTTGATGTCCCTTTCTATAGATCTACCATTCAAAGGTTTGGGTCAGTAAGATTTTGAAAGAACTCTCTTGTGCTCACTATGGCTGCATTTATTTGATCAAAATACAGTAAAACAGTAATATTGTGAAATATTATTATGATTTAATGTAATTTTTGTACATTTCATGCAAAAAGCTGAAATGAGCTCTATCACCTAACCCTGCTTATGCCTGTCAGGATAAACCTACAAGAGTTTGAACAGTTTTTCAAAGAAACTGTGCTTAACATTTGGATAAAACCAGTGATGCTTATTGTAATCTTGTATTTTGCCATTTTTAATGAGGCTGTATGTGATTATTTCAGAGATTTGGCTCAGCTTTAGTTCCCTGGGGATCTCTGCAGCTCAAACAGAAACAATATGCTAAAGACTTTCAGCCGATTGATCCTGACTGCCAGTGTCCCACCTGCAGGAGGTACAGACATCTGTCTGGAGTTTAACTGGCTAAATTACTGCTTCAGTATGCTGATGTTCAGCCGCCTGCTGTGCTTAAAAGAATAATTCGCCCCCCAAAACTGAATATTTTGCCATTTACTCTGCAACCAGCAGAGGATTTTCAGAAACTCATCTTATCCCATAAACCTAAAGATGATTATTCTTTTTTCTTTGCCTTGACAATGACAGACACAGTCGGGCTTACCTTCACGCGCTGTTCAAGAGCGACACCGCAGCCATGCATCACATCACCATCCATAACATCTCTTACCAGGTAACTATATCAATCAACTACGTGTTTTGAATACAGTATTTATTATTGTTGTTGTCACTTCATCCCTTCCTGTCCTCGCCGTATCGTTCCTCAGCTCACCCTCATGCGGTCAGTGCGTCAGAGCATCATAGAGCAGAGGTTTCCTGAGTTTGTGAAAGCGTTCATGAAGAGGATGTTCGTGTCCAGGGAGCAGTACCCCAGCTGGGCTGTAGAGGCACTACAATCAGTGAACATCGACGTCAGCTGAGTGTCCTACGTGAGGAAGAGAAGAGAAGAGAAGAAAAAGACATACTGTTTTTTACGGAGTTTTGTTTCTTTCTTTTTTTACATACTAACATTTTTATATCCCTGTTTTGTAAATAAAATCGTCTTTTCATATTTAATTGCGCATTGCAACATTATTTCACCAGAATTATCAGAGTAATGTGATATGGCGATGTTGAAAAAAGTTTTTTGTCTTCATTTTGAATACATTTACATTTACATTTATGCATTTAGCAGACGCTTTTATCCAAAGCGACTTACAGTGCATTCAGGCTATACATTTTTTTTTTTTTTTTTTTTAATCGGTATGTGTGTTCCCTGGGAATTGAACCCACAACCTTTTGCGCTGCTAACGCAATGCTCTACCACTGAGCCACAGGAACACTATGAATAGCATATTTGTTTTCATCTTTTTTTTTTTTCTTTTCAGGATTTATGATTTTTTTTTAATTATTGTATCTTTACGTTTTCATATAATGCTAAGTGGCAGCATGGATGTTAATATTAAATTAACTAAAGGAAATTTTATTCTTTGTCATTCGTTATACCAATCTAGTTGTTTTTGTTCAACCATGAATACCATGGTACAATCATGGGATTTAAAACTTTTAACCCATGATAGATTTTTAAGTAAAAATATACACATACATTCACTTACCGTTTAAATGTCTGGGTCATTAAATTTCAATGTTTTCAAAAGAAGTGTCTTATGCTCACCAAATTTGCATTTATTTGGTCAAAAATAGAGTAAAACAGTAATATTGTGACATTTCATTACAATTTAAGTTTTGTATTTGAATATATTTTGCAAAGCTGAATTTTCAGCATCAATTACTCCAATCTTCATTGTCACATGATCCTTCAGAAATCATTCTATGTTGATTTGACAAAAAATTTCTTAATATCAATGTTGAAAATATTTGCTTTTTTTTTTTAATGAATAGACAGTTCAAAATAACAGCATTAAAATATAAATCTTACATAACATTATAAAAGACATTACTGTCACTTTTGATTTAGTGCATACTTACTGAACAGGAGTTTGAAAAAATGTTAATCCTCAAACATTTGAATGGTAGTGTATGTGTACCATGGTGTTATCTAGCCTTTCCCTGGATGTGTTGTTTAGTAGCGTTCTGCAGCATCAAAGCCTTGATGAGAATCTCTCTAACGCCACAACCGAGCAGATGTGCCTGTAAAAAGCCCATCAAAACCTTTAAAGGCTGAGATTTAGGGTATATTAAACCTTTCAGGAGCTAAACACGATTGATTTATTGAGCTTCTCCCGCAGGCAGCCGCTAGGGGGCAGAGCGCTCAAGATCCCCGTATTATTGACAGCATCACAGCTGCACTGAAGGCTGGATTCTGTTCCAGGGTTTAAATCGAATGTGACAACGCAATTAATTTGACTCCGGCATGAAATTTTCACTTCTTTGATTATAATTGCATTATTATGCTAACTGCGTATGTAGGCGGATAAAGCATGTCAAACACCGCAACAGGTGTCACCCTTTACTTTCTGCACATTTCACGCTGCTTATTTGTAAACCTATCCCATTCTCCAGTTTGAGTGCGTAATTCACTGCACTAGCTATATTTGGTAAAGCCAATGTCTTGTGAAATGGATAATTTATGGCAGTGATAAAAACGAGGTTTCTCATCACCTGCATTAGTGCTTTTTGATTGACATATCAGGCAAAAAGCGGAGTTGTCGACTTATCTCATGCATTTTCCAACAATGCAGCAGACGAAATGACTGCAAGCGGGTTGCAAGTACTAGCTGGGTTATAAAAAATGAACTCTCCCACCCCTCAAAATAGCACATGCCTCAATCAATACAGGACAATGGTGAAATAATGCACTGCAGCAATAACTGGCAACTGTTACAGCTGATGTGAAACCGCTTGTGTCAGCATGGAGCGGGATGTCCAGGCAGGCGCTGTGTCTCGTGTCAGTGCGCGGAGAGCAGACAGCTGCTGAGCTCAGGGAGGCACCAGTTGCTCTGTCTGTCGCTGCTGTGATAGTGGATCTAGACCCGTGTCTCCCGTTCCTGAGTGATGACAACACTTTCTGTACGCGAGCGACCTGAAACAATCACGTCGGAGGGATAAACGAGGGCGAAGGCGTTTGCACTTCCACGCCGCGTTGGTTTGTGCGCTTTGCTGAGTGACTATGGTGGAGCTGGAGAAGGAGGTTCTGCCGCTGCCGCCGCGGTACCGGTTCCGAGACCTGTTGCTCGGGGACTGGCAGACCGACGACAGGTAGAGCAACTTCAACTCCTCAGCTTATGTTTACATGCGTGCTTTAACAACGACACGCTTAAAAATCTGCATATGAGCACTGCACAGGGAATCACATTAGTATCAGCAATAGCATTAGTGTATTAGTAGTAGCCATAGTAATAGAATAATAGTACGTAGCATGACCAGACATTAAGTATTACAATTTGCATTAATAGCCATGGTATATTAGTGGCTATAGGAGCATTAGTAACCTACTGGTATCGGCTATATCAATTCGTAAGACAATTTGAATGCTGTTAGTACTGATAATAGTTTTAGTAATATATAACTAGTATTATAATGATCATTAGTAGCTATTAATAGGGTTAGTATCAGAGTGAGCATTAGTATGAGTATGTACATCCTGGCTGTGTTTTAAAACTTATTAAATGCTGTCTAGCTAGGCAGCACACTAGGCTTCTAAACAGCCCCTATTTATTCTGCCTTGCATAGTTGTTTTATGCAGTCTGGCCACACTTTGATCTCTTTGACTTTAACAGCCCTTTTGCCAGCAGCAAAGGCTTACTATTATTAGTATTAGTGTGAGAATACACTTAGTACCCCAAATTCTATTAGCAAAAGCAATAGTATTAGTGTGTATGTAACGGCAGTATAGTATAGTATAATATACATTAGTAACCTAAAGGTATTGGTTATATCACTTAGTACACATTGATGTTAATAAGATCATTGGAATGCTGTTAGTTTTTGTATTTGTTTTAGTAATCTCGTTAGTATTATGATGAGCATCAGTAGCTACTAGTGTTATTAGGATTATTAGTAGACTGTTACAATAGTACTAGTATTAGGATCAACATGAGCATTAGTATAATTCTGTCTTAACACTTATTACGCATTGTGATGCCCACAAATGCTGTCTAGCTAGGCAGCACACTAGGTTTTCAAACAGTCTCTATTTATCCTGTCTTGAGGAGTTGTTATATGCAGTCTGGTCACACTTTCAACTCTTTGATTCAACAGCCTTTTTACAGACAGTATTAATATTAATAAAAGCCAGAGTTGAGTAAGAGTGGGTATTAGAAATGTAGAAATATAATGCATTTCAACTTATTTATGAAAACAGATAATGCATTGCATATTGTAATGCATTATACATAAAAGGCCACAAGTGTTCACAAACATTTATATGAGCATTTATTAGTGTTGGTGTCTGTGTCTGATTAGTAAACTGTTACCATAGTACTATAGTATTATTGTTAGTATGAGAGTGAGCATTAGCATTGTATTAATATTAGTATATTTTATTTGTTTGGTATTGTACATTTTGGCTGTGTTTTAAAACTCTTTGTGATGCCCACAAATGCTGTCTATCTAGGCAGCACGCCAAGTTTTAAGACAGGCTCTGTTTTGCATAGTTGTTTCATGCAGTCTGGTCACATTTCGATCTCTTTGACTCCAACAGCCATTTTACAGACAACAAAAGATGAAGTGACAAGTGTTTGGGTTTGTGCATGCTTGTGTTTTATCTAATATCTCATGTGTTGATGTTTTTACACCTCAGATGGTACTACTGCCTGCCTGTTTTTCATGCCATGTGCATTTCCTCTAGAAACCTACTGGACTGAATATTTGTAATTCAGTGCTTTCTTTAATCATGTTGACTGCGAAACCAAAGTATATTGTGAATGCCGCAGCACCTATATGTACACGTGAGCTATATATGCCATTTAGCCAGACAGTGGAAAATAAAATTTGCATTTTATGCTTGACACTGCGTTGCTAGGTGAGGTCTGAGGACCAAAACACTTTAGTCCTTTAGAAAGATAAGAATGAGTTTTCTCCCTCGCTTCTGGTCTTCCCGAGTGGGCGTTTAAAATGCACTAATTGGTGAGCGCTCATTCGTAAGGGGGTTAAAAGTAAGGGGACATGTCTTCGTAAATGGTGCGAATACTTCAGGTGATAATTCCTCGTATGAAACAGCCTCCATTTGACAGTTTCAAAGGGATCTCATTACCGAAATCATATCTAATCACTCTCACCTACTGGGGATTGATTATGTTATTTGCCTATGAGAGAACGTGTGGGGGTGGCAAACGCCATCGTTTTTCGCTCTCCCGGTGGATGCGTTTTGTAGTACAGCTGATAAAGATAGAGAAGCTTGTTTCCTGTACAGACAACCCACTGAACACTGCCACTGAATAAAGCTTACAAACCAATTCTGTATGTGTGTGTGTGTGTGTGTGTGAAACATTAACCTGCTCAACCTGGCTCCCTAAGGACTTCACATAAGGACGTCTGGCTCCTTCGGCTCTGAATTAAACAGGAAGACCTCAAAAAGGTCCAAGTAGGCAAATCACTTTATGCCAATTTAAACAGAATGTGGGAATTAAAGGAATCCAAATTCTGTCATTAATTACTGTCTCTTCAAACTCATATGCTCTTATTTTTTCATGCAACATAAAAGGAGACTTTTTGAAGAATCATCATGCTGCTTTTTTCCATCTGATTACTGTTTATAGCGATAACTATGATGATTCAAAAAGCATCAAAAGAGTAGTCCATATGACTTGTGTACTATATTTCAAGTCTTCTGAATCTATATGTTAGTTTTATTTGACAAATAGACCAAAACATAATTGTTTCCTAAAACCCTTTAGCTTCGGCTCTCAAACAAATATGGGGTTGTTAGACATGTCAAACCTCATGTCAGTGTGCTTTGGTAATGAGGCATGCTAGAACTATAACATATTTGATTTGTTAGTTACTTTTAAAGGTGTTCCTGCTGCTCTCTTTACAAGAACCAACTTCTTTTAGTGATCAAACTGAGCATAGTTTACATTGACTTTTTTTCTGGACTATAGAGTGGACTCGTATCTCTGTTAGTATCTCAGTCCTCATCACATTTACACTGTTGTTTCTAGAAGTCCAATTATATTAATTTAAACAAAACAACAACCATGTTTTTCATATTTATTTTACACTACAATAGTAAAGTTAGAATACTAATATTTATGCCTAAACCCTCTAGACTTTATTTTGGATTACTGAAGTGAGTGTCTGTGTTTTATTGATTTGGTTTATAAATGCTTTTCATTGTAAATCTGATGCTGTTAATATTTGTCCAAAAGTGTGAAGATGTGAACCCGGCACATTTTCCCAAATATATGTTAAACCTGCTTAATTATGTCACATAAATCCCCTAAATTAATGGCTTAGTGACCTAATGATATTTCTAAAAAGATAAAAATTAAATATTTTCTCAGGGGATCAACTATACATTTTGATAAACGGGTAAACGTACCTATTAAGCTCACGTACCCATTAAGCACACTTCCATTTTTGAGATCAGATTATAAAAAGAAAAATAATTTATTTTCCTACTTCATGTCTTAACCTATTGATATGTTTGTTACTATATACCTCCTATAATTTCAAGTCAATCAGATCATTGCACGCTGAGATATGAGTCTCCATGTGGCGGCCATTTTGAAAGCTGTCTAAAAACTTTCACCAAAAGAGGAGCCCCTTAAATATGCGTTTTTTAGATGTTTAAGCCTTTATTTTGGGTAAGTTTCACTACTTATTGTAAAATTAAGAGATTAATGTTCAGACTTTTGCATATTATAACCTAGAACTTGGATGTGGGAAATAATTACATTAGATCCAAAAAATAGTTTTAGCAACACAGCGCAGATGCGTCCATAATATATTATATTATATATTTTACGTCCATAATATATTATAAATTGACAGTTTATTGCCGGTCTGGCATTTTACAGTGCTGTAATTTTTAAAGATTTAATATTATTTTAAGATGAGCTTAAAGGGTGCACTACTATGAAAATCACACAGCTTCAGTGTGACATCAATAAGAAAAAGTATAATTTCATAGATTTTGTTAATAATGGTTGTTCATATTAAAATATGTATGAACTTAATACATGACCTAGACTATTTATTTAGCAAAAATTGACATCCATTTAAAAAGTGGTTTCATAATGAGGCTAGTTTCTGTGTTCATCCCCATTAATTAAATGTTTTATTGGTGTGTTTTATTGGTTTGGTTTATTTGATTTTTGAATGTGCTACTTAGCTGAACGTGGACTATAGATGTTGCAATGTGCTTAAATGACACTTCATTTTGAAAATATAACTGATCAAATTGAATGCCTTGTTGCTTGATTTTAGTGTTCTGTTGTTTTTTTTTTCTTTTTCTTTTTTTGTGATTGACTTGTACCTTTAAAAAATATTTATTTTTACAATTATTCTTTAAAAATGTTCCTTAAAATAAACAAGAATGTTTAATAAAACATGATGTGAGCTTAATGGGAACAGGGGTGTGCTTAAAGGGTACAAAAATGCTTTTGTAATTTAAAATAAAATTAAATATTTTTGTGTGAAAGATTAAATATTTTATTTTAACATAACTTTTTGTACTGAACCAATATCTTTTGCACTAAAAATATCTCAATGTAGATTTTGGTGAGCTTAATAGGTATGTTTACCCTATTCCTCCATCTTTGAAGGCACTTAAGTAATCCTCCGCCTCCCAATTTATTTATATATTATTATTAATAATTTTTATTAAATTTTTTCCCCTCTCTTTCTTCCCTGATTTACATTTTACTTGTATTGTTACATGAATACTTGTATATTTGTGTACATTGCATGTTTGTGTATCATCATTAATTATTTTGATTGTTGTGTTGAGATGGGAATTAATAGTTAGGGGGGAAAAGGAATGGCTTTGGATGCGCTTTTGTCACAGAATAATTTCAATATTATAACTTCTAATAATAATTTTAAAACTTACTTAATTTTAAAACTTTACTCTGAGGTGTTAAAACTGAATCGTGCATGTAGAAGAACACAGTGATGTGCATCAGGCTATATATTAAATTTAATGAAGCCTTCACCTTTTGCAATTTGATAATCCCACTAAGCCATATTGCAATTTTGATTTCAGATTGATCAATTGTGAAGCCCCACTTTAATAAAGAAGTTGATCTTTATTCCAGTGGGCCACCTTTTATTTGGGGGATGTGCTCTATGAACTGCTGTTTGTATGGAAAACATCAAAAGAGCTGCATGAAGATTTTTCTGGAATTATTCTTTTAGGTTTTTTAATGGACCAAAATAACAGCATACTGGTTTGGAATGACATCAGGGTGAGTAAATAATGAATTTTTGTTCATTGGTTAAACTATTTATTAGACGTTTAACGTTTGGCCCCAGTGGTTGTTGTTGAAGCCCAGTGGAGAGCCATTGGAGTTTGGCAGCAGCACATGAAGTGTGTGTGTCTACCTACTTATCTACCATATTTGTACCCAAAAGTGAGTAGAATCTGACAAAATATGCTTTTGGGGTTGTCCTCATTTGTACAAACAAAGTGTGTGTGTGTGTGTGTGTGTGTGTGTGTCAGAGGCAGTAATTCCTCGTCCCTGGAGATCCCGTGGCATTGTGTTCCCCGCTGCGTGCAGTCACTATCACCTCCTTACATGAATAACAAATACTGTCTGGATAGCTAGATAGATAGACAATGCACAGTGGCCTTCTGCAATTCTTAGGGATTCCCTGTGATCCATAAGATGGTGTCCTGTGGTGGGTGTAAAGGGTATTTTGTGCAGTTATCCTTCTTTTAAGACGCAAATAATGCCCATGCAAACAAATGGTTTGTACAACTGAGCTTCATTTTAGAACAAATGTTCAAGAACAAATATTAACTGAGCTGTTTGAAAATTAGATTTCCAGCACTGGCCTGCCGTTTTAGCTCACCAGATTGATACTTTCTAAATGACAAAAATCTAGAAGGATGAGCAAAAAATGTTGCAGAGAAGCTTATTTAAAGTGATAATTCACCCAAAAATGTAAAATCTGTAATTATTTACCCATCCTGACGGTTATTGTATGACCTTATTTCTTCGGTGTGACATTAGAGAAGATATTTTGAAGAGTGTTGAGGTTCCAAACAACTCCATTGACTTTGATCATGAGGGTGAGTAAATGGTGACAGAACATTTTAATTAAGATATTTTGTAGAATCTTGGTAAACCAAATTGTTTCTGGTCCCCATTGACTTCCATAGTATTTCCCCCATACTATGGCATTCAATGGCAACCAGCAGCTGTTTGGTTACCAATATTCTTCAAAATATTTCCTTTTATGTTCAGCAGAAGAATTGAACTCATACAGGTTTGGAACAACTTGAGGGTGAGTAATGATGACATTTGGACAACATTCAGACAACATTTGAAGAAATACTTGAGTATCTAAGTAAGGCCAATAAAACTTATTTGTTAAAAACATGTTTAGCATATTCTTTTCAGACTCTACCTACTAAAAAAATCTTTGTCTAAGTTACTTTTTTTTTACATTTGTGAGAAGAGGTTGGATTTCTTATAGCATATAATTACCTCAAATGCCAGTGAATACACAACATCCCATTGGCTGTCTGACAGGAAGTGGAGCATTGCCGCTAATGTCAGGCTGTATTTACTCTTCTAAAAGTGGCAGAAGGTACAGAGACTTTAGGGAAAAGCAAATTGCTATTTGAGGGAAATACCTGACAAACATTGTGTCAGAAGGACTTGATTAGGTTTGAGCAGAAGGCATTAAGTTCTGGGGAATGAAGTTCAGGAGAAAGCAGAGCGGCGATTAATAGTGACAGACAGGTTAATTCAGCGGCCAACTCTGCCAAAGCTTGTCCTACATGTCTCACACCTCTCACTTCTATTAATCTCCCACACAAGTGTCTAGTGCACACACACATGTAAATACACGTATGCCTACGCATATATATGCAACAACACTCTGCCAGCCACTTCTATCCTCTTGATACTTGCTAAACACACTTGTGTTTTGAACTTTTGTTTTGAACTGTTTCCCCTGCTGTGTTCTCATTCCCTGAACTCTGCGTGTGTTTGTTCAGATTACTTGAGTGCCTCTTCACATATAATGCATATAGCCAACCCCCTTACCTTATCAAAAATGTACCTACCGCCCCAACAACGGAGGCTCAAGAGGTGTCATCTGAGCTGTGGTTGTACCAGAAATTGAATCAGCAATTTCCTCTAAAGCATGTCAGTTAAATCGAAAGCATGTTGGTTTGAAAAAAAGACTAAATCAATTATTTCATTTCAAAAGATAAACAGGACTGTGGCTTTAATGACTTATATGGATTTCCTGGAGTAATTAACATAATACTTGACTAAAAGCACATTTGTTCTCTTTATGGCAGCATGTGGCTTTCCATGATTTTTCAGAGCTCTGGTTCTGAGCAGCAAACACAGGAACTGAGCCCTCCAGACAGCCTTATCTCCTCCACACTCTTAAAAATTAAGGTTTTAATGGCATCGATGGTTCTATGAAGAACCTTTAACATCCATGGAACATTTCCAAGCTCAAAAGATTCTTTATAGTGGTTATTTTGGGAACTGTTCAATGAAAGTTTCTGTGGGGAACTTAAAATGTTTCTTCTATGGCATTGCTGAGAAAACCCTTTTGTAATCATTACTTTTAAGTGCAGCTGTTATGGAAAACCAGCATAATTAGTATCTACATATCTAATTTACTGTATTATCGCTTTTCAATCTTTTTTTAGCACTAATCAAGCAAAACACCATTCAAAATCCATTTTGCTTCAAAAATATAAGAAAATATGTAAGGAGGGAATAGTCATTGGTTAGTCACAGTGTTAATACACCCACAGGAAATTAACATGGCCTTTGATGGCTTCTGAACATGGAAAATGATATAATATGAAAAGCATTCAAATTAGAAACTTGAATAAATGTCATCGAGAAAAAAAAAAAACTCACAGTGATACCAAATGTTACACTAGACACACCAGTGGGGGCCATTTTTGGGGTTAGTGGATATTCAAAGTTTAGCAAAGACGTGGACATGTGTGGGACCACTGTTTTTTATGAAATATTAGAATATGATACACAGTAAACTCTTTAAAATTAATTTTTCATCAACAAGGGGTCATTTTATGGAGTAGATCTTTATTCAATATGTAGAAAGCATTCGATAGCGAAAAGTATTGATAAAAATAGTTGCTCATTAGTGTATCATGTTGTTAGCTTAGCAACATGGCATGCTAACACCAAACTAACAAAATCAAGAGAGGCTTCACATTTTCTGGATTCATACAAAATTGCCACTTTGTGTGTGTGTTTTCCTGCGAGATCAGGTTGAGCATTCGTGTTGGTGCGAACAGCTACATTGAGTGAATTTGGTCATGTTATTACGTGTTACAGAAAAAGCTACTGTATATTATGAAAACTGAAAGAAGAATTACACTACTAAAAATATAGCAGCAGTTACTCACTTTAGGCAGTAAGAAAATGATCCAGTAGTGAGCTGTCATTTTTTTGTATTCACCTTGCCTTGATCAGACAGTGCTAAGTACATAAGGATAGGGCTGGGCGATATATCGAACACGATATTCATGCGCATCTCGTCAGTAAAGCCGGTTCCGTAGTTCACTGACAAGCTACGCAATATCGCGTTCATTATCGAAGGCGATTCATCTGTGATAATGAATGCGATATTGCGTAGCTTGTCAGTGAACTACGGCTCTGTGTATTAAATGGCGCTCTATTTGAATACAGGTGATGGAGATTTAGCGCTAATCACGGAACCGGCTTTACTGACGAGATGCGCATGAATATCGTGTTCGATATATCGCCCAGCCCTACATAAGGAGAGGCCCAAATTAAACTGCCTCACCAGTCTATTAAACCAAGAGCATTTCTGTTTCTGACAACCTATGACTCAGAAATATTACACGGCTAGCTGTAGAATTTCAGATCTAGTGTGGGTTGATGCTTCACTTCTCACAGTGAAAGGAGCAGTCTGGCCTTTTGCTTTGAACTGGACTTAAAATAAAGCTTTAAGCATTAAGAATGAGAAAGAACATGAATGCCACTCTTTATCTTTGATTTACTCCTAAGTAATGCCCTTGCAGAAACACCATCCAATCATGTCTAAAATGATAAAATCAACATCTCTGGCATCAGAGGAATGTGTTGCCTTGCACATAAACACACACTCCATCCATCATGCTCAGTCACACAGCTTTTTGAACGTGCTTCACTGTTTGCTGTTCGTCTAAACCGGTATACTGGGACTGCAGCGGCCCACAGCTCAGCAATGATGGTACTCGGCTCTCCATTATCATACAAATAACAGCCTTCAGTCTTACAGGCCAAATCTTTTATTGACTTCGCTGCTGTGTCTCCCACTTCACAGACTTCCCCCTGCAGCCCCATTATTCCTCTTTAAGCTCCTTGTCTAGCATCGACCTTGATAAACTAGCTTATACAGCTCACAGGCAGGAAATCTCTGGATTAGTTCAACAAGTCACTTGTTTTGTGTACACAATCTTAAAACTAGGGGTGGCTCGATACCACCTTTTCAGAACCGATCCCGATCCGATACCAAAAATTCTGAGTATCTGCCGATACCGATATCGATCCGATACCTGGGCATTTTTTTTTAAATCAGTGTTGAATTTGTATACCTCAATGTGTGTTGACCTGATCATGACTTTTTTGTGTTACACACAATCTGCTAAATATAGACAACTTTATTGTAAAGAAAAACAACAAATGAATGCATATATAATTATAATCTATGACAAAAAATACTATTATAAACTGGGTTAGTGGATAATTCAGCAGCAAAAGTTACTCTAGAAAAATCATGAGTGCACAATTATATAAAATCTAAAATTAGTGGGGGAAAAAAATTATTTAGTGGGGAACAAATAAAAGTGAACAAGTGTAGGACTAAATCTAAAATGATCATGTAAAATTATATTCATTGCTCTTTGTATTGTTGTAAAATACATTCATGAAAAACAATATATTTATATATAAATATATATACACTGTAACATTAAAAGACTTTTCTTTTAAATGTATAGTACTGAGGCAGAAGGATACGATAGATAAGATGAACAAGAAAGACTATTAATAATGTTTCGTTGCGCAAAAGTATTATGATACGAAAGGCTCCAATGCAGAGCAGCACAAAGCTCTTATGCACAGCGCTCCGCATAGGAAGGTTCAAAGCACAAAGTGAAGAGATATTAATGCGTAGTGTATTAAACCTGTGCGATAGTTTATTGAGCCTTTTCTTTTAACAGTTTTAAATTTCAGTTACTGTGCTCGTTAAGAACAAATGATCTATTGTCCAGTGTTGTGATCTAACAGACACCAACACGATTTTGAAAACAGCACGAAGATAAAGTCCTGCAAGATAAAGTCCTTTTATGCAAAACCATTTATCTTTATTTACAGATCAAGTACAATATTAGGAACATTTAATAATCTTGCAGAGAGTTTCATCGTCTTGACTCGTAACCGAATGCGACACTCAGTTTGAACGCTGAATGGAGGATGACAGACAGCCGCAGCGGAGAGAAGAGTTTACATGAACTTGACTTAAATATTCATCTGCACCTCACATTAAACTATGTAACGCTTGAAATATAGTGCACGAAAACTTTATGGTGTTTTATAATGTGTTTGTGTGTTTTGTGGGGCTTAACAATAACACAATAGTATACGCACAATATCGGATTTTGATCGGTCTCGGCTGACCGATACCCCGATCTGGCAGAAAATGCCAGTATCGCAGCGATACCGATACTGAATATCGGATCGGCACACCCCTACTGAAAACACTTTAAGTGAAACCCGAAATTGACCTGTATTGTTTGGTAAAATGACCAAAAATAGGTGCATTTCAATAAATTAGAATGTCGTGGAAAAGTTCTTTAATTCAGTAATTCAACTCAAATTGTGAAACTCGTGTATTAAATAAATTCAATGCACACAGACTGAAGTAGTTTAAGTCTTTGGTTCTTTTAATTGTGATGATTTTGGCTCACATTTAACAAAAACCCATCAATCCAACAAATTAGAATACTTCATAAGACCAATAAAAAAACATTTTTAGTGAATTGTTGGCCTTCTGGAAAGTATGTTCATTTACTGTATATGTACTCAATACTTGGTAGGGGCTCCTTTTGCTTTAATTACTGCCTCAATTCAGCGTGGCATGGAGGTGATCAGTTTGTGGCACTGCTGAGGTGGTATGGAAGCCCAGGTTTCTTTGACAGTGGCCTTCAGCTCATCTGTATTTTTTGGTCTCTTGTTTCTCATTTTCCTCTTGACAATACTTGACAGGTTCAGGTCTGGTGAGTTTGCTGGCCAGTCAAGCACACCAACACCATGGTCATTTAACCAACTTTTGGTGCTTTTGGCAGTGTGGGCAGGTGCCAAATCCTGCTGGGAAATGAAATCAGCATCTTTAAAAAGTTGGTCAGCAGAAGGAAGCCTGAAGTGCTCCAAAATTTCTTGGTAAATGGGTACAGTGACTTTGGTTTTCAAAAAACACAATGGACCAACACCAGCAGATGACATTGCACCCCAAATCATCAAAGACTGTGGATACTTAACACTGGACTTCAAGCAACTTGGGCTATGAGCTTCTCCACCCTTCCTCCAGACTCTAGGACCTTGGTTTCCAAATGAAATACAAAACTTGCTCTCATCTGAAAAGAGGACTTTGGACCACTGGGCAACAGTCCAGTTCTTCTTCTCCTTAGCCCAGGTAAGACGCCTCTGACGTTGTCTGTGGTTCAGAAGTGGCTTAACAAGAGGAATACGACAAATGTAGCCAAATTCCTTGACACGTCTGTGTGTGGTGGCTCTTGATGCCTTGAGCCCAGCCTCAGTCCATTCCTTGTGAAGTTCACCCAAATTCTTGAATCGATTTTGCTTGACAATCCTCATAAGGCTGCGGTTCTCTCGGTTGGTTGTGCATCTTTTTCTTCCACACTTTTTCCTTCCACTCAACTTTCTGTTAACATGCTTGGATAAAGCACTCTGTGAACAGCCAGCTTCTTTGGCAATGAATGTTTGTGGCTTACCCTCCTTGTGAAGGGTGTCAATGATTGTCTTCTGGACAACTGTCAGATCAGCAGTCTTCCCCATGATTGTGTAGCCTAGTGAACCAAACTGAGAGACCATTTTGAAGGCTCAGGAAACCTTTGCAGGTGTTTTGAGTTGATTAGCTGATTGGCATGTCACCATATTCTAATTTGTTGAGATAGTGAATTGGTGGGTTTTTGTTAAATGTGAGCCAAAATCACCACAATTAAAAGAACCAAAGACTTAAACTACTTCAGTCTGTGTGCATTGAATTTATTTAATACACGAGTTTCACAATTTGAGTTGAATTACTGAAATGAACTTTTCCACGACATTCTAATTTATTGAGATGCACCTGTATTTACAACTACAGGGGGGAAAACAGTGTGTATATTATAGTTTTTGTAGGATTTAAAAATAATAATAACAACAACAACAAATAGTCTTCTATATTCCATTTAAAAATATGTAGATTTTTATATAAAATATAGAAGATTTTAATTACACTAGGGACCAGTTGTTCAAAAAGCTTGATCTGGATTTGGAAATCTAATGTTTTGCTCTCCAGGATCAGGTAATCCATCTTACTTTTCTGCTGTTTTTTCAAATCAAAATAGGATTGGATCACAATGATCCAGATACACACTTTTTTGGATTACCAAATCTGGATTACTAGTGTTCTACATTGCTCTTACAGGGTCATGGTGATGGAAAATAAACATGAGATGGAAAATATATACATTATATCTGATCAGATTACTTTTGAACAACTGGTCCCAGGAGTTCAGGGTTGGGTTTTATCCATTGGTCGATATTGGGGCACAGGATCCCATTAAGGAAAAAAAAAAAGGTAATCAGACTTCGCTTTCATCTTGGGGTGCATTCCAATCCAATTTAAGACACGCACTTGCGAACTTCCCTGAGGAGTTCCCCTCGGGGGAATCCCCGCTGCCATTTTGAGAAGTGTTCCACTTCGTGAAATAGATGAGGGAAGTTTATATGGACAGACCCTCGACCCCTCGATTTGGACCGAGGGAGCGAGTCTGCTTCACATGCACACTTCCGGCCGCTCTATAGACCACAATGCAACACGATCATGACGTCATCACAGATTGCGTTTAATTTACCCCCACCCCAAACAACTCTATAATATATAAATGATTTTTTTTTTCATTTATAACAGCCCAAGCATACCTATATACATATATAATGCTGCACCAAACAAATTTGTAAGGGGAAAAATGTAAACATTAAACCAACTCCATAGTGGATTCTAAGTGATCAAGGATGTTCCAATTCAGCCCATTTCAAGTATTCCGGCCAGTAGTGGGCACTCATGCAGTGTAATCAATGATTTACATCCGAACACACGAGACAGAAGGAAGTTTAATGATGGGCATAAAAATGGACTGGAATGCAGCCTTAGTGTCCTACTGGCTCATTATGGCAGCTACAAACTACAAACCAAACCAGAAGTCAGAAGAGTACTCTAGCCCAGGTGAGACATGGGAGGAGGAAAACCTAGAACCATGCAAGACCATCCTGCTCAAGAAGTTTTACGGTTGCAAACAGAAAGAGTGCATGCTGAGGAGTCACGTGACGTGCTCATGAACCTAGTCGCACTTGAGTAGAGCTCCATACGTTTGGCCCCTTTTTGCTGATTTTATTTTTTTTTTTTCGTTTTATTTTAAGTTTTATTTTAATACTTTCCATGATGGCATACAATCGGAAACAGCAGGAGTTGTCTCCGTCGGCTGCTCCCATTAAAAATAAATCCAAGAAACCGACCACGAGTGATATGATGGACAAGATGGCGAACACTGTTACACACTTTGAGGACATTCTAAGAACTGAGTTGACGGCGATGCAGAACGAGTTCGCTTCTCACATGTCAGTTGTTCAGTCGCTATGCCCTAAACTGTATCTTCTTACAGGGGAGATGAGAGAACAAAAGAAAGTTGTCGTAGATCACGATAGACGAGTAGCCACGCTCGAGCAACAGGTTGTGGACTTACAGGATCGCAATAGGCGCAGCAATCTGCCTCTGGTCGCAAGGCCGTAACCATGTCTTGAACATTGGGGGGGATCAATTTTGTATGTATGTATGTATATGTATATATATATATATATATATATATATATATATAATTGGGGGGGTTGCGATAGAGGCAATTTACATTAAGTGAAAATAGCATTATTTTTTTAGTGATATGCTATTTACACAGTGCAAAATAGCTTTAGATTATATTTATTCTATGTTAAAATAGCAGGATATTCTGCTAATTACTTATTGCAAATAGTGGCAATTATCTGCACCTCAGCATTGTAATACATTATAAAACAGTATGCAATAACTTATTGAGTGTAATTTTTTAATTTTATTTCAAATTATTAAATGGATTGGGACAAAAGCCCTCCCTACACCTACCCTACCCCTACCCGATACTTTATTTACAACTTTTTGATTATTTCCTTCATTTTTATTAAAAAATAAATGCTTTTCTGATGTGATTTGAAATTTGAAAAAAGTTCGCCAAAAGGCAGATACGAACCCAGGTCGATCGTGTCAAATGGAGTGTGACACACGCTTTACCATCTGCGCCACTGAATCTGACGACTGTTGATGGTCTTTTGCAAATTTGACTATCCCAGTAATACGTTTGTAGGTGGAGTTAGAGCAAATAGTCTCTGCCAACAACCGGGCTATTTGCACTTAAATAGACACTCCGATTTTTATTTTATTTTTTATATTCCCAAGTTGTTAAACAGTTGCCCACAGAAAAAAACACTTCCTCTGATTATTACTCGCACACAAAAACTTGTCAACACTACCCCGCGACTTTTATTGTAATAAAATAGTTTCCATACTGAATCGCTACATTATATTTCTCAGCGACGTGTTTTTGAAGTAGGACTAAATTCACAGTTTCATCGTTTGTAGGGACAGACAAACAGATGCAGATAATTAACACACGCACATTTCCCCTCTCTCTCTCTTAAAATGGGCATATTTGAGAAAAAAAGTCGAGCAGTTTGCTTCACTGAATATAACTGTCGGTCATTTAACATTTCCATTGTAAAACAGTTGACTAAACATTAAATGATTTGCAGCTTCCATCTTACCTCGCTCTTTCAATGTTTTCAATCTTCGTGACGCGCTCAGCATCTGTGAACACTAAACCCCGCCTACTTTGATTTGATTGGCCAGTTCAATTATTTTGACATTGACGAGCGCTGTTAGCCCGCTGAGGCAGAGCAGATTGCAAATGTTACTTTTTTTGTCATCTTAAAAAGAGCGCTGCGTAATGGAGGACAGCAGGTCAGTACAATCATTTCAAATATTGGGGGGGACATTTGGCAATTTCTAATTATTGGGGGGGACTTGTCCCCCTCAATGTCTATGGTGGTTACGGCCCTGTCTGGTCGGATTGCCTAAAGGTTCTGAAAAGGACGACCCTATGTGCTTTTTGAAAAGATCGCTACCGACTTCCATCTCTGGCGGAAAGAGATTGAAGTGGAGCGAGCGCATCGCGTGTACACAAGGCTCTCCTCAGATCGCGCTAAACCACAGGTTTTCATCTTTAATCTGTTGCGGTACACGGACAGGGAGCTCATTTTGCTGGCCACCAGACTTCACGCCCCGGTGAAAACATCCGACGGAGCAATGATGTCTTTCTTTCCAGATTTTTCTCCGATCACCGCAAAAAGAAGAAGCTGGCATCCAGAATTCTCTTCTTTATCCTGCAACGATGAAGGTCGTTCTCAATCAAGGTCAACCTAAAATGCTATACTCGGAATAAGCAAGAGTTTTTCTCAGATCCCATTCATCTACCGACTCTCAGCTTCAGCTGGACATTTGCTGACTAATCGGAGAAGAGATGCTCTAAATGGCTGGGTGACTGTCTCTTTCACTGTTCACTTTAATGTTCACTTCCTAATTCATAGTTTCTAGAAGCTTTTATTGTGCATACAGTATCACTTACTGATTATGATGTTGTTTTATTTATGTTTTAGTTGTATTTTGTCTCTCTCCTTTTTTTTTTTTTTTTAAATGGAGATACTATACCTAGTCAATATGTGACTATGGGGCCAATGTTGGTGCTTCAGTAATGTGCAGGTTTTTGTTGACGCCACAGATCATATTAAGGGGTGCTGGCAGATCAAGGTTTGTTCTTCAAGAACAAACCTTGACCTGATCATGGGTAGATCATGAGAATGTGTTTATGTTTTTTTTTATATATATAGTGACGGGAAGGGTGGGGGTGGTTTATAGGGGTGGGAGGAAAAAAATCGCTTCTCTGATGCATCGCGATTCTCTCAACGATTCTGAATATTTCGGAATCGATTCTGAGCTTGGTTTTTCCCCGCATATGGCACGTGTGCGCACTAGAGACGCGGCGGGCTTCATTGCACAGAATTTGCGCTGTGAGACACATGCCTATTACTTGACAGTGTGTGCTTCCACCAGCCGTGTTTTCTTTAGATATGCTTTCATTTATGCCGTTTGGAATGCAGTACTAGTAGATGCACGAAACTCGCGCACTGACAGACTTTCACGTGTGCTTTGTGTTTGTTTGTCCTGAAGCTCGATCGCGGCTGCGGTTAAATGCATTTTCGAATACTTTTATACGAAATTTATGTAAGCTACACACAGTCAGTTATGTTTTCAAAGCAGGACAAAACATCTGATATATCGAAATATATCTGTGCATTAGTGTCAATGCAGCCTGTTTAAAGCTGCCACTGTCTATGATCTCATCAGTAATAATCAAATGGCAATAAATCTGAGGAAAAAGAAAAACCCATAACTATTGTTTGTAAACTTTCAGATACTTAAAGAACACTTATTTTAAATAAGTATTTTTTTAAGTAGCCTGCTTATATAATAAGAATAAATAAAGTAAATTTTGCACAAAATAAATTTGATATAAAATTTATATGAAAATGTGGAGTAATATTGAAAACTGACCCATTGTGATATTGAGTTGATAATGATGTAATTGAATTGAATCGTGAAACCAGTGAAGATTCACACTCCTACTTTTAAGATGGCAGTACTGACACACAGATATTCCAACTATAAACAAAAAGCATAGAAACTGCAATTTTGGTTAAAATGTAAAGTTGTAAATATGTATTGACACAGCAGAAGAATGAATTGGGGAAAAAATGTAGATCAAGAATCGTTTTGGAATCGGATCGTGTCTCCCAATATCAGAATCAGATCGGATCGTGAAGTGCCTGAAGATTCCCAGCCCTAGTGGTTTAATGGCTGTACTGGTTTTATTTTATTGTAATATTAATGGCCTAAATGACCCTCACAGATGTACAGGTTTTCTGGATTTTTTGCGAAGAAGAAAGATTGATATAGTGTTAGTTCGAGAATCCCATTTGAAAGAGGAGGATATACGCAGGTGTAATAATAAGAAGTGGTATCTCACTCATCTTTGAATACTAAAACCAAAGGTGTCCTAATATTGGTGCGGAGGACTTATTAAATATTACTATTTTAGATAAAGGTTGTGATACAGACGGTAGAATAACACATATAAAAACAATAGTGGAGAATAGGAATATTGTATTTCTTTCAGTTTATGCCCCTTGTACTCCTGACCCTAATTATTCTCTGTATTGTAAACCTATCTCTTGAAATTCTTGGATTCTTAAATTGTATTGAGTGCAGATACAAATTATGTAATGTCGCATATCCTAGATAGATCTGGACCAAAAGAATCACACTCTCAAGCTTTTTGTTCAGACAAACTTCGGCAATGTGTAACCTCATCCTCATTGGTGGATTGTTGGCATTTATTAAATCCTTCTGCTCTTTCACTTTCTTTTCCATTACTCATGAATCCTATTCGCGAATCGACTATATTTTCATTTCTACTTCTTTATCTTCAGCTGTTCGTGATGCCGATATCTGTTTCTTATCTCTGTCGGATCATGATGGAAATTTGTGCAGATTATCTTTGATCCCTCAGCCATCTCGTGCCACTAGATGGTGATTTAACCCTAAATTGTTACAGGACGAAAACTTTTGCAGTCAATTCAGAAATAATTTTGCTGAGTTTATTGAAATTAACCAAGGTTCAGTGGATGATCCGCGAACACTTTGGAATGCAGTTAAAGAATTTATAAGGAGTAACTCAATTCAAATGCCTCTTTCCTTCAGAAAAACCGACACAAAAAGATAGTTGAACTGGAATCACAGCTCCAGAATCTGACTAGAGATAATCAACATTGTTTCTCAGACAATACACTCAGTAAAATCATGGCGGTTAGATCCGAACTCAATTCATTACTGAGATCCAGGGCAGAATTCCTGATTCAAAGATCCAGGCAGAATTACTATTTTCAAGGGAGTAGACCAAGCCACCTTTTAGCTCTAAGATTACGCAACAGTGAAAAGTTTTTGCAAGGATCTTTAGGCATGTTTTTGCATTTTTGGGGGGGAGTACCCCTCTCTCTCACCTTTTTGGACTCATCATATTTGTTGGGTACTGAGATATGTTTGACTCCGCACCATTTTTTCATGAATGACTTTTGGGACTTCACCTTGTCCGTCCAACAAAGATGTTTACTGTTAGCTGCTCTCACAGCAGTAAAAAAATTGTTAGTCAACCGCTGGAATCCTCCTCACACAATGGACAGACGAACCTGGACGGTGTATTTGTTGGACATCATCTCAATGGAACTCTCAACTTCTCTTATACATGGATCTAATGTGAAAACTGTACATTTACGGCATTCAGCTTTTAATGTTGTGTCATCTTTTCTAAAATCTTTGTAAAAATTATTATTATTATAATTTTTTTAAAAGTCTACCAGGGGGTGGGTTCTAAATTTGCACAGTTGCTTTTTGTTTTTTACTACTGTTTCCAGAAGAAAATTTAATAAAAAGTTGTTAATAAAAAAAAAAAAGAAAGAGTGCATGCTCACAGAGATAGAGGAAGTAAGCCCAGAAAAAAAAAAAAAAAATCTGGTCATTCTCTTAAGCGCAGTCAGGACTGTGTGTTCACCTTGCACTACCTTAAAGACTGCAATGGGAACATGACATGCCTGTGTTTCAGCCAATATGTGTGCCTGCTGTATGGCACCACTGGGGCCAAAGTGCACACCATCACTATCCACCTGCTGGTGGACGAAAACTACAGCTCTGTGTATGTCAAACCAAAGAATTGATCTGGACACTTCTAGTTTGCCATGGCCAGATCGTCTGTGCGTCAGAGGACTGATTTGTACAAGTTGTAATACAAGGTTTTAATATTTACCTTTAATTGGCTTTTTTCCATAATGGCTTGTGTTTGAGTTTGTTTGCATATGTGTTTCCACTGTTTATTTATTTATTTATTTGCCTTTTCCTGGTATTTCCTTTACTTGTGTGCACTATGTTTGTGTGTGTCTTTTTTTTTTTTTTTGTCTCGAGCCATCATGCTCACTGCTGGTGCACTTGATCCATTTAGGGTGCAGTGTAAACAATATTCTGGATCTGTATGCAGATAAAAAGGTATTTTAACAGTTCAAAGACATAAGATCCATAACTTGACCATGAAACACATGACATGAAGAGCAGGTGCAAGACCTCAATCCATAACCACAGGAAAGGCACACATACACACAAACAATAATTGACAGAACATTAGGGGCATTCCCTCACTATTCATTCACGCTATATTTAGCAAACTTTGGCCTCTTAAACATCTATACAAACATTACATTTACCCAGTTGACTTGTGTGTTAAAATTTTTACAAGCGCAATTACCTCTCATTATAAAATAATCAGGTATCAAATTGAAGAAGAGGCACTCGTTCCTGCAAAAGACCCTAATTAATCACACTTGAACCAGCAAAACAAGGTCTTCTGACCCACTAGGGTTCCTGAAATCTTGCCCTGGAGGGCCAATGCACTGCCGAGTTTAGCTCCAACCCTGATCAAACTCACCTACCTGTGATTTTCTAATGATCCAGAAGACGTTATATATCTCTTCACTGTGAGTCGCCATAACATGTTGTCTGACTAATTAAGAGATTGCAAATAAAAAAATGAGACATTGCCCACAAAAAAAAAAAAAAATGCAGCTTCACCCTTGCCTGAATTATATACGATAAAAAGACTCAAAACAATAAAACTAACATTGAACTAAAATTGCATCCAATCCCGACTGGATTGTAGCCAGCACTCCTTAATAATACCTTCACCCTCATCTGGACTTGTTTGGGTCAAATATTGCTCTCAATTTTTTATATTCCTTCATGTTTCTTTCTCAATTTTGCTTTTAATAACATAACGGCCACAAACAGATACAAGGAAATGCTCCATCTACTATGCTATAAATGGACACATTTTTCCATCACGCAATATATACCGTCATCACAACCTGCCCTTCCGATTTGTATATATTTTGGTCGAACTTCGCCTTTAATATGATGTTAATTAGAGTGTGGGTGTAATTAACTTGGACTGTAATAAACCTTGAAGCCTCGAGCTTGTCGGAGAGTGATAGTATCACGACTGTGGACTTGCCAAATTAAAAAGCTCCCAGCCTCTGACTTAATTTTTAAAAAACCCAAAGTGTAATTAATATTACAAGGGAAAGCTGACTCTTGTGGATCCTCTGAGGATAAATTAAGATTCTGAAAATGAAGCTAAAGGGTCTGTGTCCTAACATTGTACAGTATTACCTCTCAGGGAATACCCTCATAAGCTCAGTCACTAGCCTTGGTGTAAGCGAAACAGATTCTCCCATGATGCCTGTCTGTGCATGTGTAGCACCGTGTATCTCTACTGCAAGGATGTTTCCAGCACACTCCACTCATGATTGGATCTCCCCTGCTCCCAAATCACGTTACAGCAATATGCCGCCAGAATTTCATTAGGCCCTCTGTAGCCTTAGAGACACTGCATTGGCTTTAAAGAACAATGCGCTTATCATATTTAATCAATTTCCCATTTGTAAATTGCTTTTAGTGGCAGTTCATGACAGGCCATGTAATAGACTAACATTTATTTTCATTTGATGAAATGCCAAATATATGTCCGTATGAAATTTACAGGGCTACAGAGCAGGCAGAGGAAACGGTGACGCCAAGTAGTGACTCTTGCTAATACCAACAGAGCTCTGGGCAGTACTGCGGCTCTAGGGAAGCATAATGGAAGATAGCACTCTAAATGGGCTAATGGACATTAAAAGTAGGGGCTAGAGCAGGGGCACGTCTCTTTAAATTACTCTGGCATTTTAGACCCCAACATCCATATTAACCTTCCACTTGGGGTCATTCACACTTAATTTTATTACAGTAAGCCCAAAGATGCGGGCTACATTAATAAAGACATCTGATGAGAGATGTAAAAGCAGCTCTGGCACATGAGTGGAAACATGAGTAAAGGATCATGGGAGATAGAAGGTGATGAGTGTTTTAATCAAGTCTACTCATATCAGTAGGGAAAAAACTAGAGTAAAAGGCTATTGAGTAAATTTACTTACTGTCAGAGGTTCTTGCATATGGCGGGGAAATGATGACTTTCATTTTATTTGTTGGCTGGAAAGCGTGCTGCGACAGTTGGAGATGAAGACAAGTGCTCCTATCAGTCATTCCACAGAGTGGACACTTCTTATACAATTTTAAAAACGCTGGAGACACTCATAGACAAAAGACTGAGTGAAAGCAGCAAATGACATGCTCATCCCTCACTGCACTTCTTACTTTGATGACATCCCAAATGGCTCACTTGATGTGGACTAGTCTCATAGTCTTTGCTTGTTTATGCTCATGAAACCCACAAGACTGTATGACAGGGTTTCTCAAATCCGGCCCTGAAGGGCAAGCTCCTTGCAGATTTTAACTCAAACTCTGATCAAACTTGCCTACATGTAAGTGTCTAGTAACTTTGAAGACCTTGGGGATAGCTTGCTGAGGCATCTTTAATTAGGGTTGGAGCTATACTCTGTAGGCCCACCAGGCCCGGATTTGAGGAACCCTGCTGTATGCTCTGCAGTCCAATAGTCTGTGCAGCAGACTATTTGTTATTTAAAGATTCAAAATTGTGTTTGCAAGTTCACTTGTGCACTTTGGAGCAAACTAATTCATGACATCACCAACAGGAGTACCACAAGAGTCCCATTTAATGCCAATTTCTGCTGCACAGACTATTGGACAGCAGATCATTGTAAAGTACACACCAGTGGGGTTTGCTCAAAGGGACATTTTAGTATTATGTGTTTTAGTACTCAAGACCAGACTTGGTTGCAATTCCATCTCGAGTCAATTTTCATGGTCTTGGTCTCATTACAGACCAAATACAGTCTCAGGTACTACAATACCTTGAATACTTTTTGTGGTCTGTGCTAACTTGCGCATATGATCCACTCTGTACTTCTGGACGGGAACACACAGGCTACGTTTACATAAAACCAAATGGCGCGGCACAGTGACTCGGTGGTTATCACTGTTGTCTCACAGCAAGAAGGCCTCTGGTTTGAGCCCCGGCAGGGACAAGAGGCCTTTCTGTGTGGAGTTTGGATGTTCTTCCTGTGTCAGCGGGGGTTTACTCCAGGTACTCTGGTTTCCTCCCATAGCACAAAGACATGCAGGTTAGTTGAATTTAAGTTTCTAAATCGTCCCTCCCCAACTTGTGCATAAGATAGACTTGTGTATGGATTAACTGGTCCTTGCCATGAATATAGCCATAGATGCTGGAATGGTCTAAAGAAGAAGATAACAACAATAAACAAACATGGATAAATATTAATTCTGCTGTTTAAAACAAATAAAGAAACAGTGTAGGAGAATGCGTATTATGTGCAAACAGCAGGAAAATATATTTGTGCAGTGTGCGCATGTCAAAAAATCAAATCTGATTTGAAGCACATCAATTCGATCACTTTATTTAGTGTTCATGTAAACACTACATTCAGATTCATCAATCGGAATGAATTCAGTCCGTTTAAAACAAAAGTTGTGCATGTAAACATGGGTTTAAGTGACACAAAACCAGATTTTATTCACCCCAATGGAAAGGATATTTATAGTGATTCATTCAGACCCTCTTTAGGTCTCTGCCTTGGACTCGATCATATTCTGGTCTTGGTCTTGACTCAGACTCAACCTACTCAGGTCTTGGCCCAGATTTGGAAGGTGCTGGCTTTGACTACAGCACTTCAAATGGGACACTCTATGGTAGGTTTCCTCAAATCTGGCCATGGAGGCTCATAACCCTGATGGAGCTAAACTCTGCAGGGAAAGATTCAAAGGAATCCTGCTCTATGGTCATATGGACTGACATGTGTAGGTAAAGGTTACAAGAAGTCCATATAAAGGGTACCATTTGGACAGAGGCTAACAGTAAGCTGAAATGCAAAAGTAGGTATCGTTTTAATCATCTCAGCCCTGTTTGCTGAAAACTGCAGCTGCGGTAGCAAACTAAGGTTCTTGCACTATAGAGTTCTCCCCTACATTTCATTAAAAAAACTTTAAAGTTCACTACATTAAGTATGAGTAGCCTATTATTCTTCAGTCTAGTTAGTGCTGAACATGCTAATGTTTGCCCCACACACAGCTGTTACAGATGCACACTCCATTTCTCATCTGAACGCTCTCTGCTCCAGTGATACCACTACACCACTGTTACTGATATACAACTACTGTCAGACAGATGCTATTTTAAAGTTGGTGTTTTTTATTCTCACAACCTCCGAGGAATATCCATCATATAAGCTCATTCTCAGGTTGGGACCTGACAAAATTCTTTAACAGAATATGAGAAATGTGTTTCCTTTGTGACATCGTCTTGAGCTGCAAAGGCTCAAATAGCTTTTCCTCTTAAAGGTGCACTAAGCTATTTTTGCCAAACGATGTTGACCCCGACAGGACCTCGCCCCTATTTTGAAATCTCTGACCCACGCGTACGTACGCAACCATGGCAACGACGATCGCGGAAACAAATTAAAATGACATACAAGTATATTCAAACAAAAGCCAACACGGATAAGTTGTGTGAAATGAAGCAAAATCAACGTTACTCACCTATCAAGAAGGAACAGCCTAACCTCCGATTCGAGTCCTTCCCGCTCCTTGAGTTCTCTCCACCGCTGGAAAGCTGCTCCAATGGGTCCTACATCTTGCCTGATCATAACCCTTCTTTTTAGTGTTTTGTTTCTCTGATATTTTCCTCTTTTTTAAATCTGCCATCTCTCTCTATCTACAATCGATCTACTAATATCCGTCCTGTGCACTCAAATTAAGTGCTCTCTTCTCTATCATTGCAATTAAATTAAATTAAATTCAAGTTTATTTGTATATCGCTTTTCATGATGCAAATCGTTGCAAAGCAGCTTTACAGGAAATTAAGTTTGTGCAATATATTTAGTAGTATGCCAAGTTGATTTACATATGGCAAAATGTACGGTAAAAATCTGATTTAATGCCATAATCAAACAGACGATGAACACTATTAACAGCAATGATTATATGTAGCAAAATTTGGTAGTTCTATGTGTTTTTCAGGGTTAGCATCATCTGAGCTCCTCTGAGAGGTTGGCATCATCTCTTCTCATGTGTTCGGTCATCTCAGATCTTTTAAGGGTTGGATCCAGACTGAAGCTTGTGTAATTTTCCGTGGCAGAAACAGAGAAACAAACAGAGACAATTAGCATAGCTGCTGTTCCAACCAAGCAAAAATGATTTGTTCAACCCAATTTGATCAGATATAACTGCCGTACAAGATTATGAGATGAATTAAATGAATGCTTGGCTAAAGAGATGTCTTTAATCTAGATTTAAACAGAGTGAGCGTGTCTGAACCCCGGACTTTTTCAGAAAGGCTATTCCAGAGTTTTGGAGCCAAATGCGAAAAAGGGGCTCTACCTCCTTTAGTGGACTTTGCTATCCTAGGTAGCCTACTACCAAAAGTCCAGAGTTTTGCGACCTTAGGGAGCGTGATGGATTGTAGCATGATAGAAGACTAGTTTGGTATGCAGGAGCTAAACCATTAAGGGCCTTATAGGTAAGTAATAATATTTTGTAACTGATACGGACCTTAATAGGTAGCCAGTGCAGAGACCGTAAAATTGCGGTAATATGATCATATTTTCTTAACCTGGTAAGGACTCTAGCCGCCGCATTTTGGACTACCTGTAGCTTGTTTATTGAAGATGCAGGACAACCATCTAGCAGTGCATAACAATAGTCCAGTCTAGAGGTCATGAATGCATGAACTAGCTTTTCTGCATCAGAGGTAACATGTTTCGAAGCTTGGCAGTGTTTCTAAGATGGAAGAATGCTGTTTTTGTAACATGGGAAATATGATTTTCAAAGGACAAATTGCTGTCTAATATAACACCCAGATTTTTGACTGTAGAGGAAGTAACAATACATCCGTCTAGTTTCAAATTGTAATCCAAGAGATTCTGTGTACTGTTTTTTGGTCCAATAATATCTCTGTGTTATCTGAATTTAATTGGATAAAATTATTTGTCATCCAATCTTTTACATTTTTAACACACCCTGTTAGATAATTTAGAAGTTTCATCTGGTCTTGTTGAGATATACAGTTGAGTATCATCAGCATAACAATGAAAACTAATCCCGTATTTTCTAATAATATTACCAAGGGGCAACATGTATATTGAATAGCAGAGGACCTAGGACAGATCCTTGTGGCACTCCATACTTCACTGGTGATACTTGAGATGAAAAAGTTTAGTTGCAATACACACCCCCTTACTACTGATTACTGTGTGTTTTGGGACTCTGTCAGACGCACCTTTAAATGTCCTTCTCAACAATTGTTGAAAAATCACTGTTTACAGTAGGTCAGTCAGGGTCAGGCTGCCTCAACCTCCTTTTGGCTGGATGAAGTAGGCTACTCACAAACCTTTCTTTAGATGCAGCACCAGGGAGGTGTGCAATTTCTTGCTTTCTGTCATTGGTTGAGAGAGCGTCTCTCTCTGTGCCTCTACGAATGTCATTTTTCCTGTGTTATTAGAGTGCTGCTTTTGTCTGCATGTCCTTTAGGATTGTGTGTGTTCCCGTATCTTATCACTCAGGGAAAACATTTCTTTCAGATCTTCATCAGCGTGTATTGTGCTGGAGTTCATTGTAGAGTCACTGTGTGGCACCCCAGTATTAGTCGTCTCTTTAGTAAAGGCTGGAATCGACACTCAATTAGAAATCAAAACGTCCTTTATTATTACAAAAATAACCAGCGGGATAGAAATATAAGCCATCTTGGATGCATGATGTCAATAGAATTTAAGCACTTGAGTGATGTATGGAGGCCAGATTATTTATAGATAGAAAAATATGTGTATATGCAATGTAAAATTGTCCTTCTGTGGAATATCTGTTTTTGTTATTTAATGGATCATTTCCAGACATGTGCTCTTGGTCTTTGTCTGTGTCTCACTCCTCCCCCTTAAGACACAAACAGACACAAATCCATCATATTAATTGGACTGAGTGCTACTATCACAATATAACAAATTATGTGAATGGACTCCAAGTCATATAACTGATCAAGTGTTGGGTAGTGCTAAGGTCACTTCATAAATCTTTGTAGAATTTTGACAAGCTTGTCTTTTATTACAGAAATCTGTCATACCAATATTATACAATAAAATGTTTTTATAATGAGGCAGAGATTGCCAGCTGAACCTTTTTGACCTAAAATATGAAACTGAGATTTTAAGTAAATAATTTAACAACACATCCTCATGGTTAATGGTCACATGACATGTAGGTAAACAAATACAATATCTTTTAGGTAAATACATTGTTATGATTTAAATTATTATTAGCTTTTCATCAACTCACAAACCAAAAAAGAAAATCCTATAATAACCGATAGTTCACACAAAAAATTAAAATGATCCTCATGCCGTTTAAAACAGTTGTAGTATAGCATGACAAATCTCTACAGTACATGCTGTTTTGTCATATTGCATTGTGAGAATTTGATTCATTTTAGTAAGTTGGTTCATTCTGGATGGATGTTCAAAAAACAATTCACTCGATTGTGTTTTGTTTTTGTTTTTTTAAATAGAAATATATGTGACCTACGCTGGCAAAATTAGTCACAATGAGCAAATTTTCAAAAATGAGTTATTTTTATTTTCAATCAGACAAAAAATGACTGCGCTACACCTGTTTGAAGTCGACGAAGTCAGCAAAGTCAGATCTGAGAAAAATCAAGTTGAAGTTTTTTGAAAGTTCCAAAGCAAAATCTGTCAGGATTATGGACCTGTCTGTGTGTGTTTTGTTCCATGTGACCCAGTTTCTGTCTCCCATTGATTGTCTTTAGTTGATTCCAGGTGTGTCTCGTTCTTCCCTGAATCCTGTGTTTAAAAGCCCCAGTCCGTTCTGTTAGTGTTTGTCGGTTCTTGAATGTCTTCCTTCCTGTTTTGTGAAATATCCACGTCTCCTCGTACCGTGATTCCCTGTGAATTGTGACAAAATCACTTAGCAATGTTGCATTGTTTCCTCCAATTCCTTTCTTAATATTAATTACTATATTAATAATCACAATATAGCCAATTTTTATTTTATTATTGTTATTAAAAATAAGAACAGATGCAAAAAACAACAACAACAACAACAGTATAGAACAAATATAATAAAGAAGAAAATAGACCTAGTGCATTACTTTTCATTTTAGCCCAGCTATTTAAACTGTTTGATCAAATTCTAGGGTTACTATTATGCATAAAAAAAAAATAAAAAAACCTTATACAACACTGACAGGAATACGGAGATAAAATATGAAAAAATACAACCATCAACATATTTAAAAATTGTTACTTTAAATACATTTTTATATTAGTGCTACCAGTATTACAACATCAATATTGTAAATTTTAATTTAGTGCAATATTTTGTCATTGCAACATTTTAGTGCAGCCTTCACAGTGCAACTGCAATTGAATTTATATACCTAAATTAACTGTTATCCCACTAGTCACTATATTGTCCCATTAGTCACATTAATACTAGACACCGTAAAGCTTATTTGCACCAAAATCTTTGTCATATCTTAATGTTAACATACTTTACTAGCCTTTCATTTTGGAGTTTTGATGCAGCTATCATCTTCTCACGGTGCAAACAGGAAATAAACTGCTCTGGTCATGTGACAATTTGCACTTACCATGTGACACTGCACATATTTAATTGAAACCCTTTGTTTTTTCCATATTTGCAGGGATTGCAATAAAACATCAGATTTTTAGAGCTTTATAAATGAAAAATTTCTTTATGTTCACTATTGTGTCCGCTGGGATTAAATGGGTGAATGAGCATGGCTTATATAGTAAGTCCTACTCTACGGCACAGATCTAATATAATGTTACACGTCAGATGTTTTTCCCCAACAGTTCCCCAAATATACAAATAAAGATCATTTTAGACGTTTAAATACTATTTGGAGCATTGGGATTGCTAGACGAGGGCTTAATGAACTTCATTTTTCACTTGTTTTGCTTGTAGCTCAAAATTCCGACTTATTTTTCCAGCACAAGTCACATATTTAGTTAAATTATATTATCAGTGTATTTAATGTAATTGTATATGTTTAATTTGAATGTTTTCACCCTAACTGAGATCCACATCAGTTATATTTTTAAAAGTTGTCAGAAGAAATTAGAAACGCAAGTGTTTCTATTGCTATAATAGTATTATTGTTGTTATGAATTTACTGTTTTACACAAAAGGCAGAAAAATAAAATTGTAAAGCAATTTATTGTTTTTATTCAGATGCCCAATTACAGTCAATAAATACAGTATAATACATTTTTAAACACTGTATGATCACCTGTCATACTAGAGAAAACAAAAATATTTTAAAATTATTGTCATTTATGAGGCAAATAACAAACTGAAACATCTGAATAGTCTTTATTCACACATAATATCAACAACAACAACAACAAAAAACGTAATTTTTAATAACTTAAATATTTGGTATGACCTCCTTTGGCCTTAATAACAGCTTGCATTCTTGCTAGCATTGTTTTTATTTACTTTCCCATAGTCTCTGTTGTTATTCACTGTAATTGGGCATCTGAATAAAAAAAAATATTCATAGCTTTCAGTCATGTGACCGGCTCGAAGACTTGGAGGGCAAAACATCTATAGAACTGCAGCACAAGCGTGTGAATTTTTCATCTGTTTCCCAGCTCCAAATATTTAGATCACAAAGGTATTTCTGAACAAAATGCAAGTTTTGGCCATTTGCAATTCATATTAAGCATCCGCGGCAATCTTTCAATCATTAAACAGTGCGACAAAACGTTGTAAAAACACTTAAAGTGCCTTAATATATTTAAAACGGTAATATTAAAAGATCAAATTCAGCAATCACCATATTAATGATGCATAGTTTACACAGGCAAGCAGATGAGGCTGGAATATGAATGCAATCCGCTCAATGGTTCAGTGTTTTCCTTCTAATGGTTTTCTATGGGAAAACATTTAATGTGAAACTTTGCACATTGTGTTTATATTCTGGGTTCATCTTATTGCCTGTACAAAATATGCAACATCAATGTTTACTGAATTTCGCCTTTTAATATATGCCTTTTACTACATTACTACTTAATGCAAACTGCTAAAAATAACTGGCGGTCAGTGGAGCAAAGCTTTGTTTTGCCCTCCAGGTGGGCGTTTCTATAAGGGTGTGACGTCATGTGAAAACTATCAATAATAAAGTGCTTTATATTTTTCTACCCTTCTTGTAAAACGATAGATAGATAGATAGATAGATAGATAGATAGATAGATAGATAGATAGATAGATATTCCGGGTTGGGAATAACATGAATGTAGTGTAAATAATGTAGTGTATGTAATGACAGAATTGTAATTTCTCGGTGATATGTTCCTTTAAGTGGCAAGGGATTGGAACTGCGTAATAAACAAACAAAAATAACCAATTATAGTTTTTACAGCGTTATTAAGAAGTCCCCCTCCTCTTGTTTTCAGAGAAACCGTGCACACTTCATTAGAGGATATTTACTAGTTAAATATAGTAAAAAAAAGTCATTTTATGCATTATTGTTGTGTAACTGGCTTTTTGAGAAAACAACTCTATTGCCAGTATTCCCTGCATTATTGCCAAGGGAGCTGTATGGAAGAGTGTGTTTGCTTCTCCGTAGAGCTGAAAGGCTTTTATGAGTTTTTAATGTTTTTCCCTCTTTCCTTTAGCTAACTAGTCAACGGTATTATCAAACCCGGTGCTCGGCTCCTTTCATGTGGTGATGTTTACACTTTACTTGCTCACTGCTGTTACTCCCTCAAGTGGAAAAGAGTTTTCCATTTGAAAAAAAGCATATAAAATAGCATATGAAAACGACACAGGGAACAATTGACTCTTGGGTGAGCTTTATGCCAGCCTGCTGTGAGACTGAGCAAGACCGCAGGGAAGCTTTAAAGGAACAGTTCATCCTCAAGTCGTACCAAACCCATTTCATATTCTTACCTGAAACACAAAAGCATGTTAAACAGAATAGCCAAAAATTTTAAAGTGGGTGATGATTTACAATACCAAGCATTTGTGTGCTCTTTGGAGCTTGGCAATATAAATTACCGTCCACGTTTCATGCATGGAGAAAAAAGCAGCTTGGAAATTATGCCCAACATCTGCATTTGGCACTTTAATCGTATTTCAAAGACAATAGAAGTAATTATGAAATTACACATAAAAATGTCATCAAGTTACTTAAGTGGGTCAAAAAGCACTCATAAGTTCAACTAATTACATTTATTAAATTTAAAGTACATTATGTCTGTATATTCTTTATATCTTGTTTTTTGGAGAACCGAAAGAGAAAGATATGGAAGCATGAATGAGTAGATGGATGGTGAAATACTGCAGAAGCCTTACATAAAATGGAAGATTTTATATCTAGACAGTGGGAATATTAATTACAACATATCTTATGGTGTAGTTTTTGAGAAGAAGGTGAGGATGATAGAACCAAAAAGGTTTAGTTTGGAGATATTGTGAGTCTTGTAGTGATGAGATTGTTACACTGTTAATGTCAATGACAGCTGCATAACATGATTCAAGGGAACAAAAAATTTCAGTCATCAAGGTCCAAGTGCATCATCTGTCTACTCGAGCAAGTGGGTGGATGATTTTGTGATTGCAGGACATCCATGATATTCCAATCTCTAGATGAATTTTGAAACGAGAACCACTCTTAAAGCTTTAAGATGCGAAACGTCTCAGTTACGTATGTAACCCTCGTTCCCTGAAGAAGGGAACGGAGACGTCACGTCGGATGACCGACGAATTGGGATCTCGCCAGAGAGACCAATCCACTTCGAGTGTAACTAAACGAGCCAATGGACATTGGCATGCGATCATTGCATCCAGCTGCCGCTGATCACAGCGTGAGTATAAGAGGCAGCGGGTGCACCGCATTAATTCATGCTTTCGCTGAGGAGCCGAGCCGGTGGCCCGGCCGCCCAGCGGTGGTACAGCGACTGTGGCGACAGGACGTGACGTCTCCGTTCCCTTCTTCAGGGAATGAGGGTTACATACGTAACCGAGACATTCCCTTTCAGTCGGTCACTCCGAGTCACGTCGGATGACCGACGAATAGGGATCCCTACCAAAGCGCCACAGGAGCTGCCCCTTCCAGTGCCCTGTGTAGGCCTCCTGACCCTTCCTATAAGGCAGACGATAGGACCGGGCTCTACACAGAGAGGGTCAACTACTGTTGTTCCTTGGGCAACCCAGACAGTAGGACTTGGATAACACTGGAAGCGTGCCCTTCCATTTGGAAGAGGCACACTGCGGAGTCACCTCCTCCCAGAGGGGTTAAGTGGCATTTAGACATGTGGACGTAACCCGTGAGGGCCCTATTGCACATGGAAGTCTCTGAGATGGCACAGGCTGCATCATTAGAGATGGCAGAACGTGGTCTGCCAGAGGAAACACGGCTCTAATAAGCATACCGTGGAATACACATATGGGATCCCGGCAGGGTCTCTCATATGGGCACTAGCCTCACATCAGATTTCAAGAATTCATTGGCTGAAAGGCCTGGCGCCGGACGCTCCGCCACGTCCGGACGCCGGAGTGCTGGAGGACTCGACAGGGTTTGCCTGGTTAAGGAACTCTCTGGAGAATTAGGCGAAAGAACGCCGCAAGCCGACTCTGAGCCGGGCCTCTCAGTGCCACTACCCGTTTGAGGTGAGAACACAGGAGGAAACCGGTTCGACACGTAGGCTATAAAACCTAGCGAACGTGTTAGGAGTCGCCCAACCCGCAGCTCTACAGATGTCTGCTAGCGAGGCACCACGAGCCAGTGCCCAGGATGCGACAACCCTAGTGGAGTGAGCAAGCAACCTGAGCGGGCAGGGCACACCTTGTGCTTCATAGGCCAAGGTGATGGCATCCACTATCCAGTGGGCCATCCTCTGCTTGGAGACAGCCTTCCCCTTCTGCTGTCCTCCGTAACAGACAAAGAGCTGTTCTGAGGTCCTGAAGCTCTGAGTTCTATCCTCGTACTGTCGCAGTGCACGTACAGGACAGAGCAAAGCTAGGGCTGGGTCTGCCTCCTCCAGGGGCAGCGCTTGCAGGTTCACTACCTGGTCCCTGAAGGAGTGGTAGGAACCTTGGGCACATAGCCGGGCCGGGGCCTCAGTGTTGCACTGGAGTCAGCCGGCCCAAACTCAAGGCACGATTCGTCGACCGAAAATGCCTGCAGGTCCCCCACCCTCTTGATCGAGGCCAACGCAGTCAGGAGTAGGGTTTTCATAGAGAGAAACTTCAACTCAACTGACTGCAAAGGCTCGAAGGGGCAATTTGTAGGGCTTTTAGCACCAATGCCAAATCCCAAGAGGGTAGGGAGGAGGCCTAGGAGGGTTTAACCTCCTGGCCCCTAAGAAACCTGACAACCAGATCGTGCTTCCCACCGACCTCCCCCACGGGTCGTGGTGAGCGGAAATAGCAGCAACATAAACCTTAAGGGTGGAGGGGGACAGCCTACGCTCCAACCCTTGTTGCAAAAAGGAAAGCACGGCTCTGATCGAACATCTCCGGGGGTCCTCACGGTGAGAGGAACACCATTCGACGAACAGGTTCCACTTCAGCGCATAGGCCCGTCTTGTGGGCGGTGCTCGTGCTGAAGCGATAGTGAAACTACCTCCTGGGGCAGATCACCTAGAACCTCCGCGTCCCGTCCAGGGACCACACATGGAGTTTCCACAAGTCTGGACGCGGGTGCCAGAGGGTGCCCGTCTCTGAGAAAGCAGATCCTTCCTCAGAGGAATCGGCCAGGAGGGGCTGTCGCGAGGAGCATGAGTTCCGGGAACCAGGTCCTGTTGGGCCAATATGGAGCCACTAACAAGACCTGCTCCTCGTCCTCCCTGATCTTGCACAGTGTCTGTGCTAGGAGGCTCACTGGGGGGAACGATATTTGCGCAGGCCCAGGGGCCAGCTGTGTGCCAGTGCATCCGTGCCGAGCGTTGCCTCGGGCAGGGAATAGAACCACTGGCAGTGGGTGGTTTCTAGAGACGCAAACAGGTCTACCTGAGCAACTCCGAACCGACTCCAAATCAGCTGGACCGCCTGGGGATGGAGTCTCCACTCCCCAGGGAGTGCTGCTCGAGACAGCTCGTCGGCCACCTGATTGAACACTCCTGGGATGTGTATGGCACGAAGGGACCTCAGATGCTTCTGACTCCAGAGGAGGAGGTGGTGGGCGAGTTGCGACATGCGACGGGAGCGTAAACCGCCTTGCCGGTTGATATATGCAACGGTCGCAGTGTTGTCCGTACGGACCAGAACGTCCTTGCTCCGAAGGCGCCCTCTGAGGCGGTTCAAGGCAAGGCGTACTGCCAGCAACTCGAGGCAATTGATATGCCAACGCAGTTGGGGACAGTTGGGGACCCGTCCACACCCCTGACACTGCGTGCCCGTGAAGCGGTCTCATATGGAGCGGACCGAGCGGAACTATCGCTGCAGCTGCAGCCATATGCCCCAGGAGCCTCTGAAAGAGTTTCAGTGGGACCGCCGTCCTGCCTGATAAAGTCTTGAGGCAGTTCAGCACCGACTGAGCACGTTCCTGTGTGAGGCGTGCTGTCTGGTTTCTCGAATCCAACTCCATGCCGAGAAAAGAGATCCTCTGCGTTGGCACAAGTTTGCTCTTTTCCCAGTTGACCCGAAGACCCAACTGGCCGAGGTGCCTCAGCACCAGGTCCCTGTGTGCGCACAACTGCTCTTGAGACTGTGCAAGTATGAGCCAGTCGTCGAGGTAGTTGAGGATGCGCACACCCCGTTCTCTCAAGGGAACAAGGGACGCCTCTGTGACCTTGGTGAAGACACGAGGCGAAAGGGACAACCCGAAGGGCAGGACCTTGTACTGATATGCCTGACCCTCGAACGCGAATCGCAGGAATGGCCTGTGTCGCGGGAGAATCGAGACATGAAAGTACGCGTCCTTCAGGTCGATCGCTGCAAACCAATCTAGGGGACGGACGCACCCAAAAATGCGTTTCTGTGTCAACATCTTGAACGGCATCTTGTGAAGTGCACGGTTCAAAACTCGCAGATCCAAGATCGGTCGTAACCCACCGCCTTTCTTGGGCACAATGAAGTAAGGGCTGTAAAACCCCGACCTCATATCGGCTGGAGGGACCGGCTCTATCGCGTCCTTCGCCAGCAGGACTGCAATTTCCGCACGCAAGACAGGGGCATCGACGGCCTTGACTGAAGTGAACCGGATGCCCCCGAACTTGTGGGGATGCCGGGCGAACTGAATCGCGTAGCCAAGTCTGATGGTCCGCAGGAGCCACCGAGACGGACTGGGGAGCGCTAGCCAGGCTCCGAGAGACCGTACCAGCGGGACCAACGGGGCCACCGACATACCCGCGGTGGGGCAGCGAGGTGGAACACAGGGACCCGCCCGGACAGAAGTTCAGTGTGTTCAATGGATGGTACTGTTGTTTAACAAAATACCTTACTCTCCAGCTGACAAAACGTCTTTCCGAAAAAGATTTAAGCAGACAAAAACACCACAAAACAGTTGTGGAATCTTTGAGTTCTGAAAAATATGTGATCTGCTACCTTCATACAGTGTGTGCCATTGTAAAGACTCTCCCTCACATCTATTCATCTAACCTAAGGTCTATTCCAGGACAATAATAAAATCCACAACTAAAGTGTAAGAGTTGCAAACAACTTTCAGTGACATATTGTTTCCTATTATTTCCTACTTAGACTTGACTTACTACAGTTCACTTTTAGATGAAAGATAACTGTGGGTAAATGTGAAATCGATGCTGCTACAATGATAGACTGACGTGCAACAGAAGGCATTTAAACAGGAATCTACTACTGCAGCTGCGGCCCAGCAGACGGTCTATAAGTCTTATGATCTATAAGTCAAGAGCTGAGTTGTGTTTCCCTGGCCTCTCCCTCTCTCTTCAACTGTTGCCTGTCACTGTTTACTGTTCTGTCTATTAATAAAAAGGCAAAAAGCAGAAACACTTCTATCATATGGCATTAGGACATATGTGGATGTCTCCTTTACTTGTGTTTTACTGCCTCAGTGCAAATAAAACTTTTGAAGATTCAATACTATCATCCTCTTTCACAAATCTAGCAGCTAGTTCCTTGTGTGCATGAGTGACGTGCATTTTATCAACCTCAACATGTGCGATGTTTAGCCTTCGTCAAAATCCACGTCCCTTTTGGAAAGAGAAGTACACTTTCTTTTAAAAGAGCACTTGTTACATAAATAATATACTTTAAAAGCGCATGCTTTTAAACTGGATGCAATGCTTTCGGACACATGTTAGTTGCAAATAAATTAAAATGTATTATTACTATACAATATTATAGTATACTAATATAGTACTAATGTAGTTTAAATTTATATGAAATTAGTTGAATTTAAGAGTTTTTCTATTAACTATAACTCCTAATTTGCTCTTATTAATAGTTAATCAGGTAGTTGTTAAGTTTAGGTATGGTGATTAAGACAACCCTAGTGGAGTGAGCAAGCAACCTGAGCGGGCAGGGCACACCTTGTGCTTCATAGGCCAAGGTGATGGCATCCACTATCCAGTGGGCCATCCTCTGCTTGGAGACAGCCTTCCCTTCTGCTGTCCTCCGTAACAGACAAAGAGCTGTTCTGAGGTCCTGAAGCTCTGAGTTCTATCCTCGTACTGTCGCAGTGCACGTACAGGACAGAGCAAAGCTAGGGCTGGGTCTGCCTCCTCCAGGGGCAGCGCTTGCAGGTTCACTACCTGGTCCCTGAAGGAGTGGTAGGAACCTTGGGCACATAGCCGGGCCGGGGCCTCAGTGTTGCACTGGAGTCAGCCGCCCAAACTCAAGGCACGATTCGTCGACCGAAAATGCCTGCAGGTCCCCACCCTCTTGATCGAGGCCAACGCAGTCAGGAGTAGGGTTTTCATAGAGAGAAACTTCAACTCAACTGACTGCAAAGGCTCGAAGGGGCAATTTGTAGGGCTTTAGCACCAATGCCAAATCCCAAGAGGGTAGGGAGGAGGCCTAGGAGGGTTTAACCTCCTGGCCCCCTAAGAAACCTGACAACCAGATCGTGCTTCCCCACCGACCTCCCCTCTACGGGGTCGTGGTGAGCGGAAATAGCAGCAACATAAACCTTAAGGGTGGAGGGGGACAGCCTACGCTCCAACCCTTGTTGCAAAAAGGAAAGCACGGCTCTGATCGAACATCTCCGGGGGTCCTCACGGTGAGAGGAACACCATTCGACGAACAGGTTCCACTTCAGCGCATAGGCCCGTCTTGTGGGCGGTGCTCGTGCTGAAGCGATAGTGAGAGCTACCTCCTGGGGCAGATCACCTAGAACCTCCGCGTCCCGTCCAGGGACCACACATGGAGTTTCCACAAGTCTGGACGCGGGTGCCAGAGGGTGCCCCGTCTCTGAGAAAGCAGATCCTTCCTCAGAGGAATCGGCCAGGAGGGGCTGTCGCGAGGAGCATGAGTTCCGGGAACCAGGTCCTGTTGGGCCAATATGGAGCCACTAACAAGACCTGCTCCTCGTCCTCCTGATCTTGCACAGTGTCTGTGCTAGCAGGCTCACTGGGGAGCATGTTGCGCAGGCCCAGGGGCCAGCTGTGTGCCAGTGCATCCGTGCGGCGTTGCCTCGGGCAGGGAATAGAACCACTGGCAGTGGGTGGTTTCTAGAGACGCAAACAGGTCTACCTGAGCAACTCCGAACCGACTCCAAATCAGCTGGACCGCCTGGGATGGAGTCTCCACTCCCAGGAGTGCTGCTCGAGACAGCTCGTCGGCCACCTGATTGAACACTCCTGGGATGTGTATGGCACGAAGGGACCTCAGATGCTTCTGACTCCAGAGGAGGAGGTGGTGGGCGGTTGCGACATGCGACGGGAGCGTAAACCGCCTTGCCGGTTGATATATGCAACGGTCGCAGTGTTGTCCGTCACGGACCAGAACGTCCTTGCTCGAAGGCGCCCTCTGAGGCGGTTCAAGGCAAGGCGTGCTGCCAGCAACTCGAGGCAATTGATATGCCAACGCAGTTGGGGACAGTTGGGGACCCGTCCACACCCCTGACACTGCGTGCCCGTGAAGCGGTCTCATATGGAGCGGACCGGCGGAACTATCGCTGCAGCTGCAGCCATATGCCCCAGGAGCCTCTGAAAGAGTTTCAGTGGGACCGCCGTCCTGCCTGATAAAGTCTTGAGGCAGTTCAGCACCGACTGAGCACGTTCCTGTGTGAGGCGTGCTGTCTGGTTTCTCGAATCCAACTCCATGCCGAGAAAAGAGATCCTCTGCGTTGGCACAAGTTTGCTCTTTTCCCAGTTGACCCGAAGACCCAACTGGCCGAGGTGCCTCAGCACCAGGTCCCTGTGTGCGCACAACTGCTCTTGAGACTGTGCAAGTATGAGCCAGTCGTCGAGGTAGTTGAGGATGCGCACACCCGTTCTCTCAAGGGAACAAGGGGACGCCTCTGTGACCTTGGTGAAGACACGAGGCGAAAGGGACAACCCGAAGGGCAGGACCTTGTACTGATATGCCTGACCCTCGAACGCGAATCGCAGGAATGGCCTGTGTCGCGGGAGAATCGAGACATGAAAGTACGCGTCCTTCAGGTCGATCGCTGCAAACCAATCTAGGGGACGGACGCACCCAAAAATGCGTTTCTGTGTCAACATCTTGAACGGCATCTTGTGAAGTGCACGGTTCAAAACTCGCAGATCCAAGATCGGTCGTAACCCACCGCCTTTCTTGGGCACAATGAAGTAAGGGCTGTAAAACCCCGACCTCATATCGGCTGGAGGGACCGGCTCTATCGCGTCCTTCGCCAGCAGGACTGCAATTTCCGCACGCAAGACAGGGGCATCGACGGCCTTGACTGAAGTGAACCGGATGCCCCCGAACTTGTGGGGATGCCGGGCGAACTGAATCGCGTAGCCAAGTCTGATGGTCCGCAGGAGCCACCGAGACGGACTGGGGAGCGCTAGCCAGGCTCCGAGAGACCGTACCAGCGGGACCAACGGGGCCACCGACATACCCGCGGTGGGGCAGCGAGGTGGAACACAGGGACCCGGCCCGGACAGAAGTTCAGTGTGTTCAATGGATGGTACTGTTGTTTAACAAAATACCTTACTCTCCAGCTGACAAAACGTCTTTCCGAAAAAGATTTAAGCAGACAAAAACACCACAAAACAGTTGTGGAATCTTTGAGTTCTGAAAAATATGTGATCTGCTACCTTCATACAGTGTGTGCCATTGTAAAGACTCTCCCTCACATCTATTCATCTAACCTAAGGTCTATTCCAGGACAATAATAAAATCCACAACTAAAGTGTAAGAGTTGCAAACAACTTTCAGTGACATATTGTTTCCTATTATTTCCTACTTAGACTTGACTTACTACAGTTCACTTTTAGATGAAAGATAACTGTGGGTAAATGTGAAATCGATGCTGCTACAATGATAGACTGACGTGCAACAGAAGGCATTTAAACAGGAATCTACTACTGCAGCTGCGGCCCAGCAGACGGTCTATAAGTCTTATGATCTATAAGTCAAGAGCTGAGTTGTGTTTCCCTGGCCTCTCCCTCTCTCTTCAACTGTTGCCTGTCACTGTTTACTGTTCTGTCTATTAATAAAAAGGCAAAAAGCAGAAACACTTCTATCATATGGCATTAGGACATATGTGGATGTCTCCTTTACTTGTGTTTTACTGCCTCAGTGCAAATAAAACTTTTGAAGATTCAATACTATCATCCTCTTTCACAAATCTAGCAGCTAGTTCCTTGTGTGCATGAGTGACGTGCATTTTATCAACCTCAACATGTGCGATGTTTAGCCTTCGTCAAAATCCACGTCCCTTTTGGAAAGAGAAGTACACTTTCTTTTAAAAAGAGCACTTGTTACATAAATAATATACTTTAAAAGCGCATGCTTTTAAACTGGATGCAATGCTTTCGGACACATGTTAGTTGCAAATAAATTAAAATGTATTATTACTATACAATATTATAGTATACTAATATAGTACTAATGTAGTTTAAATTTATATGAAATTAGTTGAATTTAAGAGTTTTTCTATTAACTATAACTCCTAATTTGCTCTTATTAATAGTTAATCAGGTAGTTGTTAAGTTTAGGTATGGTGATTAAGGGTTAAGGGATCTAAAATATGGTCATGCAGAATAAATAATAACTAAAATATACTCTAATGTCATTAAACTTTGATTTTTACCTTTGTAATGATAAATTTGCAATTTAGTATGTTTAAAATAAATTAACTTTATATAATATCAAATAATATTATTAAAATGAAGAACTTCAAAATGTACTTATAAGTAAAACTTTTAACTATATTATTACAAATGCACTTTGTGAATGGTATTTTATTTAATCAATATTATGTTATTAAGTTCAGCTTTTTAATATACTTCTAGGATTTGAAGTACACAAGAAGTGCCCATTAAAGTACACTTTTTTACAAGGCTATATCCAACTCAGTTTTAATTTAACTTACAATAAAGTCAGTGTCTTACACTGCATGTTTTGCTTGGCTTTATTTTTTTACTATTTGTGAACACAGAATTGTGATTAAAGCCGATGTGAGGTGAAGCAGCAGATCAAGGTCGTGTTAACAGGATATGACCAGGAGATTCTTGCACACAGAGAGCAAGACAGTGTAAAGTCCCAGTGTGCTGTATTTAATTGGCTGTTATTAATTTCATATTCACACTCATGTTTGATTCAGTGTTTTTGTGAGAAAAGTCCCAGTGGGCACCATTTCTTCCCTGCTTACCAAATTACTGCAATTTATTTATGTATTTATTTATTTAGTTAGTTAGTTAGTTAGGGGGGGGGGGGGGTTCTTTATTTAAAAAATATCTGTAAACAAATTACTGAGAATACTGAAGTATTTATAAATTACTACACATCAACACTCTAAGGCATACTACAATTATAGCCTACATTTATAAATTTGAATGAAGGCATTGTATGACAATATTAATAAAATATATAATTATGATATATAATATCAGCACCTTCCATTGTTTAGCCGTTTGTTCAAAAGGTGAACAATTTGTGTCAGGGTATACAGTTATCCAAAGGTTTTGATTAAATGAACGAATAACAAGATAAATAAATGAGAATGACAAACATTTAGCATTAGACTCATTTCTATATGTGCTGTTCCTGCTGGATGGTCTGTTAGAGAAATGGCAATAAATACTACATGATTTGATGTATATTTAATGAAGTGTCTGTCACCTTATATTAGCCACTGGATCACTGGTTCATTAAAAGGCTTATTCAATGTTGCTGTGCTTTCTCTGGTCTCGGGTCCAATTACTCTTAAGAGCTAATTAGCAAAGAATACATTATGGCTTTAATGGTCAGAATATGTACACCAAAGAAAGAAGTGTCTGAAAAAAAGGACATGAAAAACATTTTTCACTGTTGATCTCATTGAGAAAACCTGAAACCTGACAAAAAAATTTTTTTTAAAGTTCTAAAATAATAAACATGCGCATTGGATACAAAGACAGATTAGTCTAGGTGAGGTTTCATGAAATCCAGTATTCATTGAAGTAAACATCTGAATGTTGACCTATTTCCAATATTAGACACAACGTTGAGTCAGATTTTTCAGTTTTATTCATAATAACCATGAAATCTAAGTAATGTATAAGAAATTGAATTTTTAACTTTTGTTTACATAGCAATTAGGCACATTTACTCCCATTACTGTAATGGAAAAATATAAGAGACAACTATAATTGTAACAGGGCTGACGAGACGTGAGACATGCGGATCCAAGTGCAAGCTTTTATTTACAGGCATGGTCATAAATACAGGCAGGGTCGAGCAATGGCAAACAGGTATAACATGGGCGAGACAAAGAGTAAACCAAGACAAGCGTGGGTTGACGATCCGCGAACAGCATCCAAAGGGGCTAGACAAGAGAGATAATCCAAGACGTAAACGATAGTCCAGGCAGGGGAAAACACAATCCGACAAAGGCGAGGCGAGGCAAGGCAAGGCGAGGCGAACTAACAGGGCTCTGTAGGGCAGCGATAAATGCATACAATACTCAGCACTGACAGAAGGAAAGTCCAGGGTTTAAATAAGGCATGTGATCAGTGTGTGCGTAGGATCAGGTGTGCGTGTGATTAGTGCAATGAGTGATTGGTGACAGCTGTGATCAGTAATGGATGATGGGAATTGGAGTCCATTGTGATGTGTGGCGTGAAAGTCAATATGATGGCAGGGCGACCTATTGTGGCAGTCAGACAGAAGAGCAGGCCCAGGACTCGTAACAATACTCGTATTTCAAATAATTTGATTTGATTTATTTGATTTATAATATGATTTCACTATATTTGGATATGAAAAGGATGCGACTTACTTTACAGTAATGAGAATGTATGAGAATCATTACTATTGGAAATAACAGGAATTAATTATTTAAAGAAAAAACTTTTCTGTTGCATTGTGGTCATGAAGGAAAATCTATAATAGTTTTGTATCTCAATGATACTAACACTGATACAATGATACAACACTGGTTACAATGATAATATTTTTTTTCAAAATATAGCTTTATATGATGTTCCTTATTACTCTTTATATATATATATAGAGAGAGAGAGAGAGAGAGAGTAATATAATATAATGCAATTTGAATATTTTCAAGTGTTTTCAAGATTGTGTAGATTGTATATCCTGTAATCTTGATCATCTAATGATGATACTTTCTTCATCAAGAGAGTTTTTTATTTTTATTTTATTTATTTATTTGACACACATATTGATGTGATGCTGAATTTCTCACCGGAGGTGCAATCATTGCACTTCCAGTATGTAAGACTATGTGCACAGGCCATTATTCTCAAGGAGCTGGGAATGAATCAAGTCCTCCACGCCCACAAAACTTGATTATTACAACTATGTGTGTGTTAGGAATCCCGAAGGTGCTCTCTGTCGCCATAGCAACACCCAGCATGGTCTGGCGGGGTTCTGGCTGTGAGGAAAGGATATGTTAGGGTCGACCACCACATGGGGTCCGGGACCCCTTATGGACTGTGAATTCGCATTATCGCGTTTCCCTGACATATGGGAGCGAGAGACAGACAGATCACACATGTGCTTGGCCTGTGTTCTCTCCTCGTCCTTTATTCCCATTGTTATAACATGACTCACCGGATATTATGTGTCCCTCCATGTTTCCTTCCAATTACGCAGAGCTCTGTGGTAATGAGGCTGGCTCCAGAGATCTGGGGGGAAGTCTTTAAAAGACTGGAGTGATCCGGCTCGCACTGATCTGGTCTTTAGCTAATGCCTCTTTATGAGTCCCTGGGTAGTTGGAGCTGAGGAAAAGTGATTAAAACAGAGCAAAGGGGACTGGAAGCGTGCTGGAGAACAACAAACTCAATATACAGTATGTGACATTCTCCCATGAGTGACCTTTAAACGAACATAATTGTTATTTACAGCGTAATGTGTGGGGACAGCTACTGTGGCGTGATGTCAGTTACCACAGACGATCATATTGACTTGTCTTTCAATAAACTGGGACTTTGAAAGGAAGTTTAGCAGCATAAACATTAAAAAAATCTATCACAACATTGCAGCATCAACATTTAAAAGATCTATTGTTTTCAGTATGTTACAGTGATGCGAATGTATGAGAATCATCACCATTGGAAATAATAGGAATTTATTATTTTTTTAAAAATCCCTGTTCTGATGCATTGTGGTCATTATAGTTAACTAAAGAAACTTTTATTTTTAACTTTTTTATTTTAAAACAAACTTTTAACTTAAACTAAAATGAAATAAAAACAGGAAATATAAAAATGAAAAGTAATTCAAAATATTAATAAAAAACTATAATTAAATGAATCGATAAAAGCTATACAGCAAAAACATTTAAAATATATTTCACTCTTTATTGAAGTATAACCAAAAGACTGAATGATTACATGTAGGGCTAGGCAATAAGGCCAAAAATATTATCACAATATTTTTTCTATATCATACAATATTGATATTTATAGCGATATTCATTTAGCGCTAATGGGGAAGGAGATACTTTCCATATGTTTCTTAGAACTTGAGAATAAATTAAACTCCATAGAGTAAGATACCTTTTCATTTAGGGCTCCATGAAATCCATTTTATTTTATTTTTTTCTGGATTCTGTGTTTTATGATTTATTACAAATTTATCATAAAAATGGTGTCTTATGAAATTAATTAATAAAACTTTAACTGTTTAATCATTCTTTTAAAATATAATCAAATGAAATGAATTTACAGCAAAACATTTTTAAAGCAAGATGCTGCAGAACTGAACTGTATACATCACTGAAAAAGTACCTTGGTTGTATGATATTACTAAAGAAAAAAAAAAGAAAATATATATATATATATATATATATATTATTATTACTTTGAGAATTATGTTTTAGTAGACAGTAATATATTTCTGTCATAATTTCTTCAATTTAAACCAGACTTTTATTTTTGTGAAGGTCTTTTAGTTTTCCTTTTTCAATTTCAGTGTGTATTTGACTGTAGGTTTTCACAAATGAAATAACTGGTGAAGTGACTCTCAGAGCAGCTCTGGAGGTTGGAGTTTATGTATTCATGTCCTCATTTATTAAAACAAAGATGCTGAAAACACAGCGAGCGTCACATGAGTTTGCGTTTGTGTATCAGATGAAACCGCGCCATTCATTCACACAGAGACACACAGAACATGCCGACTTAATAGAGACATGCACTGACTGGCTGCTGTCTTCTTTATTTCTGCAGTGATAGACTGTTAAATTAATCTATATAGAGTAAAAATGTCCAGCTCATCGTTAAAGAAAAATACTGTTCATGAGAAGACAAGCGCTGATGCGGCAGGTTAGTGGGGAAATATATTTATTTATTATTCAGAATGCACACTTGGAAGGGAAATATTAATAGGAACATTTCACCAGGTTGAAGATAATTCATGTTAACGCAGAGAATATTATTAATTGTTTTTTCTTTTTAAAGAAATGCCAGCCCTAAAATGTAGTAATAATCTGCGTTCTCATGAGAAACTGTCTGTATGTAGGTGCGCTGAACGCTAACTGGAAACTCCTGAGCCGTAATAAATAGAGCGTGGAAGTAGTTGTGCAAGTAGTCCATTGACACTTCGCAGGGAGTTTGACTGACAGGTGATCTGACCAATCATAACGCATGCATGGGAAATGGAAGTGCACTGTCTATAATCATGTGAAATCAAAGCATATAATGTATAATCAAAGCATGAGGTGTTTTAGGCCTATTTAAAATCCAGTTTACATCATTTCATTTTTGTTTGCTGGTTTCATATTCAGTTTTAAAGTTCAACAAAAATCTTTACAGCTATAAATGTGAATTTTTATTTTAATTACCAAACAGGTGTGCACATCCCAAACACCCAGATCGGGCTCAGGTGCAGAACAACTAAGTAATTTAAACGAAAACAAAAGGATTGAAATCCACACACTGAAAATAGCTGCTCAAAATGAATTTATTAATAGCAAAGTTTCGACCCTCAGGTCTTCATCAGGCTCACTGATTTCAATTTTTATTTTAACCCAGAAATTAAACAGCTTTTAAACAGTGTTAAGTCAACATGTCAGATTTAATTGGTTTATGTAGGTGTCAGTATGTTCAATTATGAGACAAGTGTTCAGTTCCCAAATGTATACCTTAAATTTACTGCAATTTGTTTTGGTTGAATGAATGAATGAATGAGGCATTTATATAGCGCTTTATTGTATATCGCTGTACACCCAAAGCGCTTTACAATCATGTGGGGCAGGGCAATTTGGCCAGGACACCAGGGTTACACCCCTACTCTTTTTACGAGAAGTGCCATGGGATTTTTAATGAGCAAAAGTTAAAAGTGTCTACCAAATATGTAAATAAAAATGTTGTATAACAATCTGATGTTGGTTCCACGTTATGTTTGCATCCACAGTTAATGATAAAATAACACTTTCAGTCTCAACCAAATTCATGATTCAAATCAACAATATATCACTGGAAAGTTATTAAGGTCTAATTCAAATTCAACAAAAGGTCAGCATTTATATTCATCTAGGGTGTTTCAAATGCGTACATGTACAAATCAGTCTATTCAGAGCACTCTGAAGGGGCGAGGCATTACTGTTGCACATTTCTACAGCTCAAACAACAAACATTTTTACTGTGGAATCCACTTAAGTGCTTAACCAAAACACGCACGTCCCATTTCTGCTTTTAAACCATGTAGTAAACATTTGTAAGTGCAAACGAATTTGTAAATGTAATACAAACATGTATTTTGAAAAGATTGCCTATGGTGATTGGCATCTTGCTGCTGCAGATGCTGGACGGACATCGGGTTGAACATGAGCTGGAACATTCCTCTTCTTCTCCCTGTTCCAGATCTCTTGTTTGTTGCAGACTGTGGAGCGAAATGAAAAAGCACCAGAGTTACGGCTCCTCCAGTTACGCTCCCCCTCGTTGTGCAAATCATTTATAATTCTGGATTAAGTCAGCACAGATAGCGAGGTCAACCACAGCCGCCTTGTTCGCAAAAAAGGCAACATCATTTCCTTCTAAAGCTATTAAACTTCAATATAGCAACAGCGCTTTGTAGCTCTCAATTGATTGCTTTTTATATTACCGCAATGGCAATACGTCTAACTTTCTTGCCTCCTCTCTCACACATGTCATCATTATCTGTCCTTCCCCCTTCCTCTCCATCTCTTGTTTATCTCCAACCAAACATCATCATTCCTTTTAGAGTGCAGGTAGAGTTCTATGTGAATGAAAACACTTTCAAGGAACGTCTGAAGCTGTTCTTCATCAAAAACCAAAGATCCAGTGAGTTCTCGCCCAGGCCGAGGGGCGGCTCTAATTGTGGCTTTCCATGTCCTGTGAGGTTGTAGTTTGTTTTTGCTTTCACGTGGAGTGCTGTTGACCCCTGTGAGTGGCTCTGTGGAGCTGGTGCTGGGTAATTGGTTGGTCTTGTATTTGTTTCTGCGCGTTTGATGTGCTGTCCTCTAGCTGTCGTGTCCTGTCCGTGAGTACTCGGCTTCATGTTTCTGTTGTTTGTGAAGCTCTGTGTAATGCTGATTGGTGATGGCCTCGTGCTCTTGTTTTCAGGTTTGAGAGTGCGACTCTTCAACTTCTTCCTGAAGGTTCTGAGCTGCCTGCTCTACATCGTACGAGTCCTGCTAGATGATCCACGGGAGGAGAGAGACTGGTGAGACAGCCACATGGCACTGTGTATATAAGCTTTGTTCCATGCACTTGATGTGAAAGTTGTTTCACAAGGCAGCAAAGGTATTCAGTCCTTTAAAATATCTTGTCTTGGCCACATTCTAAAGGTGTGGATCATTTGGGATCTGCAGAAACTAACGCAACTGAAGTTTAAAATTGCGGAGTGTATGTGCGGGTGAAAAAAGCAGGAAAGCAGGATTTTGCAGGCGATAGTGGGACAAAATGTAAAAGTTGTGGCCAGGAGCCTGAAGAAATATCTTATTTTTAGCAGGAATGGAAAAGAATTTGTGAGAGAAGGACTGAAAAATCGATCTTATGCAGACCTCCATATCACAAAAAAGTCCATTGTCTATTATCAACAACAGTAGGGCTTCACTATAATGTTTAAATGGTTAATCATGGTTATTTTGCACAAAAAATATAATTACAACTATTAATCATGATTATTGTCATCTTAATTGTTTTTTTAATATTTCATCAGAGTTACCTTTGTAAAGAACACTATTGAAAAGTACTATTTAACATGCTATATCAATTAAAATAGCTCCATTTAATAAAATAATGATAATTTCACACAGTATTATGGACAGTGGGGGGCGGGGTTTCGCCTTACACAGTATACGTAGCAAGTTTTTTGTTTGTTTGTTTGTTTGTTTGCTTATTTTGTTTTTATAATAAATAAAAAGAAAACAAGCAGATAGAATAGAAAAATAATAGGGAATGCTAGTGTTAGAGGGTCATTTTTAAATAAAAATAGAACAAGTCAATAGAACAGAAAAACAATAGATAATGCTAGTGTTAGAAGGTCATTATTTATAATAAAGAAAAAGAATATAAGCAGAAAGAATAGAGAATGCTAGTTTTAAAGGCTCTTTTTTCCTTTAAATAAAACAAGTAGTTAGAATAGAAATAGAACGGAGTGCAAATGTTAGAGGGTCAAGTTTTTGTAATGAACAAACAAGCAGATAAAATTAGAATTAGCATTAGAATAGAGAGTGCTAGAGTTAGAGGGTCAAATGAAGATGAGAGAGATGTGTTTTCAGCTGTTTCTTGAAAACGATTAAGGACTCAACTGCTTGGATTGAGTTGGGCAGGTCATTCCACCAGGAGGGAACAGTTAATGTAAAAGTCCATGAAAGTTTTATCATATTAGATAGAATGCAAAATGTTTCAATACAAGCATTTCAGTCAAATGTAATTTATGCAATATTTCGTACCTTTAACCCACTTGGGAAAATCAACCCATGGCAACAGTTTAAAAGTAGTCAAATTCTGTGGAAAAAATGCGAACTTGGCAACCCTGCATCCAACAAGAGCTGCAGGAGTCAGACTGGACTGATCACAGGTCGAGAATAAGGAGAGATGCCTGACAAGACCATGCTTGGGTATTTGCTGCTCAACAGATCCTGAGCTCGTTGACAAAATCTGATTTTGTAAGATGTGCTCCCTTTACACAGAGTGCGACTAATCACGAAAGTGAAAGTAAACAGCGCTAACGCTCATTCAAAAGAGATTTAAATACTCAGCATACTGAGAGCGGCTCCCTGATTTAAAGGAGCGGACATGAAAATTGCGGGAGCAGGCGGCAATGGTCAGAAATTCAGCGGAGTGGGATTAAGAAAACACCCAAATCCAGGACATTTTGAGCGATTAAGAAATCCCAGCCGGACGCATTTTTGTAGGTCCAAAAGAGGACATGTCCAGGGAAAAGAGGACGTATGGTCACCCTAGTTTTAAGTCATTAGCTTAGCAACATGCTAAAGCTAGACTCATCAAGAGTCATAAACAGCAATTAAGTACTGAAATGTAGCATTTAAATTGTTAAATAAATAGCATAATCTAATGTAATATTGATTGTTTCACCCAATAATTGTGTGTTGGAAGTTTTTGTAATAGAGTTTTAAGTCATTAGCTTAGCGACATGCTAACGTCAGACTGAGCAAGAGTTGAACTTGTTTCTTGAGGAAAAGCAACTGTTTGTTTGTGATCCGGCAAAGTTAGAGTAGAGCTGAACTTTATGAACAGTGACCCTATTCCCCCGGTAGATTTGGATACAGCGGTCAAGAGGTAACACTTTCCAGCAGCACAGTTATATAACAATCTGTAGTGACTAATTGCTAACTGTCACTTTGAACAAATCTTTATACATAGGTAGTGTTTAATCACTTGAGGTGACTGACCCACTGTACTGGTGCTGTTGCTAGTAGGTGTTTCTGCTCGCTGTATCAGTTGAATGGCTGTCTGCACTTCTATTGGTAGTCACTGCATTACATCACTGCTCATTAGCATAAAATTGAACTTTGTTACGGTAAAGGCTAGAAGGGATACGTATGGCGCTACTGGGCATGCACACATCAATACAGCGTAATTTTTGTCACACTGTACAACAATTACTATTTTTTAATTACTGTAAGGGGTAGGTTTAGGGTTGGGGTAGGTGTAGACTTTAATAAAACACAATCTAATAGGCAGAAAATTCATTTCATTGTTCGTTTCCGGTCGGAGCTGCATCACTTCTAGCCCTTTGTCTCATCACCCGCAGTGATTTTCACTCATATCACTGGAAATCACCAACTCTCACTAGAAGTGTAAAAAAGGATGACAAGTATAGACAAAGAGATAGAGAGACAGGTCAAAGTCCGTTGCATTTCTGAGTGCAAATGAAAAAGTAAAAACTTATTTTCTGCCAAAGTGCAGAAGAACAGCACATCGAGGGGCTCATGCCAAAGAGATGCAAGTGAACGACAGCAAGGAGAAGGTTGGTCAAAAGTGAAAACCGTGGGATCTATTTTCAGTTCAGAGAAGAGTTCATGTGGTGTCGGGGAGAGAGTGTGGGTGGATGAAGGGAAAGTGAGATCTGGAAGAACAATCTGGAGAAGACTGAAGTGCCTTTGGATAGTCCATGCATAAAAACTCTTATCTGTGTGTGTTTGCTTCCCCTGCAGTCCTGGCTGTCTCAGACAGAATGCCTCTGCCCACAACAGAAGCCATTTTGACTGGTAAGTATCCAGGCTCTTGACTCTGGCATGAGAAATGAAGATGGTGGCCGTGGGCCAGAAACACAGACATACGGCCATTTTAATAGAGAAGATCTGCAGAAAATCAATGCAAAAATTTGTCATGTTTGTGAATCTCCTCATTTTAAGATGTTTATCGGATTTGTATCAAGAACTTCAAAGCTCATCTCTTTTGATATTTCATATTAAACGTTATTAAAAAATAAGTACACTTAAATTGTATTGAATGTGTTTTAAAACGGTACTTGCAGATAATACAATATTTTTGAAATAAAAGGCCAATCAAGTGTACGCAAAGATTGTCCTCTTTCAAAAGTGCATTTTGTCAAAAATGTATGTCAAATTGTAATGCTGTTATTGTAAATAAGAACTTGTTCTTAATTAACTTGCCTGGTTAAATAAAGGTTAAAGAAAAAAGTTTTACTTAAAAGTACATTTTAAATAATTGTTTTAACTATCTTTTTTCATGCTTTAAAGTAGTATTGTGATATATTTACCAACATACTAAAGCACACTGATTTTAATTTTAACTGTAGTGTGTTATTTAGCTAATTGCATTTAATAAAAAATGTAAACCATGATAGGTTTTCATTTAATTGCAAATAAATTGTAGCCCCGCCCACAACTAAATCTGATTGGTCTAGAATCCCACTCTTCATAATTAAACAATATATTAAACATCCAACATGCTCTAACTGGGTATAATTCAATTGAATTTTTGCTGGAAATGTATGGTGTTGTTTACAGTTAGGCCGTTTTGTCTCATGCCCACAGTAGAATTGATTTATTGACTTCAGGACACTGCACCAGGAGTCTCCGTGACATGTTTAACAAGGCGGTTCAGTTTTCGCCATTTATTAGGCATCAAAAATTCTGGCGGTAGTCTGTAAGCGTTTAATGGTGTGTGTCTGACACAATGCCGCTGTGCTCATTACTTAAATGCAGAACACACACCACAGCTTTGATTTCTTCATTCGTAACAAAAATGTTACTTTGAATACTTGTTTATTGCTCAGCCATTGTAAATGGATTGGATTCTGGAATTGGTGTGTTTGTTTGACGTGTGAAGAAAAAGAAAGTGTTCAATTATGAGCACTCTTCTTGATCTTAACGTCTCTAATTTGTCATTTTCTTTTCATTTTTTATCTCATTTCGTGATAATAATGGCTTCCTGTCATCAGGTCCCTCATTATTTGGGTGAACAGGCCTCTGCCACTCTGGGCTCTTCAGGTCAGAACAAATAAATCTTCTCTCTCATTCACTAACACACACTCATATACACAGGGGTTTTTTATACAGGCGCTTTTGGGGTTTTAAATAGGTAGGCCTATTTTAAAAACACTTTTCAGACTCTTGCTATTTTATTTAATATTAAAGCAATGGATGTACATACATCACAAAACAATTTTGTCATCATTGGCATCTTTGGTTCCACAAAGAACCTTTAACATTCATGGAACCTTCCCACATTTCTGGTGATTTTTCTTTTCTTTTCTTTTTTTTTTTTTTTTTGCACCTTGGTTTAATCATTTATTTATTTATTTATTTATTTTGCTCATCATGTCTCATATTATGTCTTAATCTCAAGCTCATTGTCATGTCTTAGATAACCAAGTGCACTATTATTGTTGTTATTGTTATTGTTGTTATTATTATTATGGTTACACAATACAATATGTCCCATTAGTTAAAATTTCTTAGTGGATTAACTATCATTAACAATGAGCAACATATTTGTTATTAATTATTCATTTTTGTTAACGTTAATTAATTCATAATTTAATGAAATAATAATTAATAAATAATTTAATTTAATTCATTCATGTTAGCTCAGTTTCATTAAATAATGTGAACACATACAACTTTAATAATTTTACAAAGTTATAAATTATAAATTTTAATAATGTATTAGTAAACGTTGAAACTAACATGAACTCTGATTAATAAAATGCTTTAAAATATTTTTCATTTTTAGTTCATGATAACTAATGTAATTAACTAATGTTAACAAATGGAATCATATTGTAGTTATGTACTACTCAAGTGTTACTACTGATTCATTCATTCATTCTTTATTTATTTATGATTAAAATTTTGTTCATAATTGTTGGTCACATTTGGACTGAGGTCACATTTCAGATTTTTAGATTTTAAGACTGAAACTTAAAAGGGTCATGATTGGGTAAAAAATAAAATCTGTAAATAAAAGTAACAGAAATAAATGAATGACATTTTCCAGGAAATTTTTAGTGACCTTCATGTAACAAAAACCTGTTAGCTTTAATAAAAATCAACCCATGGTACATAAAAGCACCTGTGTTTGAAAGACATACACAGACACATTTGCCATTGTTGTGTTGCCCTCGGTTTGGCCATTTATTCTCAGGCAGTGCGAAACACGCTGCCCTGCTGTTTCTTCCTACACAACCTCTGCTTCTCTCTCATCTATGTCCCTTTTTGTCACTCTGTTTGTCTATTTTCGCCTCTCTCCAGGTGCTTGTTGCATTCATCAGTTTTTCAGAGACAATGTTGCTGGTGTACCTCAGCTACAAGGTGAGTCAAACAACACATGTGCCCATGGTTTTATCACTAGTACGCTATGAGACCCTCTTGGCTTCAAAGAGGTCTGTAATACCTGGAGAGAGATGTCTGTATCTGTTAGCATTTCCCTTCATTATAATGCTAGCTGCAAGCCCATTTTAGCTTTTAAGAGCCCTGCCTGACTTTCATTTAATCAGAAAACATGTCTGCTTTTGACTGAATGTCAGAGAACAAACAGGCTTTGTTAATTACAACTTCCATTCCTTTTTGTCGGGCAATGACAGTAGTGCAAATGAAATCCCTACATTTTATCATACTTCAACAAAGATTAGTTATTAAGGAAATACAAAAAAATCTACTTTAAAAGAATATACTTAAGTATATACACTGAAATTAAAATTTATTACAGTATAAGTTTATATAACTTATATATTTGGCTGAACTTCAGAGTGCTTTTTAAAGTTCATGCACTAATTTTGTTTTTATACTATACATTCTTTAGCACTTCTTAAGATAATCTTAAGAACATCTACTGTAAGTGTACACAAATGTGCTATCTTAAGAAGTACTAAAGACTAATTTTTAGTATATTAAGTACTAAATTAGTGCGTGAAAAACGTGCAATTTTTTTTCTCCTTGGATAATAATTATTGTAATAATAATCAACATATCAAAATAAGTGTACTTCTTTAAAACATGACAAAAGTGTACTTAAGTGAGTTAATAAACACTCTAAGTACACTTATGTGGCCTTTTATTTCATTAACATTATATCATCTGCAAGTACAGTTTATAAAATGTATACTTTTAAGACTTGAAGTATACTCTAAAAGGTCACATTTAATACAACTAAGCACACAGGATTTTAAACATTTTTATATTAAAACGGCAAATTAAATTGTTGTATATTTCTAGCATTTTACATCGTTAATACACGCAATCAAATAATATCTTGACACTTTTCTGCATACTTCAACAGAATCGCAGCGCTATTAGAAATTACACACAATAACATTCTGTTCTGAGTGATATTTATCTTGCATGTTGTAAAACCAAACCGATAATGAGATAATATTGCGTGTAGTCCAAAGAAAAATAAAAAACTAGCTCACCACACAAAAGACTGAACCAATGTGTGAGTATGAATGCTAGTATAGCCCTCATTTACTAACCTTTGCTTTTCGGGAAATCAGTTCATACTACCTCATGTAATACATATTCATGAGCAGAGCTGATATGTTTAATATCATGTCCCGTCAACTTTTTAGATTGTTCCTTCACCCTGGTTATAATAGATCTGCAGTCCTCAAAGGGTATTTGAGAAGGTTAAACGAAATGAGATGGAGAAAAGGTGGAGAAAACTACTGGACTATCCATCTAAAACCAGCTTCTGATGGCAGCTGGTTCCATGTGGTTCTGAGATGTTCAAAGTTAACTGGTCCAGACTGGTTCCTCATCTTTGTTGAGCTGGTAAAGGCTGGTCTTAGATCATCTTAGATGAGCAACAAGCAAGCTACAAAAACAAGCTTAACCACCATGAGCTGTTTTGACCTGTTTTTTTCCAACAGTGATAGAGAGCAATTGATAGAGGAAGAGTTTGCCGGTGACAATCAATCGTTTGCGTTGAGCTGTTTTGAAGGGACTAAGTGGATAGAGAAAACAGGAGGCATGTTTGTCCCCCAGACGCCGATAGTGAGGGGATCTCTTAGAGTCTCCTACATCTCGCTTGATCCCCATGCGAGGGACACAACCTGCATGAGCACATCTCTCGCACTCTCTGTTCTGCATTGATTTCTTGCCAAACCATCTAGGCCTCTTCACCCACGCAGGGCCCACATGGGTGAGCCCTATTAGATACATCCATCTTGTGAAATATGGTAGACGTTTAACACCTTCATTCAGCCACAGGCTCAACTGCAACCGATAAATGAAACGTATCTCTGAGGGGGGCTAGGATAGTGACCTTTAACCCCAGTGTTTTTCAATGGATCAAAGCAGCATTTTATCCTTTAATCTAAGTGGTCACACAGACAATACTGTTTCTGACCCTTACAAGAGTGTCCTTGTTTCCAGGGCAACGTTTGGGAGCTAGTGTTGCGCATTCCGTTCGTTCTGGAGATGATCAGCGCCGTTCCTTTCGTGATCACTGTGAGTACAACAAGCCAATGGGTTTTTTATGGACCCCATGGACCACTTTAAGCTCCAAATCTCACTGTTAACTAACTATTAACTACAACATTTGCCTCAATAAATGCCTAATTTGCTGCTTATTAATAGTTATACTTTTCACTAAATTAATTTTAATAAACATCATATTTTTACGAACCGTTGTTGTTGTTAACTTTACAAAATATAATATCATTTAATAATGTAAAAAAGTACTTTTTTTTTTCACAAACAGTTAAAAAATATTTAAATTCTGACATTATTATTAGTAGTAGTAGTAGTAATGGTAGTTCAAAACAGTTTTTCTGCTATTAGTTTATTTTATTAAAGAATAATAATAGTAGTAAAAATAAGAATAATAATTTTATTGTACCAACAAGTAAAAACCTATTGTTATTATTATTATTATTCAATTTTATTATTATTACATGCTAATGCTGATATTTAGGTAACACTTTATTTTGATAGTCCACTTTAGACATTCTACTAACAGTAAGTAACTTTGTAACTACATGTCGACTAGCAGTCATTAGAGTATTAGTAGACTGTCTGCTTAATATCTTCTAACACTTTATTTTGATGGGTCCACAACATACAACATACTGACTATGAAAAAAGTATATGTCAACTTATTCTACTAAACCTAAACCTACCCTACTGAGAGTTAGTAGACATGTAGTTATAAAGTTACTTATAGTTAGTAGAATGTCAAAAGTGGACTATCGAAATAAAGTGTAACCAATTAACATTTTTAACAATCTTTACCAGTGTTTATGAGTGAGCAATTCAAGCTGAATCAGTGAGAAATTGAGCTGATGACTGACTGATTCAGTTCATGATTCAGATTGACAACTCCTGTTTTTTACAGATTCATTAAAAAGAACTGCACCAACTGAGCGATTCATTGGTGAACTGAACTGTATGTTTATTGTTGCTTGCATTCAGTGAGAATAATGCAATAGACTAACTAAAATGTGTATATTTTTGCCATGATTCTGAAGATTCATCAACGGCGCAGCAGTGCTCCTGAATTGCTGCATTGTATATTATAGCTGTACCACAAATCTCTTTGAATTGAAAGAAATGAAGGTTTTTTCTTTCCTATCAGGTGATTCTGCCCTCCCTCAGAAACTTGTTCATTCCTGTTTTCCTGAACTGCTGGCTGGCCAAACACGCTCTCGAGAACATGATTGTAAGAAATGAAGCCTATCTTCTATCCTTTCTTCCAGGGCAATTGTGTCAGTGTGTATCCACTTTCATCACAAAGCTTTTATTTTCCTCTCCATCTCTATCTCACTTCCTTCTCATGCCTTATTTTCCTGATTGTATCTGTCCTCTGCTGCTGAAAGCTTGCTGGTTATCGAATTTGCCAGAGCTCTGGATGATTGTTTTTGTATTTTTATCATAAGTACAAGCACAATGGCACTGTGTTATTAAACGTCTCGCTGTCTCTCATCTCTGCCTTCTTTTATCTCTCTGTTTCTCTCCTCCTTCATGTCGTTTTCAGAATGACCTGCACAGAGCGATTCAGCGAACACACTCGGCCATGTTCAACCAGGTGCTCATCCTCATCAGCACCCTGCTCTGCCTCATCTTTACCTGGTGAGAGAAAAACAAAACAGGGCCTTACATTCATTTCTGACAATAAGAAAATTCCTTCCTCATATTGTGGATTGATATTTAAGGTAACACGTTAGTTCAGGGACCAATTCTCACTATTAACTAGTTGCTTATTAGCATGCCTATTATGAACATATTGGCTGTTTATTAGAGCTTATAAAGCACATATTCTGCATATTCTACATCCCAAATCCTACTCAATACTCAACTTAACAACTGCCTTACTAACTATTAATAAGCAGCACATTAGGAGTTTATTGAGGCAAAAGTCATAGTTAATGGTTTGTTCATTTTAAAAAGTAATTTATTTGTGTCATATTGTTGTAACACCCATGACACATTTTGACAGGATTCTTTGTTGAATAGAAAGTTCAAAAAAGAGCATTTATTTGACATAGAAATGGATTTACTTTATGAAATAGAAATAACTTTACTTGCTGAAAACAGTATTGCAGTATTCATTTCTTTCAAAACAAAGAAACAAACAAAAAATCTCTCACTGACCCAAACTGTATTTTATATAAATACTTGGTAACACTTTATTTTCTGATAGTCCACTTTAGACATTCTACTAACTACAAATAACTTTGTAACTACATGTCAACTACATGTTAACTAATTCTCATTAATTATCAACTACATGTCTACTAACTCTCAGTAGGGTAGGTTTAGGGTCAGTAGAATAAGTTGACATATATTTGCAAAGTTTCTCATAGTCAGTATGTTGTGGACCCATCAAAATAAAGTGTTAGAAGATATTAAGCAGACAGTCTACTAATACTCTAATGACTGCTAGTAGTAACATGTAGTTACAAAGTTACTTACTGTTAGTAGAATGTCTAAAGTGGACTATCGAAATAAAGTGTTGCCAAAACTTTTATTATTTTATATTTTTTAATATTTTACATTTTATATATTTGTCTGTATGACTTTCTTTGTGTTTATTTGGTGTGGAACATTAAGGCATATTTGATTCATTTTTGTCCCCATTGACTTTGTGTTCTTTAGAATAAAAATTTCATATGGGTTTGGAAGGACATGAGGTGAAAAAATATTGACTAAATTTTACTTTGATACTATAAAAGTACAGTATCAAAAACAGACAATTTACATAAGGTCAGTGAGAGAGCATAAAATGATTGCATAAAACTAAATTGTGCTTTTGGTGCAAGAAATGTTATAAGTAGACATAAAATGTAGAACAAGGCCTTTTTGCATTGTACATTGCAGAATGGAAGCTAGTGCGATGGTGCGGCCAGTCTGTGTGACTGGTCATTAGTTGACAGGATGATGTTTCTAATGTGCTGATTAATTAAACACCATGTTGTGTGTGTTCTCTTGTTCCGTGAGGTAAATAGCAGGGAGGTGCTGAATGTGCAGGGTAGCGGTGCCTTTGTAAAATAGAAGGGAGAGAAATGAATGACCTTTTCACCACTGACGGCTGCATGTTGACTCAACCGGCCTTTGAACACTGAGCAAATACACACACACACACTGGCTTTACTGAAAGATAACCCACACACAGACACACAAACAGGGTTCGCATCATGTCGTTTTGCGCGTGGCTCACCACACAGTTATTGTGTTTTGGCTCGTGTTTATCACCGTTTGCTCCAAACCATCCGGTGATGATATAAACCCTCTGGCTTTCCATACACATGCAAATACCTGCAAACCGGTCCACCTGAAAAGCCTTTTAAGGAATAGTTTATTCAGAGGTTATTTACTCACCACCATGATCATTCCCGAATGGACCGTGTCCATTTTTCATGGGACACAAGTAGAAGTTGTTAAGAGAAAAATGGTTCTAGTCAGGCTCTAAAAAGCTTTTAAAATAACATCATACACGTTTGGAACAACATGAAGGGGAGTAAATAATGATAGATGTTTCATTTCTGGGTGAACTTAGCCATTAAATCCATATTTGAGCTGTTCTTAGTCTGTTTTCTCTCTCTTTTCCAGTATTTGTGGTATTCAGCACTTGGAACGAGCAGGGAACAACCTGACGCTCTTTGACTCTCTGTATTTCTGTGTTGTCACCTTCTCTACGGTGGGATTTGGTGATGTTACACCTCAGATCTGGCCCTCTCAGCTGCTGGTGGTCATCATGATCTGTGTGGCTCTTATAGTTCTACCAATACAGGTAAATAAAATACACTCAGACAATCACACTTTTCATTGTATATATACATATATGTCACTGAATAATTCATGCAACTGACTCAGGAACAAAACAATTCACTACTGTACTTAAGAGTCAGTCATTGAATTATTCACTCAACCAATTTATTTTAAAACACTGATTCATTTCAGGAACGACAGCACACCTCCACTGTGTTTTGCTTGTTGACGCACAATGCTTCTGCTAGGCTTTGTTTGAAACTATTTTCATTTGTGGATCAAAACCAGACAAAGTACCTGGCAATATTGTGTGTAAAAGTTATTCATTATTAACTTCTTGTTTATTGAACTGTTTGATTATTTCAATATCACACTCGCTGCCTCATCTTGGTCTGAATATTAGCAGGTTTAGTGTACATATGTGCACATTAGTATATAAGCATGTTATACGCACAGTTGTGGATGTTTTGAGAGTGACATCCACATTTAATGCATTGTTGAATTTTCTGTGTTATCATTTTCTGTTTGTAAAATAACCTGCAATGGCTGCCAGGCAATAATAATCATAGCAATATTTTGGCATCTTGCAGCCCATGGAAGACAGCAGTTTACCCATTTGGATATTTTTAGCCAACCAATGTTGACAAATTGAGTAACTGATGTTAGTAGCAACTGTGGTGGAGTGAGAAATACTGGAGTAAACATTTAATAATGAATACAAACTGTCACTTTTCCTCTCTTCCTTTTATGTCACTGTCAGTGATAGAAATTAACTTTTACATTTCAATTAAAGCACTTTTTTTTTTAACTTTTATAGGGGCAAAAGTAATGCATAATTAATTAATTAATGCATGAATCTTACATTCATCAATAAATTCAATTAGAATAATAAAACATTATAGGGCTGTTACTTATCAAATTAAATCAGCATCAACACAATCCATCATTGCACTGTATTTACTGTTTAATTCAGCCAGAGTTATGCATAATTAATAAGCCAGAAGTGGCATAAATGCATTTACACTGCATTTATAATTGCATAAATAAACTTATGATATTAATGTTTTAAATATAAAATTATGAGTATATAAATTTTAAATTATATTTTAAAAATGAAACTAAAACAGTAGGCAGCCAAAAAGTCTTAATGAGTCTTTGAGTCATTCGGTGAATTAAGCAGTTTTTTTATTTTTTATTTTTTTATGAATGGCTCATTGAATCATTCACTCACCCTATTCATTAAAAACACAGATTCATTCAGTTATTACGGTTATGCTTTGTTTGTAACTACTGCCATTGATGAAATAGAGCAAAAACAGGTTATGTGTTGTTAACTGACTTTTTAAAATTAAAATGTTATATAAAATCAGATTTACAATCGTACTGATATTTAGGAAAAACAACACTATTACTTGTGTGAAATTGTATAAATATTAAAAACAAAATCTCATAAAGGAGCTATTTTGCCACCACATCTCAAATTTACACTGCCAAATTTAGTAATTCATATCAAACTGTAAATTAATATTCTAGTAGCACAAACCTTAAGTCATCTTACAATAAATCTGTCCCACTTGATATTCACATTAAGATTACTGCAAATTCTCATGAAGAGTTTTGAAACTGTGCATAATTTAGGTATATTTTGTGAATTACTCTGAAACATTTACAGAGAACCTAGTGAATGTAAGAAAGTATTTCATCTTGACTTCACTCAGTTTCCTCAACAGTAGTTCTGCATTGTTCTGTCACACAACTTCACATAATTTCAACTGTCAGACATTTTATGCAAATATTATGTGGTTATGATGACAAAGGCACTGAGTCGAATCACTTTTGTGTATAAGGCCCCATGAGATGCGTCACAGTTGGTGATTTTCACAGTCTGACACACACAAGCACACAGACATACGCTGAGATGCACTTCTATGTACACAGCACTTTAATGATACACGTTTCACATCCCACTTCAACATATACCTTGTATTATTGTCACACACTCACCCAAACAAGTCTCGCACACACTCGCTCACGAGCGCGAGCCTCCCACGGGGCTGAGGAGAGAATGAGATGAGAGCGAGCTTGTCTTTCATGTGTGATGTGAGGGTTTCCCTGCCAGCTTCCTCTTTGGGAGGCTGGTATGTTTCCGTCACACAGGAAATGGCAGTGGCTCCAGCGAGGCCCCCCTACTCTTTTCATCCACAAATACCAGCTGACATTTACTGCTGCCCCCCACACGCAGCTGGTGAGCGAGCGTTACGTCCGAGGCTGTGTTTGTTTCTGGCCTGACAGGGGAAATCTCCAGTATGGCTCATGGCCCACAGAGAGCCATCTCGACACACAGACTGACAGCAGCCGCCGTATCCCATCGCTCCCTGTGCACACATTGCAATGAGTTTTTTTATTCGAAGCTTTTCTATTGCAATTAAACAGTGCCAAATCTCAATTCCCAAATACCCTTTGCCTGAAAGCCAATGAATAACAGACATTACCCACGACTCGCAATAAAACACCTCAAATCTTAGCTGAGAATCCCTTTATGTACTCAATACCGGGAGCAAAGCACTTTTGTCAGACATTTACACCCCCTATTACACATGCGTCTGAGCGCTTTTGCACAGAAACACATAAAAGAACCTCACTGCCAATATCACCCACACAATCCACAAGACAACCAACATGATCCACATCACCACCAAAATCTACACACCAGTGGTGAACGAAGTACAGAACTCAAGTGCTTGAGTAAGAGTACAGATACCCTAGTAAAAGTAGAGTGTAAATATGGGGTGACAAATAATATAAATATACACTGATCAGCCACAAAATTAAAGGGATAGTTCACCCAAAATTGAAATTCTGTCATGAATTACTCAAACCCGTTCCAAACCTGTAAGACCTTTGTTCGTCTTCGGAACACAAATCAAGATATTTCTGATGAAATCCGAGAGCTTTATATGACCCTGCATAGACTGCAATGCAACTACCACGTTCAAGACCTAGAAAGGTAGTAAGGACATCATTAAAATAGTCCATGTGACATCAGTGGTTCAACCGTATTTTTATGAAGCTACGAGAATATTTTTGTGTGCAGAAAAAACAAAATAACGACTTTATTCAAAAATTTCTTCTCTTCCGTGTCAGTCTTCGAGGCGCGTTCACGAGAGAATCACAACATGAGGGTGAGTAATTAATGACAGAATTTTCAGATGAACTATCCCTTTAAAACCACTGACAGGTGAAATCAATAGCATTGATTATATCATTACAATGGCAAAGGGGGAGGGGGGATATATTAGATAGCAAGTGAACAATGAGTTCTTGAATTTCATGTGTTGTATGCAGGAAAATTGGCAAGTGAGAAAAGATCTGAGGGACTCTAACAAGAGCCAAATAGTGATGGCTACGACTAGATCAGAGCATCTTCAAAACGGCAAGTCTTGTGGGGTGTCCCAGTATGTAGTAGTTAGTACCTACCAAAAATGGTGCAAGGAAGGACAAACAAGGCTCATTGATGCGTGGGGTGAGCGAAGGCTAGCCCATCTGGTCCAATCACACAGAAAGAGATACTATAGCTCAAATTTCTGAAAAACGTAACACTGGCCATGATAGAAAGGTGTCAAAACACACATTTAGATGCAAATGGCCTGCGTAAAGCAGTCAGAGTGCCCATGATGACCCCTATCCAGCGCTGAAAGTGCCTACAATAGGCATGTGAGTATCAGAACTAGACCACAGAGCAATGAAAGAAGATTGCCAGGTCTGATGAATCACGTTTTCGTTTAGATCTGGGGGATGGCCTGGTGGTTGTGCATTGTTTACCTGAGGAAGAGATGGCAGCAGATACATTATGGGAAGAAGGCAGGTCGCCAAAGGCAGTGTTTTGCTCTGGACAATGTTCTTCTGGGAAACCTTGAGTCCTGGCATTCATGTGGATGCTAGTTTGACACATACCACCTACCTAAAGATGGTAGCGGACTATGTTCACCCCTTCATGGCAATGGTGTTCCCTGATGGCAGTGGCCTCTTTCAGCAGGATAATGCATCCTGCCACACTGCAAAAACTGTTCTGGAATGGTTTGAGGAACATGACAAAGAGTTCAAGGTGTTGCCTTGGCCTTCAAATTTCCCAGATCTCAATCCGATTGAGCATCTATGGGGTGTGCTGGACCAACAAACGCAGTCCATTGAGGCTCCACCTCGCACTTTGCAGGACTTAAAGGATTTGCTGCTAATGTCTTTGTGCCAGAGACCACAGGGACATTCAGAGTCCATGCCACCTTTTAGTTTGCCCATAGAATTTAATTTCAAAGAAAGGTCTGATAACCCAACTGAAGCCTTGTGTAGTCTGATGCCTCTTTGTAAAACCATCTTAATGAAGCTTTGTTCACTTGGATTTCCCGTAGTTTGAGCAGTTGGCTTTCTTGTGGATGGAGCGACAGAAGTCCGGAGGGAACTACAGCCGCTATCGTGCCCAGACTGAGAAGCATGTGGTGTTGTGTGTCAGCTGTCTCAAGATAGACCTACTCATGGACTTTCTCAACGAGTTCTTCGCACACCCCAGACTGCAGGTGGGTATGCGTGTGCGTATGTACGCTCTCACATGTAAATGTATGTACGTTCATGCTAATTCGAGCTCAGACAGCCTGCTGTGTGCTGGTTAATCCTCTTCAGGAGCGCTGGAAGCTGAGGTTCTTGTACTAGGATTAACTGAACATCAATTTAATTTCACCAAGCTATTTATTTGCGAATGATCCGGGTTTCATTAGCTTGCAGTGTCTGTCTGACCCCGTTTTTCACTAAATTGAGCTCATCATGTCCAGGACTACTATGTGGTCATCTTATGTCCCGCTGAGATGGACGTCCAGGTGCGAAGGGTACTGCATATCCCGCTATGGGCTCAGAGGGTCATCTACCTGCAGGGATCTGCTCTCAAAGACCAGGACCTAATGAGGGCAAAGTAAGACCTGCTAAATACATAAACAATGCTAGCCACCTGAAGCGAAAAAGAAGTGTGCTTAATTGTATTGAATGTGCACTTGTAGTTTACTTCAAATCAAAAAGGGGATTTTTAAAAACTGTATTTGCAGATAATATCATATTAATTAAATAACTTAGGTGTATTTAAAGACAGACACTCTCATGACTATATTTCTTAACTAATGCAGTTTGTAATAATGTCAAATTAAAAGATTTACTTCAAAGTACATTTAAAATCATTATGTTTTATAGCATTTTATCATGATTTAAAGATGTACACCTACGTTGATGTGTTGACTAACATACTGAAGCGCATGTAAAATTACTTACACTTAGACTTAAACTGTGGTGTGTTATTCGATATTACATTTAAAGTTAATATGTTTTAAATGCAATAAATTGCAACTTCATCATTACAGATTACAAATATTATGATAAATATTAGTTTACCATAAATGCTTGTCCTTACATTCAGCAGTACACTTTAACAATATTACAATGACAACAGAAGTAATGATTAAATCACTATTACTATTATTAGTCCTATAAGTTCTGTGTAGTTCACAATATTGCAAGAGAAAAAAAAGTCAGCTAGTTGTGTACTGAAAGTTTACTATTGCTAAACTTAAAATTACACTTAAAAGTATACTTTCATAAACTAAAAAGTGGCCCAGTAGTTCCAAGAAGTATTGAGCTCATTATTTTTACCATTCTTAATACATAAAGTATACTTAAATGCACTTGAACTTTACTTAAAATGAACTTGAATGAAATATACTACTTTTTTTGTAATGGAAGCCAACTGTACATATACGCCAATCTGCAGTTTATGAAGTGATAGTTAACTAATGATAACTAATGCACCTATGTATGATTAAATATATTTAAGATGAAATATCTATGTACCGGTATTATGTATTTAAAGTATATTAGTTTCATAATCAACTCATAATCAAAAACCCAGTCACTGCAATGTTCACCAGAGGTTTTAAAAACAGTGTGCAGCTAATATGTTTGCTAACTCACTTGAGTAAAAATAATAATAATAATAATAAATGTATCCACTAAATTGTTCTCTATAGTACTCGTTGCCTAATGGAAAATTGTGTATTAGTCAAAATCATGAAATATGTTAATGATCTTTTCAGGTAGCAAGCTAACAGCTTAGCATGATAACTTAGCATAGCAGCGCTAACAGGTTAACCTTTTTTGATTAGCTAGAACTCACTCTTCCCCTTTCTTCTGATGAGTTGAATTTATGTTTTGAGGTAATTCATAGCATGCCACAGATGTTAGATGGAAACTCAATCGCAAATTTTACTTCCTCGGTTTTTCTCATCTGTTCACTGTATTTCTCTCTTTTTCCCCTTCCTTTTTCCCCTGTTATGGTACCTGACCCTGTTTCTCTGGCCTCTTTTCATCGTGATTGGCTGCAGGATGGATGATGCCGAGGCCTGTTTTATCCTAAGCAACCGATTTGAAGTGGACCGCTTTGCTGCTGTATGTTCCCCTCCAACTCAATTTTCTCACCATTTTTCCATTCTGCATTTCAACCCTCTCATTTCTATCCATAAAATAGGAAGCAGCAATTTCAAACATCTCCAGTATTAGCCCGTTTCTCTTTCACTCTTTGACATTCTCCCTGCTGATCTCACATTTTGACAGTTCAACGTGAAATGATTTATCCTGAAGGCAGTTGTAAGTGTTGTTTGAGAAGGTAGTCGGATGCCTCTCGCAAAACCTGTAAAGAAAACATCAGGGTCATATTTCAACCCAAAATGAAAAGAAATAAACACTAAATATATTTAGCATTAAGAAAAGGAGGCCTAATTTTGCATTGTAGCATTAATTCCCTTCTCCCATAGCTGCATAATTACCTTAATAGATAAAAAGCATTTAATTACTGTATTAAAGAAGATATATTATGTAAATGTGATATTTGATGTTTTGCCTCGTTTAAATTATAAATACAGTATAGCTCATTTGAATTCTCATTCAAATTATTTAAAAATCATTGAAACAATAATCTTTGGAGAATAGTTAAGAAAAACTCCAAAGTAAATGTCTGGAATGTGGTGGAAAATATGCTTAATAATTTTACATTGAAAAAAAAATATCTTAATGGATTGGAAAATAGACTTGATTTTCTTTTTGCTTAATATAATTCCCAGATTTTTTTCTTCTTCTGATATTGTGGTGAAATGTGTCCTCTACATGTTTTAATGAGATTCACCTAGTTGTCAGGCACTTTAGATGTTAATTTCTCTGTAAAGAGGCTAATGGCTGGTACGTAAGAGCAGACACTATGACTAATGGTATACTTCTGTTCATGTGCTTCTCTTTCTCTCTGTTTTTCTTTGTCACAGGACCACCAGACCATTCTTAGGGCCTGGGCCGTGAAAGACTTTGCCCCAAACTGCCCTCTCTACGTGCAGATCCTCAAACCTGAGAATAAGTTCCACATCAAGTTCGCAGGTCAGCGTGCAAATTGTTTTTCTCAGGGATGCAGATGTAGATAGTGTGATATTCGATGCGCTTCGTACATGTGTGAGTGTGTTGAGAGGCAGCCGATCAGCCAATCTCCTTCCCTCTGAAGCTGTGTCCTTCAACACTCAACCCACTTTATATCCCTCTTCAGTTGTGGAAATGCGGATAATGCTTTTTACTTTCCTGGTCCTCCCATTCCCCATGTCTGCTATAGTGTGGAGGCCAGTGTTGTTATTATTAACGAAAACTATTACATGGACTAGGACCTATCAGTGAAAAAATATTTATAAAATAAAAATAGGGGTTGTGGGGGTTTGAAGAAAAAAATCCTCATGTGAACATACAGTATACAAGACACTAGTGTTCAAAGGTTTGAGGTCAGTAAGTTATTTATTTATTTTTTTTAATACTTTTATTCAGCAACAATTAATTAAATTGTGAAAAGTAAAAGGCATTAATAATGTTAGAAAAGATTTCAAATAAATTGTGTTCTTTTTAAATTTCAAAGAATCCTGACAAAAAAAAAATGAACATTGATAATAATAAGAAATAATAATAACATTTTTAACATTGATAATAATAAGAAATGTTTCTTGAGCAGCAAATCAGCATATTAGAATGATTTCTGAAAGATCATGTGACACTGAAGACTGTAGTAATGATGCTGAAAATTCAGCTTTGCATTACAGGAATAAATTACATTTTAAAATAATCAAATAGAAAACAGTTATTTTAAATTGTGATAATATTTCAAAATATTACTGTTTTTACTATATTTGTGATCAAATAAATGTGGCCTTGGTGAGCACAAGAGACTTACTGACCCAACAGTAGTATACATATTACTGTACAGTTCTTATATCCACTTAAAATGCTTTAATTTACTAGTTGACTACTCAAACTGCTTTACTAATGATTAATGTGAGAAATGTTAATTGTCAGTACTTAAAAATGGCAGCTATTTCAGCATAGTTTAAGACATATGTTCCTCTTTTCTCTTTCTTGTCTAAATAGTACAGGATTAGTCTTTCATGACACCATATAAATAAGATGTATTCAGATTAGGTTTTCTAAAAAAGCAGTAGTTTCTGATAAAGTCATTGTATGCTGATTTAAAAAGATTTTAAAAACCAGTACTGAAAACAAAAATCAAGAATACAAGCAAAATGCAAAATATTGATGCACTATTAAAACGAACTAACACTAAACTGAAATTGAAACACAAAACACAGAACAAGATCAAATATTCAAAACGATAGTAACCCTGCTGCCGGCAGACTCATAGGCTGTTTTTGGCAGTCCGAGCCCCTCTCATGTTCAACAGCCCAGCCAATCAAGCATCACTTGTTGGGCTGAGGCGCACTCAAACCTCCAGCTCCGTGAGGCTCTCCTGCACAATGCTGGGATTGTCACAAGCAACTGTACCCATCCGCCTTCGCTTCAGCTGTCTCAATCAGCTTCACCCTCCACCTGCTTCTGCTGCACTCCAGCCTCTCCCTTCACAGCTCCTCTCCACTTGAACACCAACAGGGTCGGTGTTCATTCAATTAACCTCCTTACAAGAGTGTTGGGGAGTTACTACCTAAAAAAAATAGCAGTGCTATAGTAACTTAGTAGCTAGTTGACTTGTCGATAATGCTCCTGTTAATGAGCAGGACCTTAAAGTGTGGCGATTTGTTTGTGGGATTGCTGTGGTGTGTGTGTAAGGGTTATTTTAGGGAGATTACCAGGAAATTATATGGATAATTTCATGGTCCAGTAGGATGTGAGGTGAGGCAATGATTAGAGATCCAGATCGCAGCTGGCGCCTGCCGCTCCAGTGAGCAGCAGATGAAAAATGCGAAGAAGATGCATTGCTCTCTCACGTGAGGACCCTCATTTATATGGCCCATAGAGCTGCATTACCTGCAGCTGGGATGCTGAGAGCAAGATGGTCTGCCCAGCATGTGGTGGTGGCGCTGGTTTTAGGGTCAATGAGAAGGCGGAGGAGGAACGGACAGGATGAGTCAGTGGATGAGGCAACTGAGCTTTACCCAGAGATCAACCACAGATTACACACTATCACACAATCTGTCAGTGGAACCCAGAGCTGCTGGTCACCCATCAGAGAAGAATGAGAACAAAGCGATGACTCGTTTCCTTGCTGCCTTGTCAGTCAATGACATGACGCTATAGTCCATGACCCAAAAAACCTATATATATATATTCAAAATACATCTTTATTTTTGGTGTAATGACATCTTGATTCACAAATGTTTCAATAATATTAATTGTTTTGGATGCGTCTTTTGACTGCTACTTGACCCTTGTAAAAAAGTAGTGCACTTTAGTATACTTATAGAAATATTAAGAATAGACTTAAATGCAAAGTGAATGTAATGTTTTGGGACACTTACATGAAAATTAATTATAATTAAAATTTATATTTAATACAATTATCTGAGTGTTTTAAGTAGGACTTAAAGGGATAGTTCACCCAAAAATGAAAATTCTGTCATTAATTACTCACCCTCACATTGGTCCAAACCCCTAAGACCTTCGTTCATCTTCGGAACACAAATTAAAATATTTTTGATGAATTCGAAAGTTCTCTGACCCTCCCATAGACAGCAAGGATACTACCACGATCGAGATCCAGAAACATAGCAAGGATCAGTAAAATAATTCATGTGATATCAGTGGTTCAACCGTATTTTTACAAAGTTACGAGAATACTTTTTGTGCACAAAGAAAACAAAAATAATGACTTTATTCAATAATTCCTCTCCTCCACCTCACCCTGGCGCCATTTTGGAGGGTATCCACTGGACGTAAACAACGTATGCTGTTCTGTGTCAGCAGCAGCACGCGGAAACATTGTTTTGATTCCGATCAAAGCGTAAACAATATAAACATGATGTCACATGGATTATTTTAACTATGTCCTTGCTACTTTTCTGGACCTTGATCATGGTAGTTCCCTTGCTGTCTATTGGAGGGTCATAAAGCTCTCGGAATTCATCAAAAATATCTTCATTTGTGTTCCAAAGATGAACGAAGGTCTTACGGGTTTGTAACGGTATGTACGGCAAGTAGTTAATTAGTTTACTTTATTTGTCCCTCATAAGGGAAAATTGTTTTGGGAAATACAGGTAGACCATGTAACAAGATCCCTGCATTTGTAAGCAATCATGTCCTTAAGTCTTTCGCATTAGAGTTTAACAGTCCTGTCACCAAAGGAACAAAATAATTTTTATAGCGTTTGTATCTGAACCTTGGAGTGCGGTAACGCCGACCAGATGGAAGTAGTTCAAATTCTGCGTACAGCACATGACAAGGGTCCAAAATTATTTTCCTTGCCTGCCTGAGAACAATTTTGCTAAAAGTAGATTGTAGAGGTAGATAAACCCCCATACCGTCCACCTTCATTGCAGTATGCACCAAGCGGTTCACCTGAGATCTAAGGGTGAGTGTCAGGTTACCAAACCAGGCCGCTATGCCATACAGCAAAACAGACTCAATACAGGCATGATAATGATAGAATTTTCATTTTGTATACCTTTAAGTACATCTGCAATTTTATAATTACTTCTATTGTCTTTGAAATATGATTCATGTTGAATTTACTGACAAGCATTTATAGTAGACTAAAATACACTTTTTTTTACTGATTTGTTTTATTGAAACTTGTACTTCATGTACTTAAAAATATTTGTAATTACACATTTGTAATGGTGCATTCACACAGGTTGTTGGCATCAACGCTCAACCATTATAGTGACAACAGCCAGTCAAATTAATTTTTCTGGTGTTGCATGAAGGCGATTGGCTAGCATCTGTGCTAGGGTATTTGCATAAAAGCGATCTGATTGGTGCTTGAAAAGTTGAAAGTTTTTCAACTTTTGCTGCAAGCAATCCAAATGATGAGATGCAACAGACCCACAATTCAGTCTGTTGGCATCACCCATTCAAAGTAAATGAGAAGTGTTAACGCCAATGCCCATGTGAATACACCCTAATGATGAAGTTGCAGTTTAGTACATTTATATTAACTTTAAATGTAATATCATTTAACACACTGAAGTTAAACTTATAGTCAAGTAAATGCTTTTAGTATGTTAGTCAACACATCAAAATAAGTGTACTTTTTAAAAGCATGGCAAAAGATTGTTAAAACATAATTTAAAATGTACTTTAAAAGTTAAAGTTACATTTTACAGTATTTCAATGTGCATTTTGTTTAAAAAAATGACAAGAAACATAAGTGTCTTTCTGTAAGTTAATAGATTTTTTAATAGATTTTTTAACAATTAAGCATGCTTCTTTTTCTCAAGTGTATTTATGAAGGAGTGCTTAAATCTTTAATCAAGTGATTAAATCTACAAAATATGTTGATTCTTTAACAAATATAGAGTTTTTGCAAGACAAAATATATAAATTTGGATATTGGCAAATCAAAATTTGGAGTAATCCATATAGATCATCAAGGAATTTATGCTTTACCCAAAAATTTAAATATGAAGCCATCTAAGCAGTCTATTGAAAACACTGGACATACTTTCCCAAAAGCATGATGCCTCTGATGTGTTTGACAGATGTTTGTTGTTTATCTGCTTCTATGTGCAACATGTCAGCAGGATTATGAATAAGAATGTGCTTCTTTTATTGAGAGTTATGGTTGAAATGACACTTGCGATATATATACTTATGTTTCATATCAGTCAGAGGTGGTTATCCCCTGTGGGCTGTATGGCGTCTTGGTGGTTAACAAAGCGCTTGCTTCTTGACAGTTCGGCGGAACGCATCAATATGCAATTTTTCTATGCATGGCGGGCATGTTGTGACACTGCCTGGAATATATGCACTAAGTGGCTGAGTGGGTGGCATAAATGAGTACGACTGGAGACTTGACTTCAGCTCTACAAATAGCTTAATCGCACCTTAATGTTCGCATCAACGTAACAGAAGCTCACAGAGTGGTTCGTCTGAGGAGAAGAGCATTTCGTTCACATCTCGAAATGCTTTGTTTTGTTCGACTTTTGCTGTATTAATTGATTTTCTTTTCCTCTGCGTGGGCATGTTTGGAAATAGTAACCGGCCGCTTTGCTTCTTCCAGTTCTGCACTGTGTTAGTGTGGCTATATCAACAGCCAGGTCATTCATAAACATAACCAGCATGCTGCTTTAATTAATGCTAATGGCAGAGAAGTGGCACTGTTGTTAACGTCTTGCTGGGGTTCACAGATTGAGCGCAATCTCTCACTGCTGCACTCCTCGAACGGGGATGAAAACAGCAGCTTTAGAGAAAAAAGGAATCTAGAAACACAATTATCACAGTGCTCTAGCCTGCTGTGCCGCGGCCCCGCTTCAGTTGAGGTCAACGTGCACTTTCCGAGGCCACTGGAAATGAGGGAGTTGGTGGAGGAGGAGATGAAGTGGTTGAGCAGAAAGGGTCTGCATGAGGAGGAACAGAGGTCTTTAATTCATCGTTTGATCTTTATGAGTGAATGTGCGTCTTCAAGTGCTGCCTCCACTACTTCAGTCTGACGTGGAGAATAATTCAAAGAACAAGCCTTATTTATTTATTTATTTATCAAGTTACAATGACAGTGAGACAACTGATATTGTTTAATTAATAACCTAAAGACAAGACAGAAAAAGAACAAGCCTTATTAATGATTGAATAACACCAACAATCAGAATCAGTTTATTGGCCAGGTGTGTTGGTTGTGGCATTGGAAATGACAGTAATTTACATATATACACAAAACAAAAAAAAACAGAATAGATGCAGACAAATATAGTTAACACATTTTAAACAACTATATGTTCAAGTTGATATTTACATTAGTAAAATGGGGATAGTGCTTGTGCAAAGATGTGTTGTTTGTGCAGGATTATAAATATGGATTACATTAAAAGTTATAAGAGCAGAAAAATAAGTGGGTATTGCACATGGCATACAGGTGCATCTCAATAAATTAGAATGTCGTGGAAAAGTTCATTTATTTCAGTAATTCAACTCAAATTGTGAAACTCGTGTATTAAATAAATTCAATGCACACAGACTGAAGTAGTTTAAGTCTTTGGTTCCCTTTCAGTCGGTCACTCCGAGTCACGTCGGATGACCGACGAATTGGGATCTCGCCAGAGAGACCAATCCACTTCGAGTGTAACTAAACGAGCCAATGGACATTGGCATGCGATCATTGCATCCAGCTGCTGCTGATCACAGCGTGAGTATAAGAGGCAGCGGGTGCACCACATTAATTCATCCTTTCGCTTCGGAGCTGAGCGGCGGTGAATTACTGCTGCTCTCCTTTCCTGCAAGTGAGAAGAGCGAGCGAGTGCGGGCGTTACAGCGCAGCAGCGGTGGTCGCGGTCTCACGGGAGAAGAGGTCGATTCCCGTGAAGGCAGTCACACTAGGAGTGTGTGGTGGCCAGCTCCCCTGCGTGCTTCAGCACTTAATAAAGAGCACATTTTCTCTAAAAGAGTAACACGGGTGATCGCGTCTTTTTAAAGATGTCTTATCACCCGTGCGTTTCTGGGTGTGGTCGTTTCCTGGCGCCTCAGGACGGTCACGATCGCTGCCTCACGTGTCTGGGCATTCAGCACGCTGAGGAGGCTTTCATGGATGGCTCATGTTCTTCTTGTGGGGACATGACCATCTCGGAGTTGCATAATAGACTCTGCTAAATCAAACATGGCGGAGTCCCTCTGCCTCTGCCGCGATCCAGCGTTCGTTCCCGGGGCGGCGCTGTATCCGGTGGCATCAGAGGTGATCTGAGGGTGACAGTGAGGGCTTCCCCAAGAGGAGTTACTCACCCCTCAAGCACTCCGCAGCCGGTGGAGCTGCCGAAGGAGCGCGCTGGGCCCTCTGCTGGACAGAGTGCACCACGCGTTTCCTTCGGTGCCCCCTCTGACGACCAGATGTCGATCGGTGCATCGGAGGGCGAGTCCTCTCTCTCCGTGGATGACGACCCGGCTGCGTTGCCCCCTTCGGGTGTGGTAGCGTTGTCCGAGCCAGACCCAGAGATGACGGCTATGCTTTCCCGGGCCGCCGAGAATGTCGGGCTCGTGTGGAATCCTCCACCGCGTCCCGATCCTTCGAGGCTGGACGAGTGGTTTGTCGGCGGGGGTCGCGCTGGTTCTCAGCGCCCCCCTCCGGTGCCATTCTTCCCGGAAGTGCATGAGGAGCTCACAAGATCGTGGAAGGAACCTTTCACTGCCCGAAACAAATCCTGTGGCTCCTCCCCCCTCACCACCCTCGATGGTGGAGCCGCTTTGGGGTATGCGGGCATCTCCTCTGTGGAGCGGTCTGTGGCCATGCAACTATGTCCAACAGCCGCTACCACTCTGCGGGGTGAACTGTGTCTCCCCTCGTGGGTCTGTAAGTATTTTTCAGGTCTAACTGGCAGTGCTTATAGAGCCTGTGAGGAAGCGGCTTCTGCCCTTCACGCCATGGCGTTACTGCAGGTCCACCAGGCCAAAGCCCTGAAAGACCTGCACGAGGGTGGTCATGACCTGGCGGTTTTTCATGAGCTGCGTGCTGCGACGGACCTCGCGCTTCGAGCGACGAAGGTGACTGCACAGTCTCTGGGTCGTGCGATGTCCACGTTAGTGGTCCAGGAGCGCCATCTCTGGCTGTGTCTTGCTGACATGAAGGAGCAGGAGAAGGTACAGTTCCTGAATGCTCCCGTGTCGCAGACCGGCCTTTTCGGCGACGCTGTCGAGAGCTTTGCCCAGCAGTTCTCAGCAGCCCAGAAGCAGACTGAGGCGATCAAACACATCATGCGCCGGAGGATAGTGGAGTCGGTCATCCGACGTGACTCGGAGTGACCGACTGAAAGGGAGCGTCTCGGTTACGTATGTAACCCTCGTTCCCTGAAGAAGTTACGTCCCGTCGCCACAGTCGCTGTACCACCGCTGAGCGGCCGGGTCACCGGCTCGGCTCCTCAGCGAAAGCATGAATTAATGCGGTGCACCCGCTGCCTCTTATACTCACGCTGTGATCAGCGGCAGCTGGATGCAATGATCGCATGCCAATGTCCATTGGCTCGTTTAGTTACACTCGAAGTGGATTGGTCTCTCTGGCGAGATTACATACGTAACCGAGACGTTCTTTTAATTGTGATGATTTTGGCTCACATTTAACAAAAACCCACCAATTCACTATCTCAACCAATTAGAATATGGTGACATGCCAATCAGCTAATCAACTCAAAACACCTGCAAAGGTTTCCTGAGGTTTCCTCCAGCAAACAATAAATACATCAATTAATGTTTATCAAAACAATACTATTTAAATAACCAGAATATTAAACAAGAAAAAAAAATTATGTTCAGTAACAGTAACATAATAAAAACATAAAACAATAATTAAACATTTAATAGACAAAACAATGCTTATCAAAACAATACTATATACTAGACAAAAAGTGCAAAAAACGAGCCTAGTTTAGTCAAATAACACAATATTTTAGCTTCAAAGCAGAAAGTTTTCTAAATTGCTCCACAGAGAACAATCAGTCCTACTCTCCTTGTGATTTTCCTCATTTCACAATTTTACCTTCAATCCTTCTTCGTGCCTTTGCCTACGCATTTCTCTGAATTGACTCGGGTTATTCAAACAATCGGAGCATTCTTCTCTCCTTGGGCGAGTAGCGTGTTTGAATAGATGTCAGTAAAATCCAGCTATGGTTGTGTCAGTTGATTCTGGCCTGTTGTATAAAATACTATTCATATAAAAAATGCAACACGTTTCACATTATTGGTGCAATGCTAAAACTGGTTGTTATTTTCTTAAATTCACCCTGTGAGAAAAATAACATTGTACTAGAGCAACATAATAAATTCTGAGCATGCATGGTTAACACATCCACCCTAATAAAGCAATGATGACTCTGCCACTTCCCTCCAATTAGACAAAACAAAGAAGCAGAAAGCAACAGGATGAGGAAACAGTCGGCACTCCTATCATTTATTTCCGATCAGAAGCCTGCCGTGAGAGGAACACGGGTTTTTTAATAAGCTACCTAGCCTAGAGGTGAAGTCTATGTCCTCTGATGAACAAAATAAATAAATAAAGAATCTCCAAAACAACCAAAAATAGACCAAAGGAAAAGGACTGGTAAAGCCCAGAGAGCAAAAGTGACAATCCTCAGAGGAGCAGTCGGGTTGAACACTTTACCTGGGAAAAAAAAAAAAGACTGTCTTTTCTCGATGGAACTCTCAACTTCTCGTATACATGGATCTAATGTGAAAACTGTAAATGTATGGCATTCAGCTTTTAATGTTGTGTCATCTATTCTAAAATCTTTGTAAAAATTATTTTATTGTTATTTATTTATCTATTAATATTAATATATTTATTTGTATTATTATTATTATTATTACTTATTTTATTTATTTATTTATTTGAAGTTTACCAGGGGGTGGGTTCTAAATTTGCACAGCTTCTTTTTGTTTTATACTACTGTTCCCAGAAGAAAATTCAATAAACAGTTGTTAAAAAAAAAAAAAAAAAAGACCGTCTTTTATGTCTTTTTTTGTTTTGAGAGTGGTTTTCTGTCCATTATGTTTTGACTTTGGTCCAAGTCTGCACTGAATTAAATTGAAGTAAATGGTATAAACATAGCCGAAATGCATGTCTGGAGTCAACATTTTCCTCAATGCTAATGCGATTTTATTGACTCATTTTCCTAATTAGCAAAATTAGTAAATGTGTTTTCGCACACCGCTAACAAGCCACATGAAAATTGTGCTCCATCCGTGAGTCATTAGTGCCGTACCTGCTATTTTCCTCCGGATGAACGCGTTATTTCACTATATGTACACTTAAGTTTTAATAAATGTCCTTTTATGCCCTCAGCTTTTTCACTTGTTCTAAACTGTCTGTCTTTGTGTGTTTTTCTGGTACATTGGCTGGCATTTAAATGGCAGTGAGGTCTGATGCTGATGTGTGTTCACTCAGCTGTGTGGAGGCCGTTTAAGAGGGCAGCTGTTTTGAGCAGGGGAGTTAAAGGAGCATGAGATCTCGGGCGTTGCCTTATTTCACACTCTGTTAATGGCGTTGAGAGGCTCTGACCCCTGCGATATGTGTCTTTAAAATCAAATTCAGGGAACTGAGATGTGCAAATTGGTTAGCAATACTAATCTGGAGGGGTGAGAGTTTCAATTAATATTCTGGGATTGCCTCTCTATGTTAGCAGGGTTCCTGGGTTCCTGTGGTCAAATATCAGGACATTTTGATTTGATTTCCAGGCTTGGAAAAGCCAAATGTTTATAGATTACCGTTATAAAGTCGGGGTTATATTTTTTATTAATTAATTTTAGTTTTTTTTAATTGTTTTATTTCATTGAATTAATATATTTATTTATTTGTTTTATTTTATTTTACTTTATTGTTTTATGTTATTCCATTTAGAAAGAAATTAATACTTATTGTGCACTAGAATACACAATAAAATGGAGACTGGAGATTTGAAAGTATACCCAATTCATACATTATTCATTTTAACTTTAGATTAGTGTAATAAAATTGCTTACCGACCTCGTCTGTGCAAAGCTATATCTAATTTTTCAACTTACTAAATCAACCTAGTAACTTACCAGAAAAGGGTGTGAAGTTATTATCCATGTCAAACTGTGATCTCAGCTCAAATAACACACATTTTCACACAAAAAGATGCATATTTATGCTTTTAACCGTTCTGCCCCATCAACCGTTGTGCATGCTTGTACAAACTTAGGGAAGAATTAAATGATTTTCTCTGATAATCAATAAAATGTCAATAGAGCTTAGCTTGTATTGAACATTTCTCCATAATGAAAACACATTCCTTTTCTCCTTAATATGTACACAACATATGTAATGGGTGCATGTATATATGGGCACATTTAGATATGTACATACATGTGAATGTGAGTTTAGATATATTTGTGCTTATGTATGAGTGTATTCAGATGTATAATGTGTGATGTGCATCTGATGGAAGTGTAATGTTGTTCGAGGAAATGTAAAAGAAAGAAAAGAAAACACATTCCATGGTAAGAAATCTGAGAATTAATATTTCTCCCATGTGTTTATTTTGCAGACCATGTGGTTTGTGAGGAAGAGTTTAAGTATGCCATGTTGGCCCTCAACTGTGTGTGTCCTGCCACCTCCACCCTGATCACCTTATTGATTCACTCCTCTAGAGGACAGTGAGTATAAATATCCCTCTCATATTCATTCATCCCTAGTAGCCAGACTTTTGACTACAGCATTTCATCTAGTCAGATTTTAGCTTATGAATTGTTAGTGACCAACCACATTTGTGTGCATTATCATCGGAAATATGCATTTTTGAGGGCAGTGTCACTAAAACATCCTCTGTCTGGTGTTAAAAATGCCGTGCAAAGGCAAAACCGTAACTTTGACTTTGGTCGAAAATGAGTTATAGATATTTTTGGGACATTCAAGACATCCTTTATAATTTACATAAGTATGAGTCAATTTAGTTGATTTTCCGAGAAAATAATGGGTCGTCTCAACCATACCAAGGCAGAACACCGTATAACACCAGTTACTGCTCTTTCACTTTGTTTGGAACGCTCAAATTGGGCTATGGCGTTCTGCGTGTCAAAATGAAGGTTTTTTTTTTTTACTGTCCATTAAAGTCTGCTGCATTTAAATTACGGTGTGTAGACAAACGAATTAGATAGATCGCGATCTACCAAACAGCTCCATATAACAAAGCACTGATTAGATACATTGGCAGCAATACGTAATTGTGAATAACCTTTGAAGATTTATTATTTTTTTTCCTTTTTATAATGCAGATTATTCACCAGGCTGGCTGTCACTTCTAGTTGCACGCATGTGGACTCGAATGCCGTGGCAGCGTAGCATGTGTAGCCTGCGTAGCATGATCAGTCATAAAATCCGTACTTGCAGTTCGCAATTAAATCCGTATCCTACCTTTTCTTGTAACCCGATAAAATCAATCCATGGCGATGAACGTCGTCGGAGATGTTTAATCCACAAGTACTCTGAGCATTATTCCTGCTCTCTGGCGTTCACATCAATCCACAAGTCGTTCTTTTAGGTTAGGCTATTTCATTCAAGTCAATATAAAAGCAATTATGCTGTCTAGCATTCTTTTATGTTACTGAGCATAGCAAATAAATTGGTTGCAAAACGGTATCCACTCACATGTTTAAATTTTAGTCGGCTTGTTACGGTCAAAAAAATAATAATTAATACAGTCACATTACTATATGCAATAGCCTATATAAGATAGCCCATGATCACTACATTTTAAACAGGTGTTAATGTAAAGATTTTGTAAATGGTGATCAGCAACCAAATATTGATAATGTGGAAGCTACTGCCTTTTGCCTTGATGTGACTTCTCAATTTTTGCAGACAATGCAAAGGCAGAGTACAGTAATTTCAAAATAGGGATAAAAATCAAGTTTGAGCTCACAATATTTTAATGTAGATAATTTTCATTACTAAAACATCTAATTGCCAAATTTCCAGTATCCTACCTGTAGTTCATTTGGCTGGACAAATAAAAAACTTTAAAGACATTTTTCTCAGTTTCACACTCTACCGAGTTACGGTCTTTTGCCTTTGTAGGGCAGAAAAGACGTGTGGCATTTATGATGTAGAATGGATGTGAATAGCATGCAAAACTCTTAACTGTCACCGTCCCCTCTGTGGGACGCCTACATTTACTTCACTATTTTACAATTAAATCCTAATCTAATCATGACAAACTATATATCGTTGGAAAGGTCTAAGACTCCTAAATAGGTATTTTACCACTTTTTCTGTTAAAAAATTATGTAGAAAAAGTAATAGATTAATTTATGACAAGAGTGGACCTGAAAAAATCTACATCATAACAGGAATTCTGACCTTTGTCACAGAAAGTCTTCTTAGTTGCCTTTTTCTCTATTACGTATTAGAAATCATAAGAAATTATATATCAGTTGAAAACTTAAAATCTCAAAATTCATCCTTTGAAACCCATTTTAAAATCAGACATTGTATTACCATGGAAATGGTACATCAAAATCATGTTACAAAATATTTTCATTCATGAATTATAAAAATTTAAGTTTGGATAGTGCACTATAATGTCTGTGTTCAAAACTGTGAGTGACAGTTAAGGGGTTAATGTCCACCCACTTTTTCAGCAATGCTTGTTCTGGAAGTTTTTTTTTTTTTTTTTTCGTTAGGGAATTTAAAATCAGTCTTTGTTAAAGCATTACAAGCCTTGGGTCAAACCAACCAGCTATGAGGTGGATCACAACATTACAAACTTTTAAAGTGTTTAAAAAAGATACAAGACTGTACTTAATGGTTTTAGTGAGGGAAAGAACTACAATCCCATGAAGCATTGCAAATGACAATCAAATTAAAAATGATGGTGAAATCTAAAACTATCCATTTAAAGTTGTTGATTATATCTTCAGAAACAATATGTTTTTAAGCTTATTGCGAGCCAGTGGGACAGACTCAAGTACTTCATTTTGAAGTGCTTCAAGCATAGTCCCTTTGGTGCAAATTACTCATGGTGACTCTGATTGGTGGGTGTTTTTGCACAGAACACCGGGTAATGTAGTTTTTCATCACAAATAAACATTGATTAAAAGGATAGTTCACCCAGAAAATTAAGATTGAACCCCTGATGTCACATGGACTATTTTAACGATGTCCTTACTACCTTTCTGGGCCTTAAATGTGTCAGTTGCATTGCTGTCTATGCAGGGTCAGAAAATTCTCGGATTTCATCCAAAATATTTGAATTTGTGTTCTGAAGATGAACAAAGGTCTTACAGGTTTGGAATGACATGAGGGTGAGTAATTAATGACAGAATTTTCATTTTTGGGTGAACTAATCCTTTAACAATATTATCGTTAAAAATCATTTTCCCTATGGAGGAAATGTATGATGCACTCTGTTTCACTTAGACGAGATGAAGGACAAATCTACAGAGTCCTCATTCGCTGAACCATCAGCATGTGTTTAACTGTTACATTTTTTATTATCAGAACAGCATCTTCAGAGGCCTTCAAGCAGCGAGCAGGCGCCTTCCAGCCCCTCAACAGGTCAGACCCACCGACTGTAAAATATTGACGCATACACATCGATACACACAGCGGCAAAGATCCCATAAACTGTGAATTTAACTCTGCGTCATGCGTCCTTGTTTCTTCACCTCCTCCATCTTAACACTCCTCCACTCCCTCTGGTTCTCACCTCCCCTTCATCTTCCCAGCCATTCGCAGGGATGTCAAAGACACATCAAGCGGTTTTTATTTTCTCTGCCCGTCTGTAAGAGACAGTGTTTTCCCAAGCTGAACCGCAAGCTGTGAATACGTGTGAAGGACATGTCAAAGAAATAGTTCACCCAAAATATTAAAATCTGTTGACATTTACTCACCCTCATATATGATTTCCTATATTTTATGGAGCACAATGGAAGAAATTTGGTATAATGTCCACGTTGCTCTTTTCTATACACTGTGAAGTGTCATGCAGGGAATTCTAGGAATGTTGATTTATGGTTTTTCACTGTAAATTATACAATGACTTGTTCTTTTTCACTTCCAAAAAAAAATGCAATTTTAACAGTAATTTACTGTAAAATTGCATTAAATCATGTAATTGCAGTTATTCACCATATTACGGAAACTTACCTATAACTAATTAACAGGTTCATACTGTAGCATTTTTACAGTGTACCACAAACCAGATGATTTATGATGTCAAGCGCCGAACTTCTAATTTGCTGTTTATTAATAATTAGTAAGGTAGTTGTTAAATAATTAATTAAATAATAATTAGTAGGGTAGTTGTTATAGTAAGGTAGTTGTTGTATGGGGTAGGATTATGGGATTTAAAATAAGGTCATGCAGAATAATTAATAATTATAATATAATAATTAATATGAGTTTTATAAGTACTAATAAACAGCAAATATGCTAGTAATATGCTTGCTAATAAGCAACTAAACTAAAGTGTTACCAAATTCTGTCATTATTTACTCACCATCATGTCGTTCCAAAACTGTATAACTGGCATTCATCTTTGAAACACAAATTTCAATATTTTTATTGAAGCAGTTTTTGAAGAGATTTTTGTTCCTCCACTGAAGGTCCTTTTATACCAAAATTTTAACACTTCAAAAAGTTCATAAAGACAGTGCAAAACTGATCCTTATGGGTTCCTTTTACCATATTTGATTAGCTCTATGTATGTCCATTGATCAATGTTTAAATGTGATTAAAAGCCTAAATTAAATCTGTTTGTCATGTAAAGCGATCATGTTTTTCAGAAAACTTGGGATTGAACCACTTGATTCATATTGATTACTTTTACAATTTCCTTATGAACTTTTTAAGCTTCAGTGTTTTTTTGTAATAGACTTTAAGTGAAAAGACAGAAACCTCTCAGGTTTCATAAAAAAATTATCCTCATTTGTGTTTCAAAGATGAACGAAAGTCTTAAGGGTTTGAAACGATGTGAGGCTGAGAGAATGATGGCAGAATTTTCAGTTTTGTGTGAACTATCCCTTAATTCTTTAGGAAAACATTTTCAAATGGTCATCCATCTCTATCTAGGGAAGGCGGTGCTGGCTCTGTCGACCAATGGCAGCGCACGTACCGGCGGTGTGCAGCCAATGAGGTCCACCACATCCGGCTGGAAGAGAGCAAGTTTTTTGGAGAATATCAGGGAAAGAGTTTCACTTTTGCCTCCTTTCATGCACATAAGAAGTAAGTCTGGATAAAGAAGATGCAGTGAATCACTATGTTTTCATGCCAGTGAACACACAGTAACACTGTTAACTGCTGTGGCAGATACGGCGTGTGTCTGATCGGGGTGCGCAGGATGGACACAGCCAACATCCTCTTGAACCCCGGACCCTGCCACATCATGGGAGCCTCCGACACCTGTTTCTACATCAACATCTCCAAGGAGGAGAACTCAGCCTTTGTTAGGGGCCACAGAGAGCCAGTCAGGGGCCCCGGGGGCGACTCCAGAGCAGTCCCGCAGACAATCTATCATGGCCTCACTCGACTACCAGTGCATAGCATTATAGCCAGCATGGGTTAGTCTGTAAACTCACATTTTCATTTCAGTTGTAAACCTTTGCCTGATGTATGTGTAATAAGAAAAACAGACAATTGAAATGTTAATTGTTATGAATTGTTAATTTATCATATAGATTATTGTGAATAACAATGTAATTGTCTGTTTTTCTTATTATACGTACACTTTAAAGTCAGCATGACATGGAAATTCATCCTGTCTGTTTTGTCTGCCTAAACTCTGCACCTTTTTTTACAAACAACTGCAAGCTAGCATTTAAACCTGCCTCTATCCAATTATCAACTAATGGACTGAACCAGGTCCCGCCCCACATTTATTTTTAATTTAATTTTTTAATTTTTTTATGTAATTTATTCACACTGAATCTGAAATCATACAGTAAAATGTATGATTTCCTTTAAGGTTTAAGAATAATAAAAAAATAATAAAGAAAATGGTAGTATATTTGGTTCATATAAGTCCAAGTCAATTATTATTATTATTATTATTTAAAGTTTAAGAATAATATATATATATATATATATATATATATATATATATATTATTATTATTATTATATATTTATTTGTTTTATTAATTTAAAAGTTTTAAATATTATTTGGTAGTATCTTTGGTTCAGTTAAATCCAAGTCATTCATTTATTATTATTATTATTATTATATTGAGAAATATGAATGTAATTCTATTCTTATTGAGTTTGATTGTGATCGTGGTTATCATAATAATGATCAGGGAATTATTTTCACTGTATGACTGTATAAAAACTTTTGATTAACAATCAAATTATTTATTTTTTCATAATTTCCATAAATACTATGTAATGCAGTAATGCAATTCAGTATCAGAAGAACACTGTAACTCTTGTTCTGTGAGATGGATGTAGACAGAAAAAGAGAAACACAGTTGTTAAATTCCCTGCAGAATTTCACTAGGGTTTTCTGCTGACAAAGTCCCATTTTAGTGCAATATCACCATCTAGTGAAAAGCACTGGAACTCTGCCGTATCTTGGACTTGAGTAGTTTGACTGAAGGTGCTGTAAGCGATTGGAGGCGATCTGCTGATTTATACCATTTTTTTTTAACCACACTCCCTTTCTCTAAAACTCTATCCTCCTGAGAAAGTTATTAGATTTTTATGAAATATTAAGACAGACTTTTTTTATTAATTCTGTGCTGATTAATAATGTACAATAAATGTGAAATGTGCAATAAGAAAGTTAATAAAGTCAGGTTTTGATTTCCTCTAAGTCACAAATGTCTTTGGTCCTCTAACAGGCACGGTAGCCATAGATCTGCAGGACTCCAGTGACAGCAGTCCAGAAGGCTCGGGCCCGCCAGTTCTGGGCAGCGGGAGTGTGAGTAGGAGTGGCTCCCGGACAGAAGTGGGCGGCTGTAACACTCTAGCGCTGCCCGCCACGAGTGGCTCAGGGGAAGAGAGGAGACACAGCATCGCCCCCGTCCTGGAGGTGGTTGATGGGGTGCACAGCGCTACATTTGACCTGCTAGGGGACCAATCGGAGGACGAGGGAGGAGAGGAAGGGAAGGAGGAAGAGGGGGGAGAGCAGAAAGGCCAGTGGTGGGGAGCACACTGCGAGTGAGTCTTAGGTCATGCAGGACCAGGTCCTGGTCTCTAGACCACATAAATGTGGTTTTGGTCTAGACCTCATTAGTCTCATGAAGCCATACGTTTGACTATTAGCATAAAGTCTGGTCCACTTTGCAGCTTATTTTGGCCAACCAGACAGGAATTTACTGTTTTTGTTATTTATAGTTTTATTTATAGATTATACAACAATCATCAGAATTTCAAAAGTAGAAAGTATTGATTATATTGCAGATACGCTACAGTTTGGAGTTTTTTTTAATGCTCACCAAGGCTAAATTGATTTGATCAAAACACAGTAAAAACAGAAATACCGTGAAATATTGGTAGTTTGAATAGCTGTTCTATAGTAATACATTTTAAATTTATTCCTGTGATGGCAGCACTGAATTTTCAGTGCTACCATTTAGAAGTTTTTTTTTTGTGTGTTTGTTTGTTTTGTTTTTTCAAGAAATTAATAGTTTTATTCAGTAAAGACACATTAAACTGATCAAAACTGACAGTAAAGACATTTATGATGTTACAAAACAACATTTAAAATAAATGCTGTTTTGCAGTTTCCACAAAAAATGTTTAAAAAAATGTGCAGCAAACGTCTCCAGGTGACGCATGTAACCGTGGTTCCCTTTCAGTCGGTCACTCCGAGTCACGTCGGATGACCGACGAATTGGGATCTCGCCAGAGAGACCAATCCACTTCGAGTGTAACTAAACGGGCCAATGGACATTGGCATGCGATCATTGCATCCAGCTGCTGCTGATCACAGCGTGAGTATAAGAGGCAGCGGGTGCACCACATTAATTCATCCTTTCGCTTCGGAGCTGAGCGGCGGTGAATTACTGCTGCTCTCCTTTCCTGCAAGTGAGAAGAGCGAGCGAGTGCGGGCGTTACAGCGCAGCAGTGGTGGTCGCGGTCTCACGGGAGAAAAAGATCGATTCCCGTGAAAGCAGTCACACTAGGAGTGTGTGGTGGCCAGCTCCCCTGCGTGCTTCAGCACTTAATAAAGAGCACATTTTCTCTAAAAGAGTAACACGGGTGATCGCGTCTTTTTAAAGATGTCTTATCACCCGTGCATTTCTGGGTGTGGTCGTTTCCTGGCGCCTCAGGACGGTCACGATCGCTGCCTCACGTGTCTGGGCATTCAGCACGCTGAGGAGGCTTTCGTGGATGGCTCATGTTCTTCTTGTGGGGACATGACCATCTCGGAGTTGCATAATAGACTCCGCTATGTCAAACATGGCGGAGTCCCTCTACCTCTGCCGCGATCCAGTGTTCGTTCCCGGAGCGGCGCTGGATCTGGTGGAGTCAGAGGTGATCTGAGGGTGACAGTGAGGGCTTCCCCAAGAGGAGTTACTCACCCCTCAAGCACTCCGCAGCCGGTGGAGCTGCCGAAGGAGCGCGCTGGGCCCTCTGCTGGACAGAGTGCACCACGCGTTTCCTTCGGTGCCCCCTCTGACGACCAGATGTCGATCGCTGCATCGGAGGGTGAGTCGCTCTCTGGGGATGACGACTCGGCTGCGTTGCCCCCTTCGGGTGTGGTAGCGTTGTCCGAGCCAGACCCAGAGATGACGGCTATGCTTTCCCGGGCCGCCGAGAATGTCCTTCGAGGCTGGACGAGTGGTTTCTCGGTGGGGGTCGCCCCCCTCCCGTGCCATTCTTTCCGGAAGTGCATGAGGAGCTTACAAGATCATGGAAGGCACCTTTTACTGCCCGAAACAAGTCTTGTGGCTCCTCCACTCTCACCACCCTCGATGGTGGGGCTGCTTTGGGGTATGCGGGCATCCCCTCGGTGGAGCGGTCTGTGGCCATGCAACTATGTCCAACAGCCGCTACCACTCTGCGGGGTGACCCGTGTCTCCCCTCGCGGGCCTGTAAGTATTCGTCAGGTCTAACTGGCAGTGCTTATAGAGCCTGTGGGGAGGCGGCTTCTGCCCTTCACGCCATGGCGTTACTGCAGGTCCACCAGGCCAAAGACCTGCACGAGGGTGGTCACGACCTGGCGGTTCTACATGAGCTGCGTGCTGCGACGGACCTCGCGCTTCGAGCGACGAAGGTGACCGCACAGTCTCTGGGTCGTGCGATGTCCACGTTAGTGGTCCGGGAGCGCCATCTCTGGCTGTGTCTTGCTGACATGAAGGAGCAGGAGAAGGTACAGTTCTTGAATGCTCCCGTGTCGCAAGACCGGCCTTTTCGGCGACGCTGTCGAGAGCTTTGCCCAGCAGTTCTCGGCAGCCCAGAAGCAGACTGAGGCGATCAAACACATCATGTGCCGGAGGAAACCTGCTGCTTCCACTCCGGCTGCAGCCCCTCAGCCTGCCTGTCGCCGTGGGTGCCCCCCTGCGGCTGCCTCCGCTTCCGCGCAGCCGCAGCAGCCTTCCACCAGGCAGCACCGTGGAGCCGGTCGCAGGCAGGACGCCCAGCCCGTCCAGGCCCCCGCCAAACCTGGCGGCAAGCGCAAGTACAAGAGGCCCTGAGACGGGCGACCCAGTGATGGAGGAGACTGCTCGTCGGGAGATGGTGGCCGCACCGCTCCCTCCCCCGGAGGAGGGCCGGGTGGAGAATCTTTTGTTTTGTTTGGTTTTTGGTACCCAAAACATCAATAAAAGAGCGGTTTCCTCAATTTCTGGGTCTCAAGAGGAGGAGAGTGGTGAACCGTGCATCACGGGATCACTTCCCTCCTCCTCTCTCGCCAGCAGGCAGCAGTGGGTTGCCCAAGAGCACCCCTCCTGCCCATTCGTGGAACCAGGTAAGGGCGGTAGCACTCGAGTCCCCGCTTCAAGTCGTCACACGCCAGGCTGTCACAAGTTTCAAGCCGGGTTCCTGTGTTTCCTCCCTCACGAGGAGGAATCAGGTGAGTGTTACACTGCACACCCAGACCCCGCCCCCCGCCGTCACAGGCCAAGCCGTCACAGGTTCTGGGCCGGGTCCCTGTGTTCCACCTCGCTGCCCCACCGCGGGTATGTCGGTGGCCCCATTGGTCCCGCTGGTACGGTCTCTCGGAGCCTGGCTAGCGCTCCCCAGTCCGTCTCGGTGGCTCCTGCGGACCATCAGACTCGGCTACGCGATTCAGTTCGCCCGGCGTCCCCCCAAGTTCGGGGGCATCCAGTTCACTTCAGTCAAGGCCGTCGATGCCCCTGTCTTGCGTGCGGAAATTGCAGTCCTGCTGGCGAAGGACGCGATAGAGCCGGTCCCTCCAGCCGATATGAGGTCGGGGTTTTACAGCCCTTACTTCATTGTGCCCAAGAAAAGTGGTGGGTTACGACCGATCTTGGATCTGCGAGTTTTGAACCGTGCACTTCACAAGATGCCGTTCAAGATGTTGACGCAGAAACGCATTTTTGGGTGCGTCCGTTCCCTAGATTGGTTTGCAGCGATCGACCTGAAGGAAGCGTACTTTCATGTCTCAATTCTCCCGCGACACAGGCCATTCCTGCGATTCGCGTTCGAGGGTCGGGCATATCAGTACAAGGTCCTGCCCTTCGGGCTGTCCCTTTCGCCTCGCGTCTTCACCAAAGTCACAAAGTCCCTTGTTCCCCTGAGAGAACGGGGTGTGCGCATCCTCAACTACCTCGACGACTGGCTCATACTTGCACAGTCTCAAGAGCAGTTGTGCGCACACAGGGACCTGGTGCTCAGGCACCTCTGCCAATTGGGTCTTCGGGTCAACTGGGAAAAGAGCAAACTCGTGCCAACGCAGAGGATCTCTTTTCTCGGCATGGAGTTGGATTCGGTCAACCAGACAGCACGCCTCACCCAGGAACGTGCTCAGTCGGTGCTGAACTGCCTCAAGACTTTATCAGGCAGGACGGCGGTCCCACTGAAACTCTTTCAGAGGCTCCTGGGGCATATGGCTGCAGCTGCGGCGACAGTTCCGCTCGGTCTGCTCCATATGAGACCGCTTCAGCACTGGCTCCATGGCCGAGTCCAGAGGTGGGCGTGGAAACGCGGTACTCACCGGGTTCAGATTACACCGGCCTGCCGCAAAACCTTCAGCCCGTGGACAGATCCCTCGTTCCTTCGGGCAGGAGTGCCCTTGGAGCAGGTATCCAGGCATGCTGTGGTATTCACGGATGCCTCGGCCACCGGCTGGGGAGCCACGTACAAAGGGCACGCAGTGTCTGGGGTGTGGACGGGCCCCCAACTGCGTTGGCATATCAATTGCCTCGAGTTGCTGGCAGTACGCCTTGCCTTGAGCCGCCTCAGAGGGCGTCTTCGGGGGAAGGACGTTCTGGTCCGTACGGACAACACTGCGACCGTTGCATATATCAACCGGCAAGGCGGTTTACGCTCCCGTCGCATGTCGCAACTCACCTGCCACCTCCTCCTCTGGAGTCAGAAGTATCTGAGGTCCCGTCGTGCCATCCACATCCCAGGAGTGTTCAATCAGGCAGCCGACGAGCTGTCTCGAGCAGCACTTCCTGGGGAGTGGAGACTCCATCCCCAGGCAGTCCAGCTGATTTGGAGTCGGTTCGGAGTTGCTCAGGTAGACCTGTTTGCATCTCCAGAAACCACCCACTTCCAGTGGTTCTACTCCCTGTCCGAGGCAACGCTCGGCACGGATGCACTGGCACACAGCTGGCCCCAGGGCCTGCGCAAATATGCGTTCCCCCCAGTGAGCCTGCTAGCACAGACACTGTGCAAGATCAGGGAGGACGAGGAGCAGGTCTTGTTAGTGGCTCCATATTGGCCCAACAGGACCTGGTTCCCGGAACTCATGCTCCTCGCGACAGCCCCTCCCTGGCCGATTCCTCTGAGGAAGGATCTGCTTTCTCAGAGACGGGGCACCCTCGTCCAGACTTGTGGAATCTCCATGTGTGGTCCCTGGACGGGACGCGAGGTTCTAGGTGATCTGCCCCAGGAGGTAGCTCTCACTATCGCTTCAGCACGAGCACCGTCCACAAGACGGGCCTATGCGCTGAAGTGGAACCTGTTCGTCGAATGGTGTTCCTCTCACCGTGAGGACCCCCGGAGATGCTCGATCAGAGCCGTGCTTTCCTTTTTGCAACAAGGGTTGGAGCGTAGGCTGTCCCCCTCCACCCTTAAGGTTTATGTTGCTGCTATTTCCGCTCACCACGACCCCATAGAGGGGAGGTCGGTGGGGAAGCACGATCTGGTTGTCAGGTTTCTTAGGGGGGCCAGGAGGTTAAACCCTCCTAGGCCTCCCTCCCTACCCTCTTGGGATTTGGCATTGGTGCTAAGAGCCCTACAAACTGCCCCCTTCGAACCTTTGCGGTCGGTCGAGTTTCTCTCTATGAAAAGCCTACTCCTGACTGCGTTGGCCTCGATCAAGAGGGTGGGGGACCTGCAGGCATTTTCGGTCGACGAATCGTGCCTTGAGTTTGGGCCGGCTGACTCCAGTGCAACACTGAGGCCCCGGCCCGGCTATGTGCCCAAGGTTCCTACCACTCCCTTCAGGGACCAGGTAGTGAACCTGCAAGCGCTGCCCCTGGAGGAGGCAGACCCAGCCCTAGCTTTGCTCTTTCCTGTACGCGCACTGCGACAGTATGTGGATAGAACTCAGAGCTTCAGGACCTCAGAACAGCTCTTTGTCTGTTACGAGGCTGTCTCCAAGCAGAGGATGGCCCACTGGATAGTGGATGCCATCACCTTGGCCTATGAAGCACAAGGTGTGCCCTGCCCGCTCAAGTTGCGTGCTCACTCCACTAGGGATGTCGCATCATCCTGGGCACTGGCTAGTGGTGCCTCGCTAGCAGACATCTGTAGAGCTGCGGGTTGGGCGACTCCTAACACGTTCGCTAGGTTTTATAGCCTACGTGTCGAACCGGTTTCCTCCTGTGTTCTCACCTCAAACGGGTAGTGGCACTGAGAGGCCTGGCTCAGAGTCGGCTTGCGGCGTTCTTACGCCTAATTCTCCAGAGAGTTCCTTAACCGAAAGGGAACGTCTCGGTTACGTATGTAACCCTCGTTCCCTGAAGAAGGGAACGGAGACATCACGTCCCGTCGCCACGGTCGCTGTACCACCGCTGAGCGGCCAGGTCACCGGCTCGGCTCCTCAGCGAAAGCATGAATTAATGTGGTGCACCCGCTGCCTCTTATACTCACGCTGTGATCAGCGGCAGCTGGATGCAATGATCGCATGCCAATGTCCATTGGCTCGTTTAGTTACACTCGAAGTGGATTGGTCTCTCTGGCGAGATCCCAATTCGTCGGTCATCTGACGTGACATCTCCGTTCCCTTCTTCAGGGAACGAGGGTTACATACGTAACCGAGACGTTCCTCGAGGGAACGAGACGCTGCGTCCGAAAACTATGGGAACGCCTTCAGCGTGACCGGCTCTGATTCTTATGTGTAATCAGTCCAATAGATGGGCAAGACGTCACGGGCGGGTGACGTAATGACCAGGAAGCTTTAAAAGTACGTGCGGTGAAACCGGCGTCAGCTTCTAGCAATGAAGCAAGCTCTGGCAGGGATGCCGGAAGTATGGCTTTGAGACGCCGCGTCTCGTTCCCTCGAGGAACCACGGTTACATGCATAACCTGGAGATGTTCCTCTTCAGGAACACGAGCTGCGTCCGACCTTTATCATGCGAAGCGGATTTACACCTCGAGGAGAACCCCTTGGACTTGAGCCACCACTGTAGGGGTCTCATATACAGCAGGCCAAAAGGTATCACGTTGGGCGCAGCTGCCATCAGACCCAACAACTTCTGGAACTGTTTGACAGTGAGTGACCGGCCTTCCCTGACTCTCGCGACTGCAGTGAGGATCGACTCGATATGAGCAGGAGACAGCTGTGCCTACATCGTGGTCGAATCCCACACCACGCCCAGATAAGTGATCCTCTGTAATGGAGAAAGTACACTTTTCTTGGCGTTTAGTCTTAACCCCCGCTTTTTCATATGAGCGAGAACGACATCTCGATGCCGAACCGCCATCTGCTCTGATTGGGCAAAAATCAACCAATTGTCGATGTAGTTGAGTATACGGATGCCCTGGAGTCGCAATGGAGCCAGAGCAGCATCCACACACTTCGTGAAAGTACGGGGTGATAGTGCTAGGCCGAAGGAAAGAATCCGATATTGGTAAGCTTCGCCCCTGAAAGCAAACCTCAGGAACTTCCTGTGAGTGGGAAGGATGGAGACATGGAAGTATGCGTCTTTTAGATCTGTCGTGACAAACCAGTCCTCGGACCTGATGTACCAGCTGTAGAACCTGGTTTCTCTGTTGCGAGGAGGGACCACCTCAATGGCCTCCTTCCTCAAGAGAGTGTTTACCTCTTGTTCTAATACCAGAGCCTGCTCGGTGTCCACCAGTGTGGGAAAGACCCCGCTGAATGGCGGTGGCAGAGAGCCGAATTGGATATGATAGCCTTTTTCTACCGTCTGCAGGACCCAACGAGATACATTTGGCAGTAGTTTCCACGCTGCTAAATAATCTACTAAGGGAACCAGCCTCTCAAGACTGGTCTCTGGTGTGCTTTGAGCTGCTAGCTCGGTGCCCTGTATCGGTGGACCGGCAGGAGACAACCAAACTAACTGCTGTAGAGACTCCTGAAGGGGTGGCGAGCATCTCAGCTCCGCTATGTTTCTGGGCGGAAGGCAGTGAGATATATGCTCGCTGGAGACCACTGCAGCCTGGAACTCTGGCAGGGTTAGCAAACTGATCTCCTGAGGGCTCTGAGGAGAGATCAACACCGTGTAATGCGATGCAACCCGCTCTTCCCCAGTAGGGGCCGCCCTCAGCAGTCCTGACCCCTGGTTGTCAGGGCCGCTTCGTCGAGGGCTTCCTCGAGGGCTTCCTCGAGTGCAGCACGACCCTCAGGTCGGGCCTTGTCCTAGAAGCCCCCGGTTTAGAGAGCTGCTGATCTCGGTCCCGTTGCGGGGGAGCACGAGAGGCGACGCTCACTTTCTGAACCTCCCTGTATGAGGAGCTGGTACATGGCTGGGACTGTCCCCAGAGCTAGAGAACGGTGAGGGAGAAACAGCTGTAACGCCGTGCCTTTTTACGAGCCTCCTGGTATCTGTCGACGACGGAATTGACGGCATCGCCGTACAGACCAGAAGGCGCATGCGGGGCGTCCATGAGGAAGACTCACGGTCTTTCAACCATAAATGCCTCTCCGCCGCCACCAGAGCTGCCATGGACCGCCCAATGGCACAGGCGGTCTCCTTTGTAGTGCGGAGAGATAGATCAGCGGTTCTCCTAAGTTCTGAAATATCACCTGTTTTGATATCTTCGCCTTCATCTAGCTCTTTAAGCAGGTCGGCTTGGTTCACCTACAACACTGCCATCGTGTTCAGACACGCACCAGTCTGACCTGCTGCCGTGTACCCCTTGCCCACCAGCGCTGATGTTGTTCTTAGAGGCTTGGAGGGCAAGACTGGAGCCTTTGGAGACGATGCCATGTCGGGGGACAGATAGTTGGCAAGTGTCTGCTCTACCCGGGGCATCGCTCTATAAGCAACCCCGCCACATTGCCATAATAATTAGAGGCGGGGACAAATACACGGGCCGAGAATGGTTTCCCCCATGATCTCGACACCTCGGTCTGGAGATCGGGGAAGAATGGCAGGCTCCGGCGTGGAGGTGGCGGCTTTGTTTGCAGAAACCGCTCATCTAATTTACTTTTCTGCGGTTCAGCCTGTTTCTCGGTGGGCCAATCGATGTTTAACTTAGCTACCGCATGAGTGGGCGACTGAGAGGGCGACACTCCGATGCTCTCCACATCAACCTCCTCGGAGGAAGATAGGCGGAGCATCGAGCCCGCTTCCCGGGGAGAAGTAACCGCAGAACGGGCTTCCGATCCCAGAGAGCGGGCAGATCTGGCAGGTGAGGAAGAAGATAGGGACTCGCCCGTCTCCATTCCCTCCACCAGATCCATCTGCGAACCCCACGAGAGCAGCTGCCACTCTGCCTCGGCGAAAGTGGGGCCAGCACCGCGGGGAACGCTGGTTTTTTGACAATCAACAGTAAATAAGACTTCCAGAACATAAAATGCGACTGACACACACACAGAACTTCGCTGAATGACAGAAAGCTGACACCGGTTTCACCGCACATGCTTTTAAAGCTTCCTGGTCATTACGTCACCCGTCCGTGACGTCTCGCCCATCTACTGGACTGATTACACATACGATTCAGAGCCGGTCACGCTGAAGGCATAGCGCTTTCGGATGCAGCTCGAGTTCCTGAAGAGGAATCGCATATTAGAATGATTTCTGAAGGAACATGTGGCATTGAAGACTGGAGTAATGATGCTGAAAATTCAGCTTTGCATCACAGGAATAAAATACATTTTAAATCATATTACAATAGAAAACAGTTATTTTAAATTCTAATAATATTTTACAATTTACTGTTTATACTGTGTTTAAAATAAATGCAACATTGGTGAGCATAAGACACTTCTTTCAAAAACATAAAACAATTGTACTGACCCCAAACTTTTGAATGATAGTGCAGATGTTTGTCTGAGACAGCTGTTTATTTCTCACACAGATGGGTCAAAGGCTACCCGCTAAATTCTCCATACATCGGCAGCTCTCCTGCCCTCTGCCATCTCCTGCAGGAGAAAATGCCATTTTGCTGTCTGCGCTTGGATAAGGTGAATGTCAGCCTCTCTTCAAATCTTTTATATGTATGACAGTTCACAGAAACTCACCAGCTACACCCTCACAGCACAACATCCTAACAGCAGATTGTCTTCTCAGGCTTGCCATCATATGCCCTACGAGGACGCTCGCTCATACGGCTTTAAAAACAAACTGATTATCGTGTCCGCAGAAAGCGCTGGAAACGGCCTCTATAACTTCATCGTTCCGCTGCGGGCATATTACCGGCCCAGGAAGGAGCTCAACCCCATCGTTTTGCTACTGGAGAATGTGTGAGTGTTCTAAAAACAGAAACATTAAGAAAGAGTAGAGCCTTTAGATATTATCCACCCTTTGCTTTGTATTTATTATGACACATAATCATCGGTTCTCCTGTAAAAGAAAACTAATATGGGGAGATTCATTGTCATATAATGCAATCAAATGTAATAAAACTCTGAGTCATCTTGTTTTTTCCTAATTGGATGTACACTGGGGAGCAGCTGCAGGCTGGATTTCATTATTTAGATGCCCTGGAGCAGGGCGAAGCGGTGTGATTTTTATAGACATTGGGTCAGTTTCTTAAAATACTTGGAAAGAGACAACTGAGACCTTGCTAATTCATTTTGCATGCTTTTGTCAAGGAATCACCTCAGATTCTCCATGTCTCTTTCTGTGCTGTTTGCTAGACCTGAGGCAGACTTTCTGGAGGCCATCTGCTGGTTCCCTATGGTTTTCTACACAGTGGGCTCCATTGACAAGTAAGAGAAGCTTTGCTTGAAGCTTATATGAAGGTGTTCACATGTATGTATTATACAACATTTAGTTCTGGTGATTGAGTTTGAGTGGTCTCAATAGTGGCTGAGTGGCTGATAAACAGTCCAACAGCAGTGGGAGATTTTTATTGTTTGTATCAGTCCATTTTCTTTGTTTGTTCCAGACAGACAGTCAGTCGGTACATTAGTGAGGGTTTTTTTCAGTGACACGTTCTGTAGGTTACATCAGTAACCATCAGTAGGTGGTGACAAGTGTCTTTATGAGTGAGTCATTAAATCATTCATTCGGCTGATTTGTTCAAACACACTGATCCATTCAGAAACGTAGGGTTAATGAATGGCTTCTGAAGCAAAGCAATGCATTAAGAACAATATCCATATTTAAAAATTTGTAAACCGTAATCTCTAGCTTCCGCTAACTGTTGTACTTGTACTCAACCAAGGACCAGCTCAAACCAGCTGCAATACATAGCTAACCAGCATATGCTGGTTTTTCCAACAGGGTGGGCAAGCTTATTTCACAATGTTAGATTGAATGATCTGAAAAAGCCCCTAAAAACACCCACCCATAGACTCTCCCCTCAAAGAAATCAGTAAAAGTGGTCAAAATCGGACAAAAGAGACAAGATTAAAACAACAAGTGTAATGGAATGTCTCCCTCATCTACTTGTGATCCGATCAACCAAAATGCATTTTAATACCAACTTACCAAGTGTAAACAGGGCCTTAAGAAAAAAGATTAAGGAGCAAGGGTTAAGGAAAGGTATGAATTTGGAAACCAGTCATTATTTCTTACCTCTAGGAAAACTTTCACAAAGTAATGTTACAGGCATGAAGTATTGTCAAAATATTAGTTTTTGTTCATTAGTTCAATGCTTGCTTCAGTTCTGTTAACTGTAGTTTAAGTGTCTCTGTCTGTTTCATTTTACTGATCCCTCAACACTGTGTGTGCAGTCTGGATAGTCTTCTGCGTTGTGGTGTGACGTTTGCTGACACCATGGTTGTGGTGGACAAAGAGAGCTCCATGATCGCTGAAGAGGATTACATGGCTGATGCCAAGACCATTGTTAATGTTCAGACACTCTTCAGGTAGGTCCTTCCACATGTATGTCATTCAGCTTGAGGCATTTGGGGACTTGAAACTCTCTTCTCACTGTTTCTCAAAGGCTTTTTCCAGCTCTCAGTATCATAACTGAACTCACACACCCGGCCAACATGCGCTTCATGCAGTTCAAAGTGAAAGACCACTATTCTCTAGCTCTCTCCAAACTGGAAAAAGTGAGACATGAATGCAATACAATATAAAACACATTTATGTTTTCTAAACAGACTAAAATAATTTGATATCTCATCTTTTGCTCTATTTGTGCTGTAGAAAGAGAGAGAGAGAGGCTCTAACCTGGTGTTCATGTTCAGATTACCGTTTGCAGCTGGGAAGGTGTTTAGTGTCAGTATGTTAGACACGCTGCTGTATCAGGTAACTATAATGCAGGTGATCCACACATGACTAAACTACAGTTTTTCTCTGTCTTGCATTATGTAAATACATAGTGAATTTCATATAAATACTATAGACCATATGCTTTCACACATACTTTGTCTCTGGCCAAATACAAAGATTTGTACCTAAACCTACCGTACTGAGAGTTAGTAGACATGTTGTTGCAAATTAATGAGAATTAGTTACCATGTAGTTAACATGTAGTTACAAAGGTACTTATAGTTAGTAGAATGTCTAAAGTGGACTATCAAAGTAAAGTGTAACCATATGGTATATACGTGCCTGTATATATATATATATATATATATATATATATATACACATATATATTAGCGCTGTCAAAATTAGCGCGTTAATGCAGGCGATTAATTTTTTCAGTTTAACGCGTTAAAATTGTTTAACGCCGTTAACGCAAGGGCGGAAACCAGCGCGCTGCAGCCTTCATCAATTTATGTCAAAGCGCGAAATAAACTATGTGCATGCAATTTCGTGGTCAGTTAAGGCATGAAGTTACCAAAAAGACAGTTAAAGCTACCTTAAATATGTTATATATGAGTTACATTAAGAACATGTCTCTGAAATGGTTTTCAAAACTGTCCTGGAGCATCCCAGCATTGTCTCCCTCATCTAACACACTCGATTCAACTCGTCAGCTCATTAGAAGAGACTGAAATGGGTCCGACCTGAAATGGGTCAGAAAAGGTAGAGTTGAGAGAAAATACAATGCGTGTCAGATCCGCGTCAAGTTCAGCAGCGGCAGCTCTTAAAGAAACAGAAGCCAAAACAACCCAATGTCCAGCTACTGTGATGTCTGTTCATCAAGAATAAAATAAAAAATAGGAAATCAATAACTTTTATATATGTAAGTGTTTATCTGTATTTAGTTTAGAATTTAGTGTTTGATAACTTTATTCAATTTCTGTATATTTCTGCTGAGGGGGACAGGTAGCCTAGCTAAATATAAGATTTATTATAATGGGTTTATGTGAAGATTGTTTTAAGTTCACTTAAATTAGAAGTTATTTTTAAAGTCTAATAAATGTTAAAATGTATAGCTCTTAATTATAATGTAATGTTTAATGGCTATAGTCAATGGCTAAATATTAGGGGAAATTCTTTTTTTATAGGGAAATCAGTATTACTTGGTATTAGTGATACTGGCCTCCAATCATAAAAAAATTAAATTAAAAATTAAAAATATGTTGTTTGCCCATTAATTTGAAGATTGAATGTGAAATTATTGCAATATAAAAGTGTATTTAAAAACTTTAATGTTAGGTAGTATTAATTTCAGAAAAAAATGTGCATTTAATTCGTTAATTTTTTTTAATCGATTGACAGCACTAATATATATATATATATATACATTATTACAAATACTCCTGTGAGCAGCTTTTCCAATGAATGAGTTAAAAAGTGTTGGAGTTCTGTCTCAAGCTCATGAGTCAGTGGGTTTAAATCAATCTGAAGGGATGCTTCCTCAAATCATTAAGGAAATGTAATCATGAAATTTAATTATATTCCTTACCATTCTCATCACTTATACTCAACAAAAGCTATTGAACACTGTTCCTCACATAACTTTTTCACATCTATTAAATATGGAATCTACCCTGGCCTACGTCTAGAGAGTCTACTGAAATATTCACAGAATGACTGAAATACTAGCAGAGTCATTAGTGTCTGATTTCATCTTTTGTGTGTGTTGCAGTCCTTTGTGAAGGACTACATGATCTCCATCACCAGACTGCTGCTAGGTCTCGACTCCATGCCTGGATCTGGCTTCCTGTGTGCTGTGAGTGCAATCACTCAATCCATAACGAGACTGCATATGGACAATTATGCCCATAATGATGGTGGTCATAATGAAATTGAGGACATTGATGATGATGATATTGCCCTGGTGTCCCTTGTAGATGAAGATCACAGAGGAGGATTTGTGGATTCGCACTTATGGCCGTCTCTACCAGAAGCTGTGCTCGTCGACAGGAGACATTCCCATCGGCATCTACCGCACTGAAGCGCATAAACTGCCCGTCTCAGAGGTACCTGCTTGTGCGTCTTTCTGTCATTTTTTGTTATCAATGCATTGCGATGGAGAAATGAGTCCACCGTGTGGTTGTCTCAGTCTCAGGTGTCCATCACGGTGGAGGACTACGAGGATACGCGCGAACCACGCGAGCCCCTGCTCTGCCGCTCCGGTCTTCACCGTAACTCCACGTCGTCCGAGCCTCCCTCCTCCTCATCATCACAGGCCATGGACCACCCGCTCCTGAGGAGGAAGAGCATGCAGTGGGCACGGCGGTTGAGTCGTAAAGGTGGGCGGAGCTCCAGCGGGGCCAAGGGAATGGGGAGCGCCGCCGAGCGCATCAGCCAGCAGAGACTCAACCTGTTCCGCCGCTCCGAGAGACAGGAGCTCAACGCTTTGGTCCGCACACGCATGAAGCACCTGGGGCTCTCGCCATCTGGATTTAGTGAGTGTGCACACCGCTGGGTGATATTCTGTAGCTAAAAATATAATTGCATATCTAATATCTATGTAAATCTAACAGCGTTATAGCTGAATAGATTCAATGTCTAATGAAAGTTGTAAAAATTTGATAAAATTTTTTTTTTAAATGATACAAATCTGAAATGTTTTCCACACTGTTCTCTAGATAACACAAGGAATAACACATTTAATCAGTTTTGTTTACACTACCATTTAAAAGTTTGGGGTCCGTAAATTAAAAAAAAAAATGTAAAGAAATTATTGCTTTCATTCTGTGAGGATGCATTAACCCCTTAACTGTCACTCACAGTTTTGAACAGAGACATTATAGTGCACTATCCAAACTTAAATTTTTATAATTCATGAATGAAAATATTTTGTAACATGATTTTAATGTACTATTTCCATGGTAATGCAATGTCTGATTTTAAAATGGGTTTCAAAGGATGAATTTTGAAATTTTAAGTTTTCTACTGATAAATAATTTCTTCTGATTTCTAATTTGTGATAGAGAAAAAGGCAACTAAGAAGACTTTCTTTGACAAAGGTCAGAATTCCTGTTATGATGTAGTTTTTTTTTTCAGGTGCACTCTTGTCATAAATTAATCTATTACTTTTCCTACATAATTTTTTAACAGAAAAAGTGGTAAAATACCTATTTAGGAGTCTTAGACCTTTCCAACGATATATAGTTTGTCATGATTAGATTAGGATTTAATTGTAAAATAGTGAAGTAAACCTAGGCGTGACAGTTAAGAGGTTAAATTGATCAAAAGTGACAGTAAGACATTTATAATCTTACAGAAGATTTTAAAGACTTTTTCGTTTACTTTTTATTCATTAAAGCAATAAAATCCTGAGAAAAAGGGATTGATTTACACTTTATTTCGATAGTCCACTTTAGACATTGAGCCCCCAAAGCCCCTCCTGCACGTGCCTGTATATATATTAGTGCTGTCAATCGATTAAAAAATTTAATTGCGTTAATCACAGTCATAAAATACTAGGATTTACCTGTAAATGTGTTGAAAAAGAAATGCATGAAACTAGTTTAAGGAAACAGAATCTTTCACATTTCCGCCAGGTATGAGACATAATCCTTATTATTCTTTTATCATTATTCTTTTGTTTTTATTCAGCCATTATCAGCCTTTAGTTTAAACTGGCAATAAAACGTTTACCAAGCCACATCACTTCAATCCCAGTATACATTTACCCAACTATTATCAAAAGTATTTCTAAATAAACACAACAAAACATTTCTTGCGACCTTACGTGAAGTATTATGACAAAATGCATTATGAAGAAGAATTGGACCTGTTCTGCAGCTGCATTAGAGCTAATATTAGCATCATGCTACATAAGACAATTTATGAGATTAATAATACACTTTTACTCAGAACTCACTTCAAACCACCATCCAGTGTTTGTAATAACTTCCTTTTACGATCACATGTGGAATTTGGTCGTTTGCTGTTGTTAAAATATGCTATTTATAGCCTTTTATATTGCTGCACAAATTAGCATTTCAGATGTACACATTCAATCTCAAGAAAATCACATACAGACCATATCTATCATAATCGTGTGTTTATTATCTTATATAATCTATAGTGGCTGTTGTCATGTTTATTTCTGCTGTGTAAAAGCCTTAACATGTATGCTCTGCTGAAACTCACGTTGTTTGATGTTACAACCGCCTCTCCATTCTTAAAGTCGGTGTTACACCAAATTCTGTGACCCTAGTAGGCGCTGTTGTCACTGTTTGGTGACACAGGCGGATTGGGCACGCAAACAGCGTACAGGTTTAAAGCGCCCGTGCACATTGTATGAGCGCGTCAACACAGTCTGGTCGTGTCAATTAATTCTGGTGATGTGAAACCTCCTCTATTGTATAATCCATCCAGGGAAGATTTTGGGTCTAATATGAACAGTTCAGCTGTTACATTAAATAATTTGTATTTATTCATTAATTTTCTAATACCTTTAAATGGATAAAAATCTACTTATTTATTTTTTAATTAAAAAATTTCCTCTGCTTATGTTTTAGCCTTAAGTGTTATACAGGCTCCTGTAGATACTCTTGAATGTTATTGAATATGTTTGTACAAATTCTTAACCGCTTCTTCAATAAATAAAAATTTAAGTGTCAGTGTGGAATTTTTGTTTAGAAATGCTGGTTATTCAGCAGGCTTATTAAACCAATTTAAAATTTCATGAGCATAAACACAATCCAGTTGTTTGCAGAGTAACCTATTTTCGCATTTTGTATGCGACAAATGTTTAACAATGTTCATGAAGCTGATGTCACAAAAACAGGCTACTAATCTATTTAAAGGGGGCATCAGAATATGTGACCCCATTGTTATGGGTTTGAAAATTCCTGATACAACAATCAAACCATTTCAGGTAACTTATCTGTCCTTCCATGTACCTTTATTTTATTTTTTATTTATTATTTAGGGCTTATTTATTTTTTGGTTTTACTGAAAAAGAAGTTTCAAGTATAATTGCTTAGAAAATGAAGATTCAAGTAGCTTTATTGCCACGGTTTTACAATGGTTTCACACTGGCAAACCATTAATAGCACTCTGATCTAATGATATTAAGTATTGTCCAATTTACAGGCAGCAAACACTGCACATAATTATTTTATTTTATTTATAGTTTATGCTAATTCCCTTACCAATCATGCAAAAATTTGAGGCTCTCCTCTTTATGATGTAACGCTGATGTTTATCAGCATTTTTGGGATATTCCCCCACGAGAAGATACCTCTTAAGCTCAGTTACCATGTTAGAATCCATGATGCATTGTTGTGACTTGCAAATAATCCTGCTTATATACCATGCACATCAGTCAAGTTAGTCCTTAAAGTTATCAGTGGATGATGAGCACCTGAGCACACACTTGATTTGCATTTATTCTATTTATTCTCTAACTTATAAGGGGAAGGCTTTAATTGCTTCTTGTGTGATGTCAGCTTCATGAAGAATAATTGCTGTTGCATGTTGACACATAATCGGCTATTCTGCAAACAACTGCATTGTTTATTCTCATGATATTTTTATTTAGTTTAATAAGCCTGATGAGTAATAAGCATTTCAATAGAAACATTCCACACAGTCACCTTGTATTTTTTCAACAAACAGATAAGTAATTGTACAAACAAATTTGTGGGAGATTTTTTATTTATCTGTTACATGTGTTGCTCTTCTCTGCTCCTTCACTGGGCCGTAACAAAAATTAACTAAAATATAGGTGTCATATAGGTGTAAAAGAGAGAAAAGCCAACAACAAAGTGTTATGTGTATCTCGACTAGCTTTGAAACAACAATTGAAAAGTAACGGGACACTAACACCTCTGCGCCCTCTCAACACACAGCTGTGCTCTCTCAGTCTTGTAAGGTTGCGACTTTTAAATGATGCAAACGTGCAGAAGCAGCCAATCCACTTCTCCAGTCAATTATGAGCAGGAACCTGGAGTAACGGAGAGAGAGAGCAATTGAACAGAGAGAAGAGAGACAATGCACAAAAGCCACAATTTAACACCATAATTTTTAAAATAGAAATTAAAGTGCAAATGTAAAAACTAAAAGTCTTAGAAAATGAATAAATAAAATAAATGCCAGTTAATATTGTAAAAGCTGTAGTGTTCATATTAAAACTTTCAAATGTTTTTAGTGTATTTACTTATTTTTAAAATAACATTTGGAGAACATCAAAGTCTTTCTGTGGGAAAGAATTTCCCTTAGGCTATATATATATATATATATATGTATGTATGTTTGTTGATGTAAAGAAATCTGTTTTGAACAGTTCATTCGGCGCACGCGACCAGACTGTGTTGACGCGCTCATACAATGTGCACGGGCGCTTTAAACCTGTACGCTGTTTGCGTGCCCAATCCGCCTGTGTGATACAGTTCAAGCCAAACAGTGACAACAGCACTTACTAGGGTCACAGAATACGATGGTCACAGAATTTGGTGTAACACCGGCATGAAATCAAAATCAACTATTCTTATTTTTTAATGGAATACTGTAGTGTTTATTATAAAGAATTTATCCGTGCACTTCATTATTTTTTTTAAATTCATGAACCCTCCTAATCTTTAATCAAAAACGTTAACCTCCCCTCCCCCTCAAAACGACTCCTCTACTCTTCCAGTCACGAGTGATGGTGCAAGGGCGGAGCTAGTGATGTAAGGGGTAAACACTGGGATAAATCAAGTCCCGCCCTCTCATTTCAGATGCCGTTTCACTCGGATATACGTCACAGTGGAGAAGAAAAGTCAGTCGCAACTTCCCTTTCATGCCGACTTTAAGTGGCCAGGGATACATTCCAAGTATAATACACATTAGTAAAAGGATCTATTTTAATTTTTATTTGTCTACACTTTGAGCGGCCGCCGTACATTAAAAAAGTAGCCCAAAAAACCGCAGCCCACGGCTCTGTAATTTTTTCCCGCGACTGTATTTTCAAAATAGCCCACTTGTGCCGCAACACTGGTTCGCTGTACCCTCGTCACACAATGATAGATAACCTTCTGCGCTGCGATGACGGGAAGAAGTTGGGGTCCAACCTTATCAAACGATTAATCTGCATTAAAAAATATTAACGCGGTAAATTTTTTAATTAATCGCATGCGTTAACGCGTTAACGTTGACACCTAATATATATATATATATATATATATATATATACATCTCAATAATTAGAATGTTATGGAAAAGTTCATTTATTTCAGTAATTCAACTCAATCTCAACAAATTAGAATACTTCATAAGACCAATAAAAGAAACATTTTTAGTGAATTGTTGGCCTTCTGGAAAGTATGTTCATTTACTGTATATGTACTCAATACTTGGTAAGGGCTCCTTTTGCTTTAATTACTACAGTTTGGCGTGGCATGGAGGTGATCAGTTTGTGGCACTGCTGAGGTGGTATGGAAGCCCAGGGGCCTCATTTATAAAGTGTGCGTACGCACAGATTTGATCTTAGAGTGTGCGTACGCTTAAATCCACGCCAACGCTCATATTTATAAAAACGGTCTTTGACGTGGAAAAGTGCTTAGCATCACGTCAGGGTCCGAGCAGACGTACACACTTTTTATTGTCGGAGTAATGCAGATTTTTTCAAATGTAAGCTGTTCTTGCAGCTCGCTCTTCTAAATAATGATGATTGGTGATATTTTATATGTTAATGATATTAATTAGGAGTCGTTTACAAGGCAGAGAGCTGAAACATTCAATTGCGCGCAAGTTCAAGATAATTTGCAATTCATAGATTTCACATCTGAAAGAGGCGTACGCTCGTTTTCTGTTCGTACGTTCATTCTATGAATCGCACGTACGCATTTCTGAGAAACGATCGTAAGATCAAATTTAGGACGGTTTCTGCGCAACAATTTATAAATGAGGCCCCAGGTTTCTTTAACAGTGGCCTTCAGCTCATCTGCATTTTTTGGTCTCTTGTTTCTCATTTTCCTCTTGACAATACTCCATAGATTCTCTATGGGGTTCAGGTCTGGTGAGTTTGCTGGCCAGTCAAGCACACCAACACCATGGTCATTTAACCAACTTTTGGTGCTTTTGGCAGTGTGGGCAGGTGCCAAATCCTGCTGGAAAATGAAATCAGCATCTTTAAAAAGCTGCTCAGCAAAAGGAAGCATGAAGCTCTCCAAAATTTCTTGGTAAACGGGTGCAGTGACTTTGGTTTTCAAAAAACACAATGGACCAACACCAGCAGATGACATTGCACCCCAGATCATCACAGACTGTGGATACTTAACACTGGACTTCAAGCAACTTGGGCTATGAGCTTCTCCACCCTTCCTCCAGACTCTAGGACCTTGGTTTCCAAATGAAATACAAAACTTGCTCTCATCTGAAAAGAGAACTTTGGACCACTGGGCAACAGTCCAGTTCTTCTTCTCCTTAGCCCAGGTAAGACGCCTCTGACGTTGTCTGTGGTTCAGAAGTGGCTTAACAAGAGGAATATGACAACTGTAGCCAAATTCCTTGACACGTCTGTGTGTGGTGGCTCTTGATGCCTTGACCCCAGCCTCAGTCCATTCCTTGTGAAGTTCACCCAAATTCTTGAATCGATTTTGCTTGACAATCCTCATAAGGCTGCGGTTCTCTCGGTTGGTTGTGCATCTTTTTCTTCCACACTTTTTCCTTCCACTCAACTTTCTGTTAACATGCTTGGATACAGCACTCTGTGAACAGCCAGCTTCTTTGGCAATGAATGTTTGTGGCTTACCCTCCTTGTGAAGGGTGTCAATGATTGTCTTCTGGACAACTGTCAGATCAGCAGTCTTCCCCATGATTGTGTAGCCTAGTGAACCAAACTGAGAGACCATTTTGAAGGCTCAGGAAACCTTTGCAGGTGTTTTGAGTTGATTAGCTGATTGGCATGTCACCATATTCTAATTTGTTGAGATAGTGAATTGGTGGGTTTTTGTTAAATGTGAGCCAAAATCATCACAATTAAAAGAACCAAAGACTTAAACTACTTCAGTCTGTGTGCATTGAATTTATTTAATACACGAGTTTCACAATTTGAGTTGAATTACTGAAATAAATTAACTTTTCCACAACATTCTAATTTATTGAGATACACCTGTATATATATGGTTACACTTTACTTTGATGGTCCACTTTTGACATTCTACTAACTATAAGTAACTTTATAACTACATGTCAACTAATTCTCATTAATTTGCAACTACATGTCTACTAACTCTCAGTAGGGTAGGTTTAGGGTCAGTAGAATAAGTTGACATATACTTGCAAAGTTTCTCATAGTCAGTATGTTGTATGTTGTGGACCCATCAAAATAAAGTGTTAGAAGATATTAAGCAGACAGTCTACTAATACTCTAATGACTGCTGTTGACATGTAGTTGCAAAGTTACTTACTGTTACTGTCATAAGCAGCAAATCAGCATATCAGAATGATTTCTGAAGGATCATGTGACACTGAAGACTGGAGTAATGATGCTGAAAATTCAGCTTTGCATCACAGGAATAAATTAAATTTTTAAATATATTCAAACAGAAAAATGTTATTTCAAATTGTAATGATATTTCATAATATTACTGTATGTTTGATCAAATAAATGCAGTCTTGGTGAGCATAAGAGACTTTAAAACATTAAAAATCAACTTTTAAACAGTAGTGTACATGTAGCAGTATAATAATAAAGAAAAAAAAACAATATAATAATTATTATTATAAAATATTTTTGCATTAATAATAATCAAAATGTTCTCTGGATACACCAAGGAACTTTACTTGATACTTCCTTCAGGTCAGTTTACAAAATGAATCATTCAAACATTTTGTCGTCTGTTCCAATTCTGTATGTTTATAGTTGGTATCTTATGTTTAGACTGTAATTTATAGTCTTTATATTGTCCTGCTCTTCTTATGTCAGATGGGATGACGGACCAGGGCAACAGACTGTCTTATATTCTTATCAACCCTTCACCCGACACACGCCTGGAGCTCTATGATGTCGTGTGAGTACGATGACATCACAAGACAGCATTTTAAGGCATTTTTGGGGTGCCTCAAATGTGAATAATTAAAAATGATAGTTTTACTCAATATTTGTGTGTGCTGTGTATTTTTATGCTTGTTAGAGTATTGTATTCTGTTCAGGAAACACTCATGTGGCTGTTTGTGCAACAAATCAGATCTGAGCACAGTGAATGTGGTCATTCCTGCAGGTATCTGATCAGACCAGACCTTCTGTCACCAGTGCCTAACCAGGCCGGCGGTCGCAAGCCCAGCGCAGGGCCGGCGGAGGGACACAGATTTGACACACAAGACAGCACTCATCTATAAACATAATCACCACAGGCCACCAGCATGAGAACATGTGGACATACTTATATATATATATGTGTGTGCGTGTGTGTGTGTGTGTTTACGGTTGCGAGAGAGAGAGGATTACCTGTGCAGATGGGACTGTGAGCTGAATCTACACTGTAAAAAGTGATCTAGCTTTTAGTTTCCTTCAGTCAGCTTTCATGTTAAATAGTCAATACAACTGAAACTTTTGAGAGAACATGTTTTTTTAAGCTTTCATTGAATCAATTAATGAATGCTTTTTACAAAAACCACCAAGAGCCTGTCCAGGTCACATTAAATGCCAAAATTAGAAGAAAAAAAAAATAGATGTTTTGAATTGTGATGCTATTTTCATGACAATTAAATATATTTGTTTCATTTTGCAATACAAGTCATTACGGAAGTCCGTTTCCACCACTGAATAACATTTTTGTTTTAAAAAAAAGGTTAATGCGACTGTGAAAAGAAGTCAGAATTGTGAGATATAAACTTGCAATTGCGAGTTATAAAGTCAGAATTGCGAGATATAAACTCACAATTCTGACATTTTTTATATCTTGTTTTATATCTGAGTTTATATCTTGCAATTCTGACAACTGTGAGTTAAAGTCCAATTTTGAGGGGAAGGGGGGGAGACTGATATGTACTCAGAATTGCGAGTTTGTATCTCACAATTCTGACTTTATAACTTGCAATTGTGTGATATAAACTTGCAATTCTGAGAAAAAAAAGTCAGAATTGTGAGTATGTATCTCGCAGTTCTGACTTTATTTGTCAGAATTGCGACTTTATATATCACAATTATGACTTTTTAACTTGCAATTGCGAGTTTATATCACACAGTTCTGAGGAAAAAAAGTCAGAATATCAAGTTTGTATCACACAATTATGAGAAAAAAAGTCAGAAACTCGCAATTACCTTTTTTATTTTTTATTCAGTGGCGGAAACAGGCTTCCATAAGTCACAGCATATTTCACATGCTAAAAAATTACTTATTTTCCATTAAAATATGGTAATTGTAATTGTCACAATCATAATGGTCCTAAAAGTATGCTTCATTATTTATTATTGTTCTCTCAAGAGCATGGTTAAAATAAATAAAAATGAAAAAAAAAAATATATATATATATATATATATATATATATTGCCATGTCCGCTTATTATAAGCACTTCTGGAATTCCTTTTTTTTCTCTCTCTATCAGTCATATGTTTCAGCCTCATGCTTTGCCCCAGTAGCACAATAAAGTCTGATGACTTCTAATATAACTTATGATCCTTATAATATGTATTGTAACATGTATAATATGTATGTAACAATACGTAGCTTTGTTTAAGTATGATTCTGTAAATAACAGGAGGTAGAATATTTAACTTAAAAGTTGATCTACTGTATCTAAATCTATCCTATCAAATGTAAAAGATAAAAGCCGTCAGTGTATAAAACAAAAGAGTCTGTGCAAACCAAGAGTGATTTTTCAAGATGAAAATGCCATCTTTAAGGCACGAGACATCCATAATTTCTAGATCTTTTAACACATTCTTCACCAAAATGTGTTTCTGTAGGTCAAGAAATGCTCATGGGTTTGATTCCCAGGGAAAAACACACATAATTATAAAGGTTTACTTTAGGTACACAGTAAGATGAAAATGTAAATATATGACTGACAAATTTAGACAAAGCAACTGGGTAACAAACTGGGAACGTTAAAACAACTGAAAGTTTTAAAACTACTAGTTTATCAAATATTTACTGCACTTAATTTAATTTGTCAAGATTATACAAAACGAACAATATCTGTTGAATCTTTTAAATGAATGCATAAAGTCAAGGTTTTTAAATTAAATTAACATAATAAAGCTCTCCAAAGAAAATACTGGATTCATTTTAAATCACATCAGTGCAAATGGATTACAAACTTTTGTATATTTAAGCAACAAATCACTTTTTACAGTGTAATCTAATCCTTATTTTCTTACTAAAGGACATTCCAATGCATGAACCTTTGAAAAACTCATTTACATTTGATTTATGCATCAAATTATTTTTGATGCGAGACAGCCGAGGCCACGTAAGTGCATTTATGATGTAACTTGTAATAGTCTCTGTGCATGTGAATATATGTTGAATAGCCAGCACTGCCAATCTTAACTTGGACTGCCAAAGGAACATGCTGCCAAATGTCCGTGGACGGGGTTTGTTCTCTGTTGCTCTCTGTCATGTACATTCAGTGTCTGTAGGCTGCTCTGGACCCTGGGATTTGTCAAGCCGTATCAGAAAGGCAGTGCTTGTATGTTTTGTGAATGTTTTCTACTGTTGTCTTTCCCAAATTCTCTCTGGACTTGCATATTGCTTTGCAAGCTGCCAAAAAGGATCTTATTAAATGGTCATTGGACCAAATGAATGATCCACAATCTTTCTCATTCTTTTACCGCAACATCTGTTGGTTATTCTCAGAGGAGGCTTTAAAAACAAGCCGTCTGTGTCTTCAATGACATTTTGAAGTCATTGTTTTTAAAGAAAATTGAATTCTTTCTGTACAATGGCTTAAGTCTATTTGATGTTTGCTTTGATAAGATCATCTGTTCAGCTTTGGGTTTGTGGGTTTATTTGTTTTATTCCCCCTTCTATTGAGATGTTTCTGCCTTTGCCAAGGCTGTTTTTGTCATTTGTCAGTATAATATCCTGTTGCTGGCATGCATGCTAAAGAACATGCATGTATAGACCAAGGATTTGTTCGTCCTGCCATGAAGTACAGGAGTGAACGAGAATGTACCGTCCTGCAGCTCTGTGTTGACAATGCACTTTTGCCTTGATTCAGTGCCATTCAAACACATGAGCATAATAAAATCAATCAAACTGATGACTTGTCTCTCATGCTTCCGTGTGTGAATTCACCGAAAGGGTGCCAAGTACACTGAGCAAAACATCTCACCCACGCACCCTTTTCCGAAAATCTAGTTTTCCAGACCATGACCCCTTTTTTAAATGCAAATACTGTACGCAGCCTACACATTAATAGGGATATTTTTAGAGTTGAATGCACTTTGTGCATCTGACCAGCTCATGCACTGTTCTATTTAACTGTTGTGAACTTGTATTTTGGTAAACAGAGAGAATGACTCACTATAATTAAACTGCAAACAGCACCCCAACACACGTTCCATTATTCTCACAGATTTCCTGCTCAGCGGTGAATGACACAGTTTTAAATAAAAATCACGTTTTGATGTGTTGCAGTTACAAATCTACAGGTGAAAAGGTTGCTCTAGGATGCGTGTCAAACTCTGTCAAACTATCCTGCAGAGTTTAGTTCCAAATACCTGCCTGGCAGTTTAAAGCAATCCTGAAGACTGTGATTAGCTGTGTGTTTAATTAGGGTTGACCAACCAGGGCCCAAGCTACAGGGCCTGATCCTGTGGAGCCAGAGGCTATAAAACCAGGTCAAGAAACAGAAAGGGTCCCAGTATAGACCTTTTTCCTGAATAACGGATGAGCGGCGCCATGATGGATTCTAACTTCCGTTTGGGTGCTCTCATGTTCCGGTCTCCATAGAAATCCATTAAAACATGGTAAAAAAAAGATAGACTGAATTGAAACTTTTTCAAAATAACTACATATAAAAATGTGCGGAGGGTTGCTGTGCTGTTGTTGTCTGCCACAGTAACGGCAGTAAGCTAAGGAATTCCTTTAAAGTACTTGTTTTGCGTATCAGAAAATCTGTCTTGTCAGGCACTGTATACATGGCTTGCAGCGCTTAAGTTAAAATACTGAGTGTGAAATAATAATATATGTTAAAATAATGTTTGCTCTTATCATTCTGTGTACAAAATCCCATGAACTTCACCCCGATCGGGAGCTGTATCACTCATCTGTTTTCAATGCAGCTTAACCTCGTGTCGCTTCATGTCATCTTCCCACTATTGAACTATGACTGGTCCTTAACTGCAGAAAGACGGTCATTGCAACACTGTAAAGTGATGAAACAATGGCGCCACATGATTTTTTAAAATGACTTTCATAGGTTTCACATTATATTATCGGCTCTGAAAATATGTAAATGTGACTAGAAACCGGAAATGTAAAGCACTGTTCTAATCGGGGGAGACTTCTGCGTTCAGAAAAAGGTCTATAACCAACAGAATACTGGCAGATGATGAATAAGGCAGCAAGAAAAGAAGAATCAAGATCTTCTTTAAAAAGCCATGGCAGGCCCCAAATGGACTGTACTTGAACAAAATCAGTCAAGTTCCAAGAAAGACGCTATATCTTAATCACTGGAAGAATTAGAGGAAACCACGAGTCTACCAAATGTTGCCAAGTACAAATACCTGAAGCTGTACAACAGAACACCAAAAAAACAGCAAGAAGAAGATACATATTTGCCTTTTCTTGCATTGTTGCAATGCTCTTCTTACTGGGGTTTCCAAATCCACACTAAACAAATTGTTTACAATGTGTACAAAATTAGGATCCTGATTTGGACTAGGGCAAGTAGTCTTTGCACTGGCTCCCGATTAAGAAGCTTGGGCATTTTGCTACAAATTCTTTTTTGTGTTCCCCAAAAGGAAAAAAAAAAGGGTATTAGACATTGAATGCTAAAAAAAAACAAGAGCTGTTGAAACTTTCCAGTTCCACTAGTGTACTATTGTTGTAATAACAAGCAGTCATTGTAGGATTAGTGTTGACAGAATACAAAACTGTTATCATGTTTTTTTGATTCACCCTCTGATCATATAATTTATAATTTTCTCTGTCATATATACTGCATGAGCATAATACCCCATTGCAGTATGGGTGTGGAGTTAACTTGAGTTGTATAAAAAGCACGGGTGGGGCAGATTAGGTGCCAGAAGCTGACTAACACAACACGGCAGCAGTGATAGCGTGCAAATCTTGATCGGTGGAGCCAACCGGGGCTTGGGCTTAGAAATGGTTAAGCAACTCTCTGAGAACTCTTATCTGTCGTGACCCAGATGGGCCAAAGTATGAGGTGAATTATGAATAGCTAACATAAATAGTGAAAAAAAAATGAGAAATTATAATGTGCCTTGTTTAATTATGCATTTTATCTTCTAAAGGCATTGAGAGAACTAGCGAGAAAGCATCCAAGTTTTATAACTATCATATGTCTTGGTAAATGTGCATGTGTCCTACTTGGTGCATTTAAAATTTTCTTGGAAATGGGAGAGAATTTGAGAATTTCAAAGAGATTTTTCTGTGGTTTATGAATATCATTTCATTGCTTGATACTTTAGCACTAGTATTTGTTCTGTTACTTTTAGATGCTGATGATCCATCCAGTGTCAAGGAGTCTGCCAAGAAAGTGGGATCTCTACTTGGAAACAACGGTTGATAATGCTGGAATCATGGCAAATGGCACCTGTTGAAGACATGAAAAACACCTTCAACACCAATATGATAGGACCCTTATTAATCATTGTGGCAATGTAGAAAGCATTGTTAAGAGCTCTAAATCAGCAATTTGTCCTTTGCCATTGTGTCCTGCAGGCTAGGGGCTGTCACTATTGTGTCACCAGGACACAGCTTATTAAAATGTTTAATAAATAGTTGTCACTGGATGTGCCAGAATTTGCGAGGATTGTGGCACTGTATGTGGCACTGTAACATTTTGTTATTCAGAATGTTCATGTAATCGTGAATTGAGTGAGCGGGCAGCACTACATACTGGCCAAAGTGGACGGAAATTGTTAAAACCTGAGAATATTTGAGCTAAACTCAAGCTTAATGTTACCAGTAAGGTTCAGTATACACGTTTCCACTATTCTGAAGGATGAAGATGCCAAAGAGGGCATTTTTTATTTCAGCAATGCTTTTGCATCTTGACAAACTTTCTATGCATTACTGACACATTGCCCTGAGAATAATGAATAATTTGATATCATCACCTACTGGTCAAAACTTAAATAGCCATAAATAATCGGAAATCAGCTTATAGCCTTAAAATGAGTTTTCTTTTAATCACTGAGATTGATACGACCATACAAATCCACTCAAAATCATGCCTTGCACTGGTGTGGTTATGCTGTAATTGCAGCTTGAAGCTATATTTATTTTTAATATTGCATGTTAGTATGCTAATAAATACATGTTTTTATTTTCACCAGGCAACACTTGAACCAAAAGAAAGTGTGGAGGGGGTGCTGCGTGTCATTGGCAGCCTTACTGAGAAGCAGCACGGTGGATTCTTGAACTACACTGGAGAAACAGTGACCTGGTAAACCAGAACAAAATCTCTCCCATATAGTTGTAAAAGGGCTGATCCAGCTCCAAACTGCACTATTTTATGTATTTATCATAAAAGTGCATACTGAATCTTTAGCACTTAATTTCAGGACACAAGTGCTTTTGGCTGACACATGACAATTTTATATTATATACTGCAGCATTTTATACAATAAAACACTCTGATCAATAAAGCAGTACTGTCTGTGCTTTATTAACTGAATATGCTGCAATGATAGTGCTTACCAATTCCACACATTGTTTAATCAGGTAAAGAAGTTGAATAAAAGTATATGTAGCGTAGCATGTACTGTATAACGAGTATAACAGGTAAAACCTATATTATTTTTTGTTCTAGGCCAAACTAAAAATAATATAGGTGAGAAGCAGCAATCAGAGGTGAGAAGAGGCCACAGAGTCATACGAAAGATATGAAACTAATACAGCCATGCAGGAAATCAGTTTCCAGGGTCAACCATCACAGTAAATATAGATTTGAATATAGAACTGAATGATGGAACTATACAACAATATGTTTTGGATCCCTATAGAAAATAATATAAAAGTAGTTTTATTAATCCACAAGTTGAAGAAAATCCAATATGAATATAACAAACATAACAGCTTAACTTTAAGGCAATGACTAACAAAAAAACACAGGGCAATAAATACAGGGGGGATGTATATAGGGAAGTGTGCATATCTGTAAGCACGAAAACAAAACAAAAAAGAGCATACTTGAAACTAGAAAACCAATCAAACTGGGAAGTAAAACTGTGGACTCAAGCATACAGATGCACTGGAATCAAATACACTTCAAAATAAGTTTTTGGATCAAAATGCAACAGAAACACATGTAGCATAGCCTTGGTCTCCTTGGTTTAGCTGGAAGGTCATAAGGCCCAGGCTCGATGGGACAGGTTAGAGCTGGAAGGTCAAAATACCTAGGCTAAGGCCACAACACTGAAGACCACGGACTACCTAAATGGCCAAGAGACTGTGGTCTCACCAGTGGGGCCAGTGGGCTGAGGAGAGCCAAAAGAGCAAAAGGATCAGGAGGAGTCAGGTGAGCCGATACAGATTATATCAGCATTTGTGATCTTTATTTCTAAGCCAACAGTTCTGGTGATTTTTATTGAAAGAGATAGCTTCTGTGCTTATGTGCATCTTGCCTTTATAGAACAGCTGCCCAGGGACATGGACTGACTTTTCTTAAAATGGACTTTGCTTCAATCTGCAAAGCTGCAGTACAGGCGTTGTCGATCTTTAACCTCTTACCCCTGACATAGTATATCTGATATAAAAATTACAGTAAATCTAGAATCAGTAATAAAGCACTATTTTTTTTTTTTTTTTCATATGTATCTCTGACTTAATTAAACCCCAGTTATTGAAACTGTCACCTTGACTTGAATCCATTCTAGTAACAATAATTTAGTTTGGGGCCAATTTAACCCTTGCAAATACACACTGTAGAAAAACAACATTACAAATTAGACTATAAACAACTCTCAGGAGTGTGCTTCTGTAGTGTGTACACCAATCAGAGAATCTTAGCATATAATAAATGCATTGCATCAGTTCATGTTGGGGGTCTATGAAAACCCAAAAGAGAATACATAAGTAAATGTTTATTGAGGACATTTGAAAAGTTCAATTTTGGTTTATAATTAGTTCTAATACTAATATGGAAAAGTCATAAAGTTTCAGTTTGAAGAAGAACAAAGATTCTGCCATCAGGAAGGTTGCCAAAGGGTAAACATGACTAAAAAATAAAACACACTGATCAAACAAAATCACAAATAACATTGTGTAATTTTTCTGAAGGCACAATTCTTGTTTCCTGGAAAAAAAAAAAAAAAAAAGATTATAAAAGTGACACCATATTTAGTAAGTGTTTTGACAGCATTTGTTACTATTCTGATTTAATATTGTTGCATATCAATCAGATTTATATAAGAGATAAATGTATATGTAAAAATATCAACATGTATAAGTTTGTGCAACAAATTATTGATAAAACTTCACAACATACACTACAGCGGAAAGTCTGGACACACTTGACTACTTCTGTTTCTCAAAACTTTTGCAGAAATTCTAAAAATTACAGAGGCATTTGACCCTCATAACACAGGTTATATTTAAGTTTAAAGAAATCTCTTATGGAAAGTGACACACATTTGAGGTCAAGAACAATCTCCAACATTTACACTTTATTACTGTCAAGTTTAACTATATTTGAGTCAGAGGTCAGCTTGAGCCTGAGGCTTTGGAGAACCCTGGCCTAGTCTGCAATATATTCCTGACAGTTATGTATAATATAATGCAATAGTCCTGCATGTAACTGCAAACAATGCAGTGCTTCACTTGGCCGAGGTCACCACCATGAGGCTGATAACGGTACTGCTGTTCCTCATGGCTTCTCCAGGTCAGACTGTCATTGATGTGCGCAATTTAAGCCTTGTTTGTTCTTGACACAGTCGTTTAGATTCAACATGTTCTGCGTAGCATTATTCTCTGAAACGACAGTCAACAATGCAGAGAAAATATCAACTGAACCAGCAAAAAGCAGAAACTTTACCTTTACCCAAATAAACTATTCATTGTTTAATGGTAGTTGGTTGTGGTGGACAAAACTACAAAACATGGCAGCAGTATCTAGGCTAGTTGCATATTTCTGATTGACAGCTGTGGATTTACATTTATATTTTAAAGCATCAAGACTTGCATTGCATAAATGTTAGCATTAAAAATATATATTTTTACACTGTAGAAATATATATTTATATGTATACTGAGTCCAAAACCACCCTCTATACCCACATTTACAAGGAAAATATAGTAGATGTACACGTGTTGTACACTTCTTATTGCAGTGCATTCTGGGATTGAATGAGTGCACTATAATCTTGATTAGCCTATGTTTCTGGATAACACTAAAAATGTCTGAAACATGAAACTGGGCATCAAAGATCATTTTGGACAAACGTGTTTGTAGCTTGCCATTTTCCATAATTGGGATGACATAATTGCTAAAAATCAAAATTTCTGTCGAAAAAATTAATGGGATTTTTTTTTACTGTTGAACTCTATTATCCAATAAAATCTTGGGCCCGTCTGACCAAGGCTCTTAGAACTGTTGTCTTTGAAAAATGTCAGTTCCGCGACTACACAGGAGATGTGCAGATGTTTTATAAGTATGCCAGGCAATTCAGCTTTGAGTAGCCTATGTGTTTCATCTTGTGTCTTTTGTTTTCTGTATGACCTTGCACAGGCTGCTGCTGCACTTTTATTTCAAGCTACAACTTTCCACAGGCAGTCACTATTAATAATCGAATTGACAGCATTCCTTTACTCTGTCTGCATCTGTTGTTTATGAGCTGTCCTCTGAAGACAGACAAACACAGTGGGGATGGCCTCAGGCCTCCAAGAGGAGTTTATGCAACATAATACAACATAACACTCCAGAAGGGGGAATGAAATGTCCGGTTGGATTATCAAAAAAAAAAAAAAATGGGTGAAAACTCGCGGTGAGTTCCCTGCGAGTGAAAGCGAGAAAGTGAAGAAGAAATGGTACAGAGACTGCTCAGCTCTCTCCGTTAGTAATGGTGTTTTATTGAATTTGGACCGAACTTTATAAAAATAATTAATTTGAGAATAGTTAAATTGAGAATAATACGTCAATTCAAAAGAAGTTATAAGAAGAATGACTACTCCATCACTCATTTGGTCGTCTGGTCCGAGCCCTTCGTTATATTGTACACAGGACAGCCCTGGCTGTTTAGAGTAAACTTGACAAGTTCACCTCCATTAACGAAAAGATGTTGCGCGCGCGTGGTTACAAGAATGACTCGCCTCTTCTGGGATCGGCGCCGTGCCACAAAGATTCATGGTAAAGGGCGGCGATTAAAGTGACGGGGTGGCGCTAAAATATGGGGAAGCGATCTTTCTGCCACATCCTTAATTGCAGCATATTACATAGATACATACTTTTACATAGCCTACATGCAAAACACTTTTTTTTCTAAATGCACACAGAGTAGAAGCAGCCTGGCAGAACATGGCAGCAGTGAAAGCTTGCAAAATCTTAATCACTGGAGCTAACCGGGGTTTAGGCTTGGAAATTGTTAAACAACTCTCTGAGAACTCTTTTCCCAAACAGCATATCTTTGCTACCTGTCGTGACCCAGCCGGGCCGAAGTCTGAGGTGAGTTATGAATAACTAATACAGAAATAAATCGGGAGAAATGATAATGTACCTTGTTTAATTATGCATTTTATCTTTATAAAGGCGTTGAGAGAACTGGTGAAAAAGCATCCAAGTGCTATAACTATCATAAGTCTTGGTAAATGTGCATGTTTCCTATTTTTGCATTTAAAATTTCCTTAGAATTAGTTTTTGAGAATTTCAAAGAGATTTTTCAGTGTGTCTTGAATACCATTTAATTGCTTGATACTTTAGGACTGAGGTTTGTTCTGTTACTGTTAGATGCTGATGATCCATCCAGTGTCAAAGAGTCTGCAAAGAAAGTGGGATCTCTTCTGGGAAACAATGGTTTGAACCTGCTTGTCAATAATGCTGGAATCGTGGCAAATGGCACCATTCAGACCAGCAGTGTTGAAGACATGAAAAACACTTTCAACACCAACGTGATAGGACCCTTATTAATCATTAGGGTAATGTGATGCATCATTTAAAAAAAAAATAAATAAAAAAAAAAAAATAAAAATAAAAAATAAAAAAAAATATATATATATATATATATATATATATACTTATTTGAATGTCTTGAAATTATGAAATGTGCTGGGATCACCAGGACATACAGGCTAATAAAATTAGTGCTTTTTGGGAAGAACGTCTCACTGGATGTGCCAGAGTTTGCAAGGTTCAGAGCACTGTACCAGAACAAACTGCAGACCAGCTAGTCCCAAACACACTGCTGTGACATTACTAAAGTGAGCTACCGCTTTCTCGCTTGGTAATGATTTTGATTACGGCAGGTTGCATTGACTAGTCGAAACATTGTTTCTGTGTTTAATAATGGATCACAACATTCCCCTGTTAATCAGTCAACTACTATTCTAGACTAGTTCTACTGTAAAATGAGTTGGCAGACAGCTGTCTTATGAGTCATTTTAACACTACACTCATTTATGTGTAAAAATTACATACATAATTATTTCTCTTTCTTTTATGTAGGAGTACCTACTGTATCTACAAATGGCAGCAAAAGCAAGCAGGATACCAGGAATGTCCAGTAATAAAGCAGCTGTCATCAACATCTCCACTGTGGCGGGATCCATGACCAGAATGCCTTCCATATATAACCAATTCCCAACGTTGCCATATGGAGTGAGCAAGGTACGCCAATGTAATGCTAAGGCACTAGATAAACCCTTACTCAATTCAATACCTGTATAATCAGTATTGATGGCACGATAAGCTGATGTATTACTCAAACATTATGTTTGCCTATCAGGCAGGTTTTAACATGCTAACTGTGTTAGCTGCTGAAGAGTTTAAGGCAGATGAGATCCTCTGCATGGCCCTTCACCCAGGATGGGTGAAAACTGAGCTGGGTGGAGATGAGGTGAATGCTGATTTTTTTAAGTCACGCTCTGTTGCACCACATTTTTTCGATTTCCACCATTTTCAAAACATACTTCTTTCATTGTCAAACATTCCATCTTTAGAACACGGCTTTCATTGCTTCTTTATGAAGTTTTAGTCATATTGTTGTGACTATGTCAGTTGGTCATGATATTAAAATTATTTTGTTATTCAAAACAGTTTGCAAGTAATCATGAAATGAGTAGGTTACTGGCCAAAATGGGCAGAAATTGTTACAGCCTGAGTATATTTTGAGCTTAACTCAAGCTTCATGCAATAAAAATAAATATATATGTATATTTATCTCAGCAATGCTTTTGCATGCTAACAAGAAACTGTCTATGTGTTCCTCACACATTGCCCTGAGAATAATGTAAATTTGATGACATAATCACCTACTGGTCAAAAGAAATCTAATAGTGTTAAAACTAGTTTTCCTTTTATTTGCTGAGAGTGATATGACCCCACAAATCCATTCAACAACAAGCCTTGCACTGGTGTGGTTATGCTGTAATTGCAGCTTGAAGCTGTATTTATTTTTAATATTGCATGTTAGTATGCTAATAAATACATGTTTTTATTTTCACCAGGCAACACTTGAACCAAAAGAAAGTGTGGAGGGGATGCTGCGTGTCATTGGCAGCCTTACTGAGAAGCAGCACGGTGGATTCCTGGACTACACTGGAGAAACAGTGACCTGGTAAACAAGGTCAAGGTCACTATTTATTAATAAAAGTGCATACCGAATCATAAGCACTTAGGGATAAGGAATAATTCATAAGGGATACTTCACTCAATAAGGAAAACCTCATACAGGTTTGAAACTTCAGGGTGTGTAAATGACAGAATTTTCTCTTTTTTTGGGTGAAGTATATCTTTAATTTCAGGCCACAATGGTTTATGATAGACACATGATAATTTTATACTGTTTAGTATTTCATACAATAAAACACTCAATAAAGCAGTACTGTCTCTTTTTTTTACTGTATATTGCATGACTGTGATGACCAATTACATACACAGTTAAAGTTCAGGTTCAGGTAAGTAAGTTAAATAAAACCCATCTGTTGTGCTGTTACGCGGATGCGTGGTTGTGGCGTAGATAAAGTTGATACAAAAGAACGATGAGAGAACAAATGGCTTCAACACACTTTTCCATTTAATAAACTTAATTACCGACAAACACAAAGGGAGAACTCAGGACTTATAAAGGGGAGAGAACCAAAGAGCAAAACAACATAATCAAACTCAGGTGGAGACAATCAAACGATAATTAACTAATGAGGGCAGGAACTAAACCAAATAAGGAAAACGGGGATCACAGACAGGCAGACATGTAACAGTATCTCCCCCTCCCGGTAGGCGCGTCCCACGCGCCCTGGACGCCGGAGCAGGACGGAGATACACAGACACTTGAGGAGGCGTCCAGGGCGGTACAGGCGGCTCTTAGACCGTGGCGGGTCAGGGGACTCCGAGGGCCTTGGCGGAGTAGCCATAGTGGCCCTGGCCAAAGTCCGGAACATGGCCACTATGGCTAACAGGATGACAGGTATATGCCCCCCAATTTTTTTGATGAAGTTGGTGGCCCAACTTCTTAGCTTGGACTCTTGGGGGCGCTCTGGAAGTGCGGACTCTTGCGGGCGCTCTGGAAGCGCGGACTCTTGCGGGCGCTCGGGCGGCGCGGAGCTAGGGAGGCGCCTTCTTGGCGCAGGCACAGGAGGACGCTCTTGAAGCGCGAACTCTTGAATGCGCTCGGGAGGCGCGGAGCTGGATGGGACCAGCGGAGACTCAGATGAGCTGGACGGGACCAGCGGAGGCACAGGAGAGCTGGACGGGACCAGCGGGTTTGCCATATTTCTAGGCGGGATGGCCGCACTCTCTGTCGGCGGGCGCCGCACTTCTTGGCGGGTTTGCCGCCTTCCGTGTCGGCGGGTTTGCCGTGGCCACGGACGGCGGCTGGAATCCGTGGATCGCGGCTGACGATTGGGTTCCGGCTCGGGCCCGGATGCTTCCCAGACACCGAAGAATGGCCTCTCTCCAACATAATCCCGCGGTGCCTGGGAGGTCCACGGGACGGTGTTAAGTGGCCCCGAGCCGGAACATCTCTATGATGACAGAGTCCGCCAGTGTCATCTTCTCCGCGAGCTCACAGAACTGGCTCGCAAATTTAAAGAAGGGGAGATCCAGGAGGGCTAGGGCAGCGACCGTTTCCACGAATTCCATCTGGCTTTTGGGTCGGTAATTCTGTTACGCGGATGCGTGGTTGTGGCGTAGATAAAGTTGATACAAAAGAACGATGAGAGAACAAATGGCTTCAACACACTTTTCCATTTAATAAACTTAATTACCAACAAACACAAAGGGAGAACTCAGGACTTATAAAGGGGAGAGAACCAAAGAGCAAAACAAAATCAACCAAACTCAGGTGGAGACAATCAAACGATAATTAACTAATGAGGGCAGGAACTAAACCAAATAAGGAAAATGGGGATCACAGACAGGCAGACATGTAACATGTGCAGTATGTATAACAAGTAACAGGTACATCTTAGAGATAAGTAGAAGCTAGGCAGAACAAAAATACAAATAGATGAAAGGTGAGAATAGGCCACAGAATGATAATCAACCATCACAGAATTTAGCACTCATTATACATATAATATGACTGCAGAATGCCACAAATAATTATGGCATAAACAAGAAAACAGAAAAGATCCAGGAGGGAGGAGATGGGATACTTACAAGGGAGGGAAGGTGGGCAAAGGCCATAATAAGGCAGTCCATGGCAGAGCCAAAGGAATCGAAAGACCAAGGCAGAGGTGGCACTAGTCCCTTAAAGCAGATGTACATGGGATATACACTTATTATTACAGTGCATTCTGGGATATATAATAATAATATTTCATTTTGACTTAACTCTTTTCTTTATTTAAAGGCTGAAATGTGAGGTTTACCTTTATATGAAACTTTTTCAAAGCTTTATTTGAACATTTACATTATTTGTTTGAACATGCTATTAAACTGTTGTCAGTCAAGTTGTCATTTAAAATCCGAACATCATGATAATGTTATTGTTTTAGTGATTATGCAAACAAAAATGAAGCGTTAGCGTTAGTTCTGGCAGGTCACGTGAGCCAAGCTTGCATCAGCTGATTCTCAGCTGATCATATCTACCTATAGGAATACAACACCTATCGCGGCATTCCTATATAAGCTCTATTCCGTATCAATCAGCAGCTTTTTTCGCTTGCTCAGGAGCAAATCACCCTCCTCCATCCCCAACTCCTCCTTTCGCACAGTCAGGACTTGTCTTTCTGATATTCCTTGCTGAATCAGACTTAAAAACACTTAAATATCATTAAGTACATTAATGATATCTGCTTTGTTCTGTTCTGTTTACCCTAGGGGGGTTATTATTGTTGCTCTCCCTGCTCATTCATGACAGGCTGCATGGATGGGCAGGGAGTTTTTGCACAGAACAGAACCATACCGCCAAACCAAAACTTTATGCTAAGTATCTATCATTTGACGATAGTGGTCCTGACAGAAATACATTTTATTTGTTGTTTGTTGATTTTTAAATATAAAACTTGAAGTGATTTATGTGTCAGTACTTTTTGAACATTTCCAGCACATTTTAACAATACCGTGATAATACTGATAACCGTGATCATTTTGGTCACTATAATCGTGATAAGAAATTTTCATATCGTTACATCCGTAATCTAGACTATGCTTTGGTTGGAAGACCCCTATAAACAAACAAAAGAACAGTGCTAGCACTTTTGCACGTGTACAAATATAAACATAATTTAATATACTGTTTTATACACTTTTTTTTTTGTCTGATGCCACCTTTCTTTTTTTTGTTTTCCACTATTCAACAACAGCTATTGAATTTAATTAAACTGCTATTAAACAGGAATTGGTAGCATAGGCCTACTGCTACAGGTCAAGCTGAAATAAAGCATATCAGTCTATCTGCATCCGTTCATATTGTCTATTTTTCTCTCTTGAGACAGACGTCACGTTTATGTAACATAACATAAACATAAGCAGTCCGAAAAAGGGAATGAAATGTCCGAGTGGATTTCCCTTGTGGTGATCGAGATGGTTCAAGAGATTTCACCACTCAGAAACAAGATGTTTTTTTTTGTTGTTGTTGTTTTTTTACATGTGCCGGCGCTGCACATATTAACGTTGAATATGAAGAGAATGTTAATGTTGGTTGCAGACAGAAGGCGGTCGCACACGGTACAAAAAGCGGAGAGCTGCTCAAAATCCTGACGCCCATAGAGCGCCAGTCATAATGACTTCACCCTTGGCTGGAAGTGTAAAGACTTTTTTTTTTCCAGTAATAGTCTACTTTGTTTTTTTGTGTAAACCGAATTCCCTTTATTTTCATTCTTGAAATGATCTTTTTGCCTTTAAGGTGATTATTCGGTGATTACATTTTGAACTGTTGCCACTCATGTTGCCTTGAACGTGAGAACACAACTGCATGGTTTCTCGTCTGGAGTGAAACACAACTTATTTGAAAGTGGTTTACCATCGGGTTTAGGTTTCCTGTACAAACTCTAACTATAATGAAGCAAATTCTACTCAACTTTAATCAACAGAGACTGTTCCATAGCCTATATGCTGCAGCCTAATGTAGTGCAGTCACTGCGTTGCAAGTTAATGTTTAGCTATTGTGAAGTAAAATAGATGTCTGCCAAACAGAAATCGTGGTTACGTAAATCAACATTTCTAATCAGCACAGGCTCCTTGACAGAGAGGAAGGGAGCTGAACGAATTCTGCAGCGCGATCCCAGTGAGAGTCGTTCATTTTTGTGACCACACATGCACAACATCCTTTCGATAATGAACGACATGAGCGGGGAGGTTAAATTGTGTCTTTTGACTGCATTATCGTGATTTCCAAATCCGGAGTAGGGTCAACGTTTGCGTAAGGAATCTTGGGTGAATTTGGCTGTTGTAACATTCTGAACAGTAGCGGAATTTATGCAGGGGTAGGCTATGACAGATTTTTTAGAGATTATTTATAGAAGCCCTCTTGCTATGCTGTATAGGCTAATCCATTTTGAATCAAAGTTTTGATTTTTATGCTGCTAATAGGAGATGCCACATGCTGCAAAAATGCGATTCACTCACGAAACTGCAAGGATTGACAACCAGACGGGACGATATGTCAAAATTAAGGCCAGCATCCCTAATTTCAGATGCACCTTTTTATTTATGGAACACCGGGCGAAGGGCGGCGCTAAAATATGGGGAAGCGATATGGATCTTTCTGTCATATCCTCAATCACAGCATTAAGCAAAATGTTATAGGGGCGTTAACGGCGTTCAGTTGGTTGCACATACAATACAGTTTTAAAGGCAGACAGATCGAAGCAGATTGACAGAACATGGCAGCAGTGAAAGCATGCAACATCTTGATCACCGGAGCCAACCGGGGCTTGGGTTTAGAGACTGTTAAACAACTCGCAGAGGATTCTTGTCCAAAACGTTATATTTTTGCTACCTGCCGTGACCCGGATGGGTCAAAGTCTGAGGTGAGTTGTAAATAGTTCTAATACAAATAGAAACAGCAGGAGAAATTCAAATTTACCTTGTTTAATGCATATTATTTTCTTAAGGTTTTGAGAGAACTGGCAAAAAAGCATCCAAGTGTGATCACTATCATACGTCTTGGTAAATGCATCTGTCCTTCTTTGTATTTTAAATTTGAACAGGAAACGATGCAGATGTCATTGATTTCTTATTGAGATTTGATAATATTATTATTGAGACAAGATATTGTTGAACTGTAGAACTGCTATTTGTTCTATTACTTCTAGATGCTGATGATCCGTGCAGTATCAAAGAGTCTGCAAAGAAAGTGGGATCTCTTCTGGGAAACAATGGTTTGAACCTGCTTGTAAATAATGCTGGAATCGTGGCAAAAGGCACCATTCGGACCAGCAGTGTTGAGGGCATGAAAAACACCTTCAACACCAATGTGATAGGACCCTTATTAATCATTAAGGTAAGGTAAGGATAGTTAATAGTTCTGAAACAACAGTTGTCTTTTTAAAATTGTTTAACTTGTTGGTGCAGTGGCATTCTGTCTAAACATGTAGGCTGGAGCTTTTATTATTGTAAAGAGACTACTAAAATGAGTGTTTTTGAGGAAGAATTAGCCACTCACTGGATATGGCAGAGTTTGCAAGCATTATACCAAAATAAAAGCTTAAACCAGTTTAACTGGTTTCTTAGCCTGATTGGACAAAGACACTGTTGCACCATGAGCTACCATTTTATTGAGTTATTGCGGTTTCTGCAGGTTTCCCTGGCTAGTTGTTCTGTTCTGACACAAGTCGTCCTGTGTCTGTCTCAACTAGTAATGGATTACAACATTGACTTGGCAATCAGCTACTTTTCTAGACAACTAGTCAACCAAAAATGATTTGTCAGAATAAGCAACACGTTCTCACTCCCAACTCGTCACATATTGCCGATAGGTCAGGACACTTTGGCGCTATTTTTCGACGTGCAGGGTCCTCCGTTGTTGTAAATAAGAAACCCTTGGTGGCTTGACGTGAAAGGTACTGGGAATTTTATCGTCATGATTAAATTATATATTGGGTAATAATATTGCCATTATTGCATATATGTTGGGGTGTGATTTTTCAATGTAAACACAACAGTTTCATTTATATTACATTATTTACACATTTATGAGCACATAACCCAACCCCTGCCCCTAAACCTACTGTACCATTTGTCAATAAAACAAAAGATATAACATGCAGATACAACTACCGCCATAATTTCAAAAAGTATTAATATTCCAAGTCTTCCGAGGCAAAATGATTGATTTGTGAGAGGAATAGATGCGATGGCCACCTCCGTCCGCAGTAAAGCTCTTCCTGTGTGCAGTCTCAGCGCAAATTCAAAAAATGCTGCCAGAAGAAGCCTTATGTCAGCCTTGATTTACAAAATGCTATTGGCTCTTGTGTGTCTCGTGACTGATTGTGTCATGCTACGGGACGGGAGTATCATTTTGAATGAGATGTGAGCGCGTTAACGGAGCGGGATCATTTTCAGCGATTAAAACCTTATGTTTTACACTCTTCTTCTCATAAAGACATCGTATGGCTTCAGAAGACTTGGAATATAACACAACTTCTTTGTAATGCTATTATACTGCTTGTTTATGGTCAGTTTTTGCAATAAATACATGTGACTGCATTTATATTTGCCTGTTACATGTTTTATATTGTTCAGAAGTGAAAATTTCTATTTTTTTTACAAATGCATGCAAACCATTGAATTAAGACAAACAACTGAAACAACAGAGGACCCTGCAAGTCGAGAAATTATGCTAAAGGGCTACCTTGATCGTCAAAATGCGATGCCAAGTGGTCCTGACCAAGCTTCAATAGAGTGGGGGAACTATGACGTCACTTTTTATGCGGATCAGCAGTTAGCATGAAACTGGTTCTCTCCACAAAAAGCCAATGGGATTTTTCCATAGGCTTTTGGATTATCGCAAAAAATAAGATCTGTGTTCAATCATAGTTAAAACTTACACGTTTTGTCCATCATGAGTTTCAAGTCTTCACAAAACAATATAACTTATGAATTTTGAAGCCTAAATACAAGCACCAGAACTTAAAAGCTAAACTTAGGCCATAAACAACTACAGCACCTCGGTTGCCTTCAACGTCACCACCACCGCGCTCCCGACAACTTTTTCAAACTTATTTTTAACATGTTCAGTGAAAAGTATTTACTCTGTATATGAATTTTAATCCACGCTACATGAACCTTTTCATATAAACTGGAATAAATACAAAACTATAGCCAAACTAAAACTGAAATGAGACATTAATAATAAATAGTATAGTGAATAAATGAAATAATCATAATTAAAGGACATATGAAAGCATGTATTTCTGTACATTTCGGAATAAGGTGCATTAAAAGTCAATAAATCCTTGATTAATATGAATATTTTGATTAAAAAGGTGTCTCCACGTGCTTTTCAATAAGATTTTAGTGCATTTAATCTATTAAATAACAGCAGAGTGAGCGAGTTTTTTGGATATGGTAATATTAAACTTATTTTAGTGTATAAAGTACCACATTTCAGCTATCATTTTGTTAGGGTGGGTACACAAAATGTTATTTTATCCTTGCTTCTAGGAAATCCTCAATCTATATGCTTTCTAACAGATTCATGCGGCTGTAAACATTTAATTTTAACGTGGCTTTAAGCACTATGCATCATTAAATTTTCACTTAAGCCACGTAAAGCCGGTAAATGTGGTGTTTACATGGAATAATCATACGAGTTTACCTTATGATACGAACCCAGAGCCTCTGTATCAGTAGGAAAGCGATAAAACAAGCATCTTCCATCTGAAGACTTGTGTTGCATTTTGGGGCAAAGCAAGAAAAACATTGTCGAACAACAATATAAAATGCGGGAAACTATTAACTGGTTATTCTACAATTAATTGTATTACAGATTATACTACGATTGGAAAATACTATAAATTGATCAACTGTTCGGCGTGATTACGTTGAATGTCTCCGACAGCGCCTGTAGTCCCATTTAGCAACTTGTTAGCAACCATCTTTTTTAAGAAACGTAACGGTTTAAAAAAATCACGAGTGGGGTGTAACTGGTGTGTTTTATGTCGTAGAATAAAACGTGAGAGTATCTTGAGCCTGTGTGAACCACGGACCTTATTTTAGGGATTTAACCAAAATCCCATTCAAAAAACCCTTTGACTCTGGGACTATGGTACCGGAAGTGCTAAAATGCAAACGCGCTTCCGGGTTTTTTGCCTACAAAGTGACATCATAGTTCCACCACTCTATATGTGACGAGTTTGGAGTGAGAACGTGTTGGAATAAGCTACAATATGCAATTGTAGCAATGTTTGCAATATTTTAAAAAATAAATAGTTCACCCAAAATAGGAAGTTTGTTAAAAATGTGTTCACCTTCAAGATCTAAGGTACAGATGATGTTATTGAAAGAAAATTTGGAGAAATTGACAAATACACAGCTTTTCGCTAACAAGTAATGCTAAATTTTCCCAAATCTGTTCAGAGGCACAGCACCAGAGTTTTTTCTCTACCGGGGCTAAGCGGGGGCTAGACCAATATGTGGGGGTGCTAAGAAAATAATCGATATTCATGACGTCAAAATTGCTTCACAACAAAATGTAGTTTTTTAATAAAAGCAGCAGGTACACTACACATTTAACAGAAGTATAGTTTGAAATTTTATTTGGCCAAAGAATAGGCATATTCAACAAAACAGCTTAATACAAATGACCACAAGACAACAACAAAAACCTTTTACATGCAAAGGTGAAAGACTTCAGAACTGTTCATACAAAACAATTCAGATGTATGCATAATTAGAACTGAGCATACTTTACACTTAAATTAAACTTTAAACGAACACCACATCACAATCTTAGTGATTATGTAATTGATCAAATGCACAAATCACGTGACACGGAGGTTACTGTGTGACAGTTATGTGCAAACAACAGGACAGCAACCATGCGCTCAGCATTAACAACACAGTACATATTTATATGCATAATCAGAACTGTGCTTTCTACCTGCACTCTTGTCTTTATCAAAAAAATGGTCCATCTGAACTGCTTGGGGGGTAGGGTGACCAGATTTCGTATGGTTGAATACGGGACGTGTGGGCAATATGACAATGATATGAGAAATTGTATTTATTAAATTTAAAAAAAAAAGCAAATTACAAATAAGCTATACGCAAATTACAAACCATAAGACAAATAGAGATACAAATTAAATAAACTCATTTTTCAAATAGCCTAGAGTAGGTTTATTTAATATACATTTAACATCTTTTGTTGTTTGATTAACATTAATGACACAGACAGGTATTTAATAATTAGGCTGCTATCCCTTTTTAAAATCCCCCAAATTAATGTAATATAGTGACACATATCTAGTTTTAGCACACCTGTTTATGTTCACATTAAGCCATAACCGACTGTATTTACTCCACACGATTTTTGACAACTGTGTATGTATTTGACAATTCAGGCGCAACGGGAACTGATCGCGCGCTGTGATTCAGCGTGATTCCACCTATCCCGCCTTCACTTACTGCAATCGATAACAAACTGTGAATGGATGGTAATTTTGCTCTACAACGAGCTTGATTACCTTTGATTAGGTACACAAAAAATAGAGCTGAAATACGGGACTGTCCCGGGGAAAGCGGGACATCTGGTCACCCTATTGGGGGGCTAAACCGGTGTAGCGCCGTCACTAATGTCAACTTATCTTGAATGGCCAGAGGGTAAACTATTCTTTTAATGCTACATTAATTGAGTATAAAATAAACTTCTAATTCAGAGATATGTAATTATTTCTCTTTTTTTGTGTAGGAGTACCTACCATATCTACAAACAGCGGCCAAAGCCAGCGGAACACCAGGCATGTCCGCTAATAAAGCAGCTGTCATCAATATCTCCACTGTGGGGGGATCCATCAGCACAATGCCTTCCTTATACGAACAATTCCCAGTGTTGCCATATTGTGTTAGCAAGGTACACTGTGTCCTGCTTTGACACAAGTTAAACTGGATCTAATTTATTGCCTGTGAAGTATTGATGGCATGAGCTGATGTATAAATCAAATGTTATGTTTACCTATCAGGCAGGTTTTAACATGCTGACTGTGTTAGCTGCTGAGGAGTTAAAGGCAGATGAGATTCTCTGCATGGCCCTTCACCCAGGATGGGTGAAGACTGAACTGGGTGGCGAAAAAGTGAGTGTAAATGTATTAGTCAATTTTGTTTTATTCTGGGCACAAATGTTGGAAACATGTAAAAATGATTTTCAAATGAAGCTTACAACTACAATATTTTGAAATCTCTGAAAGTCTTTAGTCAGCGCCACCAACAGTACAGTTATGTAAATGTAAATAAAAACAGAAGGCAATGATTTGCAAATCTCATTAACCCATATTTTACTCACAATGTACCATTTTAGGGAAAAAATAAGGTAATTTTGAATTTGATGGCCGCAACACATTTCAAAAAGTTGGGATTACTAAAAAGAGTATTACTAAAATGTGCAGGGCAGGGAGTCCGCCAGGACAGGTTTGAAAACCACTGATCTAAAGAATCTGGAGAAATCTTTGTGCACAAAGGACAAGGGCAGAAATCGATATTGGATGCTGTGATCTTCGGGCCCTCAGGTAGCACTGCATTAAAAACAGACATGATTCTGTAATGGAAATCATTGCATGGACTCAGAAACACCTCCAGAAATCATTATCGTGAACAAAGTTCACAGCTCCATCATGAAGAAGTAGTCATATCTGAACATGATCCAGAAACCCTGCCATCTTCTCTGGGCTAAAGCTCATTTAAAATGTACTGAGACAAAGTGGAAAACTGTTCTGTGGTCAGACGAATCTAAATTTTAATCTCTTTTAAGAAACCATGGATGCCGCATCCTCCAGACTAAAGAAGAGAGAGACCATATGTCTTGTTATCAGCACCCAGTTCAACAGCTTTCATGTCTGATGTCTTTGGGGTGCATTAGTGCCTATGGGATGGGCAGCTTGCACATCTGGACAGGCACCATCAGTGCTGAAAAGTATAAACCGGTTTTAGAGCAACATACTGTATGCTTCCATCCAGATGAAGTCTTTTTCAGGGAAGGCCTTGCATATTTCAGCAAGACAATGCTAAACTGTGTATTTCATCTATTATAACATCATGGCTTTGTATTAGAAGAGTCCTGCCTGCAGTCCAGACCTTTCACCAGTGAAAAAACATTCGGCACATCATGAAATGACAAATATGAAATATGACAAAAAGACCCAGGACTGTTGAGCAGCTAGAATAGTCAAACACGAATGGGACAAAGTTCCTCTACCAAAACTCCAGCAACTGGTCTGCTCAGTTCCCAGACTTCTACGGACTGTTGTTAAGAGAAGAGGGGATGTAGTAAACATAGCCATGTCCTAACTTTTTTGAGAAGTGTTGTGGTCATCAAATTCAAATAAACTTATTTTTTCCTTAAAATGGTACAATTTCTCAGTTCAAACATTGATTTCAAACATGTCTATGTTCTATCATGAATAAATACGAGTTAATTAGATTTGCAAATAATCGCATTCTATTTTTATTTACATTTTACACAGTGTCCCAACTTTTTTGGAATTGGGGTTGTGGCTGTTAACCAGATTAAGATGCATTATTTAGCTATTAACCTACTGAACAAGGTGTTTCCTCCGATTCATTGAGTAATGCTGATTTTAATGCTCCTGGTGCTTTCGATTTCCACCATTTTGAATTCTGTCAAAACTTTTTTTTTTTTGGAGTAGCTACAACTTTCACTTGTTTTATTGCTTTCATTTGAAATGTGAGTTGTTAGATGCTTTTAAATGCTCCAACCATGTTCAACATTACATAGTACATAGTGTCACAACGTAGTGTCATTTGCTTCTTCAGCTATATTGTTTTTATTTTGCATATTAATGAACTACATGTATGTTTTTATTTTCACCAGGCACCACTTGAACCAAAAGAAAGTGTGGAGGGGATGCTGCATGTAATTGGCAGCCTTACTGAGAAGCAGCACGGTGGATTCTTGGATTACACTGGAAAAACAATTCCCTGGTAAACCAGGAAAAACAAAATCACATACGAGAGGTCATGAAAGGGCCAGTCCAGGTCTAAACTGCCCTGTTTAATCTATTAATCATAAAATCTAATCATAAGAACTGAACTCACACGTTATGACATACACATAACAAATTTGTATCAAATGTAATTTTATACAATAAAACAATTAATGAAGGAATAAAGCAGTGCTGTCTTTTCTATATGATATGGTGCAAATACCTTGCTTATCAATTACACACAGAGAAAATGATTTATAGGGTGGAAAGGGTGTGGCATGAGGACTCTGAGGAGTGGTTCAGGCTGCAGGATTGCTGAATGACTAAAACATTGTCAGCATGATGGTGCAAAAATGTACATTTCTTGCCTTTTACCTCCCACAGCTACTGAAAAGATTTAATAACATTAATGACTTATGATTCACTTTGTGTGTCAGAATTTTCATACTTTGAATCCCCAGATTTTGCGAGTAAGTTTTCATTAATTTCATTCACACACACACACACACACACACTCTCTCTCTTTCTCTTTCTCTTTCTCTTTCTCTCTCTCTTTTATTTGTGCATGTAACATGGCTTTGTAACTTTGGCTGCTTTATTTTTTTACTAACCACCAGATTTCGACACTCTCATAGCTTTGAATCTTTTCTCGGAACAATCAGGGGTAAACCTCAGTGCTTCATGAGGCTTCATTTGCCCATTCCTGGTATGAGATGAAAAAAAGCGTATACTGTTTATCATACTAGCATGTATGTAGAATGTTATCTGAGTGAGAGAGAAAGACAGAGAGAACACCGAAGCAAGCATTTATGCATCTTGTGAATTTATGGCCTGACACATTTGTCTCGTGAATATGCAAGCAGTTGCATTTCCTCAGAGGGTCCACAAAGTTGTTATCTTAACTTTTCAATATAATTGAAAACATATACAAATGGCCTATTAAATAAATGATCAGATTCTAAATGTCTGAACATTTTCCTGATTTGTTTGCCACTATTCCATCTATTGTGTTTAATTGGCATTAGCTGAACTACTACTCAGCTCTTTACTTTTTGGGTCGTCCCTTCCAGAATTTGGCTTACACTGCGAAGCCTTGACTAATCCTACAACTCACTCCTGACCATTTTATTTAAAAAATAATGAAAAGCATATCTGACTTGAAGTAAAATATTATTACATATTAGCTTTCTGAAAATCACCTGAGTGAGCAGCTTTGGTATTCTGCTAAAAAAATCTCCCTTTGTGCTCCCTGGAAAGTATGCTAAAAATCATAAGCTTGAGGAAAATGTCATTTCAGCTATGCAGGAGTTGTGCATAAGTATACCAGGCAAAAAAGTTTTGAAAATATTTGAAAATTGACAGCATCTTATTTTGAATGTGCTGCCACTGTTTATTATAGTTGCAAATCATTAGCAAACAGTCAGTTATATTATCTTTTTTAACTCACTGTCTCTCTGACTATTTGACTGTCATTTTTCTTGTTTTTTTTTTTCTTATATTTTCCTTGTTTTTCTTTACCTCAATAACACATACAGTAGAACACAGCACAATACATCAGTTCAAAATGAGTGTGGTGTTCACTTGGGTTCATACAAATTCAGGTTGGATAAGCCAAACTGATTAACTTCGATGATGGCAGCAGTGAAAACATGCAATATCTTGATCACCGGAGCCAACCGGGGCTTGGGCTTAGAAACTGGTAAACAGCTCTTGGAAGATTCTAGTCAAAACAGCATATTTTTGTTACCTGTCATGACCCAGATGGACCAAAGTCTGAGATGAGTTATAAATAATAGAAAACACCAGGAGAAATCCTAATGTGAATTGTTTATTTATGCATATTATCTATCTTAAGGCATTGAGAGAACTGACGAAAAAGCATCCAAATGTTATCACCATCATACGTCTTGATAAATGTGAACATGTCCTTCTCTGTGCATTTTTTAGATGCTGATGATCCATCCAGTGTCAAAGAGTCTGCCAAGAAGGTGCGATCTCTTCTGGGAAACAGTGGTTTGAACCTGCTTGTGAATAATGCTGCAGAAATGGGAAGTAGCAACATTCAGACCAGCAATGTTGAAGACATGAAAAACACCTTTAACACCAATGTATAACACCTTATTAATCATTAAGGTAATGTATAAATCATTGTTAAGAGCTCTTAAGCAGCTGTTTGAAACATTAAATCTTCTGCCTTCTGGCTAAACATCTAGGCTGGGGCTTTCATTATTTTGTGTCACAGGTGCATGAGTTTGTGAATAAAGTATTAAAATGAGTCCTTCTGGGGAAATACTAGTCACTGGATGTGGTAGAGTTTGCAAGGTTCATGGCATTGTACTATAATAATTGGTAACACTTTAGAATACTGTTCCGTCATTAATGAATAGGTACACGGGAACAATTGTCTAATACACTATTAACATTTTAGTAACTACTATTAACTAACATGAAACTTTGATTAACTATTCTGTAAGTAATAGCGCTTAGTTGAAAGTGGTAGTTCCCTTTCAGTCAGTCACGTTCGACGTTACATCAGAGTGACTGACGCAAATGGGATCTCGCCCGAGAGCCCATTTACCTTTGAGTGTTAACAAAACAAGCCAATTTCTGCGTCCCAATGTACCTACTTATACTATGCCCTTAATGTATGTACTCTTTTGGTGAAGAAAAAGTACACACTTTTGAGTGTGTAGTAGAAGAGTAGGCAAGCTTTGGGACATACTATCACGTTCCACAACTATACTATCACGTTTAACGGACCCCTCTGTCGCATCTGTTACACGCACCCTGTCACTGTAAACTGGCCTGTCAATCATCTTGTCACAGTTAACATCCTCCACATTTCATTTCATTTAACTTCCTATCGTATTGGAGAGAAAAGAAGTAGCTTGTTGATCTGCCAGTCGCAGGTCTTTCATGCAGAGAACTCTGCTCAGATTTTCTGCATAATGATGCATTTAAAAGTTAACAACCAAATAGATGTTTATAAAAGTTCACATTGCTGTTGCAGATGAAATATAACACGGATAACAATAAATAAATATTTTTTACCAGGTTAAATGTTGATTATTAGTAACTCAAACCCCTTTTTGTAAACCTCTCTACCTAACCGTCGATCGCGCCCATCTGCCACATTTGTAGTTTTTCTAATGCGCTTTATTCGTGTTTGTAGTTTGTAGTCTTTTTAAAGATGGCTTCCCGCTCATTCGTTTCTGGATGCGGTCGCTTCCTGGCTGTATCTGATGGTCACGATCGCTGTGTCTTGTGCTTGGGCCATCAGCACGCTGAGGCAGCGCTCGTGGATGAGTCATGTTCTCATTGTGGGAACATGACCATCGCGATGTTGCAGTCCAGATATCTCCTCGTTAAACGAGGGGGTATCCCCCTTGCCATGCCCCGTTCTAGTTCTTCCATTTCTCAGCAGCGGAGGGCTACTTCGGCTCATGGTCAGGGTGATCTGAGGATCACGGTGAGAGCTTCCCCGTCGAGTGCGTCTCCACGGGCCTCTCATTCCTCCTGCACTTTGCACCCTCTGGTGTTTCCGGGCGAGTTTGCTGGATCCTCAGACAGGGCGGGGCCCAGCATCTCATTCGATGCACCAGCTGACGACAGGATGTCAATCGCTGCATTGAAGGGCAAGCTAGGCTCTGGAGATGATGATTCGGCTGTGCTGCCTCCGTCAGGAAGAGTGGCGTTGCCAGCGTCAGATCCAGAGCTGACTGCTATGCTTTCCCGGGCCGCCGAGAGCCCTAAGGGCGACGAAAGTCACAGCGAGGGCCCTGGGTCAGACAGTGTCCACGTTAGTGGTCCAGGAGCGCCACCTTGGCGGATATGAGGGAGGCTGACAAGCATCGCTTCTTGGACTCCCCGATCTCCCAGGCCGGCCTATTCGGCGAAGTGGTGGAGGGCTTTGCCCAACAGTTCTCCACCGCACAGAAGCAGACGGAGGCGTTTCGTCACATCCTGCCATAGCGGTCTCCACCCCACCGCCGTCTGCATTCCCTCCGTCTGCTTGTCGCCGAGGGCTCCCTCCTGCTGCCTCCACCTCCGCTCCAGGTCGGCCTCAGCAGCAGCCTTCACAACGGCCGCAGCGTGGAGCTGGCCACAGGAAAGCAGTGCAGCCTGTCTCCGCCCCTGCCAAGCCGTGAAGTGCCAGGGCAGGCGGTGTCCCTGAGACGGGCGACCCGGAGTCCTTGAATCCTGCTCTTCAGGATATGGTGACCACACCACTCCTTCCCCCGGAGGAGGGCCAGGTGGAGAATCTTTTGTTTCCTTTTTTTTCTGTTCCACCACTGGCTCCTCAGCCAGTGGTGGAACAAGTGCAGACGGCGGTGGCTCCTCAGCCAGTGGTACCCAAAACCTCAAAAAAAGAGCAGTTTCCTTTCTCTCCAGGTCCCAAGAGGGCGAGGATGGCAGTGCACGAGACACAGTCTCCACACTCCGGTCCCCCTCTCCTTTCGCCATTGGGCACCAGGGGACGTAATGCCTCCTCACGCGCCCCCTGCCCAGCCATGGAGCCAGGTAAGTGTCGCACCGCGCCCTCAGAGCCCACTCTGGGACGCACTGCCTTCCGGGTCGGGTCCCTGTGTTCCACTTCGCTGGCCCACTGCGGGTACGTCTATGAAGGTATTTTTGGTGCAAAACAACTGAGCGTCCGTGACAGTGGAATTTGTAGTTGTAGAGAATAGCCACATATGTGTATGAGTAAATTTGAAGCCACAGACAAAAGATGCAAACTTGTAGCTTTTTTTCTCTCTCCCACAAACACAACACAACTGTTACACCTTCTCGAATCCTTCATTGTAGATACACAAATCCTATTCTACGGATCACAAATCAAGAAACTCGTACGCTCATATGTTTTGCTACTATTGCTGCAGTGAATATGGTGCAAAACACATTCACACACCTGCATCAAAAATGTGAAGTCGCAGACGAATTTTGTATATCTGCAAATCAGTATGTTAATTCTTGCAATGAGATTTGCACACTTGCAGAATGTTTTTTCTTGGATGCTTTTTCTAGCACAAACACAAGTGCATAATGACAAGGCTTGAATCTGCTGCTACGAGTCTTAAACGCTGTTTTTCACCTGCAAATGACAAGTTTCACAAACCGAGATGTTCACTTTTAGCTAAACAGTAACTGCTATTTTTTCATATTTTTCAAATTTTTTCTCCCTGAAAACCTCAAAGGTTTACAATGATTTCAGTCATTACTAGAAAGTTATCACGATCTTCACTTTAGAATACTGATCCAAATAATAAATAATAAATTTGGTAATACTTTACTAGTTGGTTACCATGATCTTCACTTTAGAATTAATTATACATTTTGCATTATTTGCATTAACTATGAACCTGCATATAGTAGTTATTAGTAGTTCTCAGGGAGATATGAAAAAAAAAAAGTAGTTACTGATTAGCTAATAGTCACCTACCACTTTCAACTGAGTGATATTACTGTATTGTCCCGAATATAAGAGGACCCTGATTATAAAACGACCTATTTTAATTTTTGTTTTGAAAGTATAGTAAATACTGGTAAAATGTACTGTCTCATGTTTTAAAATCACTTACAGAGCAAGTTTGGTCACATCACATCAGACTAACATGACAGTCACGACTCGTGCCGCTGTAAGCTTGTCTTTTTCTTTTGTTTTCACTCGCGATCTTTACAACACACATTACATTACATATATTTCATGGCACACTCGTTTTATGCGTTTTTGGCGCCACCTATTGTTGTGGGTGTATTATTGACGTCAAAATCTAGACCCTGAATATAAGACGTTTTTTCAGATGCATTTCCAAGAAAAAAAAAAACATGATCTTATATTCGGGTCAATACGGTACTTCTTGATTTGTTAACCAGGGTGTTTTGTTAGTTACTAGAATGTTAATAGTGCATTAGTCATTTGTTCCTGTGTAGTCATTCATTAATGAAGGAATAGTATTCTAAAGTGTTACCAAATAATCTTAAACAGGGACCAGCTAAGGGTAAAGCCACTGCTACACTATTATTTAAGTAAGCTACCGCTTTATTTATCAGAGATATGTAATCCTTTCTCTCTCTTTTTTTTTTTTTTTTAGGTAGGAGCACTTACCGTATCTACAAACAGCAGGCAAAGCCAGCAGGACACCGAGCATGTCGTGTAATAAAGCAGTTGTCATCAATATCGGGGAATCTATGAACAGAATGCCTTCCATGTACATCCAATTCCCAGAGTTGCCATACTGCATTAGCAAGGTACACCAGAGTACTGCTTGTGCACTAGTTAAACTGGAGCCCATTCATTGCCAGTGATGTATTGATGCCATAAGCTGATTTACAGCTTATAACTCAAACGTTATATTTACCTGTCAGGCTAGTTTTAACGTGCTGACTGTGTTAGCTGCTGAGGAATTAAAGGCAGATGAGATCCTCTGCATGGCCCTTCACCCACGATGGGTGAAAACTGAAATGGGTGGAGACAAAGTAAAGCCTATGAATCCATGTTAAGTGTAATGAACCAGGTGCTTTTGATTTCAACATATTTTCTGTCAAATTATTGTGACTATCCCAAGCAAAATATTAAAAACATTTTGTTATACAAAATAATTTGCATGTAATCGGGAAATAATTGAGTGACAGCACTATCTAGTACCTGATTTTGTCCTTTCTTATTTGTCAAGATAAAGATAAGTGGAAGATAATGGGCCCTTAAAAAAAAAAAGAAAAAAAAAAAGACCCTTACCAGTGTTGCCAACTACTCACAATTAAAAGTAGCTAAATCAGTCACTAAATGTTGCTAGATGACGTCATAAAGGCGAGTTCACTGATCTAATATACATCAGTCAGAGAGTCTAGATATGGTTTGTCCAAGAAATTAATTTTGTTGCTGGGCTTTTGAAAAAGTCTCAAAAGAGGTGAGGAAGTCACTAAATCTAGTGACAAAATCACTAAATTGGCACATTGACTACAACATAATAGTTATTAATATTAAGCTCAAAGCATCTCAGTAGTCAAAGGGGTGCTTAGAGACACAAGGTTTTACATTGGGGATGACCCATGTGAGGGACCGAGAAGTCAGGAACAAGGAACACAAGCTTTTCACTAGAAAATGGGTCTTTATTTGAACCCAAAAAAAAAAAAAAAAAAAAAAAAACTTTACAAACTCATAAATCATACAACAAAATAAACAAAAAGAAAATAAAGTCAAACCATTCAGATAGAAACAAACCAACAACTAAAAAACTGACCTCTCAAACGAACAAAGCAACAGCTTATAAAGGGAAAGATGGGCTCATTACAAATTAAGAGGAAAGCGACAAAACTTTACATTCAACATTTAACATTAAATAAATCAAAATCAAACAGAGAAATATATTAAATCAAGATAAAGAAAAACAAACTGCATTTATATACCATAAATATACAACTAAATAAATCAATTAATAAAGAAATCAACTTTTCCTCCTTCCCCGGGCAGCCTCTGTGAATGGTAATTTTTTGTCACACCAGGATGTGGCTGCAGTGGACCATGTCTGAAGATCATCACCACACATCACCGGTAAACTTAAACTCAAAATAGAAACAAATGTAAGTAACCGATACAATGCAACTAATTTGTGTGCACTCCAAATCAGTAACGATGTATATAAAGATGGGTTGTAAATGTAGACATATTGAAACCTAACAATAAAAAACTAATGAATATTGTTTGTTTCATGTGACTATTATAAACGGAAAAAAAAACAAATGTGAATGACAAAGCGGGATGTATATGTGTGTGTGTGTGCATGCATGCATGTGGATATGTGATATGTTGTTTACAATAGGGGTGGCACGGTATATGTATTCGTACTGAATCGTCACGGTACGGGCATCTCGGTTCGGTCCATGAAGCCTTACGACGAATACAGGCAATTCACCCTCAATCCAGAAGGGGGCGCCCGCAGTAATGCAACGCTGTTTGATAACCACCAGCAGAAGAACAGCGAATGCCATGAGTTGCACACTTGAAAACAAAGCCCCCTAGACAGTGACCATGTGCTGATTCTGAACGCGTCTCTCACATAGACTGACAAGGGAGTATACTTTAAAGGCTTGCGCACTCAACTGTTTGCGAAAAGGAGCTTTGTGCTCGATTATCCTACCTCTCTCATTCGGCACAAATCCAAATATTCCATAATATTTCCATAATTGCGATGTAACGTATCCGAATGCTAAACTATTATTTATTATTTAAATGATAGGCTTTGTACTTCAGTCGCGTTCCAACGGTGACACAGAGGTGCGCTGATGTTTGGCTCACTGTATTTTATTTTAATAAAGTACCAACTGCGCTGTCAAGTTAGCAATGCTGGAACTGATGTGTTTTGTGTGTCTGTGTGCGCGCCGGCGTGATCCCTTCAACTGTTTCCTTATACCAGCAGAATCAACTTTAAACACTTATTGTCTTATTAATAATCATTGTATAAAGGTCTGCTTTTATTTGTGTACACTCAAAATGAAAACAAAACAGATTTTATATATATAACATGTAGTAATATTTAGTATTTTTCACATCTAGATGGAAAAAATTGTAATTTGCACTACTGTCTGTTCAAAATAAATGAAAAGAAACTGAGCATAGTCGATTTTTTATTTATTTTTTCCCCCTGTTGTACCGAAATCGTATCGAACCGTGACCCCCGAACCGAGGTATGTACCAAACCGTGACATCTGTGTACCGTGTCACCCCTATTTTACTAGCTGTTTTAATCACATCTTTCCATGAGTGAAACACTGATTGTGTGATTACTTGAGGCATGAGATGTTAATTCATGTGTATTTCACATTAAAACTAGTAGTGCCACTTTGAGTTCAGATTTTTTGCGCAGTGGAAGGAGACAATCAACCTCACTAAATGTTTTCGCCCGTTTGAGGATAGTATCCAATGGAAAGACAGATGGGGAATGTGTACCTCAGTTAGTGTACAAAGTTTGGAAGGCCCTCTTCCTTTTCCTAAGTGTGTCCATCAGTCTTTCCACTGGATACCATCCTCAGACGGGCTAAAGTGTTTGGTGAGGTTGATGGTGTTTGTGGAACATCCTGGACTGCCGGCAAAGGGGTTGTCTCTAGTACCACATCAACGAAGCGTACAGCCCAGAGGTTCAGGATAACATTCTGGACGCTGTCCAGCTTTGATGCTGATCATTCAGACCTCCCAGCTCTTATTCAACAATTCAGCCGTTTCAAAAATTTTATCTTTGGGGGTCATGAAATTATGAAATGGTTTGTTGGTGCAGTTGCCTTCTGGCCAAACATCTAAGCTGGGACTTACTGTTATGCCACTGGGACATAGGTTTGTGATTTAATTCCGTCCAGATGTGATCAACATGAAGGCTTCTGGGTGAAGAACAACAGTGTGTGCAAGAAAATAAAATAACTGCAAAATAATTTAAGAATTAAAGTGAATAATTGGGCGTTAAACCAAAAACTAAACCATCAGCAAGCCTTTTGTCTCTCCAGTGCCACCATTTTCCAGAGCTTCAAACTACCTGGAGGACCATCACTAGTTTCATTCAGACAACAGCAAGGTGGCGAGGGAGTCACGGTGTGAGCTGCTACTAACAATGAACAAGATTGACCTTGCAGGGTAGGAGATTGACTTAAAATGACCTCCCAAACCTTATTGTCAGATTCTGGAAGATAAATTCATCAAACAGTGGTACAAGAGAAAGTAGTGCAGGTCCCTCTAGAGTAACTCCCAATCTATCTGTCAATGAAGTCTTGTCTCCTTTCCTTGCTTCCTTTCCTCATGTCTAAGCTCCACCCCCCTTAGGATATGAGGGAAGGATGCAAGGAACGGGGAGTGAGGAAACTTCCAGAGGAGATGTAAGTAAGGACACACTGGGTGCTTCTCGTTTCTTATTTGTGCATCCTTGTTTCCTTTCCTTGCTTCATTTCTTCACATCTTAGTTCCACCCCACCCCCCTTAGGATGTAAAGGGGGTGGACCTAAAACATGAAGAAAGTAAGTGTCTCATCTGCCTCCTTTTGTGTGTGTGTGCATGTATGTAATAAACATCCAGTTTAACGTTATCTGCACTCTAATTTCTCCACATTCTTCAAATTCTCTCTGATTCTCCAAATCAGTTCTTAGAAGGGACCACAAAGTAATTATCTTACTGTTTAAAAGTAATTGGAAAAAAAAATTGAAAACAAATAAGAAATGGCCTATTAATGATTGTGTCCCTGGGATCCCTTGTGGGGTTGCTCCAGTAGTATGGGGTGCCAGGTTCACTAATGCATGCTGTCTGGTCTTTGTACAACTAGTGTGAGCTTGTTCCCAGTGAGTGCTGAACTCTGCCAAGGCTGTCCCTGGTCACCAATCTTGTTTGTGATATCACATTCAGGGCTTAGGGTGGCTTCTCTGCTTTTTGCAGATGATGTTGTCCTTAAGGCTTCATCAGGCTGTGACCTTCAGCGCTTACGTGGGCGGTTTGCTGCCAAGTGTGAAGCTAGGAAATGATGGTCAGTACCTCTAAATCTGAGGCCATGGTTTCAGCCAGAAAAGAGCTGATTGCTCTATTCAGGTAGCAAGTCATGTGGAGGGATTATATCTCTTGACTGATATGGGTATCCCTTGGGTTCTGACAGGATGAGCTAATCAGGGAAAAAGATATATGGGCGTCCTTACTCAGTCTACTTCCACCGTGACCCAGTCCAGGATCCTAGTTGTCAGGAATTTAAAATTTGGAACATGAAAATGAAGACACTAACCACAATGTTTACTGGGAGCCAGAGCACGTCATCTTGGCAAATTTAAAAATGCTGGCTAAGTAAGATTGTTATCCATGTCTGCACTAATGATGTCTGTCCTCGTCAGTAGGAGATCGCTAAAAATAACACTACTGTGAACTTACAAATACGATGCTAGGCACTGTAATATGCTCTGCCCCCATGCCCACTTACTGTGGTAATGAGATACATAGCAGACTGTCATCACTCAATGGCTGCATGTTTAAGTGGTACCCGCAGAGTAATATAGGTTTCATAGACAATTTGACAAGTTTTTGGGGCAGACCTGATCTGTTGAAAAGAGATAGTCTTCATCTCTCCTGGGGTGGTGGCACTCTTCTCTCTAGAAATATAGCATATATTTTAAGCATTACTAAATGACTGTGGCTCAGGTCAGGAAACAGAATACTGTAGATTGACTTAACCGACTATCTGCTAGCCATGTCATGTCACAAAAGCCAGATAAATCTCAGCACATAGAAACTCACCTAGATATTATACTACAGCAGGGATCTCCAACCCTGCTCCTGTCGTTCCTTTGGCTTGATTAGGGACATTTCGTATCTGGCAATATCATTGGCTTGACTGCACAGACACTATTAGATGAGAACTGAACTGAGCTGGATGATGACAACACCGTTTTCTCCAGAGCTGCTCTATAGATCATTAAAATAAACTCATAACTGATCAAATTTACACATTTATTGAACCAAATTGAATCAAGAATGAACTGATTTCAACTGAATAATAATTATTGTATTTTTAGAGCTGCTTTACAGCAGAATTGAATTGTATAAAGTGTTATATAAATAAAGGTGACTTGCCTTGATTTGATTAGAACTCAAGCTTAATGCGTCCAAATTAGGGAACATTTTTATGCATTATATTACAGGTCTTCTGAAGATATTTGATAGCTTTGAGGAACGAACAGTATATTAAAATGCTGAATTTAAGCTCACAGAAACTCTTCCCTCCACTGCAGAAGCCAGGTCAATACTGCAACTTTGAGAATCTGTCGATACCAATGCCAATCCAGGACCAGTTGTTTTTTTTCTTGATAATGCAAAATTGATTTTCATGCCAAAATGTGTTTGTATGAACAGGCCTTTAGCCCTGCAATGTACTGAAGGCCTGAGTGGTTGGGATAGGCTCCAGCAAAAGTCTACACAGGACAAGCAATTTGGAAAATGGAAAATGGATTAATGTTAGTGAACTATATGTATGTTTTACTTTCACTAGGCACCACTTGAACCAAAAGAAAGTGTGGAGGGGATGCTGTGTGTCATTGGTAGCCTTACTGAGAAGCAGCACGGTGCATTCTTGGACTACACTGGAGAAACAATTCCTTGGTAAACCAGAGGAACCATATGGTCACAAAAGAGCTGGTCCAGGTCCAAACTGCCCTATTTAATCTATTAACCACATAAGGGCACATCAGATCTTAAGCACATAATTTCAGGCCACATAGGTTTACATATGACAATTTTATACAATTTCATACAATAAAACACTCTGATCAATAAAGATCTCTCTCTCTCTCTCTTTTGGTCTATGTCTATGCTGTCAATTACACACAGTTAAATCAGGGAGAGAAGTTAATAATTACTAGAATCTGTAGTGCTGGCTCAGGTCAGGATACAAAGTGCAACGATGGCATATTTACATTTACACAATTGGCATTCCAAGTTATCACCAATCATTGCAAACTCAAATATCTCAGGGATTCTCTATGGATTAACCATTGCCAGCCCCAGTAGGCATTGTCCATCATCCAGGGTCTAAAAACTCAAAGCAGATGCTCTCTCCTAGCTCTGCTCCCCTTAATCTTCAAACTCTACTCCAGAAACTATCCTTCTGCCATCGAAAATCGTCAATCCTGATTCAGTGGACCATGGGATGAGCAAATCAAAGAAGCCCTTAATGCTGATCCAGGCTTGTCCAAATTGTGCTATGACCAAATCCCCATGCACACCTCACACCATCCAGTAGCCATACCTGCATGCTAGGCTTGTCGACTGGTTCCCCTGAGGAGTCTACATACTGCGGATGTGCTAGAACTTCAGGCACCCAAAAGACATGGTGAAAGGTTTGGGACAACATTTTGGACCTTGCCTTGCTAAGAAATTAAGAGCTTGTGGAAAATTTCAGTTCAATAATGACAACTCTCTGGATAGTTTGGCATGGCAATAGATATGACAATGTTAATGTTTTTGTTATTGTCAGAAGATATTTGCCTGCTGCAAATATGTACATCCACAGACGAGCTACTACAGTAGACATGCATATATTCCCACACAATACAGTCCTCCCAAACAAGCAGATCTACCGCCAAAACACATACTGGATATGAGAATTGCATGTTTTACTATCTGTGTGTGCCTGAGTTTACCTGGGGCCTGTTCTTCGTACGTCACTAACTCAGTTAGCTGGATTTGACTGTTGACGATTTCGCTTGATCTTGGATCATTTGGTTCTTCAAAGCTCATCCTGGACTTGCTGTCATAGCAACAGGTCCATAAGCTTAAACCTGCTTGGGAGCAGGTTTATTTCATGTAAACAAGATTAGATTGCACCTTTTTAAGTGGAATTGATCCTTAAAATCTGTCCCAACCACTTCTACTTTATTATAAGAGTACCCTACTGGTCCAGGGACAATCATTTAAAATAATAGTAATGTAAAAATTAATAAAAAAAATAAATAAATAAAATTATATATATACAGATATATACTGTATGTGTGTGTGTATTTGTGATGTTTTATAAACAAATTTCGGGAGAAGCACGCGTGGATAATTAACGCGGCCAGCTAATCATTAGTGATTACACTATTATCCAATCAGCACACAAGCAATCTCCTATAAATAACCAAGTACGTCCTACCTCTATTATCTCGACTTTCAGCATTGGTGCATCCGATTGCCGCAACTATGTCAGAGATAGAACTTTTCCCCGAGGATAACACCTTCGACAACGCAGCTCCGCCTGCGTCTCCAACCGACGTTCAGCACACCGGCACTACAACCGAGCCCGCGGCTGCATCGCGAGGCCGCCGGTCTTCTCGCACAGCCACCGCTCATACCTCCAGACTTAGGGGTTCGCCTTCACTTTCGCCTGCTAGGCATCAGCAACCGTCCCCAGCGTCGTCGTCCCATTCCACCATAGCATGCCCCTTTGTCAACCCATCCATTCCTCCCTCCCCTGAACCACCAAAGCCCAAATCCACCAGCTACGTCCCACGCTTTCCAAACACCTCAACCAATCCTTCTCTGCCTGCTTCCACTGACCGCCGCCCCTCATATTCCTCCCGCAGCCAGGTCTGCGCCAACTTTAATTCAGGAAGATGCTCAAAACAACATTGCAGATACATGCATATCTGTAATTTTTGTGGCGGTGCTCATGCCCGCTTGATTTGTCCTGTAAAAAAAGCTGCAAATAAAAACGATAAACAGTATTTATTGACTCCCGTAAATGTTTCTCGTTTGTCATCTGAATTGCTCTATTACCCTGACCCTAATTTCTCAGAATACCTACTGTCCGGTCTCTCACATGGCTTTCATCCCGGTGTTGAAAATCTCCCCTCTGAAAACTTCATTTGCCCCAATCTCCAATCTGCTCTAACCGAACCCGAAACAGTCGATCTTCTTATTAAGAAAGAAATAGACTCAAATTTCATGATTGGCCCCTTTTCCATTCCTCCTTTTAACAGCTCCCGCGTTAGTCCCATAGGGGTAGCCACCAGAAAATTTTCCGGTAAAAAACGCCTCATAATTGATCTCTCTTCCCCGCACAACTCCCCGCTCCCAAGTGTCATCAGCCTCATTCTGCTTGAAGAATTTTCTCTTCATTATCACAACATCGACCAAGCCATTACCATGATTAAAGACGCAGGTCGCGGCGCTTGGATGGCCAAAGTCGACATTACCTCTGCCTTTAAGGTGATGCCCATTCACCCAGACTTTTGGCACTTATTCGGCATCCGCTGGCATAAAAAATTATACTTTTCCGTCCACCTCACGTTCGGCTGCAGAAGCAGCCCTAAAATTTTTGACATGTTGTCAGAAGCAATCTGCTGGATCCTCTCCAACAATTACGCCGTACCCTATCTAGTCCATCTCTTAGACGATTTTTTAATCATCTCGCCCCCCGACTCCATCCCAGCCGCGCACCTTTTGACTACGCAAAAAGTCTTCGCAGAGCTTGGGATTCCCCTCACTCAAGACAAAACCTCTGGCCCAAGCACTTCCATCGAATTTTTAGGTATCCCCCTAGATTCACAAAAATTCCTAGCTTCTCTACCCAAAGAGAAATTTGACAGAACGATTCTGGTAGCTTCCACCCTCTTAACCAACCCAAGCTGCTCCAAACGCGAGCTTCTATCCGCTCTCGGCCATTTAAATTTTGCAATGCGCATCAATCCGCAAGGCCGACCTTTTATATCCCACCTCCTCTCTCTCGCGTCCTCCACTCATGGTCTAGAGGACCGAATATCCATAACCGACTCGTGCCATAATGAGCTCGGTTTGTGGATATCCTTCCTTAGACAGTGGAACGGCTTATCTTTCTTTTACAGTGACTTGATTTCTTCTCCAGTTGACATCCCATTATTCACTGACGCCGCCCCCTCCGTCGGTTTTGGAGGATTTTACCAGAACCGCTGGTTCGCTTCTACGTGGCCCCCCCAGTTCCTACAGCTACCTCAGATGCTAGCATCCTCAGCGCTTTTCGAGCTATATCCCATAGTCGTGGCAGCCTTTCTGTGGGGGAAAGAGTGGTCCACCACCAGCATCATTATTCACTGCGACAATGAGGCTACCGTGCACTGCATTAACAAAGGCCGCTCTTATTCACTCGCCCTAATGCCTCTGCTAAGACGCCTAATTTGGATCTCGGCTTGTGACCAGTTCATCATAACTGCAAAACACATTCCCGGGTCCAAAAACCAAATAGCTGACTCTCTTTCTCGTTTTGCCTTTCAGAAATTCAGGCAGTTGGCACCAGAGGCAGAACCACTCCCAACCCCAGTACCTCCCTATTCAGAGCTGATGTTCCCCTAAATCATCCTCTGAGACCTCTCTTCGAAGCTTCCCTCGATTCCATACTTAAAGCAGTTTCCCCTAGAACCCTGCAATCCTATTTAACAGCATGGAAATGCTTCAAAGCATTCCATTCTGCCTAAAACCTGCCATTCCCCGATTTTTTGCTGCTCTCTATCACCTCAACATTAACAAAAACCTCCAAGTCGGTTCCATAAAAGGCTACCTAAGCGGAATCCAATTTTTTCACAAGCTCATATTTGGTTCTCCCTCACCTCAAATAGCTAATTCACAGACCACTCTTCTCATCAAAGGCGTTCAAAGAGCCCATCCCACCCGCCCAGACACCAGGCAACCCATAACCCTAGAAATCTTAACCAAATGCATTTCCACCCTCCGCAGAGGTTACCATTCCACCCACACCGCGTACACTCTAGATGCCATGTTCATTCTAGCATTCTTCGGCTTCCTTAGATGCTCTGAGCTCACTGTCTCTTCCAACTTCAACCCGGACATCCACCCCACTATTTCCGATCTAGCGGTGCTGGATGACGAGGCCATGTCTTTTTTTATAAAGCAAAGTAAGACAGATCAGACAAAGAAGGGACACTTTATCTACATTTTCAACCTCCAATCATCTATATTCCCCTACCAAGCCCTCATGGCCTTCCGACCCTCTTTTTACAGATGACTCTAACCGCCCCGCCACTCGTTTCTGGTTCCAAAAACATCTCAAGTCCTTACTGCTCGTTTCCGGAATCCCAGCAAATAATTTTTCCAGCCATTCTGTCAGAATAGGCGCAGCACCACAGCAGCCCAAAAAGGCCTTTCCCAACAGCAGATCCAAACACTCGGTCGCTGGTGGTCAGAAGCCTTTAAGAGCTACATCCGATCAGACCGCTCCCACATCTTGGAAGCCCATCAAAACCTCATCAGCCGCCCCCAGTAACCCCAGTCTACCCCCCTTTCATCTCCACCTTACATCACCACGAGCAGCACTTCGCTCCTGCAGGAGCTTTTCAGTCTGCCCCTGAATGCCCCTTTTCAGTGGCCCCTGGCCACAGCAATGACCACTCCTGCAGAAGATTGCATCCATATTTCCTTACCGCCACAGCAGAGCCCGCTTCTGCAGAAGCCGCATTCTGTTCCAGATGCCACAGCAGAGCCTGCTTCCGCAGAAGCCGCATTCTCTTTCAGATGCCGCAGCAGAGCCCGCTTCCGCAGAAGCCGCAATCTCTTTCAGATGCCGCAGCAGAGCCCGCTTCCGCAGAAGCCGCATTCTGTTCCAGATGCCGCAGCAGAGCATGCTTACACAGAAGCCGCATTCTCTTTCAGATGCCGCAGCAGAGCACGCTTCCACAGAAGCCACATTCTCTTTCAGACACTGCCGCAGAGCCCGCTTCCGCAGAAGCCACATTCTTTTCAGACGCTGCTGCAGTTTATGCCCACACAGAAGCCTTTTCTGTATTTTCCCCTACTGCCACAGCAGTAGCTACTCCCACAGGAGCCTTTATCTCCCCTTCCAGCAGCGAAGGCTCTTTAGACATACCACCACATCATTAATGACGTCCAGCACCCCTCTAACATTAAGCCTTGCTTTTGGGAGGGGTCATAAGTGCACATATCTGGCTGCTGTCCCGTTCTAATTGCTTTTGGGGGAGCACTTTTTAGGCCAGGTCGAGCGCCGAACTCGGACCCCTCACCCTAGACAGGGGGAGAGCCCCGGGCTCGGGAATCTTGCTGAGCTCGGAGCCCTCTCCTTGGACAGCAAGCCAAACATGCTTAACTGTACTCAGTTGATTATACGTAAGTGCGAACTCGTGAAATTAGGGGTGTCAATGTTAACGCATGCGATTAATCAAAATTTTATTCAAAAAACTCAGATTAATCTTTTTATAAGTTTTGACCCCAACTTGCCATCATCGCAGTGCGGAAGGTTATCTATCATTGTGTGATGAGGGTACAGCACCAGTGTTGCCAGGGTAACGATAGCGGCACAAGTGGGCTATTTTGAAAATACAGTCGCAGGAAAAATTACAGAGCCGTGGTTTGCGGTTTTTTTGGGCTATTTTTATAATGTACCGCAGCCGCCCAAAGTGTATATAGACAAATAAAAATTAAAATAGATCCTTTTACTAATGTGTATTATACTTGAAATGTATACCTGACAACTTAAAAACTGAGAGGCGGTTGTAACATCACAAACAACGTGAGTTTCAGCAGAGCATACATGTTAAGGCTTTTACACAGCAGAAATAAACATGACAATAGCCACTATAGACTATATAAGATAATAAACACACGATTACGATAGATATGGTCTGTATGTGATTTTTTTTTAATTAATGTGTACATCTGAAATTTCTGCAGCGATATTTAAGGCTATAACCTTAAATAGCATATTTTAACACCAGTAAATGACCAAATTCCACATGTGATCGTAAAAGGAAGTTATTACAAACACTCGATGGTGGTTTAAAGTGAGTTCTGAGTAAAAGTGTACTATTAATCTCATAAACTGTCTTATGTAGCATGATGCTAATGTTAGCTCTAATGCAGCTGCAGAACAGGTCCAATTCTTCTTCATAATGCATTTTGTCATAATACTTCATGTAAGGTCACATGAAATGTTTTGATGTATTTATTTAGAAATACTTTTGATAATAGTTGGGTAAATGTATACTGGGATTGAAGCGATGTGGCTTGGTAAAAGTTGTATTGCCAGCTTAAAGGCTGATAATGGCTGAATAAAAACAAAAGAATAATGATGAAAGAATAAGGATTATGTCTCATATCTGGCGGAAGTGTGAAGGGTTCTGTTTCCTTAAACTAGTTTGTTATGCATTTCTTTTTCAAAACATTTACAGGTAAAGGGTTAGGAACCTAACCCTAACCCTAACCTATCCTAACCCTAACCCAACTGTGATTAACGCGATTACATTTTTTAATCGATTGACAGCACTAATTAAGATAGTACATTTCTGTATGCTGCAAGACTTGCTTTCAGCAAACACAGAACCAGACTATTTAAAAGTTAAGCAGCAACCTCACTGGCTGCAGAATGATCAGAGGCCAATCAGCTCCTGTTATGTTGTAATTTTGTCATTGTTTGCAGATTGCAAGATCAAGAGCCTATCAGCCTGCTCCATCTAGAGCTAGATATTTCTGCTGCTATGTAGGAGTTTTCAAATGTTTGAAAAATAAATTGCTCATATATACACTGATTTTTTTTCCTTTTTTTTTTTTTATAGACGAGTTGAGTTGAGACTGCACCTTAATGATTTATTATCTGAAACAATCCAAAAATGGCTGGGTCGTCTGGGACACAAAAGCAGCTATTTCCACCTTTTGACCACAAGATGTCGTTAGTGTGCACAGTGTTGGAAAGCTTCGAGTAATGAACCTTTTTACGATACACTTGAGTGGAAAGCCTTGGTGCTTTGAAAAGCTTCATTTCACCATCACTACATGCTGGGATACCTGGCTGCCTCAAGTTCGCACAAGTCACCTCTGGATGCATCCTTGATAAAGGGGGCGGAGCAAGAACACATCCGGGGATTTGAACTGTACTTGGCTCGATGTGAACTTTGAATTGGAACAGTACTTGGGCGACGACTGATGACGTTTCACAAGTCCACAAGAACACGATGGCTGTTTCTCAAACGGAAGGCTGCATCCTCCGGAGGTCGCATTTGTAGGCTGCATACGTCATCAAGCCTGGTTTATTTCAGTTTACTGAGCATTACATTTGCGAGTCAAAATCATATTACAACAATTTACACTTAACTAAGAATAATGGTCAAATTTATAACCATTAATATACTAAAATAAGATCTTCTTTGTGACGTATGCAGCCTACAAATGCGACCTCCGGAGGATGCAGCCTTCCGTTTGAGAAACGGCCAAGTACAGACAAGAACGCATATTGAGAAACGGCCAGGCTATTGGCTCTTGTATGTCTCGTGACCGACTGCGTCATGCTACGGCCCGGGAGTATCTGTTTGAATGAGATGTGAGCGCGTTAATGGAGCGGGATCATTTTCAGCGATTAAAACCTTGTGTTTTACTCTCTTCTTCACATAAAGACTTTGTATGGCTTCAGAAGACTTGGAATGCAACACGATTTGTTTGTAATGTTTTTATACTGCTTGTTTATGGACAGTGAATCCGTGCGTGGACCACGGCTGATGCCTGTCACTGACTTACATTGATATCACTTCTGTGAGCCCATCACAGAATTTTCGGCGATTCCGTGATGCCACCACAGATTCGGAGTTAAGAGTGCGTGGTCATTACACGGAATTCTGTGAGATCAGGTTGCCCTTCTCATGTAGATGTTTTTAAGACCTCCATACTTGAAAGTGGACTCCCCAGCTTCTTCTGTCCTTGTGAGAGTCAGTTTCATGTAAGAGAGCACTATGGAACTAAAACTCAGTTTCAAGACCATCTCATGTTGAACGGCATGAATGCATTATCAACATGTGTAAATGAGAAGTTAGGGCAATCACTCTTTATTCGTACATCCAGAAATCATAAGCTTGCACTGTCAGTGGATGATGACAGGTTTCTTCGCTTAATGGACAAAGAGTTATACCAGGATGATACCAGGATGAATCTAATGGCTGGGTGGCTCCGTTACCATTTCAGGCTCCTAGAAGAAGACTCCCAAATAATAGAGAGTATGCTTACGACTGTCTTTTTTCACTTTTTGTACCTTGGACAAACATCTTCAGAGGAAAGCACTTCTTTTTTGAGTTTATGGAGAACATGTTCGCTAATAAACATGCAGAAATTGTCCCCCACTCAAGAAGGACCAAGAATGTTGGTATCTGCCTTTTGTTTGGGGTTTATCATCCGAAGAAACCAAACAAGATCCGAGTAGTCTTTGACTCTTCCGCACCTTATGATGGAGTCTCTCTGAATGATGTCCTGCTTAAGGGGCCAGACCTCAATAACAGCCTTCTGGGAGTGTTGTTGAGATTTCGTAAGGAGCCTGTGGTAATTTCTGCTGACATTCATCATATGTTCCACTGCTTTTTATTCAGAAAGGATCCCAGAGATTTCCTGCGTTTTTTGTGGTACCAAGATAATGACCCAGGTAAAGAAATAGTGGAATACAGAATGCATGTTCATGTGTTTGGCAATAGTGCTTCCCCCACTGTTGCAATATATGGTTTGTACAGAGCAGCCAAAGAGAAAGAAAAGAACTTCAGCAGTGAGGTGAGAGAGTTTGTTGAACATGACTTTTATGTTGATGATGCTCTGAAATCCTTCCCTACTGAGGTGGCAGCAATTCGAGTTCTCAAGCAAACTCAAGATATGCTTGCAGTAGCAAACCTTAGGCTACATAAAAATAATATCTAATCGACCTGCAGTGATTGAGGTATTTCACCCAAATGATAGTGCTGTGGACATCAAAGATGTTGACCTCTTCCTGGAAGATACTCCAGTTCAGGGTAGCCTAGGAGTATCTTGAAACATTTATTTGTGCGTATTTGCAGATGCATCTGTGAAAGCTGTAGCTTATCTGACATCCACTTCTCAAAATGGTCAAACAGATCTTTTTGTGTTTGGTTTTGTGTTTGGGAAGACAAAGTTGGCACCACAGCCAAATCTTACTGTTCCAAGATTGGAACTGTGTTCGGCAGTACTTGCAGTTGAGATTGCGGACATGGTTGTAGAAGAAATAGGTCTGCAGTTAAACAGCGTCCAATTTTTCGCTGACAGTAAGGTTGTTCTTGGAAATATCCACAATCAAACAAGACCCTTTCACGTACAAACCCGATTCCAAAAAAGTTGGGACACTGTACAAATTGTGAATAAAAACAGAATGCAATGATGTGGAAGTTTCAAATTTCAATATTTTATTCAGAATACAACATAGATGACATATCAAATGTTTAAACTGAGAAAATGTATCATTTTAAGGGAAAAATAAGTTGATTTTAAATTTCATGGCATCAACACATCTCAACAAAGTTGGGACAAGGCCATGTTTACCACTGTGTAGCATCCCCTCTTCTTTTTATAACAGTCTGCAAACATCTGGGGACTGAGGAGACAAGTTGCTCAAGTTTAAGGAATAGGAATGTTGTCCCATTCTTGTCTAATACAGGCTTCTAGTTGCTCAACTGTCTTAGGTGTTCTTTGTCGCATCTTCCTCTTTATGATGCGCCAAATGTTTTCTATGGGTGAAAGATCTGGACTGCAGGCTGGCCATTTCAGTACCTGGATCCTCCTTCTACGCAGCCATGATGTTGTAATTGATGCAGTATGTGGTCTGGCATTGTCATGTTCGAAAATGCAAGGTCTTCCCTGAAAGAGACGACGTCTGGATGGGAGCATATGTTGTTCTAGAACTTGGATATACCTTTCAGCATTGATGGTGCCTTTCCAGATGTGTAAGCTGCCCATGCCACACGCACTCATGCAACCCCATACCATCAGAGATGCAGGCTTCTGAACTGAGCGCTGATAACAACTTGGGTTGTCCTTGTCTTCTTTAGTCCGGATGACATTGCATCCCAGTTTTCCAAAAAGAACTTCAAATTTGTATTTGTCTGACCACAGAACAGTTTTCCACTTCCATTTCCACAGTCCATTTTAAATGAGCCTTGGCCCAGAGAAAACGCTTGCGCTTCTGGATCATGTTTAGATATGGCTTCTTTTTTGACCTATAGAGTTTTAGCCGGCAACGGCAAATGGCACGGTGGATTGTGTTCACCGACAATGTTTTCTGGAAGTATTCCTGAGCCCATTGTAAGGTTTTATCCTTTATTTATAATCTCAGCTTTAGGGAATCAAATCGTAGAAATTCAATTTTGATCTGATTAATCGATATTAATCAAAAATGTATAATTTATACCTTATTAACGACTCGACCAGCGAGTATTAATACAGTATATTTTATCAATTCTGTTTGTCTCGTGGATACGATAATAAGAATTGTTGGGAAATTTATGAGCAACAGGTAACACGATCTTTGGCAAATAATTTAAGATTTGAAAATCATGGCACCAGACTATTCATTAAAAATGAATCGAGAGTTTATTTACTATTCTAGGATACAATACAAAACACATACACACACATACACACGTTCTGGCAAGATGAAAGCAGTTTGAAGAAAGTTTAAGCTATTCTCTTTCCTGAGAATAAAGACGACCTGAAGGCGTCACAAACAGAAGACTCGACTATCGTTATCTTTTAACGATTCATTCAATTCAACTCAGCAAATTAGAGATTGTTTGTTTGTTTACTTGCTTTGAGTTGAGTTGAAGGCTGTTCTTCTCTCTGGGTGGTTGCTGGAGGGCAGTCCTGGACTTTCGCGCTGATTTGTCGTTGTCGCGTGACGTCACTCGGGAATCCTCTTTGGATTCGTGGCTTCCTGGCAGCGCGAATGGCAAGGCTTTGAAGTTACTTTGGTCAGACGTGGACAGAGTGTCCGTTGAGATGTCCTTTGAGATGATCAAACTAGATGTTAAGTCTGTAGGCGGGTGAGGCGAGACCAAAGTTTTCAAACAGCCAAGTTTCCCAGTTCAGTTTTCTTTTCGCCTCCTTGTTTTTTTTCTTCCGCACCTAGCATGCAAAGCTGGGTGTCTGTTTTTATCGGACAGATGTGAGTCCATCCTATTCACTGTCTGACCCAATCACATTGTCTCTGTAGGGTGGAGCCCCACCCAGCACGACTTCTTTTCGTGCAAACATTATGTTAATGTTTCATTCATCATGTGAGGAACATTTCTTAATAACTTCTTATAAAAGTATTCATCATTCATACGAGACTGAAAATCGACATATAGTTCTGTTCAACTTCTGGCATTTGAGAAAAGCTTTAACCCAATACTAGACAAGGCTATATATATTCAAAAAGGCAGTTATAAAGCAAAGATCAAACTAAAAACACACCATGCATAACATAAAACACCAAGCATGTATATATAGATATATATATAAGACATCAAACATGAGGTATTTGTTGTCTCGACTACCTATAATTTTACCTACTAAGCGGGTTAAGTCATCGATTAAAATATCCTAAGTTCTAATAACCACAGCAAGATCAACAAAACATAAAATACCACATTCATATATATATATATTGTCTCTTGAGTATATTGCTTTAATAGCAGCAGTCTTTTCTTGATTGTCCTTTTAAAGATCCTCTGTGTAACTAGAGTTTCTTTGTTGTAAGAGAAAAGAGGCGCGCATACTCTTGGAATGCAGTGAAGAAAAGGGAGTCGTTATGAGGTCACCAGAATGACCGTGCTGTAGGTTTGTTGAGGTCTGGTCAACATATATCTGTCTTTCCTTGTTGATACCATCATTGAATTATGGTCAAAAGCAGTCAGGGGATTCAGGGAGGGTCTGTACTGGAGCATGTCCAGATCCCATGTGCTTTGTACTGTCTGTTTATTCGACTTTATTTATGGTAAACTGGTCAGGAACAACATTGAAGATTCTGTTCTTCAAAGGATGGCCAGATGTTCTCCTCCCAGCTTCATGGGTCTCATGAGATGATAAGGAGAACAGGCAGGAAGCTAGTCAGATACTTTGGGCATTGTGTTGGTCATTTGTAAAATTTTACGACGCTGCGATGGAGAGTCAGATTCCTTGGAATGTTCTGAGTTAAGATTATATGTGTGTGTTCTTTTCGACCAGGTTCTACACCATGTTGTGATTTCCATTGCAGTAGCATTCCTGTATGTGATGCAGTGCCGTCTAAGGGCCTGAAGATCACGGGCATCCAGTATGGTTTTCCGGCCTTGACCCTTATGCACAGAGATTGTTCCAGATTCTCTGAATCTTTGGATGATATTATGTACTGTAGATGATGATAACTTCAAACTCTTTGCAATTTTTCTCTAAGAAACTCCTTTCTGATATTGCTCCACTATTTTTCGCCGCAGCATTGGGGGAATTGGTGATCCTCTTCCCATCTTGACTTCTGAGAGACACTGCCACGCTGAGAGGCTCTTTTTATACCCAATCATGTTGCCAATTGACCTAATAAGTTGCAAATTGGTCCTCCAGCTGTTCCTTATATGTACATTTAACTTTTCCGGCCTCTTATTGCTACCTGTCCCAACTTTTTTGGAATGTGTAGCTCTCATGAAATCCAAAATGAGCCAATATTTGGCATGACATTTCAAAATGTCTCACTTTCAACATTTGATATGTTATCTATATTCTATTGTGAATAAAATATAAGTTTATGAGATTTGTGAATTATTGCATTCCTTTTTTATTCACAATTTGTACAGTGTCCCAACTTTTTTGGAATCGGGTTTGCAGTCGGGTTCTTCAGTCATCTACACCTAGTCGGTGGAATTATGTTCCATCAGATGTCAATCCTGCAGATCATGGATCTAGATCTGTAGCAGCTGATCTTTTCAGTAGTACAACTTGGCTTTCAGGGCCTGACTTCCTTCTGAGCTCTCCATTCTTACATTCCTTGTCTCAGGAAAGTTATGACCTTGTTGATTCGGCATTGGATCCAGAGATTCGACCACAAGTGATTTCATGTCTAACAGCTATACCAAATCAGTTCTTGACTCCTGAATGCTTTGAATGCTTTTCCAGTTTGAGCAAGCTAATCAGAGTGATTGCACATTTAAGCCACATCTCACAGTCATTCTCCCATTCAACAAAAGATCCAGGATGTAGTGGATGGCATATTTGCAGTAAGAATTCAACAGGGGAGGAGTTAGAAAAAGCCAAGATTGTTATCTTGAAGAGTGTTCAAAACACAGTGTATGCCAAAGAGAGAAGCGATATAAATGCAGGATGCAATCTTTCACCTAAAAGCAGTATACGGAAACTTAATCCTATTCTCGATGACCAAGGTCTTCTGCGTGTTGGAGGCCATATTACTCCGGCAGGTCTTAAGGAGGAAGAATGTAATCCTGTGATTTATCTCTGGGAAACATCATGTAGCAACTTTGTTTGTTCGACACTATCACGAAGCAGTCAAGCATCAAGGAAGACATTTTACTGAGGGTGCAGTACGAGCAGCGGGGTATTGGCTGATGGGTGGTAAAAGATATATTTGGAAGTTTACTCAAGTTTCAAGTTTCCTTTATTTATATAGCACATTTAAAACAGCCACAAGACTGACCAAAGTGCTTCACAAAAGAAACAGCATCATAAGAGTAGTAAAAACAAACAAAACAGATTTAAAAGAACCAGAATAAAACGCTAATAGAGAATGTAATGGGCAGGAATATAAAACCTAATAGGCCAATGAAAACAGATGGGTTTTTAAAAGAGACTTAAAAATGGTCAAACTAGGGGCCATTCGGATTTCCACTGGCAAGTCATTCCAGAGACACGAGGACCAATTACCAAGAAGGCACGGTCACCTCTATGCTTAAGTCTGGAATGTGGAATTAAAAGAAGGTTCAGGGCCCGTATTCATGAAAAATCTTAGCGCTAAGCGTTGCTCCTAGTAACAAAATTCTAAGAAAATTCTTAGAAATGTGGGTGTTTCCCCTTAAAATTAAAGAAAATATCCTAGTAAAGAAAAAAGTAATTCAGAAAGCATCTTAACCCTTAAAAGAGGTCTTAAGGTCCAAAATTGTTAGGAGTACGGACAAGGACTTTTAAGAGGCTTAAGAGTTTCTTTAGCAGTGGAGAAAATGGACGAAACATGAAGAGGGAGAAGAAATGTGTTACACACAATGCATGACAGTGAGTTAATAAGATGCTACACATTAGATGGTGCAGGGATCATGTTTGTGACCGATCTTATTAGAGACACGCTAACATCCGACACCGCACAGAAATGCCATAGCACCAGAAATGGAAGTAATCATTACATTAACTACATTAACATATTTGGCAACTGGAAAAATGCAGCTATGCAGCAAGGATGATTTGGGTCTGTACCTGACAGCACTTTCAGAACCTTATTGTGTTGCTGTTCATTTCCTATAAAATATGTTAAGTATGACAGCATGGTAAATAAAGAATATATGTACAGTACATATATAATGTGTGTGTGTGTGTGAGAGAGAGAGAGAGAGAGAGAGAGAGAGAGAGCACGGTAAAACAGGAAAAATTACGCCTGTAAAAGCTTAAAATAAACCCTACTCTTAAAAGCGCTCTTTTATTTCCTTTTTGGACAACCAACCAATCACAGTCTTCAAAAGACTGTGTCATCGCTAGCAACGGGGTCAGCCCCGCCTCCTCACTAAGATAAAAGTTTTTGTCTTTTCCTCGCTCAGAGTTGCTCTCAGATTGCTCCTGAATCACTTTTAAGCTAAGACTCCTAGTTAGAAATTTTTAAGCTAAATTAGGAGCTCTCTGAGAGAATACGGGCCCAGGTCACCAGATCTTAAGCTTCTTGAGGGGATATACTGATGCAGAAATTCAGATAGGTAGCTGGGTGCTTGATTGTGCAAAGACAAGTGTGTTACATGTAGAAAGTTTTGTCGTCCTACAGAGCTCCAACAAATGGCAGACTTGCCTGCAGAAAGACTTCAAGTGGCTCCACCTTTCACATACAGTGCCCTCCAAAAATATTGGAATAGTGAAGACAAAATTGTTCTGTTGGCTGTGGAGTCAAGACATTTGCAAATATGATGAAAAGATTAATATGAGACAAAACTACAGAATGTAACATTTTATTATTAGCCATCACTTAGATAAAGGTTCATCTTTGTCTCATCGGTCCATAAACACAGTTCCAAAACACTTCTGGCTCACCTTTGTGCTTTTTTGCAAACTCTAATCTTGTCTTTCTATTTTTGGAGCTGGTCAGAGGTTTGCATCTTGCTGTGTAGCATCTGTAATTCTGTGTCAAAGTCTCCTGAGGACAGTAGATTGTCAGAGCATCAACCCAGCTTTCTGGAAGTTGTTGGTGATTTTACAGACTCGTCTTTTAGGGTTCATTTTCACAGCTTTTATGATTTGTCTGTCATCAACTACGGTTGTTTTCTCAGTCAATCAGGTAGTTTTTGGTTGCTTGTGTCGCTGATGGTTTCAAAACTCTTGATTTCTCCATGCCCTTTGTTATTGCTATAGCTCTAATTGACTTCCTCTTTTCTTTTAGCATCCAAAAAGCAAGCAATTCTCTCAAAGTCAGCTCCCTCGTCTTCATCTTGGTTTGTGTGTGTCATCATCGCATGCAAGATTCAGAATTCAGAAGTAATGGATATAACTGATACGACACATTCCCTGCTTTTAATATCTGAAGAATTAATGCAATTAATATTATAATATTAATATTAACACTGTGTTACAATGTGCCCCGCTATTATTAAACTATGCTATTCAATGACATTAGTGATGCAATTTACACCATTTACTTTTATGAGTTTCAATGAGAAGCCACAAGAAGCAGGTGAATAAAGACTGAGAATCGATGTTTAATGTTCAGAAATTGTTATTTCAAGAAATGTAAAGCATTTTGGCTCATTTATGTGTCTCGTGTCCTGTGTCCTATGACAGCTGTGTGTGGAGGGAGGGGAGTGTATCATTTCTGAATTTCTGAATGTGTTTCTTCATTTGCACACTCTGTTTTGAACTACACTGTATATGTAGCTGTGTGTTGCAATCAGGGCCGTCCCAAGCATGGTTGCACTGTGTTCACTGTCAAACTCCAAAATTAGATTATTTTTAATTCTTAAAAAATGCCATTATTGTATTTGAAAAAGTTAATGATTTTATTTTATTGACAAAATATTTTAGTTTGTCTTAGTTTGTATATTTTTTCATTAGATCCGATAATATTTTAAGCTGTCATATGGTTATGTTACAACGTGCCCCTCACATGTTACAATGTACCCCACCTACGGGGCATGTTGTCACTTCCATTCTTTTGAGATAAATAACGAAAAACATATACACCTGTAATTATGAAACAACGCATATTTGTACTAGACAAGTGTGAAATTAAAGTGTATAAAAAAAATTATACTCTGAACCCCACATAGATTTACACATGCTAATATAGTCCGTGTTAGGTTGTGTCCCGTGCTCCCCTACATTAAATACAATATAACTTGCTTTGGCTAAAAGCATCTGGCAAATGCATGAATGTAAATGCAATGTAAAACAAAATGTATTTTGGGTTACCTAATTCTGCATTTCTGTAAAACGGACAGCTGGCTGTATGATGATTCTGCCCTCATGTTCAGGATCCTGTTTTTGCTTGGAGAAATCTCCTGTAACAGTCACATCACACTTTTAGTGTTACTATAGTTTATGATCAGAAAAAAAACTACCGTACAGTAATACAAACATTTTAAATAAAATAAACATTTTTGGTAACACTTTACAATAAGGTGTCATTTGTTAACATTGTTTGTTCATGTTAGTTAATACATTAACCAATGAACAATGCATTTATTACACTATTTATTAATCTTTGTTAATAGTTAATGACAATACAGTTGTTGTTTATTCCATGTTAGTTCACAGTGCATTAACTAATGTTAACAAACACAACTTGTGATTTTAATAATGCATTGGTAAATGCTGAAATTAACATTAACTAAGCTTAATAAATGCTGTAGAAGCATTGTTCATTAATGTTTTAAACTAACCTTAATGTTAACTAATGAACCTTATTGTAAAGTGTTACCGCATTTTTTATATTTATAAGCAAAACTTACTATATTAATATATTGCTAGCCCGTTCCTCTCTTTAAAAAGTACATTAGTGGAGAACAGCAGCCCGTGGCTAATCTGGCTACTTTAGTAACATTAGATGAAAGCTCACCTGTTGTTACGACGGCAATCACAGGAAAAGACTCCTCTGATGCAGACAACATTACCACAAGATCACAAACTTGAAAATAAAATACAAAAGATGTAACGTTACTTTACAGTGGTATTTCTTAACTCATTTTTCCTCAGTATTTCATGTTAGCTCGTGGTTTTATTTTACGTCTCTCACTGAATAGGGACCGTCTCTAAAGTTACATACAACATTGGTACACACGTTTCTAACTTAAATAGCATTTGAAGAGAATTACACTTGCGATAAAGAGGCAGTGTACAAAAGATATTATGCTTCTCTGTGTTAGTTAACTTCGGCTAACTGACATTATTAACTTTCACAAGAAGAGGCTCCAAAATACACCTCCGACGTTGTCGACGAAATCTAGACTAGAAATTTGAAAATAACAAACAAAAGAAGTACTTGAAAATACTGTTTAAAATCTCCACTGAATTGAAACAGTGGTGTTGCCTACGCACTTTACCTCAGTAACGTTATTTCACGTTAGTTCGTTGTTAAGGTTAAGTACTTAACAACTCGCCAGATTAACTAACCTGCATCAAAGGGCAGCAAAACCTACAAACGTGTTTCTCGATTTAATAAGGTTTATTTTGACTAATATAGGTGACCTTAATTTACTCACCAGTCGATGTTATCACCGTTATGGCGGCGTTAATCCGGCTGTCAGTCAGAAAAAAAGGCCTCAACTCCCGACATGAAAAACGACACGATGAATAATGTTAGTTTGCGGTTAATAAGTTAAAACATCTTAAAATATCTCAGTTTTGCATTAAACAGAAATAATATAGGCCTACTAACCTTTTTGTCCAGTTAACAGTGCAACGTGTCTCTTTTGTTCTTTTACCGCTGCTTCCACCAAACAGCAAACAAAATAAATCTCCCTTGCCATTGGTCAGTTTTTCGCGGACAAGTTCACGACTGTAAATTTACAGTAGTTTACTGTAGTGACCATACATTTTCCCATAATCCTTTGCATTTTACAGTAAAATACTGTATATACATTTTACAGTATCTTACTGTACATAATACAGTAAAATACTGTTCAAATTACAAAAATCGGTTACAGTGTACACACTATTTAAAATGAAAAAAGTGAAATCGCAGTAAACCACCCCTTTAAAGATCTGGGCTAGAAAACAATCCGAAATTATTATATATATATAGAAAGAGAGAGAGATGGATAGATAGGTGTCATTCCAAAAACTGAATACTGACTATCTTTTAATGTTTCTAGAAATGTTGTATGAATACGTTTATGGATAATTCATAAAGATCAATTAAATGTGGTATTTAATTATATTAAATGTAATATCTATTAAATTATATTTATCAACTATACTTACTTTCTTAAATCTGAAGTGTGTAATTACTATTTAATAGGTGTAATTACTCACTAACGTGGCCAACGGAATTGCAAAAAGTGATTGTTTTCAGACAGGTTGCATAAACTTTCCACCTTCTCCGATTGGTCAAACAACCTGATATTCCCGCCCCAACACACTATTGGTTGAGCCAATGTTACTGTGTCAGGATGTTTTAAAAAAAATTTCCCAAAAAACACTTTTAACACTGAAAAAAATTATACACTTGAATTACATTTAAATTTAACAAATTTGATATTTTAACACTGGTACGTAAATATACATTGTTTTCCCCGCTTTCTCCACCACTTAGCTCCAGTGGCGTTGGACCCCAACACAGCGTACCCCTGTTTGTCTCTTAGCAAGAATCTCACAAGTGTGTCCAACACGGGGACGATGAAAGAGCTGCCTGATAACCTTGAGCGCTTTGATCACTTGGTTTTTGTACTGGGCTCCAAGGGTTTCACCACAGGATGTCATTCCTGGGAGGTGGACGTGGGCCAAAATAATGACTGGGTAATTGGTGTGGTTAAAGCATCGGTAGCCAGGAAAGGCAAAATCTCAGGCTGTCCCGAAGGAGGATTCTGGACCATCGCTCTCTCTGATGGGAAGTACACGGCCATGACCACCCCACATAAATCGCTCAACCTGAAGGGCCACCTGGAAAGGGTTCGGGTGAAGATCGACTATAATAATGGAGAGGTCAGCTTCTTTGATTCAGTGGGTGTCACACCTATCTACACATTCAATGACCACTTTACTGAGACAATGTTCCCTTTTTTCTGTCCGGGGGCAAATATAAATGGAAACAATCCAGGGCCACTGAAGATCTGCCCTGTGAGAGTGGCAATTTGGAACAGTGCCTCCTGGTGATGCCAGTTTTATTTGTGTATTTCTGCTTCAGTTATTCAGTACCAGTCAAAGATTTGGAAACGTTTTCCTTTTAATCTACTAAATTACTATTTTTCCAGGTTTTAGAATTAAATCAAATCATTAAATAAGTCAAACTGAAGTATGACCAGGTGTGACCAATATTCGATCTTCATTTAAAGTCACCACCATTCATCTGATTCCAACTCTGCACACTCTGGGCGTTCTCACTTGTGAGGTGCATTCTGGGATGCATGTTCACGTGCATGCTGGGGAAAAAAAAATATATATATATATATATATTTTTATATAATATATATATAATTTTTTCTTTTCTTTTTTTTTTTTTATAAATAGAACTGTATGTAGGTAAGCACATTTTAAATTTGTCTGTCATGGAATTTTCTTCTGCATTAGCTGTTTAGCAATTACCTGTTGAGACTCACTCTTTAAAATGAAGGTTCTTTATTTGCATCTGTGGTTCCATGAAAAACCTTTCTATTCCACAAATGTTCTTTCCAGAAGGGTCTTTAGATTTTTCACTAGCATTTATTCAACGGCCAGAAACTCTTTACCATTCCTTGTAGAGTCTAAGCATAGAGAAGCATGCACACCCTTTATAGAGTAGTTGTCAGCCCATGTTGTTTATGGTCTTAAAGCAAACTGACCGTGAGTAATTATTCAATTATTTTAGAGAGAAATAATTATTCAGTTATTTCTCTGAAGTCCTCAGTATCAAACTGTCCACCCAATAACTGCTAGCCTCCTTTTCCCCACCAACAGTTATTTATCTTTTAATACAGTGGAAGTTTCTTAGCCATAAGACATGACTTGTCAAAATTTAAAGCACAAAAGTCTGTCATGCATGTAAAATTAATTTCAGGCATTAAAGCATAAGGCTTTAGATAAACAGATTATAAAGTCCACAAGAAGCTCAGTCAAGTGTGTCCAGACCTTTGATTGGTAGTACATGATGTTAAGTTTTATGGCCAGTTTGTTGTCTAACAAAGTAAATGTTTGGATAATTTAACAAATATTTACATTTACCTCATATATATATATATATATATATATATATAATGTGACGGATCGGTGGCCCTCCCCTCATCATCATCATCACCACCCCGTCCCTTATTCGCCGCCCTTCACCAGGCTCCCGACTGGAGTGGGTGGATGAGAGGAGGGGCGTGGGATCAACGCGGCTGGCGGCGTGTGATGAGGCACAGCTGGACTGAATGAAGCCTCATCACCGCCGCTGTTAAATGCCCAGCGCCTCTCCTCGAGAGACCGGTCTCCCCCTCCCCCAGTCGGGCCAGGATGCCGGGCCGTACAAGTCCTGCCAAAGGCCGTGGACGACGTGTAAGAGCCGCCGCTGTGATGAAGCCGCCGCCCTCGCGCCCGGACCCGACTGGAACACTGCCCTCCTGCACAAGCCCCGCAGCACGACGAGGACACCAGACCCCTGTTTATTTTGGTCACTTCTTCCCTGGACACTTTATTTTATCAATTTTGTTTAATAAAAGCCTCTCCGAGGCCTGACGCCACACCCACTGTGTCTGTCGTTGGCTCCTCCCGTCACAATAATGGAGAGGTCAGCTTCTTTGATTCAGTGGGTGTCACACCTATCTACACATTCAATGACCACTTTACTGAGACAATGTTCCCTTTTTTCTGTCCGGGGCAAATATAATGGAAACAATCCAGGGCCACTGAAGATCTGCCCTGTGAGAGTGGCAATTTGGAACAGTGCCTCCTGGTGATGCCAGTTTTATTTGTGTATTTCTGCTTCAGTTATTCAGTACCAGTCAAAGATTTGGAAACGTTTTCCTTTTAATCTACTAAATTACTATTTTTCCAGGTTTTAGAATTAAATCAAATCATTAAATAAGTCAAACTGAAGTATGACCAGGTGTGACCAATATTCGATCTTCATTTAAAGTCACCACCATTCATCTGGATTCCAACTCTGCACACTCTGGGCGTTCTCACTTGTGAGGTGCATTCTGGGATGCATGTTCACGTGCATGCTGGGGAAAAAAAAAAAATATATATATATATATATATTTTTTATATAATATATATATAATTTTTTCTTTTCTTTTTTTTTTTTTATAAATAGAACTGTATGTAGGTAAGCACATTTTAAATTTGTCTGTCATGGAATTTTCTTCTGCATTAGCTGTTTAGCAATTACCTGTTGAGACTCACTCTTTAAAATGAAGGTTCTTTATTTGCATCTGTGGTTCCATGAAAAACCTTTCTATTCCACAAATGTTCTTTCCAGAAGGGTCTTTAGATTTTTCACTAGCATTTATTCAACGGCCAGAAACTCTTTACCATTCCTTGTAGAGTCTAAGCATAGAGAAGCATGCACACCCTTTATAGAGTAGTTGTCAGCCCATGTTGTTTATGGTCTTAAAGCAAACTGACCGTGAGTAATTATTCAATTATTTTAGAGAGAAATAATTATTCAGTTATTTCTCTGAAGTCCTCAGTATCAAACTGTCCACCCAATAACTGCTAGCCTCCTTTTCCCCACCAACAGTTATTTATCTTTTAATACAGTGGAAGTTTCTTAGCCATAAGACATGACTTGTCAAAATTTAAAGCACAAAAGTCTGTCATGCATGTAAAATTAATTTCAGGCATTAAAGCATAAGGCTTTAGATAAACAGATTATAAAGTCCACAAGAAGCTCAGTCAAGTGTGTCCAGACCTTTGATTGGTAGTACATGATGTTAAGTTTTATGGCCAGTTTGTTGTCTAACAAAGTAAATGTTTGGATAATTTAACAAATATTTACATTTACCTCATATATATATATATATATATATATATATATATATAATGTGACGGATCGGTGGCCCTCCCCCTCATCATCATCATCACCACCCCCGTCCCTTATTCGCCGCCCTTCACCAGGCTCCCGACTGGAGTGGGTGGATGAGAGGAGGGGCGTGGGATCAACGCGGCTGGCGGCGTGTGATGAGGCACAGCTGGACTGAATGAAGCCTCATCACCGCCGCTGTTAAATGCCCAGCGCCTCTCCTCGAGAGACCGGTCTCCCCCTCCCCCTCCCAGTCGGGCCAGGATGCCGGGCCGTACAAGTCCTGCCAAAGGCCGTGGACGACGTGTAAGAGCCGCCGCTGTGATGAAGCCGCCGCCCTCGCGCCCCGGACCCGACTGGAACACTGCCCTCCTGCACAAGCCCCGCAGCACGACGAGGACACCAGACCCCCTGTTTATTTTGGTCACTTCTTCCCCTGGACACTTTATTTTATCAATTTTGTTTAATAAAAGCCTCTCCGAGGCCTGACGCCACACCCACTGTGTCTGTCGTTGGCTCCTCCCGTCACAATAAATAAATATATATATATATAAATAAACGCCACTGATATGTAATTTCAATTAATAAAAAAAAAACAGTTGTATTTATTGCTCTCTTCACAATGCTAAGATTAGTAGAAGTAGCAGCTTGGTAAACTCAGTAGATCTATGTAATAGTTTATAAAATTTAAGGATATTGATCAAAATGTAAAAAGACTGATTAAGTATCTTTAAGTCCCATCCCATATTGCTTGCTTACTGTAGAAATGCTGTCAGAAAACACTTAACATTAAATACTAAATATGTGTTGTGATGGTGTTTTTTTTAAATGATGAATGGCAAATTATACAGCACATAAAGTTTGTTTAATTGAATTGAACACACGGAGAATGAAGTTGAACATGTCAAACATTAATGACTTATCACTTTATTTCTAATAGGTAAAATAGGTCATCTGGATCAGCCCTTAGCTGAACTTTTTTTTGGTTTACCAGGGCATTGTTTTTCCAGTGTAGACACAATATTGTGGTATTGTTTATTGTATTGAACACACGGAGAATGAAGATGAACATGTCATAAACATTAATGACTATGCTTATTTTATTTATATTAGGTCATCTGGATCAGCCCTTTGATAAAGTTCCTCTTTTAAATTTTTTTTTTGGTTTACCAGGGCATTGTTTTTCCAGTGTAGTCTAAGAATGCACCATTCTGCTTCTCAGTAAGGCTGCCAATGACACGCATCAATCCCTCCACACTTTCTCTGGCATCAATAGGCGCCTGGTGGACAAAGAGGGAATAACATGCATTTAAAATAGTGTAACATTATCAAAAAAGAGACCATCAGTGTGCTTTTTTGATTCAGGTGTCATGTTGTGTTTAGGTCCTGAGAGGTTCCTTTATTACTGATTCTAGATTTACCTTATCTCCCCCCATGTCCGTTCTCACCCATCCTGGGTGAATGGAAATGCAGAGGATCTCATCTGCCTTTAAGTCCCTTGCGGTATATATAGTCAGCATGTTAAGACCAGCCTGAAAGGAAAACAGATGCATGACAAAGTTTCAAGTCAGTTAAAGAGTTTTTTTGTTAGAACTGTAGCAGTCAGTGTATAAAGATGATTTTGCACACAGCTCATTAGCACACTCGTTATAACATTACATTCAGTTTCAAATAGTTTTACTTTTTTCTATTCAGGGACACATTAAACTATTTGAAATCCAATCTGACCTTTTCATACTGAAACATTTCCAAATATCTGATTGTAATTGAGTTTCAAACCACATAAATTTTTGAAGCCCATCAGTCTTGGGATTCTTGAATACCTTGCTGATGCTGTATGGGAAGAATGGGAATGGTTCTTTCAGTACTGGCATGATGCTCATAGACGCTGAATCCGTGGAGATGTTGATCACAGCTGCTTTATCACATGACATCCCTGGTTTGCCCTTGGCTTTAGCTGCTGTACGCAGATACGGCAGGTACTCCTGATTAAAGACATTAACAACCAAGAGTTTCAGATGCTGCGAGAAATAAAGCCTCGTTTTAGATTCAGCTTGCTTCCAAAAGCGATTTCCATTACCCTAATGACAAATAAAGGTCCTATCACGTTGGTGTTGAAGGTGCTTTGCATGTCCTCAACAGTGGCGGTCAGCAAGGTTTTTTGTGGCAACACTGCAGCATTATTCACAAGCAGGTTCAAGCCGTTCTTCCCCAGCAGAGAACCAACTTTTTTGGCAGACTCTTTGATACTGCATTGATCAGCAACATCTAATAGTAGCAGGGAAAAATGTGATATGTTTATTTCAAACCCAGAAAAACTGTCTATTGTCAAAAATAGTCCAAAAGACAAATGCACATTTACCAAGCTGCACAAGGGAGATAACACCTGGATGCTTTTTGGCCAGTTCTCTCAGTGTCTGAATCAGAAAGAGAATGTGAGTGATGAAAAACAGATTTATTGAGCTGTCTTCGAACCTAAGCTCCTGAATACTTACCTCAGAATTTGGTCCATCTGGGTCACGACATGCAGCAAAAATGTTTGAGCAACGAGCCTCCAGGAGTTGCTTGACCATTTCTAAACCCAAGCCTCGGTTGGCCCCTGTCACTAGAGCACTGCATGCCTTTAATACCGCCATGTTCAAAGATGATCGGTTTGGTTCTGTAAACCAAACTGTCTCACTATTTGGGTTTTTATGTAGGAAGCTGAGTGGATTCCACGCCCCATATTGCACTGGTCTTTTTCGTGTTTGTTACCATGATGAGTCAAGATGACATTTCAGAGTGACTCAGCGTAAGCTCATCAGTGCTGATTGCTTTTAGTAATAAAACTGTTTGGATGCTTTCCAAAAGCTGTATTATTGCAAATCATAAATGCTATCAGGAGTGGAAGTAGAGGTTAAAGGTCTAGAAAACAACAGTCCTAAAGCAAAATCTGGAAGATATGATGCAGAAATTGATGAGCTAATTAGTAGCTCCATTGTTGCCACTGTGACTTTGAGCGAGATAGTTATTTATAGGTTGTTCAAAAGGAACATTCCCATTTGTAGCCAAATGGAATTGCAAAAATTGAATGTTTTCAAACAGTTTTCCGAAACCTTTGTACCTGCTCCAATTGGTCAAACAAGATATCCCCATCCTAAAACACTATTGTGACCCTGGACCACAAAACCAGTCATAAGAGTAATTTTTTCTTAATTTAGATTTCTACATCATCTGAAAGATGAATAAATAATCTTTCCACTGATGTATGGTTTGTTAGGATATGACAATATTTGGCTGAGATACAACTATTTGAAAATCTGGAATCTGAGGGTGCAAAAAAAATCTAAATACTGAGAAAATTACCTTTAAAGTTGTCCAAATGAAGTTCTTAGCTATGCATACTGATCAAAAATTAAGTTTTGATATATTTACAGTAGGAAATTCACTAAATATCTTCATGGAACATGATCTTTACTTAATATCCTAATGATTTTTACTTAATATCCTAATGATTTTTGGCATAAAAGAAAAATGGATAATTTTGACCCATGCAATGTATTTTTGGCTTTTGCTACAAATATACCCCAGCGACTTAAGACTGGTTTTGTGGTCCAGGGTCACTATTGGTTAAGCCAATGTTGTTACTGTATCAGAATGTTTAAAAATAGACCAAAAAACACTTAACACTTAAAAAATGTACATGCTATATTAACACTGGCATGTAAATATTAATTTGTTATAATGTCTTCCAGCTTTCTCCACTACTTAGCTCTAATGACATTGGACTCCAATACAGCCTACCCATTTGTCTCTTTGCAAGAACCTGAGTGTGTCCAACACGGGGGCGATGAAGGAGCATTCTGATATGCATGTTCACGTGTGCTGGAAACCAAATAGTCCATCTTGTCCATTTTCCATTTAAAATAAAAATGTATTTATTTACTTACTTAAATAGAACCATATGTAGGTAAGCACATTTTAAAACTGTCCGTCATGGAATTTTCTTCTGCATCCACTGTCCAGTAATTACCTGTTGAGACTCACTCTTTAAAATGAAGGTTCTTTATTTGCGTCTGTGATTCCATGAAAAACCTTTAAAATCCACTGAACCTTTCCATTCCACAAAAAGTTTTTTAGATTTTTCTAAAGAACCTTTTTTAAGTTCTTTTAACTGTTAAACTGTTCACTGAACGCTTCTTCGGGTTCTTCTATGGCATTGCTCCGAAAGCCCCCTTTTTAAACTTTTATAATTAAAATAGTTATCAAATTAATCATGCCGTCTATTAATACAGGTGCAAAGTATAGCCGGTCCTTTCTCTTTTCTTCCTCCTAGCTATCAGTAGAGTGGTTTGACGATAAGATTTCTTGTCACATTCTTTTGTTGTATCTGGCTGACAAGAGTATCTTTACCATCTTTCACATTGGTGTGTGCTTTGTGTAAAAGCATGCAGTGAGATTAATGGAATCTCTTCATCTCTGAGGGTGGAAGCTACCATGTTGGCATGTGTGTTTCATGTTTAAAACGTAAGGGGAGTATATTAAATCAGCAATGTGGTGTTGTTTATATTTTAAATATAATAATACAGGTGCATCTCAATAAATTAGAATGTCGTGGAAAAGTTCATTTATTTCAGTAATTCAACTCAAATTGTGAAACTAGTGTATTAAATAAATTCAATGCACACATACTGAGGTAGTTTATGTCTTTGGTTCTTTAATTGTGATGATTTTGGCTCACATTTAACAAAAACCCACCAATTCACTATCTCAACAAATTAGAATACTTCATAAGACCAATTAAAAAAGAAACATTTTTAGTGAATTGTTGGCCTTCTGGAAAGTATGCTCATATACTGTATATGTACTCAATACTTGGTAAGGGCTCCTTTTGCTTTAATTACTGCCTCAATTCGGCGTGGCATGGAGGTGATCAGTTTGTGGCACTGCTGAGGTGGTATGGAAGCCCAAGTTTCTTTGACAGTGGCCTTCAGCTCATCTGAATTTTTTGGTCTCTTGTTTCTCATTTTCCTCTTGACAAATCTTCAGGTCTGGCAAGTTTGCTGGCCAGTCAAGCACACCAACACCATGGTCATTTAACCAACTTTTGGTGCTTTTGGCAGTGTGGGCAGGTGCCAAATCCTGCTGGGAAATGAAATCAGCATCTTTAAAAAGCTGGTCAGCAGAAGGAAGCATGAAGTGCTCCAAAATTTCTTGGTAAACGGGTGCAGTGACTTTGGTTTTCAAAAAACACAATGGACCAACACCAGCAGATGACATTGCACCCCAAATCATCACAGACTGTGGAAACTGGACTTCAAGCAACTTGGGCTATGAGCTTCTCCACCCTTCCTCCAGACTCTAGGACCTTGGTTTCCAAATGAAATACAAAACTTGCTCTCATCTGAAAAGAGGACTTTAGACCACTGGGCAACAGTCCAGTTCTTCTTCTCCTTAGCCCAGGTAAGACGCCTCTGATGTTGTCTGTAGTTCAGGAGTGGCTTAACAAGAGGAATACGACAACTGTAGCCAAATTCCTTAACACGTCTGTGTGTGGTGGCTCTTGATGCCTTGACCCCAGCCTCAGTCCACCAATTTGAAGAGAGCTCTTTATATTGCTTTTACGGAGCCATACATTTCTTCCAATCTCTCCCAAGTCATTTCTAAAACTGCATATGGGTGCTTAACCCTCTATCGCATGGTGTTGCCATATGGCAACATACTCTTTGTGTTCATTTCCTTGCCACTGTCTCTTTAAGACAGCATTCTTGTTTTTTTTTGCTGGAAAGAGAAAGACCTTAGTTTAGCCAATGATGTGCTTTGGTTAAGTCACATGACATGCAGTTTTTTTCTGTGGTGCGATTTCTGACAAACTGCCGTCTCTTGTCAAATACGTCAGTAACAAACAAGGACCAGCCCGTGTCACATCCGCAAAAAAAAAAAAAAAAAAAAATCAGAAACATCACCTCCGGTAAGTTATGACGACATATTCACCACTCAAAAATGTTTTTATGAAATTAGTTTTTGGTAAATCAATCAAATTTATGTGTTGCCAAGTGGCAACACTGTGCAATAGTGGAATGACAGTATTACAATAGTTTAGCTAGCTAGCAAGGTCAGTAGCAATCTTTTAAGCTGTAACAATAACAACATTAATGCTAGTGATATAATGTTGATTAGTTGTATATTAATGGCATTTGTATTATGGATCAAATCAAATTTAAATGGCAATATTACTTTTGATTAGATATGAATAAAGGTAAAGGTGCATCAGTGAGCACAGCCATATTCTATGGCAAGGTAAAGAAGAAAAGGACAGAACTGGCTCTTCCTGCAGATGAAAGTGAGGATGAGATAGAATTTAGTGACCATGAGAATGATGTGGATCGGACAGTTGATGAAAGCAGTGATGGAGACATTTCAGGTAAGTTAGCTCAGAGGCAGACAAGACAGGTATAACTTAGTGTAGTAAACAGTATTAGCTACATTATTCTGATGCATCTGGATAAGTTAGACTTATTTATTATTATTATTAAGTTATTTATTGATTATAATATTTATCGAACTACTGTATTTTATCTGTTAACACAAACACTTTGTTTTGAATATTTAATCCTTTCAGAAGATGAAAAGCTGCAGTTTGAGGCTAAAGAGGGAATAGTGCCAGCAACAGAAGAGAGAGGTTCAGAAAGGCTATCCATTGTTATAGAAAATATTGTGTGTGTGAGAGTGACTGTGTGTGCGTGTAGGTTTGTACTTCGGGTGGTGAAAAAGAGACAGAGTGGTAAAAAAAAAGTACAGTGTGGTGGGGTTAAAGAGACACGGGTTAGCTAAAAGAAGAGGTCTAGAAATCGAATCATCCATAGCTTCCAACATGTTACATTAATGTATGTTTGTTGATTGTATTTTATTAGATCAAGAAGAAGTTAGAGCTGCCCTGTGCCCACCCTTCCAAAAGACGAAGAACCTGAAATGGAGGAAAAAGAGGAGCACTGCTACTGTTCCAGAATGGAAGGGCAGCCTCCCTCATGCTGACTATGTAAAGGGGCCCATTGAATACTTCAGATGTCTTCTGAGCAGAAACATCATTGAAGAGATGGTGTTCCAGAGCAATCTCTACGCCACCCAGTTTGACCCATGCATGCCCTTGAATGTCACCTTTGAAGAGATGCAGTTCCTGGGCATGCTTTCACATGTCTCTACATGGCCTGCCACACATCCGAATGTTTTGGAGCACAAAGACAAGAGTGGATTGTGTGGCTGACACAGGGTGTTTCTCAAACGGAAGGCTGGATCCTACCAAGGCTGCGTCCTTCCTAGTTCAGTCCTTCAGAGTCTTGTAGGCTAGACTCCTCATCGGCATATAAACGCTAGAATGAGACGCTCTAGTAAGTGCGCGTGGCTACGTCACATATGTTCCCGCCCTTACCGTCACGGCACAAAAACAATAATAAGACTTAGTTTAGGAAAAAAACCTTTGTATTACAAATCTTTATATTATTTGGCTTTCTATTAATGCAATACAATGAAAAACCGCCATCTATGATCTCCCTGTGGCATAAATTATTAAAGTAATTAAAATTAAAGTAATTTACACCAAAACAAAAGATAAAATCTATCCTTTCATGTCCGAAAACATTATTTTTGTCTTAGATTTCATAATCAATTCAGACAAGCTCAGTACGGACTCGTTTTTCGTCGGTTTATTTTCATGAAATGGAATGGGTACAAAGGATTGTGGGTGATTGAAGGTTGCGGAGGATACATCCCATGCATCCTTCAAATTCAGCTGAAAGGAGGAAGCGAAATAAAGGCTGTCTTCCAAGGATCCTTCCGATTGAGATGGCCTTCAGCGACGTTTGGTGGCAGCCGAGATATGCAGCCTTTGTAGGATGCAGCCTTCCGTTTGAGAAACACCCACAATGTCAATGAAAAGATGGGAGGCTATCAAATGCTTTCTACACTTGGCCAACAACAACGATCAGGTACCTGCTGGAAATCCAGGCTATGACAAGCTGTTCAAAGTGAGGCCACTCCTAACAGCTTTACAGGAGAGTTTTAATCACATCCCAATGGATGAGCACTTATGTGTTGATGAGCAGATTATACCATTCAAAGGGAAAAGCCAGCTGAAACAGTACATTCCAATGAAGCCTAAGCGCTGGGGCTACAAGATCTTCGTGCTGTGTGATGGGAATGGCATCGCCTACAATTTTGATCTGGTCCAATCACTACAGTGGAGGGCTTTCCAGACCTGGTTGCCAGCGGAAATATTGTTTTGAAGTTGGCCTCAATTGTGCCAATGTATATGTCTCACAAAATGTTTTATGACAACTGTTTTTTTAGTGTTGATCTTCAGGTGCAGCTTGAGAAAGCAGGGATCCACAGTGTGGGAACTGTAAGACAAAATCGTCTTACTGGATGTACCTTCACAGAGGACAAGGTTATGAAGACCTACAGATGTGGAACATATGAAGAATGACGGTACAGCACTAACAGCAGTGAAATGGTTCGACAACCGCCCAGTTATCCTCCTAAGCACATTTGCAGCAGCCACTCCAACCTCCACTGTGAAGCGGTGGGACAAGAAGAAGGAGGTCATTACAGTGACACGTCCAAACATCATTCAACTCTACAACGAAAGCATGGGTGGGGTGGATCTCTTGGATTCTCTCATTGCTCTGTACCGCACCAAAATCCACTCAAAGAAGTGGTACCACCGCATTGTGTTCCATATGATGGACATGACCGTGGTGGAAAGCTGGCTGCTCTACCGGAGAGACTGCAAGGATGTGGGGCTCACACAAAAAGCACAACTCAGTCTGCTTGACTTTAAAATTGACATTGCACACTACCTTTGCAAAGAAAACAAGGGTAGGCCCTCACAGAGCACTGAATCAGCTCTGGATGGGAAAAAACATCGGAGACCTGCCTTCCCACTGCCACCGCAGCCAGTACAACAGGACCAGACCAACCATTGGCTTATCATGGTGTCTCAAAAAGGCAGATGCAAGTGTCCTGGCTGTAAGGGCATTGTTAGGGTGAAGTGCACCAAATGTGAGGTGTACCTGTGCTTCACCTCTGAAAAAAACTGCTACATGAAGTTTCATACATAAAAAAAGGTGAAGTTTCAAGGATGGGGGGGGGGGGGGTGGCTCATGTTCATAGTCTTCCTCTCATAAGATAGCGTAATGTTGCATTTTCTGCAATGTTTTTGGTTATATGTCAACGTTCTGATACATGATATACAGTATTTGTTTTTAACTGTATAAGTTACCAATTTAAATAATATTCATGAAAAAAATGTAATGAAATTCTAAGAATATAAAGCATTATTCAGCAAAAAAGAATGGAATAATTAAAAGCACAAGCTGTTGGAAAGTATGTATAAGGTGTCGTTTATAAGTGTTAAAGCTTATAATATTGTAGCACCAATTGAATCAGCACAAACATTTCTGAGGAAAAATATTAACTATAAGTAAAGTTGCACCATGCCAACAAATCATAAAGTACCTTAAAATAATATTTTTTCCCCCATTTTTTTTTTTTTTACAGCACTTCAAGTTACAAGAAAAGAAAGTGTCAAATATTTTTTTTTTTTATAGGTATATCAATGTGTGCGGTAGAGGGTTAATATTAACTGCTTTTATTCATTGTACCTGCTCCGATGATTCTCTACCAAGATGTTTGATGAGAAATCTCTTCCCCTGGCTTGAGGTCAAGATCTGCAATGACAGTTTTAAGAGATGATCTCCAAGCCCAATAATTCATAGGTTTATCAAAGGAGCTCAATCTAGAAGTTACCAGCTGACTGCGTACAAGATACTTAACCAGGTTATAGGTGTTTGACGCACACTCAGAACTGCTTTGTGAGCTTGGAGCATGAGAGACACATACCCTGACGTGGGGAAGTAGGAGCAGTAGCCACAATGTCTTACATAATCTGCGGTGCGTTGGAGGCTGACCTCCTTAGAAGACTTTGATGCTGATATATGATCTATTTCCATGAAGGCTGCTGCTAGGATTTCCGTTTCTGCTAACTTTCTCTTTCTGCAGTGCTTCTAAAGGTTGCTTGGAGTCTGGCTTGTTCCACTTTAATCTCAATCTCTCTCTTTGCATGTGCAGCTCTTGCTTTGCCTGCCTCTGACCTTGCGTGAGCTTTTGTTACGGTTAAACTGGCAGTAGAACTTCTACATGAGGTAGTAGATTGTGAACTTGAGTGAGCATCTTCACCTCCTTTGCAACTATGGTGTCACCATGATGCTTTAGAGTCTTTAGAAGACACGATTGCTGTGCAGGCCTACAAGCAGTGATCTTCCTTCTCCTAATTAGATGCAGTTGTTAAACATTCATCTTTTTCAATTCACTGTGATGTCTTTTCACTGTCACTGGCCTCACTGGATGTTTCATAATCCAGCTATCCAGCTGCTGAACACTCTCACTATAAACTCCACGAAGACTCAATTTTTTTTAAGTTTAATCATGACAAGTGTGAAACTACAAAGAAAAGAAAATACACAAATGTAAATTTCACAAAGTAAAACATCAAATGAAGAAGCATTCATAAGGCAAAAAATAACCAACGATGCAATAAATTTATATCAACACAAACACTTAGAAATTACAAAATACCAAATATACTGCAGTATAAAGCAACTAAGCACTATATAGTAGGGCTGCACGATATATTGCATGCGATAGTCATGCGCATCTAGTCAGTAAAGCCGGTTCCGTGATTGGCGCTAAATCTCCATCACCTGTTTTCAAATGGAGCGGCATTTAATACACAGAGCCGTAGTTCACTGACAAACTATGCAATTCGCACTCAGAATCGCAGATGAATCGCCTGCGATATTGAACGTGATATTGCGTAGCTTGTCGATGAACTACGGCTCTGTGTATTAAATGCCGCTCCATTTGAAAACAGGTGATGGAGATTTAGCGCTAATCACGGAACCGGCTTTACTGACTAGATGCGCATGACTATCGCATGCAATATATCTTGCAGCCCTACTATATAGCATCATTTTAAACAATAAATACAAATAAAGATTACAGCGTCACACCATGATCAAACAATTACTTACAGACATTACATCTCAATGGGCTGTGAAAGGTAAAATGGACTTGGATGATAGGAACCGCATGGCGCACCTTGCAGTGAACACTAATCTAATATGGCCTACTTCCTCTTAAAACAGGAAGCCAGGGGTGGACTAGGAGGAAATTCATTTCACAGCCCAAAACGAATATCAAAATAAAAGTCATAAGTTGAAATAAAAAAAAAAATAAATAAAAAAGTTGAAATTTAAAGTCCAGCACAGCCGGAGTTTTTTTCACTGACTGACTTCTGCTCTCTCTAGGACTCTCTCAACATAAACAACAAAGGGCAGATGTATGTGTGATGTAAGTAAGAGATTCACTTCACAGTGTAGACAGCTTCATTAATTCTAGCGGGAGTTGTTTTGAGAGTGCTTAAAGGGTAACTAAACCCCTGGTCAGAGCCTAACTCCACCCACTGGCAATATTTGAAAAATGCTGGAAAAGTAGGCAGAGCCCAGCGGAGACAGAGGGGACGAACCGACTCCTGACTTGCTGCTGTGGTTTTGACGGCCAAGGGCGTGGTGAGCTCGTGCAGGGGCGTGGTTAGTAAGTGCCATCATACTTCACAGGGATATTGCGACATCCAATAGGAAAATTCAACTGCAGTAGCCACCGTTCAACCTGAAGAGGGCAGCACTCAGATGTTTTTACACCATTGTAGAATTAAAACAGTTTATAACCAAATGTCAAAACATTTACTCGAATCAATGCACAGCACTAATAAAGACACAGTCTTATGCCTGGCTCACACTACAGAATTTTTTGCCCGATTTAGCCCCGATTTCCCCTTCCTGAGAATCGGAGGGAAAATCTTGTCGAGCACCTCGATCGGTCCCGATGTTCGGCGCGGATTATCTGGTAATGTGAGGCGTTCACAGATAGAACTTTGAGCCTCCCGATCCTCTAGCAGACAAATCGGGGCCGCCCCGATCATATCAAACATGTTTGATATTTAGGATTTAAATTGGGGTGATGATGGCTATGATTACGTCAGCACTTATAACAGCCAATGTGCGACCGCAAAACAGCTGCTGTACGGCTCCGTTGAATAGTGGAGACGGAGGAAACTGCTTCTTGAAGTTTTGTAGTAACATGATTGTCTGTATAATATTTTGAACACGTATCACAACCGATAAGGAGAAAGAGAAGCGCTGGGGTGAAATCACCTCAGTTTTGAACATACCAGGTGAGTGAAAGCTGCTAGTATGCTAGCTATTATGTAAACATTGCTGACCAGCTGCTGCGTGAGATCACGTGAGGCGCTCCCTCTGGCATGATAATCTTAATAATATCTTGTAGTGTGTGCTGCGCCTCGAATTTCAAATTTTGTAGTGTCTGCATGTTTAAGATTTGAGGGAAGATAATCTGCAAAGATTCTCCTTATGTGTGTGCTGCAACCAGATTTCATAATCGGTTAGGATTTTAAAAATCCTGTAGTGTGAGCCAGGCATTACAGATCATTAACTTAAAAAAAGTTGTTTTAGGGTTTAGTTACCCTTTAAACACGTGCTTAAAATCAGTGATAATGTTCTTTGATAGTGTTCTTTGCTCGCTTTCTGTATTAGCTGCTTGAATACCCGAGGACATGTAAGCGCTGTAATCAGTAAATTACAATGTTTTTATTAAATTGCGATCACGTTAAATACAAATTCAGTCGTAGGTAAAAAAATATTTTGTCATGACACCCATATCTGGTATCTACTTGACGAAAACGACAGGTTTATGGTGTGCCAGTTTGATAGATTTTAGCTTTTTCCTGCAGTTGGTACACCCTCCGCCTTCCATAATCAGTATATATTTACATAGTATAGTAAATTTCTCTCTCACACACGTGCTATGTCAGTTTGCAGAGGATGAAGAGAAAATCAACAAGAATCTCAATTTATTTTAAGAATGGCTTGCGTTTTTAAACTAAATATTGTCCTTTTATTTGGTTTGCACATTTGCTGATTTATAATTATTTTAAAGGAAAAGAACTTCACTATTTAAAGAATAATTAATTGCTAATTAAAATTATATTGTTACATTAACCAGAAACAAAAGTAAATAAATTTATTTTTTAAATTTTTTATGGTGTGCTACCCCTGTTAATATTTTCTGGGGGTGCCACTGGCTTTTGGAAGGCATTCAAGCAGTTTTATTACTCAAAGCAAACGGTGCTGATAAGTTCAAGCAAGAGTCAACTCTCAACTCATGGTTACAAACACTAAATTTACCTGTGCACCATGGGGCGTGGAGTCCACTCTGTATCCTATATAAAACCATATTATAGAGAGGCAGGTTGTTTGACAGAACCAGACTTTCATCTTTGAACATGGCGGCGTTAAAGGCATGCAGTGCTCTAGTGACAGGGGCCAACCGAGGCTTGGGTTTAGAAATGGTCAAGCAACTCCTGGAGGCTCGTTGCTCAAACATTTTTGATGCATGTCGTGACCCAGATGGACCAAATTCTGAGGTAAGTATTCAGGAGCTCAATAAATCTGTTTTTCATCACTCACATTCTCTTTCTGATTCAGACACTGAGAGAACTTGCCAAAAGCATCCAGGTGTTGTCACCCTTGTGCAACTTGGTATATGTGCAATTGTCTTTTGGACTAAATTTTACATTACTACAGTTTTTAAGTTTTGAAATAACATATAATTTTTTCCCTGCTACTATTAGATGTTGCTGATCAATGCAGTATCAAAGAGTCTGCCAAAAAAGTGGGTTCTCTGCTGGGGAAGAACGGCTTGAACCTGCTTGTGAATAATGTTACCACAAAAAAAAAACATGCTGACCACCACTGTTGAGGACATGCAAAGCACTTCAACACCAACGTGATAGGACCTTTATTTGTCATTAGGGTAATGGAATTCACTTTTGGAAGCAAGCTGAATCTAAAACGAGGCTTTATTTTTTGCAGCATCTGAAACTCTTGGTTGTTAATGTCTTTAATCAGGAGTACCTGCCGTATCTGCGTACAGCAGCTAAAGCCAAGGGCAAACCAGGGATGTCATGTGATAAAGCAGCTGTGATCAACATCTCCACAGATGCAGCTTCTATGAGCATCATGCCAGTACTGAAAGAACCATTCCCATTCTTCCCATACAGCATCAGCAAGGTATTCAAGAATCCCAAGACCGATGGGCTTCAAAAAATGTATGTGGTTTGAAGCTTTGGAAATGTTTCTGTATGAAAAGGTCAGAATGTTTTATCAGAGCTGAATCCTTCTTGGTCTGATCTGGTTTCAACCTCTTACTTCAGTTTTCTGAGTTGTTATGGCTATATGGTTATAACCATACCAATTCATTTGAATGTGTATATTTGTGTATGTGTTTGTGTGTGTGTAAGTGGATGTGCCTGTTTTGCACTCTTGATGTTTCAGAGTGTAACCCCTTCCTTGCTGTCCACTATTTTTATTGCATTGTAGTTGAATTATTGCTTTTAATTTATATATTTGCTGTATTACAGTCACACCAGTTCATAGGTGTGTGTGTGTGTACATGAGTGTGTGTGAGTGAATCTGTTGGTTTTGCACTCTTGATGTTTTAGAGTTTCACCCCGTCATTGCTGTGTACTTTTTTCTGCATTGTGGCAGATTTGTAGATTGTACACTCAAAAATTTGCTGAATTTTTGTGTTTTTGTCAATTTCCCATTCATTTCCTATGGTCGGTCATTTTTGACCGAAGAGCACAAGTGTGACTATTTTTTTGTATGACCACTTAGCCTGCTCGAATCAATCCATAAATTTTTTTTTTGTGTGTGTTCACATTCCAAATGCCATAAAACTCACCAAGTTTCGTACCATTCCTATGAAGCTGTGATTTTTAAAAATTCAAAACAAAAAATGTTTTGGTCAAAAGTGACCGAAGAGCACCAGAGGGTTAATAAGGTTATTAGCCTAATAATTGTATCAGTATTTATTATTATCGAATTTGGCCCTCCAATGTCACAGTTTTAAAACATTAAGCATTTAGGAATATCCCAAAACCATGTCTTGAACTAAGCACTGACTGTCTGTATTTCTTTATACTTGAGTCTAAGTTCAAAATAAAACTTTATGAACCGCTCCATGTGAACATACGGAGCTGTATGAACCACTGAAAGCTGTAAAGTAAACAGGAAGAGTTTGTCCGAACTCAACAGGTTTTGAGCGAGAACACAAAACATTGGAAAAATATTTTTTCCTCCCACCCTGAATTTTTTCCACCTCCATGTCCTTTTAGGGGCTCCATATGATCCAGATAGCCTATTTTACCTATTATGATATGTTGTGTCAAATCAGAATTGCCCTTTTTACAATGCTAAGTTTAGTAAAGTAGTCAACATTTGAAGTGGATCAAAACCTTTCATCACTTCAAATGTTGACTACTGTAGCAGTAGCTTGGCAAACTCAGTAGATCTATGTAATAGTTTATCAAATTTAAGAATACTGATTAAAATGAAAAAGAATGATTAAGTGTCTTTAAAGGAAGGTTTTTTGTTTTTTTAAATGGTGTATGGGAAATTAAACAGCACAAAAAGTTTATGCATTCAGATAAATTACACAATATTGCAGTATTGTTTAGTTTGTTTTATTGTATTGTACACACAGAGAATGAAGTTAAACGTCAAACATTAATGACTTATCACTTTATTTATAAAATCACACACCAATGTGTTAGTTTCCACCCTCATGGGTAAAGATACTCCTGTCAGCCAGATACAACAAAAGAATGTGACAAAAAATCTTATCGTCAAACCACTCTACTGATAGCTAGGAGGAAGAAAAGAGAAAGGACCGGCTATACTTTGCACTTGTATTAATAGACGGCATGATTAATTTGATAACTATTTTAATTATAAAAGTTTGAAAAGGGGGCTTTCGGAGCAATGCCATAGAAGAACCCGAAGAAGCATTCAGTGAACAGTTTAACAGTTAAAAGAACTTAAAAAAAGTTTCTTTAGAAAAATCAAAAAAACTTTTTGTGGAATGGAAAGGTTCAGTGGATTTTAAAGGTTTTTCATGGAATCACAGACGCAAATAAAGAACCTTCATTTTAAAGAGTGAGTCTCAACAGGTAATTACTGGACAGTGGATGCAGAAGAAAATTCCATGACGTACAGTTTTAAAATGTGCTTACCTACATATGGTTCTATTTAAGTAAGTAAATAAATACATTTTTATTTTAAATGGAAAATGGACAAGTTGGACTATTTGGTTTCCAGCACACGTGAACATGCATATCAGAATGCTTTATGTCTATATGTTTTTAAACATCCTGACACAGTAACAACATTGGCTTAACCAATAGTGTTTTAAGATGGAGATATCTTGTTTGACCAATTGGAGCAGGTACAAAGGTTTCGGAAACAATTGGCTACAAATGGGAATGTTCCTTTTGAACAACCTATAAATAACTATCTCGCTCAAAGTCACAGTGGCAACAATGGAGCTACTAATTAGCTCATCAATTTCTGCATCATATCTTCCAGATTTTGCTTTAGGACTGTTGTTTTCTAGACCTTTAACCTCTACTTCCACTCCTGATAGCATTTATGATTTGCAATAATACAGCTTTTGGAAAGCATCCAAACAGTTTTATTACTAAAAGCAATCAGCACTGATGAGCTTACGCTGAGTCACTCTGAAATGTCATCTTGACTCATCATGGTAACAAACACGAAAAAGACCAGTGCAATATGGGGCGTGGAATCCACTCAGCTTCCTACATAAAAACCCAAATAGTGAGACAGCTTGGTTTACAGAACCAAACCGATCATCTTTGAACATGGCGGTATTAAAGGCATGCAGTGCTCTAGTGACAGGGGCCAACCGAGGCTTGGGTTTAGAAATGGTCAAGCAACTCCTGGAAGCTCGTTGCTCAAACATTTTTGCTGCATGTCGTGACCCAGATGGACCAAATTCTGAGGTAAGTATTCAGGAGCTTAGGTTCGAAGACAGCTCAATAAATCTGTTTTTCATCACTCACATTCTCTTTCTGATTCAGACACTGAGAGAACTGGCCAAAAAGCATCCAGGTGTTATCTCCCTTGTGCAGCTTGGTAAATGTGCATTTGTCTTTTGGACTATTTTTGACATGGCAACAGACAGCTTTTCTGGGTTTGAAATAAACATATCACATTTTTCCTGCTACTATTAGATGTTGCTGATCAATGCAGTATCAAAGAGTCTGCCAAAAAAGTTGGTTCTCTGCTGGGGAAGAACGGCTTGAACCTGCTTGTGAATAATGCTGCAGTGTTGCCACAAAAAACCTTGCTGACCGCCACTGTTGAGGACATGCAAAGCACCTTCAACACCAACGTGATAGGACCTTTATTTGTCATTAGGGTAATGGAAATCGCTTTTGGAAGCAAGCTGAATCTAAAACGAGGCTTTATTTCTCACAGCATCTGAAACTCTTGGTTGTTAATGTCTTTAATCAGGAGTACCTGCCGTATCTGCGTACAGCAGCTAAAGCCAAGGGCAAACCAGGGATGTCATGTGATAAAGCAGCTGTGATCAACATCTCCACGGATTCAGCGTCTATGAGCATCATGCCAGTAATGAAAGAACCATTCCCATTCTTCCCATACAGCATCAGCAAGGTATTCAAGAATGTATGTGGTTTGAAACTCAATTAAAATCAGATATTTGGAAATGTTTCAGTATGAAAAGGTCAGATTGGATTTCAAATAGTTTAATGTGTCCCTGAATAGAAAAAAGTAAAACTATTTGAAACTGAATGTAATGTTATAACGAGTGTGCTAATGAGCTGTGTGCAAAATCATCTTTATACACTGACTGCTACAGTTCTAACAAAAAAACTCTTTAACTGACTTGAAACTTTGTCATGCATCTGTTTTCCTTTCAGGCTGGTCTTAACATGCTGACTATATATACCGCAAGGGACTTAAAGGCAGATGAGATCCTCTGCATTTCCATTCACCCAGGATGGGTGAGAACGGACATGGGGGGAGATAAGGTAAATCTAGAATCAGTAATAAAGGAACCTCTCAGGACCTAAACACAACATGACACCTGAATCAAAAAAGCACACTGATGGTCTCTTTTTTGATAATGTTACACTATTTTAAATGCATGTTATTCCCTCTTTGTCCACCAGGCGCCTATTGATACCAGAAAAAGTGTGGAGGGATTGATGCGTGTCATTGGCAGCCTTACTGAGAAGCAGAATGGTGCATTCTTAGACTACACTGGAAAAACAATGCCCTGGTAAACCAAAAAAAAATTTTTAAAAGAGGAACTTTATCAAAGAGCTGATCCAGATGACCTAATATAAATAAAATAAGCATAGTCATTAATGTTTATGACATGTTCATCTTCATTCTCCGTGTGTTCAATACAATAAACAATACCACAATATTGTGTCTACACTGGAAAAACAATGCCCTGGTAAACCAAAAAAAAGTTCAGCTAAGGGCTGATCCAGATGACCTATTTTACCTATTAGAAATAAAGTGATAAGTCATTAATGTTTGACATGTTCAACTTCATTCTCCGTGTGTTCAATTCAATAAAACAATAAACTTTTTGTGCTGTATAATTTGCCATTCATCATTTTAAAAAAAACACCATCACAACACATATTTAGTATTTAATGTTAAGTGTTTTCTGACAGCATTTCTACAGTAAGCAAGCAATATGGGATGGGACTTAAAGATACTTAATCAGTCTTTTTACATTTTGATCAATATCCTTAAATTTTATAAACTATTACATAGATCTACTGAGTTTACCAAGCTGCTACTTCTACTAATCTTAGCATTGTGAAGAGAGCAATAAATACAACTGGCTTTTCTGATCATTTAAAATTACATATCAGTGGCGTTTATTTATATATATATATATATATATATATGAGGTAAATGTAAATATTTGTTAAATTATCCAAACATTTACTTTGTTAGACAACAAACTGGCCATAAAACTTAACATCATGTACTACCAATCAAAGGTCTGGACACACTTGACTGAGCTTCTTGTGGACTTTATAATCTGTTTATCTAAAGCCTTATGCTTTAATGCCTGAAATTAATTTTACATGCATGACAGACTTTTGCGTTTTAAATTTTGACAAGTCATGTCTTATGGCTAAGAAACTTCCACTGTATTAAAAGATAAATAACTGTTGGTGGGGAAAAGGAGGCTAGCAGTTATTGGGTGGACAGTTTGATACTGAGGACTTCAGAGAAATAACTGAATAATTATTTCTGTCTAAAATAATTGAATAATTACTCACGGTCAGTTTGCTTTAAGACCATAAACAACATGGGCTGACAACTACTCTATAAAGGGTGTGCATGCTTCTCTATGCTTAGACTCTACAAGGAATGGTAAAGAGTTTCTGGCCGTTGAATAAATGCTAGTGAAAGCCAAGTCTTTTTTGCTGTATAGCATTCAAAGATAAAGGCCTAATACACTCTTGAATATAAAGGTTCCAAAAGGGGCTTACGGAGCAATGCCAAAGAAGAACCATTATTGCTTCCCCAATGATTCATTCAGAAGTCCATTCAGTGAACAGTTCTTAAAATAACTTAAAAAAGGTTCTTTAGAAAAATCTAAAGACCCTTCTGGAAAGAACATTTGTGGAATAGAAAGGTTTTTCATTTTAAAGAGTGAGTCTCAACAGGTAATTGCTAGACAGCTAATGCAGAAGAAAATTCCATGACAGACAAATTTAAAATGTGCTTACCTACATACAGTTCTATTTATAAAAAAAAAGAAAAATTATATATATATATATATTTAAAAAATAATAATAATAATAAAAAAATTATATATATATATATATATATATATATATATATATATATATATATAAAAAATAATAATAATAAATAATTTAAAAATTATATATATATATATATATATATATATATATATATATATATATATATATATATATATATATATATATATGTATGCATGTATTTATTTTTTCCCAGCATGCACGTTAACATGCATCCCAGAATGCACCTCACAAGTGAGAACGCCCAGAGTGTGCAGAGTTGGAATCCAGATGAATGGTGGTGACTTTAAATGAAGATCGAATATTGGTCACACCTGGTCATACTTCAGTTTGACTTATTTAATGATTTGATTTAATTCTAAAACTTAATTCTAATTTAGTAGATTAAAAGGTAAACGTTTCCAAATCTTTGACTGGTACTGAATAACTGAAGCAGAAATACACAAATAAAACTGGCATCACCAGGAGGCACTGTTCCAAATTGCCACTCTCACAGGGCAGATCTTCAGTGGCCCTGGATTGTTTCCATTTATATTTGCCCCCGGACAGAAAAAAGGGAACATTGTCTCAGTAAAGTGGTCATTGAATGTGTAGATAGGTGTGACACCCACTGAATCAAAGAAGCTGACCTCTCCATTATTATAGTCGATCTTCACCCGAACCCTTTCCAGGTGGCCCTTCAGGTTGAGCGATTTATGTGGGGTGGTCATGGCCGTGTACTTCCCATCAGAGAGAGCGATGGTCCAGAATCCTCCTTCGGGACAGCCTGAGATTTTGCCTTTCCTGGCTACCGATGCTTTAACCACACCAATTACCCAGTCATTATTTTGGCCCACGTCCACCTCCCAGGAATGACATCCTGTGGTGAAACCCTCGGAGCCCAGTACAAAAACCAAGTGGTCAAAGCGCTCAAGGTTATCAGGCAGCTCTTTCATCGTCCCCGTGTTGGACACACTCGTGAGATTCTTGCTAAGAGACAAACAGGGGTACGCTGTGTTGGGGTCCAACGCCACTGGAGCTAAGTGGTGGAGAAAGCGGGGAAAACAATGTATATTTACGTACCAGTGTTAAAATGTCAAATTTGTTCAATTTAAATGTAATTTAAGTGTATCATTTTTTTCAGTGTTAAAAGTGTTTTTTGGGAATTTTTTTTTTAAAAACACTCTGACACAGTAACATTGGCTCAACCAATAGTGTTTTGGGGCGGGAATATCAGGTTGTTTGACCAATCGGAGAAGGTGGAAAGGTTATGAAACCTGTCTGAAAACAATCACTTTTTGCAATTCCGTTGGCCAAGTTAGTAATTACACCCATTAAATAGTAATTACACACTTCAGCTTTAAGAAAGTAAGTACAGTTGATAAATATAATTTAATAGATAATACATTTAATACAATTAAATACCACATTTAATTGATCTTTATGAATTATCCATAAACATGTAAGCATACAACATATGGGCTATTTCTAGAAACATTAAAAGATAGTCAGTATTCAGTTTTTGAATGACACATATATATATATATATATATATATATATATATATATATATATATATATATATATATATATATATATATATATATATTCATTATATAAATAATGAAATATATTAATATATTGAATATAAATATATTACTATATAAAATATTTTTCATTTTATAATTTTATTATCATTTAATAATTTTTTTTGCATTATATTATTGTATGTATCATGCTGGCTGAAAACCATTTCCCAGAAAGCTCTACTTTACTCAAAGTCTTCAAATTGGAGCCAAACAACGTGATGCCGATTTATAAAATAAAAAAACGTACACAGAACACATGAGTGATACTCTGAAAGTCTTTGAACTGCAGTTCAGTTTTTTTTTTTTCTGTCCTTCTAATTCAACCTGTCAGACATTCTATTCAAATTTCAACTCCTGAATTTATAGGGAACCTATTCAGAAATTCTAAATGTTTACACAAACTCATCCAACTCTGTAGTAACTGAACACTCACTGTATTCCACCAGGCTCTGCATTTTTTCCCACACTCTGAACTTCAGCGAGGTCATGTGCTCCGCAACGTCGATTAGAGAATTGGGGACGTTTTCTGGTTCGTTAAATGTTATCTGAGCTCTGGAAGGACATTCATTCAGGTTAGTTGTTTTTTTTGCAAATAGATCAATCAAATACTTTCAAATGTACAATGTACTATTACCTCTTTTTGACATTTTTGTAGTTCTGTGGGAAAAGAGTAAAATCAGTTATTTGTGCTAACATTTGTATAAACTTGATTAGTTAATCCAAATACAGCAGGTTACCTGTAAAAACAGGCTGTCCGCATTAGCAATCTCGTTTTCAATGGCCATGACAGCCTGAGAAAAGGTGAGTATATCACGAGCGATTATGTCTGTTGTTTTCTTCATCGTCTGTTTCTTGGTCTCCTCTTCTTCTGCCAGCACTGCAATTCTTGCAGCTTCTTCCTTTAGGAGAAATTGCCGAAGCTCTTCAAACTCCTCGTGAATTTGTTTCTCTGTCTGTTGTCTTTGGTTCTATGTGAACCCAACATAAAGTGTAGAGGGTAATTAAGTGATTATCCTAGTTATCTGTTGATGGTTAGTGTGTCATATGATGTTTGTTAGTGTGGATCTTGTTCTTTGTTGATACCTTGATGTGGACAGTTATGTCATCACATTGCTGTTTGGCCTCATAGAAGCGTCGAAGACTTTTCTTAAGTGGGATGACAATCTGCCTCATTTCCTCCTGGAGAAAAAAAGAAGTACATCTCAATCCAACAATGTCCAAAAACAACCCTCTAGGACAGTTTGTAAACCGTAAACAAGAATCCCACAAGACTTCAAAATAAATTATTAATAATAATATAGAAATTGCGCCAAAAAAAAAAAAAAAATCAAGTTCTAACTCTAGAAAAACACATATTCAATATTAATGTCATTACTTTTGAAAAGTGTATTGACTTGACCTCAGTTTATAAAATTCCCAGATATTATGAAGTTTTCCATGAACATGAAAATTTATTTTTTTCAAGAACACTCGCCAGATTCCAAAATTGTAATTTAGTAATAGTAACTAACCAAGTTTATGTCTTTTTGATTTGGCAAGGTAATCTGTATTATATCATTAAAATGCAAAAAATAATCACGTAATTATTGAATATACTGTATATATGTATAATAATATAGTATTTAATATAGTAATCAAACTGCATGTATACATTCTGGCAGCATTTATTGTTGTACCTTTAGTTTATGTATATTAAATATTTACAATTAAAAAATAATTTACAAAATATCTATTGCATCACAGTAATAAGAATTGAAAATGACAAATACAATACAAATATCTGGATGCGTTATGGTAATAAGGATTTTTGAGGGTTAATATGCATGTCATAAATAATTTCAAAATAAAAACGACCAAAAGCTTTAGTATTATTTAGCCTTAGTATTTTGGCTCATTTGTGTTAAAAATAAGGCATACTTTGAAAATAATTTCTTAAAACTAAGAAATATTCTTAGAAGTACATCACCTTAAGATCATTTGCTGCCTCTTCCAAAGGACACACAGTGTGGCCTTGATGTTTCTTGGACGTTTGACAAACACAGCAGAGAACCTCTTCATCGTATTGGCAGAACAATTTGAGTCCCTCTCCGTGAGTGGCACAGAGAGCATCTGCTTTAGACACCCCGTTGGCCAAATATGAGCCCGCTATCGCAGATGCTTGTCCTTTCCGCTCCTGTGCGATGGCGTCGCACACGTTCTTCAGAGCCAGACTCACGGTGGGCTCCGTCAGAGAACTCTTCCTCCTGCACACGGGACATTCCCTCTTGGCTGCCTTCTTGTTCCAGAAGGCCTGAAGGCAGAGGCGGCAGAAACTGTGGCTGCACTTCAGGACCACGGGATTGGTGAAGATCTCGCAGCAGACCGGACAAGAGAGCTCATCCTCTAAGGGCGACTGCGTGTGGGACGACAAAGCTCTCGGACGCAGAACTGGGATGTTTTTAAGACTTGGAAGGGTGTTTGCTCTTCCAGGTTGAGAGGAAGCCCTCGGTCGCAAGGGCATGGCTGTTTGGTGTTGCTGGAGTGGAGTCCACTCGCTTTTGAAACCAGAAACGTGACGAGCCCAAGCTGTACTTGCAGTGTTTCATCCAGATCACAAGCACCCTCACGTTCCAAAAACAAGTCCGTCCTTCACCAATAATTACCTTTTATAGAGCCGTGACTATCCTTAACTCAGAAATTCTCAGAAATCTGTCTTTTGACCACACCTCGTCCACTGGGTTTTTATTTACGTCACTCTAATATGCAGTCTTAGTTTATTACTGGATCAACTTGTGCTTGAGGGGAAAACAAACCACCATTGATCCGTGAAATGTTTGGTGTAAGCATTATTGTTTTGGGAACTCAGAGGCAACGTGAGGGGTTGCAAGAAAGCAAATGCTTTCTAAATGCTGCAGGGACATTTACGCAAAGTAACGTAGACGGAAAACTCCACATATAGCAATATGGAAAACATGGCAAAAATGTGTTTCTAACAGGTTAACTTACAAATACTACACCAAATCACTCTTAAATCGTATTTTCAGTGTAGGTCACTCGTTCCTTTGTATGTTCACAATGGTAATGTAAAAGTAAAGAATGGAAATATGCCCTTGGTGAGGTTGTTCAGCCAAGGAGAACGAATCCAATGTTTCAATGATCAACCATGAGAAGGAAACACCTACTGCATTCCAGAAAAACAAATCCACACAACTCATTTTGTTTGTTTTAATATTGTTGAGAGATCTAACAAATAACAATTTGGTGCAATAGCATTTCTGTCAATGAAAAAAACAACAGCAGATATAACAGACTTATATCATGATTATTGCCATTTGAAGGTAGTCTGAGACAGTGTAACATGAGTCCATCAAAACCATTACATCAGTGTAAACTATTCATTCTAAATGTGTTCAAAAAGCATCGAAAGAAAGTGTCCAAAGTAAATCAACGACAAGAGAGCTGTGTTTAAGCTACACTTATAGTTTTACAGTATGTAAAAAGTAACACCAAAATATTGTTTTTTTTTTTTCTTTTAAACTTTTTAATCTGGGTCCTTTAAACATTAACCTACATCTTCGATAAGACAAGACGCCCGGCTAAACAATAAAAAAAGAAATATAAAGTTTAAAGATTTAACCATCACATGATCAGTACTTTACATTTCAAACATGCTCTGACTTTACAGGTGTGAAATACTACAGTGTTGAACTGCCTGGTTAAGAGAGTAATAATCAGCTCTGAGTTCCACTAACTCAACATGTGCTCAGTGTAAGATGCATGTGTTTGGTCATATTTGCAGTAATATTGTCAGTATCTTGGAAATGCTTACTGGACTGGCTGTAGTGTAGTTTCCGTAAACACATCAACACTATATACACTCAAATCAATACAATCAATACCATCTAACGCCTATACCATCAGTGCTATACACTTGTAAGCTGGGCAATATATATATATATATATATATATATATATATATATATTTTTTTTTTTTTTTTTTCCTTTCTTTTTCAAAAGCCATGTTTTGCACGCGTGTATATGTATACACACAACATGGATTTTCAAATCTATCCATTTCACTCCAATAATGGTTTGTTTGTTTGAAACTATCCTATCACACAGCCCAACTTTTAAGCTCTTCATACCTCCTCCACTACTCCTTTAAAGAATAAATACTGTAACAGGTTAAACACTGTAATACTTCATGATATTTCTTAATACTGATTTTACTGATAAAAAAAGACAAAGATTTCCTTATGTTTGGCATTATGTGGTAGACACTACTAAAATGAAAATGGATGGTTTATTTCTTTCCCATTTCTTTTACTCTTTTAAAATAAGAGCTAAGCCACGGAACTGGAAATGTAAAGCACTAGAGGTCATTTAGAAACGGTTCATTGCAACAGCTTCAAAGCCACTTGAAATCCTTTGTATAATAGAGAACAGGAGTACATAACAAGACAGCACATGCTTTAGGGAATCATTATAGTGTTTATCAGGGTCAGATCCACACCGCGGAGACAAACCCACACCTACAGTGCAAACCAGCATTGCCTCAATCTCTGCACTGCGTGTTCTGTGCCTTACCGTGCAATTTATACAGCGTAGGGCAACACAGTGCAAGTGAAAGTCACAGTTTGTAACAGAGTAACCTCACAGGGGTGCCAAACACGGGCCCTGGAGTAAACACCTTGCAAATTCAATGAGTCTCAGCATCTTTTGCTTAATATCCTACTAAATAAGACATTTCAAGTGATTAGGCTCAACCTATTCAATTCTGAATACAATTTTAAAATGCATTCAATGTAGTGTCTTCATAACATTTGCATCTTAAAAAAAAGTGGAGTTAGAGGCCTACATACAAGTGTTTCCAGCGTTCTTAAAAGCATCCAAGCATATGCTCCCAAAATAAACAAAAATAAAACTCAATAGTGTTCCTAAAGCAGTGTTTTCTAGAATTACCACTTTTAGCCATTTCTAGAATTACACCCGACCGACCTTTGCATCACCTATGGCACCCCACACATCAAACACAAACTCATCCGGAAATGCGAAATCACCCAGAGTCTCGTCCAAAGCTTCAGCAAACTCATCCGGGTTCTTTTTGTCTTTGCCGAGCTCCACCATCGTGGCAGCTGTAAATGAGTGTGGGAGTTAGAAACACCACTTAAAAAACATCTGTACAAAAACCGCAAGATGCAGGGAAACATACCAAGTTCACTGTCTCTAATGCCCATGTAGCTCTCCAACAGATCATCGACTTTCTCGATAGCTTTTTCTTCAAATGCTGACGGCTGCAACACAAAGAATGAAAATATTAAAGATTACCTTGCTCAGCTTAAAATTATGATTAATTAATTAATTGTGCAACTGTGGTTGGTTGTCTGCAATGTTTTTCTAAAATGTTGTTGCAAATTTTGCTGATTAGTCACCAGAAAAATGTTATCTAGCTGGCATAGCATGAGGTAACATAACACATAAGGTTTTGCCGATTTTATAAAAATTGTGAAAGACTTGAGCATCAGTAAAAATACTGTAAACTACAAAACAATCTTTAACATCTGCATTACTGACTACAAGTGTGTTTATGAATATATATGGTGTGTGTATAATATATATATATATATATATATATATATATATATATATATATATATATATATATATATATATATATATATATATATATATATATATATATATATATATATATATATATATATATATATATATATATATATATATATATATATATATATATACACATACATACATACATACATACACACATACACGTATACATGTTTAACCCTTAAATGCACGAATGTTTCACCAATCATTATTACATATTCAGGTCTTTAGCAACCCGAACCTATATATCCAGCACGGATGGATCTCTAACTGCTGCAATAGCAAAGACCTCTCTTGATATTTTAAGAACAATTACAGAAGAATAAAATAAAGCATATTTTGTTAGCTTTTGAAACTTAAAAGGGTTCAATTTGAGCAGATGATTTTACCATCGCTGTCATCGTCAGAGCGCACTTCCACAGCATCTGCCTCATATTCACGATCTCATCCATATTCTCAAAACTATAATTTTCAGTGACTTCAAAATCAATATTTTGATCACTGGTGGCTTATTCACCACATCCAGCATCAAATGGCAGTGACATTTATATTTCATTGCATATAGTAATTGCTCTGCAGTAAAGTCATTCAAACCAGTTAAATTTTTGCTGATGATATTCGTTTGTTGTATGCCTGCGGTAATTATGAGTGAAACATCACGTCATCATTGTGTATCAAACAGTGCCACCTCGAGGAATAAAGATGCATTGCACGTATTGAGTCATCAGATATGTAAATATAGTTGCACAGAAATAAAATACATACACATTTACATTCCTCTGGTCTCTAGCGACCCTATACACTTTTTTTTTTTTACAAAAAAGTAATCAGAAAACAGGCATTCTTTTCTATTTTACTATTTTTTTTCTTGTTACAGTATCTCACAGAAGTGAGTACACCCCTCACATTTTTGTAAATATTTTATATCTTTACATGTGACAACACTGAAGAAATGACACTTTGCTACAATGTAAAGTAGTGAGTGTACAGCTTGTATAACAGTGTAAATTTGCTGTCCCCTCAAAATAACTCAACACACAGCCATTAATGTCTCAACCGCTGGCCACAAAAGTGAGTACACCCCTAAGTGAAAATGTCCAAATTGGGCCCAATTAGCCATTTTCTCTCCCCATGTGACTCGTTAGTGTTACAAGGTCTCAGGTGTGAATGGGGAGCAGGTGTGTTGAATTTGGTGTTATCGCTCTCACTCTCTCATACTGGTCACTGGAAGTTCAACATGGCACCTCATGGCAAAGAACTCTCTGAGGATCTGAAAAAAAGAATTGTTGCTCTACATAAAGATGGCGTAGGCTATAAGAAGACTGTCAAGACCCTGAAACTGAGCTGCAGCACGGTGGCCAGGACCATACAGTGGTTTAACAGGACAGGTTCCACCCAGAACAGGCCTTCGCCATGGTCGACCAAAGAAGCATGCATGTGCTCAGCGTCATATCCAGAGGTTGTGTTTGGGAAATACACGTATGAGTGCTGCCAGCATTGCTGCAGAGGTTGAAGGGGTAGAGGGTCAGCCTCTCAGTGCTCAGACCATACGCCGCACACTGCATCAAATTGGTCTGCATAGCTGTCGTCCCAGAAGGAAGCCTCTTCTAAAGATGATGCACAAGAAAGCCCGCAAACAGTTTGCTGAAGACAAGCAGACTAAGGACATGGATTACTGGAACTATGTCCTGTGGTCTGATGAGACCAAAATAAACTTATTTGGTTCAGATGGTGTCAAGCATGTGTGGCGGCAACCAGGTGAGAAGTACAAAGACAAGTGTGTCTTGCCTACAGTCAAGCGGGTGGGAGTGTCATGGTATGGTCGCCACACAAAATATTAACACTTTGGGCCCAATTTGGACATTTTCACTTAGGGGTGTACTCACTTTTGTGGCCAGCGGTTTAGACATTAATGGCTGTGTGTTGAGTTATTTTGAGGGGACAGCAAATTTACACTGTTATACAAGCTGTACACTCACTACTTTTACATTGTAGCAAAGTGTAATTTCTTCAGTGTTGTCACATGAAAAGATATAATAAAATATTTACAAAAATGTGAGGGGTGTACTCACTTCTGTGAGATACTGTATATATATATTTATTTATTTGAGATGCGCGGATGAGCTCAAACGTCACCCAAATCCGCTGCTTCAAATAAATTATCCGCCCGCCACCCACCCGCACCTATATTTTTCTCTGATTTAGACCCTACCCGCACCCGATCGTCACATTACAATGATTCTAATTAGACTAATTCTTAGTTTTGCACGATGATATGATGAATGGATGGTTCAGTTTTAACAGCAAATTCAGTGACGTGAGAGCTGATCTGCGCATCACGTCTGCTGCGCATTACGGCTCCGACGCGGCCACAGGAGCTGATCACGGTTGCTCTAGTCAAGTCAATGCTTGTGTTTATAGGCTATGTATATATATTATACCAGCCACGCCACGGCACGATTCAGAAGCATCCCAGAATCTCGTGGTCTAGCGAATCAAGTTGCTTCGCTCCTGGTGTGATTTGGCACCGCGTGGAGGATGGAACAAAACGTTGTCGGAGCCGTAAGGGGTAATGGTAACAGACCTGTGCATACAACCGCCATCGGCGCATCACTAATATATATGTATATATTTTTTTACTACATGCGTGTATATATAAATATATATATATATATACACACACACACACACACACACACACACACACACACACACACACACAGTGGGGCAAAAAAGTATTTAGTCAGCCACCAATTGTGCAAGTTCTGCCACTTAAAAAGATGAGAGAGGCCTGTAATTTTCATCATAGGTATACCTCAACTATGAGAGACAAAATGAGAAAAAAAAAATCCAGAAAATCACATTGCAGGATTTTTAAAGAATATATTTGCAAATTATGGTGGAAAATAAGTATTTGGTCAATAACAAAATTTCATCTCAATACTTTGTTATATACCCTTTGTTGGCAATGACAGAGGTCAAACGTTTTCTGTAAGTCTTCACACGCTGTTGCTGGTATTTTGGCCCATTCCTCCATGCAGATCTCCTCTAGAGCAGTAATGTTTTGGGGCTGTCACTGGGCAACACGGACTTTCAATTCCCTCCAAAGATTTTCGATGGGGTTGAGATCTGGAGACTGGCTAGGCCACTCCAGGACCTTGAAATGCTTCTTACGAAGCCACTCCTTCGTTGCCCGGGTGGTGTGTTTGGGATCATTGTCATGCTGAAAGACCCAGCCACATTTCACCTTCAATGCCCTTGCTGATGGAAGGAGGTTTTCACTCAAAATCTCACGATACATGGCCCCATTCATTCTTTCGTTTACACGGATCAGTCGTCCTGGTCCCTTTGCAGAAAAACAGCCCCAAAGCATGATGTTTCCGCCCCCATGCTTCACAGTAGGTATGGTGTTCTTTGGATGCAACTCAGCATTCTTTCTCCTCCAAACACGATAAGTTGAATTTTTACCAAAAAGTTCTATTTTGGTTTCATCTGATCATATGACATTCTCCCAATCCTCTTCTGGATCATCCAAATGCTCTCTAGCAAACTTCAGACGGGCCCGGACATGTACTGGCTTAAGCAGGGGGACACGTCTGGCACTGCAGGATTTGAGTCCCTGGCGGCGCAGTGTGTTACTGATGGTAGCCTTTGTTACTTTGGTCCCAGCTCTCTGCAGGTCATTCACTAGGTCCCCCCGTGTGGTTCTGGGATTTTTGCTCACAGTTCTTGTGATCATTTTGACCCCACGGGTGAGATCTTCGTGGAGCCCCAGATCGAGGGAGATTATCAGTGGTCTTGTATGTCTTCCATTTTCTAATAATTGCTCCCACAGTTGATTTCTTCGCACCAAGCTGCTTACCTATTGCAGACTCAGTCTTCCCAGCCTGGTGCAGGTCTACAATTTTGTTTCTGGTGTCCTTTGACAGCTCTTTGGTCTTGGCCATGGTGGAGTTTGGAGTTGGACTGTTTGAGGTTGTGGACAGGTGTCTTTCATACTGATAACGAGTTCAAACAGATGCCATTAATACAGGTAACGAGTGGAGGACAGAGGAGCCTCTTAAAGAAGTAGTTACAGGTCTGTGAGAGCCAGAAATCTTGCTTGTTTGTAGGTGACCAAATACTTATTTTACAGAGGAATTTACCAATTAATTCTTTAAAAATCCTACAATGTGATTTTCTAGATTTTTTTTTCTCATTTTGTCTCTCATAGTTGAGGTATACCTATGATGAAAATTACAGGCCTCTCTCATCTTTTTAAGTTGGAGAACTTGCACAATTGGTGGCTGACTAAATACTTTTTTGCCCAACTGTATATATAAAATACTTTTGAATATATTAATAAATATATGGAATCAAAATATAACTCTTTCATTTCCAGCTTCTTGCAATTTGACTTTTCGAAATTCCCTAATATTTCAAGGGTTTCTATGACTGTAGGAACTGAAAATATGTATAGTTTTTCATTACTACATATGATATCAAGTAATGAAAAAGTCTTCTAAACAAGTGCAAATTCTAAGTACTTTTCCGTGAGCGTACAGCTGCTTCTATGAGATCTAGGTTTTCCTCATATTAATCACAATCCGATTATATTATTATATGTGACAATATGCTGAATTGCGAAATATGTATTGAAGTGTGTATCATATTACAAGACAGCTAGACACGCCTAGACCTCTCCAATCACACAAATGCAAACACGTATCCGCTGACTCGTGAACTGAATTGATTTGAGTTCACTGTGCATTTAACCTGATGGTCTTACCAGTTCCTCTACGGTGGCTGGTCCTTTAGACCTCAGGCGCAGAGTTCCTCTGCCCGTTCCTAACTGTGAAGAGCCCGACCTGCTTCCTGACCGCTGACTGATCATGTCTTTAAAAAAAGGGGGGAAAAAAATAAACATCATATCAGATTCACTGTGGCCATCATTGTCATCTACATTTATACCTGTTGTATGTATGGCGACAGAAAACATGTAAATGTTAAAGGTCCCATGGCATGAAAATTTAACTTTATGAGGTTTTTTAACATTAATATGAGTTCCCCTAGCCTGCCTATGGTCCCCCAGTGGCTAGAAATGGTGATAGGTGTAAACCGAGCCCTGGGTATCCTGCTTCGCCTTTGAGAAAATGAAAGCTCAGATGGCCCAATCTGGAATCTTCCCTTTATGTCGTCATACGGGGAAAGGTTACCTCCCCTTTCTCTGCTTTGCCCGCCCATGAGAAAATGAGCTACTACCGTGCGAGGCGAGCGCAATATTTTTTTTCCTCGAGAGGCATCATGGCTTGCAAACGAGCGAAGCATGGCAGTTGCTCAGTGTTTGGATGAACAAATGAACACTGAAGTATTTTTTTAGTTCCTTCATCCGAGCCTATGGCTAGCATTAGCTACATGATAATAACTGTAACAGCATACATAAACAAACCAACTAAAGTTCTGTATCCAGACACAATATTTTAAACTAACCATTCGGAGACGTCCTGATAGCTGCTGAGTTGCAGCTTCTTCATCCGGTGCTTCTCCATCCGGATCAGATTCTGGGTCAAACTGAAAAGCTTGAATGACTGCGTGTCTACGAGACATTGCGATACATCCACTGTCAACATTAGCGCATGATAGCGCAATCTGGTTAAGGCCACACCCCCACCCTCCACCTTGCCCCGCCTCTCTCGTCCTTAAAGCTACAGACACAGGAACGGCACGTCCTAAGGAAAGCTCATTGTGGGACTGGCTCATAGTGGCTCAAATTCTGCACCAAGGCTGAATTTCGGGAAACAGACTTCAGATACAGTATTAGGGACCACTTAGGCCTATATAAAAGCATCCAAAAAGCAGCATGTCATGGGACCTTTAACAGCTTTATTGGGCACTCAGTTGTATTACAGTACGTGACAGTTCATGGAGTAGAAAATCTGAAGTGCCAAAACTTGTCTAAACGCAAACCTGACGCAATGACATCATAAATATGCAAATGTATGTGAGACGTCACCTGCTGCCACAAGTGTCACAAAATCCTGAAGGAAACACTGTACAGGATATTCAAAAAAACTTACCAAATGCCTTCAAAGGTTCCACCAGCTTCAGGAAAAATGTTTTCCCTTTGGGCAGTTCCTTCAGCATCTTGGCAACCTCATAATGGCGGCAGCCAATGAGTATCTGCCCGTTGATTGACTCGATCATGTCGCCTACGTTGATGACCTGGATCTGATGAATAATACTGCCTTCTCTTATTCTCTGCAAAGGAAACAGATGATTTTCAGATTATAGCTTTGCAGCAGGCTGGGCAGTATGACCGGTCAAGATGGGGATAAACTTATTATTAAGAGGTGTTTGTTAAGTATAACGTGAAGTAGGGTGTATATACTCTTTACGGTTGTTGAGCAATGACACAGCTTGACTACAATATAGAATTGATATAGAATTCAACTGATGTACGATCACAAGCATACATATATCAGCTCATTTACAACAATTAAAAATTTTAACAACCCTTTTTGTAATGTTAGTTTTAGTACTGTTAATCTTTTGCTTTTAAAACATGTGGGGCTTATAAATGAGATGAATGATCTTCATTTGTTTTTTGTGGGTTTTTAAGACAAAATAAGCAAATGAGAGGAAGGACAATTCATAAGATTATCCGAAATAAGCATTACTTACATGGTTATTTAATGCTTAAAACATTTTTGTTGATTTTCCACCAAGAATAACTGTGATGTACACTACCACTCAAAAATTTGGGTTCAGTTTCTGAAAAAAGTATCTTATCATCACCAAGTCTGAATTTATTTGATCACAAATACAGTAAAAACAACATATATTGTGAAATATTTAGGGGTGTCAACGTTAACGTGTTAACGCATGCGATTAATCTAAAAATTTTAGCGCGTTAATATTTTTTTTAACGCAAATTAATCATTTGATAAGGTTTGACCCCAACTTCTTCCCGTCATCGCAGCGCGGAAGGTCATCTATCATTGTGTGATGAGGGTACAGAACCAGTGTTGCCAGGGTAACGACACAAGTGGGCTATTTTGAAAATACAGACGCGGGAAAAATTACAGAGCCGTGGGTTGCGGTTTTTGGGCTACTTTTATAGTGTACCACGGCCACCCAAGGTGTATATAGACAAATAAAAATTAAAATAGATCCTTTTACTAATGTGTATTATACTGGGAATGTATCCCTGGCGACTTAAGAACGGAGAGGCGGTAACATCACAAACAACACGAGTTTCAGTCAGAGCACATGTTAAGGCTTAATAAACATGACAACAGCCAGCAGAAATAAACATGACAACAGCCACTATAGATTATATAAGATAATAAACATACGATTACGATAGGATATTTGTATGTGACTTTCAGATGAATGTGTACATCTGAAATGCTAATTTGTGCAGCGATATAAAAGGCTATAAATAATAGCATATTTTAACAACAGCAAACGACCAAATTCCACATGTGATCGTAAAAGGAAGTTATTACAAACACTCGATGGTGGTTTGAAGTGAGTTCTGAGTAAAAGTGTATTATTAATCTCATAAATTGTCTTATGTAGCATGATGCTAATATTAGCTCTAATGCAGCTGCAGAACAGGTCCAATTCTTCTTCATAATGCATTTTGTCATAATACTTCACGTAAGGTCGCAAGAATGTTTTGTTGTATTTATTTAGAAATACTCTTGATAATAGTTGGGTAAATGTATACTGGGACTGAAGCGATGTGGCTTGGGAAATGTTTTATTGCCAGTTTAAAGGCTGATAATGGCTGAATAAAAACAAAAGAATAAAGATAAAAGAATAATAAGGATCATGTCTCATACCTGGCGGAAGTGTGAAAGATTCTGTTTCCTTAAACTAGTTTGTCACGCATTTCTTTATTTCAACACATTTACAGGTAAATCCCAGTATTTTAAATTTGTGATTAATCACAGTCTATGACTGTGATTAACGCGATTCAATTTTTTAATCGATTGACAGCACTAGAAATATTATTATAATTTCAAATGAATGTTTCCTATTTCATAATATTTTAAAATGTAAAATTCCTGTGATCAAAGCTGAATTTTCAGCATCATTCCTCCGGTCTTCAGTGTCACGTGATCCTTCAGAAATCATTCTAATGTGAAGATTTGCTGCTTAAGTACCATTTATTATTGCTACCAATGTTGAAAACAGTTAATATTTTTTGAGAAGATTGTGATCACTTTTTTGTTGCTGAATTCTTTAATTAAAAAGTAAGCTCCAAAGAACAGCATTTATTTAAAATAGAAATTTTTGTAACATTACAAATGTCTTTACTGTCAGCATGCTAAATAATAGTATTAATTTCTCATTTAAAAATTCATCTTTCTGACACCAAACCTTTGGACAGTATTGGAATATGTATTGAAATTAATCAAGCTGTAACATTAAAGTTTGGTCACACAACACTCTTAGTTTTACCATCAAAATCATGAATGTACACGCTTCCTTAAAATCACAGGTCATTCCTCTCACCTTTATGAAAGCATAGCCAGCTCCATTATCAGTGATCGTGAGCCCCAGTGCATCCTCTCCTTTAAAGACCTCCACCTCTTTTTTCTGGCCCTTCACATGAGCGAATATAAAGTCCTCCAGTCCGATCTGGCCACCCAAAAGTTTGTCCATATCCACTTTGTGAGTATTCAGTGTGCAAAACATCACCTGACATAAGAACATAAGCATTTAGTCAGTATAATCACCAAGGCCTGCTTTTATAACACAAAGGGAAATGCCGCTCACCTCTGTTGGAGGAATCCCAAAGGCCTCTCCTATCTTGGCGTAGAGCTCACGCACGTTGCTGAAGCCCTCGATGCGACCCGTGGGGCTGCCGTGAGCCAGCTGGGTGTGGAAGATCAGGCGAGGTCGCAGGCTGGTGGGTGGAGGTGGTAGGCCCTCATGGGCAGCTCCTTCACCCAGGCCAACCCTGCCACCATCCAGGCCATCCAACCCTGGGACGTTCAGTCCAGCCCGGATGGGCTCGGCCTCCTCGTTCTCCACCAGCGGAGATGCCTTCTTTCTGCGTCCCAATCCAAGTGGCATTTTGGATGCCGCTGTCTTCGTTTCTTGTACAGGCACAATATTTTAATACAAGAGGGGTCTGTGCAACACCTTTAATAATGTTCTTTATGTGCCCAAATCAAAGTACAAAGTGTCTTCAACCCATTCAAAGGAAATCTCCAGACCTGTGATACAAAGATGGACAAACAGGGATCAAAAAAAGATACATTTGTAGCAAATATAATAGACAGCCAAAGATAATAAATAAATAATAATTTAAACTTACAAGGAATTAAATTGAGTAAAATTATTAATCAACATAAATAAAAGACTAGTTACATACAACCAAACACAAGAAACATTACATTAAAAAGTAAATATAAAAATGTGTTGCTAATTTTTTAAAAATGTTTTACTTTATTTTATTGTATATATTATGCATAATTCTAAATGTAATTTCTATAATTTTGCTAGCCTTGAATTCTACAGTTCCTGGTATTTCCAGGTTTTCTATTACTATTTTTTTCATCATCACTTTTTTGCTTTATAAGATTTAATGCATAAATTTAACTTCTATCATTGTATGCAAAATAGCCTGATTCTTCCATGTTTTCTATGACTGTGGAAACTTGAGATAGGGTTACACTTACACATGTCTTAATGTGCATTCATAGCTCCTACATTTCAAGTAATATAAAGAAGTGCAGAACTTCATGGTCACTTCTATAAAATCTAGGTCATCATTCTAATACATTAATCACAATCATCAAACTGAGTAGGGAAAGGATACATTGTAACAAATTCAATATACAAACAAAGTAGTTTTATTTAAATTTATAAGGATTTAATTTGGATAAAATTCTAAATCATTCAAAAATAAGAAGAAAGCATTTGGGTCTGCACAGTTTATTTACATAGCCATCCAGCAAGCAAACTCGAACAGCAACCTGACTAAAAATGATCATCTAAACTCAAATGCCGAGCACACAAAAAGCACTTTCATGTGTTGCAAGGTTCAGGATTAAAGCAGCCTGGCATGTTTCTATTCATAGACAGAAGCTACAGCAGCTAACAGTAATGTGAGTTAGCATGTTAGCATCCTCTGGACATCACGACACTTACCAAACTAAGACTGACAGAGAGAGGAAACCATGAACCGCTGGGACGACGGGCTTATAATCTATTCATTATAAAAGATGATTGTTGAGGAGGGTTAAAGTGGGAGTTTAGGGAGTATGTTCTGGTATGTGAGAAAAAGGCGGATACCACATCGCTCAACACAACCTGCAGCTCTTCCTCTACTGAGAAGCCAAACAGCAGCGCAGCTCAAACCCTCGCGCACTGCTGCCATCTACAGGTGAGATGCGCTCAGTACATCAGCCAGCGAGGCTTTTACTGGAGATCACAGAACGTCACAACAGGCACCATAACTTTAAAAAAAGGAAAAGAAAAACTTTTCTGCATTTCACATAAAAAAAATGCAGCCATTTGAATAAAAAAGTGCCCCCGCGGCATCTAGTGAAGCCTTGGGCCCCGGTCCACTCAGCAGATGCGGCTCCTGGATGGCAAATTTGAAAAGTGGATAAAACTTCAAATGAAAGTGCTGTTGTGGTACATAAAATAAGATTACGGTTGCAGTACTATTTACTTGATTTGTGTTGAACAAACATACTCGGTTCCCAAATTTTTGGATCGACGAATTTCCATGATATTTTGAAATTTTATAAATAATTTTATAGAGATTGCTGGAAAGAATTCATATATTTAAATTGTTATTCTTATTTTAGATACTTAAAACATTCAACAGGTTTTGCACTGCCCACACAAAGGGCAACAGACCTACCATCTAGTGTTAAAGAAGTAGTTCACCCAAAAATTAGTATTTGCTGAAAATTTGTTTCTTTAAAGATTTCGAGAAGCTTATGAGCATTACAACTTGCTCACCAATGGATCTTCTGCAGTGAATGGGTGCCGTCAGAATGAGAGTCCAGATGATAAAACATCACAATATTCCACACGACTCCAGTTCATTGATTATTGCCTTGTTAAGCAAAAAGCTGTGCTTGTAAGAAACAATTAAAAAGTAACTTTAAACTGTCACTTTTGGCCATAATAACACTTCCTCCAGTGAGAAGATCCATCCACTGTTTTCCACTCACATCAAAATCCACCCACATATTAGTTTAGAACTGCTTTTGCTCGTAAACATACTTGATCTGTGCATATTTCACTCCTAATTCAGATGAGACAACTTACCTGGAAAAAACAATATTATGGATAGACGACTCGTATTTTAGCCATTTTAAAGTTGGAAACATTTTAATGATGGATTTGTTTCTTACAAACACACAGCTTTTCACTTCACAAGACGTTAATTGATGGACTGGAGTCATGTGAATTACTTATGGATTATTGTGATGTTTTTATCAGTTTGGACTCTCATGATGTGAACGGGCCTTTGAATACATCAGTAGAGTAGAAATAGAAAAAAGTATAACTTTTCTATACTTTAAAGATACGACTCTTGTAGCGCTGACAACCACAATAATACTTTTTCATGATAATGCATGCATTCTTGTATGCAAAATACAGTAACAGACTTAATACAAGACAGCACTTGTAAAGCCTTTAATTGCAAGAAATAAAAACAATTACGCATGATAAAGAATCGTGAAGCATTTCGCTAAAAAAGCCAATATCTTTTTACAGAAACGCACATATTCCATAACGTTGTGAATTTAAAATAGCATGCTGATATGATGCAACAATAATGTGTGAGGTACTTTAAACTGTGCGCATATGTGCCATTGCAATCTGCAAACGTTTGGCACAAATACTGTCATTCCTTATAAAATTACTTCTGGTAATGGCAGTTCTAAGATGCAAAATCCAATAAAGTCTATAAAATCGCCATCATCTCATCATTGTACATCATCTTGATGTATGCACTACAATAACAGCATAAATATATGACTCTAAAATAAGTGTGTTTCCAGGGCCATGAAAGAATATTATGAATTATTTTCAAGCCACATTTATTGCAAGCAAAATAAGGTTTAAACTGTGTTTAATGTTTTATAGTGTTCCCACATTCCCACAAATGAATGCTCCTTAGCAAATTAGAAGCTGAAGAGTGTAATTTTGCACCAACACATTTATGCTTTCCAAAACATCACTCATTAATAGTTCATTAAAGATACATTCAGGCATTTTTAAACCTGAAATGTACTTGGCTGCAACAAACAAATAACTAGAGGAGGAATGGTCTGAATGGAGCAGTTATGTGCTCAAAGACACAGTGGTGACGTGGAAATCACAGTAACCTATCATGGGTCGCTCCTAGCAGGAGAAAGCCAGTGGTGTCTATAGTTTAAATGCGTGGTTGCATTCACCATTGCTCATCGAATTTGCATGGTTGAAATTCGGTTTTTCCAATCCGTTTGGGAATTCCGTGCGAACGTTTCTGTGCCAGTTTCAAAGCAGTCACAGAAATTCACTGCGTTGGGCACAAGAAAGCTGCTTCATTTGAAAATCTGCGTGGGGAAAATTTTTGCCCTCACACAGATTCCTATTCTCCTTCTTTTTAATGTATGAGCTGATGCAGCCGTTTAAGTTGAATGTGCGAGGCATCCGTTGTCATTGGCTTCCAGTCATTTTAATGACAAAACTGCTTGTTATACTGCTCGACACTGCAAACAGGTATTTCTTATCATATTATTTTAATGTATTGTCAATTATAAACACACTGGTTAGCAGCACAAGTAGTTTTATTGTACTTATAGACCTTGTAGCTCCGCCCCTTTTTTGCACTGCTCGTTGTCTTTGTCTTCCGTTTGTATTTCCACAGCGTTACCGTAAGTTCGTACCGTAAGTTCTTCCCAGTCTACTAATGTTAATGACATCCGCTTCGAACATTACAATTAATCTTCAACAGTGATCCTATAGAGTTACCACAAAAACGGAAGTTTAAAATTCTAAAAATGAAAATTCTAAAGATTTAACAAGAAATTCTCTTGTTTCTCTGACACATAAGGTCTATCCCAAGCGGAAACCTTCCTCCCTCTCTCTTGAATTCAACAATTCATCAACTGACTGCTAGAGACAGGCTCCAAAAGGGAACCAATCCCATAGACCCCCATGTTAAAATGCCCAACTTTACAGCAGAGGGAAAAAAACTCCACTTTGCGTCATGCCTGCATCACCACCTCGGGTGTGCATTATTTTTCTAATGAATTGGAAATCTCCCACATTCATAGAAAATAGCTTACTTCAACATTGAAAAATGAGGTGGATTGGAATGACTCCATTTCCCCAGTGAAATTTTATCAAGCAATAGTAAATGTAACCACACCTGCTCTGGAAGCACTGTGATAATGCTCAAGAGCCCTTGTGAATTTCCTGGGTTTAATCTATGCAAAGAAACTCAGCTCACAGGAACCCCGTCATTGGGATTTCACACAATCACACGCTCACTTCTACAATTACTATTTGAGATCCTCAGAAATGTATAAAACCCTATTGTTCGGCATTGATATTACTGTTAAGTACAATGTTGACTGCTCAGAGATTAAAATTGGAATATTATTTTAATTAAAGAAAATATAAACAGATTCAAAGGGAAAGAAACCTGCAGAAGCAAACAGAAGCATGACGGAGCATTTACTTGGAGGTACTGCAAAACAATATATTACTTCTGAAATGTTTCACAGTGTTTTGTAATAGTGCATTGAGATATAAGTAAGGGGGTATAAATAATCTATTGGGAGCTCTATTGTGTTTCTCTGAGCTTGACTTTTGTGTATTTACCACTGATACTTTCAGGTGCAGTAACATCTAGAAAATCTGAAGGGCTTAATCATAGGATATGTGTGTTGAGAGTATGTTCTCCAGTGCTTGCAACGCTCAAGGTGGTAGGATCTGAACCAGAGATTCACGGGCACTCGGTCCCAACTTGTCCGGAAATTTCACTGAGAAATCTAGCACCATGTCTCCTCTCTTTTCAGGACATTTGGACAGTGGCAGTCCTTCTCCAGTTATCCTCTTCTTCATACCGGGTTTGATGACATCACGTGATGTCACTGTCACAGTTCTACCGTCCAGGGTGGGAGCGCTGATGGTGCAGCCGCATAGAGCCTGAGTAAGTGATGGGAGAGAATAACAAGATTAACAAGATTTCCTTATTTAACCCCAAGGCTACAAGAATAACCAAAATAATACCAAAATCACTATATGCCATACTGTCATCATCAAATCACAAAGGCTGCGATTTAAATAAATAAATATATGCGCCGCCTGTTTCAGAGCGACATTGCGGCACTGTGTTCGTTTACATGAGAGCAGCTCGTGATCCTGTGTTTTCAGCATCTCAGAGCTAGTTTCACAGTAAATGCCACTCCACACAAACTCACCCCTGCATCTGCTCTGAGTTTGGGTCACGTATAACATGCATTTGGGAATGAAAGATGCATCAACCATCTTCCTAAATTCGTAAAAATAAGCACTTACAAACCGTCTGTTTTCAACTAAAGAGAAAATTTAAGTGGTTTTCCACAAAAATAAAATGCATATTTTATATAAAATTATTTAACCAAAATAAATTAAATTAAAAATTATTTTAAATGATTTTTTTTTAAATGACAGTTATAAATATTAGTATTTTAATTTTACAGTTGTGCTGTAAAATAAAAAAAATATCTGCCCAATAATATGCTCATTTTTATTTTATTTTATGAACTATTATAATAGTAATATTAGATTGTTTAATATTATGTAATAATAATGTTATTATTATTATTATTACTATTACAATTATTATTATATAGTTATACTGATATAAAAATCACAATAAGCACAATAAACCTGAAGTAAAAAAAAAAAAAAATGCATTTTATGTTCGGAATTGCAACATTTTTAAGGGGGAAAAATGCAATTAATCCCCCAACAACTCGCAGCCCAAATCCAGCTTTTGTATTCTCATCTTACTTTACTTGCATAAAAATGTACTTTAATTATGAGAAGAATTCTAGGAACAAATTTTCTTGTAAAAGATCAAAATTACCCTTTGCTGTGCTTATTGAACACTTTTCAAAAGCTTAACAAAAGTTCACTGGTGTATATTACTGGATGTTAAGCAACTTTATCTCAGCAGCAGACACTAGACACTCACCTCTCGGAGGGATATCCTTGCAGGGTAGATGATGTCAGAGCCGTCTCTCCTAAAAACCGGATGAACCTTGTCCTTAACCACAAACACTATGTCGGCAGGGATGTTGATTGGAGTCTCGTCTCCCTCTTTGGGAAAGGTAATCTTGGTCCCCTCCTTCCAGCCACGTTTGATGTCCACGGTGAGGATCTTGTCTTCGGTGCGCATGGTGCAGCCGTCCGGATTCAGCCTCTTGCGAGAGATCTTCATCTTTTTCGTGCAACCAGAAAACACTTCTTCCAGACTCACCTTGAGCTCGTGCACTACTGGGGGATCTTTCTTCTTTTCTCGGCCCCCGTGTACACCGCCAACCCGAGACTTGAAAGATCTGGGAAATCTGCCCATTCCTCCCATTCCGAAAGCTGCAAAGGGGTCGTCAATGTCCATGTCATCATCTGCACCCCCCGTAGATGCAAAAAACTGATCAAATGGGCTACGGCCCCCAAAGAACTCTGCAAACATGGCATGAGGATCGCCGTGAAAAGTATAGCTAGGGCCGTTGCAGCCACCTCCGGCGTGTCCCTTGAGCCCTGTAGGAGAAAGAAACAATGTTTTAGGAAAAACAGCAGATCAACATTTGGGAAAATATAAGAAACGGCATAAAGAAAAAGCAGAACCAGCTCACAGGAATGACCCAGTCACACGGTACAGTTTGAATTCTTAATCTGGAGATCAGAGGGGGTTTCATAAAGTCCCTCGTCGATTCCACTCTACACGCTCCTGTGTTTGCAGCGTTCAGAGAAAACTCAAACGGCCACCAAAGGACATCAGGCTTCACTCAAACAGAGACGCTAAAGCTTTACTGCTACTGTGGGAGCTCACTTAATCCATACACGCCTCATTTATGGCCCCGATATACTTAAAGCGAAATCCAAGAGCAAATGAGTGTGATGTAATTTTGAAAAAAAAAATGTGGCCAAAATGGTGTTTGTTTGGAGCGGTGGATTGAAACAACTTGCCAAAGCTAACTGTGGAAAAATTTGCACCTTCTGGAAAACACTTTCAAATTGCCATTGGCACACGATGATTACAAAATAAGTGGGTGTTGAAAAAGTTCATTTCATAAACAATGGAGCCAGACTGAGACCTCCATATATTTGGAAATAAACCATATAGGTCCTTAAAATGAAGATGCCAAAAGTTAAGAACCAGTAGGCTATTTAAAATTCAATTGCCTTGAGCTACAGGCAAACTTTGGGGAAAAAATGTGAAAAGTGCTTTTTTTTTTTTCTTTTTCCCACAATTGGTATGTAATGCAACAAAAAATGCTAAAGTCAATCAACAGATTTAACTAATAAAATCCATCTTTCTAAAATAGTTTTCCTCTCCTGCAATTTGGCTCAAAATCTCATTCTGACTCCCCTCTACAAAATAGTTTAGCTATTACTCAGTAAATCATCATCAGTGGCATTTCATATTTTTGGCGTACTTTGGCATTACATTTTTTTTTTTTAAATCAGTTCACCAGAGTCCTCTGCTCTTTTCTGCTGTCATTTTTGTTGTGTATTTGTACAGTGTGCATAATGTAAATATAATCAGCAGCACAGCACACACATACTGTACTGTACGCACATAACTGCAAATGCAAATTAATTTCTTTGCACTCATTAAATTAATTAATTTATTTTTTGCACTTACCTTTGAGTGAAGAACAATAAATAAATAAAAAATGTGCCGAGTATATCAGGGCCTTTAGATTACCACCAAAAAGCAGAAACACATATCAGGGCACATGACGTGTCTCTTTTTAAATAATATTAATAATAATCTACAATCTACATGTTTAATAAACAATACAATTTGACTTGTTTCCTTTTCAATTTTTATTAATTTCCACAGCTTAATTAATAGCATATCAGTGTGTGTATCTATTCTTACACAAACGTACTAAAAGGTGTATTATGGTACCCCCACAGCACATTTTAAGGGCTGTCCATCTCTCTGTATATCTTAGCATTTATCTGTTCCATAGCACTGTTTTTGGATATGTTCTATGTAATCATCCATTACCAAAATGAAAGTACCAGATCTAAAATCATCACTGGTTCTATCATAGTACATTGTACGGACTATATATTTACCTAGCTCTCTGTCTGTCTCTTTGTCTATCTATCTATTTATCTATCAAAGTACTAAAAGGTGTACCATGGTACCACCACAGTACATTTTAAGGGTTATCTATTTATCTATCTACAGCAGGACAATGACAGCTCTTACCATCCTCTCCACATCTGTCATAGATGTCTTTCTTCTTGGCATCGCTCAGGACATCGTAAGCTTCGGCGATCTCTTTGAATTTATCTTCTGCTCCGGCTGATTTGTTTTTGTCGGGATGGAATCTTAAAGCTTGTTTTCTGTAGGCTTTCTTGATCTCCTCATCTGAGGCGCCCTTCTCTATCCCCAGGATCCTGTAATAATCTTTACCCATCACAACACTGGACTAAAACCCCGCTGTTGTTCAACTACCTGTTTCCATATGTCGATATCCTCCAAGTATTGAACGATTTGACTAATTTTAAACGATCCTCCTCCTCCTATCCTGTCGAACATGAAGCGCGCGGATGGAGTTTATCAAACTGTTTTTAAGTTATTTATCCAAATCCTCACATATCAATTTTCACAGCCACTGCCGCGTCCCTGCAATATGCGATCATTTTCCCGAGACTCTTCGAACTTTAATCGATGTAAAAGTTTAATATCAAAGAGTTCCCGGCGAAACGCACTGTATTGTAGTTGTCAACGTCGCCGAGCGTCCGCAGAAAGTCCGAGAAAAATGGCTTGCTCGGCGGCGCTCGGCGCAGATGCTGCAGATGTGACTGAACGAGCGCCTCCTGCGGCGAGGAGTGCGCACTGCATGCGTGCAGAATAGCATGCGGTTTATTATATTAGGCCAGAATGTAACTACCGAACTGCTGGACTAGCAGTTGTAAGCCAGTAATGAACACTACCTCACTACTAACTGAATATTGTACTGTATACAGCGTATAGTGCCTTTTATTTTAAAAACAGCAAGTAAAACTGTAGGTTTATAATTATGCTAATGGTAACTCATGCTAACTATATGACCTTAGTTGAGTAGGCAGTTATTTAACATCGTATTTTCAGTTTTGTGTAAATAATTTTGTCAGTCAAGCCAAATAATGACTCAAAAGTTTATTACCCACACAGAAAATGTAAAGTTAATCACATTTTAGTATTTGTCCCATCACCTCGTAATCTTAAACCAGCAGCCATGCTTCAAACATAGCCTACCTAACCAGCATATGCTGTTTTTTTCAACATTGTAGATAAAAATGGTTACTGCAATTTTATTTTGATGAGCGCACATTTCCTTGTACATTAGGATGCAATATATAATAGGCTACATATGCATTTTTGTACGCGTATTTTGGCAAATGTAATGCAGTAGATCATCTGAGTGAAGAACAATCAAAATTTTTGCGGTGAGTATAGAGTACTCGGGCCTTTAGAGTACCACTGAAAAGCAAAAACACATATCAGGGCACATGATACATCTCTTTTTAAATAATAATAATAATAATAATAAAGAAATATCTACAATCTACACCGTTAATAAACGATACAATGTGACTTGTTTCCTTTTCAATTTTATTGATTTTCACAGCAATGTTGTGGCTGCTGCTTCAATTTCTCTCACATTTCATTGTGCATTAGGATGCAATATACAGTACGTATGCATTTTTGTTTGCGTATTTTGGCAAATGTAATGCAGTAGATCATCTGGGTATTATATGTAGGCATAGACAGAAATATCTTATACTGTGCACCGTATCACATACTGTATACTACAGAAATAGTAAGAGTGCTATGTTAGTATGCTATTCCAAAGATAGCTGGGGCTGAGTGGTTGTTTAAAGTAGTCTGGCCGTCCTTATACAAAAACGTGCAATAGCCTACTAAATAGTAATGATACCAAGAGGACAGCAAAAACATGATTACATACCATGATATGACCTTTGAAGAGCTTGCATGACATGCTTAGACTAATTAATCATACACTTGGAATCGCAGTAACACATTGCTTCGAAAATGTATATTTCTCATGTTTCAAATGTTTAGTTCAGCTGTGAATTGTGGAGACAGACCAAGAGTGGTGTAACACTCTTCTTGTTTCATGTCTTAGGACACAGTATTACTGCAAATCAAAACATAGTCTAGCTAACGTAATATGAGCTCTTGTTTGATTCCATGCATGCACGGTCAGCACACCATGATCATTTGGAGCAGTCGAAGTAGGCAAACAAATATAGGCTGTCTTCACTCTTGCTAAACTTGTCTGAGACTTCATTTCATCTGAGCATTACACATTCTACTAAAAATTTTAGGAATATATCAATTGAAAGCTACTTGAATGAACACTGATTTTTCCCAACACACACTCGTGACAATTTGTAACTATTTCATGTCTTTGGACCTTCATATTTGTATTTTTCTTTAAAAAAAAAAGAAAATCATGTTTCTGTATGAATCACAACATGAATTCACAAAAATATCACCTCGTAGTTATTTTATCTCATGAGACTGGGTTGATTTTTCCTGGGAGAAATAGACTGGAATAGAATAGAAATAGACATGGAAAATGTTCTAATATATTGTAGGCCTACATATATTTTTTGAGTCACTCCAGTATTATTTATTTATTTAGCTTAATGATAAACCTTTTCTCAATGGAACCCTGTCAGTTCTGAAAACTTACTTTATAAGATATAGTGTATTTGTGGTGTTGACAATATTAGATTTGCATTTTTTTTTTTTTCTTAAAAAAGGGCCCATATATTTTCATTGGAAATTTTTTTTTCATGATTCATATTTAAATTGTGTGATTAACCTGTCAAACAAAAATATAATCCGCTGTTCTGTATATTGTAAAATATATAATAAATGTTACCTGAAATCAAATAAAATAAATAAGCTAGTTCCAATACAAACTTTTTCATTTTATTTAAATACATTTTATTACATTATCATTTTAATTAAATTATGTACTAAAACAACTGTAATAACAATTAAAAGCTATAAAAATAGCTATAAAAGCTATATAAACATAAATCCTTTACATTCCTCAAAGCTTGAGAACAGCTGTTGGAAACTAAAGATGGTAAATATACCAGATAACTTAAGACACTTTGCCTATCACTATGTTTGTCTGATCTACTTACTGCTGACAGACACAAATGGCTTCTATGTGGCAACAACCAGCCCAAACCTAATGGGAGAACCTCTAGGGACCTCAGAAGTGGCTTATTTATTGACACCAAGCCCAATCACTGGTGTGACCATGGTCAACCTCAAATAAATGTCCTGACAGAGCCATTGCATGACTCTGCTTGCAAGGCAGATGTATTAATATTCCCCGGACACACACTGCTGCTGTACAGATGCACACTATCCTAACCCTAATTCAAAAAGGGACGGGGTGTGGAGGTGAGAGCCACGGCCAACTGGATTGGTCCGAGTCCCACAAGGTCACGGGGCTGGTATTCAGCAAAGCAGGCGTATAAATTTAGCTTCATGAAAAGCCATGGATTATGTCTTGGGACTCTCAGATTTCGTCTTCAGAGGAGTGGTTGTGATGACCACCCCTCAGGTGTTAAGAGGTGGGAGATATTTCAGTGACACTGCACTCACTCACACCGTCCTTCTCGGTCGCTTCTCCTCTCCGTCTACACTGCATTCAACGGAGAGCTGGATTTTGGATTTATTATTAAGAACTGAGGCTTGAGGACTTAGGAGAGATGTGTGGGGTGTGAGAAAGACCTTTGAACTACGGACTAAACACAGGATTCAGTGTGCAATAAATTGGAAGTAGTATCATGGATGCATTAGCTTTAGAGGCAAAAGGGGCTAAGAGTGAAAATGGAGGAGCTCCTGCTCCGGCATCCTCCAAACCCAGACCAAAACCCCCCAAAAAACCGAAACGAATTGTTTACTTTGAGGTGGAGATACTAGATGTCAAAACCCGGGAAAAACTACTGCTTCTGGATAAGGTATGTGCTTTTTAATGTGTTTTGCAAACTTATACCATACAGATGACAAACCACATTATCCTGCTGAAAAAAAAAAAAAAAACACACAGGTGAAACCAGCCTAAGCTGTTTGGCTGATTTTAGCTGGTCTTCCAGCCTGTTCACAGCTGGGGTTTTAACTATTTCTTTAGCTGATCAATTGGGTCTTAGCAGGTTAGGACCAACCAGCTGAACACCAGCTAAAACCAGCTACCAGCTTAAACTAGCTAAAACCAGCTAACAGCTTATGCTGGTTTTAGCTGCCCCCCCCCCCCTCTATGACTCTAGATGTTGTCTTTAATTAAAATAGTACATTTAATTACTGTGTTTACACTTTCAGGCTGAACATAATACAGAGAAGTAAAGAAATCATCTGTAATCATCAGCTGTTATAGATGACAGATAGCTAACAGTAATGCGAGAACAACTAATGCACATGCTGTAACTTTGTAATAATAAAGCGGTCACTATCAGGCAGGTTCTGCATTACTTGCTTTTGGAACATGAGAACCTCTTCTGAGCTTCCAGGAATACCTATGTGAGATCCATTGCTTAGACATGCATGTCGAGAATAGAGTGAACCTGATTTATGACTGCATGAGGTGGAAAACTGCAAAGAGTAACACTGTATATATTGCATATATATATTGTGTATTTACATGTATTATAATTGCAAAACAGAATGTGAATATTTAGCAGCTGTCTATCCTTCTGCAGGTAGAACCAACGTCCACTATTTTGGACATTAAGTCTTTGTTCCACAAATCAAGTAAGTTCTGCTCAGTGCTAAAGACGCTGTGAAACCGCAAAGCCTTTCTTTAAATAGCTTTCTACAAGGAAGATGATAAGTTGATGACATAGAAATAATGGTTTTAGCAAAGTCTTACATGTCAGGCTTCAATTTTCACAGATCCACACTGGTATCCTGCCAGACAGTCTTTATGCCTGGACCCAAGTCAGTATATCTTTAAACTTAGTAACATACATGAGTAATATGTTAATGTTGTTTATTTACAACATAGCATTGACGCAAGTGACTTGCACTGCTGTTTATTTATTTCAAAACAGTTTAAAAAAAAATCGATGTACTAATATAACTAACCTCTGCATGATCCTCTGCATCCAATCTCCAGATCTGGTTCACCAACACCAGCTCATCCAAACCTGTAAAGTTAAGACTGTTATTCGCTGAAATACCTCTGCAGTGCTTTATTGACCATATACTCACCTGCTCTCCAATTGAAATTAGTTGGTGTCCATATCCTTTTTTAAGCCACTATGTATGTGAAGAGAACATTAATCGTTGTGTTATATTGTTGATTTCAGAAGGGAAACCCTTAAGAGATGAGGAAATCCTTCAGGAGCTCCCTGTGGGAACAACCGCAACCTTCTACTTCAGAGACCTGGGATCCCAGATTGCCTGGGGAACTGTGAGTGTTTTGCCCAGCACACAAAATACAACTGAAACAATCATCACATATAGAAGCGGCTCTCAACCTTTACTCCAAGGCCCAATTTACAAAAAGAAAAGAAAAAAACTAGAGGTGACAATATATTAACCCATCTTAATTTTAATTAGAGGCAAAAACCAAGCAAAAATATACAATTTGGTACAGTTGCTTATATTTATATGGCCAGAAAATAAGTTGAAATTCTGTTATTTTTTAAGATTTATTTTTGGGATGTTGCTTTTTATTACAATAGCACAGTGTAGAGTAGACAAGAAGCAAAGTGGTTGAGAAAGAGAGAAAGAGAGAGAGAGAGAGAGAGAGAGAGAGAGAGTGGGATTGGGAAAGGTCATCGAGTAGGGATTCGAACTTGGGACAAATTTTTGTTCTTTTGTTAGATGAACAAATAAATATTGTATCATTTTTGATACTCCCATTTAAACAATGATTTTACTAAAACATGTATGTATAATCAAGTAAAGTCCAGTAAGTTTTCATCTTGAAATTACTAATAATATAAAAGTTATTACATTTACCTAATAAAAATCTGAAAAAATATAAAATATACAGCAAAAAGACACGTGTGCCATGACTTGAAAGTGGACGTTTTTACAATTTAACTAAATTTAGCTAAAATTTTACTTATCAGACAACATTGAGGATCTACTGTAGTAGACTGCGTACAACAGGTGGTTTTCAGGAACGTTTTGATAATATTGATTATTTTATAAGCCTTAGAAATTTGCATAGGCCTATTAAATATGCAGAAGGCCTCTGGTCAAGAACCACTGAAAGAAACATATGCAAGCTCAGGTGCACACAAATACACATGAACCATTCTCAGAAAATGCTGGGTGAGTTCCCATAAATTACAGATAATAAACAGGATACTGAAGTATCACATTGACCCAAAATTGAAAATGAGAATTCCATCTAAAACACAAAAGGTCTTCTGAACAGTAAGATAACTGACTCCACTGGAAATCTTTTTTTGGTGGAAAAGAGCAGCCTGGACATTCTACTATAAATGAATAACTTCTCTAACTCTAAGTGTTCCAGAGAACAAAGAAGTTAATATGCGGTCACATCTGTGCAATTAGTAGCATTTTACAATGGCTTTGAACATGACTCATCAGAATTTAGCTTCAGTATTATAATCTTTCATTGGCATGTTATAGGCCGTTTGGTTCGGCTGCATCTATGTAAAAGTCAGATCAGTGGCTGTACAGTGTGTGCAAAGGCCTCTGGTTCAGTTTTCTCTCACCTCCCCACTACTCAGTCCTCTTTCTCAGAACTTGTAATCTCTCTGGCACCGTTTCCCCACAGGTGTTGATCCCGTTCACCTTCTGCATGCGTAGCCCCCTTTGCCCACTCCTGTCCTGACTCCCACAGGGCAGAGATGTTGTCAGCACATGGGAGGTATACACTATACTTCACTTTACAGAATTAAAATGTGTTTGTGAATGTGTGTTTGCAGGTGTTCCTAATCGAGTGCATTGGACCACTTGTCATATATCTGCTGTTTTATTTTCGACTGCCTTTAATCTACGCTCCCAAGCATGAGTTCACCGCCAGTAAGCATTTGGTTGTGCAGTAAGTATCATGAAGAAGAGTGCCATCATATCTGATTTTTCTTTTAGTCTATTGGATCCAGTCCAGACAGTGGGAACAGTGTCTCCTAACACCTGACCTACTGGTTAACCAAGAAACTGGCCCAGGAGTGTATTTTGGGAATTATGTTGAAAAGCATTTGATTGATGTGTCTCAGGAATATACTTTTATTTGATGATCTGGTACTAAACTAAACTTGCTGAACTGAGCTTCTGTCTATTCTCCACAGTATTGCCTGTGTGTGTCATTCCTTCCACTATGTGAAGCGAATCTTGGAGACGTTGTTTGTCCATCGCTTCTCCCACGGCACCATGCCATTTCGCAACATTTTTAAAGTGAGGATGCCTCGCAATTGTGTTTTTCGGTGTAATTTATATTCATATACATTCCAGAAGGCAACAGTGTGTGACTGATAGGCTACATGTTAGGATTTATTTAGTTTTTTTTAGCAAGTTCAGTAATGGGAAAAAAAAAAATGTATGTGGCTTGGAGATTTGGAGGTCATCTATACTCCTAAATGTGAAAAATAAACATCAAGCAGACATAATTTCAAATATAGACCTTCACGTCCAGGAAAACAATCAAAGAATATCGATGACTCGTAGACAATCAAATGCAAATAAATAATATTCATGGCTATTGATGCATGTTTAATTAAACAATGCATCGAGAGGAAAGAACAACACTCATTCAACAGTTTTTAGGAGCATTTTAGGAGCATTTCACTTTATGAAGATTAGATCAGATACAGTTGATAAAAATGCAAAAACTGTATTTCAGTTAAAAAGAATCAAACAGTTATGTTGCAAACAGGGAGTCTGTAAATCACACGTGATTCTTTCTTTAACAGAACTGTTCCTATTACTGGTGCTCTGCTGCATGGATGGCTTATTACATCAATCACCCTCTCTACACACCGCCATGTATGTAACATCTCACTCAAATGCTCTGCACCATGCTTAAATGATTATTTTACGTTAAATGCATTGAACTGTTGTTCTTAAAGCCAGTCTCTTTACATGCAGATTATGGGGAGAAGCAGGTGAAGGCAGCGCTGGGAATCTTTCTCGTAAGCACATTGATGGCACTGACTTCTGTAATGTGTCATGTATTTGTCTCATCAGCGTTCTTTACTTACTGATTTGTGATTTTTGCAGTTCTGTCAACTTGGCAGCTTCTCGATTCACATGGCTCTGCGCAATCTCAAACTACCTGGTAAAATCTATAAGATAAATCACAAATCTCAAACCAGCTACTCTGGCTTTGTTTATGTAACACATTAAATTGTTCTTTATGAAGGCTGTAAGACGAAGAAGATTCCTTATCCAACCAAAAATCCTTTTACGTGGATATTTGCACTTGTTTCATGCCCAAACTACACATATGAGGTGAGACCCATGACTTATTGCAGTGTGAGTGATTCCATGTCTTTATAGAGTTTTGCATTTTTGTAGGCTGACACTGTCTGGTTCTCTTGACAAAAACCCATTGGGATTTTCCATTGGCTTTTGGATTACTGCAGAAAATATTCTCAGAGACCAACAAAAGCGTATGATTCTTACACATTTTGTTCATCATGATAATCCTCACATATGAAAGCAGATTTGATGCATTTTAAAGCCTAAATACAGTCGGCAGAAGTAAAAAAGCTTAACATAGGCTATAAACAAACTGGAGCATGGTCATGACTTAAGTGTCAACACTATTAAATAAATAGTTCACCCAAAAATGAAAAATTGGTGAAAATGTACTCACCCCTAAAGCCATCCAAGATAGAGATGAGTTTGTTTCTTCTTTGGAACAGATTTGGTTAAGTTTATCATTATATCACTTGCTCTCCAATGGATCCTGTGCAGTGAATGGGTGCCGTCAGAATGAGAGTCCAAACAGCTGATAAAAAGAAAACAAAACTCAACAACAATTCTTTGTCTTTATTTAAAAACAAATTCCCTGAAAATCTAATTTATAATAGTTTGAAAAATTGTGATTATAAACACAGTGAGGCTGGACTAGTCTTTACCTGTTCGGTGTGATGACATTCAAAGGTGCTCTACATAATTTTTTGATGCCACTGAAGCAAAAAAAATAAATAAAAAATACACTGTTTGCAGATATTAAAGAAACATAAGTCTGCATGTTTCTCCGAAAAACAATGTTATAGCCAATTGATCCATTTTGAAATGTGTGTTCCGTGTCGGAATGTCAGTTTTTGTTTTGGTCTGTGTGATTCCGCCCACTGCCAGTTTACCCAATAGGTATTTTGACACCCTGGGTTGCCATTTGGCTGAAAACACAGCGCTTTGCAGTCAATGGAAGTCAGTAAACCAACTGGGTCAGAGATTGCAGATTCTACCTAACCTAAATTAAATTAAATTACATTTAAACATGGATTAATCAACTTATTAACTTTACAGTGTAAAGCTCGCCGCCTTCCGTTGTCATTTGCGCTCGTGTTCTCAATCTAGAAACCCTCACGAGTGTCGAGTCTGAGGACGAGGGAGAAAGAGAAACAATATTTTGAATTTGGACTGCAGTACCCATTTCAACCGCTAGCTGTCAATGTTACATACTGCAAAGGCAGCCTCTGTAGTCCCATTTAGCCACTTAACGTCACCAAACGCTTAAAAAAAACATTACAAAGCGCTTAAAAATATATTCACAAGGGGTTTTACTTAAACGGGTAAATAAGCTTGTGTGAACCACAGACCTTATTTCATGCATTTCACCAAAAAAGCCATAGACTTTAGACAATGGAACCAGAAGAGCTACAAATTCTAACTCGTTTCCAGATTTTGGCCTACAAAAATCCCTGCAGCACTTGACAATAATGTGTCCCTTGTGAACTGGTCCTGTAATGAAATGCCGACCCCTGCTGGTCTCATTGAGTAAATAACAGACATTGAAGCTGCACTGTGTTGCTGTATTTCTGTAGCTGGGATCTTGGCTTGGTTTCACCATCATGACCCAGTGTGTCCCCGTGTTGTTCTTCACTGTGGTGGGATTCGTACAGATGACAGTTTGGGCCAAAGGAAAGCATCGCAGCTACCTGAAGGACTTCAAAGGGTATCCCACACTGCGCTCCCCTATCCTACCTTTCATCCTATAGCAGGAAAATACAACACTAAAAATAATCAATAGAGGATTTTTTAAAAATCATATAAGGCAGAGTTTTGCTAGCTTATATATATATAAAGCAAGTCTTAATATATATCAATGTATGAAATAACTAGTAAATTATGAGATACTGTAATGTTGTATTTGTCAAGTAAAGCCATTCTATTTTAATAATTATAAATTAAATATATATTGTATTGGTCATATACATGAATATAGAAAATTGTGCAAAATTATGGAAATAAAAAGATACTGAATTAGCAGACAAAGTACCACAACCTAGAAATAAAAGTGACTTTTTTTGTCTGGGAGCTTCTTTCTTTATGAGATGTGACTAAAGAAATGCTGTGAATTAAAGGTCAATTCTGTTCCTTTATTTCGATTTTTTCTGTTCCTTTATTTTATTTAATTATTTCTTCAAAAATGACTGAAGCTAATCACACACACACGGCCAAAAATATCGGCACCCTTGCAATTCTGTCAGAAAATGCAACCCTTCTCTCAGAAAATTGTTGCTGTTGCAAATGTTTTGGTACTCAAATGTTTATTTGTTTTTTTGTTTGCATTGGAACAAAAAAAAAAAAAAAAAAACAGAAGAACTAACCCAAAATAATGCACTGGACAAAATTATTGGCACCCTTAACTTAATATTTAGTAGCACCCCTTTGGAAAAAATAAGTGAAATCAGTCGCTTCCTGTAACCATGAATGAGTTTCTTACACCTCTCTACTGGAATCTTGGACCACTCTTCTTTTGCAAACTGCTCCAGGTCTTTCAGATTTGAAGGATGCCTTCTCCCAACTGCTGTTTTGAGATCTCTCCACAGGTGTTCTATGGGATTCAGATCTGGACTCATTGCTGGCCATTTCAGATCTCTCCAGCGCTTTGTTTGTAACCATTTCTGAGTGCTTTTTGAAGTACGCTCTCCCAGAAGGATTGTGGTTTTGTCACATAAGTTTTGGCAAACTCCAGTCTTGCTTTTTTATGCCTTTGTGTCAGCAGTGGTGTCCTCCTGGGTCTCCTACCATAGTGTCTCTTTTCATTCAGATGGCGACGGATACCGCGAGCGGACACTGTTGTACCCTGTGTCTGCAGATCAGCTTGAATTTGTTTGGAAGTTAATCGGGGTTCTTTATCCACCATTCGAACAATCCTTCGTTGTAATTTTTCATTAATTTTGCTCTTCCGTCCACGTCCAGGGAGGTTAGCTACAGTCTGCCATGGGCTGTAAACCTCTTGATGATATTGCACACAGTGGACACAGGAACATTAAGATCTCTGGAGATGGACTTGTAGCCTTGAGATCGTCCATGTTTTTCCACAATTTTTTCCCTTAAATCCACAGACAACTCTTCACACTTCTTTCTTTTCTCCATGCTCAGTGTGACACAACATAAAGGTTGAGTCAACTTTGGTTGCAAGTGTGATTACTATATTGCCCACACCTGTTACTTGCCACAGGTGTGTCTAAATACAAATTACAGGAGCATCACATGCTTGAAATTGTACTTTTCTTCTGTTTTTTTTTTTTGTTGTGTGTGTGTTGTTGCAGTGCAAACAAAAACAATAAGCACGCGAATACCAAAACACTTGCAACTGCAACAATTTTCTGAGAAGTGTTGCATTTTCTGACAGAATTGCAAGGGTGCCGATATTTTTGGCCACGACTTTTTATATACACTAATAATCTTATATACACACATATACATATATATATTTATTTTTTTTCCCACTTGGATGAATCGGATGAAACTTCTTCAAAATTCTTTCAGGTTATGTTACATTTTGCATTAGAAATTAAGTCTGGTATTCATTCTTGCTAAATTACAAAATCCTTTTTTGAATCACAATCATCTATGCTTTCTATCTTACTATGAAAGCCAATATGAACGCTTCTCTCAGAAGCTTCTCTCTTCTCGCTTCCAGGCTGTGCAGTGCTGGAATCAAAGCATCAGTAACTCACTCCATATCTCTGCTTGGCAGGCAAAATGCATAACAGAAAAAAATTGATGCCACAAATGCAGTTTCAGATTCTGAAACTGGAATTTATTTCCTAACTTTGCATGTTCGTTTTAAGACTGCTGTAAAACTTCGCTGAACATCGTACATTTCATAGGACAAGAACAATGTTTATATAATATTGTGACAATATTATACAGAAGGACAAAACACTGGCGAATGAAAAGCTCCACCGTAGAAAAACAAAACAAAAAACACTTCTACTAAGATGAATGGTCCCGTCAGCCCTGCGACGGATGGATAGTAGGACACCGTCAGAACAGAAGAACAGACTGCAGGGCTGAATCATGCGGCATGTCCTCACACGGAAGAAGAGAAGATAAGCTGAGGAGGATTGTGCAAATCAAGTCTTAAAGAGTTAATGTTTCCCCTCATTTTGTGGCCAGCGCTCTAAGCCAGGAGAATTTCAGTCTGTTTTCGCTGAAAACACAAACACTATGAGAAGAGACGGCTGTCGTCCTGAAAGTGGCTTCTCTGCAGCACCTTCACATGATTCTCATAGATTTTAAGTGCAGGGCCGAGTCTGATCGACAGACCAGTCAACACGTCACTGCGCTGCATCAGCAGTAGGGACTTCCCATCTATTTCCTGTTGGAAGTGAAGATACGAAGGTGTAAATACTTTTACTCAGCAAGGACACAGAAAATTGATCAAAAGTGACAGTAAAGACATTGATAGTGTTACAAAAAAAAACAAATGTAGATTTCAGATAAATGCTGTTCTTTTGTACTTTCTATTCATCAAATGTCCTGAAAAAAAAAGTGTCACAGTTTCCACAAAAAAATGAAAGCAGCACAATTGTTTTCATCATTGATAATAATTGCTTTAGTAGCAAATCAGCCTATTAGAATGAATTCTGAAGGATCATGTGATGCTGAAGACTCGAGAAATGATGCTGAAAATTCAGCTTTGATCACAGGAATAGATTACATTGTAAAATATATTCCAACATAAAACAGTAAGCATAAGATTGTATACTTGTTTAGATTTTAAATTCTTAGCCAACTTATTTACATAATTATGGCCATCTGATTGCAAGTAATAACTCTTGATAAAAGTAGTTAAGTATCTCAAGGTTTGTTTGAAAATCACCATATAACTCGTATTGATTTTTTTTTTTTTGAGAAAAAAAGTGACACTTTTAGTCAGATCTCAAGAAGTTGGATTTCCTTGTTTTTGGAAAAAAAAGTTCAGGATCCAGTAACATTTTTATTATCATAATGTGTAAAGATGTTTTGCTTTTTTTTTTGTCGTTGTTTTTTTAAATTCCCATTATTGTATTCCTAATGCTGTTATTCTATAGCAACTCTTGATACAGGAAAGCTTTTTTTCCTTTTACTACAGTGTTCCCGCACCTTGAATTACCACAGCTTTTCCACTCATTTGTGAGTGCAGAATAAGTCCTTAGTCCTTATTGAATAAATATTCACTACAGAAATTTCATTTATTTACATTAACTTTACCTGGCCTGGAAATAACAATTTACAATAGTTTTTTCCAGGGCCATTTGGAAGCCTAAAATCAGCATAAATTAAAGAAATGTCCTGCACATTATCTTTGGCATGAAAATATCATCTTTTGCATAGTAAAATTAAGATTTCATTTTCGCTAGGCAAAATTATTTTTCATGTATTTCTTTAGGCTTTAGGTTCAAAAGAAAAAAAAAAAAAAAGATGTGAAATCACTGCGCTCAAGCAATACTTCAGGTGCATAGATCAATAAAAATGAAAAAAAAGCAGGATCCGCACTCACTAGTATACTTCCTAAACATTTGTAGAAATTTTTTATTATACAAAAAGCACAAGAATCGATCAATAGATTTCTTAGACAGGTTTTGTTTACTACAGTACTAACCTGTGTCCTGAAAGCCAGCGCCTGCTCAGGGAAGCCCACAGACGTGAAGTAACTGGCCACATCAGCCACGCTCCAAAGCAAAGGGTCCTGCCCGATTTCTTTCTTTACCACATCACTGAGAATGCCCAAAAACAGATTAAAGCCTCAGTTTATGAGCAACTCATTCCAGACTTTTACATATCACAACAACAATATATAATCCAATGGTGTGAGTTTGACGGCACATTGCAAAGTGTTTGTTGCTACAGAAATGACACAGCTTAAATTTTAAGCTTTATTACCAAAGACACAAAGAAAATGTTGCCTTTTACTCACTTTCCATTATTCGTCCCTCCATTGTTAACAGTTTCTTCCTCTGTTGTGCTCTTGGTGCACATTTCACCTGAGAAAGCAGAGTTTCAAATAAAAATCCAGTGAGTTGGCAGATACGATGTGAAATTTAAAGAGCACAGGCAGAATCCTCACCCTCCTCAACAGGATCAGGCACAGCGTGAGGCCCTCCGTCTGACATCAGCGCCTCGTCCTGATGACAGACAGACACAATATGACGCAGAGGAACTCGACAGATGTGCTGTGATTGGAGGCGCAGGGCGGACATGCTTACCGGCGTGGCTGTGCAGTGTGACAGCAGCGGATCAGGGGTGAGCAGCCCCTCCTCGACTTGAGGAGTGGAGAGACAGATGGCCGCTGGCTGCTGCACGAGCGCCACAGATCCTGTGGGTTACAACGACAGATACTGCAGACTCAAATCTTTTACACATTTACCGACTGTTTTTGCAGAAATCTTGACTTCTTCTGATGAAGGTCTGTCACTCTCAAGAGTGATTAAACTATTCAACTCCTTGACATGCATTGCAATGCCTCAATTTGGCAGAAAATGAATGAAATAAGAACAGGAATTGCAACAGGCTGATGGGTGCAAAAATTTTACCGTCAAAATCTGTGCTTGTTTGTCTCTTTAGACTTACTTTTCTAAAAAAATCAGTGAGAAAAAGATGTATATTCAAGAAAGACAGATTGTTCTGCCTCCGCTTGATTATTTTATTAGTCACTCAAGTGTAGGAGAGCTCAAAAAAAATAAATAAATAAGGTTACACATTCATCTTGGAACATCTGCGACAGGGATAAAATAAGTTATGCTTATTTATAAATAAATAGATGAATAAAAATTGTCCACTGGTAAATATTTCGCAATATTTGACATTTTCCTATACTGCAGAAAAAAAAAATCCATACTTTTAAATGACCATTTGGACATACGCCATTTGCCATTCTTAAGATCAAAAGAATGAATGCAAATTGGGCAATCTGTTGCATTATTTGTGGATGCTTGGTCTTATTTCCCATTTTTTTCCACAAAAAACACTTAACATGAGAAGGGAGTCAATATGTCACATCCATAATTCTGAGCCAAAATAAATTTTTCTCTTGCTATTATTAATACTTCATATTTCCAACTGATCTTTTCTAAATCATTTATTTATGACCAAGTTCATCATTCTTTTATCACTTGGTCTCAACTTTCCAACCTGTTTGCTTCCAAACCGCACAAGAGCAATGTGGCTGTGTGAGCAATTCTTTCATGTCAGTGCGGGAGATGAAATTAAAGTTTATAGGCTAAAGATTTAATAATAATGTTAAATATTACTCCGTATTAGGGCTGCACGATACTGCAGATGTGCATATTGCAATATGCATATCGCACTGGTTTGCGATAAATGAATGATTTAATACTTAAATTGATCAAAGTTTCAGGACAACGCGCAACTGGCACATGAATGTTAATGTAATATGTGTGCGAGTATGTTGTTTATTTTAATTACTATCTCAATTCAAATGCTGGTTAGTTTGGCGTTTTATCTTGAGAAGTTAATTCAAAAAATAACCAACAGGACTTAAGTACCTGTGTCTTGCTGGGCTGCTGGCTGTATGTGCTCAGGTAGAGTGTAAGTGCTGTCGGTGTCCTGCCTCAGAGCATCGTGGGTAGGAGAGTTCTTTGAGGACACAGGTGAGGGAACAGGCTGACTGGTGTTACTGCTGGTGATGGGACTCATGCTGATGCCCGAGTCAGCGGTGCTCTGAGCACACATGGCATCCAGACTGCTCTCATCCCCCTCCTCATCCATACTGCTATCCATTCCCGCTGTCGTGGACATCTCATCCTAAAAAGATTGCAGCACTATCACCATCATCATTTTTAAGCAGATGCTTTGATCACTGCCAGTACTGCATAGAAACTAACGCAACATGAGGATTCAACAAAATGCATCATGTGTGCCATTTGGAAAAAATAAAATATATATATATATATATATATATATATATATATATATATCACAGATTCTTCTAAAATATACTGGTTTCAACATTGATAATAATCATAGATGTGTCTTGAGCAGCAAATCAATATATTCAAAGGATTTCTGAAGGATCATGTGACACTGAAGAGTAATAATGCTGAAATTTCAGATTTGCATCACAGGAATAAGTTACATTTCAATATATATTCAAATAAAAAGTTATTTTAAATTGTAATAATATTTGGAAATATTATTATTGTTTTTACTATTTTCCAAATAAATACAGCCTTGGTGAGCATAAGAGAACTCTTTCAAAAACATTAATATATATATATATATATATATGCTTATCACCTCCAAATGTTTAAACGATAGTGTATAAATAAGCATATACTGTTTTAAAATAATACTGAACCCTGAATATAGATTAAAACCCCTTTACTTTGATTACAAGCAGCATATTTTTACAACTACAAGGTTTTAACTCAAGCCCAATATTGCAAAAAATGCTTTTCTCTGGCAGTGGCTTAAAACATCTGATTTTAAAGTAGCAATTTTTTCATGAATTTATCCTTTAAACTAAAATTCTAGTACGGTCATAGTTTTTCGCTGTTAAACGACTGAACACAAGAAGAATGACTGAGTCAACTATATAATGAATGCAGATTTGAATGGCTAATTTTGAAAGGTTGAACATGGACAAGAACGTTTTACATAATATCCCCAAAAGTTGTTGTGCGTTTTAAATCTTGCAGTTTGTTTTCTCCATTTGCTGTTTTACTTATTTTTGTTTGTATTTAATGGCACACTCCCATTATGTTAACTTAATCCCTTTGCCAACATGGCCTGCTACTGGTTCACTGAACCGTCCGGTGCAATAACGCTGGAAATGTTCAAAAGCCCAGGAATGTTTCCACTAAAAAGCATGACAAACACCAATATGATGGGAAGAAGAAAACATCTACATCATTAGCACGCAAACAGGGGCTTGAACAGGACTTTATAAGGATTAGCAATAACATACCAGCATTTCACATTTAAATGAACATATTTCGACAGCTACACTTTGTGATTACGCTCAATCCGTCGCTCTGCACAACTAGATTATCATCGACTCGAGCTTCAGTATCTAAAGGCCGCGCGCAGTTTATTCAGTCGGGAGTGAGCCAGAAATTCCTCTTCGCCCGTTCTTTCGTACGCTTTGAACCCCGGGTTTGGTCGGCACAGTGGTGTTAGGAACGTTACAAACACATCGAAATAACTTAATCATACAGTATGAGGAACATTACGGAGAGAGTTCGCTGAACGGAGGCGCGCTGAACTCAGACTCGCGCGCTGTGAACGAAGCAGGCGGGCTCATGAATATTAAGTTACGTCAGGTTCGCCAGCGCCCCTGAGAGAAAAGCGTGGTGCGTTCATGTATATTAATGAGACACGCCACTGGCGAAGTTCACGCAGCCTAGTTAATATTCATGAACCCGCCCCGCTTCGCTCCGAGGCGCGCTGCCTGCCTGAGACAAGCGCGTCCCAAAGCAAGCCAATGTTAAACGTGGCTAAAGCAGACATTTTCTCCCTTAAAACACATCCTAAACTAACGTTCACCTTTGTTCACGTGTTAACCCGCGATTAATAAGTACGCCAAGTTCACGAGCCGCACTGACGACTTCGGTCGCACTTCGCGTGCACGGACATAAAGGATCATCCAGCAGCGCGTCTAATGACTTGCGCTTCAGTGATCCCTATAAATTGTCGTATCGACTCGGTCACGACATGCACAAGCGCAAAAAAATCAGTCTCTCGCTAGTACCTTAAATAATCGCTAATGCAATTGTCTCCGGTGTCGCTCCTTGTGCGAAATGCGTCAGTCGGCTGATCCGTGATGTTTTTGGTGACTTTCCCCCGCCGTGCAAAAGCGAGTTTGGATTAATTGACAAGGATTGCATCGCGAAAGTTGACTTAACGTTACCGGACTCATCCAGCGCATCGTCTGCGCTCACTCAAAAACTCGCTCCGAAAGATTTGGACCTCGCAGATCGAGCGCTTCCATTGTTGGCGATTTTCCGACGCTCGTGAAGGATCGCGCCGCTCCCCGTCTGCGCCAGTCCGCGCGCGCGTCTCTCTGTGTGCGCGTTTGCACTTGCTTTCACGTTTGCATACGCCAGAGCACTTCAACTAGTGATAAAAACACAAATACTTCACATTCCGCGTCTCGTTTTTTGCCGGAGCGCAGCCGCTTCTCGGTTCACTTACTTCCATATCCTCCATGTGATCCTCATCCACGGGACCCAGAGCGCTGTCGCCGGTGCTCCAGTCCGCGAGAGAAGGCTGTTTCACCGCACACTTGCTCTGCTCGGTTTTTCTCCTGCCTCTTAGCACCTTTGCCGCGTTGCGATAGGAAACCGAGCCTTTATAGTTGACTTTGAGCACCGTTTGCTCCTCTATCAGTTTCTCTAGTTCTGACCGGGTTCGGTCCCAATCCGAGCCGTGTCGTCTTTTGACCATCCTGCAAATTCTGTCCAGGTCCGGTCGCGCTTTCCTCGACCTCAGCGAGTCTATGGAGCCCAGGATCCATTCGCGGTACGGCTCAGACATTATTCCTAATGGGCTTCAAGCTTGATAGAGTGGATGAAGTGCGTCAGTGTTGCCTTCGACGTGACGCTCGCAGTCTTTCGAGCCGCGGCGCGAGCGCGCTGGAGGAAAAAAAACGGAAACATACTGTACGCGTGCGTTGATCGCATTGAGCGCTTTTAAGGTAGAATGCGCGAGATGCGCGGCCCGCCGCTAGGAGATTTAAGGAGGCGTTGCTCGCTTGCACGTTTCCGTGCCGCTTAACTGGCTGTTGTCGCCGTTTTGGAATGCAATACTAGCATGCTGCATTACTGTTTTTAAGTTACACGTGAGTAAGTCCACATTATACAATGGTAAACTTTTCATTTACATTCCTTTTTAATCCAGCCACACATTTTGGAATTGAAATGGTAAAAATGGTCACTTTTGAGTTTTGACCATCAAATACCGCGCAGAATGAAATGAGTGGATTAGCTATGTACTGCATACTACACAGTATATACTGTACACTACAAATAGTTAGTGAAACAAGGCGAATGCAACTAAACAGTAGTATGCTGAGCTCACTGTGCTCCATGTTTAATCAGGCGAGAAACAAACATCTTAAATTGTCAGTACGTTCAAATTAGTAAAGAAAAGCTTTTTTTTTTTAAAGATTGTGGGTCAAAGTACTGCTTTAGTGATCACACTAGAAATGGAAGGTCAAGTCAAACGCATTGCATTGTGGGATATGCTATTATGCAGTGTGCTTCACATTTGAGCAAATGTAGCAGGTCATCTCAAGGAGATTTATAATAATAATTTCCATGCATCTCAAAAAGAACTTGCCCAGCTTGTGCAGGTCCACCCTAAATTTATGGTAAGTGATCCATCATCATTGGTCACCGGTGCTCAGCTCTGCTGCCAGGTCATTTTGAGACAAAACGTCATGTGACTAATGACAACACAGATCCATTTTTTAATGCTTTTAAGAACCCTTCAACTACAAATCAGTTTTATACAGTACTCAACATTTGAAGTGGATCAAAAAAGTTCAAAGTTGTCCTAAAACAAGGACACATTTTGATATTAGGACATCTTTGATTCACTTCAAATGTTGATGTTGGGGTGTGTGTATATATATATATATATATATATGTATACACACATATACACACACAATTTATTTTATTTTTTTGCTGTTTAATGTCCTGTGACAGATAAATCAAAATTCAGAACAATAACATTTAAGACGTCACAACATTCTTGTAATTTTAACAATTAAAACTTTATTGGAATGATACATGTTGCAAAATATTATTCTGTGTATTTTTTTTTTTTTTAAACATACTCGATGTGTCCTACGGGTATCCGTCAACTTCTCCAGAAGGTAAAATAATTAAGACTGTTAAAGGCAGAGAATATACAGTATTGTTTCCCGAGAAGGTACAATAGACTACACCATCACCATACCCATGTCGGGAGGAAAGAGACTCCTGTTATTGAAAATACACTTAGAAAATATGCAAAAGTAAATCAAATGTTTTCTTCATGATTTTTTTTTTAAAAAGCAAATAGAAGAGTGTAGGAAACTGGATGTGTACAAAGGCAAACTGTATAATGGACTGATGCGCACACACACAAAAAAAGATGACTGACGATGTGAATGAACAGACTGAAGGATGTATATGTCACACCCATGTATCTGAAAGGAAGGGACGGGACGGGACCCAGAGATAGAGGGACGACATATGAATACCGCCAAAAGTGTCACATTTTTCCATGCTCTGACAAAAAAGGTGTAATGAAAGGTGCATTTGAGCCATAATTTCCCAAAAAGTCACTGTTTTAAAATGGTGCTGCTTTAAACAGAACCCTTCCATGTCACGATCGAGCTCAAAGATGAGGAAAAAAGCTCACGTGAAGCCAACCTGTACATTATAACTCAGTACACCAGTTGAGGATAGTCTTACGTTGCTTAAAGCGTCACAAAACCAGCGCAGAAGAGCCTGCTGGGTAATCTAAACACACAGACGCATTCTTTAAACACTGATTGTTTTGTTCTCCAGCTTTTCAAACCAAGAGATGGAGCTGTTTCTCCTGTTTGTACAACCATTTTATGACAAAGTCTCCAGAAATAGGGCAAGAAAATGTCCCAGCAAAAGCTAGGCATGCAGGGAGAGGAATGAGGGAGAGAAAATCTAAACCTACCATAATGTTCTGTGAAATATAAACTCCTGCCCTTTGCTCATCTATGTTTCTAAAGCTACATAAGCACCCGAATGGTCAAAAACTGACCCAATCTGGTGTGTTTTGGCTGTGAATCTGGCAGAATACATTGAAAACATTTCCTGAGAGGGAAAAGAACAGTAATTTGATCTCACACTGCAATTTAAATGGCATCAAAGCCTTTCAGTGTCCAATAGATACTTCTGTTATTAAAAGAGTTGTTTGAAATACCAATTTTAACCTGGCACCAATCTGTAGTTCGCACACATTCAACAAAATTAAGTTACATTAGTTATCATAAACCAAAACGAACAAACCAAAAACCGACTTTGCACGATTTTGAAATCGGCACCCAACGAACAGCTGACTCCTGAAGGACTGAGCTGTAAGCGACGGTGGGCATCTCAGTTTTAAAGGTGAAGCGTGTCAATTCTGCGCCACTAGTAGCAGCAAAATCACAAAAATAACGACTTTGATCAATTCTAATATATTATGTCCTTTCTGTTACTCAAACAGACTGCGGTTCAGTTTGGCGCCACTATTGGTGCAGAAGTTACACTTCACCTTTACAATCGAATTAAATATTCATCGACGCGAAGCGTTTCAAGCATAACGAAATAAAATCTCTGCAACACACTACGCATTACTGCACACTTCTGGAAACTAAACAACAACAACAAAAAAATCATGGGGACTTTTGCATTTAGATTGTCTTGCATCCAACAAAGTTACAAAGCAAGATAGAAAGCGAACTAATTTTGATCAGTTCGTTGGACGATATTTCAACAGGCCAAATGGAGCTTCACTAACTAACTTGAACAACAAGCTTATTTGAAGCAGAAATTGAGATCGATTAGTGAAGCATTAGAGAGTTAAAACGTATTGGAAATCGGCCTAATTTTCAAACAATTTTGATGTCAGGTGGAGGTTATTCTTATCGTCGGTAAGGATAAGGAGAAATACCAGACTTGTTCAATTAAACAAAGGGTTTGGTCACTAGCAGGCGACACGGCAGAAAGAATAATAATAATAATAATAATAATAATAAAAAAAACAAAAAAACATCATCCACCAGGAACCCAGTGTAACCACAGAAACAGTGCTCTCCTTTAACGTTTTCCTTTAAAAGCATCTTTTTAAAAACAACCAGCTGTATTACAAGCCTTTGTGCTCGCTGTAAATTTTATCGTAAGTTTATCTCTGGAAATTTATTTTATAATCAAAGCCATCTGAGAAAACGTGTAAAATAACGGATTTGGAGCTTCAAGTATGCTTACATGCTACAGATGTGTAATTTAAAATAGTTACGGTCTTTTCAATGGCCACTTTAAACCCAAAGCACATTCTATTGGCTTAAATACAAACATACTGGCTTAAAATACACTAAATAATCTAGAGAATGACGAATGAATGATCCAAAACAACAATCTTTATACCAAGTGGCTGATTCTGCCTGATCTTAGAGCACTGTACTGTAGCCAATTAATATGCCATGACAAATTTGAAGGATGGTGGTGTGATGCTTGAAATCCAAATGAGAAATGGGTGACGTGTCAAACAAAAAGCCAGAACTCTTGAACGGTGTAAGTCGGTTTGATTTGGTATTGGGTGCCAATAGGTGCACAGGAAGTAAACATGATGTGACAGGGTGGAGAACTACAGAGCAAGGACACCTTTGCTAATTTAAAAAAAAAAAAAAAAAAAAAAAGGGGGGGGTTGTGTAATTTTCTCTGGAGAAGCCAAAATTCTGTACCAGAAAGTAACCTCTATATCTCTGGAAAAACAAAAAAGAAGAAATATTCCCATGCCAGCCAGTCACAGAGAAGTGACTGAATCTCTGCCCAATGCACCCTGGCTACCAAACAAGAGGAAAACATGAAAATGGACAAGTAACAAGTGACGAAGGATCTGAAAAGGCAACACTGCTGGCGTCTCTCTCAGGACTTTGTTCTTCTTCTCCCTCCATCTGTGTGTGAGGGCTCTACGTTGTTGTTACCGGATAAGGCTCAGTCCAGTCCATCATCATCATCACCACCCTGGAAAACGTTTTCTTCTCTCTGTTGCCCCACATCTCATTTCTCTCCATCCCTCTCCTCCGCTGCTGCTTCTAGAATTCAGCAAACTCCTTTCCACATTTCTCTGTGAAAGAGACCCGGATTTCTTCTTCCTCGTAGTCGTCAAAGTTGCTGGTGTCGCCGGGGCCTTTGCACTTAGGGATGAAGGGGGCTTCCACCTGAAAACACAGGTTATTACATTCTGAAGGCATAACATGTACTGCTGATGAGTTGTTCACAAATGGGGATGAGTTGAAGATTGGGAAATGGTGAGAACGTTATAAGAACCCAGTGTGATTGAGGTACCTTCTTCTGGTAGATTGCGATCCAGTCGGTGGTTGCAAACCATTTGTGGCCCTTGATGTCGTTGACGCCGTTCTTGAGGTTACCGAAGCGCTTCGTCAGATCTACCTGCAGCAGGTTCCTCAGCAGGTCCTTCAGGTCAGAGCTAAAATGTGAGGGGAAGCGAACCTAGAGAAAGATTACGACACACTTTCAGTGTTTGGGATTCACAAGCAACTTCCAATACACCAGAAAGAAAATCATAATTGACACAATGTTATTTAATAAATCATTAATAAAAATTAATGTCCGTTCATCTGTCAAAAGCTAATTAATTGACAGCGACTGAACATTTAAATTTATAACCCTGTAGAAGACAGCATGTTGCACCCAAACCACAAAACCAACGAGAGCAGTAGAAGATGACAGCAAGCTAAAACCTTTAAATGACTCACAGCTCAAATTTAAACTTTCATTTTCAAAATTCATTTCAGCAAAGGATATATTCATGGCAAAAAGTAAATAAATAAATACGCATTTAGATTCCTTTATACATCACAATAACAACTTTATACTTTTTTTTCAGTTTAATACTGGATGAAAATTGTGAATTTGTCCCCTGGTAAAACATCTAGGAGTTAAACTATAGTAACATTACAGTAACTATATGTAGTATATATAGTTATAAAGTTATAGTTATACTGTATATAGTATTAACTATATATAGTTTATATAGTAACATTAAAAGCAAAACAGCCTAATAAAATAAATCAATACAATAAAACAAAAATAAAAACCCTCTGCTTGCTAAATTAATTGATGTAAATATAAAATATGCTTGTTTATCTAACCCAGAGGTCCCCAACCACCGGGTCACGACTCACTACCGGGCCGTGGAAGAATTGCTACCGGGTCGCAAGAACGTTCTGGGAAAATGTGTAGCTTATAGATATGATCATATGACACGCTGTTATTTATTGCGCGTTAATGATTGTTCTAATTATTCTGTATTTTCATTGTATGCGATTGATATGGAGTAGCAATTTGACGATTTCAGATTGCTCTGATCTGTCATAGTCTATATATTACGTAACTGTAACAGCAGGGGATTGTTGGCATATAAGAACGAGTGATTTCAATAAAGAAAAGGTTAATATTACGTGACTTACACTGTCTGACTATAGCAGTACTGCCTGATTTTGCTCTATTTCGTCAACTAAAATAGTTTAAAACAAACTCACAACTGCCGCTACACACCTCCATTCAAACACAGCGTTGTTTCGTTTATGAATGAATCTGCTTTTTAAACAAATCTAGTGAGTCAATTCAATTACCCATTCATAAAGAGAGTCACTGCCTGAGTCCTAATGTGCATCCTATCCATCTTAAATTCTATGTGATATTAGTAATTTTCAATATTATTTAGGGTAGATAGTATGCACATTGGGACGCAGGAACTTGCTTTGTTCCTGAATGAATCAGCTGTTTGAACTAATCAATTGAATGAATGATTCAGTGATAAAATCAATAACTTGCCGCCATCTAATGGCAGTTTTAGTTTCATTTTAAAAGCATCATTTCAGTTATTTAAATCATTTAATATTTCTAAATTCAAAATTTTATATTTAAAACATTAATCTCAACATGACTTTATGAAGTTAACTGCACTCATGCCACCTCTGAGCCTCATTAAATGTCTAAATACCTACAAGCCACTTTTGTGTTCTTCTGTGCCACCTCTGAGTGACCGTGTACACACACACATACATACATATATATATATATATATATATATATAGTATGCATGAAAATGCATATTTTTCAATTAAAGACAGCTTACAGATTTAATATGGGCTGATTTGGTGCTTGACAACTTTTTATTGGTCATTTTGTGTTTCAAGAATAAGGTCCAAGGCTAAGAATTATGCTATTAGTTACTTAAACAAAAAATATTTCTCTCTATTTAACAACATTACAATAGTGAAAGATGACTTCCCTTACTGACCACGTCTCTTGCGCGACGGGATGCTGGACTCATGAAAAATAATCACGTTGTTTGTATTCACCAAAATTAATTTACTGAAGTCAAAACACGGATGGAATTGGCATTAGTGTGAGCGGCGCTTGCTGTGAGGCGGGAGTGACGAGCCACAGAGGATTGCACAGCCTTCCTTGAACAGTTATGTTCACGATTTCTGATTTACTTAACGTATACTGCGTGAGGGGGGCTGTGACTGGATGATGACAGGTGTCGTGTCGGTGATCATTCTCAAGTGTCGTGATCAGCACTGCTGTTGTTGTTTCAGTCAGTGGTTAGATCAGCTTAGCAGTCAAAAAACAGGACAAGGGAAGTCACGTATGGGACAAATCAATTAGGCCCAAAATACAGGACGTATATTAGGACGTATATTAGGCAACCCTAATATACACACACATACATACATATACATATACACATATACATATATTAGGGCTGTCAAAGTTAAATTCATTTTAACGGCACTAGTTTTATTAATGTGCGATTAACGCATTGCAAATTTTCTGTTTGACCCGTGGCCTAGCCCGTAGTTGGAGAAATGGAGAGCACAGTGTTGCCAACTTAGCGACTTTGCAGACCCCTTTAACGACGCATAGTGACAAATCTTTAGGGTTTGCCCAAACCTTATTTAGTTTCTGAGACTTGCTGGTACTGCCGCGCGAGCGAGAGGTCTTGCTGTCCCAGCACGCGCACACACATCTTTCTCTCTCTGCATTGCTCAGCAAGCGGTGGAGAGGAACAGTGCTTTCAGTATTATGTTGCTTCTCTAATTTTACATGCAAGTATAGCCGAAATCACAGCACAGCTATTGTCATTATCTTGTGTATTTGATTTCATCAGACGATGGCTCGATTATCAGGATTTTTGTGCAGATTAACATATATTGGAAGGGAGAGCTGGTTATGTAGTTTTAATGTGTCGCGTTTCAGTCACTATTTCATATTCATTCCGTTGTCTGACAACAGAAACAGTAAAATATATCAATGAAAACAGTTTTATTGATAATTTTGCTGCATCAAAATACAGTGAGAGGCAAACAAATCTAATAATAAATAATAAATGTACATTTTGCATTTTCCGAAGAAGTGAGCTGCCCTGTCCTGCAAAAATGTAAACAGGTTTGTGTCAGTAAATTGCTCAGTGCAAAGAAAGAGAAGTAATGGGAACCTGGTATTTCTTTTTTCATGCGTCTAATAGAACAAGTTCTTTGAAAAACAGCTGACCTTTGAAACATGTCTAGTCTTCATGCTCTATGTTGACTATGGTTTCAATAATAATAAACATACATTTGCATAAAGCATCCATATTTATCCATGCCCATGTTGATTAGAGTATTAAAAACTTGAAGTATTAATTTAAGGTACATTCAGAACAAATAAAAATGTGCGATTAAGTAGCGATTAATCACGATATACACATGTACATACATATATATACACACACACACACCCTTCACCCCAGTCTGCGAGAATATTTTCAAAACGTAACCAGTCCGTGGTGTAAAAAAGGTTGGAGACCCCTTATCTAACCCACACACACGCGCACACAGAGAGGGGAAAAAAAAAAAAACACACATGTCTGACTCCAAGCCAGCATTTTCTATATTTATAGTATTTTATTGAAATTTTGCAATAACTTTTTTTTTCAGTTTAATTTTTAGTAACTTTGTTATGCGCCTTTGTGATTTTTATTTGGTTTCAGACCATTCAGATGAAGGAGAAATCGAATCGGGACTCACGCGCCGTTTTCTGCGCTCAGCTGCAGCCGCACACACGAAGCGTGCAGAGATTATTACATTTCTGTACCTGAATACTACTGTTACTGTCTTCATATAGCCTATAATTTTATGTTGTAGGCTGTTCATCTATGCTTGGAATTTGTGCAATTGTTCTTGTATTACTAACTTTAGTTAAGCTTGTAGTTTCTGCTGGGGTATAGAAGTACTTAAAGTAAGTTTTTAGTAATAAATGAAAAGCAAACTTTTATTTTGCTGATCCGAAAAATTATCCGATCCGTGACTTAAAATCCGTAGTATGATCTGAACCATGAGTTTTGTGATCCGCTGCACCACTAGTGCTTCAACATAAACTCATTTAATTTAGTTGTCAAGGCAACATTTCTCATTTTTGTTTAAAGTTTTAATCATTTTTATTTCACCTTTATTTCAATTAACAGAAATGTTTTAATAGTTTCAGTTAACTATAATAACCCTTCTCTGTGTTACCAAAACCACAAATAAAAACCTTAAAAGACATGAGACACGTTTCAGTATTTATTTTGTTTACTATTTTGTAGTGTTTATTCATATTTTGAATCAGCTTTCATATAGGTGTGTGTCTATTTTAAATTTAAATATTAATTACATTAGTTAAGGTTTTTATATTCTTATTTAGCTTTATTTTTTATTTCAGTTTTAGTAAACTTCAGACAGTTGCCTAAGCAAGTTTTTCCATCTAATATTTAATTTTTTTTCAGCTTTATTTCAAGTAGTGAAACAACACCAGTTTAGATTATAACAGCACCACTGACACGAGTGTGCAGTGCAGAGTGACCACTGCACTATATAGACATCCAGCACCAAATAATGTGATATTCTGTCGCAGCACTCACCTTTCCAGAAACAATCTTCTCGTAGATCTGGATGGGCTGGTCAGCAAAGAACGGAGGGTAACCGGCAGCCATTTCATAGATCAGCACTCCCAGAGCCCACCAGTCCACTGCTTTATTATAACCCTAAAAGACAGAGAAAGCATGAGTTATGCTGAAACGGCTTAAACTGCAGTTAAAACAAGTAACGCAGCTTCGGTACTCACTTTACTGAGGATGATTTCTGGCGCCAGGTACTCAGGTGTGCCACACAGTGTCCAGGTCCTGCCCTTTACACGTTTAGCAAATCCAAAATCTGTTACCTGAGAAAACAGCAAGAATGAATATTGCATTTATTCATTTGCAAATGCCTGAGAAAGGACACTCAAACACAAGACAGGTGGCACATGACTCATTGCAGTCATGTGCCATTCTTGGAGCTGCTATCATTACATTTCATGAAGTCATCTGATTTGAAAGCCTGCGTGTTTACCTGTATGTAGCCCTGCTGGTCTATGAGCAGGTTTTCAGGCTTTAGATCTCGGTAGATAAGATCAAGTGAGTGAAGGTATTCAAAGGTCAGAACTATCTGGGCGGCGTAGAATCGGGCATGAGGCTCACTGCACCGGACAGAGACAGACAGACACAACGTAAATATACAGAGGTCACAGGACCTGCGTGCATAGTCATTATACAAGAATGAGATGATTGAATAGTTTTAGATGAAGCAGGCCTACAGTATATATAGCCACTGTTTGACGTCATATCAACTTTATCATTAACTGAACTGAAAATAAACAAAACTAAACATAATGTGCACTGCAATTCTAATGAATCAGCTTTTTAAATTTTTATTCTGAAAATCTTTTTATCAGTGGATGTGTGAAAATAATAATGGTTCTAAAAAAGACAATATGCAAAATGACTGTCGTGCTATGTGTTAGGTGATTATATAATGATAATAATTGAAACAGGCCAGTTCAAATGGTATTTGAAATATATGAAGCAAAAGTAGAAGTAAATAACTTGTGAATCAGGAAATTCAGCTTGATTCCCAGTCTGATGTAACATATCCAATATCACTTATTCAAAGCATCAGTCAGTGCTGCAGTCTCTGAGGAAGGTTGCACAGACAGAGTTGCTATAAAGTGCCTTCAAATAAAAACTATGAATACATTTGAAATGTTTGGCAAGTGACAATTTGGCCTCAATGTTCCCCGTCTAAATTTGACACTGCAGCTCGAGGAAGTTAGTCAGTGTAGCCAGTAGTTACATAATATTTATTGCAAAAATGACTGAAATCACTGTCAGCAAGAATGCAGCGCTGCTCTAGATTTGACTACTAAATCTCTAATCTGGTATTATTTTGAGTATGAGGCGGTTTCGAAATTGTGTGTCATCATATAGATGATGTGGCGCATTTTGTAGTACAACACTAAAAATAGTAGAAAACAACAATAGTTATAAATGAAAATAAAATCTAAGTGATTTCGTAAGAAAGGTTTTACATCTTTAATACTAACTGAAAATAATCTAAATTTAAAAACAATAAAGAAACACAAATTTTAACAAGTATAATAAGCCTGGATGGAGTAAGCATGTGTAGAATAGAGAGAGAGAGAGAAAAAAAAAAAAAAACAACAACTCACCTAAACCGGCCGATTCTACGCAAGTGAGAGAACATCTCTCCTCCAGGAACATACTCCATTACCATATACAGGTTAGTATTATCCTAAGAACAGAACACACAAAAGAAAAGAGCACAAAACCATTGAGATATTCATGAAGGCTTAATCAAAAATAGTAAAACAGTAATATTGTGAAACATTGTTACAATTAAAATAACTGCTTTCTATTTAAATATATTTTAAAATGTAATTTTAAAAGTTCAATAAAACTGCATTATGTCTTTACTGTCGCTTTTGATCAATTTAATGTGTGCTTGCTTTAAAAAAACCTCTTACTGACCTGAAACTCATCTAAAAGGCTGAAAGACTAATATTTGTTGCTATATCATTATTGTTCAAAACATGCAAGTATCACACACAGAGCTGGTACCTTGAATGAATGCTCCAATCGCACAAGGAACGGGAAGCTGACGGCCTGCAGGATGCGTTTCTCATTCAGTGTGTGTTCTATCTGTTTCAGTTTCACCACCTGAAAGACACGAGAAAATGAGCTCCAACACACAGACACGCAACTTTCAGCACCGATTCCTCTGAGAGTGGCTTACCTTCTGTTTGTCGAGGATCTTCATGGCAAAATGCTGGCCTGATTCTTTGTGCTTGACTAGCATGACTCGTCCAAACGAGCCAGTGCCTAGAGTCTTCAACCTCTCAAAATGGTCCAGAGATGCAGTATTCTGAGGAACAGAAGATGAAAATTCACTGTTCCTGTATGGTTTTTATATGGAGCACAGTCAAACTTACATGACTGATTATTTCACTTATTATCTGATTATGTTCACTAACAAGATCTACAGTTTAAGGTATGATTTTCAGAAATGTGATGAAATACAGCAAATAAAATCACATTCATTATACATCAAATTGTACTTTTCTTACTTTCTCAGGTTCTCTAGTACAAAAGCTGTCTACTACTGAAAAAAAATCACAGAGACTCCGGTGTTAAAGAGAAAAACAAACAGCAGGTCAGTTCACCTTGTGTCCAGAAGGGGGCGCAATGCAACTCGCATTAGCTCATTGGTTGACAAAGTGATTGTATGCAGTGCAGAAAATGGGATTAACTGACCTGTGCTGGGTTCTCCCATTTCTTTAGGAAATCTTCTTTGGCTTTAGCAAGAAACTCCTTAACTGAAAACGAAAAAGGCAGAAATAATGTGTGTGTTATTATTTAATTATGTGCACAACAGAACAACACTGCACTTAGAGACAAGCTAATGTGCTAAAAAAAGAAAAGTAAAAAAAAAAGTCTGAGGAGATATTGCCATTAGAATCTGTTAAAATGTCAACAAGTAGGACAAGTAAAAACAGGCATGGCTGTATGGCAGTCAACATCAACCTTTTACAGCACCTACAACACATTAAAGTCCAGAGTTGCTGGTCTACCCTTATTTATGACAGCAATTTACGACATTTCGTCAGCTGTGCTGCGTATGAGCTGCAGAAATGCCTGGGAAGACTGCTGAGCACTACTACTTTTTCCACACGTCACACTGTATGTACACAAAGTGAATCTCCTGAAAACACTTCACCCTGAAATAAAATGATTCTCATTCTCAGTTGTACTTTTTATTATACTGTATTGTAGTACATAAAAAATATTACCACATTTTCAGCAACAGGCATTCCAGCATTTCAAATTTTTTTTTTTTATTGTTGATTAAAGTATAAATCAGTATAATTATATAGACACACTCTGTGTGGGCATATATACACAGGTAACTGAAAGGGACAGTTCACCCAAAAATGGCAATTCTGTCAGTTACTCATCCCTCGAAACCTGCAGGAGTTTCTTTCTTTTGTTGAGCACAAAATAAGATATTTTATAGAATATTGGTAACCAAACAGTAGCCATTGCTTTCCACAGTATATATGCTCTGTCATGAAACTCTAGATGGTGCAGGCTGATGGGTCGTTAACGCAAACTGATGATATTCACAGCGTTAAACTACTCTGCATTGGCAGCCAATGAGCTTGCTGCTTTACATTTAAACGGCTGGTTAGCATTCACTAGAGTTCACAAAGTGGGCCGTGAGACCTTTCTGAGTGGGTCGCGGAGTGTGCGGCCAAAGAATCGACATAAACAACAAAAACTGTAATTATAAATGTTTTTCTGATGCGAGACTTATTTTAAAAGACGTGCAAGAAAGCCGTTAACACTTCTGTCAGATGCAGTTTAAAAGAGTGCCTGAGAAAAACGCGCTGTCTCGATTCAGCATGCGGTCAGATGAGATGTTGATAGGCTTAATGTCAGTGTCATTATTCTATCTTTATTTTGAATATAAGAAAAACTAACTATCCTGTCCTGCCAGATGTTATATCGCGCTCGTAGCGCGCACTCTTCAGTAGCACAATGCGGCGGTGCGCTGTATATCACTTCACTAAAGCGCAGAAACTATACGATCATGTGAAATAAAAGTACAGTACCGATAAATCACATAACTGGTACTGCGTGTGTTAACTGAGAAGGATTTGATTTGAGGTATGATATTCATTCTATTCAGGAGCAGTTTCCATGTTTCATTAACAGCTCATGTTAGTATTCACCATGGTAATGGTTGTTTCCATAACCCAAAAATACCATGTTATTTTCACTTTGTGTCATTTTGTATATGTTTAAATGACTGTGGTGGCTCATACCAACTTAATTGTATTAACAAAAACTAGTTTGGGACTGCTATTTAACCTTATAGGCTGCTGTTTATTCAGTATTAGTCATATTCTTAACAGTCTTAACTTCATTTTTGTGAAATAAATTTGTCAGATGCCCATTTTGCACAAGTTGATATGATTCACACAGCGCTCACATTCTCCCTCTTGTTTGCTGTCATCATTCAGTTCTGACTAGTATGGATAGAAGTCCATCTAATAATCAGATAGACCTGTTAAACAAAGGAATTAAAATGTATACAAAAAAGTATTATAACGATTGCTTTAATATTATTAGTAATAGAAAGGCAAATATTATAATACTTTCTCGTTTGCCGTCAGCATTCAGCAAATACGCATTTATATAATTTAAATCTTTGAATGACTAATGAACATTTAATTTCACAAACCTCGCAGACTTAGTCGAATCTAGTTGAGATCTTATGAAGTGTGCAATGTGTATCCTGCATAATCGCGTGTTCTCTGCGTGACGGTCAATCCGTGTGAATTGAATGGGATGGGAATCGTTTACATTTGATCGATACTGGTACTTATCGATACTCTTAGGTGCAAAAAGATATGATGTGAAAAGTTGTTGAAAATTTCAAGTTATTTTATAACTGCTGAACTTTAGCAACTGTATTAAAGTTCTTCAGTCAAGAGCAGCGAGTTATTTTTCTCTGCGTTTTATTTTATTAACATTAAAGGAAGTGTTCACCCATAAATGAAAATTGTGTCATCATTTACTCACTCTCAAGTTGCTTTAAGACCTGAATGAGTTTCTTTCTTCTGTTGAGCATAAAGGTTATTTTGAAGAATGTGGGAAACCAAACAGTTGCTGGTCCCCAGAGACTTCCATATTTTTTTCCTACTATCAAAGTCAGTGAGGACCAGCAACTGTTTGATTACCTACATTCTTCAAAATATCTTCTTTTGTCTTCAGCACAAGAATAAAAATTAATACAGGTTTGGTACAACATGACAGTGAGTAAATAATGACAGAATATACATTTTTGGGTGAACTTTCCCTTTAATGACAATCGGCAGCATGTTTAGTTCTGTCCCTTTAAGAGCACGCATCCATTTCTCCCTTAACTGTTTATATTCACTTTAGACATGACTGTGTTTATATGTAAACCTTGTGTGTTTTTGACAGTATTAGCGCAATCAGACGATAACTAAGATAATCAGCTGCTGTTTGACCGGCCTTTTAGTGTACCAAAGCTTCAGGTGTAACGCGCTCTGAATAAGCGCACATCAGAGCAGCACGCGAATGAAATGTTTAACCGGCAAGGCTTTAAACTAAAGCACACACAAATAATGTACTTTTGTGATTGCGAATAAGTGCAGTGTCTCGTGAGTGTAACTCTACCGCTGAATCAACATTTGATGTGAATGTCTCGCGAGTTGCAGTTGGAGCTGGAGCCGGGAGACATAGTAAATACAGCGCATTGCTTGAGGTAGATGTTGCGTTACTAGTGTTGCCTCCTTTGTTCACTATTACACTAATGCATCTAACACGAGCCCACACTTTCGAACGTTTCACTCGTGCTGCCACTGTTTACATGCAAACACACACAGCGCACGCGCATGGATATCATCACATCCTAGTTCAGCGTTCATCAAACTCATCGTTTCAAATTATGCTGCGCTTTATGTCATTTTCACAGTGTGCTGGTATGTAATATGACTGTTACCTTGGCTTTATTCGATAAAAATATGATTCCCAATGCACACAAACTTCCCAGAATACTGAGTACCCTGTTGGTTACGGTGTTTACTTCCTTTTTACTTATATTTTGATTAAATATTTATTTATTTGTGAAAAATACTTAATTACACATTTATTTTTTAATCCATTTTCAAATGATTTCAAATTTCTTAAAAGGGGTCATATTATGCTATTTCTTGTTTTCCTTTTCTTTAGTGTGTTATGTAGCTGTTTGTGCATGTATAAGATCTGCAGAGCTACAAAGCTCAAAGTCTAAAAAAAAGGATTTATTTATCTAAAAGAGGAGGCTAATCCAAACCGGGCTAACGCCTCATTCAAACACGCCCTCACACGTCTACGTCACGATGTGGAAATATTACGCAATGCCGTCCAAAGGTGCACGCAAAGAAAGAAGGCGTGGTTTCAGTAGCCGCAGTTAGTGTTGATGCAGTCATGTCAGGGAGACACAGTGTGTTTCTAAGCAAAAGCACAAGCACTTTATTTGTCCTTTCCGAAAGTAGATGTAATTAGGAATCATTGTTAAGATTATTTACAACAGAACAGCACGACCCAAATGTTCGAATTTGTGCAACGCATTTTATGGACGACAGTTTTGTGAATCTAGGAGAGTACAAGGCTAGCTGTGAACAAAGGCTAGTTCTTTTTTTAAAAATGGGTCAATTCCGACTTTGCTAAGACAATCTGGCGCTTCTGAATCAGTGACTAAGTATGTTTTGTTGTTATTAGTTTAAGTATTTGCTAATGACTGTTCAAATGCCGAGTTCTGCGCAGCGTGTGTGTGTGTGAGGGGAACAGGGTCACATCACAGCAGATCCTGTCAACTGACTTAACCACGGCTTGTGTACTGCATCATCACTGTGTCTGTCACACGACTCCGTTTCCCTCTCAGGCTTGAACTGATGGTAAAACTAACAACATTATTAGCTGTCTTGATATTTACTTTGAAAGCTGAAGCTCGCGATTATGGTAAGGGACAGCACATTTCCGACGCGTGCTTGTGGTGTTCGGCCAATCACAATGCACTGGGTCAGTTGGCCAATCAGAGCAGACAGTGCTTGACAGAAGGAGGGGCTTTGTTGAAAACGATGCGTTTGAGATAGGTGGGGCATAACAATAATGTACAGTATTTGAAAAATAATGTGTTTTTTGAACATTAAAGCATGTCAACATATTCTGTTACACCAAATACACAAAATAATGATAGCATCATATGACCCCTTTAAATATTAATTTAAATAAATTATATCGGCTTTATATCGGACACCCTGCTTTCCAAGATATCGGCATCGGCTGTCAAAAAACCCATATCGGTCGACCACTAGTTATTATATATGCTACTTGTGCAGCAGCTGTATGTCTTAAATACCTACAGTACCGTATCGGCGTATGTACTGGCAGTAGGCTAGCCCTAGTTCCTGTACTTGCTTTGCAGCAACAAAAACAATCAACAGCAATTCAGCAGCGTAGCAAAAATATTCTGCCAAGATGATAGAATTATTTTTTTTCTCCATACTATGGATATTGATGGCTAGGTTTGGGAATCGAAAATCGATTCCAATTCCAGAATCAGATACTTAAGGTCAGGAATCGGATACTTGTTGTAAAATTTAAAATTTCGATTCATTCCAAAGTTTGGCTACACTTGCGATCGGAAGCCAAAAAAGCCAAGTATAATATCTGTGATAAGCAAAACATGTTGCAAGAGAGTTGTCCCCACCAACATGACAAAGCACTTTAATTTAATAGATCGGTAAAGATCGCGAACACTATTCAAACCAACGTGATTCTAATCCTAAATTACAATGATTCGTCCATTTCATTCCTCAACCTTTGACGTGTGCGATCACAATCACTTGGTCGTCCGTTCAGCGTACGATCACATCAGTGTGATTTGAGCATTTAAATCAGCGTTCGCGCTGCCGCTGACCTAAAGAGAGCAGCTTCTATCATGTTTATGAATGGAACAGTTTCACACTCTTTTCAACCACACAGTATCATTATTTCTGTGTTATAAACATTTAGCGATTAAAATAGAGTAAATCACCTTTTGAAAGTAATTTGACATTTCAAATGAAGATTTATCGATCACATTGTTACGCCAGTAGGTGGCGAAAAGGGGCGTTTAAAATGTATTTGTCTTTGAATCATACAAGAGATTTTTTTCAAAAACGCTGATTCATCCAGTAAGGAAACAAGTACTTGAGTCTTGAATCTTGAGTGAGTCATTGAATCCTTCATTCATAAATTGTATGTGATTGTTTATTTGTCTGTTTTTTTTTCTTCAGAATAGTGAGAGAACCACAACAAAACAAACAAAACAAAATCCTCAATTTATACAGAATCATGCAGCTCTATTTTGCATACAAACAGCTCTTAAGGAGTCCAGTTTTCATGTGGCCTGTTGAGTTTTGTTCATGAGATTTAGCAGCAAATACATGGTTTGCAAAAAGAGACACAGGATAAATGTTTGATTTCATTTTTTAATCACACTGGAATCGAAAAGAATCGGAATTGATCAAATTCAAATGGTACCCAACCCTATTGATGGCTACGGTGAACTGTTCTGTTACCAACATTTTTCAAAATATATTTTTTAATGCTCAACAGAAAAAAGAAACTCAAGAGGTTTGGAACAACTTAAAAGTGAGTAAATAACAGAATTGCCATTTTTGGGCGAACTATCCCTTTAACTTGCAAAGCATTTACATTTTATATTAACTATGCCAACAGATAATAATATCCCTATCAAATCCCTCTTTATAAAATCCTGTCAAATTCAGGTATTAACTGTTTATACACTTTCAGCATTGTTATGTTGGGAATAATGCAAAAGTGAAAATAGGTTGTTTTCTTGAAGAGACAGGCTGGAAGGTTGTGTCCAGATTGGTTTAAATTCTAGGGCAAAGCTAAACTAGCATCTCCATTATATATAAATTTAAGTTCCCCACCACAAAACACCACAAACAAACTCAAAACTGTGGTCCCCACAGTATTGGCCACTTCCGTTTTTCATCATGTTTGTTGTGTGTTCAGAGCCTGTGGCAATCTCTCTCATTGGCTGTTCGAGGTAAGGCCTGTTCTAATTTCCACTGTTGTTAAAACCACATTGACTGAGCCCATGTTATCTAATACTTCCTGAGCCCACCATGACCGAACAAGAGCTCAGACCCAAATCAATATCCTCTCTCTCACTTAATATTTCTCTCACTCTGTCTGTCCGTGTGTGTGTGTGTGTGTGTGTGTGTGTGTGTGTGTGTAAGAGAGAAAAGTCACAGAATCATAATTTCTGCTTCGGAAACAGTGAGAAAGAATCAAGTCAGAAATGAGGTGAGCACACCAATGAAGTACTATGTTCCCCCTATTTTCTTTACAGAGTTGTGTGGGAACGTTCAGATTACAGACTCTTCTTCATTCCACACTACCAGCGCTCCCCTCTGGGGAAATGCAAGCTGTCACACAGCAGCTGAGAAGATCCAACTGTTGCAACTGCTGCGCCCAGAGGAGACATACAAAGAAACGCAGTGCGATTGCTGCCATTGAAGACTCTACTGCAGGACACACCCACATGAAGCATTTCAAAAGTGCAATGCTTTTAAATCCGAAGTAGAGGCATTAAACGATCTCTTTCTGTGGTGAAAGAGGCAGATGCCGTGGAGCGAGGTTAGTCACGCTCAAATCTACTGCCATTATCTCCAATCCACAGGCTCCGGGCAGAGCCAGAGAGAGAGAGAGAGAGAGAGCAAAAGCCTCACCCCACAACTTCCCGTCAATTCCCCTGCCTTATTATCTCTGAGAGATTCAGGAGCGTCTATCTCACAAACGCAGTGGTTGATGGGACTGCACACACTCAAGGGTCATATTTATACTTCGTTTAGATAATCTGTAGAGGAACTACAGTAGAAGATAGAGGCAGAGGAGAGGACAGTGTCCAAAGTTCACCTAAACTTGATACTGATCCAACGGCTCCATAAAACCATGCAACAAAAGGTGCTTGAAACAGAATCAAAACAAAGACCAGGCCTCAGCCGCTACGCCATGCAAACAACCCGAAAGAAAAAACAAAGAATTACAACAGCCATACGTAAAAATAGCCCTTCTGCAATTTTATAAATGGCTCAGGATATGAATGATCCTTGCCTTTGTGCTGGCTTCCCTAACAAACGGGTGCCATGACTACTGGAGGGAAATGACCAATACCCACACAAAGTTAGCCGTGCTCTTACCGTCCACTAGGAGCGTGGGACCCTCCACTCCTCCACCACCACCACCACCACTACTACCTCCCCTCCTCCTCCTCCTCCTCCTCCTCCACTGATCCCCCTGAAGAACGAGACTCTCCTGAAGAACGAGATTCCCGCTTCCCACCATGCCTCCTGGAGCTTTTTCGGTCACACATGGGCCCTGCTGAGACGGTTCCTCCTTTCTCCTCTTCCTCACAGCATCAGGCTCATAGCCCTATGCCTCTTCCTAAGAGGTCCTTGCACGCTTGACCCTCACATCCACTTTAGCTGAGAGCTACAGGTGTGCTTCCAACGCTGCTTTTGTCTCCAAGTGTGGCCAGTGATTCAGTCTGCTATTCCTGCTCTTCCTCGAGTGCCGAATGCCAAACTAAATCCCTCGCTTTCTGTGGCTCCACTGTGCGGACATCACCCTGGTAAATCAATCCCCCTCATGCTCCGTTTGTATCAATATTTATTCTGTACACAGTGCCATTCCACTCACCCTCAAGTGGAACACACACGCATAAAACGCAAGCGCATACACAAACACACACACCACATTGATCCAAATAGGGACCTGGTCGCCTAGGGGAGGGGCAAACCTATAACAGCAGTGTCACATCTAATGAGAAACATGGACAATAAACAACTTAAAAACTTAAAAGCAGCAAATAAATGGTAACTTGTTATTAAAAGTGGAGAAATTAAGGTAAAAAAAAAGACTCCAGTAACTGGAAAAATAAAGTGGGAATAAAGGGTACCGCATAAAGTGCACCTCGTAGGTCCCTCAAACCCTGGCAATGTCCTCTAGTGGACAGAGTCCACAATTGATTAGTCAGATCAATCAGTGTGGCCCTCGGCTGCTGTTGCTCGCTCTGACGCACACCAAAGGGGGTCGGCTAGTGGTGCATTGACAGCAAAAGCCCCGCTGGTTCACAAAAACACACACATATCTGAGAGCAGCACCCGTTTGCAGACAGTGCAGCCCCAGGCCTGGCATTTCAGCCTCTTTCAGGGAATAAATGCAGTGGCAGAGCGAGAGTAAGGCAGAGACACAGGAAGAGTCAGGGACAGATGGATTTAAAGACTGAGCCAGATCCAGCCACCCTGGCCAGGTGGAGACTCAAGGGACAGTGACACCTTTGGTAAGTCTCTCCCTCCTCCATAATCTCTTTCAGCTCTCAGATACTTGGCACACTTCCACGGGCTGACTTTATGGATACAGAGTTGGTAAAGGTAGGGTAGGGTAAGCAAATGTCCACATGCCCTGGTGGGAACTTTAAAGATAAGACTTTAAAAGCACAGAACAGTCGACCAAAGAAAATGCAGGAGAGTTGAAAAAAAAAAAAGGACTGATTTAACAGATGCCATGAAGAAGACACCGCCTGTAAAACACGTCAAATTGCAAATCAAATGCTCGTAGGGCAATCGGCAAATTTTCAAAGAGTCTGTAGTCGGACCCTACAGTCATCTAAAAGAGTGGATAAGCGCTGCATGAACGGGTAATGCCGTTAGCATTAGTTTGTAATTCAGACTGGCAGGAACAGCAGAACACTGGGACCCCAACAAAGTGGGACACACTGACAGGTTTCCCAGGAGACAGACAGCCAGCTTCCCTGGAACTCCTGTATGACGCAGCCAACACCAGGCAACAGCACAAACATTAGAAGATGAATAAAAAAGGGCTTTGTACCCAGGATCTGTGTCTCTGCAGTCCCACATCAATCCATGACCACAGCGAGAGGTGCTAATCTAAACTAGATCTTCATATCACCCATGACTTAGCCTATATTTACAACATAGTTTCTGTTAAACCCAAGTTTGTTTTTGATCTCATCATGAAAAACATTGATTAATTGTGGTCAGCCAATATGGGTAATATTAACATCCAGAGAGCAAGATAATCAAAACAATGACATTTAAAAGAAAAGAAAGCAGATTTCTAAAATAAGGACTTATTTTAAACAACATTTACTTAAATGTAAAAAAACAAAAACTGTTTATCCTCTAATGACTAGACTTTAAATGGTCAAGTATCAGCCTGGTGGATATATTATCCATAATCAAAGGTGAAGTATTCAAAAGGATAATCGGTTGATCTCACACACTCAAATTTTGAGTCAGGCCAACACTTCCCTATAGATCAGATGCGGAGGTAAATCCTTTAGACATGCAGGTTTCTCCGCCCCCTTTGCCAAGCTCCGCCTACAACAGTTATGTCCAAACACTCACTGTGCCAGCAGCCTTAACCCACACAAAGCCTCAGGTCAGTCACTCACTCCAGCAAGAGGCCTCTGACTCATCCTGGGACTGGTAGTAGCCGCCCTCCCCACGGCTAGAGTCTCCAAGACAGGGACCGGCCCGCTGGAACAGCCTCTCTGCCAACCTCTGCAGCGCTGACATGGTAGACAGCCTTAAAATTAAGCGTGGTGTAGAGGCATCCGACTTTGTACGGCTGCGTTTCCAAACTCTTTTTACAAAACAGGAGTTAGGGTCACTTCTTGCACGAGACTCTTCTATTTTGACCTCTGAGGATTCGGGACTCAGGGCAGGCAGGGCTGAACCTTCTCCGTTTCCTTGCCTTCCTGTGCCGGGCTCACACACCCCGTTTCCTCCCGTGGGCTTCCTTGAACAGTCAGGGACTTCTGTTTTCACCACAGGCCACCTTGGTGTTAACCCTTACTGTTGTACCTTGATCTGATCCACAGCATTGTCTGCCATGTCGTCCTCTCTTGTCCGTGCACATGATAAAATATGGCCCACCCCAGCCCGTTGCCCCGGATGCCATCCAGCACCTGTCTCTGGGGATCAGGGCGGTCCACTGGCGGTGGATCAGATATGGATGTGAAGCATGGCATGAATAAAGCCCCCCATTCCGACCAAGGGAGGGTGCGCTAAAACCCACCGCGAAAAAAAAAAAAAAAAAAAGGCACTCCATTTTTGCAACTGAATGTATCAAGCATATTCAAATGACATGCAGTCACATGCAAATAGAAATCCACTCTTCACACATAGATTCCAGCAGCAACATGCCACTGAGATCCATTTCACACATATCTGTTTCACCGACACCAACTACGCCTTATGCAGGCTGGGCTCGAAAGGGGCCTTGAAAGGTTTTTGACTTTGGAACAAACTGTGCATCAAATATATGGCAGAGAATACTGGGCAGATGACAAATAACACGTACTTGAGCTTTATTCCAACATCATTTAGGTTTAAACTGTGTAAGAATATGAATAATTTACTGAAAAGAAAAGACAATTTTTTTTTTTTTTTTAAACCAGTTTGCTTTTTTCCCCCCATTATGGTTTTTCATCATGACTTTTCACCATGTTGAATCAACTTTTAGCTTTTTTTTTTTTTTTTTCAGTCAATTAAAATATGCATGACAAATTCAATTTTAATAAGTAGTCACTCTTAATATGATTTCATAAAAATAAACTGTTGTTTTAAAGTTTCCAATTAAGCATATAATATCCAAAGTCCCTTTCAAGGAAAGTCCGTCCACTCGCCGCCATATTTGCAACGCCTCCGGGCAGCTCAAACAAGACCAAGTCCTATCTGAATGAATGAGGGAATGCTGAAATCTCAAAAACTGCTTGCTGAAGTCGTAATTAAATTCCATATTTCAAATCAGCAACAAAATCTGAAATGAACTGCCCCATGAATGTTGTTCCTTTTGCTCAAATAGCATTTAAAAAGCTTATTTTTCAGGCTAGACCAGCCAATCCACATGCGTAGCTCCAACGCGCTCCAGACTGTGCATGCGCATCGCCTGGTCCAGCCTCCGGTTTCTATGGGAACACTTCAATCTGATTTGGGTGGGTCTTATGAAAATTCCCAAGAGATTCTTTTATCCAGATTTTTATTTAATGGGGGAAAATTCTATAATAAATAGCCATGTCATCATTTTAGAGGGATGGGACGATAAATCGATTCATGGATTGATTCTGCGACTTTCTGAATGTGTCGCGATTCTCTCTGGAATCAATTCTGAGCTTAGTTTTTTAAGTAATACTTAAAATTTATCATCCCATCCCTATAAATTTAATGTGAATATTATTGGATAATCCAGTAAATTCAATGAAATGAGCCTCATCTATTTTCTACTTTTCTCTTTTCAGTAGGAACTTGTTGCACAAAGGATTATTCATAAAGAATTACACTGGACATAACAGCAAACAGAGGCAAACTAGTATCATAAAACAGAAAATTCTGAAAAAATTCTGATTGAATGAATCATGTTTGATGCCACTGAATACCTTCCCAGGTGAAAAACAAGTACACTTCCATAATGTACTTAAAGTGCTCTATTTTCACGCACTAATTTTGTACTTAATATACTAAAAATTATTCTTTAGTACTTCTAAAGGTCAACTTAAGATCATCTAAGTGTACTCAACCGTGCTATTTTGAGACACCATGAATATGAACTAAAATGCACTTTTAACATACTATCTTTGTATTTAAAAAATTTATTTAGTTACCATACATTTTTTTAAATACAAAGATAGTATGTTAAAAGTGCATCTCAAAATAGCACAGTTGAGTACACTTAGATGATCTTAAGTTGACCTTAAGAAGTACTAATGGATCATTTTTAGTATATTAAGTACAAAATTAGTGCACGAACATAGAGCACTTTAAGTACATTATGGCAGTGTACTTGTTTTTCACCTGGGTAGCCTATGACATAAAATGAATTTTACATTGAGGCAGCAAAACAACTAAACTCTGTTATGTCTAACAAACACCCCTCAGTGAGTTCTACCTTGCTTAACATGCTGTATTTTTTGTTTACTTCATGCTACCCAATCGTTCTCACATGAGGTAATAAGGTAAAGCAGACTTGCTGCTTGCCATGTTGTCAGTACCATGGTAAACGGCACAGCAAAGTCACTACCAGGTAAAACTTTTCTGCTGTTACATTTGTATAAAAAAAAAGCAAAAAAACATGCCACCCATCCCTTGCGGGCAAAAAGCGCTTATAAAATGAAGGACTATCCTAGAGACATCTGATGCTGTGCTTCAAAACTCACACAAGAAAGCAGAAGCAAAGCGAACTTTTGCAACAGGAAAAGAGAGAAAGCAAAGAGATTACATCGCCTGAAGATGCAGACAGAAGGCCACACACAAAGTGGTCTTGTTCATAACAGTGGTCATCACATGATGTTCAAGAGACTGTTCAGCGTCAACACTCCAGGCTGGCTGGATCACACAGGCTGCATCATATGCCCCCGCCTCCATGACTTTACCAGCCCGGACCTTGTCCTCCTCCTCCTATCGGTTCCCAAGTGCTCTCTGAAGACTCATGGCAGGCCTGTGTTTATGTTTCGGGTCCTCTTCACTCACATCCCCCTCATAAATACAGTTATTGCTGGTTTGACCTTTGGGGTCAGAGATTCTTTTCTCATGAAACCCACTGCGGCTGCTGAATTAGGGGTCCTTTTCTCAGCTGTTCCTGGAACATGCTTCCATTTATGATATGCAATCATCATGGCGCTATGAAGTTCAAATGGGCGAGGACGTCAGGCTATTTAGCTTAGAGATAAATTCGATTTATTGAGGGATGGAATCAACTGATATCTAAGAAGAGAATTGCACCCATGAAGACTGCCTGTGACTTTATTATAGTTTAACGGCAGTTCATCGTTTCAACTGCCAAATCAGCCAACACTAAGTTCGAGAGCTATAGTTCTAATTCTTACAGCTGTTGTTCTCTAATAATAATAATAATAATAATAATAATAATAGTAATAGGACATGGCAAGCATGCAATTCACAGGTAAACAATAAGCAAACCCTTTAGAGTACATTTTCCAAAGAAGACCACACGGACTTCTTACAAAGACTAAGGGATACAGTCTTAAAATTAAAAGTTCTTTGTAGGTATCTATGGTTCCATGGAACCTTGTGGAAGTTGAAAAAGGTTCTAAGTTGTTCTTTGCACTGAGGAAAAAAAAATGAAATGTTCTTTTAAGAACTGTTGACTGAAAGGTTCTTTGAGAAACCCAAAATGGTTCTTCTACGGCATTGCCGTGAACCCACCACCCTCGGAACCTTAATTTTTTTTGTGTAGTTTTTATGCGTGTGTGTGTGTGTGTCTTTTGTGGAATACCAAAGAGGTTTCAAGCTGACAAGCAAAGCAACTTGTGCACAATATTCTAAGTCTTTTGAAGCCATGGGATAGCTTGATCTGACAAACAAACACGAATTTAAGTGAATATTATTAGAAATTCTTGCCTTCTACCACAATTCTCATTCACACTTCCAAATATTCTAGCTTGGCACTATAATGCAACATGAAAAACCAATTGCACTTGGCATAACTGATGTTAAAACTAGCACAGTGTCTTTATGTAGCATACTTGAATATAGGCCCCTGTGCAACAACAAATGAGATCTGCGACAGTGCTGAAGATTATCAGTGAATAAAGAATCCTTCAAGACTTATGGACTAAATCCATGGTGCTTTTTGACAACTATGGAGATTAACAGCCCTAGGTGTCCATTCTCTGTATGGAGCAGCTTGGACATACTTCAACGTATCTTTCACGTTCACGAAAGAAAGAAATGCATACAGGTTTTGAATGACATGAGGCTCAGTAAATGATAAATAACTATTTCTTGCAAAAAGGTAATACGTCTGCATTTGTTTTCCTGCTTTAACATACACATACAATGAATGCATTTGGCAAGCATTACAACCAACAAATGTATCCTAAAAGGTTCACGGCTTGTGCAACATTATTGCAAGAGGCTGGAGAGACTCACCAAAACTTCCTGACAATCACAAGTGTTTACACAAAAGAATCCTTGAAAACATTTCCCTAGATTCACTCACAAGCGATTTCTCATGCAGAAGACACAAACCCATTTTCATATTTTTGCACCGTTGTATGAAGCATGCTTAACTGAGTGACGTTTTAGAGCAGCTATAACATCCGCTACATCTAGAAGGCATTGATGTTTGTCAAGAGGGCATTAAACGGTTATGATCAGTTGCAGAGGAAGTCTACAATCTGAATGTGAAAAACAGACATGTGACCCTGGACCACAAAACCAATCTTAATTTTGTAAATTTCATACCGTAAATGTATCAAAACATAACTTTTTCTTAGTAATATGCATTGCTAAGAACTTCATTCGGACAACTTTAAAGGCGATTTTCTCAATATTTTTGCACCCTCAGATTCCAGATTTTCAAATAGTTGTATCTCAGCCAAATATTGTCAGATCATAACAAACCATACATCAATGGAAAGCTTATTTATTCAGCTGATGTATAAATCTCAATTTAAAAAAAATAAATAAAATTGTCCCTTATGACCGGTTTTGTGATTTGTTTGATTTCTAGATTCATTCTCAGTGTCACAATCAAGGAACCCGGGGTTTGACAATCACATTCAACTGTAACATCTCATAGCAGTCAGTGAAAGTGATTTAAGAGGGCAGGCCTTTATTAGAAGATCATATAGGATCCAGAGATACTTAAAGGAAAATAAAAACATAAAAATAAAAAAAAATACATAATTTAGTAACCATCACATTATCAACACCTTATGATTTTTCTACTGTGGAGCACAACAAGAGAGGTTATGAACAGACAGCCTCAGTCACTATATCTGTACATATTTTGAAAGTTAATGTGACACTGTCACCTTCCTTTGAGCTCCACAGAATAAAGTCATATAGGTTTACAAGGACATGAGTATGGTTAAATAGCAGTTTTACCATTTTGGGGTGAATTAATACCTTTAACTATGTCAGATCATGTTAGTCACTCATTCAGTGGAAATTAATGGCCAAGATCAGTTGAGGCAGGCGGTTCACCATGCTTTGAAACCCAGCCTGAGTGTGACTAATTCAAGTAAACACACAAGCACTTACCGCTCTCCATCTCATTGCCCTTGTTCTTGGCGGTGGGCGCGTTGCCCATGATTGCAGGCCAAGTATAACAGATTTAAATCGACTTTTCTTGACGCCAACTGTCTTCAGACTCCGTCCCCTTACTGCTCATACGATTTCTGCGTCCGTTGCACTAGCTATGTCTGATCATAACTCGTTGGATCACAGTACGCTGTCAGATCACATAAAGTCTGGAGGTTGATAGTAACGTTAGCTGGTTAGTTGGTTAGCTAGCTAGCGAGCGAGCGCTAGCTAGCTAACAGTAGCTGTCTGGTTGCAGTGCTTCGGTTTTGGTAACGTCTCTCGGCTCTCCCGGGTCGGGTCCGGTCCGGTCCGGGCCGCTGAAATAGCACTAAGAGTCCGTCTTCTTCTCCTTCTCTCGCTCCTCTTCCTCGCTCTGCTAACCCTCAGCGAGGCCCTCAAATTTCCTCTTGAGCGCCACAAGCCCTTGTTTTCACCGTCCGCGCGCGATTCCGGTCGCAGCACGCCGACTTCACCGCACCTTTTCGATAGCGTGATCGTTTGCTTGTTTATGTTGATGAAGCAATTCGGTCGTGTGCACTATGTAGCTCGCATAATTCGACAGTCAGACCTCTTCCATTAATCCTCAATCCACAGCTACAGGGAACTCCTGCTTCAGCGAGACCTGCGCGATGCCTATTGGCCGTTACGCTTGTGACGCGCTAGCAGAACGCGCAGCTGATTGGACAAGAGCTTAGCAATCCAACGCAGGGAGAGCGATGATTGGCCAAACGCTATCAGTCTGCAGGATTTTATCCCACCCCCGCAAACTGACAAATAACGTCATCTATTTTCATTTCATTAACATAGGTTTCTCTGTTCGCGTTCCGTCTTTGTAAGCGGGCGCGGTGTTTTGCTTTCTCAATACAGAATCGGTTTCATTCATAATCCTTTGATGATCCTCCGCGGTGTGTTTGTTAGCGAAATGGCCGCGCGCAAACCCCTCCCGCTGGACTAATCCGTGATAGGCTGTATGACGTCAAGACGGTCTATTTTTAGAAAGTTGGTCAGAATTTGAAAACGCGAACTCCCTACGTCTGTGGAATATTAAAACGAGGTCTGTCTTCTGCTAAACAACCACGCTGAGGTCATATACGCAGGTATATGCATTGCATTTTGGTAACTCATGCGCTCGCTCGGTTGCAACGAACGGGTTTATCGCGCAGGACACGGAAAAGGAGCCCTAACCAACGCAGTTTTGTGATGCACATGTATGAGCAGGTCGCATGCTTTACTGTGCATAGCAACCGCAAATGCATTAATAATGCCGTGCGATAACATAAAGAGGAGCAAAACCCACAATGTGACACTGATGCTAATTAAACACCGATTTAAAAAAAAAAAAAAAAAAAGAAGACGCTACTTTGAGGTCTTGTCACAGATGCTGCAATAGTCCATGTTGCCAAGCAACAACAAGCAAGCGGCTTGTGTCACTCCAGACACTGTGAACTCCTGCATAATGCAACACAACAGCTTTTTTATGAATGAAAAGGCTGCACAGCTGCATCCACTCTGTGCACAGCGCAAATCAAAGTAAAACAACTTCAATGACCATTATCACGTAACAAAACATTTATTTAATTGAGAACTGGCATACAAAAAAAAAAAAAAGACATATATATAGATATATATACACAATATAATACAGTCCCACCTACAAAAATATTGCCCGCTGCAACCTTTTACACAAGTATTTCTGATGGCGTCTGTTAAATGAATAATGCATTTGACATCTTATCTGCCGAGCTGATCTTCCATCCCCTTGCGGTTTGGGAAAGGATCGGTTTTGGATCAAAAGGTTGATGTCATTAGATGCAGCACATGCTAATACCTAAATCATGTCTTAGACTCATGACTCACCAGCTCTCCATTCATGTTTCGAACTGAAAAGCAAACATGTTTATTGCATACAGGAGGATTTGGCATATTCTGCACACCACTGATTTGTTTCGCATAGGTGTGACGACTGTAAGAAAATTAGAGTAATTTTTATTTCTGATGTGTTTGAATAATCCCGCCTCTCCTCCACAGTGTCCAGATTGACCTGAGCTCACGGATGAGCCTTGAGATGTGAGGATTATTCACAGGAGCCTGCGTCACTACAAACAGTCCATGGAGTTGTCTGGCACTAGTCCGAGTGGAGGTGCTTTTCCCGGAGTGCAGGATGGGGGCAGCATGGCGTTGGGTGCAGGGTCCACGTTCTCTGAATCCTCCATTTTATCAGCACATCCCTCCCAGTTGATGTGAAATCTGGTTACTCGTGGGTTGGAAGCCAGAATGTTCCTCTGGAGCTGAAAGCAAGCAGATAAAAAGGACTTTGAATACACTTTAATTTTACAGGGATGCAAATTCATCAGGGATGAAAAAGGTGACACTACCTATATTTCCATCCACCTATTTTTATGCGCATTTTGGAATATTGCATAATAATAAAAAAATGCTGGATGGAAATGCCAAGATGCACATAAATTCTAAAAATGTGCATAAAAAAAATAAACTTATGCACACATTTGAGTAGGATAAACTTTTTATCCGATAAGAAAAAATGCACATGAACTACGATGGAAAAACATTTACTGAATAAATTCCTCCATGTGCATCAAAAAAGTAATGTGACTTTGCGCTATGAGACTAGATAACCTGACTAACTAGCGGACCGATCTCGTTCACAGCATCTATGTGTTATGGTCATTCTGAAATGCCTGAGCAAAGTCTGTCATCAAAGTATTTCTGTCTAATTGTCTTACACAACTGTGTTCCCAAACAGCAGCATTCACATCCAAAAGCAATGACTGCATTTACTGTGTTCGTCTGCTCGCTCTGAGGCACAAGTAATTTGTCATGTATGAAAATGATTATATTCAGTGGCTTCTCCTAGTTTTCTTAGTGATATTCAATGCCAGTTTACCAGGAAATAACAATTTTGTTCTCTTTTGACTCGTTTTATGGAAACGGTGCTTTATTCGCAAATGTTTTATGCAATATTCCAGTTTTGCGCATAAGTTTAATTCGAATCTTTGGATGGAAACATAGCTATTAATACAACACCCCCGAGGGAATGCAATTACCTTTATTAATTTGTATTTATTATTTAATTTTATTCTGTGGCAGAAATCAGCTTCTATAAATTTAACTATAAAATAATAATAAAAATTAATAAATAATTGTGTTGTTCTTTTTTATTTTATTACATTTTATAAATTAAACCAATAAAGAATAAAAAAAAAAAAAATGGAATCAATGGAATAAATTTTCAATGGAACTCTTTCAATATGACAATACAATAATGATAATTATTAGTATATCACTATTACATTTAATAAATTAAACCAATAAAGACATAATAATACCTTTATTATACAAATATATATTTAAGATTTATTTTACAAAATGTTATTTTGTTTATTGAAATACCAAAGCACTGAGTTACAGTAACCCTCATAATAGTTCACACCTTTTTTGCACCATTTTTATTATAATTGCTACTAAGGAGTGATATTACGCACTACTCAAATGAACTATAGTTGTATTTTTTGACACGTTTTACTCAGATAAAACGTACAATACCTCTTAATAAAACAATTAAAACCCAATGAAATGGCTTTATGAGTACAGTGTTCTTTCCTGTATTGCAGTACACCATTTGAAACAGCAAGTTGGGGCCAGATATATTGAAGAACTCATTTGTTTTTAAAATAACCAATGGCCTTTGGTTTATGTAGCAGCCATTAATTTTCTACTTAATATTGATAGTCCAAAACAGGTGTTATTAAAGTCAACAGACTTTTCTTCCCTAGTATGGCATATATCCAAGCTAAATGGCTTATTGAGTGAAAAAAATGTTTTCTCCCATTTATCAGGGATTGATTGGATCATAGAAAAGTGGCCGTTGCAAGCTAAACAGAAGCAGATCAGAATGCAAGTTTGCAGTCCGTTGTGGAGTGACAGGTTACTGGAGAAAAGGGATTGAAACATGTCTGGCCATTGGACAACCTCACACTAATGTTTTTGATTACAGATTACAAGGGCACATGAATTAAAAATAAAACAAAAAAAACAAGGACGTTCATGGATAAATCACTTACCATAAATACGGCAACATTCCATTACATTTGCAAATTTTGATTTCATGGTGACTTTAAGGTGAGGGACTATGTTTTTCTAAATTGTGTTTTTGGACAACAATTTATAGTGAACTTGTAAGTGAAAAGTGAGATGATATCTTTTGGTTTCATTTTTGTTATGTATATTTCCTATAGCTAGAACACAGATGGATGAAAAGCTGCAAAACTCTAGAGTGTAAGAAACATGGTGACATACCTGTCCATAGTCAGGTTTGAGGGGCGGATTCTCACGAAGCTCAGTGTCTGTGTACTCATTGTTAACATAGTAGCCAATGCGTATGAACTCCTGTCCTCTGTATGTGCATGTGATCAGAGCAACAGTAACACCCACAGCATCACTCTCAGGTATTAGGGCAGGGTTTGGAGCATCCGCCTGTTGCATGAACGACAAAAATACCATAAAGTAATAAGGGAAAGTAAAGTATTACTTCAAATACACGCATGCCTCTAACTGGGTGTAATTGCAGGATAAGTGCAATAATTGGCTTTCTGTGTGTACATTTAATACAGAACATTACAGGAATAGTTCATCTATAAAAGGACCCACACTCATGAAGTTTCAAATGCACACAAAACACACAAAAAATGTTCACTCATGTTCTGCTAGCTAAATCTACTTTTGTGTTGCATAGAAGAAAGTTACACAGGTTCACATAAATGAGTTAATTTACAATTTTGAGTGAACTTCCCCTTTAATTTTAGTCCTTTCATTGTATTTTAATAAGAGAACCTGAGTTTTGAGTCCTGAAAATTTACAGGTGCGGTTGCCGCTCCCATAAATAACTGAAATGTGTGAATGCAGCTGTATGAATAACTCAAATACAGGACCGACAACTTTATTCTGGTGCTGTGTAAACGTGGAAATCTTAGAGTGACAACATGTAATCTTTATAAATAATCTCAATTATAGTTGTGGTGAGATTGTGGCTATAGGAGTATTGATGAAATGCAAAAAAAAAAGAGAGTTACATTAAGCAGATGCAACACTTTGAAAATAGCTAATTTATACCTTATTTGTGTTATTTACAAAGTAGAAATTTACTAGAATATGTTTAAATCAAATGCAAAGCATTGCGTTTTTACTGTCGATAATGATATTCTGTGTTATTATGATCTCACCTGAAACACAAACATATGTCGGCCTGCAGGAACTGGACCAACCAGGACGGAGTCAAGAGTCTGATCATACTCTTCACTTTCTGCTGAGCCCACGTAAATTATCTTCCATTCAAGATCTATAGCAGAGAAAACAGTTAAATGTTTATGTAAAAGACTAGATTGTCCCACATAATGTGTAATTACAATTTTTCCTTCAACTATTCAGAAGGAAAAAAAAAAAAAAAATATATATATATATATATATATATATATATATATATATATATATATATATATATATATATATATATATATATATATATATATTTTTTTTTTCATTTCAGTTATAAATAAATTAAAAATTATATATAATAAATATATAAATATAATAAAATAAATAAATTTAAAAAAAAAGTATATATATATATATATATATATATATATATAAACATACACTACTTGCCAAAAGTTTGGAATTATTAAGATTTTTAATGTTTTTGAAAGAAGACTTTTTATTAATGTTAAAAACAAATTAATGTTGTTTTTTGCAGCGTAATTTATTTGTGGAAAACAAAATAGACTACCATTCACAAGGTTGGGGCATCCTTAAAAAAACATCCTGATTTCCAAAAATATATATTAAGCAGCAAAATTGTTTAACACAATAATGAGAAATGTATCTTAAGCAGCATCAGAATGATTTCTGAAGAATCATGTGACACTGAAGACTGGAGCAATGATCGTCACAGGAATAAATTAATACCGAAAATATATTCAAATAGAAAACACATTTTAAATTGTAATACTAATTTACACTATTATTGTTTTACTGTATTTTTGATTAAATAAAAATGCATCCTTGGTTGCATGACTGGTAGTAATTGTACGATTTTGTTGGAATTAAAAGTGCAGACTTAATATTTCAGATTTAATTTTCTAGTAACGTTACTGGGGTCACACAGGCAAAGCGATCTGACGGGTATTTATGTACATAAATGTACAGGATGTTTCTTGTATTTGATAAATCTATACCGTTGTTCAGAGATCAACTTTAACAAAATTTTACAGAAATACTAACTGTTTCTATATGGCAACCAGTGGAATCAGAGTAACGCATTTACTAATTTGAGAGATTTTAATGAATAATACCATCCATATGTATTATTGCAGTTAATTATTTGCAAAGATTTGTTTTTCTTAGAAATACACACAACAATAGAAAACGACAAAATGTTGATGAAGAGAGACGATTAGCTTGGTTTTAACTGAGAAGCACAAAGGATAAGTTACAGCTCAGCTTCAATCACCCGCCATTCTGACGTCATCTGGAGGAGTTAGCGCGTTAGCTAGCAAGCTAAGGAAGGAGAAAATATACAAAAACTAAATTAAACTTCAATACTCACCCTCGGGAAGATCCTCCATGCACTCAAACGTTATTTCGAATTGAAACGGGTTTCCAAATGGACTCGGGTTGTCCAGGACAGCTACATTTAGCACTTGCACTTTTGCCATAGCTCTAACGTTACTGTAGTAACAAGGAGATTGACACACTTTACCCCCAAAACAATGCGAGGCCGATAAACCGAGAGCAAATTCAAATACTCAGCAGATGTTTCAAGTAAAACTCTTAACGTTAGAAGGCTTGGCTTCACTTCTTAGCTTGCGAGCTATTAGTCCAATACTGTAGATTATACTGTTAAAGCAGGAGAAAAGACAAGTATAGTTTGTCTCTCCTCCCAAATTAAAAGGAAAAAGAATTCAAAACATGACCTAAATTAACATATAGACGTAAAACAAATCTTATTTCGCGAAACCCGTTTCTTAAACTGACAGACAATGCAAGCAGTGTTGTCTCCCGCCAGAGCTTTCAGACAGCTCCAGCACGCGTCAGGGAAAGCGGATTGGTTTGCGCGCTGATTGGTCAGTAAACCAAAGGTCCCGGATTCTACGGACGCTGATTGGACGGCAGTGACAGCTGTTAAATGGACGAGCCCTCCTCTTGGTTTGATTGGCTGCATCATCTTTCACGGCTAGAGTTTAGTTCAGCGGTTGAACGTGTAGCTTATATTATGGTTTTAAAAATATAGAATTATATTTTACTGTTAACTGTGTAGATAATGTAGTAACAAAGCCTATTGAGTAGAAAAAAGAAAATCAGCCGCTGAGTCTTTCAGACGCATATGAACCAGCAAAAAGTTTTATTATTATTATTTTTATTTTTTATGAATTGTGAATTAAAATCTGAATTGTGAAAGACGCCAGAAAAATCACTGACAATCTGCACAGTTTGTAATTGTCTGTGTACCAAATAAGCTAATGAAATGACTTTTAGAGAATTTGTGAAAATATATTAGGTTATTATTAACAAGAACTTCAATCCCATCTCAAGATGAAACAGATAACAGTTAAAGAATAATAGTTGAATATTACTACGTTTAAATTTATGTTTATTCCTTACTTTTTATATGTCGCTTGAGATTACAATATTTAAGTAGGCTATACTAGCACTTCCTGCATTTTAGGTATGTAAATAAAATGTATTGTTGTTGTACATTTTTGTAATTATTATATTATATTAGCTATATTATATTACATTATATTACATTAGCATATTATATTTATATTAGCCTATATTCATAGTTGTTTTCGTACTTTTTACTGTCTAGTGGGCAAGTTTAATGGCAATTTCCTTTTTTTGTGTGTGCATTATCAACGAATCAACAGTAACGAAGTGGTTAATAATTTTCCTAAAAGGAGGAAAGGGATTAACAGAACTGTGGTATGTCAAGAATTTTTACTTATAAGATTAAAACTTGATTCTCTACCACTGGAGGTCGCAACACTTACAGAGCATTTCAAACTGATGGTATTGATCATGTGTGTGTGTGTGTGTGTGTGTGTGTGTGTGTGTGAGAGAGAGAGAGAGAGAGAGAGAGAGAGAATGTTTATATTTATATTTTCAATTGCATTTACATTAATATCTTTAAACATTAATGACAGCTAAAAATAGCTTCGATTTAAAACCTCAGATCAGGCATATAGCCATTTGACATCTGTATTATTCTAATTAGCAAGGACTCGAGGTTAAAACAGTGCTGATGTGCGTCAGTTTAGTCATCGCTCCGGTGCGCAGGTGCATGTCTGCGCACAATAGCGCGACTGTCTCGCGCCACAGGTAGTATCTGGACTCAGGTGTTGTAACACGACACTGAACCATGTGATCAGCGATGAGAATTTAGGAAGAAGAAAAACCCAGCTCGAGCATTCACTCAACACACTAGTAAATACCAACCGCACAAGACCACCATTGATAGCAGGGCAGGATCTCGAAGGACAATGTATTATTATTATGAGCAGGACGCCGGAGTGTCGCGATAGTTTCGGTTTAAAGGCTTCATTTAACCGGTAAGGTGAGGCGGAAGCGAGCTACGGTCAGATAGGCTATATTGGATATACACAGTCTACATATATTCGTCTGGAAACATTGTGGATTATGAAGGTGGACACACAGGTATGAGTTTGTTTCTGTTTATGTGCCTCACATGGATGAATGTTTCCTTAGCAACACAAATAAATGGAAGGAATGTGCGTGTCGAGGACTGGATAAAGGTTACAGGTTGAGAAATGGAAAAATAAATACCTTTTTCTATTACATATGGCCAGGGTCAGCTGTTACGTATTAAACACACCTAATACATCTTGAAGAAATATTTACTAGAAAAGAATTTACAGGATCTTTTGAAATGCACAGGAATAAACATCAAGGCCTACAATGGAATGAATCAGTGCATTTGGATATATCTATTTCAAATCCAAAATTTAATTTAGGAGAGCATAATGATTAGGAAGCTAAATTATCTGGTTCTCTATAGTTAGTCACTTGCAGAGGTGGACAGAAGTGAAGTATTTTTCACTTTGCTCAAGCAAATTTAAAAAGTATCTGTACTTTTCTTCAGAAAACTTTTACTTCACTACATTCCAAAGCATAATTTTGTACTTTTTACTGCACTACATTTCATGAATTTGTTTTTTACCTTTAATACTTAAGAACATTAAAAATGTAGTACTTTGTTTATCCTCTTTTAAAACTTTGAATTACTTTTACTTAAGTAATTAGTAAGTAGAAAGTACTAGATTTCTAATGCAGTATTAAATGATTTTAATATGAAACGCAGTGCAGTAAAAAGTACAATATTGTGCTTTGGAATGTTGTGAAGTAAAAGTTTTCTAAAGAAAAACACTCAGGAAAAAAATGCAGAGTAAAAATACTTCACTACTGTCTGCCTCTGGTCACTTGTAATTTAGTTACTATAACTGATTTAGTTTGTTTTATACGATATGAACGATCAAATTTGCAAAGCAACTTCAGATCCTAACAGACGTTCCTACTCTTCTTTTGCAGCTCGCTAGAGACAGATAGGACTGCTTTTATTCTTTGATCTCGGACATGATTTATTGATCAGCTCTGCTCCACCCTACCTGGAGCATCAGCCCCTTCTGGTTGAGGGTAGGGGTGCAGATTGACTCCATCCCGGAGATGATACGGCAGGTTGGGCTATTGGCAGGGAGTTTTCTGCTGCTGCTGCTTCTCAGGAATGTTTCGGCCCAGGGTGAGTCACTCGCTCCACCTCTGCAGTCATGTCCGAAACTGAACTTTGAGAGTATCCGGACTATTAATCACTGTTAAAGCTCACTGCATTTAAACGGCTCAGTGGAGTTGCATCAGATTAATCTGAACACAGGAGAGGAACACTCCTTTAACTTGTACTTAGTTAGTACAGGACTGTTTCTCGAACAGACAAGCTCAAGCATGTCGAGGTTCCTGCAGAAGCATTTAAGGTATTGTTGCAGAGTCATAAAATGGTACAAAAAGTTAGAGAAGTGTGTAATCATAAACCATCAATCTCATAAAACCTGCCGAGGTCATATTTCACCCTGAAAATCACAAGATGTAAGAAATTATATTTTTCTTATAGAAAATAGACAGAGTTTTAGGGAGACTCTCTAAGATTTTTTGTATTGTGACATTATTTTCATGATATGTAGGTACATTTCAGCCATAAATTCACATTACTGTAATATAAAATATCCAATTCTCACTACTGTAATGTGAAATACTGTGTAACGCTTTAGGGTCCAAGTCTCACTATCTCATGCTATATTATTGCCTTATCCTGCATGACCAAATTCTAACTCCCTTAATCCTACACCATGCCTGAACTACCTTAACTATTAATAACCAGCAAATTAAGAGTCTGAGGCAAAAGTGGTAGCCTATTTAATAGTTAGTTAGTGAGAGTTGGTCCCCAAACTAAAGTGTGACCGTATTACGTAAACATATTATTTTGATTTGATGTTTGTTATACAGCCTTTGATGCTGACTTAAAGAAAATGAGAATTTGAGGCCTGGCCATAAAATAGGCACATTTGTGTAAAATATCATTTATTTGATTATTTACTCCTGTAAATGATTAACATTTTTGCTTTTTTATATGTATCCTCTCTTTCTCTATCTCTCTCTCGAGCTCTCTCTATACCGTGTGTGTCGTCATAGCATTAAATTACTTTTAATCATCAGTTTGCAAGTGTAACATTTATTTTCAATCAAGTCAGCAGTTTGTACCATGATTTGTTCTCTGACCTTCAAATGCACATTAGTTTGTCAAAGTCCAAACTCGAGATTTTACAAAGTTGCCAAATTTTGAGATTATTTGGGGTGTGAGGGATTTGTTGTTCCTTACAGAATTGAGGCTAAGTATGGGCACCAGCTGATTCTTTGCTTTTTTAATATTAAACAAAGAGACAATTATGATGTATACAGTCATTTATTTAAAAATGTGAGAAAGTAGATATTACCATTGGAGACCAAAACATTTGCTACATGAAAAATGGCATACAAACGTCCTTAGAATGCACTTTTTAGAATTGATGATGAAAACAAATGATTAAACCTGAACAATTTTGAACAGATTCATTAAAAAAACATAATTCATGAAAATGAATTGAACCTACTAACAGCAATTACCATAATGCTCTCAGGAAAGGCCAAACTAGTATAATGATGACGTTTTTAGAAAAGCTAATGGCCAAATAACTGAGACATTCATAATGTTGAAGATTCAAAATGTTATGTCACCAACAAAATCATCAATGCATATACAGTTAATATGATATCAGAAAAAAAATTAAGTGTATTTTGTCAACTTTTAGGATAGCACGAATATGGATTTTGGATATTGTAGATGAATATGGAATTACATAACAAGATTTAACTTGGACACTCTCAACTTTTCGTTTGTTTCCAGATTTAAAAAAAAAAACACATGTACTGAATGTTAGGCGCTGGGTTTCATAATATTGCTGTAAATCATTTAAATTGCGAGATTACACCATCACAGATGTATCACAGTTCACAAGTTCCTCTTTTATTAAAATGTACTTCTCATATCTGTTTCTTTTTCTCAGAAATATAGCCTTCATAGTGAGCTCTGTGACAAAGGTGCGCACTGCGCAGCATAGTGATGTTACTTAAAATGATACTGACACCTCAAATAAAATATTAAAGAACCAAAACATGCTGCTTTGAGCTGCAACACTGTCATTAAAGAACCATGCAAGATTTGTGAGCCATAGGATGAGTTCCAAAATCATATTAGTGTCTGTTGATCATAATTCACAATTTTGTACAATTAGTTGTCATTTCATTGTAATGTTTTCTATTTGCAGGGGAAACGGCCACAATGCCCAATAGCACTACAACTCCCAGCCCAGTAAGTAGAAATTCTCCTGAAGTGTAGTCAGGTGTTTATTTCCCCTTCCATATATTAGCCTGAAGCGCATTGTCTGTCTAGAAATTAAAAGACATTTATTTCTCTTATAAATATCTGATCAACTATTGGCCAATATACTCTTCATTTGATTTTTAAGAAACATATTCCCAAATTTGAGAATAAGAAATTGAATCTTGAATAAGGATTTTTTTTTTTATGTTTTGAAATAAGTTTCTTATGTTCACCAAGGCTGCATGCTTTGATATTTGATCAAAATACGGCAAAACTGTAATATGTGACCCTGGACCACAAAACCAGTCTTAAGTGTCATTTTTTCAAAATTGAGATCTATACATAATCTGAAAGCTGAATAAATAAGCTTTCCATTGATGTATGGGTTGTTACATTGATAAAATATTGATAGGACAATATTTGGCCGAGATGCAACTATTTGAAAATCTGGAATCTGAGGTTGCAAAAAAATCAAAATATTGAGAAAATCGCCTTTAAAGTTGTCCAAATGAATTCTTAGCAATGCATATTACTAATCAAAAACAACGTTTTTATATATTTACAGTAGTAAATTTACAAAATATATTCATGGAATATGATGTTTACTTAATATACTAATGATTTTTGGCATAAAACAAAAATCTATAATTTTGACCCATACAGTGTATTTTTGGCTATTGCTACAAATATACCCCAACCACTTAAGACTGGTTTTGTGCTCCAGGGTCACATGTTGTGAAATATTATTACAAATTAAAATAACTGTTTTCTGTTGCAATATAATTTAAAATGCAATTTATTCCTGTGTTCAAAGCTGTATTTTCTCCATCATTACTCCAGTCTTTAGTGTCACATGATCCTTCAGAAATCACTCTAATATGCTGATTTGCTGCTCAAGAAACATTTCTCACTATTATCAATGATGAAAACAGTTGTGCCAGTTAATATGTTGTGGAAACACTTTTAAACTATTTAATACATACTTAGTGAATAAAACTATTCAGTTTTTTTAAAGAAAATAACAGTAATAATAAAAATATTTCTTACTTTTATGTTTATAGGTAATTCATACTGATTGATAAAATACTGAACATATTAAAATTATGTTAAATTATAAATTGGTGGAATCAAAAGTATGAATTTCTTTTAATTTTATTCCATTGTACTATATCCTCAAATTGAGAGGTTTACTGCATGCTGTAACACTTACCACTTTTCAGTGTCCTTAATAACAGTAACTACACTGTTAGACATTTCAAAGGGTTTTTACAGTAGCAAACTGCATTTGATTTACAGTTGCAAACTGTACTGTTTTACAGTAAATTACTCATCCAATTCATCAGTATACTATTGTAATTCATTCATTTTAATAGATTTCATTAGATTTGATTATTTTTATATAGAATTCATTTTATTATTACTCTGCATAGGTACTACTGGCATTCAGTTAAAACAGACACAATAATTACAAAATATCAAATTCTTTATTTAAAACATTGCATGTATAACACTTAAAAATACAGTCTTCCAATGCTGGAACAGTGCATCTTCACCATTTCTCCTGTCTTAGGACGTTTTGCAGTGCATTATGTTGTGTCCTCTGGATTCATCCTCACAAAGAATCTTTATGCAACAGAAACATAATGGAGAAAAAAGACAAACATCTGCAAAACCCAGGTGCTGCTCCAAAATGTGGCCACCACCTTTGCTCACCATCCACTTTGTTAGTAACAGAAATGTCTTCTCTGAAAAACAAGAAGTAGAAAAGGCACACTTTTAAAAGGCAAACTCCATATAGAATACACAAACCTCTCAAAACCAGTTGGCCAACATTAACTATGCGGAGTTCACACTGCACGATTTTCAAACTCGTCGGATCGCTGTTGTTTTCACACCGCGTGACTATCTGGGGTAGCATTCAGTCGCTGCTGTGTTCACATTGCACGATGGATCAGCGACAGGGGCTTTCACATTGCACGATTTCACAATAGGAAGAATCGCCGACAACTCTGTCTGATCCGCAAACTAGTTTCACAACAAAACACACGCGAGAAGTGATAAGGAAATAACGCTAGAAGCTGCGTGCGTCAGCCCGTTGTTCTCGAGCGAGACTGGAAGTATTAAAACAATATAGCCCGCAAATTGTCTGTGCGCTGATTTCCAGCTACAAAAAGAAAAACAGATTATGCAGGAGGGAGATGCAGGGAACAGGGACTGTGTTCTGCAAAGAGTGGTAAATAATAATTTTGCAGTAACTGTTATGCTGATGTCGCGGCTGGTCAAGCGTTTGTGCTCGTTTCTGTATGATATAATTGTACATATTAAAATACTGATATGGTCTATAACTCCTCACCGAACTTCCCTCTGCCCTGTATCTTTGTCTCTCATTGGCTGAAGGTCATCGCCGATGTAGTTTTCAGTCAGAAATCATTGCACACAGCGTGATTGTGAATCGCCCACAGCTCGATATAAAGATAAGCGTTGCTCCTTAAAAATAATTTTAATTCGGTAACTTAATTCAATAAACTGACAAAAGTCTTTTGAAAGGACAGCGCAGTTTACCAAGTTTGTTACCGCCATGTTGAGGGGTAAATGTTACTAATTTTAGGTAAACTGGTATGCAAAAATCTGACACAAACGTACATATATTTTTACCTTGCTTGCTGGTCTTATTATCTTGTAAGGTGCATGGACACACAGCGCAGATGTTCTCCGGAACTCTCCCACTCTGGCGGGTTCATCCCCGGGAAAAACCCGCGGCACTGCTCCGCTGGATCCCTGTCTTCCTTGGACTCGAGTGGCACGGCGCGACTCGATAAAAAAACAATGTAGAAACCCATTATATATAGTGTGTATATATAGTAATATTATATACTATCTACAGTGAATGCGGACAGTAAACTGATGCCCCGGTATATTTCTGATGTAGAGATGTACTCCAAGCCCTTGCGCTGTTTCTGACACGAAGTACAAACGTATTTTCCAATCATTACAAGCGATGTAACACATGCAGTGTAATCAGTCCCAAGCTGTTGCGGCATTATAGACAAGGTGCAGGGCAAATCGTGTCAATCCGAATGTAAGAAATGAGGAAAATAAAACAACCAGAATAGAATGGCGCCAAAGAGGCCGTTACAGCAAATACAGTAGTATACAGCATTTTTTAAAAATACAGTTAGTCTCTGTATGTGGGGTCTGACGTCACAGAAAATTCCTATGATGCAAAGGGTATTACAGTTATTTACTGTAAAGGGAATTTGCAGTATTATACTGGGTGATATTCAGTAAATAACTGCAGAAATTACAGAAATGTCTAACAGTGTAACCCTAAACCAAATGTCAACCCTATAGGAAGTAGTACATGGTGTTATTAATATCATTCAGCATTTAAACATATAATTACACTGTAAAAAGGACCACTTAAAATAAAGTTAACCCTGGATCTTGTTTGCTACCTCAGTTCAAACTAAGGAATTGTATTACAATTCTGAATTGCCTTGGAATAAAAACATATCACAATATCTGGTTTCTTTATGCAATCCTGTTGTACTGCTCCAGTTGATTAACATTCCTACTTTTCTTTGTCCAGGACCAGGGCCCTAATATTGTGGCCATTGTAGTACCATGTGTGGTCGTGGGACTGCTGGCTATTTTGACGGCTGTTCTGGTGTTTCTGTTCTGTGTGGTAAAGAAGAAGAGACAGACGGAAGGGACGTATCGACCCAGCTCAGAGGAGCAGTCAGGAACACGTAGTGTTGAGACGCCTGACGCTCTGAAATTACCCAAGGAGGAGAGACTGATTTGACACACTGGTTTATGACTAACCAGCAGCACATGATAATAGTAACTCAATTCCAAAACGGTTAAACAGATAAACATTAACTAAGGACCGTTTCTGAAGGCACGAGGCACAACTATGTTTTGGCTAAACAAAGCGAGTCTGACTACTTGGAAGAAACTTGGAACAGATCCTCTCTCCAAAAGGCCACATATTTCACAGTACAGATCATCTAGCGTTTCATGCCATTTTAGACTGGTAGCTTTTCTCTGAATACTTTATTTGATGTTGTGTTACCTGTTTTAATGGTTGCTTTGCACATACAAATGCTGATATTTGTATGTAGTGTTAAGATATGTTTAAAGGTGAAGTGTGTAATATCTGCACCACTAGTGGCACAAAACAGAATTGCAGAATGTTTTGCATTCAAAATTGGCCAGACTTAAAGGGATAGCTCACTAAAAAATTACCATTCTGTCATCATTTACTCACCCTCAAGTTGTTCAAAACCTATATGAGTTTCTTTCTTTTGTTGAGCAGAAAAGAAGGCATTTTTAAAAATGTTGGTATAACAAACAGTTGATGGTAGTCATTAGTATGGAAAAAAAAAATATATATATATATATACTATTGAAGTTAATGGCTACCGCCAACTGTTTGGTGACAAAATAATGACAAATCTTTCATTTTTGGGTGAACTATGCCTTTAACAGCACCAGCTCAACCAATGGTGTGAATTTGGGTGCGGGACTATCTGTTTGACTGAATAATGGTAGATGGCTACATTTGAAACTTTAAATTTAATTTTTACATTTAAATTAGTCATCAATTTTTCATTTCTGTTTGTTGGCACTAGATTATGCACACTACACCTTTAAATATTTATTCAAATCAATTTGTTCACAATATAGGATGTTCATAATCTCATATCTGGTATGTTTGTTGAAACCACTTTTCACAAATCATTTCAATATCTGTATTTGTTTAGATTTACCTCAGTAATGTTTTCTTATATATAATTTAATCTAATATTGTCCAGAAATTTGATCAGTGCAACAATTGGATGCTACTTGGAATCATTTTTGATTCTTTTATCACAGCATGAATGTTTACACTCAAATATTTCATGCATTATGTTTCACTGGAGTGCCTTTTCAAATTTCACCTTTTCAGAATCTGCTAAATTGTGCAGTTTTTAAATATAAGATTAAAAGGCACAATGGCATGCTATATTGTGAATATAATCACGGCTAATGGGTTTTGTTAGGCACAAAGCTCAGTGGAGTTACTATATTTACAATACAGCATGGCCTCAGGTGCCTTTGCTTTTTAAAAAATATTTGTTCCATGTTAAAAATATTGAGGACAACACAAATTTACATTAAAACATTATTTTATTAAGCTAATTAATTAAGTGTTATTTTTTTCTGCTGAAGACAATGTAATAGAAAGTTGCTATGCAACAAAATAATTTGCCGTGCCCTATTATAGTCTATTCTATATTGCGGAACTTAGCACGACTTATTGGTTGTCTTCTGTCTTCCATTTGTATTTCCACGGCGTGAAAGGTCATACAAATTTATAACTGAACCGCTCGTTTTAAAAACTTCCCAGTTGCAAAACGGATGTTCAAAGACAAAATAAAGACGGCTGTGCACTTGTTTCTCTGACGGATAAGGTCTATTTTACTCATTGGAAGCCAGAATAGCAATTATTTATTTATATATGTATTTTTAACGTATTATATATATATATATATACAGTATATATATAATTTTTTTTTTTTTCAATACATATTTTTATAGTGGGTACTGCTATTTTGTAACGTGAATGCTCAAGGCTTCTGTCCGTTCTGCTTGATGTTGCAAACTGGTAGCCTATACGTTATCATATTATTTTATTATCATAATTGTAACAACATTGGCTTGTAGTGAAAACAGATTTACTGTTTACTGTTTTTCTTCTAGTTTGGCTAGCAGCTAATTAATCAGATGTCTTGCACATTCACAGAAAATAGCTTACTTCTGCATTGAAAAATAAGGTGGCAAATAAGGCTTTTACCCCAATCCACAAACATCTGTTGAAAATTTGTAGCTGGATAGGTGTAGGCTACTTTGAAATTTTATGACTTTACATAAATGTCCTATGAGTGCTGACACTACAATAATATCTGGGTGTGCATGGAGGAGTGTCTTTCTTAAGAAGCGTATGACAGCATTGCTTAAGGCTGTCTCACAAATTTGCTTGCCAAGAACAACGCAAGAGCATATTGTGATGAGTAGATCTAAGAAAAGCATGCTCAGATGATTGTTTTCAGGAACACTGCTCTCTAGTGGTCTAGTTTGTCTTTCAGGCAGTTGTGTTATGCTGCCATTTCCTTTGGTTTGGCAAAATACAATACTGTGCATTTGAATGGTAATATCAGGAAACTAATAACAAAATAATTTATGATTTCAGTCTTTTTGACTTCAGGGCCCCAAATATTGACAAAGACAATATTCAAAGTCCCCAAAAACTAAGTGGGGCAATATATTAAATAATTAAATAAATAATTATAAATTATTAATTTTGAAGATTAACTAAAGTATTACTTTTCTAGTTATTTATAATTTCTACCCGATTAAATATTTTAGAGTTTGACTTAACTAAAAAAAATTATATTTTTGTCTTATACAGTGGGTACGGAAAGTATTCAGACCCCCTTAAATTTTTCACTCTTTGTTATATTGCAGCCATTTGCATTTTATTTTTTTTCCCTCATTAATGTACACACAGCACCCCATACTGACAGAAAAACACAGAATAGTTGACATTTTTGCAGATTTATTAAAAAAGAAAAACTGAAATATCACATGGTCCTAAGTATTCAGACCCTTTGCTGTGACACTCATATATTTAACTCAGGTGCTGTTCATTTCTTCTGATCATCCTTGAGATGGTTCTACACCTTCATTTGAGTCCAGCTGTGTTTGATTATACTGATTGGACTTGATTAGGAAAGCCACACACCTGTCTATATAAGACCTTACAGCTCACAGTGCATGTCAGAGCAAATGAGAATCATGAGGTCAAAGGAACTGCCTGAAGAGCTCAGAGACAGAATTGTGGCAAGGCACAGATCTGGCCAAGGTTACAAAATAATTTCTGCTGCACTTAAGGTTCCTAAGAGCACAGTGGCCTCCATAATCCTTAAATGGAAGACGTTTGGGACAACCAGAACCCTTCCTAGAGCTGGCCGTCCGGCCAAACTGAGCTATCGGGGGAGAAGAGCCCAAAGATCACTGTGGCTGAGCTCCAGAGATGCAGTCGGGAGATGGGAGAAAGTTGTAGAAAGTCAACCATCACTGCAGCCCTCCACCAGTCGGGGCTTTATGGCAGAGTGGCCCGATGTAAGCCTCTCCTCAGTGCAAGACACATGAAAGCCCGCATGGAGTTTGCTAAAAAACACCTGAATAAGATTCTCTGGTCTGATGAGACCAAGATAGAACTTTTGGCCTTAATTCTAAGCGGTATGTGTGGAAAACCAGGCACTGCTCATCACCTGTCCAATACAGTCCCAACAGTGAAGCATGGTGGTGGCAGCATCATGCTGTGGGGTGTTTTTCAGCTGCAGGGACAGGACGACTGGTTGCAATCGAGGGAAAGATGAATGCGGCCAAGTACAGGGATCTCCTGGACGAAAACCTTCTCCAGAGTGCTCAGGACCTCAGACTGGGCGAAGGTTTACCTTCCAACAAGACAATGACCCTAAGCACACAGCTAAAATAATGAAGGAGTGGCTTCACAACAACTCCGTGACTGTTCTTGAATGGCCCAGCCAGAGCCCTGACTTAAACCCAATTGAGCATCTCTGGAGAGACCTAAAATGGCTGTCCACCAACGTTTACCATCCAACCTGACAGAACTGGAGAGGATCTGCAAGGAGGAATGGCAGAGGATCCCCAAATCCAGGTGTGAAAACTTGTTGCATCTTTCCCAAAAGACTCATGGCTGTATTAGATCAAAAGGGTGCTTCTACTAAATACTGAGCAAAGGGTCTGAATACTTAGGACCATGTGATATTTCAGTTTTTCTTTTTTAATAAATCTGCAAAAATGTCAACAATTCTGTGTTTTTCTGTCAATATGGGGTGCTGTGTGTACATTAATGAGGAAAAAAAAAATGAACTTAAATGATTTTAGCAAATGGCTGCAATATAAGAAAGAGTGAAAAATTTAAGGGGGTCTGAATACTTTCTGTACCCACTTTATATCCAAGTTTTCAAAGACCGCGAGAACCATGGTTCATAAATAAGTGACACTTGCTGAGGGAACAAATTTACACATCATCTCACATTTTCAGCTGTTTTACCTCTTTTTATAGCTTGTTTTGTCTTATTTTAATTTTTAAAAGCCATCTTAAATTATTAATTTGTGTCCACTAATGTTAATTAAAACATTCATGAAACCCTCTGTGATATTCGAAAAAACAATTCAGATGTAGTAGTAGCCTTTATTCAGATTGACACTGACACCAGTTGCATCGTTATCAAATCCAAAGGCTTCACAGTTAAAATCACTTGCATTTCACTTGGATGTAAGGGGGATTTGATGTGCATTCACAACATTCAGAAACACAAAACCAAACCAAAAGTTCACAATTCCTCAAAATGTCACTGGTGGGAGGATGACAGTCATTGATGGATACTGAATATGAAAACCCATTCATTGTTCTGGAGAGCACTGGTTTGTGGAGAGAAGGATGAAATATGGGGGATGGAGTGGCAGGGACACTGCGGCAGGCCAGGCGGTTGAGATTTAGGCGACCTCCTCCTCGCCCTCCTCTTCGAACTCGCCCTCTTCGGCGGTGGCGTCTTGGTACTGCTGGTACTCGGACACCAGGTCGTTCATGTTACTCTCGGCCTCGGTGAACTCCATCTCATCCATGCCCTCGCCGGTGTACCAATGCAGGAAAGCCTTGCGCCTGAACATAGCGGTGAACTGCTCCGAGATTCTCTTGAACAGCTCCTGGATGGCAGTGCTGTTGCCGATGAAGGTGGCAGACATTTTGGTGAGAGAGGTAAAGAAGAACCCAAAGATCACTGTGGCTGAGCTCCAGAGATGCAGTCGGGAGATGGGAGAAAGTTGTAGAAAGTCAACCATCACTGCAGCCCTCCACCAGTCGGGGCTTTATGGCAGAGTGGCCCGACGTAAGCCTCTCCTCAGTGCAAGACACATGAAAGCCCGCATGGAGTTTGCTAAAAAACACCTGAATAAGATTCTCTGGTCTGATGAGACCAAGATAGAACTTTTTGGCCTTAATTTTAAGCGGTATGTGTGGAGAAAACCAGGCACTGCTCATCACCCGTCCAATACAGTCCCAACAGTGAAGCATGGTGGTGGCAGCATCATGCTGTGGGGGTGTTTTTCAGCTGCAGGGACAGGACGACTGGTTGCAATCGAGGGAAAGATGAATGCGGCCAAGTACAGGGATCTCCTGGACGAAAACCTTCTCCAGAGTGATCAGGACCTCAGACTGGGCCGAAGGTTTACCTTCCAACAAGACAATGACCCTAAGCACACAGCTAAAATAATGAAGGAGTGGCTTCACAACAACTCCGTGACTGTTCTTGAATGGCCCAGCCAGAGCCCTGACTTAAACCCAATTGAGCATCTCTGAGAGACCTAAAATGGCTGTCCACCAACGTTTACCATCCAACCTGACGGAACTGGAGAGGATCTGCAAGGAGGAATGGCAGAGGATCCCCAAATCCAGGTGTGAAAAACTTGTTGCATCTTTCCCAAAAAGACTCATGGCTGTATTAGATCAAAAGGGTGCTTCTACTAAATACTGAGCAAAGGGTCTGAATACTTAGGACCATGTGATATTTCAGTTTTTCTTTTTTAATAAATCTGCAAAAATGTCAACAATTCTGTGTTTTTCTGTCAATATGGGGTGCTGTGTGTACATTAATGAGGAAAAAAAAAATGAACTTAAATGATTTTAGCAAATGGCTGCAATATAACAAAGAGTGAAAAATGTAAGGGGGTCTGAATACTTTCTGTACCCACTTTATATCCAAGTTTTCAAAGACCGCGAGAACCATGGTTCATAAATAAGTGACACTTGCTGAGGGAACAAATTTACACATCATCTCACATTTTCAGCTGTTTTACCTCTTTTTATAGCTTGTTTTGTCTTATTTTAAATTTAAGCCATCTTAAATTATTAATTTGTGTCCACTAATGTTAATTAAAACATTCATGAAACCCTCTGTGATATTCGAAAAAACAATTCAGATGTAGTAGTAGCCTTTATTCAGATTGACACTGACACCAGTTGCATCGTTATCAAATCCAAAGGCTTCACAGTTAAAATCACTTGCATTTCACTTGGATGTAAGGGGGATTTGATGTGCATTCACAACATTCAGAAACACAAAACCAAACCAAAAGTTCACAATTCCTCAAAATGTCACTGGTGGGAGGATGACAGTCATTGATGGATACTGAATATGAAAACCCATTCATTGTTCTGGAGAGCACTGGTTTGTGGAGAGAAGGATGAAATATGGGGGATGGAGTGGCAGGGACACTGCGGCAGGCCAGGCGGTTGAGATTTAGGCGACCTCCTCCTCGCCCTCCTCTTCGAACTCGCCCTCTTCGGCGGTGGCGTCTTGGTACTGCTGGTACTCGGACACCAGGTCGTTCATGTTACTCTCGGCCTCGGTGAACTCCATCTCATCCATGCCCTCGCCGGTGTACCAATGCAGGAAAGCCTTGCGCCTGAACATAGCGGTGAACTGCTCCGAGATTCTCTTGAACAGCTCCTGGATGGCAGTGCTGTTGCCGATGAAGGTGGCAGACATTTTGAGCCCGCGGGGTGGGATGTCGCACACGGCAGTCTTGACATTGTTGGGGATCCACTCGACGAAGTAGCTGCTGTTCTTGTTCTGGACGTTCAGCATCTGCTCGTCCACCTCCTTCATGGACATGCGTCCGCGGAAGACGGCGGCCACGGTCAGGTAACGGCCGTGACGGGGGTCACAGGCGGCCATCATGTTCTTGGCGTCAAACATCTGCTGAGTGAGCTCGGGAACGGAGAGCGAGCGGTACTGCTGGCTGCCTCGGCTGGTGAGGGGAGCGAAGCCGGGCATGAAGAAGTGCAGACGTGGGAAGGGCACCATGTTGACGGCCAGTTTGCGGAGGTCGGCGTTGAGCTGGCCGGGGAAGCGGAGGCAGGTGGTGACGCCGCTCATGGTGGCCGAGACGAGATGGTTGAGGTCGCCGTAGGTTGGTGTGGTGAGCTTGAGGGTGCGGAAGCAGATGTCGTAAAGAGCCTCGTTGTCGATGCAGTAGGTCTCGTCAGTGTTCTCAACCAGCTGGTGGACGGATAGCGTGGCGTTGTAGGGCTCCACCACGGTGTCAGACACCTTGGGCGAGGGCACCACACTGAAGGTGTTCATGATGCGGTCGGGATACTCTTCGCGGATCTTGCTGATGAGGAGGGTGCCCATGCCAGAGCCAGTGCCTCCGCCGAGAGAGTGGGTGAGCTGGAAGCCTTGCAGGCAGTCGCAGCTTTCTGCTTCCTTACGAACAACATCCAGTACTGAGTCCACCAGCTCTGCTCCTTCTGTGTAGTGACCTTTGGCCCAGTTGTTTCCAGCACCACTCTGACCTGCAATCATTAAAAATTTGTGTTCACTTGGTGGCCATATTTGCAACATCTTCATGCTTGAATAGCGAGATCCAGAAATCTCAAAAACTGGCAAACTTGCATTTGCGTAACATAATTCAAACAAGCAACAAAATCTGGACCATGCTGGGCCATAAGTGCTATTTCTTTCATTTGGTTTTCAGGTTGGTAAAGCCAATGCGCCACCGGAGCTTCTAACAGCAGCTGGTAATGACTTTACCTACTGGCGAATGGCTCTTTTTTTAGACAACAGGACTTATTGCGCCATATTGTGTGTTGAACTTTCTCCCATTCATAATATGAGTGCATATCTAAAGTTTCACTAAAGTTAAATTTGACATCCACCATGTCAAATTTGAACAACTCCTAGCATCCAATAGAAGACACCATTTAATTGCAGTCAGTGTGGATTCATACCTACTAACTGAAAAATTATACTGTAGCAGCACATGGTGGACATAACCAAAGGTAATGGAAAAAACATTTGATGAACAATTAGCTTACCAAACACAAAGTTGTCAGGTCTAAATATCTGTCCAAAGGGTCCAGAACGAACTGAATCCATTGTGCCAGGCTCCAGATCCACCAAGATGGCACGGGGAACATACTTCCCACCTAAACATAAAGATGGATACAGTAGGTCATACTAACCAGACATTTGTTTCAGTGTGCATGAAAATTTCTGTGCACATACACTGAAAAAACAAACTTTGAGGTATAGTAAAATATACTAGATTTACTGTCATAAGTTTTACATTGCAATATTACAATTAATTGAGAACTAGAATTTCTAAGTAAAATTTTAAATAAATACACAATTAATTCATGTATAAAACGAACTGTGTGGGAATAGTAAATTGTATTATACATTTTCTGATATTATTTAACTGTTTTAAAGTCATTGCACATAAACCTAAAAATACTGAGTAAATTTCAATCTAAAATCTTAGCACGTTCACATCCACGTGACTGAATCACATGCCCGCGTTTTGGATCCGAGACAGACGGTTGCGATTGCCACACGTGCGGTTGGGTTTGTCACATGTGGATGCAAAGTTATGTGTACGGTAAGTTGTTGCCTTTTTTGTAGTAATGTATGACAATGTATAGGTCCATGATCATTTTAAAAGTCCGATTGACTTTGTTGTGTAACTCTAGTAATGTTACTTGAGGTTAACCTAGGCCTGCATTTTCCACTGCAGTCCATGAATCACCAGTCTCATACAGAAGTCAGTTTAAAACCAAAGAAATTTGTGTTAGTCATGGAATTATGATAAAACACGCTGATTTGAAATTTGCATTAGGAAAAGTTCAGACATTATTTGCCACCTCCCTCATTTAAGTGCGATCAGGTTACACTTACCACGACTTTCAAAACATTACATGAAATAAATCGTGCTGAGTGACACGGAAAAAAAGATTGTGTGAAAACGAATCAATAAACTATACATTTCGTGTTTATAGCACGATTTTCCTTGAGATTATTGGACCAACCAAAATTGCCCTAAACGCATAATGTTACAAGGAGCTGCGTTTTATTTCTGGATGAAAAGCACAATAACGTTTATACTTTCTACAGTTTACGTTAATCTTTGTGGATTACACAAGTGTTTTTTCTCAGATATATTACAAAACTAAGAATAAAAAAAGACAAAAGATTTGGTTAAACAATGTTAAAAAATATTGGTGATATCATTTACAAATAGCAATATTGTAGAACAAATACTTCGAAATTTAGCAGCATCATTTTAATCATAATAAACCATCTAAGATTTAGAATCTACATAACTGGAGATTTAACTTTTTTTGTACTTGATCATAAAGAATTGAAATATGTTGATAAATTTGTTCAGTCCATAAAGTGTCTGAAAAGCTCTAAAATTGACTTGCGTGTTTAAATGAAAACTTATTTCATTGATACTCCTGCTTGTATTTCAGCTTCTGTTTATTAATTAGTTCACACATAATTTTCTACCTTAAATGTAATGTATTTTTATTAATTCTGTTGTTTTAATATAACTAATTGTGTTTGTTAACTTACAGGTTGACTGCATTTAGGAAATCTCCCAGACGCACGGTTTTCAACCCTGGTGTTTTATTGGACTATTTGCACAGACATAATGTTTTTCAGATCATTTGTGTACATAATTAGCAGTTTTGCTGTTGAATTTAGTTTCACCATTGTGAACAGTGGTGGGAAGACACTTGCCTGTTAGAACTGTTTTCAGCTTTATGCCAACTAAGGCATCTGGGCCCGTATTCCTAAAGATTCTAAGAATCCTCTCAGAGAGCTCCTAATTTAGCTTAAAAATGTCTAACTAGGAGTCTTAGCTTAGAAGTGATTCAGGACCAATCTGAGAGCAACTCTGAGCGAGAAAAAGGTAAAAACTTTTATCTTAGTGAGGAGGCAAGGCTGACCCTGTTGCTAGCGATGACACGGTCTTCTGAAGAATGTGATTGGTTGGTTGTCCAAGAAGGAAATAAAAGGGCGCTTTTAAGAGTAGGGTTTATTATAAGCCTTCACTTTGAAATTACAGGCGTAATTTTTCCTGTTTTACCGTTCTCTCTCACTCACACACGCATATGTATATATATTCTTTATTTTTTTATTTACCATGCTGTCATACTTAACGTATTTTATAGGAAATGAACAGCGACATAAGTGCTGTAACAGACCCAAATCATCACTGCTGCATAGTTGCATTTTTCCAGTTGCTAAATATGTCAATGTAGTGATTTGCAATGATTTGGGTCTGTTACAGCACTTTCAGAATCTTATTGTGTCGCTGTTCATTTCCTATAAAATACGTTAAGTATGACAGCATGGTAAAAAAAATAAAGAAAGCATATATATATACATATATAATGTGAGAAAGAGAGTACGATAAAACAGGAAAAATTATCAAATTAAAATTAACTGTAATTTCAAAGTGAAGGCTTAAAATAAACCCTACTCTTAAAAGCGCTCTTTTATTTCCTTCTTGGACAACCAACCAATCACATTCTTCAGAAGACCGTGTCATCGCTAGCAACAGGGTCAGCCCTGCCTCCTCAATAAGATAAAAGTTTTTGCTCGCTCAGAGTTGCTCTCAGATTGGTCCTGAATCACTTTTAAGCTAAGACTCCTAGTTAGAAATTTTTAAGCTAAATTAGGAGCTCTCTGAGAGGATTCTTAGAATCTTTAAGAATAAGGGCCCTGGTCTTTTTTTTCTTTATTGTCATGTTTAGAGCACTAGTGCCATGTTAATTGTTGAAACTGCATTGTTTTAGACTATTTTAAATTGAACTGAATTCGTAAAAGCACTACTCAGTATCTGTTGGATGCAGAAGCTGTCTCTTTTAAGGAATTAGTTTTGATATTAATTTAGCAACATTGCTTTATATAGAAATATTGACATCTTTAACTGTTAATCAAAATATTTTTTATGCATTAATGTTTTAGATTTTATGCGTTTAATGTTGTAATGTTTAGAGCACAAGTCCAGAGTGCTATGTTGAATGTTGAAACTGCACTGTTTGAGAGGATTGCTACTTTTATTGAAATAGAAAAAAAATTGTATCCATGATGTTTAAACCTCATCCCATGTTTTTGTATTCCTCTTGGGGTTAAAACACTTTCAGGTCTTGACCAATTTAGTTGTTTTCAGGACTCCAATCCCTAGGGAAACAGTTGTCATTTAAAAAACTTAGGTTTTGCTTTATGTAACTTTAAAAACAAGTCATTGTTCAATGTTGGAACTAAATAAATGTTGATTGTATCTACGCTGTGTGGTTTATTAAAATGCAGACAAAATTATATTTTTAGTAATATTTAATTACATATATTTAATAAATTAATTGAAATATTAAATAAAACCTACCTTATAACAGTAAATAAAATGTACTTAATATTTTAAGGACAGCTGTGTGTTAGTATTTAAAAAATATATATAGACTTTATCTAAATGCTTAGAATAAATATAAATCCTACCTTAAATAGAAATTAGTAATATTTACTTAATATTTTAACAAATGTTAAGTCAATTAATACATAGATTTTACTTGATTCTGGAAAGTGTGTTTTACTTAAAATTAAAGCAGTAAATTTTACTTAAAAAGTGTTAGTGCAGATTGTTACGAGGATTTTATTAAGTAAATTTTACATGTTAGTTTTTTCAGTGTACAATGATGTTTAAAAATCTGAGACCGCAATGTTGACTTAGATTTTGCATAACTGAAAACTATACAAATCAGTATTTTATACAAATCTGCATCATTTTTGAATAAATGGTCTTTGTGTCCTCCTTTTGCTGTAATGATAGCAGCACTCCAGCTGTGTGAAGTTCCTGATGATCCAATTATCATGTTATCCAACATGATTTGAGAATGATTCAAAGAGTATCAGCTTGGTCTTTCTTTGGTATTTATTATTATTTAATAATAGTCGTGGCCTAATGGATAGAGAGTCAGACTTGTAACCCAAAGGTTGTGGGTTCAAGTCTCAGATATACCACCATATTTGGCCACACTTCACTTTATTTTATTTTTTATTTTTTAGTTTGTTAGCCATAAAAAACATCTTAGAATTTCAGTTGCCTCAGACCTTTTCCATTATATATGTATGCTGTCACCAAATATGATATTTATTTAAATATTGCATAAAGTTGCTGACAATTATTGCTTATTGCTTCGTGATATTTAAAAATAAATACCTGAGGCCTCGTTGTAGTAAACACTGATCCTGTCTAGCTGCAGGTCGCTGTCTCCATGATATGTTCCGGTTGGATCAATGCCGTGCTCATCGCTGATAACCTCCCAGAACTGAGAGAGAGAGAGAGAGAGAGAGAGAGAGAAACAACAGGGCGGAGGCCGGAGAGGCAGACGGAAACAGAAAAAAACCAAGAAAGAATCATACTTATCTCGTTAGTAATAAAAAAGTAATAAATAGATAAATAAAGAAAATAAAAGAAAAAAATGAATGCAATGAGCATCAAATATGTAGTTACAATTTCATGTTGGATCAAAAGAATCAACGATGCTGAGCAAATAATGAAATGCAACGACAATAATTCGATTATATTGATTATTCACAAGAAATATTTGTATATACTTGTTTTAAAAACGTTTCTCTAACTTATATTTAGAATCTTGTGGATTAGCACATTTTACGGATTCCAATGAATCCGAGGAATGTGATGTTATTTTCTTTCAGCGATTAACCAAATATAGACTCGGATGCATAGGGTAACTAGTATATACATATGTAATGCATTTTTATAAAGTTGCTAAATATTAAATACCAAAAGTAGAATATTTTATTCCCGTATACTAATTAAACGTAAAGTAGGTCATTCCCGTAGATAGATTCCACCAATTCTAACAATCCAGTCTCATTACTATCAAAAATAAATGACCCTGAAAGTATATATATAAGGACTAACTGCAATAAATGTGCCATAATTGCATGATTACCACAATTAGAAAGAGGGGGGAAAAACCAAAGAAACATTTAATTCATTCATTCTCCATCGTTCAGTGGATGAGACGTTTCCACGCCCAATGCAAGCACATCTCTGCGCACAAGTCTCCATCTCCAAATCGGACAAAATAATGCGCGTTTAAATCATGCATGCAGTTGACAAAAGCTGCAGAATGAATCGAACCGGACTGCAATGTATTTCTAGAAGATTCTTTAAGTCGTCTTGGAGGGCATGAAGTGCAAGTTCAAATGTGAGCCTTCCGTGTTTTTTTTTTTTTTACCTTGGCTCCGATCTGGTTGCCGCACTGGCCGGCTTGCAGGTGCACAATCTCGCGCATGGTGCTGCAGGAAGGACAATGGCGGGGATGCAGGAATCGAAGGCTGTCTTCTGCCTCACGCTAACGGAGGAGCTGCTTTTTTCTGCCCGTCTCTGTCGCTCGAAGATTAACGCCCGCCTCTGAACTTCGTTACTGGGCTGAGCTTGTGGTGCAAGATGACGTCATCGCCATGGTAACCAAGACTGGAGGAGAGAAGGAGGAGAGGAGGAGGACCTTGAGCTCGTGGAGACACCGGATAGGATGCTGCCTGTGATTTGGACGGAGATGACAGGCGACTCTCCAAAGACCACTGACTATAAAGACATGTCTGAAAAATATTGCAAAGGGAATGGAGAATGGCTTCTCATTACAGCAATAAACTACTATGGTACTACCATGGGATGCTTTGTAATTGGCTACACTGGAGCAGAACCATAACCATTGCAATCCTAATATAGCCTTGTTTTAGACTGACATTTAAACAGATGTATGATCTGTATGCTTAATAACCAATCATAAGAAGTCACTTTGGAGATATATGTGGCCATACCATGTGACCATTAGAATAAGCTTGTAGGTTAATTCCATTCTGTTCTAACAAGTGTCATAAATCAGCAAGGGACAAAATGCCTGGAGTCTGGAACTCATCTGTAAGGGCATTTTCATTTGTATTTATTAATATATATATATATTTTTTCATTTGGCTTTTGAACCAAAATGACAGTGGTGTTGATAATTATTTTTGAATGCATAATTTGTATTGGGTTTTATGCTTCTGTTTATTTATTTATTTTATTTTATAAATTTGTATTGCATTATTTATAAGAGCATTTAAAAAAAAATGCAATGTCATTCATTTAGGTCAAATATATTTACCTAATACTATAATCATGTGCTTATTTACTATACTAAAATCTTCAAACAAACAAACAAATATGCCTATAAAATCAGATAAACATACAGTGAGGAAAATAAGTATTTGAACACCCTGCTATTTTGCAAGTTCTCCCACTTAGAAATCATGGAGGGGTCTGAAATTGTCATCGTAGGTGCATGTCCACTGTGAGAGACATAATCTAAAAACAAAAATCCAGAAATCACAATGTATGATTTTTTAACTATTTATTTGTATGATACAGCTGCAAATAAGTATTTGAACACCTGTCTATCAGCTAGAATTCTGACCCTCAAAGACCTGTTAGTCTGCCTTTAAAATGTCCACCTCCACTCCATTTATTATCCTAAATTAGATGCACCTGTTTGAGGTCGTTAGCTGCATAAAGACACCTGTCCACCCCATACAATCAGTAAGAATCCAACTACTAACATGGCCAAGACCAAAGAGCTGTCCAAAGACACTAGAGACAAAATTGTACACCTCCACAAGGCTGGAAAGGGCTACGGGGAAATTGCCAAGCAGCTTGGTGAAAAAAGGTCCACTGTTGGAGCAATTATTAGAAAATGGAAGAAGCTAAACATGACTGTCAATCTCCCTCGGACTGGGGCTCCATTAAAGATCTCACCTCGTGGGGTCTCAATGATCCTAAGAAAGGTGAGAAATCAGCCCAGAACTACACGGGAGGAGCTGGTCAATGACCTGAAAAGAGCTGGGACCACCGTTTCCAAGGTTACTGTTGGTAATACACTAAGACATCATGGTTTGAAATCATGCATGGCACGGAAGGTTCCCCTGCTTAAACCAGCACATGTCCAGGCCCGACTTAAGTTTGCCAATGACCATTTGGATGATCCAGAGGAGTCATGGGAGAAAGCCATGTGGTCAGATGAGACCAAAATATAACTTTTTGGTCATAATTCCACTAAACGTGTTTGGAGGAAGAAGAATGATGAGTACCATCCCAAGAACACCATCCCTACTGTGAAGCATGGGGTGGTAGCATCATGCTTTGGGGTGTTTTTCTGCACATGGGACAGGGCGACTGCACTGTATTAAGGAGAGGATGACCGGGGCCATGTATTGTGAGATTTTGGGGAACAACCTCCTTCCCTCAGTTAGAGCATTGAAGATGGGTCGAGGCTGGGTCTTCCAACATGACAATGACCAAGCACACAGCCAGGATAACCAAGGAGTGGCTCTGTAAGAAGCATATCAAGGTTCTGGCGTGGCCTAGCCAGTCTCCAGACCTAAACCCAATAGAGAATCTTTGAGGGAGCTCAAACTCCGTGTTTCTCAGCGACAGGCCAGAAACCTGACTGATCTAGAGAAGATCTGTGTGGAGGAGTGGGCCAAAATCCCTCCTGCAGTGTGTGCAAACCTGGTGAAAACTACAGGAAACGTTTGACCTCTGTAATTGCAAACAAAGGCTACTGTACCAAATATTAACATTGATTTTCTCAGGTGTTCAAATACTTATTTGCAGCTGTATCATACAAATAAATAGTTAAAAATCATACATTGTGATTTCTGGATTTTTTTTTAGATTATGTCTCTCACAGTGGACATGCACCTATGATGACAATTTCAGACCCCTCCATGATTTCTAAGTGGGAGAACTTGCAAAATAGCAGGGTGTTCAAATACTTATTTTCCTCACTGTATATGGCTATAAATAGCTGTAAATGATGCACAAGACCATCATAAACATAGCTGAAATCTGAAATATTTGGCCAGTTATTGGTATAGTATACTGAAAAAAAAATTGTGTAGGATTTACTGTGAAAATATTTTTACAAACATTTTCAGAAATTTGTTTTCTCAAATAATAAAAAGAAAAAACACATTGTTAAACATGAAATTGTGAAGTAGAAATAGTATTTTCCTGTAAAATATACTCCTTTAATCTTTATTTACAACTCTGAAAAATCTTTTATTTTTTTTAACATTGCACAGCTCTCTCCAAAAGCAACAAATTTAAATATATTTAGATTTATGTAATTTTATAGCCACACATTTGCAAAAAAACTTCGCTTAGAATGCAAATACAGATTTTCAACTTCAAGTCACCACAATTTACAGAATAAATGAATAAATAAACAGGGTGGTAATATTTTTGCCTTGTGCTTTTTTTTCATGATAATTAAGCCCAGACTAAAGGCATTTTATTTAGCTATCATTACAATACTTTTATGGCATTAAATAGATGAATTCCTGTTATAATTTTAATAAGCATAAATTGAACAAAACTACCATGACATGCGAGAATTACACAATTTACATTGTAAACATTTACAATGATTGTTTTGCATTACAGTAATGAGATTTGCAAGTGTGTATGTCTCTCAACGTATAATGTACATTTATACTTGAATAATATATTTAATGTGATGTATGGGAAGAAACCACACCTACTATTCAAATCAGACTGCGGGAGCACGCTGAAAGATGTGGATCAACTACCCTCGGCTCTTGACATCATTCAAAACTTGACGTCTAGTTTTACTAGTTCAGTGTGCTTAGACCCCTCCTTCTCTACTGATGCATGTCAAGACAGACTGAGCTCCATAAAACTAGCAGAGTGAGAACACCTGTAAACCCAACAACAGCTTCAGCTGCGATGTCTAACACAGACTACAATCCCTCGTCTTAAAACCCCAGTACCTGCGAGAGGACATGTCTGCAAACCTTCCCGAAGAGGACCTCTCCTGTCCCGTGTGCTGCGAGATCTTCCAGGATCCGGTGCTCTTGCCATGCAGCCACAGTTTCTGCAGGAGCTGTCTGGAGCACTTCTGGGAGAGCACAGTCATTCGTAGCTGCCCCGTCTGCAGGAGAAGAGCCTCCAAGAAAAGCCCTGCTTCAAACCGGGCCCTCAAAAACCTGTGTGAAGCGTTTCTGCTGGGCAGAGGCCAGGGCAGCGCATCTGGATCGAACATCCTGTGCTGGAGACATGGAGAAAAGCTCAAACTCTTCTGTTTGGTGGATCAGGAGCCCATCTGCGTGGTGTGCCAAGCCTCAAAAATGCACAAAGGTCACGACTGCTCTCCCACGGAAGAGGCGGCACTGGACTGCAAGGTAGAGTTTGACAGTGCCACATTGTTTCGACAAACTGTGTTACATTGTGTTGCTCTCTGTTACTGATTTACATCGGCAGGGCACAAGAATGCTGTTTATCAAGTTCGCTTTGACATTATCTCAGTGTTCGGCCAAAAAGATCATGGCAGGCTTTCTAACAACACCTTCTGCATTCCCCTCCTTCAAGCTCTCATTGTGGCATATGTGTCCTATTGTATTCTGGGAAAATGTGATCAACTCCATCCAAAATGTGATATAAATCTTTCGGAGTGTGCTTGCGCAGTTGGATTTGGGTAACGCTGGAGAGAGAAGTTTGTGCTGAAAAAGAGAGGATTCATTTGTTTATAGTTCTTCTGTGCTGGTTGCTCTCAGCTGTTGGGGTGTAGGTCTTTTCTCAAGAAAACAACGTTAAATGCAAATACAGTTTATCATGTATAGTTTGGATAGAACAATAAAGAAACATATTAGCTTTTAAAAGAGAAGAGAAAACACTTCCCAAATATTTTGTTGTTAACATAAAAAGTTGTGCATCCAATCAAACTATTTTGGTAGAAGCAGACAAATTAGCAAATAACAACATGGACAGGTTATAGTCAATGCCCTCATCCCTTAAAAACCATGACATGATTTATCAAGTTTTTAAGACTTTCAAGTGTTGTTTTAGTATCATTGAGATTCTAAAAACTAATAATAGACATAGATAACAGATAATACTATTATTGTTTTTCTTTAATATTTTGGATTAGAATTTTCCTTTTTCATTTTAATTTTAGCTAACTTTATTTTTTTCAACTTAATTTTTATTCTTATCTTCTTAGGAACAAACTTAAACATATATCATATATTTGTTCATACATTATTTACGTTTAACATAGTTCACTAAACATGAACAATAAATAAAAAATTTGAACAAACAATGTAAGGGTGGGCGATAAGCAGAGGTGTAAAGAGTACCGGAAAACCATACCTGAGTGAAAGTACAGATACCTTACAGTGAAAATTACTCCACTACAAGCTACAAGTCACCAATTCAAAAACAACTTGAGTAAAAGTATTTTACTTATACTAAATATAGGCTCAAAGATGCACTAGTCAAAGAGACATGACAGTCAAAAACTGTAACGTGGTGGAGAAGCTGGGGAAAACAGGCAGAGGCAAGGATCTATGTGCAGGGATTTCATGGAAAAACTAGAACAAACAATGAGCCAAAAACCAACAGGAACAAAGAACATAATGGCAAGCAAACAGACAACCATTACATTCAACAACTCACAAAGAACAAAAAACAAAACAAACAGCGAACGCCATGAGTTGCGCACTTGAAAACAAAGCTGTGCTGATTCTGAACAAGGGAGTATACTTTAAACTTTAAAGGCTTGCACACTCAACTGTTTGCCAAAAGAAGCTTTGTGCTCGTGTATCCTACCTCTCTCATTCGGCACAAATCCAAATATTCCATAATATTTCCATATTGGCGATGTAACGTATCTGAATGCTAAACTATTATTTATTATGTAACTTAAATGATGGGCTTTGTACTTCAGTCGCGTTCCAGCGGTGACACAGAGGCGCGTGCGCTGATGTTTGGCTCACTGTATTTTATTTTGATAAAGTACCAACTGTGCTGTCAAGTTAGCAATGCTGGAACTGATGTGTGTGTGTGTGTGTGTGTGTGTGTGTGCGCGATCACTTCAACTGTTTCCTTATACCAGCAGAATCAACTTTAAACACTTATTGTCTTATTAATAATGCATCACTGTATAAAGGTCTGCTTTTATTTGTGTACACTCACAATGAAAAAAAAAAAAAAAAGAGAAAACAAATAGGATGTCGCTTTCTGCCATTTGAGTTTCCTTTCTGTGAACAAATTGAGCGTGTCACAAAAATGAACTGAGACTCAGCATATAAGCTACGTTACATGTTGCACTGTTTTCCCCCCCTCGTTTATCTGTAAACTAAATCAAATATATTTAAAGATTTATTCCTTTGTATATATATATATATATATATATATATATGTACTGCAGATTTTATATATATAAAATAATGTAATGATATTTAGTATTTTCATATCTAGGTGGAAACAATAATTTGTACTACTGTCTGTTCAAAATGACTGAAAAGAAACAGAGCATAGTAGATTTCTTTTTTTTTTTTTCCTGTTGTCCCGAAATCATATCAAATAGTGACCCCTGAACCGAGGTACATACCAAACCGTGACATCTGTGTACCGTGCCACCCCTAATATATATATATATATATATATATACACACACACAGGGGGCTAACAAGCTTAACAAGATAAGATACAAACTGACTACAAACACCACAGGAGACAGGAAGTGACATAAAAGTCTAAGACAAGACACAGAGAACATGTAACACAAACAAGAAAGAGCTGATTTGTGAGGAGGGCAATCACGTTTATTTTCTAAAACCAAAATAAAACTGAACACCTCAAAATTGCAATAAATAAATAATTAAAAATAATAAAAAATTCTTCTTGCACTAGATGTGCTGGTTTCGGCCTCATTGCCAGATGCAGTCATATAAAACACCTGTGATTCACAACTACTCACATTCATGTAAAGTAGCCTTTGTTGACAAGTTTGAGTGAGTAAGGGCATAACGCACAAGATATAGTATATTAGTACTTATCAATATCTTTGATACTCAGTACAACTACAAAGTATCCGAAAATACACTCAAGTACAGTAATTAGTTAGATTTACTCCAATACTTATATACCTCTGGCGATAAGACTAAAATATTATACCACGGTATGAGTAATTTTATTTCACAGTAACAATATATATCATAATATAGTTATTGTTCTTTTAAATAAGGTCTTTATGATATCAAAATTTTTGATACCATTTCACAAAAAAACTAATACTAGATCCACTTTTCATTTTTGACATTTTGTTCCCTTTCTGGAGCACCCATAGTTTTGTCTGCGAGTACCTGATGTGCTCCTGGTCAAGATATTTTCTTTGATTATAAAACTACCCTTCATTTAAAAATAAACAAACAAACTCAAGCTCAATTGAAGACAAGTAATCAATCAGTGATTAAATAATAATAAAAAAAACTAATTACAAGCAATAGGACAAAAAACTACAGTAGAACAAATAAATAAGAAATGCTACATACATTGCATGAAGTAATCAAAAGTATAAAAACACTGAATATTCTTCACTTTGTAAATTAAATATATATTTCTTCTTATTAAAGCAGGAATATTAGACTGCTGTCACTTTAAGAGCTGCCCCGATCCAATATACTGTTGCAAGTTTTCTTTCAGAGCTGTTTGCTTTCACTTATGATCTAAATTACTGTGTTTACGAGGATACTTGCAAAGACAGGCATTTTGACACATACATGTGTGTGTATTTAACCTTTCAAGGCCTATAAAGCAACTCTGTTCAATACTCCCGCGCTCTATGAGCACCATCTTCACGAGTGCGCGCCTTTCTGACAGCGCTTAGAAAGAGTGCCTGAAACAGTGCACGCATATAGCGGGATTCATTTTCTTTCACAACTTATTGCATTTCAGCGGCTTAAAATCACTTGTTTTTAAACCGTAATGCTTAAAAATGCATGCAAACGATAGCTTTTCTAAATGAAAATAAGAAATAAAATATAATAATTGTAATAATAATAATAATTATTATTATTATTACTACTATATAATATAATAATAATTAAAATTTATTTCAGTCAAAGTTTATTTTATTTCAAGTAACATTTTTTTTTTAGTATTAGTTAACTATAATCCTGGTTTCTCTTTGATTATTAATTTAGTTAATTATTAATTCAATATTAATTGTGTGATAGACACTTCCGATGCTGATGCCAGTTGATGCCCAAAGCAAAATCTCTTTCCTTAAGCACTGTTTTACACACATTAAAGAATATATCCGTGGTTTTACTAAATAACAATATTTTATTTGCAGTATAAAATGACTGCTGCCATGAAGGCACTGCAATGTAAGCTGGAGATATTCAATAAAGCAAGAAAATCTTCAGCTATTACTTTGGAGCACATTAAGGTTAGTATTATATTTGATCAGATATTGCTTTTGTCAAATGGTCAGTCAATAGATTTCTTCAATATCAATTATTTATCTTAGGGTCAAGCCAAGCGGGTTGAGAGACAAATGAAGAATGAGTTTCTGAAGCTCCATCAGTTTCTTTATGAGGAGGAAGAGCACAGGTTATCAGCACTGAAGGAGGAGGAAGAGCGCAAGGTTGCGGCTGTGAAGAACAGAGATGATGATAACGCACAGAGGATATCGTCTCTTGCAGACATGATCAGGACGATGGAGCAAACCATAAACGCTGAAGATTTAACATTGCTGCAGGTGAGAACATTGACATCTGCTGGAACAACACCTTCTCATTCACTCACTGAGTCATTCATTTGTGTTAATCTTTTACAGAACTTCAAAGCTATACTAGATGGGTAAGTACGCTATGACTTTCTTTTCGTTACTTTTTGTTTTTCTTTGCTGTTACTTCTAATATAGTGATTCTTAAATGGTGGCTCGCAACCTAAACGTGGTTCACAGTGTCGTTTTCACACATTAAAAGTTTTTCATTTGGGATGATATTTGCTCCATGTTGAGTTTGTTTGTTTATTTAACCATATACAGTACAAAAATATATTCTCTCTGTATTTAAAAAAAAAAAAGTTAGCTACAATAATCAGTTTATTAAAATAACTCCCTGACTTCACAACTTCACAATTTATTACCTATGAGACTAAATCAACATCAGGTCATATTGTATGGGATAATACATACAATTAAGCCTATAATCGGTTATTAATAAATACATCAAATGTTACAAAAACAGAATTGTTGTTACTTTTATATGATATACATATGTATATATGGTAATTCTAAAGCAAAACCAGTGCATAAATAAAAAATAAAATAAAATAAATGTTTGCAGAACATGGACTACCTTTCAGGCTCCGGAAGGCATATCAGGATCTTTGTTGAATGAATCTAATCATCTTGGGAATCTGAAGTACAAGGTCTGGGAGAAGATGCAGGCAGTTGCACCTTACAGTAAGTATTTCTTTAATGTACAGAAAGGACATTGATAAGAATAGCCTAAATTTGAACCTTAATATCTCAGAGGGTTAATTTATTTTGTTGTGTAGTTATACGTATATTAATTCTGATAGTACTGCATGATGTATATTGGAAATCTTCTCATATTAACAGCTATAATTAAAATAAATAAATAAAAAAATTAAAAAAAAGAATGGTTTGAATCATAATCAAAAAATATTGAAAATAACAAACTTGGAAAAACTTTTATTCAAATGATTTAATTCCAAACTAGTTAACTGTAAATGACAAATAAAATGCCAATTGAAGTGTATTAGTATTGTATTATTGTCCAGTTTCACAATGGCAATTTTAAGCTCTTGATGATTTTTTTTTTGGGGAAAAAAATAGTTTTTTTTTTTTTTTCATGTCATTACATTGTTCAGAGCATAAAAAAATAAAATAAAAATAAAAATGATATTTTATTCATAGGTTATTCTATACATTGGGACTCAATGTTTTTTTTTGTTTGTTTGTTTGTTTTTTTAAATAAAAAGACATGAATGAACGTGCATAGTCAAAAACAACTGATTTTTGAAATCACCAATACATTTTTAGTTTTCAGGATTTTTTTACAATTTTTTTTTAACAAACTTTGTATAAAGATGATTCTCAACTATGTTATAACAGAATGATTTGATATACCATTTTTCCTTCTGCAAAATGTGTATAAATTGGCCATAAATGGGTTTTCTCATTATATACACGTATCTATAAACTAAATCTAATTTGCATATTAATGTGTTTTTGGGGCAACATGTAATGAAAAAATAAGTGTAATAATGGGAGTAATAATTGAAAAGATTTTCATAATAATATATAATATTTCATAGAATACTGAAATGTAATTTCTTTCCCTATTCATTTGTTGTGTCTCCCAAAATGCATAATAAACATGCTTTTAGTCCCGGTGTCCTCAGGACTTGTATGAAATCAACATCCTGCTTCGTAACAGAAAGTCATATTTTGATTTAAAACCCCATAACATTTTCCTGAGATGTTGATTTATGACACACAGTTTAAAAATTAGACAGATTTAAATGATATTTCCATAAGAGTGTCACTAAATTAATATCAGACATTTTTGAAGACCAAGGAGAGGGAGTAGTCATGCTGAAACATCCAAACATTTAGTATCTCTGAAAAGCCCTGAATGTGCTCTTTACAGGACATCCAGACTTAAAACTGTGGCATGTATAGTCTCAGAGAAATTCACAAAAATATAATGTCCTCATATGAGGACGCAGGGTCTCAGGAGGCTAACACAGCTAAATCCTGGTTTTGATAATGCTAGTCAACAATACTAGAGAGAAAGTGGGGTTTTAAAAGTTCTTCTTTTTTTTTTTACTTTATACTGACCCCATACACTCAGAAAAAGGTAAAATAATTTTTTTAAATAAATAAAAAACACTGTCATTGGGGCAATACCCTTTTAAAAGGTAGATATGTGCTATTTTAGCACTAATATGTACACTTTAGGTACTAATATGTAGCTTTAAGGTACCAGTGTGCACCGCTTATAAGAGTATAAAGGTGTACCTTTTGAAAGAATAGTGCCCCAGTGACAGCTTTTGTACCTTTTTTCCTGAAAGTACAGTGTGAATGTAATCATGCACAAAAGGATTTACAAATACCCACAATTCATTTATTTTACAACTAAAATCGTTGAATATTATGGCACTTGTCGTGATGTAAAAATGGCTGACTAGTGATTAAAGTTAACCAGATATCAAGTGCCAACATGAGCTACACCTCACAACATTTTTTTTGTGTATGTTTTCAATGTCTGTCTTTGTTCGTCAGGTCCAGTAATTCTGGACCCAAACACAGCCCACCCTTGCTTGACGCTGTCAGACGATCTGACCAGTCTCCGCTATAGCACCCCAAACCAAGGCCTCCCCAGTAACCCTGAGCGTTTCCATATCAGCGCAGAGGTGCTAGGCTGCACTGCCTTTAGCTCCGCAAGCCACGGCTGGGAGATCGAGGTTGGTGACAATGAGGACTGGATCCTGGGCTTGGCCAGTGAGCGTGTGAAGCGAGATCAGGAAGTACCTGCCAGACCAGAGAATGGCTTCTGGACCATCTGCCTACGGGACGGGCAATACAGGGCTATGGCATCACCCCCAACTGCTGTAAAAGTGGAGGAGAAACTGCAGAGGGTCTTGGTCCAGCTGAACTGGGACAGAGGGGAGGTGATTTTTTCAAACCCATCACGCCAAGAAATTCTATACACTTTCAAACATGTCTTTACAGAGAAGTTATTGCCGTACTTCTACACGCAAAGTAAGCATCCTTTGCGTATCCTCTCCAAGCCTGTGTTGGTGTCTACATGAAAGTATCCTCTAATAGGGAGAATACAAACTGTGGAAAATTATTTATATATACACATTTGACAGATGCTTTAACCCTTTGGTATTATTCATTTGGGGGTCACAGTTGTGTTGTTCGCAGTCAAAACTTTTCAGTAAAATCAATGTAATATATTTTTGTTCCATAATATTTTTTAGGTAATTTTATGGTACTAATTAATATTTATGCAATAATTTTGATCTTTTTTTTCGCATTTCTTTTTTCTAAGATTACTTCTCAATTATGGCAGTATTTCATGTTAAAATAGAGACAATGCCTTTAAAATCCAATTTTTGAAGTCAGATTAGTGCCATCTGGTTGAAGTAAAACAAGAAAAAAAATGTGCAATTCCATGGTTTAGCCCATAGATTCCTATATGGCTCTATATAGAAGGCTTATAAACTTTCTAGTTTTTAGGCATAAAGACTTATTTTTATTAAGTTGTGGATCTGGATATATATTTAGACATTATCAAAGACAACTTTTCATAAAGCTTTAGATTTTTTTTGGTTTGAAATGTTAGTTTTTGCATTAATTTTACTACAGTCAAACCTGAACACAGAGAAAGAAGGCATTTTGTTACGCATAACCAAAATTAAACAAAAATGAACAGGAATGCTTTATCAGAGATTAATCAATCTGATTTCAACCTCTTATTTGAGTCTTCTGGCTCAATTTTGCCATATTGTTACAGCCACACCAATTCATTTGTGTGTGTATATAATAGTGTGTTGTGTGTCTGTTTTGTACTCTCGATGTTTTAGTGTGTAACCCCTTATTTGGTGTCTGTGTTTTGACTGCATTTTTGGCCGAATTATTGATTTTATTTCATGCATTTGCAGAAATGTGCTTTGTGTTCCAGTCACACTAGTTAATATATGTGTCTGTGGGGGGGGTGGGCGGAGTGTGTCTATTTTGCACTCTTGATATTTTAGAGTGTCACCCCTTTATTGCTGTGCACTCTTTTTCTGCATCGTGAATGATTTGTAGATTGTACACAAAAAAATTCTCTGTATTTTTGTGTATTTCCCATTCATTTACAATGGCGGTCATTTTTGACTGCGAACAACACAAGTGTGGCTATTTTTTAATGACCATTTAGCTTTTTCGAATCAAAATTTATTTAATTTTTTTTGTGGTCACATACACTGTAAAAAGTGAAAGTTGACAACTTAAAAAAATTTAGGAAACCCGTTGCCTTAAAATGATTAAGTATATAATAATAATAAAAAAAAAAAAAGTAAGTGAACTTGACAATTCTTTTGTCAAAACTTTTTTAAATTATCATTTACTTAAAAATTTTAATGCAACGGGTTTCCTCATTTTTTTAAGTTAAAGGGGTGGTTGATTGCAATTTCACTTTTTTAACGTTCGTGTGTAGTGTGTAATGTTGCTGTTTGAGCATAAACAATATCTGCAAAGTTGCAGCGCTGAAAGTTCAATGCAAACAGAGATGTCTTTTAAAATTCTGGAAGTTTAATGCCTACAAAAACGGCTGGTAAGGGACTACAACGAGTTACTTCCCGGGTCTGTTACGTCACGGACCCAGATAAACCCCGCCCTCGGGAACATGTAAGGAAGGGGGCGAGGCCATGCTGTGCTGCTTTAGAGAAGAGGAAGAGAAAACTAGGGGTGCACGTAAAAATCTATTCATATATGAATCGCAATTTTGTTTTCTAACGATTCTAATGGATTCACAAGTTTCAAAATTAATGCTCTAAAACAGCCGTTCTTAATACTTTTCCTCGCGTCACCCTGCTCTGCATCTCTCTCTCTCTCTCTCTCTCGATCGTCAGATCAGCTCCAACAAACTGTTCCAATTATACATTTTCACATAGCAATGAGAAGCGTTATACACGGATGCGTGTGCGGTTGCCGTACTGTATTAAAGCTTTAATCAGAATAATAACATAAGCAGTAGCATAATAACAACGTATCTAAAAGTATGAGACAACAAACAAACATACCATTAAGAGCCGTGCTTGCACAGGTTCTGCGCGATCCTCTTCACTAATATCCTCTGCGTCTCAATCGGGCTCAAATTGATAAACAATATAGACGACGCCATTGTTTACAATACAACCGGAGCACATGCCGCTGAGCTGAGGGGCGGGACATTTGGACACACGCTCGGCGGTTTAGTGAATCACAACACACTGAGCCAGCTAACCAATCAGAGCCCATCACGTATTTCTGAGGGAGGGGCTTCATAAAAACAGGAAATAATCAAGGCGTTTGTCAGAGAAGCGACAGAGCTGTGTGGAATAAAGGTAAATTATATGAAAAATAATGCGTTTTTAAAAAAACGAAGCATGAACATGGTAGACTGCACCCCATAAACACAATCTAGCCTAGAAAAAAAAAACAGTAAACCACCCCTTTAAGTCAACATATCACTTTTTACAGTGTAGCGACTGCCATAAAAGTCACCAAGTTTCGTACCATTCCGATGAAGTAGCGATTTTTAAAAATCCGAAACATTTATCTCGGTCTAAAATGACCGAACAACACCAGAGGGTTAAGTGATTTACAGGTCATTGTGCAAAGTAGCCCTAGGCAGTTATCTTAATGTGCCTGAGCAAGCGTATCCTTACTGCTAATAAACATTCAAGCAAGTGCAGTTTCTGAATCTGTCTCAATGTCTGTTTGTCATTACTGTACATGCATGCAGTATGAAACAATTTATAAATTGTGAACGCCACAACCGCTTGACAAGATTATTTTCAAAAAAAGGATTGCAGCAAAACTGCACATACTGTAATTACAATAGTGATACATTTAAGAAAGTGAATTCCACCTATTTAACTGTAGGGGGTTCTAAAATTACACAAAACTACATACAGTTGCCATTTTCAAAGCAAAGAATGATAATTTGTAAAGGACATCAGGACTAGTGCAATATGTATATATATATATATATATATATATATATATATATATATATATATTTTTTTTTTATTAATTAATTAATTTTTCTGGGTTCCAGAAGGATAGGCTTGTTTGTGACCAAGTTGAAAAGGATAACCAATGTTGTAAAAACCCATTCAGCTGTAAACACTTCTAAAAGGTGTGTGCACATATTTTACAAAGACAGAACAGGATTTTGGTTTGAAACTGAGAGTTTTGTTAAGCCACTACATTCTATTTATTTTTGGTATTTTTAAAAACCTGTGAAGACTTAACATTTTTTCCATGCATACTATAAAATGACACCACTATACTACACGATTCTATCACCCTGATTGGTTGATGTTGCAGTGATTGTTATCCAGATCTTAACGCTGGTAGAGGATTGGGGCCAACTGTAAACTTTTCTTGACCCCAGTGATCACAATTTAACTTAAACATGAAAAAATATGATAAATGATTGAAAATGACAAATAACAAACATTTGAACATTAGATTAAATAGATTTATTTCTGAGGTCCATTACAAATAGTTCAAAAAACAACTTTCCATAGAAGACTTTCCTTATTTTTGCTCTGTTACACATGGTGGCGCCACAAGTCTTTAAATGAACCTTTGAATGTTCTATTCAGTTTTATTCACAGTCACCTTTATTTTATTTATATAGCTCTTTATACAGTACAGATTGTTTTAAAGCAGCTTTACAGTTATAGACAAGAAAACGGTGATTAAATGATGCAAACAAAATTCAATTCTGCTGTAATATAAATAGTTATATATTAATGCTTAGAAAGTTAGAAACTAATGTATAACTGCATGGTTTGAGAAAATGAATTCAGTGTTGCAGTTAATCAAAGACATAACTGAAAGAGAGTCTAAAACCTCCAGTACAAATATATAAATATATAAATATATATATATATATATATAGCTACAAATATCCAAGTTCAATTTATAATAGATTATATGATTATAACAGGTATACGTAGCAAACTGGTGAACTATGGAAATTTGTTACTACTAGAGTAGCATGTTAAATAATTTTAACAGCATATTTCAGACTCTGTTTCAGGGAGATGTCATTCCTTTGAGGGCTTCTCTTTTTCCTTGCAGCTTAATTTCTTCACACAAGATTCAGGCAAGAATGGTACTTTCTCTAAGCGGGACAAGTAAGTTAAAGGCTGGATAGTGCTGCTGATGTTTAAGAAGGCAAAACATACTGGTTGCACATAGCAACTAAAGACCTGATGTGGATAATGGTCTTCAAAGGGGAACAGAGCCACTGGAGGGAGATAGTTGCTTATGATTATGATCAAGATAGACAGCACAATCTTAAAAGCCTTTCTTTTCATAGGATTCATCTCATCTTTACCAGAACCTCGTGAGCGTTTCAGGGCCCAGAGGATGGCCACGTTACACACCACCATCCAGGTGAAAGCAAACAAGACCTCACCAGTGAAAACCTTCTCAAAGTTTGGGAGGCCACCAACAGTTTTGGCCGAAGCATAAGCAAAAGTGAGCAGCAGAATCACGATGGTCAGGCCGATCCTGTATTTGATGTCCTTGAACTGTCCGAATGCGATGGGGAAGAGAACGGCTATAAAGCGATCCAGACAGACGCAGGAGAGGAAAAGCGGCCCACTGGTGTCCTTCACACCATAGGAGAACTTCAAAGCCATCCAACCCATAGCACTTCTCCAATGGTAGAGATTGAGGAATGATATGATTGTCATGAATCCAAAGTAGGTGTCCATGAAAGCCAGGCAGCCCAGGAAGATGTCGGAAGTTAAAGGTTCATTCCGGGTGTTAATTAGGTTTGCGAGGACCAGGATGTTGGCTGGTATTCCTATGATCACATTAAAGGATTGCATAGTTAGGTCAAAAATGATACCACTCACCATTTGTTCACACCCTCCAAACACACTGACAGAGTGTGTCGTGTTGACTGAATCAGTTGTCAGGTTAGAGGAGGGCAGGTTGTTTCTGAGGATGGTGTTGAAACTTGTGTCGTAGTGCAGTTGACTCTCCATGAAGTTTGAGGAACTGAAAGCGGTGAATGAAATTCTGGAATAAAGGAGAATGATAATGTTAACATGCCAATATCATTCGGAATGTCTGTTGACATGATTGATGATCATTTTCAAATTTTATATCAGATTTGGAACATTTATTATTAGAAATATCCTTCCATGGTGACCAATCCTACTCCTGGAGGGCCACTGTCCTGCAGAGTACGGCTCCAACTCTAATCTAATACACCTGAACAAGCTAATCAAGATGTTCAGGATTACTTGAAAATAACAGGAAGGTGTGTTACACAAGGGTAGGAACTGAAGTCTGCAGGATTGTAGCCCTCAAGAAGGAGGGTTGGTTACCCTTACTCTACACCAGGGGCCTTCAACTCTGGACCTCGAGATCCACTGTCCCGCAGAGTTAAGCTACAACCCTAATCATACACACCTGAACAAACTAATCAAGGTCATACTACAAAGTTACAGGTAGGTGTGTTTAACTCTAATCTCTCTGAAAGTAGATCTCGAGGTCCGGAGTTGAGGAACCTGCTCTACACTTTCCTTAGTGGTAATAAGTTCTGTTTAGTAAAGATAATTTGACTAGATTCAGTTTTAAGGGCAATTTGTAGATTATCTCTGATTTTGTGGCAATACATCAGCTATTATAAACAGCGTCGTCCCCTGAGGATATTATCCTGTTATCCTGTTGCATATCCCCAGAGTAGTAGCACAACTGCACAAACACAAGTACACAAAAACACATCTGTGCAGAAACACCTGTCAAAAGGGAATTCCTTCGGGGTCCATTCAAGAACGCCCTGTTTCCTCAGCTTGGTTATATAAGGGTATAGATTTGGCTGTGTGAGGCAGATGCAATGTTACATTGTGAATAGTACTGATACAATGTCATCTTTTATTGCACAATTTAAATTTATGATAAACACAGTGTTTCACCAACCCTGAAGTACCCCCAACATTGCATATTTGGTATGTCTCCCTAATCCAGGGGTGTCCAATCCTCTTCCTGGGGGAAGAATGTACTGCAGAAATTAGCTTCAACTTGCCCCATCACACCAGACCGTTGGGGGGTCCTCCAGAACAAGAGTTGGGAAACTTATTTTGCACAATATATGACAAAAAAACTTGTAGTTTTAGGTAATCAGTAATGCATAATAAAACTTCAGTTTAGTTACTATAAAACATAATGTGTGCAAGACTCAGGAACAGCTGTGGTTCATCTGTCACCTATATAGCAGAGCTTATGGGAAGCACCACCCCATTAAATCTGAAGGGACAGATTCATGTGTTCTTGTCATGCCATTCTCTGTACCACTGGTCCACTGGGGCCTCAGAAGGGCCCTTGTGACCCTGAGCAGGTCCCTGACCTACTCCCTTTGCCTTCAGGCTAAACATGCTCCAGTGGCACGTCTGCGGAACGATAAGGAGGCTCGCAGGGATTGACACTTAATCAATTGTGTTTTTCTCTTTCCCGACCCAGGTTCCCAAGTACCCCAACGTGACATATTTGTCATACATGTCTCCCTAACCAAACATACCTGATTCAGCTTGCTCATCTTCTGAAATGGGCGTTAGAAATGAAAGACATCCAAAATTTTTGCTGTTGGGATACAGGTTTGGGAAACACTGCTCCAAATCAATGTAATTCCCAATTACAAGTCAACATGAAAAACAGAATTGAGCATTTACTTCTTTAATGCACATTCCTGGTCATACTGTGCGCAACTCGAAGAAAAAAGTTTGTCTTAATGTTCCATAAAAATGTAATTACATGAACTATATTTGAATCAACTTTATTTTTCCACTGACATAATCATAACCCTGTGGTAAGGTAATAGTGAAAATAGCCGACCACAACCCAACCACTTCTCTGCTGCTAGCTGTGACCAGCACATCACCAGCTTAGCAAATGTAGATATGAAAGAAGTGTTTTTGACTGATTTCAGGCTACATGTACTGTCCCTTTCAAACTATTTGGAGAAAACATTATCAACTGTTGAAAGCAGTTTGCAGCAGTTTTAAGGTATTGTGCCCTTTCATTGAATAATGAACTGAACTATTGGTAACTTTTTTTGAGTAGCTCCTGCTTCCTTCTCCACCAGTCACTTCTGTTCAAGCCAAAATTGTAAGATGATGAATGTTTGTTAATAATGTTGTACAACAAAGATCAAGCTAATTAAGTTTCATTATAAATAAAATAATTAATAATAATTGTTGATCAGGGAATTGGTCACATATTTTATTTTCCAAAAAAAAAACATTATACCAGAATTTTTTTTTTAAATTGACTTTGTGTGAGCCTGACACCCCTATGAAATCAAGGCTCAACTTTTTATAATTATAATACTCATAATAATATTGGTAATATTATGACACTATTGGCTGAGCTGAGTGTTGAAACTATATTTTGACTACAGTAGACCAGAAAATGAGTAATATTCTAGCATGGTAGTCAATGTGATGCTCTCTCAGTTGTGCAAAATTTCTAAATCACTCCACTGTTTTGATCATTTGCTGACTTCATATTATTGATAATCTCATTTCATTGATAATATCATCAAGTTTAACATACTGCAATAGTATTATTAAATGCCTTAAAATTTTGAACCAGTAAATGAAAAGCTTTTCTTGCTCAAAAGATCAAGTATCTGCTTGATTTTTTCCACTCAACCTACAATTCTCATATTTAAATTGTATACTTTTTTTTGTTATTGTCTAGCTAGCAAAATTTCAGAACAATCAGCATACTATGTTTATAGTTACTCTTATAATAGTGAGAAAAGACAGTCCTATCATATGAAAACTTGAAAGCTCATACCAAAAGTACCAATAAGCTCCCAATACCAAAACTCATTTTACATTGTAATATTATTTGTGTACAATTATTTATGGTTCATTTGGAACTGTTAAAAAAATACTCCAAGCACAACTCAAACAACTGCAAGATTATCATGATTTTTCCCATGATCATTCATTTAATGTAAAAAGCCCATGGCAAACTTAAAATATTGACATTATGAAAAGGCATGCATAACAGTATTTATGAATACACACAACACGAATATTGAAAACAGAGAAAAGACAAGGAAAAGCATGCTTCTTACCGGATAGACGTTTTTAGCCGCACAGATGCGGGTCAGATTGTGGAGTCGCCTTTATAAACATCGTGAGGCCAGGAGGAATTACAATTGTTGATAGGAGGGAGGGTCTTTTTTGAGATGCTTTCTGGACTCGGTCCCTGATGGTGAATTAGACTCTGTTTTCTAGATTCTTCTGTCCTCACAGGATCAAAGCTGTTTTGGTGGGTGTTTTCTTGGTAAAAGCTCATACTGAGTGTTGTTTTAGAAATGACTGCTTAAGATTAATATATATTGTTTGGATCATATGAATCCAGGCTTCTGTAGGAATATGATTATTTTAGTTTTTACATTTTATCCCTACAATAATCCCACCTCACTATTCTGGGATCATAAATCATCAATTTTCTTTGAAGTAATTTAGCTTAGCATATTGCTCATTCCTAACTGACAAAACAATTGAAGATACACCAAGAAACTGAATTTGTAATACTTCTTACAAAAGTACAGTGTAACATTATTATATAGATTACTATGCTTAAGCGTGTCTTTTTAAAACCAGGACAATGAATAGGTTGCATAAAGTCAGTCAGAAAGAATAAATGGGTTAGGTGAGGCATGAGACCTCCTTCGGCTGAGATTCAGCCCGTCACACAACACCTTTCCCCTGACTCTGACTTACATGCTCCAAAACTCGGTCTGGGGGCTGATTTGCATCTTGGGACTGGTCCTGGTTTTGTACCACCGGCCCAGAGGCCCTCATGTCAGTCTCTAACCCCCTTTCATTGCAAACAGAGAGCACAGGTGCAGGACTATGTTCACTTGTATGTCTGCTGTGAGTTACTATGCATTTATTAATTCATGGATTGATGATCTCTTGATGTAGTGTTTCACAAAATACAGACAACTTGGATAACTTGGTTTTATGATTATTTATCAAGGCTGTGAAATAACATTTATTTTATTTATAAAATAATGCATTAACTAGTGTCATTTAAATACTTGTAAAGGATATAGGCAAGTCCCAATTGTTCATGCACATGGGGTATCAAAACCTAGAGATCTACTTCCCTACAGATTTGAGTTCCATTGCTACTCTAACACAATTGCATATAATATTTATAACTCCAAACCTGGATTACCTAGGTCAAGTGTGTTTGATTAAGGTCATAAACTCTGCAGGAAGGTCAGATCTTCAAGAGCAGGAATGAATGATCCTGTTATACAGCTTTTCCATAGATACTGTAACCAGAATACCGTCATGCCATTTTATGTCCATGGGGCACTACTTTTATAAGACCAATGTTAAGTGACATGAAGGCCTAGTATACTCTGCATTTAACCCATTCAAGTTAGTGCACACACATTAGGAGCAGTAGTGAACACACACTCACACACACACGGAGCAGCCATTTTTGCTGCAGCGCCTGGGGAGCAATTTGGGGTTCGGTGCCTTGCTCAAGGGCAACTCTGTTGTGGGTATTGAGGGTGGAAGAGAATGCTGTTCATTCATTCCCCCAACCAACATTTCCTGTCGGTATTGAGAATTGACCTATCGGTAAGCCCCACACCCCTTAGTTACTGTTGCTGCCTCGGACAAACAAACGGAGTTGCTCACTGTCTTACAATGACAGCTACAGTGTGAAAACCTTGTCCTACAATGTTTTTGCTAAATTTGGGACACAGAAGGCCACCAAACGGGAATTAAATATTCCATGGAGGGATTTATAAAATGAAGGAGGGTTTACAGATCACAATGCAAGCGGGAGAAGTCTCATATACGGTCGGTCATCACGATCGCGGATGACAACATGCAGGATCAACACTGTTCATGTATCGCAGGGTACGATTAAATCAATGTACATTTAACCAGTTTAATATGGAGAGGCACTGAAATGTAGACCTTCGTTTATGTGTTTTTGACCTACACTGTACAAGACGCGAGAACAGTCCGCTATTTAGGTTTGTACATTAGCATGGACTCACTAACTTTAACGTTAGCTAGTTTTAGCCAGAGATACCTTGCTGAAGCACAAGATAACATTAACGGTCTGCTTGAGCAGATGAAAATTGTAACTTAATGAGTGTATGACAACCAGAAAATGAATGTTTCTGTCTTCATTTGTATTGGGGTGAATACTTAGGGACATTTTGCTCTGTTTTGTTTGGATTCGGGAAATGTAATAAAATAAATTATATTGCCCATCCTCTCAGGATACCTGGAATCAGTGTTACGAGTACCGCAGGCACATCATTTTTCCATTTTTGAAGCATAAACCCTATAAAAACGATGCGAGCTTCGGATCTTCCAATGTTACTCTATGGTGCTGAAACCTAAAGATGTCCGAGTTCCGCTCCCCGTGCAACTGATACTCGACTGCCATTGGCTAGTCTGCGCTCGAGGGGAGGGGCTTACCGATAGGTCAATTGAACCTGCAAGCTTAAAGGTACAACTCAGACTCTCTAATCATTAGGCCACAACTGCCTATGTGGTGATCTACAGTGGGTCCTGCATGGGAGGAGCTTCTGTATCACATTAAAGATGTTATTTAAAGACTCCAAATGGCATAACTGACCATCAACCAGAAGAAATGCTCATGGACCCAAACTTGGTATACTACATTTATCTATCCAATAATCCATCCATCCATTCTGCTTTATCCCCTGTAGGGTCACAGAAAGGAGCCTATCCCAGCATGTATCATGCCAATGGTAGGGAGGTTACATTGTTGGTCATGGAAAAAATAGACCAGACATGGAAAAATTAGAAGCCAATAAATATTTTGCCACATATAAAATGGAAAGTATGATCATTTCTTGGACAAATCAGCAGGTACAGGAGATTTGTTAAAAAAAAAAAAAAAAAAAAAGGAATGAAGTTGCATGGTTACTAAATGCTTTTTAAATGCTACTAAAATTTTAATAACAAACCATGCGGTTAACATTTTGACTTAAGTCCTCATCAGGACTCGCACAATTTAAAACAGTACCCACAGGGTTTGTTATGAAAAATTTGTATTTATTAAGTGTTGAGTTCTTTCCTTTTTTGATTTGCATGCTTTGGACATTGCACCTTACAAAACATTACATCAGAGTGTTTTTTTTTTTTTGGCAGGTGGTTCACTCACCATTTTGCAACATTGGCAGCCCATGAATTTGATGAAAAAAACAACAGGCTCCTCCAAGATTTATAGAACTAGTGAATGCGAGCCTTTCACAAGCAGAAAGAACTGTTGCCTCATAGAGGCCTTCAATGAGAGTTTTCTTGTCAGTGTTGATGGCTCAGATGTGGTAAGTCTAGGTGCAGTGCTGGCACAGGGAGAATTTGGGAAAGAGATCTATATTCTCTTCCTGAACAGGAACCTCTTTAATTGATAAAAGAGGTATCAAAAGTATTATTGAGAAAGAATGTGTTAATCAAAAGATACACATACCGTTTTGAAATCCATCACACATGTAGGGGTTTTGATGTGCTTCTTTATGTCTGTGACCTGTTTAGCAGGTAGTGCACACATTGTATCAGTTACAAATAGTGACTTCTTTAACCAGGTATGCTATGTAATTTATTGGAGACAACAAGAAACACCAAGGCAGGTGTCGATTTAAAAGTAGGGCTATTGCCAGGAATAGCCAGGTGGCCATAGGCCAGGGTTCCTCAAATCTTTCCCTGGAGGGCCAATCTGCTGCAGAGTTTAGCTCCAACCCTGATAGCTCCAAACTCACCTACCTGTGATTTTCTAATGATCTTGAAGACTCTGATTAGCATGCTCAGGTGTGTTTGATTAGGGTTAGAGCTAAACTCTGCAGGAGTGGGCCAGATTTGAGGATGCCTGCCATAGGCCCTAATATACATTCTGGGGCGAGTTTTGCCAGATTGCCAGTGTAACTTCTGACATTGTCAAAAACTCTGCAGGAAGGTGGCCCTCTCTAGTTAAAAGTTTGGACACCAGTGCATTAGGGAATGGGACAGAGACTATTAAATAGTGACTACTACATGCATCTACAATAAGTGTATACTGAAAACAGAGGAAAGCCCAGACTTAGCCACTGCTTGAATTGCAGATCTCTTATGAAAAGCTGAACTGCATGTGTTGGCAATGCAAAGTCTCTACTGATACAAAGCTAGAAGAGAATCATGTCTAGAAAAGTAAAAAAGAGATGAATCAAAAGCAAAGGTGAAGAGGTGAGCAGAGATACAGAAAAAAAAAAAAAAAAAAAAAGAAATTTCAGCCTTGGGCATGTGGATCAATTTACAGTAGACCTGTACACAGCAAATCTTCAAGAAAATGCAAATCATAATTGACATATGAAGTCACAGATAAGACAACATTATCCCACATTGTTTAAAAATAAATAAATAAATGAGTGAGTGAAAGACCTAGATTTGCCCCTTAATTTGCAAATGCATGTAACCTAACTTGACACACTTTTGGATGTCTTAACATGCCCAGATAGACAACGGTGAATAAAGAGGCTGGTTGAACTGTAAAAAAATGTAATGCACAAATTTAAGTGAACTATTGATTATCAAGAAAACATGCTATTCCCTAAAAATCATAAAACCATTTAAGTTTTGCAAATTATGCAAAACGTTTCATTGGGTTGATGCTGTTTAAATTTGTGTGTTAGGGCCATATTGGAAATGTGTTTACCAAACTAAAACTTTACTAAATGCCCTTTGAAACATCAATCCAACTACTGGATTTACTTCTTGTCATTTTTTTTTTAGACCACGAAATCAACAGTGTCACCAAAGTGTGTTTTTGTTGTGAGGGAAAGATAACCTTGTTCAGCTTCCCAAAGAAACCAGCATTAAGGGAACAGTGGGTGCAGTTTGTTTTTCCGAGGCAGCAATAGAGTTGTGCTGAGTTTGGTGTTCTGCCTCCATTGTTTGGGAATGGAGAGAATAAATTGAGTGATGTTCAGGGTGGGGTAGGGTGGGGTGGGAGGAGGGATGGTGGTTTTATTCCCAATTCATTTTTCTTTCACACATATATACATATATATATATATATATATATATATAATTTATTATTATTATTTTTTTTTTATCTGCTTGTGGCCACCTCTCTTATATATTAACCTAACCTAATGGACAACACCAGAAGCTCAGTTAGATTCTTGAGTTGGAATGTGAAAGGACTGAACGGTCCCATTAAAATATCCAAAGTTTTGACATTTAAAACTACAAAAACCTGACGTTGTATTCCTCCAGGAAACTCATCTGTGTCTTAAGGATCAATGCAGGCTCCAAACTCGACTGGACATCACACATTTTTCATTCGAACTTTGATTCCAGGTCTAGAGGAGTTGCCATTTTGATTAATAAGACTGTGCACTTTTCTATTGACAATGTTATTTCTGATAAGAATGGTCGATATGTAATTGTGAAAGGGAAAATTTCACAAACACCAGTAGTTTTATTAAATGTATATGCCACAAACTATGATAATGCTTACTTTGCTCAGGATTTGTTGTCAAAGATCCCAGCTTTGAACACACATCTTTTGATATTTGGGGGAGATTTAAACTGTGTTATTGATCCTGATTTGGATAAATCAAGCACTGTTATGAAAGCTCCCTCTGCCATATCAAAGATTTTTTCTGAGTTTATGGTTCAGAATGGTTATATTGACCCATGGAGACACTTTAATCCCACTGTGAGGAAATAAAGGTTGTAAACTCTGAATATCTGCCCATTGTTATTTCAGACCATGCCCCTTTAAGTCTTGACATTCTATTATTTCCATTTCACACTTTTCGACCACCCTGGCGGTTAAATTCTTTACTTCTATCTGATTTAACATTCTGTGAATATATTTCTAATTCAATAGATGACTTTCTCCTTACTAATCAGACTGATTCAATTTCTTACTCCTTACTGTGGGAAACTTTGAAGGCCTTTTTAAGAGGACAGATAATTTCTTACTCCGCTTATGTTAATAAAGAACAGAGAAATAGGATTAAAAAGTTATCTGACAATATTCAGGCTTTAGATGACCAATATGCTCATAGACCGACTCCTGAGCTACATAAACAAAGGCTTAATTTGCAGGCAGAATTCAATCTGTTAACCACAGGTGAGGCAGAGAGACTTTTGTTACGTGCGCGTGGTAATTACTACGAGTATGGGGATAAGGTCGGTCGCCTCCTGGCCCATCAGCTTCGCAACCAAATTGCCTCGCGATTTGTTACTCAAATTGCGCAGCCTGATGGAGCATTAACCTCAGATCCTGTGGAGATTAATTCAACTTTTAAAAACTTTTTCTCTTTTCTGTATAAAACTGAAGCTTCTGGCCATTCAGAAGAAATGAACCAATTTCTTGGGCGTATTAACTTCCCTAGGATTGATCCTCTTTTAGTGCCTGATCTTGATGGACCCATCACCTTAGAGGAGATCACTAAGTCAATTAATTCATTGCAATCTAAGAAATCCCCTGGCCCAGATGGGTTGCCTTCCGAATTTTATAAGAAAATTCATGTCAAACTGGTCCCTCTTCTTTTGTCTGTATTTGAGGAATCTTTAGATCTAGGTATGTTGCCCCTAACACTGAGACAAGCATCTATAACTCTATTGCCTAAAGATGGGAAGGACCCAACATTATGTAACTCATACAGACCTATTAGCCTCCTCAATGTTGATGTTAAGATTTTAGCCAAGATTTTGGCCTCTCGTTTAGAGACGGTACTTCATAGTATTATCTCAGAGGAACAAACTGGATTCATTAAAGGACGGTATTCATTCTCTAACATTCGTACTCTTTTTAATATTTTATATTCAAGACAAAATAGTGTTTCCTCTGAGGTGATCATTTCGTTAGATGCCGAAAAGGCATTTGATAGGATAGAGTGGGTTTATCTGTTTAGAGTTCTGGAGGAATTCGGTTTTGGTGAGGGATTGATTTCATGGATACGTTTACTATATGCTGACCCACAAGCTTCAGTTTCTACTAATAGTGTTAACTCTGAGTATTTTACCTTATCACGGGGTACACGCCAGTGATGCCCCCTGTCTCCATTACTTTTTGCCATAGCCATTGAGCCTCTTTCAATAATGCTTAGAACACTTCCTATATTTCAAGGTATAATCCGCAAAGGAATCGAACACAAATTAGCCATATACGCTGACGACTTATTACTCTACGTTACCGATCCAATTGCATCTATTCCTGAGATTATACATCTATTAGATGATTTTGGGAAATTTTCTGGGTATAAACTAAACCTGCAGAAGAGTGAATGTTTACCCATAAATCAGTCTGGCCAAAAATTAAAACAGAATGACTTACCTTTCCACTTGGAGAGTTCTAAATTCAAGTATCTTGGTGTTAATGTTACCCTTTCTTATTCTGCCTTAAAAGAAGCAAATTTTGCACCGTTAGTTTCATATATGAAGTCAGCTTTTTTAAGATGGGCGGCTCTTCCATGATCTCCACTAGGTAGGATAAACGCTGTAAAAATGAATATTCTCCCCAAATTTCTTTACCTCTTTCAAGCTATTCCTTTGTTTCTACCCAAATCTTTCTTCAAGAATATAGATAAATTAATCTCCTCTTTTATATGGGCAGGTAAAACTCCTAGAGTTTCTAAAATTATGCTTAAAAAAAAATCGACTAAGTGGAGGGCTTTCCCTGCCCAATTTTATGTATTATTATTGGGCAGCATATATTCAGAAGTTGGTGTTCTGGGTACAGGACTCCTCTTTACCCTGGTGCAACTTAGAAGCTAAGTCTTGTATTTCATCATCTCTCCCTGCTATGGTGTTCTCTTCTCTCCCTATGTCACCTTCACATTATACGGATAATCCAATAGTATGCTCTTCTCTTAAAATATTCTTTCAATTTCGACGACATTTCAAAGTTTCCTCGGCATCAACCATGGCTCCAATACATAAAAATCATCTCTTTCTTCCTCCCTTCTTAGATTCCGTATTCTTTCTCTGGGAAAAGAAAGGTCTTAAATGCTTTGAAGATCTTTTCATTAATAATGTGTTTGCAAGTTTTTCTGAATTATCGTCATCATTTAATTTACCTTCCTCTCACCTATTTCGGTACTTTCAAATTAGGCACTGTGCCTCCTCTCTGTTCTCTGGGTTTCCCGCCCTGCCTACAAAGTCTCCATGGGAGGAGGCATTTAAATTGAATCTTCATATGGGTGGGATTATTTCTAAGATATATGCAATTATCTTGTCAAATGATAATTCTCACAACATTAAAATAATCAGGGCTTGGGAAGAAGAACCTGACCTCGAGTTTGAGGATGATTACTGGAGTAGAGTATTAGACAATTTACGTACCACCACCTCATGTGCTAGACTTAGCTTTATACAATTTAAAATGATTCACAGAGCTCATCTTTCGAAGGCAAAACTTTCTAAAATATATCCCAATGTTTCAGATTTGTGTGATAAATGTAAACTTTCACCATGTAACCTTAGTCATATGTTTGCATTTTGTTCCAAGTTGCAAAACTTTTGGAATTCTTTCTTTAAAATACTTTCTGATGTCCTAGGGGTCGAGTTAATTGTTTGCCCTTTGATTGCAATCTTTGGTGTTCCTTCTCGGTGTCAGCCTTTAAGCCGGAGACAGGCTGACGTCATAGCTTTTGCATCTCTTCTTGCTAGGCGCAGAATACTGTTGTCTTGGACCTCCCCTCAACCCCCCTCTATTTCAGTTTGGCTCAAAGATTTGGTCTTTTTTTTAAAACTTGAAAAAATTAAGTACAATATTAGAGGTAGGGGGGAATCTTTTTTTTGAAAAATGGCAACAATTTATCACATTCTTTAATGATTTACAAATCTTGAACGTGGATTGAGTGGAGATATATATGTATACCCCTTATTTTATCATTATTATGTTATCTTAATTATGTTATGTGTGTATATGTATATTGATGTATTTTTTTAAAATGTATATATATATTTTTTTCCCCCTCACTTTTCAGTTGTCAGTGTACTAATTGGGGATTGCTTTGTTAGGGCTGGGTAAAATCGTATTATGGTGGGTGGGGTGGTATAAAATGTAAAAATGCAATTTGCAACAATAAAAATTCTATGACAAAAAAAAAAAAAAAAAGCGCAAAGCTGTATCTGTCTTTTATAAATCTGATAAAACTAAGGACTCTTTGGAGATGAGAAGGATACAATACAATACTATTCTATTCTATTCTATTGGTACTCAAGATTAACATGAGATTGGCAGATACTGTGTGTTTTATGTCCCCTTTAAATGCAAGTCTCCCCTTCATACACTGGCTGACAGTACCACAAGAACATAGTCTTAAACTTTCCACTTGTCACAGTTCCGAACTGTGACTTTAAAAGCAGCAGAGGAAAGTAAGTTCATTCCTCACTCCTGAGGCCCTAAAATACTGGTTACAATACTATCATTAGATGTGATACTTTGTGGTATGTTTCTTGCAAAAAGAAAAAGTATAATTACATCCAACACTGCATAACAGTCGCAATGAGGCGTTCAACGCAAATGTGGAAATGTTTTTCCACACGGTGGCATATGGTGGTCAAAAGATGAATCACAACTAAACAACTCGGCCCATATTTAGCAGCTGGTTTACATATGCTTCTACAACAAGTTCTTTGGCACTGAAGCAATATCAAAGCAACATATAGCTATAGAGCAAACAGATTTTTTTTTAAAAAACCAATCTATGACATTTTGTTCCAGCATAATATGTTAATCCTTTAAATCTAATTTAATTTCTTCAAATTATGTGTGCACTTGCCCTACCCTGACAAGACAACAATACACCATAATGTCTCTGAGACGGCTGTTTCATGGTACTAAATTGTTGCTAATGTGTTCTTGCTGGTTGCAGGGCATAGCTAGGACATTACTAAAGGTGTTATTGATCATGACACTTGAGACTGGCCTAATGGGCACTCAGTTCCAGAAATATGTTTAACCCAATCACCTGAGCCGTAAGTGTTGAATCTGATCGCTCTATATTAGAACTGTTTTCAGTAGAAAATTGCTCTGAAATTGCACACTGCAAAACTATTTCTGAAATGGGCTCTATCCAGTGGATACTTCTGCTTAAGACGACAAATGATTTAAAAAAAAAACAAAAAAAAACACTCGAGACCACTTACTATGTTCTTCTTCATGAGTTTCTAATGGAGAGTTTGCCATCACTAGTCTTCACTGAGATGGTCTGAGAATGCATGCTCTCTGAGAAGGGCAATCTGTGGAGGAAACCGAGGAAAGACAAAAAGGGCAATCACTTTCCTAATGTAGAAAGCAATCACACACATCACACATCATATAGATCACAAACCTGTGATCAATGCCAGGCATTAAACCTTGATTATTTTCATTCAGTAGCTTTCCTTTCCTCTGGTAGACTAGTAGAGACCACTTTTCTCTGGAAGACCAGTTTGCTCATCATCCAGCACAAACATCTTGATCAGTGGGGTGGTAGTGATTTGACTGAACCAGAGACGTCTAAAGATTTAAGTGGCAAGACACAAAACTAAGAATTAAAAAAATAATTTTAAATCAGCATGTAGGTTTAATTCAAAAACATACTTACAAAATTTGAGATTGGTGATCTTGTACTATATCATTGCTCAATAATTTTCTGTTTTTTGAACCTCAGACAGCAATGGCAATCTCTTTTCTCACTGACTGCCGTTGTCTTCTCCAGCTGGGTGAAGAAACCTTGTCTGTTAATCACCAGCAGTTTAGACCTGATTACTCTTAATGTGACACAACAGACACAGAGAAGATAGCCAGTGGATGTGTCATGTGTCAGAGTTAAATTAACAGGATAAAAGTTTAATTAATGATAAAAATAAATGTTTAAAGAAAAGATTTAAACAGATCTATATCTATTTATCACAAACAACTTCTCTTTTTCCTTATGTTCTTGTTTGTAACACATGATGGCGCCACAACTCTTTAAATGAATCCTTGCATGCTTTATTTATGTCTCAGGATTTACAAAAGATATTTATGCTTGAACATTTTAAACAATTTATATATTATAATTAATAGCATATGTAGAACTGAGTGTGAAAACATCTCGCTAAATAATTATTATAAACATAAAATTTATTATAAATTTAGTTGTCTGCTTATTTACATAATTACTTTTAAAAACTGAAGAACTACGGAAATGTAACTACAACTTCACATTTAATGATCAGTGTCAGTATGTTCGTCATGGAGTAAGTCATCATTTATTTGAGGGCTTCTCTTTTTCCTTGCAGCTTAACTTCTTCACACAAGATTCTGGCAAGAATGGTACTTTCTCCAAACGGGACAAGTAAGTTAAAGGCTGGATAGTGCTGCTTATGTTTACGAAGGCAAAACATACTGGTTGCACATAGCAAGTGAAAACCTTATGGGGATAGTGGTCTTCAAAGGGGAACAGAGCCACTGGAGGGAGATAGTTGCTTATGATTATGATCAAGATAGACAGCACCATCTTAAAAGCCTTTCTTTTCATAGGATTCATCTCATCTTTACCAGAACCTCGTGAGCGTTTCAGGGCCCAGAGGATGGCCACGTTACACACCACCATCCAGGTGAAAGCAAACAAGACCTCACCAGTGAAAACCTTCTCAAAGTTTGGGAGGCCACCAACAGTTTTGGCCGAAGCATAAGCAAAAGTGAGCAGCAGAACCACGATGGTCAGGCCGATCCTGTATTTGATGTCCTTCAACTGTCCGAATGCGATGGGGAAGAGAACGGCTATAAAACGATCCAGACAGACGCAGGAGAGGAAAAGCGGCCCACTGGTGTCCTTCACACCATAGGAGAACTTCATAGCTCTCCAACCCATAGCACTTCTCCAATGGTAGAAATTGAGGAATGCTATGATTGTCATGAATCCAAAGTAGGCATCCATGAAAGCCAGGCAGCCCAGGAAGATGTCGGAAGTTGAAGGTTCATGTCGGGTCTTTATTAGGTTTGCGAGGACCAGGATGTTGGCAGGTATTCCTATGATCACATTGAAACATTGTATAGCTAGGTCAAAAACGACACCAGCCACCATATCTTCACACCCATCAAACACACTGAAGACGTGTGTGGCATTGACTGAACTTATTGTCAGGTTAGAGGAGGGCAGGCTGCTTCTGAGGATGTAGCTAAATCTTGTGTCGTGGCGCAGTTGGCCCTCCATGATGTCTGAGGAGCTGAAATTAGATTCTAGAATAAACAGTGGAAATTGTGTTAATTAAACATACTAATCTGCCAAGTAGAGGTCTGCACGGGACTGTTTTTTTAGTCCGGCGAGATTATATTCCACACCGTCTGAGGGCCGTATATTCACCACCGGTAGGCAACAGCCTGCTCTGAGGACCGTTGTGTGCATGCTGCGCGCACAGACCCCGCAAATGAAACGCATGAAAGCACTGGTCATAACAGTTCTGAGTGCAGGCTGTACCGGTGGTCAATGAGAATAAAGCATATGCTGTTCTGAAAGGACGTCGGGAACGGGATATTGTTAGACCGCCCGCATCCATTCAAATTACACCAGAGTTACCGACTGCTACCGCGTTTTATTCGGGAATTTAATCCCATGTCGCAAGAAATCTGGTCGGGTGCAGACCTCTACTGCCAAGCTCACAAATTCATTTTTAAAAGATAATATCAGACTGATAGTTATTTTGTGCTGATACTGCCTACAGTAAACTGCAAAAACCCAAACAATTCATGCTTTAATGTTTTGCCTGAAAAAGCATTTAATCAAAAGGAGAAGTTTTATTTGCAACAGCAAAGGAAAATAATCAGCCTTCAGTGAGCATGTCACACTAGAGAAGACTGCTGTCTTTGCTGGATGGCAAGATAAATATTTTACTATTTCTCAATTCAGTTTGAAATCTATGGCCAAAACAAAAATTGTTTGTGACATTTATTTAGAATTTTTTTTTAAACCTCGTCACTAAATAGTATAAATATTTTAGTCATGAGTCATGACAGCTCTCAAAATAGTTTTAGCATATGAATGGATTTGACAACGTTAATGTACTTGGTTTTGGCTAACTAAATCTGTTACGTACACTGCTGCTGAAAAGCAAGTACAGAGGCTTGCTACTGCCAGTAGATGCACAGACAAGCTGCTGTAAGCATATGAGATATGCAGCTGCATGAACAGGCATACATAAATCCTGTAGCAGATCTAGACATGTGAAGCTGGGGAGGTGAGGTCTTTTAGAGTAGTGTTAATTTTATTAGCTGTTTTTTTTTTTTTTTTTTTTAGCCTTAGTCCTGTGCCAAATGTCCTTTTTAGTTTTGATCATATTTAGTGTTATGTTTAGTCTAGTCAAGCTTTTTTTTTTGTGACAAAGTCTGGGAATTATGGTCTAGTTTTAGTCAATTAAAACGGTCACAATTTAGTCTTGCTGCATAATAGTTAAACTGATAATCACAATTATTTTGCTTAAAATTATAATTCATTGCTGATCATGCTTGTCGTCATTTGAGAAATTACATAAGAATAATTGAGAAGGTTTCTTTGCAGATTTAGTCACAACAAACAGCTCAAATGTGTGAAGCAACACTGACTGGCTGTATTAAACTTTCATCTGAGCAGAATATCTCAAGGGAGATAATTGCTATACTCCAACTCACATGTTTTTCAGATCATCAGCGCTTTTTGTACAGCAGAAAATGTGCCCATCTGATAGAGGGAATTTAAACTCCTGACATCTTGCAATCCCAAGCATGAAAACTTTTTTTTGGTTGAAGAAAATATAGAAATATATATATTTTTTTTAAGACACACTTCAGCGCATGTTAATATAGTTACAGTTAGTGTGTAATAATGTCAGTGTCGTCTTGTCTTCATCTCATCTAAGTCGACAATTTTTTTTTGTCCGTTTTCGTTAACAAAATTAACACTATTTCATAGGAATGCTGATAGTGCTGCAGGACCATTTTACAGCATGTGCCATGTAATAAATGATGTGACCTATCAAAGTCTACAATATGAAATTAGAGATTTCAATAGAACTGTTCTCATCATATTTTATATTCAATGATGTCACCAATAGTTTTCTCATTCTGTCCATGAGACAAACCAGAGCACCGATTCTGGAACATGTCACATTTTGTGATCTAACAATACATCAGCTATCACAAACAGACAGGAGGATCTCCCCTGAGGATGTTTTCCTGCATATCCCCACAGGAGTGCAGTCACTGCACAAACACGAGCACACAGGAACACGTCTGTGCAGAAACACCTGTCGACAGGGACTTCCATCAGGGTCCATACAAGACATATGACCCGCCCTGTTTCCTCAGCATATACATATATATGGACAGACTTCACTATGATGCAGTTGCATTTGTAGCAACACTACTCGCAAAAAAAAAAGAAAAAAAGAAGAAGATATATATATGGATTTTTCCCCCTGGTTTCTGTAGCCTGAACTACTTTAATATAGTGCACAGCAAATCACATTTAATGACAAATTTGGGGAGAAACCATAAATGTGGTAGCGTGATCATCAGTTTAACTAGAATGAGTTACAATATTGAAACTATCATAGACGACTACCACCATACAGAAACAAATATGAAGTGAGAAAGTCTTTAGAGTTTATATATTTAGTTTTTATTGTTCTGTATTTTTTTTCCAATTTATTTATTTATTTTGTTGTTGTTGCCTATGTTTAGCTATTTGAAATAAATTGCTTAAAATGATGGAAAGGCAGGGGTGATGAGGATTGAATAATAATAACAACAACAACAATAATTAAAAATGTAATGTATTCTATTAGTGTTACACTCCTGTAACAACAGCACTGTTATTAACATTTACATTAACATTAATTTACACATATAGCGCAAAAAACGTGTTTACAGTCTCTCCCTATAGAATGTATGCTCACAGGTGTGAATCAGCATTCAATATTTCCTTTACAGTTACTGTAGCTACTATAAGACGTGCCTAACATAACGTGAACTCCTGTGGTTCATCTGTCTCCTTTATAGCAGAGCTTATGGGAAGCACCACCCCATTAAATCTGAAGGGACAGTGAGCTTCATGTGTTCTTGTCATGCTTTTCTCTGTACCTCTGGTCCACCTGGGACTCAGAAGGGCCCTTGTGACCCAGAGCATGTCCCTGACCTACTCTGTCTCTCTGCCTTTAGGCTAAACTCTCTCCAGTGGGAGCACATGTGCTTAGGAAGATTAGGAGGCTTCCTAGAATCAACACTATTAATCAATTTCTCCTTCAGCTCTGTATAATAAGGGCCACTTGATTTGATAAAGTTTGTTCACTTATAGAAAAGGTCTGTTTTGCACCAAAGAATTGGTGCCAGTTGCCAATTTATTTTTTAATAGGTTTTAGTTTTAACTGTCCACTGTCCCACAATTTTCTTACTTTTACAGTAAGAAGTTGTATTTTTAAAAAAAATATAAACTAGTACAATTTACAAAACTGTATTCTTTGTTAACAGTTTTTAGTGAAAGGCACACAGCTAACATATGAAAACTTTAAAGCTTAAACTGTTAAAAACCTGATCCGGAAAGTACCCAAAACAACAAATGTACAATAAAAATTTGCATGCTCCAAAAACAAATAAAAGTTTGTCTCTAATATTTAAAGATATTCTAAAACCAACATGTCGGCAAGATCATCCTGTCTTTTTCATGTGAAAAGTTATTGGCACCTACAAAATGACATTACGAAAAAACATTCAACAGTATCTAGGACTATGAATATTTACAACATAATCATGATTAAAAAGAGCGAAAAGACAAGGAAAAGCATGCTTCTTACCGGATAGACGTTTTTAGCCGCACAGATGCGGGTCAGATTGTGGAGTCGCCTTTATAAACACCGTGAGGCCAGGAGGAATTACAATTGTTGGTAGGAGGGAGGATCTTTTTTGAGATGCTTTCTGGACTCGGTCCCTGATGGTGAATTAGACTCTGTTTTCTAGATTCTTCTGTCCTCACAGGATCAAAGCTGTTTTGGTGGGTGTTTTTTTTTTTCCTGATAAAAGCTCATAACAATGACATTAACATTAATATAGAACTATGATCAGTCTAAATAGCTTAAATGGCTTATTTTTTTCGTTTTTAATAAGACGAGGCAATTTAAAGAGCAAAGTAATTGAAATGTTATCCTTGTTTAAATTTAGAGTTTTGCTTTTATTGTCTTGTTCTTGAATCATAAAAATTACATCTGCTTCCAAGTAAATTCATCACTTTTCATCATTCTAAAATTGACAATGTTTCATTTTAACATATACAATCAAAGTGAAGATATCTGCAATGATTTTGACAGTATAAGTACCGTACATCTATCATTGCATTAATCATTATATAGACTATGCTTAAAGTCCGTGTAAAGTCAATATTAAATGTTTGTTTTGAGTTTGTCACACCATAGAAAAATGTTATTAACCACCCAGCCAAATTTGAATGCTAAAAAAACCCTGACAAGTAAATAAAATAAGGTATCAAAATCTTGAAAAAATAAGCCGTATTCTCTGCTCTCAAACGCTGGGGGCGTGTCCACTGACGGTGCTGGAACCACGCCCACTCATGGTAAAGCTACTGTCTCTCTCAACTGTCTTCCTCTAGCAGCAGCTTAATTTAAATAAGGAGACGAGCTCAGTTGTTTTGTAAACTATTGCAACCAGGTATTAACGTGACGAAGGGATAGCTAGCTAGCAAACTGTAGGCTATACGGTAATGACTCACGATTGAGCGGATGAACCACTGATGCTAATGCGATCAGTGTTTGACATCAAAGTACCGCGAAAACGATTCGAAAGCATCGGGAGCCTCTGCTCTCTATAATAGCTCTCACTGTACTTTGATTTCACACACCGACAGGTCTGTGCAGTCAGTGCTGCTTCAAGTCGAACACACCTCTTATAGTGTTGGGGGAGGGGCCGTGCTCGGTGGCTCGATTGCATCTTCGAGTCATGATTTAGCCCCGCCCAAAATATCCTGATCACGAAAATGGTGAAAAACTGTTTAACGGTATAACTTCACAATTAAGTACTACATAGTTCACAGTCTTTGTAACATGTTTCAGCAATGCATTTCTAACATTTATAATGTGTTTACAAACAATTCTCAGAATTGACTTTAAGTGTGTCTTTTTAAAACTAGGACAATGAATAGGTTGCATAAAGTCAGTCAGAAAGAATAAATGGGTTAGGTGAGGCATGAGACCTCCTTCGGCTGAGATTCAGCCCGTCACACAACACCTCTCCCCTGACTCTGATTTACATGCTCTAAAACTCGGTCTGGGGGCTGATTTGCATCTTGGGACTGGTCCTGGTTTTGTACCACCGGCCCAGAGGCCCTCATGTCAGTCTCTAACCCCCTTTCATTACAAACAGAGAGCACAGGTGCAAGACTCTGCTACCAGTATGTGCACTTGCATGTCTGCTGTGTGTTATGTGGCTATAATCCGATGGATTAATGCAGCAATGCATTTCTTTTGATGGACTGTTTTACATGAAATACAGGCGAGTTGGAATAAACTTGGATTTATTTATTGTTTATTAAGGCTTTTCAAAATCTCATGAAAGAAATGCTGTATATCTGAACATGGTAAGGCAATATAGAATTCTTTGTGGTTTATGACTGCTAATTTGAAAGTACTCAGTGTATTATTATGTACTTATCACTTAATTATTGCAGTGGAACAGAGGCAAGGTAGCAGATCCGTACTCATTTTATTTTCATGTTTCAAATTTCAGTTAATTTCTTGGGGATTTTTTCTTGGGAACGAGAACTTTATTTTCAAGTTGTGTGTCACCTTTTGGATGTTAAAATACCTTCTCCTATCCAAGCTTAACGCGCAGATAACTATAAGCAATCCATATGCTGATTTCCCCAAAATGTAAAAAAACTATGAAACACTTTGTTTGAATGCCAGTTTAACACAGCAACACTCTGTAAACCAATGGTATGAGTTTGAGGTGGGACTATCTGTTTAACCAACCAATGGAAGATTGTGTCTTCCATGACAGAGCAATATACATTTCTTCATGTTATTTAAGCAAATTGTACCATTAAACAGTGGTTCCCAATTCCGGTCCTACCGCTGATTCAGATCATTAGCTCGTTAAGAGAGCGCCATGAACTGAGCTGCGTTCTGATTAAAATGGTCCCTACACAGTGCTCTTCTCCCTATTCCCCAAGCATATTCACCTCATCTGACAAAACTTGTTAGTTCGGAACATCTGGCACAGCATTACACACAGATTAATCTTCAATAACACATTTGAGAAGTCTGAGGTATAGGGCAACAGGACCGGAATTGGGACCCGACGGATGGATGGAACAAATAAATAGAAATAAACCAATATTAATCAGAATAGTTAACCCAAAAGGAGGATCCTGGCATTAATTACTCACCCTCATGTTTTTACAGTAGAGTGTTAAAGTACCTCTTTTCCCTATTGACAGTCACTGTTATATTGTACTAAGGCAGTACCCTCCAAAAATACACCTTTGTACATTTTGTACACACTAATAAAAGGTATCTTAGTAATAAATTAATTAAAACGATTTTATATATGCTAGGCCACTGCAGTTCAGACAATAACTACGTTTACATGGACATCAGTAATCTAATTATTTACCTTATTCTGAATAAAACAAGATTATGATTAAGGTGTTTACATGAGTTGCTTTTAGAATATTCCTTTCATGTTCCCATTTTACATGTTATAGTACATAGATCAATTAATGGTACACGTCATTATGTCCCCTCGCAATGCCATCCGACGTCCCCTCCAGAATTTCACGTATAAACATATAGTTCGTCTTCGTTATAATGCCATATAGCCTACAATTAGTGTCTATACTGCACTTCGATAATACGACTAAAATAGAATTACTCCACGTCTTAATTCGATTTGTGTTTACTTTGAGTATGATTTTAGCCGGATTAAGGTAATCAAAAATCTCTGTTTACATGGTAGATTCTTAATCAGAGTATTGTTTTAGGTTCAAAATTCACAATCATGTTAAAATTGGAATATTGTTGTTCATGTAAACGTACTCAGTCACATTCAGATCTGTCTCCATTCTTTTCTAATCGAATTAAAGTCACAATTAAACTGAAGTAGCAACAGACTTCACGTAACAGAATTCGACAAAGAAAAATTTGACAAAGAAAAAAATATGCGTCAGTTGTTGATTGCATTTTGAGATGTAGTTACACTCAAAATACATACAGTATAAATTCAGGTGAAGGTTTATGTGGATTAAATGATTGGAGAAATCCTGAATATTTCACCAGAGAGAAGTATGACATTTTCATTTTGATTAAACATTCCAAGGTCAATTTTTTTTATAAACAAACATATGCACAGATGAATTGTTTACATTAAATAACATATACTGTAAAACATGCATTTAGAAAAGAGATTCACTTCCAGTTCAGTAAGAAAAAGGTCCATGAAGCTCCAATTGAAAGAAAAAAAAAAAAAAAAGCCAAAAGGACTGCATTGTAACAATTTCTATCCACCTTATTTTTAAAGTAAGATAAGGTGCGGCCATTTGTAACTTGAATAAGCGAGGCTTCCAGTGTCATTCATAGTTGGTTTTAGCTGTACAAAACAGCTTATGCTGCTTGATATTGCAAGCTGGAGTTTCTTATTTCATATCAATTCTTTATCAAGGCTTTGCCACAGTGTTTATTTCACTATAATGGTAACAGAGTTGGACAGGGATCATGGGAGGAATTTTGTCTTTAATGGCAAGAGAGGGCAGTAGTGATCTGCCAGAGACTTATGAGTCTCCTTTACATGATTGAGTCATACATCTCAAATTTACAAGCCACATTCTCCAACAAATGTGACATTTTCATCAATGGAATAATTCCGAAAGGAAACTACCCAAAAGGAAACAGCCAAATGGTTCTGATATATGACAACTTAATGGGTTTGGTCCAACCAGATTGTGTTATCAGTTGTTTTTGCAAAAGACTTTACTGTCCTGCCATTTCATCAGACAGCATACTTCATAAAACCGTTCTTACGTAAATTGTTGCATTAAATTTAGTGCAGGAATGGTTTTGTGAGCAATTGTTCGGATGAGGCAGTTGACGAGAGGAATAAAACATCTTGGTCCAACACACCACACTCAACATCCCAAATGAATGCTCATTTTTTACTTGCGTAAATAAGTATGTGCTGCTATGTGAAGGTGAATAAAGACCTTGGCATGCCATTTTAGCCTGTAATGCATCGACTCTCTCAGTGGATGATGTTTTAGAGGTCTTACTAATCTCTATAGGCTTAAGTGTGTCAGAGCTCAGAAAGACAGAATCCATTAGGGTATGGAAAACAAGGCATCTATCCATGATGTAACAGTCATGGCCACCACACATCTTCTCACAACACATCTATATATGTCTAGTTAAGAGAGTCTGCAACCGCAGCTTGTTTGAGAAAGTGGAAAACTTTAGTTCATCAAAGTGAAATAGCCTACACGATGCAGAAAATAAAATAAAATGTATCACTATTTCTCTGCTTTGCAGTAAAATAAATAAATAAAATCTGAATCTGAAAACAAGTCTCAGTATTTTATTACAATTATACTTCAAGTAAGTGTATGCTGCTTTAAGGATGTTTAGATTTTTTACTGGAAAACAAGGCAAAATATTGATTAGAAAAGTAATTTTTTTAAACGTGTGTGCTAGGGTTGTGCAATTAATCAAAATTCAGTTTCGATTTCGGCCTCCAACGATCATGAAAATACAATAATCGAGATGAAACGATTATTGCGCCCCATTCCAGCGGTGCGCTTTAGCTATTTCGCAATTTCACGCGCAACTCAGTAAAGTCGTAACGTGACTTTTGCAAAATGGGACGTGCTTGATTTATTAATGTTGATTAGCTATATTTATGTTTTTAAAAGTGCGAAAGAGAGCTTGCGCCGTTCCTAAGGAGGATTTCTGTGATGCACTCAGAGACAGAACAGAACACGGACATGTAAAGTCATCTTTTAGCTCAAGGTGTGCGCCTAAATGGTAAAATATATGCAAAATTGTGTCAAAATGCAGCGCTTAGTGATTATTCACGTAAACCCTCGTGGGTTATGTAATAAATGAACGTAAACAGTCGAGAATGAAAATACGTTTGTAACAGTAAATTGGATCCGTGCGGCTCTTAAAGTGACAGCGGGCTATATTCCTGCTGCTGACTGTGTGCTTAATATTAATCAAACAACAAAAGACAAAGACAAAATCACTCAATGCTCTTGACAGAAGGGCTTTTGTAGCTTTAATAAGAAACAAAGGAAGTTTAATTCTTACAATGAATACTATGCTGTTTTATTTTACATTAGATTATTCAATTTCTGTAGTAGGATGTTAACGGAATACTTTAGACTTGCATTCAAAAGTTTTGGTTATATGGCCCACTGATAATCGTGTTCAATAATCGTGATTACAATATTGACCAAAATAATCGTGATTATGATTTTTGTCATAATCGAGCAGCCCTAGTGTGTGCTCATAATGGAGCTGGCCAAGTGACGGCGCATTATGGGGTTGTAATATTTTAGTAAATTAAAAAATATAATTTCAAATGTATTTTAAATTACCAAATGTATTTGGTTACATTTTAGCTTACAATAAATTAATGTTAATGGTTAATGCAGTAACATACAATAAGCAATATATCTGTTACCGTATTTATTAATCTTTGTTAATGTTAGATAATAAAAATACAACAGTTCAGTTAATTTTAGCTCAGATTCATTAATATTAACACTAATGTATTAGTAAATGTTGAAATAAACAGACATTAAGATTAACAAATGCTTTAAGTATTTTGTTGTTGCTTAAGTCAACTAATGCACTAAACTAATGTTACCAAATGAAACCTTATTTTAAAGTGTTACAAATTTTCTTTCCTATTTGTTGTGCATTTTGTTTTTACCCTGTAAAGTGCCTTGAGAAGTTGTCTATAAAGGCTCTCTCTATTTTTTTATTATTATTAATACCACAAAATAAAACAATTTAAAGTATTTTCCCCTCACATATAGCCTATCTTAATGCACAAAACACTATATGCCTCTCACGTTGCAGTAACAAATCTGATTCATAGCGATTAGCAGAGGGAATGTGGGTTATCCTTCTGCACTATGAGAGGTACGCTAGCTGCGATGGCTCCTGACAGCAGAGACAGCATGGGGAGCTGTAATGATAATCACTTCTCTTTAGTTTCCACAGCAGGCAGTCTCCATACAGCATCTCAAAGGACAAGCTAAAACCGTAACCGTTTTGATGATACCACTACTCAACAACGTGAAAATTGTTTTGTCATATAATGTAAAAGTGATCATAAATTTGTGATGCTGTTCTGTATCTCCTCTGCAGTTCTTATGATAGACAGCCAAGAAGCCTTCTGAACATAATTAACATGTTTCTGTCATTTATTTTTTTACTGTAAATGTACATTATTGTAATCTCATTACATTTAATGTTTTTAAAAGGAATAAAACTCAGGGTAAATTGGAAATCTGACAACAAATATAGTATATTAAAATACATATTTCAGTAAATAGAATTGCGCTCGTTTCTGATGTGCTCTATCATGCACCTGCATCGTTAAGTCTTTTAAGTTTAACTATGACTCGATTGCTGCTAAAATTAATTGTTTGAGAAACAGAAACAAGCGAATTTCAGCTCATTCAGTTTACATATCAAATCCATCGGAGTCTGATTGCCTAAAGCTTCCAATGACAGCAGTGACCACAATTAATACAAGTTTCAATTTTTGACAAAAAGCACATAATACCTTTTTAATTCTTTCCCCATCACTGACAGACTTTTCCGTCTTTCTGTGTTTGCACTGTTATACGGTAGCAGGTACCATTACACATTTTCAGAAAAAGTACTGAACCTCCAGATCAAAACACAGCAGAAACAAGCAATTGCTTATGTAAGAAGATGATTATGTAAAATAATGTGATCATCAAACAACAGACAGCATATAAATCAAAACTACATAATGTTACAGAATAAAATTACAATGCAGATCTTTGACAAAACCATGATATTCTCAGCTTTTTATTCAAAATGTTGCTTTTTTTAAAACTGACCTATATTCAAGTGTTGATAAAAAAACAAAAAAAACAATACATGAAGCTAAAACAGAACAGATTTTTTTGTTTGTTTTGTTTAAAAGCAGAGGCTCTGTTCTTTCTTTTGACATATTACATATTCAAATATTCATACAACAAAATATTCTGGGGTCCATAAAAAAATAACAAATGCTTGTGGTGGCTGGCAACTTTTTTTCCCCTTGCAGCTAAAAAATTGCTGGCAGGGAAAGAGTTAAAGGGGTACATAGGGGTACCTTATGCAGACTGTGTAATATGCATATGCCCCACTTCCCCCAAAAAGGGGTTGCTTATTTTGGGCTTGTTTTTTTAGACCAGGCCACTTATTTCTCTACTTGACAATACTGGTCACAGCTCTGGATAATCACTAGTGAGTGACTTGTGGCACATTTTTGGTGCCAAGCAGTATTGGCAGCATGTCAGCACATCCTTTTCCTGAATTTCCAGTGTAATTATCAACAAGACCTTTACAGCTCAGGTGATGTGTGCCCAGAACTCAGCACACCATGATCACTCAGAAGACTGTATGCCGGTCAAGTACTTCAAGGGGGTCACCGGCCAACAAAGCTATCAGAAACTATCTGACCTCTTTAGTCTAAGCTCAATGTTAAAACTAATATGTAAACAGGAAGTTTACATCTACAGTTTCTCAAGCTGTCACAAATTATTCTCAATTGATTCAGCTTATTACAAAAAGATGAAGATGAAACCAGTCATGGGCTGAAACACTGTAACAAATAAAAAGTTGAGAAAACAAAAGTTTAAGGCAACCATATGAAGGTTTCTTTGGTGCAAAGCAACTGAGCGTCCGTGACAGTGGAATTTGTAGTTGTAGAGAATAGCCACACATGTGTATCAGTAAATTTAAAGCCACAGACAAAAGTTGCAAACTTGTAGCTTTTTTTCTCTCTCCTACAAACACAACACAACTGTTACACCTTCTCGAATCCTTCATTGCAGATACTCAAATCCTATTCTACGAATCACAAATCAAGAAATTTGTACGCTCACATGTTTTGCTACTATTGCTGCAGTGAATATGGTGCAAAACACATTCACACACCTGCATCAAAAATGTTGCGGACGAATGTTGTACATCCGCAAATCAGTATGTGAATACTTGCAATGATATTTGCACACTTGTAGAATGTTTTCTTACATGTATATATTTTTTTTCTTGGATGCTTTTTCTAGCACAAACACAAGTGCATAATGACAACGGCTTGAATCTGCTGTTACGAGTCTTAAACACAGTTTTTCACCTGCAAATGACAAGTTTTACACATTCTCTCTTTTGCACCATATATCTGTGTGACAAATGGAGCAAAAGTGATTTGTGCATCTGTAGAGGCAACGGTGACCACTCTTCAGAGATCAGAGAATTTCGGCCAATCAGAAGAGCTATACTGTATCCGGTTTTTGTTATTCTTTATAGTTCTTCAGTTTTTTAGGTTCAAGTTTGTGGATCTTATCGTCTGCAACATCGAGGGTGTATTTTAGAGCCATCGTTACGGTGATTACATTAGCTGGTAAGTTAAGTTATAATGTCAGTTATCCGAAGTGAATTAATCAGGGAAGCATAATAATTATACACTGCCTTTTTTTATCGCAGGTTATGTCAGACGCTACATAACAGCGAGCTAACGTGAAAATAGTAAAGAAAAATGAGTTAAGACACACCGCTGTTATGTACATCTTTTGTATTTTATTTTCAGGTTTTAATCTATTGGTAATGCCTCCTGCAACGGAGGTGTATTGGAGTCTTGTGATTGCGTCGTAGAGGTGGTAACAATAGGTGAGTAAGCTGCCATCAACTACTATATTAGCCGAATTAGCCACTGGCTGCTGCTCTCCACTAACCCACATAACGGGTTGTATAGGAACGGACTAGCAATACATAGGAAGTTTGGCTAACAAATGTTATGAATGTTGTTTATTTTATTATAACCTGTAAGTTCTGTTATTGTATGGTAGTTTTTTTCTGACCATAAACTACAATAACACTAAAAACAGTGAAACAGTTGAACATTGAGTAGTATTTTCAATTACTGTTTTTTAAAAATTTTTATTATTATTATTATTTTCTAGTTTGTGGTCTGGATCATGTCATCTGCATTCCAGTTGGAGGCTTTTTTTTGTGATTGCCATTGTAACAGGGATAATATCAACTGGTAAGTTAGCCGAAGTAAACTAGTTAAAAGGTTTTTTTTTTTTTTTTTAATCGTTATCCATTCCCTGGGAATCAACCCCATTATTTCAGCAATATAGCACTAAGCTCACAATGTCAAATGCAGAAATGTTAATTCATGCGTTTATGACCTCAAGGTTATATTATTATAATGCTTTATTGTAATGCTATATTCTGCACGCTTAATAAACAAACTCCAGCTGGTCCAAAATGCAGCAGCTAGAGTCCTTACTAGAACCAGGAAGTATGACCATATTAGCCCGGTTCTGTCAACACTGCACTGGCTCCCTATTGAACATTGTATACATTTCAAAATCTTCTTAATTACTTATAAAGCCCTGAATGGTTTAGCTCCTCAGTACTTGAGTGAGCTCTTATTGCATTATAATCCTTCACGTCCGCTACATTCTCAAAACTCTGGCCGTTTGATAATACCTAGAATATCAAAATCGACTGCTGGCGGCAGATCCTATTCCTATTTAGCACCCAAACTCTGGAACAATCTACCTAACACTGTTCGGGAGGCAGACACACTCTGTCAGTTTAAATCTAGATTAAAAACCCATCTCTTTAACCTGGCGTACACATAATACACTAACACATTCCTATAATTCAAATCCGTTAAAGGATTGTTAGGCTGCATTAATTAGGTCAACCGGAACCAGGAACACTTCCCATAACACCCGATGTACTTGTTACATCGAAAGAATGGCATCTACACTAATATTAGTCTGTTTCTTTCTAATTCCGAGGTCACCGTAGCCACCAGATCCAGTCTGTATCCAGATCAGATGGTCACTGCAGTCTCCCGGATCAGTCTGTATCCAGATAAGATGGTGGATCAGCACCTAGAGATGACCTCTACCACCCTGAACGTCAGCAGAGATCAGAACACCTAGATGAGCCCCAGAGACAGATCCCCAGTGAAGACTTTGTCTCCTAGACGGCAATCGGGACAGACTCTGCTGCAGCATGGAACAACCTGCTGGTTTGTCTGGCCAGAGGAGAACAACACACTATCTCGACACACTATTTCCCTGTTTAATACTGTAAAGCTGCTTTGACACAATCTGCATTTTAAAAAGCGCTATATAAAATAATGGTGACTTGACTTGACTTTGATCTACAGGAATGCATTATAAGGAATGTAAAGAAAGTGAAAGTGACGTGACACGTGGCCAAGTATGGTTACCCATACTCCAAAGTGCACACACACAGCAGTGAACACGCACACCGTGAACGCACGCCCAGAGCAGTGGGCAGCCATTTATGCTGCGGCACCTGGGGAGCAGTTGGGGGTTGGGTGCCTCAGTCGTGGTATTGAGGGTGGAGAGAGAGTTTCACTCCCCCCACCTACAATTCCTGCCAGACCTGAGACTCGAACTTGCAACCCTTAGGAGTCCGACTCTCTAACCATTAGGCCACAACTTCCCCATTAACTCGTGACCATATTAGATCCGGGAGACTGCAGTGACCATCTGATCTGGATACGGACTGGATCTGGTGGTTACGGTGACCTCGGAATAAGAAATAAACAGACTAATATTAGTATTATAAGTCGTGGCCATATATATAATACTTAAGTATTATAAGTTTAATGATTTGTGATGGATTATCAACTAATTATGCACCTTCCTGTAGGTGCGTTCAGAGAGTTTTTATTAATCTCAAATTGCATACAGCACAAAGTCTGGCAGTTAGGGCAAATTCTGTTAACACTTGTTTGAAATACAGTGGGGCAAAAAAGTATTTAGTCAGCCACCAATTGTGCAAGTTCTCCCACTTAAAAAGATGAGAGAGGCCTGTAATTTTCATCATAGGTATACCTCAACTATGAGAGACAAAATGAGAAAAAAAAAATCCAGAAAATCACATTGTAGGATTTTTAAAGAATTACAGGCCTCTCTCATCTTTTTAAGTGGGAGAACTTGCACAATTGGTGGCTGACTAAATACTTTTTTGCCCCACTGTATATATATTTTTTTCTTGTGCTTGCAGGTTCATTCCAAGAATCAACCCTGGTGGCATACCATTCAGAGTCACAGATCAGATGGAATGCTGGAAAGAGGGTGCAAAGACAAAGCATCAGCCTAAATCCCCTCATGGTGTTTCTCATCAGAGAGCTTGTCAACTTTGACAAAAGTACTGAAATTTAACACAACAACACAAACTAATGTTTACTGTATTTTATTTCTGTGAAGTCTGTTTTGCCATGCTGCAGATACAAAGTCCCCAGGGGACTGTGGTGATACCCTTTTTCAGCTGTTCAACAATTAAAAAGAATATTACAAAGACAAATGCTAATGAGTTATTGTGATCTTTATGGGGTTGGGGTTGTAAAATAATATGGTATACAGTGTTGTACTGGAATTAGATTGTTTTATACAGATAAAATGAAAATAAACAACAGTACTAATATTGACAGTACAGTAATAATAATTTAAACGAGAATACAGTAATACATCTAGCTACTGTAAAAGTTACAGCAATCTCTTTACAGTGTAGTTTAGATGCCTATCCGTTGGCACCCGAACGAGAAGGGGGGAATAAAATAATAAAAACGCTTGCAGCAAATACCAATAAAGGTACATTTTCTTTCTATTTTTGAATTCACTCACTGTTATAATGTACAGTACATTTGTTTATAATTTAAATATATTAACAAATATATTTAATCGTCTTGTATATGACACTCTCATAATAATCTATTTAATTAACGGGTTTACCTTTTATGAAGCCTTTGTGAGTTGAAGCAGGGATGGGCAAATGTGGTACTGGAGGTCCACTGTCCTGCAGTGTTTAGCTTTAACCCTAATCAAACACACCTTTACCTGCTAACTTAATTAGGACTACTAGAAGGCTACAGGTAGGTGAGTTTTATCAGGGTTGGAGCTAAACTCATTTAATATTTAAACTATAAACAAATATACTGTACAGTATAACGGTGAGTGATTTCAGCAAAAGAAAGAAAAAAAACATACCTTTATTGATTGGCGCTCTCTGCTCCGGAAGATGCTCACAGCTTGCGAAAGTTGTTTTTTTTCCCCCCTCCCTGCTGATAGGCGCCCAAACTAGCTCTTCTGATTGGCCAAACTTCTCTGATCTCGGAAGAGTGGTCACCGTTGCCTCTACAGATGCACAAATCACTTTTGCTCCATTTGTCACACAGATATATGGTGCAAAAGGGAGAGTGCGCGAAACTTGTCATTTGCAGATGAAAAACAGCATTTAAGACTTGTAACAGCAGATTCAAGCCGTTGTCATTATGCACTTGTGTTTGTGCTAGAAAAAGCATCCAAGAAAAAAATATATATACATGTAAGAAAACATTCTACAAGTGTGCAAATCTCATCGCAAGTATTCACATACTGATTTGCGGATGTACAACATTCGTCCGCAACATTTTTGATGCAGGTGTGTGAATGTGTTTTGCACCATATTCACTGCAGCAATAGTAGCAAAACATGTGAGCGTACGAATTTCTTGATTTGTGATCCGTAGAATAGGATTTGAGTATCTGCAATGAAGGATTCGAGAAGGTGTAACAGTTGTGTTGTGTTTGTAGGAGAGAGAAAAAATCTACAAGTTTGCAACTTTTGTCTGTGGCTTCAAATTTACTGATACACGTGTGGCTATTCTCTACAACTACAAATTCCACTGTCACGGACGCTCAGTTGTTTTGCACCAAAAATACCTTAATACAACCAGCTTCAGCAGATTTTTGAGTTTTCTCAACTTGTTTTTGTATAAACTGAAAACAACAGTAAACTCAAAAATCAGCTGAAGCTGGTTGGCTTAAAGGGGTCATATAATGGTACATGCACTTTTACAAGTTGATTGTACTGAAATGTGTGTTAGCAGTGCCTGTACACAACCATCATAAAATGATAAAAATCCATCCAGTGTTTTTTTTTTAATCTCCTTATTTGTTTTACCCTGTCTCAAATCAAGCCGTTCGACCGTGTGACGTCACACGGTCGGACGCCCCTCCCACGATGGTTGATTGACAGCAGTGTTTCAACACAGACCCGCCCTTGCTCGTGAGCGAGCTGTCAATCATAGTCCGCGTCATTGTTGATATACGCTGGAGCTGTCTATGAGCAGAATGGCGTCTAGCGATTGTGGTGTTCTGTTCTCGGGTGCAATAATGAACACAGCAGTCATTTTGATGTTCCTAAGTCCGAACCGCTGAAGACACAGTGGCTGAGTTTCGCTTTTGAAGGGAATATTCCCCACGAGCAACGTCAATGTTTTCATGTTTGCGCGAATCATTTTTCACCAGACTGCTTTATAAATGAAGGTCAGTATAAAGCTGGTTTTGCTAAGAAGCTGCTCCTGAAAAAAGAATCGGTACCAACTATTCGTGTTCCTGCTGAACCTCCAGAAGAAGTGAGTGTAACGTTTAATTAACCTTTATATTAATCTTTGCAAATCGCTAGCACGCTTCACGATGTATGTGGCTAATGTTTACATTCAGGGTACATGCATGTTTTCTATTCTGACGTTCTCAATATAATTAATAATCCCACGTTTATAATGAACAAAACGTTACGGTTGCACAGTATCCTCAGAGACTCCGCTGCCATTCTTCAAAATATACCCTCAACTGTTGTCAAGGCAACACTCCACGTGTGTTGTGTCAAAACGCCCCACAGAACAGAGGCGGGCGAGCAAAGCTCATTAGCATTTAAAACACACGCACTAAAACGGTGTGCTGAACAGAGAGCTGTTTTTGACCAGGTAAAATGAGTGTTTTCTTACAATACTAATGAGAATTTTTAATTAAAGTATATTACAAACTTTCAATTTAGACCCTAAAGAATCATATTAGCTTGTACAAAAATGGCATTATATGACCCCTTTAAACTTTTAAGTTTTCTCAACTTTTTATTTATTTTTTTACAGTGAATGATTTATGCTTCCACACTGCTGGAGACCTGAGTTATTGATCACACTGATGTCCCATGAGCGATAAATGAGCTAATCATCAAACAATCACATTAGCAGACACATGGCGTGAGGGAATTAGGTGATTGAGAAAAACACTGATTGCTCTCTTAGCATATTTCAGACACTTGGTGAGATTTAGTGTGTGTAATATACAGTTTACACTTTTAACCTCTCTATTTGTTGTCCTTTATCTACAAGAAATAAATAGCACAATGCGGTACACCAGCTTCCAGATAACAATATTGTTTAGAGCTTTTCTTGTGATAAAATGTGTTATCAGTGGTGGGGAGACCACAAATGGAGTCTTTATCAGCTGAGTTCATCTGACAGCTGATATTCATGGTGCTGCCATCTACAAATGGTCAGTAAGTGAGAACAATAGACTGCAGGAAAATAAAGAAGGCTGCGTGTAGTGAGTCACAGTATTTTGTGCATACTTTCCAACTGATTTGTTGAGATACATAAGATTTTGCAATGAATGCAAATTAAGTTCAGTCAGGAACACAAACACAAACAAACACTTTAATTATCATCTGACAGAAAAATTAATACTAATCATCATCATACACATTCAAATATGTATAGCCTTACTAACAATATAAAGGCTCAGACCTTTTCTGCATAGTATGGCTTGCTTTGAGAACATTGGCTTCAATGCTAGCACAAGTCATTTCTCATAAGACATACATGCCCATGTAGGTCACCCATTTAATCAGGAAGCATTACGAATAACAAAACAATGTATCGGGCCCTATCACACACCCGGCGCAATGTGGTGCCAGGCGTAACGCAAGTGTCTTTTGCTAGTTTCAGCCCGACGCAGTTATCATTTTCACGTCCTGCGCCACGTTGTTTAAATAGCAAATGCATTTGCGCCAATTTGTTCACCCATGGGCATGCTGGTCTGAAAACGAAGTGTGTTCAGGCGCATTTTTGTTGCTATTTTAAGGCAACTGAAATAGAAAAACACAATTTTTTTGTTATTTAAAGAGCGCGTTAGTACCGTAATATACGCATATAGGCGGGTCCACAACGCACGGACACTCTGCTTATTACACACACAGGGACGTGCAGCTGCACACAAACATGCCAAATATTAAAAATTAAAAGATTACAGTGTAAAAGATTATTATTGTGTAGGCTACATGAATATAAAAATGTCTACATGTCATTATGGATAGTCATTGCATGTATCAGAATAAGTCTACCTATTTGCACACACGAGCAGCTCCATTTCCTCTCAGGAGACTCGTTCAGTCTTTGCGCTTGCAGATTCCACCGCGTGCGCAACTGGCTCTTAAATGGAATGGGAGATGAGACTCTGATTGGTTTATTGCACGTTATGCCCAAAACACACCCATTACTCACTAAGAGAATAGGGACAACCCTTTTAGATCATGCCCTGGTCGCGCCGACCATTTTTCCCATCGTTAAACTAGCGAAAGTGGATTCGGACACGCCCTAAGTACACCTGCACCGTGCGCTTTAGACCATGTGCTTAGATCATTAAAATAGGGCCCATAATTTTTAAATGCACAGAATATATAATGAGAATGTAAGATCAGAGCTAGTAATAAGTGTCATATTGCTTTTGCTGCCATTGTAAAAACTATTAATCACCTGAAGCTGTGCTGTGATTACAGTGCTTTTAATATGGGATTTTAAGCACTCTGATCCTCATTATGCCTATACTCTTTGCTCAAAGTAAAAATGACAGCAAATCAAGGCCTTGAGTGGCTTATGACTTCTATTAAATGGCATCAACAGCAAAAAGTCAAGTCAAAGTCTGCTTTATTGTCAATTCTGCCGCATGCACAGCACATACATACGAGAATTGAAATTGCGCTACTCTAAGACCGTTGGTGCATATACAGATAACACTAAACACTAACAGTAGTACAGATAAATACAAATTAAATATATATAAAATACAACTATTACAAATATACAAATAAGGACATGTAAAAAAAGATAAAGTAGCATTAAAAAGATAATAAATGATAATACAGAATACAAAAAGATAATTTAAATGTGTTGCTGTTTATTTTTCATCTTATCCAAACAGAATTTAGGGTTGAAAGCATTATTGATGCCATTGCACTATTGGTATAATAATCAACAAATTTAATTCAGTTATTCATATTTTGTCTAACGTTATTCACACATTATTCACAGTTTTGTTCTAACAAAATGTTTAAATAATAATGGAAATTAAGTCAGAACAGAAACACAAAACTCTATAAGATGATACTTTGTAACTACTGTAGGTAATGTATAAAATTTTTCATGCATTATTTCATAATTCATTCATAAGTGCAGTGCACTGTTCTTAAATTATAGATATATTAAACTGTTTAAACTAGTATGAAATGCACTGATAAACAGTTACCCATGATTTATTATGTATTAGTTTGCAATCCGTAATGAACCTTTAATGCTAAAAGTGTTGAACATCACTGTAAAAGCGATGAGAGCAGCTGGAACGGTCTTTCTCTCTGTGCTGCTGTATCTGCTGTAGGTCTGCTCTGACACAGGCTTTCAGAATAGCTGACTGCCTCTGCTGCTCAGAAACAGACACAGAAATGCCACTGGCCATGTCTAAACTCTCCCATTAAGGTCAAAAACCAAAAAGACTGAGCTGATGTATCAACACTGTCACTCTTGATATTATTTATGAATGATGAGAGCTGACAATACATTTTTCTCTAACTATTATCCCTGTTATAAGATGCCTGAAGACATTATTGTATTCTAATATTACAATCTTGAATGATTTTCACAATTTCTTATGACTTTTTAAACCTGAATGGCATGCAGTAGAAACAAGGACAAGGACAGGAACAAGACCAAATATGGACACAAGAGGCGGGAACACATGACACACACGACAGAGGACGTGACAGTACTCCCCCCTCCCGAAAGGCGCGACCCGCGCCATAACAGTTCCACCAGGGAGGGGGGGTGGGCACTCTGGAGGCCCCTTAGGACAGACATGGACAGGAACAGGAACACAGGACGGGGACCTCCAGAGCGGAACAGACAGAGGCCATGGCAGGGCTGGGAGCTCAGGCGGCGATGGCAGATGGTCCTTGCGGCCATGGCGGAGCAGGGAGCTCAGGCGGCCATGGCGGAGCAGGGAGCTCAGGCGGCCATGGCGGAGCAGGGTGCTCAGGCGGCCATGGCGGAGCAGGGAGCTCAGGCGGCCATGGCGGAGCAGGGAGCTCAGGCGGCCATGGCAGATGGTCTTCGTGGCCATGGACATTCTTCGGCCCGCCCACCCTACCCAGAGCTTCCCCCCCCCCTCCCTCCAGGGCTAAACGAACCGGACACTGGCCAAACACACTGGACAAGACAAGACAGAATAGCCCTCCTGGGCTAAACAGACAGGGACAGGACAGGGACAGGACAGCCCACAGGAACAGCTCGGAAGCTGAGGCTTCTTCTGGGCATGACAGGGCGTCAGGGGCCCTCACAAGGTCCCTCAGCAACCGCCTCCACTTCCACGACAGGGAGGCAAACGAGTCTCCATGGACCAAGACAAGACAAGGTAAGTTTCATTAAAATGTTCCTGTGGGCAAGACAATACGGCACTCCTGGCCGTCACGTGTGGACTTGCTCCACGGGGACCCGGGTCTGGATTGGAGTCAGCGGCGGCTGGCGGGCTTGAGTCAGCGGCCTTTCCGTGGGCTAGAGCGGGAAGGACGAGCGGCGACTTCCATGCCGCGGGACAGACAGACGGGAACAAAAATAAAAGACTTAAAAAACGGAAAACAAAACATGGTGAAGGGGCGCCGCTTACTGTATAGGTCTGGTCTTCTGTCACGGTGCACACAGCAGGGAGGAACGAGGAACACGCAGACGAGGATAAACTTCAAAATAATAGTCTTTAATGAGGACATCAGGACAGGGCAAGACAAGGCAAGGTCGACACAGACAGGAACACCGGGGAATAATGAGTAGACCAGACGAAATCTAACTAAACAGGCAGGAACTAAATACACATGACAATTACTGATAATTAGACGAAACACGGCTGGACAAGACTTAACTAATAATCACACTTAACAAGGACAGGAACAAGACCAAATATGGACACAAGAGGCGGGAACACATGACACACACGACAGAGGACGTGACAACATTATGAATACAAGTAATATCCTTATATCACCGATGCTAGACATGCTACAGTGCGCATGTAAGATGCCAGAATTCACTTAAAGTAAATAGAGACAGGTCATCTTGGGGAGAAGGGTGTCAGAATCATCTTGTATTTTATAATACATATTAAGTGATTTATTTGATTATTATTTTTTTAAAGAAGCATTTAAAGGACATTCTACAAAGCATCACAATTCCATGTTACATCCTCAAGGCTAAATGAACTGTTGTAACTATTTTTTTCTGTCACCCTAATGTTTATGATGTACATATATAGTGTAAACAGCTATAGCTTGCAGAGAAATGAAAATTATAATTTTAGAGCAAATGTATTGCGCTGAGCAAAACAGTATGTAGTGTGTACAGAGCACATATGTATATCAGTTTGCATGTCTATTGTTTAGTCAGCCATTATAAGATATTTTTATGTGTAGGCATATATTAAAATATTCAATAAAAGTCATCTGTCTATTATGTAACAGAAGGGAGAGCAGGACTGAATAGCTTAGTGTAACATTTTTGTTTTCAGGCCTCTGGTGTAATTTAATCATTTTACATGGCAATGGTTAATTTCCTCGGCTTCTAGGTAAAACATCTCATGTAAGACAGGAGAAGATTAATTGCATCTGAGCAGCATTTTTGCCTGCTCCCATGACCAGCTCAGCCTCAGGAGATGGAAGAAAAACAGTGTGAATGTGTGTACGTCTTAGGGTTGGCACGTAGGCCAATCATCTCATCAATTGCAATGATGGTGCCATGGCACGCACTGAACAACTCTACCATGGAAATTCTGAAATTGTTATTTTTCAATATTACTTTCTGCCTCTGTGAACTTAACATCTCAAAATTATGTTCTTCACAACATTCTCAATATTAAATATCTTATAATATTTAGCTGGCAGTTTAGAGATGTTGTTGTAAGTGAAAGAAAGGTTGGCTTGGATCATTGTAGCACTGTGCAATACACATCTCAGCAAAATTGGAGTTTCAGTTTTCCACATGAGTCTCCAAGTTGAAAACCTCTGCATGGTATTCTCTGGCTCTTTTTCAAGTAGGAAGTTGGAAATTCCAACTTTGAGTTGGAGGATCCTTTCTTTTGTAGCAGCAGCAGCTGCTTCTTTTACTTCATTTCCCCAAATTCTCTGGATAAATAAACTAAATTATCATTCAGAAACAAGAGTGCAATGTTTTTTAGAAGCATAAGGCTCTCATCTTGTTGTCTGAGACACCAAATAAATTCTCTAAATGCATGCGTGAAAGAGGGCAGTTGTATAAGAGGTACTGAATAAACATAACAGCTACGATCTCATGATTTAATTTTTCTTTTGAATGAGAATAGAATGAGTGTTTACGAATATTCACAAATTCATTTTAATTTTTTTAATCATGGGTCACGCTTTTTTTATTTATTTTTTATTTGTTTTTGCTGGTTTTACATGTGTAACGTGAGGACATATACGTCCAGTTGAAGGGACATTTTACTGTATGCATTACATTGCAAAAAAATGCTTACAGCACATTTAATTTCCAATTTCCGAAAGTGCTGAAGCATCAAAGACTTAAGGAAGTTGCTTGCTTTGAACGTCTGTTGACCCTGCTTTGAGCACAAGCACTGAGTGCATTTTGCTGAACAATTCTGACAAGTGAATTGACTCATGGTTTATTATGTGCTATTCTTATATCCATTATTGCTATGAAATGTCTCTGAATTTCAGGTTATTGTTCTGAATATAATGAGATGACATATTCAACAATTCCCTCTCTTTCCCAGTGAGATTACGGCTAGACTGCTATGCTTTTAAAACAGATTGTGAATTTCCTTTTAATAATGCTGTTCCGGAGCTCTTGAAATTAATTTAATATCCAAAAACATTCACAAGAATACATCTGAATGAACATCTAAATTATTTTACCCCTATTTTGTTGAATTTTGTCATCCGGAGGGCATTACAACACTCTGGCTCTCTGTGTTCACATCCACTAATGCTCATTTTGTCTCATGTAATCAAACATGAAGTGTTAACCATTTAGTTTCCAAAAGTCCTGCTTTATTCACCACTTCACTAGACACTAAGCATCTTTATTATAATTTTAACTTTTTCTCCCTCTCTCTCAGGGGCTGTCCAACATTAGAAAGCTGTCAGCTTTATTTATTTATTCACAACAAGTATCAACATAGGCTCATTGGAAAACCATGCCAGGAATAAAATTGAGTGTTTTCATGATCATTTTAGCTAAAAACCACAGTGAATTGTGGTTTCATCCTGGTGTTTCCTGACCATCCATCCAGGGCAGGGGTCCAAACCTGGGCCTGTACCATGATGGTGGCTGAACAAACTCAGGGTTACAGGATTAGTTTTGAGTTGACAAAACCAAACCAGTCCAATCCGGCTTTGTTGGTACCCTGAAGCTGATCATCAACTTTCTCTGTCAGCTCAGGCTTGATCCTGAGTTAATGGAGCGCGTGCACATGAAAGTGTGACATCAGTAATGAGCAGCCAATCACATGCCTTAAAACTATGATTCACTTCTAGTGAGAGAGTCAGTGCGAAGATTAAAAGATTGAACAATATGAAGAATTTAAACACATTTACACAGCATGATCATGAAACGATCTACCCATGAAAGAGGAAAACTTAAAGAAAACATCTTACCATATAAGTGCAAGTAAATGTTGTAAAGTTAGTTTATAGAGTTGATCATATTTATAGGTATAAAAACACTTAATCTAAGCTCATATGTAGTCATGTTTAAAGCTACTGATTCTAAAACTTATTTATATTGCATATTATCTATATGTTTACACTGATTTTAAATGAAAGCTTAATAATTACTATTAAACTAAACTGGCTTGTGTAATGGATTAAGGTTATAATAATTATATAAATAATATAAAATAATTATAAAAAATAATCTAAAAAAAAAAAAAAACGGGTGATTTTATATTTAAAAATGTTTACTATGTAGCGTCCTTTAATTTGGAGTAAGAGAAACTGGAGGAGTGGCTTTATTGTGTCAAAGATGTGTCACTTTGCTTGAAGCTGATTCGTCAAATTTCGGTTTGAGATCTCTAAACCAGAACATAACCTGCCCCGGAGCAGGTTAGCTGTGGAGCGTAAGTTACTATGGCGATGAACACTGCTAAAAGCCAAACCACTTTCATGGTACCTAATACCCAGAGTTGGCGCAAACTAAACTGAAACTTACCTGGTTAGCCAGCTAAACTGACTTCATGGTACAGGCCCGTTCCTGGAGGGCCACTGTCCTGCAGGGTTTAGCTCCAACCCTAATTAAACACACCTGAACCAGCTAATCAAGGGCTTCAGACTTACTAGAAACTTCCAGGCAAGTGTATTGAAGCTGGTTGGAGCTAAACTCTAAAAGACGTTGTCCCTCCAGGAACAGGTTTGGACACCCCTGATCCAGGGTGTTGCCCAACCTATGAGCTGAGACACTGGGATAGGTACCAACATCCCTGCAACCTTATATAGAATAAGCAGTTTGGAAGATGGATGGATCTTTGGATGGCTTTCTACTTATTTCAGCCAATCATAAATTCTCTGCTAATTAATTATTTTGCAAACTTTGGTTAACTGATTTTGAGTTTCTTGAGGGTAGAGTTGTGAAGAGAGAAGGTATGTCGTTAGCAAAATGACTCAAGTTGATGGCCATATGTAAACATAATACTAAGACCTGTTTTGGTACACACAAAATTTGACCTAGCTGGTGACAGAATCATAGAGGTTTCAATCGATTGTACTATAAATAAAGCTCTGTAAGGTACAACTTCTGGAGCATTGTTGAAAAAAACAGAGAATAAATAAAAACATTTCTAGTCCATTGTACATCCCTTAGAGTACAGTAAAATCAATACTAAGATGATCACTCAGCTGTGACCTGATGTCCTCAAGTGATTGTCCAAGAAGGAGACTATTGAGGCAAGACATCAAGAGACCAATGACATTTGTGGCTAGAACTAGAGAGACTGTTGACGGGGTAATTCACAGCTTTATGGAGGGTGGCAAAGAAACAGCCACTGTTAGAAAAAAATCTTGGCTACAGTTTGTGAGGAGGCATGTGGGAGACTCTGAAGCCAGATGGATTATTGTCTGATTAGACTAAAATTAAGGTGTTTCGGCCATCAGACTAAATGGGAAGTTTGCTGTAAGCCAAACACGGGACATTATCAAAAATGAAAAGTGAAAGCCTGGAAGAAAATTTGATGGAGTCTGCAAGACACCTGTGACTTGGGAGAAGATTTGTTTACCAGCAAGACCCCAAGGATTGCCAATAATCTTAGGGTGCTTTGACACTTTGTTTGATTGCTTAGTCCGAACTCAAATTTGATTGATCTCCCCTCCCCCTCCCCCACTAAACTGTGTTCACACGGTCATTTTTGGTTCCGAGCTATGGAACATCAGAGTTGCAGATGTTTAACCCAGTTGCTAGGTAATGGCTAGGCAGAAGATAGCAAAACGAATGGATGCTTGCTTCATTTTTCTACTTCATATTTTAGATTTATTTCCAAAGCACCAACACAGAATGGCGCATGCGTCCATTTGTTACAACTGTAATGTAAAGGGTCCAAAGAACGTGGGAATCAATTTTAGTAAACAGAAATGAGATGTTTGCTGCGTGTCAGTCACACTTATCAGGAAAGCAAGAGAGTAAACATGAATACGCAATTGGACCAATTTATACGGTACGTCATTAATAACGGCTCACTTCTGTGATTTAGTATGGTTGCGTTCACATCAGAAGTGAACTGTGCTGGTGTTTGCATGAACCGTACCCCAGACAACACTTTTTTGGCGGACTTAGGTACAATTTGCGGGTGCGCACAAGTTCAGAAACCAGCATTCACATTATCCAAGTGAACCAAACTCTGATGTCAAACAAACCAAAAATGCACACCAAAAATGCTAGTGTGAAGGCCCTCTTAATGTCCTGAAATCTAAGTTCAGATCTCAATTCAGAGGTGAATTTATGGGGGGTATGACTTAATGAATACATATGCAAATTTTCTTAAGACTTAGGACAATTTAAAATATACTATAATACTTTCATAAATCATTAAAGCTCCTCTATTGTGTCCAAGGATATTGTTTTATTCAATGTATTTCTGTACTTCACTGTATACATTTTAATTCAATTCAAAGGAGCCAGTTTCTAAATTCCTAATTTTTCTTAACCCTGAAAAGCACATTAATGTTGGACTGGATCTTTTTCTGTTCAGCAGGCATTGTCTAATTACATTTTTTATGTTGCCTGTATTGTCATTGAGACTACAGAATACACGAATAAGCATAATTTGTTGCATTATTTTAACCACAGATTCCTTAAGTAAATGAAATCAGAAACTGAGGTACACAGCTTCCTAAAATAGCACAAAGTTAGGAGGCTGAGTGTAGGTTTGAACACACATGGAGTCCTGTACTGCTGGTCAGTGCGAGTAATCTCAATCACAAGCAACACACTGATAGTTTAAAGTGACGCAAATAGCCCATGTGGAATTAACCTGTATGTTCATTCACAGCTCTCTTAGTGTATTTCTCTCTGCATAAACAAAAAAACAAAAACAAAAAAACAATTGTCAAATGACTTTCAGAAACTTTTAATGTTCAAACAAGTTTATTGTTGCACTTTCATTTAGATAATAGATAAGTGATAATGCACGGTTGCTTAATGCAAAAATCATTAAGTCGCACAATAAAAAAATATAATAGCTCTGGGATGTTTTTCAGTTTGCATAATTAAAGACTCGTTGCAAGTTAAGTTTCTGATGGATTTACATTTATTAATTATTAATCATTCGTTAGATGTTAAATAACTCTACAAAAGCAAGTGAAGAAAATATACACAATATATTAAAGTTAATTTAGAACACATTAGTAGTTATTTAATTGTAAGGAATTTCACGTTATTGGCTCTAATTCTAGTTGCGTAATGATTCCATTATTGATTATTTTGGTAATTTTGAGAATAAAAGATGATGTCTGGAATCATAATTCAAAAGGACAATAACAGTACCATTTTCTTCTCACATTTTAATTTATTTTGCATTCATCAGCTGTGCTGGGTTTGTTATGTTTCATAAACCTATTCATTAGATTTAGTTTATATGCCAGATGTATAACAAAAAATACTTCATTAGAAAAAGAATTAATACATTCCAGAAATGTTAATGGAATGAAACTATAAAAATAATATGCTTTGTTTTTCCTAAAATAACAATCATAGGCCTAATCCTAAACTGAGGCAAGTTTTAAAAAAAAAAATAAAATAAAGATTTATTAATATTTATTAGTAGTAGTAGCATTGAGTCTTAAGACCGCTCTAAACGTTAAACTAAACTTTTATTTTGACAGGTTGCCGTGAGCTGCTGTGTATCATGTGATATGATGGTAGTTTTCTCAAATTAAACTGTTAAATGCTAATGACATGACTCTCAGAGCAGCAGTGTGTTAGTATTAGGGCTGTGCGATATGACGATATATATCGGATGGACGAAATAAAGAACATCAAAAAACCTTCAAATTGGCTGTTATTAAGCCTCTCATTAAAAAACCACAACTTGACCCCAAAGATCTAGTTAATTACAGACCGATCTCAAATCTCCCTTTCCTGTCAAAGATACTAGAAAAGGTAGTATCCTCACAATTATATTCCTTCCTAGAGAAAATGATATCTGTGAGGAATTCCAGTCAGGATTTAGATCGTATCATAGTACTGAGACTGCTCTCATTAGAGTTACAAATGACCTGCTTCTATCATCTGATCGTGGTTGTATCTCTTTATTAGTTCTACTGGATCTTAGCGCTGCGTTCGACACTATCGACCACAACATTCTTTTGAATAGACTAGAAAACTTTGTTGGCATTAGTGGAAGCACCTTAGCATGGTTCAAATCATACTTATCTGACCGCCATCAGTTCGTAGCAGTGAATGAAGAGGTATCATATCAATCACAAGTGCAGTATGGAGTACCTCAAGGCTCAGTACTAGGGCCGTTTCTTTTCACGCTTTACATGTTACCCTTGGGCGATATTATCATGAGACATGGTGTTAGCTTTCACTGTTATGCTGATGATACTCGGCTCTATATTTCTTCGCGGCCCGGTGAAACACACCAAATTGAGAAACTAACGGAATGCATAGTCGATAAAAAAACTGGATGACGAGTAATTTTTCCTCATAAAGATTTAGGTCTTAAGAGAGAGAAATGGCTAAAGAGAAAAGCATATGTAACAGTATACTGGATCCGGACTTGGTCTTAAAAGGAAGCTGTCAATATTCGTTCTGTCTGCCATTCATATTAATCATAGCACATTGCTAGAAAATCTCTCACTGCTCTTGACTAAATCACTTTTGTAACTTTAATAAGAAGAAATAATAATACTAATATATATATATATATGTATGTATAGAATCTATACATAATACACGTGTTAATTATATCTATCATAGATAGATAGATATAATTAACACAGTGAAGACTAATTCACTGTGTTAGCCCGTTAGCTTGTCACTCGCGGTTCCATTTGCGTTTCTATTCGCGCCTATTATTATTTTATTTTTTTTTATTTATTTTTTTTTTCCTCTTTTTCACGAGCTCATCAAACAACAGTGGCAAGTTAAGGTGGTATCATTCATCAATCACGGTGAGTAATAGCTTCTTCTCCTGCTATTGTTGTTTGCACTGTTTGCCACATGTATAGTTTATCTGTCTCTGTCAGCAGCGAGGGATTCACATGTGAAAAATGCAGGGAAATAGTTAGGCTGACAGAGAAGGTTTTAGAACTAGAGACATGCATCCAAACTTTAGTTGAGGATAGTAAGAATGTGAGGGCTGTAGATACTGCTTTGGATGCGACTAGCTCAGGGAGTCCTGTACATTGTTCGGTTTCGGTTGAGCCCGTGCAGCAGGGCAACTGGGTGACAGTGAGGCGGCCTAGTCGCGGGTCAAAACACCACTCTTCCGTTCCGATCAAATCATCAAACAGGTTCTCCCCACTCGGTGACGCACCCACTGAGAAACCTGATGAAAGTGCTCTAGTTATTGGCGATTCTATTGTACGGAATGTGAAAATAGAGACACCAGCCACCATAGTCCATTGTTTACCAGGAGCCAGAGCGCCTGACATCTTGGCAAATTTAAAAGTGCTGACTAATGCTAAACGTAAATTCAGTAAGATTGTTATCCACGTCGGCGCTAATGATGTTCGACTTCGCCAGTCGGAGATCACTAAAAATAATGTTAAAGTGGTGTGTGAACTTGCAAGTACGATGTCAGACACTGTAATATGCTCTGGTCCGCTCCCTGCTTACCGGGGTGATGAGATTCATAGCAGACTGTCCTCACTCAATGGCTGGATGTCTAAGTGGTGCCCACAAAATAACATGGGCTTTATAGACAATTGGAAGAATTTTTGGGGCAGACCTGACCTGTTGAAAAGAGATGGTGTTCATCCCTCCTGGGGTGGTGCCGCTCTGCTCTCTAGAAATATGGCACATAGTCTTAGAGTTCGTACTTGACTAACTGGAGCCCAGGTCAGGAAGCAGACAGAGTGGCTAAACCGACTGTCTGCTAGCCGCCTCATGTCACAGAAGTCAGTTAACTCTCAGCACATAGAAACTTTTTCACCTAGATATCACTCTATAGAGACTGTGTCTGTTCCCCGAACTAGAAAATACAGAAAACATCCAAACCAAAGTAATAGTAACAATTTAATTGATGTTCAACAAATAAAAAACGATATAATACAGATAAACACATGATAAAGCTTGGCTTATTGAATATTAGATCCCTTTCTTCAAAAGCACTTTTTGTAAATGATATGTTCACTGACCATAAACTAGATGTGCTTTGTCTGACAGAAACCTGGCTAAAACAAGATGATTACATTACTTTAAACGAGTCTACACCCCAAGATTACTGTTACAAACATGAACCGCGTCCAAAAGGTAAAGGGGGAGGTGTTGCTGCAATTTATAGCAATATTTTCAGTATCTCTCAGAGGTTGGGTTTCAAGTATAATTCGTTCAAGTAATGGTGCTTCATATAACGTTATCCAAAGAAACAAGTGTTAATGATAAATCCCTGTGATGTTTGTACTGGCTACTGTATACAGGCCACCAGGGCACCATACAGACTTTATTAAAGAATTTTCTGATCTTCTATCGGAGTTAGTGCTGACTGCAGATAAAGTCCTAATCGTTGGTGATTTTAATATCCATGTTGATAATGAAAGAGATTCGTTGGGATCAGCATTTATAGACATTCTAAACTCAATTGGTGTTAAACAACACGTGTCAGGACCTACTCATTGTCGAAATCATACTCTAGATTTAATACTGTCACATGGAATTGATGTCAGTGGCATTGAAATTTTGCAGCAGAGCGATGATATCTCAGATCATTATCTAGTCTCCTGTATATTCCATATAGCTAAAGCTGTAAAGCCAACTCTTGTTACAAATATGGTAGAACCATTACCTCTACCACAAAAGACTGCTTTATAAATAATCTTCCTGACTTATCTCAGTTCCTCAGCATATCCAATAGCTCAGAACAACTTGATGATGTAACAGGAACTATGGACTCTCTCTTTTCTAGCACTTTAGATGCGGTTGCTTCTTTACGCTTAAGGAAGATTAAGGATAAGAGTCCAACACCGTGGTATAATGAGCACACCGCGCCCTAAAGAGAGCAGCCCGGAAAATGGAGCGCAGCTGGAGGAAAACTAAATTAGAGGTATTTCGTTTAGCTTGGCGGAAAGTACCCTATCCTACAGAAAAGCATTAAAACTGCTAGATCTGATTACTTTTGGTCTCTGCTAGAAGAAAACAAACATAACCCTCTGTATTTATTCAATACAGTGACTAAATTTAACGAAAAATCAAGCATCAACAGGTGTTGGCATTTCCCAAGAGCATAGCAGCAATGCCTTTATGAACTACTTCACTTCCAAGATCGATACTATCAGAGATAAAATTGTATCCTTGCAGCCGTCAGCTACAGTATCGCATCAGATAGCGCACTATAGATCCCTGAGGAACAATTCCATTCATTCTCTACTGTGGGAGAGGAAGAATTGTATAAACTTGTTAAATCATCTAAACCAACAACATGTATGTTAGACCCGATTCCATCTAAACTACTAAAAGCTGCTTCCAGAAGTCATAGATCCTCTTTTGGCTATTATTAATTCATCATTGTCATTAGGATATGTCCCCAAAACCTTCAAATTGGCTGTTATTAAGCCTCTCATTAAAAACCACAACTTGACCCCAAAGATCTAGTTAATTACAGACCGATCTCAAATCTCCTTTTCTGTCAAAGATACTAGAAAGGTAGTATCCTCACAATTATATTCCTTCCTAGAGAAAATGATATCTGTGAGGAATTCCAGTCAGGATTTAGATCGTATCATAGTACTGAGACTGCTCTCATTAGAGTTACAAATGACCTGCTTCTATCATCTGATCGTGGTTGTATCTCTTTATTAGTTCTACTGGATCTTAGCGCTGCGTTCGACACTATCGACCACAACATTCTTTTGAATAGACTAGAAAACTTTGTTGGCATTAGTGGAAGCACCTTAGCATGGTTCAAATCATACTTATCTGACCGCCATCAGTTCGTAGCAGTGAATGAAGAGGTATCATATCAATCACAAGTGCAGTATGGAGTACCTCAAGGCTCAGTACTAGGGCCGTTTCTTTTCACGCTTTACATGTTACCCTTGGGCGATATTATCATGAGACATGGTGTTAGCTTTCACTGTTATGCTGATGATACTCGGCTCTATATTTCTTCGCGGCCCGGTGAAACACACCAAATTGAGAAACTAACGGAATGCATAGTCGATAAAAAAAACTGGATGACGAGTAATTTTTTACTGATAAATTCTGAAAAAACAGAGGTGTTAATTATCGGACCTAAAAACCCCACATGTAATAACTTAGAACATTATCTAACACTTGATGGCTGCTCTGTCAATTCTTCTTCATCAGTCAGGAACCTAGGTGTGCTGTTTGATAGCAATCTTTCATTTGAAAGCCATGTTTCTAGCATCTGTAAAACTGCGTTTTTTCATCTCAAAAGCATATCTAAGTTGCAACCAATGCTCTCAACGTCAAATGCAGAAATGTTAATTCATGCGTTTATGACCTCAAGGTTAGACTATTGTAATGCTTTATTGGGTGGTTGTTCTGCACGCTTGATCAACAAACTACAGTTGGTCCAAAATGCAGCAGCTAGAGTCCTTACTAGAACCAGGAAATATGACCATATTAGCCCGGTTCTGTCAACACTGCACTGGCTCCCTATCAAACATCGGATAGATTTTTAAATCTTGTTAATTACTTATAAAGCCCTGAATGGTTTAGCTCCTCAATACTTGAGCGAGCTCTTATCACATTATAGTCCTCCATGTCCAATGCGTTCTCAAAACTCTGGCCGTTTGATAATACCTAGAATATCAAAATCGACTGCGGGTGGCAGATCCTATTCCTATTTAGCACCCAAACTCTGGAACAATCTACCTAACACTGTTCGGGAGGCAGACACACTCTGTCAGTTTAAATCTAGATTAAAGACCCATCTCTTTAGCCTGGCGTACACATAGCACACTAATACGCTTCTATTATTCAAATCCGTTAAAGGATTGTTAGGCTGCATTAATTAGATCAACCGTAACCGGGAACACTCCCCATAACACCCGATGTACTCGTTACATCGTAAGTAGAATGGCATCTACTAATATTTGTCTGTTTCTTTCCTATTCTGTTTCTCAGTCCATATCCGATCAGATGGTGGATCAGCACCAAGAGATGATGTCTACAGCCCTGATCGTCAGTGGAGACCAGGACACCCAGATGACCCCCAGAGACATATCCCCAGTGAAGACCTCGATTAAATACAATAAAACTAAAAATATAACAAAATAACTAAAAATACAATAAAATACCTAACTACATAATACTATTATTGTTAGAAATTGCAACAAAATAAAAAATAGAAATATAAACTTTTGAACTGCGGGTTTCGTCTGGTCAGAGGAGAACTGGCCCCCCCGACTGAGCCTGGTTTCTCCCAAGGTTTTTTTTCTCCATTCTGTCACAGAGGGAGTTTTGGTTCCTTGCCGCTGTCGCCTCTGGCTTGCTCAGTTGGGGACACTTAATTTCTAGCGATTATCGCTGATTTGATTGCACAGATACTATTTAAACTAAACTGAGCTAGACAATGACATCTCTGAATTCAATAATGAAATGCCTTTAACTGAAAATTGAGTGTTTAATCTTATCATTATACATTACTGACACTCTATCCTCCAATTTGATACTATTAAGTGCTTTGACACAATCTGTATTGTTAAAAGCGCTATATAAATAAAGGTGACTTGACTTGACTAATTAATTTACACAATGTATGTAGCGTTTCTTATTTATTGTAGTTTTTTGTCCTATTGCTTGCAATTAGTTTCTTATACTTATTTCATCACTGACTGTTTATTTATTTTCAGTGAGCTTGTTTTTTTTTTGTTTTTTTTTAAATATTTTTAGGCTTGTATTAGTTTGATATTGACATTGGTGACAAGGATTATGAAAATTCTATGGTATCAAAGATTTTAATATCATAAAAACCTTTTTGAAATATTTTTCTTTAAATAAATTACTATATCGTGATATATATCGTTATCGTGATATAAGATTTTGGTCATATCGCCCACCCCTAGTTAATATCATCATATAGTGAGACGGCAGAAGATGAAAACACCGCGAGCATTGTCTGCGCTTTAGTATGTGTGTTGTAAACAAAACAGTGCGTCGTGCCATCCGCCATTCATTCATTCATTCATTGTGGAAATCATTGTGCCTTATGCGTGATACCAAATGCTTCCACAGATTTATAGTATTACTATAGCATTTCACCTCAGCATTACGAATCACGCGTATGGCTTTGTTCTTGGTTCTCGGTTCTCATCAACAGTATCTCCGCCATGATAAGCACTAAATGAATGACAGGCTTTCTATTGTAACATCGCGCAAGGTAAATAAGGGTGACATCTAGTGGAGAAGACTAATGATAAGAATCACATTAATCAGATCTTGTTTTAAATGTGCTGAAATAAATACCGGAAAAGATCGATTCGCGGCTTTCGAGGATCCATATTGAATCAACATCATTAAAAAAAAAAAAAAGATTAATCGAAAAAATAATTTTTTTGCCCAGCCCCAGTTTTAGACGTACCTGTATATTTGGAAGAGGAAGGAGCTAAGTACTAAACACCGAGGCACCCAGTGGTTAGATGACCTGACTCTGACATGCTTTCTAGGAAACCTTGAAGGATTTGCCCATGACAGGCCCAGATTGGCAAAATAGGAGAACCAATTAAAATGTATTTCTTTTAATTGCGTGTCCAGGAACTCAGTGGAATATTCTGGTCTACTTTCTCAGGTTTGGCTCCAGTATATTGCATAAATGCAAAAAAGACTAATAGGCCATATGCCTAACAATAAATATTCGATAACGTGTGTCAACCAAAGTGTTTTTAGCCAGCTGAAAAATGTCAGGCGCTCTTCTGAAAACGGCCAGCTGGTGGCACTTGAGAATGCTTTGGTGACACAGCGTTTTTCCAGCTGAGGAATATCCACAGCAGTAATGTATTATTAGCATCTCATTTTGAAGAATATCACTGAATATAAAAATGCAGTAACCCAGCAATATTAACTTCTCTATTATTGTTCAATTGTTGTCCAAGTAGGATGATTGGACGGTGTAGTATTTGTCCCACCCCTCCTCCATTAATTGAACGGCTGGGTAAAAAGTGACAGTGACAAGCGCTGCGTTTTACCCAAAGCGAAACAGTTTAGCAACTCTCAGCTACAAAATTTTTTTAATAAAAACTGAGGAAACAAACTTGTAAAATATTATCATGGCAGTGCATCAAAATTCAGAGTCATCAGTTTACACCTAGTAGAGGGACATTTCTTTTGTACCAACTAACATTTTGAAAATACGAACGTTTTCATGAATTCGAAAGTTTACGTAAAAACAGCTTCACGAACGATTTACACAAAAATTCGTTCTGCTCGTGTTTCATGAATGAGGCCCATTATACCTTAGGTCAGCATTTTAATTTTATTTAAAGTGTTTAAGCATATTTACTTAGAAAACGTGTTCCTTGGGTTGTCTCCCTTGTTAGAAATCACATTCCCCCCTCGGTGGGCCCCCTCTATCACCGGCCTACTATTGTAGAATGATGTTTTTGCAAAAATAATCCTTTATTTTTCCACACATTTCTATGCTTGTGTGTATGACATTTGTGTGGCAACATGAATCATTACTCTTAAGTTCTAGTTTAAGTCACTAGCTACCAAACATTTTCTCAGGGGACCCAGCATCTATGGACAGTTTGGTTAATATTACTGTATCAAATTACATACCATTTCATTATTACTGGGACCTCTGTGGTTGTATTTCTTCAGCAAGACGTGTTTTAACAGAAGTGATTGCCATATGAATATCCTTGCGCACTTTCAATCTGTTGCGGGCTGAATGCCAAGAAAAGGGAGCATTTTCTTTTGATTGGAGTGGTATTCACACATGATGGTTTATTTTGCTTCACCAAAAAAAAAAAAAAAAAAAAAAAGAAATCTGGACAGTGTGCCATGGAATGGAACAGAACACAGGGACTCAAGAAATGTTTTTAAAAACATTTCAAAAGTATTTTTAACTTCACTTCACATTGCAACATTAAAAAAATGGGTGCAGGACACTGACAAAACAGCAAGACTGCAAAACCCAAATAGTAATGTTACCAATAGTAGTATCTCGCTACAATCCATCCCACTCCCTAAGGTCACAAATCTCTGGACTTTTGGTAGTACCTAGGATAGCAAAGTCCACTAAAGGAGGTAGAGCTTTTTCGCGTTTGACTCTCAAACTCTGGAATAGACTTCCTGATAACGTTCAGGGTTTGTTTGTTTGTTTATTTGACAAAAAAGTAGTGAATATACTCAATTCGTCAAGGATAACACAATAAAGTTTAAAATAAAACTTGTTTCCATTGTGGTCCTTGATGTAAAGCACAAACTCCACTCCCGGTAACAGGTACACTGGCACTGCATTATAAATACAAAAATTACAATAAAATTCCACATATACAAAAATTTACAAATCACAAATAACCACGTACGTAATACAAATTCATCAACAAAACACTCTACTTAAGAGCCAACTTTTAGCTTTTAAACCAAAACTAACCATAGTCGAAATACCCTTAATATCCAGAGGTAATTTATTCCACAAAAGTGCCCCAGAATATCTAAAAGACCAACGACATACATAGTTTTAAAACGACAATGTAATACCCATAAGACTTTGCCTAGTTTTATAACAATGTTGCTCATTTACCCTGGAAAAAAGTGCATTAAAATATAAAGGAGCTCTATTATTGACAATCTTATGTACCATTTTTAATTTAATATGTTCTAGTCCGCTTTCTATAGGTAACCAATCAAGACACTTAAAATGGGAAACCTCCACATGTGTAAAACAACTAAACCCTGAAACTAACCTTATCAATTTATTCTGAGATTTTTGTAACTTATCCAACCAACCACAAGTCAAATCAGACATCCAAGAAATACATGCATATTCAAAATGACATGACACTAAACATGATGCAAGTAATTTTATCATCTGTTTATCAAGAAAACTAACATGTCTGGCAAGAAATTTTGTTCTAGCATTAACCTTAACCAGGACTTTCATAGCCATGCTTACACCACTTAAATCATTGTCAAGGATACATCCAAGATAATTAACGGAAGTTCTATTTGATATTAAACAATCTCCCACTTTAACAGACAACTTCGAAACCTTATTCAATTTTTTTTTAGACCCAAATAAAATGGATTCCGTTTTACCTAAATGCAATATCAGTTTATTTCAGAGAGCCAGTCTCTTACCTTACAAAGCTCCTTACCTAAATTCACTTGTATCCTACCAACATCCTTGTCTGAAATTAATAAAGCAGAATCATCAGCATATAAAAACAAATTACAATCACAAACTGCTTGCATGTCATTTATGTATAAAAGAAACAAAAGAGGGCCTAAAACACTTCCCTGAGGGACTCCATTTGTAACCAAAGTTTCCTCAGAGAGAACCCCATCAATTTCTACCCTCTGAACTCTCCCGGTTAAATAAGATTTCAACCAGGCTATCACTTTACTTGAAAAACCCATGACACTTGACTTGTCTAAAAGTATTGAATGATTTACTGTGTCAAATTCAAATTCAGGTTCAGACACACTCTCTCTGTTTAAATCTAGATTAAAGACATCTCTTTAGCCAAGCATTCACATAATGCATAATCTTGTACGGCAGTTATATCTGATCAAATGCACATTATTATTCTTTAGCTTGGGTTGAACAAATATTTTTTGCTTGGTTGGAACAGCAGCTACGCTAATTATGTCTCTGTTTGTTTCTCTGTTTCTGCCACGGAAAATTACACAAGCTTCAGTCTGGATCCAACCCTTAAAAGATCTGAGATGACCGAACACATGAGAAGAGATGATGCCAACCCCTCAGAGGACCTCAGATGAAGCCAACCCTGAAAAAACACATAGAACTACCAAATTTTGCTATAGGTTTGACTGCAACATATAATCATTGCTGTTAATAGTGTTCATCATCTGATTTGTTTGATTACGTCATTACCTGATTTTTACTGAACATTTCTGCCATACATACATCAACTAGACATAGTCACCACTGATAAGCTACTAATAAATATACTGTAGAAACTTAAATTCCTGTAAAGCTGCTTTGCAACAATTTGTATTGTGAAGAGCTCTATACAAATAAACTTGAACTGAATTGAATAGTATACTATACTGTACAGTTTATCTTATATACGTACCGGTCTTCATGCAACATCGCAAATGAAATGACCCACTGATTCCAGGATCTTTGGCATGCCACATCTGCAGTTTTTTAAACAGAGGACAGGCACGTCCTCAGAGAAGTGGTCTTCTGGCTGAGGGTGTAACGTTATGAGAGGATATTAATCAAGTCTTGCACCACAATGATAGTAACTTCAACTGGATCAAATGCCTGGGTCACAAAATATGACTATAAAACATACATTTTGATATAAAACCGAAATCTACCCATTCAATACACATCATGCTGTATTTATAAAAGAAATTAACCAGATTTAAATGTATAAAACATTGGCGCGTAGGCGGCAACATCAAACGAACATGTTCATTAATAAAACTAGGAGGAATATCCCTTATCCACAGAAAAGCATATACTATAACTAAAAGTTAAGTATAAATTAATAACACTTCTGTAATCGGTATTAACTCAAATTTACACTTATTAGTAACACATTTCTACTCAGAGAGCTGCAAAACTTACCTTCCTCTTTTCAGTCACAGGCCTTTCTGAGAAAACAGGACCCGATTGGATGATTGGATGATTAGGAGTAACGTCACTCAGGGAAAACTTAAATTACTGCTTAAAAGCAAAAAATATTTTTTTCTCCGTTTCACTTACATAAACATACAAGGCGCAGAATAAAGGGGAACAAAAATAATAAAATATAAATTAAATTAATTATTTCAAACAATATCTACAACTGAAGATTTCAGATGCTAAAGCCTCTAAGTGCCGTTTGAAATTTTCTTCTAAAATTAACATTTTATCAGGCTCCATATGTTTATGTTAAGTTATTTCACTTAAATGGCGATGAAAAGAACCTATCCATTGCCATGAAAGTGAAATTACTGAACCTACCACATAGGAGCCTGAGAAAAATGCTCATTTTAGAAGAAAATGTCAAACGGCACTTAGAGGCTTTTGCATCTGAACCCTTCAATTGTATCAACTCAAGAATGAAACAAACAAACAAAAAAGTTTACTGGACTGATATAAAACTTGCAACATTAATTGTATTATTAAATACATGCACGCACACACACACACACACACGGATTGCATGTGAAGACAGTTTGATTGGTAGGCCTGCACATTTTCATACTGAGTTTGTGGTTGTATGAGTGTGATTGTTTGCTTGTGTATGTGCATATATTTTTGCCAGTGCACATCTCTGGACCAAAATGCCTTTTGAATGGGTTTGGGAAAAAAAAAGAGAGAGATGGAGTCATAGAGCGTGAATATTAGGTCTTTCCCTCAGGCTCAGAGCCTGAGTGCTCTGCTTGCCTGAAACTTTTGATTCATTACCCCTCACAACAAGGCTGTCACAGTCAGACTCTAATTCTGATCTGGAATATTACGAGCGCTCAGCAAGCACAGATGAATAAGTCACCGCCTTCAGTCTCGCTTTCCAGCTGTTCAGATTTGCTGCTCAGTCAGAGACAGAGCTGTCACTCATTATGATGTTCATTAACAGAACGCAAACAACAGATCTTACAATTAGGACAGTTTGGTTAATATTACTGTATCAAATTACATACCATTTCATTATTACTGGGACCTCTGTGGTTGTATTTCTTCAGCAAGACGTGTTTTAACAGAAGTGATTGCCATATGAATATCCTTGCGCACTTTCAATCTGTTGCGGGCTGAATGCCAAGAAAAGGGAGCATTTTCTTTTGATTGGAGTGGTATTCACACATGATGGTTTATTTTGCTTCACCAAAAAAAAAAAAAAAAAAAAGAAATCTGGACAGTGTGCCATGGAATGGAACAGAACACAGGGACTCAAGAAATGTTTTTAAAAACATTTCAAAAGTATTTTAACTTCACTTCACATTGCAACATTAAAAAAATGGGTGCAGGACACTGACAAAACAGCAAGACTGCAAAACCCAAATAGTAATGTTACCAATAGTAGTATCTCGCTACAATCCATCCCACTCCCTAAGGTCACAAATCTCTGGACTTTTGGTAGTACCTAGGATAGCAAAGTCCACTAAAGGAGGTAGAGCTTTTTCGCTTTGACTCTCAAACTCTGGAATAGACTTCCTGATAACGTTCAGGGTTTGTTTGTTTGTTTATTTGACAAAAAGTAGTGAATATACTCAATTCGTCAAGGATAACACAATAAAGTTTAAAATAAAACTTGTTTCCATTGTGGTCCTTGATGTAAAGCACAAACTCCACTCCCGGTAACAGGTACACTGGCACTGCATTATAAATACAAAAATTACAATAAAATTCCACATATACAAAAATTTACAAATCACAAATAACCACGTACGTAATACAAATTCATCAACAAAACACTCTACTTAAGAGCCAACTTTTAGCTTTTAAACCAAAACTAACCATAGTCGAAATACCCTTAATATCCAGAGGTAATTTATTCCACAAAAGTGCCCCAGAATATCTAAAAGACCAACGACATACATAGTTTTAAAACGACAATGTAATACCCATAAGACTTTGCCTAGTTTTATAACAATGTTGCTCATTTACCCTGGAAAAAAGTGCATTAAAATATAAAGGAGCTCTATTATTGACAATCTTATGTACCATTTTTAATTTAATATGTTCTAGTCCGCTTTCTATAGGTAACCAATCAAGACACTTAAAATGGGAAACCTCCACATGTGTAAAACAACTAAACCCTGAAACTAACCTTATCAATTTATTCTGAGATTTTTGTAACTTATCCAACCAACCACAAGTCAAATCAGACATCCAAGAAATACATGCATATTCAAAATGACATGACACTAAACATGATGCAAGTAATTTTATCATCTGTTTATCAAGAAAACTAACATGTCTGGCAAGAAATTTTGTTCTAGCATTAACCTTAACCAGGACTTTCATAGCCATGCTTACACCACTTAAATCATTGTCAAGGATACATCCAAGATAATTAACGGAAGTTCTATTTGATATTAAACAATCTCCCACTTTAACAGACAACTTGAAACCTTATTCAATTTTTTAGACCCAAATAAAATGGATTCCGTTTTACCTAAATGCAATATCAGTTTATTTCAGAGAGCCAGTCTCTTACCTTACAAAGCTCCTTACCTAAATTCACTTGTATCCTACCAACATCCTTGTCTGAAATTAATAAAGCAGAATCATCAGCATATAAAAACAAATTACAATCACAAACTGCTTGCATGTCATTTATGTATAAAAGAAACAAAAGAGGGCCTAAAACACTTCCCTGAGGGACTCCATTTGTAACCAAAGTTTCCTCAGAGAGAACCCCATCAATTTCTACCCTCTGAACTCTCCCGGTTAAATAAGATTTCAACCAGGCTATCACTTTACTTGAAAAACCCATGACACTTGACTTGTCTAAAAGTATTGAATGATTTACTGTGTCAAATTCAAATTCAGGTTCAGACACACTCTCTCTGTTTAAATCTAGATTAAAGACATCTCTTTAGCCAAGCATTCACATAATGCATAATCTTGTACGGCAGTTATATCTGATCAAATGCACATTATTATTCTTTAGCTTGGGTTGAACAAATATTTTTTGCTTGGTTGGAACAGCAGCTACGCTAATTATGTCTCTGTTTGTTTCTCTGTTTCTGCCACGGAAAATTACACAAGCTTCAGTCTGGATCCAACCCTTAAAAGATCTGAGATGACCGAACACATGAGAAGAGATGATGCCAACCCCTCAGAGGACCTCAGATGAAGCCAACCCTGAAAAAACACATAGAACTACCAAATTTTGCTATAGGTTTGACTGCAACATATAATCATTGCTGTTAATAGTGTTCATCATCTGATTTGTTTGATTACGTCATTACCTGATTTTTACTGAACATTTCTGCCATACATACATCAACTAGACATAGTCACCACTGATAAGCTACTAATAAATATACTGTAGAAACTTAAATTCCTGTAAAGCTGCTTTGCAACAATTTGTATTGTGAAGAGCTCTATACAAATAAACTTGAACTGAATTGAATAGTATACTATACTGTACAGTTTATCTTATATACGTACCGGTCTTCATGCAACATCGCAAATGAAATGACCCACTGATTCCAGGATCTTTGGCATGCCACATCTGCAGTTTTTAAACAGAGGACAGGCACGTCCTCAGAGAAGTGGTCTTCTGGCTGAGGGTGTAACGTTATGAGAGGATATTAATCAAGTCTTGCACCACAATGATAGTAACTTCAACTGGATCAAATGCCTGGGTCACAAAATATGACTATAAAACATACATTTTGATATAAAACCGAAATCTACCCATTCAATACACATCATGCTGTATTTATAAAAGAAATTAACCAGATTTAAATGTATAAAACATTGGCGCGTGGCGGCAACATCAAACGAACATGTTCATTAATAAAACTAGGAGGAATATCCCTTATCCACAGAAAAGCATATACTATAACTAAAAGTTAAGTATAAATTAATAACACTTCTGTAATCGGTATTAACTCAAATTTACACTTATTAGTAACACATTTCTACTCAGAGAGCTGCAAAACTTACCTTCCTCTTTTCAGTCACAGGCCTTTCTGAGAAAACAGGACCCGATTGGATGATTGGATGATTAGGAGTAACGTCACTCAGGGAAAACTTAAATTACTGCTTAAAAGCAAAAAAATATTTTTTTTTCTCCGTTTCACTTACATAAACATACAAGGCGCAGAATAAAAGGGGAACAAAAATAATAAAATATAAATTAAATTAATTATTTCAAACAATATCTACAACTGAAGATTTCAGATGCTAAAGCCTCTAAGTGCCGTTTGAAATTTTCTTCTAAAATTAGCATTTTTATCAGGCTCCATATGTTTATGTTAAGTTATTTCACTTAAATGGCGATGAAAAGAACCTATCCATTGCCATGAAAGTGAAATTACTGAACCTACCACATAGGAGCCTGAGAAAAATGCTCATTTTAGAAGAAAATGTCAAACGGCACTTAGAGGCTTTTGCATCTGAACCCTTCAATTGTATCAACTCAAGAATGAAACAAACAAAAAAAAGTTTACTGGACTGATATAAAACTTGCAACATTAATTGTATTATTAAATACATGCACGCACGCACACACACACACACACACCGGATTGCATGTGAAGACAGTTTGATTGGTAGGCCTGCACATTTTCATACTGAGTTTGTGGTTGTATGAGTGTGATTGTTTGCTTGTGTATGTGCATATATTTTTGCCAGTGCACATCTCTGGACCAAAATGCCTTTTGAATGGGTTTGGGAAAAAAAAAGAGAGAGATGGAGTCATAGAGCGTGAATATTAGGTCTTTCCCTCAGGCTCAGAGCCTGAGTGCTCTGCTTGCCTGAAACTTTTGATTCATTACCCCCTCACAACAAGGCTGTCACAGTCAGACTCTAATTCTGATCTGGAATATTACGAGCGCTCAGCAAGCACAGATGAATAAGTCACCGCCTTCAGTCTCGCTTTCCAGCTGTTCAGATTTGCTGCTCAGTCAGAGACAGAGCTGTCACTCATTATGATGTTCATTAACAGAACGCAAACAACAGATCTTACAATTAGGACACTTTGGTTTAGAAATTTTCTGAGATAATGTCAGTTTCAGTGGTTTTATGACAATGGGTTGCAGGTTTGTTCTGGGTTTTGGACAGCAAGACATGCAACTAACCATAGAATCAAGCATACGACAGTAAAATAAATGGAGGGCAAAATGGTTCCCATGTCTTTTGCTGTGATTGTGTGACCAGTTAAACTCATCAGATTGATCTATCAAGTTGGACAGATTTGTGACTCACCATCATGTTTGAAACCTGTATTAATTTGAATGAGTTTAAGAACATTTTTGCTACTTTTGTACAATAAACATTGTTGATACTCTATTGGGTCGTCACTTGATGTTTATTAGTAAAATGAGTACTAAAGACCTGAGAATCACTGATCTGTGATACTACTGGTCTGGTCAAGCATTCTGATTCTAATGAGTAAAAATAAAGAAATTTTGCTATGGACCTACACTAGGTACTTTTAGGGTATATCCTATCCCAAAAAGGGGGTCATGGTTTGGCTGATTAGCATAACCCCTCCTGGTCAGTCTCATAACTACAGCATCTGGCAGCAAAAAGAATTTAAAATTAGCATCTTATTCTTACAATTGTTGTAAGCAAGATGTAAATTGCAAGGTATCTTAATTACTAAAACATATTTTCGTGTTAAATCACCCAGTGTGCCAATTTTTCACAAACACATCATATAGTTTATGATGGTGGTCAGGTAATCCATTTTGAATTGATTCAGCTGTCAAACAGAATAGGAAGCAATTTTGGGGGGTAAGAGCATGCAGTGTATCATGTCTTTAAGGATTATACAGCAATGCTAAGCTCACTGTGCCATAAAATAGGAAACTAGGGTTTATGCTGTGTACGTGAGAAACGAGCGGAAGCAATAAGTGTAGTGGAACAGATGGATTGTGTTTACGTTGTTATATTTGTATCTATGGCAGCCATTGATGTGTAGTGGAGTGTCAGAGAGATGCCATTGGAGGGCGTGATGGGGTTTGCACGTCCTCTCCACCCTGAGGGCTGTGAAAGGGCAACAGGCCCTGGGCTGAAACAAGCAAAAGGGTGAGGAAAGCAGGAAGGAAGTGCTGAGAGCACAAATGAATGCCTGGGAATCCTATCTGCATTCTAGCTTTGTTCATGAATCCATTTGTCATCTTTTTTTTAAAAAGTGGACCATTGTAAAGCCTGTTTCTCATTGCAGTGGTAAGACTCGTCCACATTAAAGGAACACCCAAAATTGAAAATTCTCATTTACTCACCCTCATGTTGTTTCAAATCTTTATGACTTTTTTTTCTACTGTGAAAGGCAAAAGAAGACATTTTTAATAATGTCCTGGAGCTAAATGCATGAACATCTTCATACAAACTAAGTGGGAGGGGAATCGGATCTGCATGTTTTTTTATTTAATCCAAGGGATTTTTTTTTTTAACAATTAGAGGGCATTTTCCCCCTAACCTCATTAATACTTTATCTTTCATTTCAAATTCTTACATAATCTATAAATTCAATTATAATAGTGTGATATCTTTATCTATACGTTATCAAATTGAATCATTTACAATGAAAAAAATACAACTGCACTGAACAATGTTATGAGATTATTTTAATATTGAATATACAAACAAGAAATGATGGTGGAAATTATACTTTTAAGCGAAATTAAAACGCCTGTAGGTGCCAGTAGTGAGCATTTAATGAGTGAATCATTGAGTTGTTCATTCAAGCGATTTGGTCAAAAGGCAGATTCATCAGATGTTGATGTATGGGCTGATGAAACTGACTCAACCTATTCGTTCAAAACACTGAATCTTTCAGCAATGAAGCGGCTGGTTGCTGTGAGATGCGCTGTGGTTCCGCCTAAATGTAGCCTAAGTGACCCAATATTACCGTAATTGCTTATTGAACTGTTTATTGAACCATTAAACAGTCGTAATGGTGAAAACGTTGTGTGATGTTGCCTAACTAACTGTATTTTAAATATAAAAACTTTTCATTTTTGAAATTTTACCTCAGCATGCTGACTTTCGTTGTGTTGCACATTTTTATTTCTCTGCTGCGTGAGCCTCGGCTCAGCAGCGCAACTTTATACCGTACATGCATTATTAGCTACATCCACTATTCACCACTTACTCTAAATGTAATAAAATTAGAATTATACTTGCATTTTGGTGATTGCCTATTTATTTTTGGTTATTGATAGTTGTCTGGCGTTAATGAAGCGTTAATATTGAGCCCTGGAGTCTATGTGCCAGGGCTCAAACCCCGGACGGCCCCGGCCCAATTTAAACCCTGAATCCAACAAAACTTGGGAACTATAGTCTTTTAAAGCCACATTGGCTTTTTGGAATTAACAGAGAAAAAATTAAGTCACTATTCACCAAAAATCTTTACATCCAGTTCTCCTTGTGTGTTCATGAGAAGTAGTGATGTCTGACCAAACTGGTCAGATTAATTAATAAGTTGATTGGGTTCACAAGACTGATTCGTTCATGATCAAACAGATCTGCTGAAATCACTGGTTCAATGATCACATCATAGCAGTTCTTGAAAACCAAAACCGGACAGTTGTAATGCAATGCACTAATAACCAGATAGGAGAGTGTTAACAACCAGACAGAAGTGCCTGAACTTTTATTCACCCTAAGCTCTGCCCCACAGCCCCTTCAAGCCTCTTCAAGTACACACTTTGGTGATGTAATACTGCATAGATCGGTATTCGTCTGCAGTGGAGTCTGGACTCGTGCAGGTTCAACCAAAAGGCACATGGAAGGGTGTATTACTAAAGCAGTGGCTCATCATAGGTACAGTATTCTTCTGAATCATAAAATGACAAATGGGGAAACTCTACAGTCTCATGGATTTACATGATTCTGAGTGAAGACTACAAGACTGATTGAACAAGTGCAAAATAAAAAATAAAGTGCAATTTAAGATATGGTGCAGTGTACATTAATGCAGGATGTCACTGACAATTTGTTTTCCAATTTAAAGATGCACAAGTTAACTTGAAAAGGTACACTGTAACTGATTTTATTTATTTATTTAATTTTTTTAAAAAGGTGTAAATAAAATTAAGATTATTGCAGCATGTTTACATGAAAATACTATGTAAGTCCATATGACTCATGCATTATTTTTCAAGTCATCTGAAGTTATGTAACTGCTTTGTGAAGAACAGACCGAATGTTATCTTGAAGATCTTGACATCCGAAGTCACCATCCAATTCCATTGTATGAAAAGGAGCAGATGGACATTCTGCTATAAACTCCTTTTGTGTTCCACGAAAGAAATTAAGTTTGGACAACATGAAGGTGAACAAATGATGACAGAGTTTTCATTTTAGTCTGAACTATCCCTTTGAGCATGTCCGGTAGATGTGAGGCACACTGCTGTCCCTCCTGTCCCTGCTGTCTCTTATTCTCACTCTGTGTTGTGTTTTATATCTGTTTGTCTGTCATACTTTCTGTCTCCAGCTGTTGAGTAACTCTTGAGCCTCTGTTTTCTACCCTCAGGCTCAATGCACCCAGCTGAAGGAGCTGCGCTGTCCAGATGACAAAATGCATCACAATGAAACTATGTAGACTTGTCTTCAGTGACAGATGGAGCACAAAGAGAGATAATGAATGCATTTTCAGGCAAAGCTATTTAAAAAGCTGATGTGTGGTCCCTGGTGTGCTTTCCATTTAACTTATCCTTCTTCAAAACCAGCTCACAGATGCTGTTTGTCAACAGTGAGTATAGTACCACAAAATACCTTGATATTAACCAGTATGAACTTGCACATGTTGCCTGCATTGGTTGAACTTCTGTGAACTGACATACTTTACTAACACTGCACAATTTAAAACAATACTCCATTTATGCCCTGCTTTCTGTAGCCAGTAATAATGCAGTGTTAAATTCATCTGGCAAATTGCACTTTGTTTTGTGAAAGGCCCATTTTGCATAGAAAGGACGTGTGTTTTAAAGGACAACAATGACTTAATTTATAAATTCACAGCACAACGCTCCTTTGGCACATTCAGGTTTTTGCACTGAAATACCTCATGCCAATGTGGCACAGCTGTTTAGTGAATTCACCTCTGAGTGTGCCATTAAATAAACAAATTGTTTGCATAGGAAAAGCATATTCATGCATTTTGTCAAAGTAGATAACTTTGTCATTGCTCCGGCAGACAGCCGGTCTGAAGCTCACAACAAATACTGCATGTGGGGTGCAGTATGTTTTATAACAGATGGTATTGAAGTAGATGTTTTAATTAACATACATTACCTGATTTGTTTAAGGGCAGACTTGTTAGTATATGCAAATTTGATCCCACTTTATATTAGGTGTATTTATATGTATATATGTCAAAAAAGTAATTGTTTGGTACAGTGTACTTACTGTTTTCATGTTGTATTGCAAAACGCGTTTGTTAATTTTGAGATGGGACAGGATAGGGTTAAGGGGATAGTCATAATCTCAAGAAATTAATTACAGATCTAATTACATGTAGGTATTTAAAATATAATTACAATGTAAAAACAAATTTAAAATAATTTAAATGTTATAGGCTACAGAGTATAATGTCAGGCTACACAGTATAATTCAGTGAGCTTTTATTCATGTTTGAAAAGTGTTATACATTTACATAAATAAAGCACATTAAACATTTGACAGGCCATAATAGGAGTTTTTACAACCCTTCTCCTTCTTATGCAGTATATACAGAAAATTTGTATTTTCTTTTAGTTTTCTGGAAAATATCATACATGGATAGACTAAGGTAACTATAGATTCAGATTCATTCTTTATTGTCCCCAGAAAGAGGAAACTTGTTTCCACAGACTGTATCCGAGCTGTAATACACGTAATACACACATAAATGATACACACATACTTCCACCAAATACAAATATACAGAGTCAGTGCACATGATACACATGTGCTGCACCAAATATGCGTCAGCAGACCTACACGTATATTACCCAGGAGGTAGTAGCACCAACAAAACAATATAACTTTAAATTACACACTACCCGATTCCTGTGAATTTAACATTGTAATAGCAGAGGGTACAAAACTTTTCCCAGAAGCGTGCTTTTTTGAGGGGTAACTGTTTATATCTACGGCCTGATGGAAGAAGAGTAAAACATAAATTTAGAGGATGGCTAGGGTTTATTATTATAGTTTTTGCCCTGCGAATGATGGCAGTATCAATAAGAACTGACAAATTAGGGGCAGCGTCTATGAATGTCCGTGACATGATGGTCAAAACTTAGTTTGTTGTCTAAGATGCCATGGTACCTAAAACTGTCAACAATTTCTACTGACTGGTCATTGATGGACAGTGAGAAGTAGAAAATGTGTGCCGTGTATCAAAAATGAATTCCTTTGTTTTAGTAACATTGAGAAGAAGAAGGTTGTCTGTACACCATTGAGTGAAATAAGCAACAGATTTATGATATGCTGTAACCATTAAGGAGGGCGAGTATGGCTGTATCATCCGAGTATTTGAAATATAGCCTACATTACTTTGAAAGAAAAATGGTGTAGAATTTACTTTGAAACATTTTTCACTCAAAAATTGCTAGTATTAAATGTCCCAAATAATTACAAAGAATCTGCATTGAATTAAACAAACTTCTATGATATTTCAGTCTACCATTATCAACATCTCTTCATAAAGTCAGTTTGTCAGAATTAGGGCTGACTATATATTAAAAATAGTTGGATTCTTTAACTTGATTGCCAAAAACAAACAAAAATAAATAAATAAATACAGCTAAAACTGACATGTTGCATTTCAACATATAGTGGCCATTAACTGTCATTCTCCATTGTCAGTTTTCTGGCTTTTAGATATCTGAAGTTAACTATGTCGACCCTGTACTGAGGTTTTAAATATGTGCAATGGGATCGAGCCCTTGCAATACATTGGCCAGCATATTAGCAGACAAATCTAGCCATAGATGAAAATATGCTCTGTACATCGCTGAGTGTAAAACTGAAAGTGACTGAGATCTTTGCTCAGGGGCAATCGTGCATAGAGGAGACCGGCAGATGGAGATAGTGTGAGACTGAGGGAGACCAATAGAGGGGATCCTGGTTTTAAAACCGCCAGATGGGAAGCATATAGCTCTTCTGGGTCAAATTGCCACGTTTTTGGTCTTGTTCTGCCCTGAGTTCTTCCTGTGTTTCCTTATTTGGTTACCTTCCTGTCCTTGTTCAGTTTTATTGATTAATCCCCAGCACCTGTGTTTTGTAATTATCCTGTGATTATTAATTCCTGCCTGTTCAGTTCTCCTTTGTCTGGTCTACTCGTTACGTTCCCTGTGTTTCTTTGGTTTATGTTCAAGCTTTCATGTTGGATATGATCCCATGTGTTTTCATTTATTAAAGACTATTTACTCCACTGCATGCGTTCTCCCTGTAACACCACCGTGACACAAACAGAGGTAACACCCCACAGCACAATGACATAACTACCCATTAATCAATGCTCCTGGGTTGAAAGAACCAGTTCTAATGTAGAGAATGTTTTTAAGACAGACTTGCATGTGAGAATGCAGGCTCAGTGGATTTAGGATGGAAAACAGTGTTAGTATGACAGTTGTGTAGCATCTGTGCAGCTGAACAGCGAGTCTAATAGTCTCTTAACATTCTGCTTGTCTCCTGTGTTTCATATTCTGTCACTGAAATGTGCACCAGACAAATGGGTGAGACTTAAAATCACTGTCCGCTTGTCACACTTCACGGGGAGCGAGGGAACCAGGAATTTGCACAAACTAGAGTCTTTAGTCCAACAGGGATCACAGGCAGGGAAGACATTCAAAGACCGACAAACATAAACTGAATGGACGGGGGCTTATAAAGACATAACGAGGGAACTAAGGAGACACACCTGGAATCAAATTAACCATCAGACAAAGGAAAAACTGGGTCACAGAACACATGGGGAGCAAAAACACAACAAAACAGTCCAGGGGCGTGACACCGGTGAGCCTCTACTGATATCTATAGAAATGTTGTCGTCATTTTACCACTCATATCATTCATATCGTCAAAAAATTAGGATTGTTTAACATCAAACATCAAAATAAGTGTACTTGTTTAAAGCATGACAGTAGATAATTAAAACATCACTTGAAAGCTTCACTCTAAATGATTACAAAATTAAAAGCTTTCTTAAGTCGCCTTAATATTATATCTGCAAGTACAAGTTCTAAAAAAATATTCTTTAAAAATCTGAAGAACACTAAGTTCATATTAATAAATAATACATATTTACGAATGAGTTTAAGGAGTGCACCAACCTACAACACAGAAGCACTAATAATTATAGGAATAAATTGAACCAGTTCTAAGACATTACAAACTTATATAGAAACTTTCCAAACATGGACTTCATCTGTCTCTGTGCAAGGAATTATAAGGTTCAGCACAACAATTTCTTAAACATAAGCAAAAGCCACAGATTAAGTTGCAATCTGTCTGAATGACCCTGGAGTCCCACTATGTGGCAGTTGACTCTCCTTTGCTAAAACATGATCATATGATTTTCAAACTATAAACATTCCTAACCAAAAGACTAGACAGAACAAGCAAAGGTGATATCTTCCCTCTCCAAGGTTGAGTGTCATGAGGACCTGACTGGAATTCAGCATACAAAAAAAAAAAATGCACCTAATCACTTAAAAACACTCTCATAAAATGTGTTATGTGTTATGCTTCAACCATTCACTGTTACGTATTGATATACTCTGTTAAAGGAATTGTTCACCCATAAAATGAAACTTCTGCCATTATTTACTAACCCTCATGTCGGTCAAAAAAAACTGTATGACTTTATACATTCATCTTCGGAACACAAATTCATTTTTAATATTCTCTCATCTTTTTTTTTTTTTCATTGAAAATCCATGCAACCAAAATTCCACATTTTCAGGCTTTAAAAATTCATGAAAAGATGTAAAGATGTAAAAAAAAAGTAATCCATATAAATTAAGCATTTTACACCAGGTCTCTGAAGAGATGCAATAACTTTTATGGTGAACAGATAATATTTCCTAGTGAATTGGTACTAACAGTGTGTGGAAATAAATAGTACTGTACTGTAAGTGGGCACAATAAATGATTTAATTTCTCACTTTTATGAATACTACATTTCAAGTCAGTGAACCTAAAACTGGAACATACTTACATTTTTGAGTATATTGCCATGGGTAAATCTGGTCATTCTAGAAGATTTCTGAATCACAGTGAAGATTTCATTAGCTCAAGCCTATCCTGTCGTTCATGATGCTCACTTAATGAGTTGCAATGAGAAATTAGTTATTCAGTCATTGTACAATCTTACTGTGGTAATGAACAAAGATGCATTCAATACGCCACTTACGGTATTACCTCGCACTGATAGCACTGACATTTCTCTAGAGACGAATATCAGGCCAATTTACAATTAATGATAAACCAACACAACAGAACAAACTCAGCCCACTTACTTTGTCAACATGAGTCAAGGTAAGCCAGTTTAACTCAGAGAAGAAGGTTTAAGAGCTTCATGTGTAAGAAGTGCCCTGTAATCACATCATGAATGAGTCCATTAAGCTCTAATGGAACTGATAACAACCTGAGAGGAAGCAATGGTCCCATTATGAGAAATATTTATAGCAGATACAAAATTGCCCCTCTATCATTGTCATTATGACTTTTGACAATTATGTCTGTACGTCATGAGCATAAAGAAATAAAGGGACGGAAATTGCACTTCACAGTATTATTTGATGGAGGGCACGGCTAGTCGTATGTGTGCTGTTTTTACCAGCAGGTACAGATGTAAACAAAAGCTCTAAGTGTTCATTCAAAGCCTGGTTCATCAAGGCGCAGATCACTGAGATTAATCAGAACAAATTACTTAAGTGCATAATGTGCGAACATCACAAATTCCCTTTCAAGTTCATTCATCCAGTTTTAAATTGTGTCCCTTGAAATTTTGTAATACTTAACAATTACTTAAGTAAGGAATAATTGATGACAGGCCATTGAAATATTAGAAAGCAATGCACACCCGAGGTTGTGAATTAAATCGAATTATTGCACTGCTTAGTGGAATTCTTGATTCTGATTGGTCAGTCGCAACATTCCAAAGTATGCTATTCCTCGACAACAGCAGGTAAAAGCTGATAACACAGTCTAATCCAGGCAACTGAAGTCAGTGCTATATGCTTGCTAGGAACAGTTTTCTTTGCGGACGTTGTGCGTTTGGTCAGCTAATAAAATATTAAAACTCGAATCAATATTATGTGCACAATAATTTAATTATGTCATCCTGGTATTGCCGACTCGCTCTCTCTTGTTTTCATGACTGTTTTGTACACTGTAATAGATTATAAGATAACTAAAAAACTTGTAAGATTTGAGCTCTTTTATCTTGACCCATGTTTCACAATTCATTCCCAGCGCAATGCTGTACCAGGTGAGCTACCAAGCAAGTTTGCTATGATAGAAAAGCAATACATATGGAGCTGGTTATGTGATGCAAAAGTCTAAATGTTTTGATTTACAAATCAAACACTATAGTAAAAGTGTTTTGCAGTCATAACATAGTATTGTGCAAGCAACCATTAGACAATAAGTCTTTGTTAATTGATAATCTACAACCATAATCATTATTTGTGTAAAAAGGAATAAAAGTTGTTGGTGTTTTACTGTCTTGTGTTCATTTCAGTTGAAAACTACAGTGAATTGTATATATAGGTAGTTTTTTTTTTTTTTGAGTTTTGCAAAAATGTAGAGAGAGGCACATTTTTCCAGTGAGCCTATACGTTTTTGTGTCTTTTTATGTCTTTATAAATACTAATAAAAAGCAGATATAGTATGATAGTAATATGCATGCTAAAAAAATCAATTTCATGACCCCTATTCCTGTTCTTCCATACCACACACAATACTTTCCTCCAATTTTTTTTTTTTTTTTTTTTTTACGGTGGTGTGATTAGGCTGTTATGAATGTAATGGCATTTGAACACATTTGTGACACGACATACCAAAGCATTCATCTAAACATACAGTTCACATTAGCGACTGTGATTCTGTTCCAAGTGCCATCTGCCTACAAACTCTAGTAGAGCATGATGAATGATGTGGAAATGATTTAGGGCCCAGTGGACAGAAGGGGTTGATAATGGACCACCTCATTTGGATTGTCCTGGCAGTTGCCAGGATAGAAGGAAACAAACAGTGTGGTTTGAAAACACAGCAAAGACTACTAACTAGACGGTTATGAAACAAGATCTCCCCAACCACACCAGATGACTATGTGTTTCAAGCATTTCACTGGCCTTGTTAGGCTCTAATAGTGAATCACAAATCACAATGTGAGGCAGACCAATGTGGTGATATGATAAATGATTCATGCATTTAAAACAGCATGTGATAACAATGCCCTTATCAGGTCTTATTCCAGCATCAGTCTCACACAAGCACAACAGCAGTTCCCCAGAGCATCAACACCTCTACACATCTGTTTTCCACACTGTGCTCCTTTCTCCTGCACAACAATCTTTAAAAGAGCGGACAAGGTATTAAAGCCACAGAGGTGAGAAGTCTATGGTGAAACAGACAGATTTGTTTTGTTAAAGGCAGGACAGAAGCTTGGCCTACAGCCTTAAAGAGGATTGAGATAAATAAACTGATTAGAAAATAAAGCGCTAATGCACCAAAGCAATTCATGTCTGCTCAACGATCCAGTCCAGTGTAAACATTGGATTTGTTTAGGCAGGTTTACAACAATTGCTGTACTGAGAATATTAGAACATGGTGGGCTACATTTTCTAGCTACATGTTCTAAGAGTTTTCCCTCAACAAACTTCTAATTTGTTGTTTATTGATAGTAAGTAGTTGTTGTATAGATGGTTGTGCATTAATATGTGCTTTAAAAGTATTAATAAACAGTGTGCTAATATGTAATATGCATCCTAATAAGAAACTAGTTAATAGTGAATAGTGTTCCCTAATCTAAAGTGTTCCCAAATGGTCATACTTTATTTCAAGGTCCAATTTTCACTTACTTTCACCTCAATAAACTCCTAATTATCTGCTTATTAATAGTTAGTAAGGTATTTGTTAAGTTTAGGTATGTAACCTTCGAGCTAACCTTCAAATAGTTGTAAACATCAAGTCAAGGCTTGAAGAAATTCACAGTAACCAACCCGATTATGTGATTTTGTATGAATTTGTACAAAGAAACTAGAAAAAAATATGTTTAGTTCCACCCCTAAACTTAACCATCAGTGAAGTGTAAACAGATCGTATGAAATTGTATGAATGGCATTGTATAAATGTATATATATATATATTATTTGAATTTATTTATTCACCATCTTGATATCATAATTAATCAAAAAAACATTATACAAGCACATATTTTAATCTACAGCATGGCAGGCCTTCTCTGTCATATCTGGTTCCATGTCTGGCCAACCATACCAGCAGCCCTTCTACACAGCAAGCGAATTACACAACACAAAAATTAGAACACACCCATTACAAAGAGCAAAGTTTCAACACCGTTTGTTTATAGTGTATACATTGTATTTGATTATAATGGGAGTGTTCTAGATTTATTATTTTGCATCAGTCATTTGCAATGTAGCTGAGGTGTACTATAAAACACCAACACTGTGATAAATAATAATAATAAAAAAAATCATATTAATAATACAAATGTGGGGAATTCTTACCAAGAAATATTCAATACATTCAACCAAAGACACTGCAGTCAAAGAAAAAATATATATATTTTAGGGGCAAACAGGATCTTTTATGACATTTTTGCAAAGAAAATGATTTGAAATAGTAGCATGTTTTTGAGTTCTTGCCAACAAATTGATTTTAAAGGAACAGTTCACTCAAAATTGAAAATTCTGTCAATTCTGTCAAATCATTTCATGACATTTCAAATGAGATATTAGACATCTATACAAGAAAATTAGATGATCTGTACTGCCAAGCGCCAAACATGTGCCAATATGATGTTTGAACTACGGTAAACTCCAAGTTTTCTGAAGCCATAAAATAGCTTTAGGTGGGAAACAAACCAAAGTTCAAACTCATTTTTATGAGAATCTGACATCCTTGATTTTCATGCATCATGTGACCAAATGCAACACGACCTGTTTGGAAATGGCACATTTTAAATTTAAAAGCTACAGCAAAAGGGAAGATTGTCACGACAACTTAATTTTTTTTTTTTGTCTGTCCTTTTGTGGTGATGGAGAAATAATACGGGGATGAAACAACATTATTAATGAATGACAAATTTTGAATCTTTGAGTAAGCTATTCCTATATATACATCAATATAAGTTTTGACTGTTTCAAAATATCATACTTTGATGCAACATCATTACAATTCATATACTTAAAAATAATGGGTTCAGTTCATCAGATGCATGTTCTGTTACACAGATTCAGCTTTCCATCTCTCCTGCTTCCAAAGCATGGCTTGGGTTCTCCTGGGATACTCTTGGCAAGTTCATTCCTAGATATTCCAAGAGGTTCGGAAGTTTGAATGCAGAGAGATGAGCATAACAGATGCTTTGCCTCCCTCACTGAAGAATTTGGCGCCACTTCAGTTTGGCTGCAAGAAACAGGCCTTACACTCACATGAAAATAGAAGGCAGACCCATGAATGCATGATTTATCGACTTCCATGATTACTGTCATGCTTGGATAATATTACATGATGCCAATTTTGGAAAATCTGTTTGAAATATTCAACAGGATGTTTTGTTTTGGCAGACAACCTCAAACAAATAAGTTCATGGTCTTTGATCCGTTGTGGCGATGAAGTATTTCCCTTTTTGAAAAAAGTCCAACTGGATTTTGCAACGTTTAGCACTTTGTAAGCACTAAAGAGTCTTTCATCTGCAGTTATTATAAATTAGCCACTACTATCTCACCTTTACCACAGAAAGACTGAATTATCTCTCACTCAAAAGGCAAAATTGGTCAAAAAATGCCAGATTTTTCTCTTTTTAGTTAACTGAACACTAAACCAGGACCTAAATGTTTCTCTCACTCTCCACGAAGCACACACAAGCACAAAATACACACCATGTGCACAAATAACAGACACCACAAAACAAAGTCATTACAAATCTCAACAGGCATTTACCGATATCTACATATTTAACAATTATAAATTAAAATTGTGCAAATTGCCCCACATAGTTATCAGCGAAAATCATCATCATTATCATCACGTGTTTGATGATCTAAAGAAAATATAAATGTGCATCATAATGCACACAAATGCCACAATATGGGGCATCAGCTGCTCATTGTCATTAAAGGTGAAGTATGTAATTTATACGTCATTAGTGACACTAAACAGAATTGGAAATATTAATTTTCATAACAGACTCTCTATGTTCCAATTGTTCAGACCAAGTTCATTTCAATAACTGAGAAATCCCATCTGTTAGCATTCTCAGTCAACTTAAATGTAGCTGCTTGATATCTACATGTTTAGTCGTCAGTGAGGAAAGATGATTTTTGCCTCTATAATGGTGTAGTCACAGCATCTACCAGCATAGATTAATTGCCAATATCAACCAGACAAACCTTAACCCTACGGTTCAAACAAAAAGTCCCACCCCAAACTCTTTGTTATTGTTATGGCTCAGCTGGGCCACTCAAACAAACAGATTTGGTGGCACTAATGTCGTAGAAATTACACACTTCACCTCTACACTTCGCTGCAATCTGATATCAGTCTCTTGAGGTTGCGTATTTATTTATTTTTTTTATAGCATATCATATCTTGAACTGAGCATGACAAACATCCTCTGAGTGAGGAACCATTTTGATCGATGTCTTAGGTTGTAATTTGTTCAAAATTTTCTCTTCACTTTCTGGCTCTCGTCCTCCTACACTTCCTGAACATCTTTCAAAGCTCTATGGCAAAGTATTTGAATGCCTATTGGGAGATGAGAAGTATGCGAGAAAAGAAGCAGTTGCTAACTAATACTGACTCTTGAACATATCAACATATCTGGTGGACAGTCATCTCCTCTGACCACTGACACAGGGAAATCAGATCTGTCATACTACTCCATTAAGGCATTGACCCAGACCCTTTGAAGCATTTCACATATGGCTGTAATTTGCATGCTTGAGTATACCAAGCATATTTTCTTGAAGGGAGCAAATCGCCGTGATTAATAGTGGCACATTCATCTAATGTTTGCCTGAAGTCCTGTTCACTATACAGAATCTGCTTTAAGCAACTTTCACCTCTGAGGATTGGGTGACTGATTTGTACTTCACTTACTCTGCAAGATGAATCTTTGTGTTTCTGTTTTAATATTGGGGTCTATGACCTACAGAAAAAGGCACACGGGTAATACCTGTCAATACTTGATCAGTCTATATCTATAGCTTAGCTTGGCAATTAATTTCTAACAAAGACAAAGATGGTTTTAATTAAACTACACAAACACAGCTTTATGTGTTACATGTACCCAAAAGCATCAATTGATTCCAAAATATATGCAAACAAAAATGCTGGTGTGTTGGTGTCACCACAAGGCTTCTTTGCTTACTTAACCAGCATAATGTCCTTGACCAATCAGCTTCACCCATTTTTGGCTTTGCTGGTCCATCGGCACCATATTAGCATAAACCTGTATGGAAAGTCAGGTCCAAGTCAGTCTTTTCTACAGGGACATGTGGGGTTCCTTCGGTTCAAATGGAGCTTATGCACTCTGGAATGCATTACCCGGTTTAGTTAACTTTTTGACAAGTTCAGTTAAGTCTCTTTCTTAATCTTCCATTCATCCAGAGGTGCTGGTCATAGATGTTTGCTTGTGATGGTTCCTCTTGGACCCTGCAGTCCTATTGGGTTTTCTCTTCTAAATCATCAACATCACAGACAGCTATATAAGACTAGAGGTAAGACTCTGTTCTTCATCATTGAGTTTGTTAGCATGTACATTTGTGCAAATCTTTAACATATGTCCACCTTCTGCTCACCGCTGATCCTGTCTGACTGGGACAATGTCAACTGAGCACCATTGTAACGTGATGAACGGGTGCCCATCATGCGTCCATCAGAGAGGACAGTGCTCTCACAAACTCACACACAAACACACACACATTCACACGCCTCTTGCTCCTTGCTTCAGGACCCTCAGCCAGAAGAAGCGAGGGTGGTTGGGATAAGGGTCTTCTTCTGTGAGACATCTGGAGCTCACAGATTGCTCTTGGCATTGTCCTGTTGAACGCTACAACACTTTCCTATGTCTTCTGTTATCGAACTGCAGGTGGAACTATCTTGTGGTGTGGAGGTGAACTGCAATCCAGTGCCCATACCATTCTGGCTGTTGGACACTAGCATCTGCTTTTCTTCTGGACTGCCGAGCCGGGAGGTAGTGGTAGCGATATCAGGCAGCCGCGAGAGGTTGGAAGGAGGGACCATGATGCTGCCACTCTTCATCTGAAGGGACTGGCTGTAGGTGTGACGGTACTCCTCCTCTATGTCCCTCCCAAGCTTCCAACGTCTCCATTTCTTCAGAATCTCAGACTGAACCTGACCAATCAAGAAGATGCACAGAATGGTTAGGAAACAGAGTGAGAGGACGGAGCCATCTTTGCGAGATTGTGTACAATAAATAAAGAGAATCAAACTTACCTCCTTGTTGACGAAGCAATATAAGATGGCTACCAGCAGCCCCTGTGAACATGTCAGAGCATGAATAAGCAATTAAAAAAGTTGCTGCTGAAATGTCCAGGGATGCATTTCCCCTACAATGACATACAGCTTGTTGCTTAACAACCATGGTACAATGCATTGTTGAAGAAATGATGTAGCTAGTCATGACTGTTTCCCAAAACTGTATTGATTTTTTTGCACATCGGTCATTTGTCATTATTAATATTACACAGGTCATGGAGTAATAACTTCTGCTAATGAATTGGTTTGTGATGGAATTACTGTCAGATTATTGCCATAAATAAGGAATACAGCATCTGAGGATAACTGTAGTATATTTGTTCTCCATTTGTTTTGTATTCAAAAGCCAATAAGGATGAAGTGTCGACAGATGGAAACATAACATTCAAGCCTTATGGCCTCACTTGTTCTCTCCCTTACTCTGAATCTTTACGCATGTGAAAAGTCTCATCAGGGCAATTCCTCCAGGCAAATTCGTCACATTGCAGCTGCGCTCCACACGAGTGTCATTACCAGTTTGTCAAAGGGTAAGTCAGCCAATTTGTAGCATCTGCTCTCTTAAAGCAATTAGTCCTGACACTGTAAAATAAGCTACATAATGTCAATTTTTTTTTTTTCAAAGCTGCTGCCCAATCAAGGGACATTTAAAATGCATTGCTAATTTGCAGCATATGGGGCTTTTAGGGAGATTTTAGCAGGGTGAGGTGATTTCTCTGTTTAGCCACGACTGAGTGGCATATCAAAAACATAATTTTTAATTTGTTATTATACCTGAGCTTGTTCTGAGCAATTTTGAGCTTGTTATGCATCTATCAGTGAGGGTCAGAGTTGTGCGGCATTCAAAATTTAACTCACTTGAGAGTGCCTTTTAGATTCCAATTCAATTTCTGAAAATGGTTTAGACTAATGAACTCAAATTCAGTAAATTCCTTGTCCCATCATTCCACTAAAACTTCACTAATTGAAAGTAAAACAAATCTAAAATTCAGAGTTTTGCTCAACCCTATTTAGAGCGATGGGTTATTAAGACTTCCTGACCTGGAAGGAGTTGAAGAAGAGGTCGATGAATAGCTTTGTTAGGCGCAGGGATAGAGCACCATGTGAGGTAGACTCATCAGTAACAAATGAAAACAGGACCGAATGGATCCCCAGTAACGGAATCAGGGTGAGGGTTGACTTAGCAAGCCTGAAATTGGGAGAAAATCAATAGACAGTTAATCTGGAAACAAATGCACAACATTGTGCAAATGCTCAAAGTTCACCCAAAAATACACATTCAGTCACACTTTATAGTTTGGGGACCAATTCTCACTATTAACCAACTATTAACTACGACTTTTGCCTCATTAAACTCCTAATTTGCTGCTTATTGACCCATTTAATCCCAAATTTTTCCCAGACATGCAAATATCCTTATCCTTATATATCCCTAATAGACATTTATATGACTTCATAAAACCTTATATATAGTTGTATGGGCTACTTTTATAATGCATTTATTGACAGCTCACTGTGTGTTTCATCAAAACATCTCTTGCGTTGAAGCAAAAGGAACTCATACAGGTTTGGAATAAACAATGCCAGGCATTTCACTTTTGGGTGAGTTAACCCTTTAACTGTAGAACACCCACCGGAACTTGTAGTCAGAATATCTCATTTGGTGCGCCCTCAGTTTGGACACGAGGATCTTGATGATGTGTATGAAGATGAAAAAGTTAATCTGGACAGAGGGAAAAAAAACAAAAAAAAAACATCATAATGCCCTGGTTAAGACCGTTATGTCACAAAACTGACACAACAGTTTCCTCACAGCACAACAAATGACTCAAGATGAGGGACTGGGGCAGCGAGGAGTGTAGGGGGAAGGAAGTCAGCGATGCTTGGCAGAGTCTGGGAATGGCATTCGTACAGTCCAGCCCTGGGAAAATTTAAACATAGGAATTCCTGCCCACTACAGGAACACTTGAGATGCTGACAGATACGCAGAAACATCACTGCACATTGCTAAATGCTCATCTGCACCTCATAGCCAATGTGAGCATTATGAATGCATGGCAATTTTGCACAGTATTGTGCGTTTCAATGCAATCATGTGGAAATAAGGCACTGGAGGAGGGGGAAAGTTATTCTTTGAAATCATAGCTGTAGACCCTAAAACATATTATGTGTGGTAGCTTCCTGATGTACTGAGAGTCGACATCATATGGAGCTGTGCTTCGTGCATAATGGAAATTACTTCAATTTTGAATGTTGTGCTTAATGCTAAGCTAAATGCAATGCAATTGGGTGTGATGGTGTGAGCATAGATGGAAACTGCAGGGTATAAAACATTTAACCTTACAGTGTTCTTCACATTCCTTCAGTTATGTCAGAAAATAGTCAAGCCTGGGTCACAGTAATATCAGTATCATCAAAATTCTTACTATGTGTCGTGTGGGTGTAAAGATTGGATAAAATAGGCAGAATTGGCCTTTTTTCATTTCATGAATGTGCATTTTATTTGAAATGGCCACAGGTTGTTGAATAGGAATGGCAGAATAGGAAATTCCGTTACTGAAGTTCATTAGTTTTGTAATTATATTGTCACTGTCTGCCTGCTGTGTAGGAGACGAGGAAACGAAGGAGCACGGAGACACAGGAGATTAACATTCAGTACTAGTTTAATAATCCATAATGTAGACTTACAGGCAGGAACACACACGTAGGACAGGGAATAGACGAACAATACCGGACAAGGAACAGAACACTCTATAAATACACAGGAATAAACGAGGATAATTAAGCACAGCTGAAACCACATGAACTCATAATGAACAGGAACAGAACCAAATATGGACAAATAGGAACTCAAACACGTGTCAGATCGCCCCCCTCCCGGAGGGCGCGTCCTGTGCCGTAACCGTACCATTGGGGGGGGGGGGCAGGGTGGAGACAAGGAGAGCCTCCAGGGCGGATCGGGAAGCCATGGCGGAGCTGGCCTTTCTGGAGGACATGGCGGATCAGGGGACTCAGGAGGCCATGGCGGATGGGCCTTGCCCGGCTTGGTCACCACAGCCATGGGCAAAAATGTTCTTGGGGGAAATTAGGTCCTTCAATGCCCGGAGGGATTCTGGAGGGGACTCAGGAGGAGCGGGTACTTGAGGAGCGGGTTCTGGAGGAACGGGCTCTGGAGTGAGGATAGGTGCCGAGAACTCTAGGGTTAGTGCCATATCCACGAGCTCTGAGATACACGCTGGAGTGGACTCTGGGGCTGGAGCCGACAGTCTCATCCTCCACAAATTCCTACTTTGGTTTGGGGTAATTCGGGCTGGCGGGCTTGAGTCAGCGGCTACCGGTGGGCTTGGGTGAGCTGCCGACGGCGGGCTTGAGTGAGCCGCGGACGGCGGGCTAGAGTCAGCGACGGACGGCAGGCTTGCCTGGGGAACGGCTGACGGACTTGATAGCAAGCTGGTTCTGGATCGGGGCTGGACACTCTCCAGACACCGGAAGATCCCTTCCCTCCAACTCAGTCCTGTGGTGTCTGGGAGGTCCACGGAGCGATAGTAGTTGGCCCTGATTCAGAACAGAGAATTCAGCGTGGCGTCATCCAGCGCCGTATTCGTGGCGATCCCGCAAAACTCCCACGCATATGCCATAAGCGGGAGGTCTCGGTGGGCAAGAGCAGAAAACCTTGCGGCGGTTTCCATAGAGAAACAGGGAAAAACAAAAGACTTTTAAAAAAAACAGGAAAACAAAACGGGGAAAAGGAGCGCCGAGTACTGTTTTTGGGTCCGGTATTCTGTCACGGTTTACCTACTGTGTAGGAGACGAGGAGACGAAGGAGCATGGAGACGCAGGAGATTAACATTCAATACTAGTTTAATAATACACAATGTAGATTTAAAGGCAGGAACACACACGTAGGAAAGGGAATAGATTATATTCCTTTTAATTTAGACTAATCATGCCAATTTATTCACGGTTACATTGAATTTTTAATAACACTCTAAGGTTTAATTTGTTAGCATTAGTTAACATGTAATAGCAATGAAAAATACTGCTAAAGTGTTTATTAATCATAGGTATTGTCAATTTCAACATTTACTAACACATTAAAAGGAAGATTTGCTTCTGTTTATTTAATGGGCCTGAGCCAGGGGCGTAAATTTCATCTGACAGTAGGGGGGGACAATAAACGTAAAATTTCTCAAGAGCAATTTTTGAAGGGGACACAAATAATACAGCCAAAATTGTACTTGTAAGGATAGATGTGTGTACATAGCATGGACACCGTGTTTAAATATGAGTTCATGGTTCACCACACGGTCATATTATAATTATTATTTTGCGTCATCCATAGTATTTTAGGTTTCGTCTGAAACCTAGTATGTCTCTTTCGCATTAATTCGACTGCATTAAACCCACTGATCTGCCACATAACATCATATTGAGCAAAACCCAACACGTAGGTCTACAATATTAGCCTAATATCAGTTCACACACAGGTTTATCACCATGTTAGTTGTAGTGGGTGAGCTATGGTATTAAGCTTGTTAACCTTATAATCACTCATAGAAAATACATCGGATGTCATAATTTTTTGTCATGAATTTATTAATGATCCAGCATCATCTGTGTTAAAGAGAAAGAATCATTTCACTCGATGTTTAAAGAGAATAAAACAGCCTTGATAGCCTAAGTTATAACTAACTTGCTCTCTCCCGCCGGACTCGTGTGTGTGCATCGGTAAAGAAGGAAAGCAGGCAGTGGACCAAACCACTGTGAGGAAAGGGAGGGGGGAATCAAAACATTTCTGAACTTAAAACGTTTTTTTTGCATTTATTTTGTTTTACTAATCACACAATTATTTTAAGTATATGTCCATTATATTATTTTCAATACACAGAGTCGCTTGTAATGATATTTTTAGGGGGGACAAGCCTCAGATGGGGGGGTCCTGTCCCCCCCGTCCCCCCCGGGATTTACGCCTATGGCCTGAGCTAACATGAACTAACTTTAAACGACTGTATTAACTGCAACTGTAATGGAATTATTAATTCTAATAACAAGTAACAAAGATACTGTGATGAATGTATTGTTCAATGTTAGGTAATGTTAGTTAATGCATTAACTAACGTCAACTAATGGGAGCTTACTGTCTCTATGTATTTTTCAATACATATCAAAGTATAGCAATTCACATCAGTTGAATCAACTCAGATCTAAATTTAGCTGTACAGTGCCACAAATGTCCACCATGTTTTTTGGATAACTTAAAAAAGAAATGTAACATTTTTGATATTACATCAAATTATTAAATACAGATTTCCGTAAGCTGTTATTTTACAGTATCCTTATTTCATGTTACATGTTCTAACTATAGTGATAACAGTATGCATAATTACTGTACAAGCAAATAACCCTAAACCAAACCCTAATTCTACCCATAACCTGATATGATAACACTTTATTTTAAGGTGTCCTTGTTACATATGTTACATGTACTCAGGGGCGTCATGCACTCATTATTTTTGAGGGGGGGGGGTGACAGCAGCCACAGCACTTATGTTCTTATGTTTAATTTACTTTTTTCTTTTTTATTCGAAACATTCCCAAACGCATTAACTATATCATGAAATATCTCGATTGTCACCTTTATAGATTATGTTAGTTGATCTATAGTGGTCGATGGTCAAAGTTACCTAATAATGTAATCTATTAACTATGCATAAAAACCTGTCTGTTTACTTAAGTAACAGATAACGGTGTCATGCCATAACATAGTTTTAATATGACTGACTTTATGTGAATGTAATATGTTTAATGTGAATTTAACATTGAAAGTTAATATGAATAAAAACATTGTAAGTTAGGCTAAGCTACTTATCATAACACTTTCATTGTACAGAAAGCGAGGAAAGAACATTTACATTATCAAAGAACATTTTCACTGACAGTCTAGAGTTCAAGCACTCTCAAAAACTCCCATTAAAATCACTGAAGCTGTTTACACTATGAAATTAATATCTTACTTACTGTTATGGTCTCAGGTAGATCAAACTCACGGAGAGCAGGGAATCCAAAATAACAGTCTTTAATAGAAATCCACCAGGAAACATACATGGAAAACTCAGGAATAATCCACTCAAACATGTAACATAGACAATAACTGGCAAATGAACTGGGGAGAAATCAGGACTTAAGAATACATGGACTAATGAGATAATTAATGGCACACCAGGTGGAGACAATGAACTGATCAAGACACAAGGAAAACTAGTGTGACATGTGACAGATCGCCCCCCTCCCGGGAAGGTGTGTCCTCACGCCGTAAAGAGTTCAACCTGAGGAGGGAGGACGGGGGCTCAGGAGGAGGGCGTGGAGCAGGAGAGAGGACCAACCAAAAACAGTACACAAAATAAGTCCACGGGGGAGTGGAGGGTGGGTGGAGCCAAGGGAATGCCAGGAGCAGGAGGAGACATGTGTTGAGCCAGGGACCAACCAGGACGAGGCCCCAGGGCGGAGTCAAAGGCGGGGGGAGCCAAAGTGGGAATTATGCCTTGACAGTCGTGGACACCCTGGGGACGACCGACGGAGATGCAATCCCCCATAGATGGAGACCCAGATGGAGCTGAAGAGCCAATGAGCCCACGCTCAGCCGATGGTCCTGGAGACCAAGGAGGAGCCGTGGAGATGAGCGTCCGAGGAGGAACCAGAAATCCAGAGGTCAAAGGCTGAGCCGGTGGGACCGAGGACGAAGGCGTAGCCAGGGCCAAGGACGAGCCAGCCGAAGCAGCAGGTGCAGGCAGGTCGACAATTGACCAAGGCGGAGCTGGAGGGACGAGGGAGCCCAGAGAAGATGTATGGCCGATGGTTTCCGGTGGAGCCGAGGGAGGGAGGAGCCAAGGTTGAGCCGAAGTGTCGACGGGCCAAGGTGGAGCAGGGGGCACAGAGGCTAGAGGCGGAGACAGTGGATCCTCTGTGTAGGATGGAGCTGATGGCCCGAAGACACTCTGCATATCCAGCTGGACAGTAGGAGGTGCAGAGGGGCTGAAGGACAGCAGTGATGACGGAGCTGAGGAACTGGCTGAGTGAGGAGGCGGGAGAGGGAGGCTGGGCGGGAATTCAGGAAATACAGGAGACACAGGAGTCGCTGGAGAAACAAGAATATCTGGAGAAACAGGGGAGCTGGGAAAAACCTCACTAAGAAAAGTCAATAAGGTTGTCCTCAAATAAGTCCTTCAGTTCCTCTAAATGACTGCCAGTGATTGCTGGCCCCTCAACCACGGCGGAGGAGGAGTCTCCTCCCAGCACTCGAGCTCCACGAGAAATTCCTCTGCAATGATCCGCAGTGTTGCCAGTTCGCACACCTGGTCAGACTCTTGAAGAGAGACTTATGACCTTGTCCTCGGCCCAGGTTCCTCCATCGCGGCGTGCCGACCTCCTCGGTCTGCGGTGGGCTTGTGCGACAATCAAATCAGTGAACGCAGATTTGAATTTAGCAGCCGATGATATGATCACTTTGAATGGGCATAACGCCTCTGCATGTACTTATTATTATAATAACAACAAATTATGCATAATTACATGCAAGTAACCCTAAGCCACACCCTAATCCTGACCCTAACCATAAATACATGTACTTAATTAATATTACTCAGTATTTAAATATATAAGTACACTGTAATGTGGACACCTTAAAACAAAGTGTAACCCCTGATATTATAGTAAGTTGTTAATTAATATTATCTAGTACTTAACTGTATATTTACTCTAACATGGAGACCTTAAAATAAAGTGTAGTCCGAATTTCTATATTATTTCTGATAATATTGTGTACCATTACTGGTTTATGGAATATTAATTCAGTTCTGAATGATGTGCAACCATTCAACTAATGTAGAGGACTTATTCCAGTTATTCCAGTGACTTCCAGTCTTTTCAATCATATAGATTCGTACACTGACTGATACAAAAACTCTTCCTATGAGGTGTTAATGAGGGAGGGACACTGAGTAAATGTTTGATCCTCAAGTCTTATTCAGTGCTGTTTGGTCAGCAAGTCTCACTAAACAACTAACTGAATCGTGTTTTGTGTTGTACCACATTCATTCTTCATAATTAATGGTGTTCTAATTATGTGTTAATCACTCTGCAATTACAGCTAATTACACCTATAAAACTTTAGTGCTACACTCTTTTAATTGCATTATTTCTGAACCTCAGCCTCCCGGCCCTTTCCTTTTTAAACACTGGGTCGCTGAACCCGTGGAGACATATGAAGGATGAGTCTGCATTAGAGTTTACAATAATACAATTCATTTCTAAGTAAAAAAGCATATTCAATGACAAAACAATATATATGATGGCCTTGTTTGATGGGGAATTGATTGTTTGTTTGATTGATTGATTGATTGATTGATTGATTGTTTGTTTGTTTGATTGATTGATTGGAAATTGTGATATCAGCATATGACATACTGTATATGGAGCTGTTGTGTTTATGGTTCCTGAACCCATTCACCCTCTTTCCTTCTGCTTTCCTGTCCAATCACCAGTATCCTAAATAATCAAGGCTAAAAAGCAATTTTGAATTCATATTGACTTCTAGGGTGGAGGTAAAGTGGCATTAGCAGTGCTCTGAATATGGGACACTCGGGCAGATAAGTACAGCTGAGAGAGGCTGATGAGGGATCGAGGATCGGGACTCACTCACCAACACGGCCAGCAGGATTGGCGAACGAATAATCCACCAGTACTCCATGTTAACATTCTGCACCCAGCATCTGGTCAACAACAAGAGATCAAATACATGACTGTGAATGAGCAAATATATGGCATATATGTTCAATAAAAATACTCAATATAGACAAAATGTAGTTAAAAAATTAAGTTTACTGAAGCAACATAGGTTTACTTGATTATCCATAGGGTTTTTTTAATAGAAAAAAAAAAAAAAAAATCATGTTAAATGTTAGTATCAAATATGACAGAGCAGTCTTTTAAGGAACATTTAATTGTATGTCTCTGAATCATCACTGAATTGCATTGCATTATTATTTTTATTTATTGATTTATTTTTTTGTCCCCAACAATAAAAAAATACAGAGCTTTGATAATAAATCGAAGCATTTAAATATCATCTTACTAGACATATTAATCTAGGTGAGATATAGTGTGACAAACTATTTTTTGCAAGTAGTCTCTTATAAAGATTTCATTAACAGAATCAGAACTTTATCTTACTTTTTGACCATATAAATATCAGCAACTGAAGCAAATTGCATATTTTTTCTCAGTTTAGGCCTCTGAATAAAACGTACTCGGTTACTGTCGTAACCTCGGTTCCCTGAGATACGGAACGAGTACTGCGTCTTGTTAAAGACGCTACGGGAAAAAGCATTTTTTCTCCTGAACTGAAGCCTTATTCAATCACGCAGTGAAACTGCACGGCCATTGGTTCGTGTAGTGTGTTAAAAACAAACCGACTATGGCAACGAAGCCTGCCAGAGCCCGCCAGAATGGGCGGGGCCATCTGGCTATGTAAGCGGCCGTTCGCCATAGGATCTCAGGTTTCTTCGACTGAAGCGACGACTGAGTCGTGCAGCTACCCAGCACGGCAAAGTACACAATACTCGTAACCGAGTACGTTCCCTGTCGATACTCCACTCGTACGGCGTCTTGTTAAAGACGCTATGGGAACCCAGTACAATCACGCCGTGCTGGTAGAGGAACGACTCCAATTTATACCTCCTCAAGCATTCAATGCCCATAGGGAAGCATAACAATATACTCCAAGGCTAAAACGGGCTAAACTCATAGAGGTCACGCCCGGCCTGGGTAATTGTTCCAGAAGACTCTTGCATTTCCGGCACTCCTTGGGCCAAAACCTGCAAGCAACCAATCAGAGAGCTTGAGCGCCGTGCAGTCGAGGATTCTCCATCAGAATGGTTCCCATGCGTAAAATGTGCCATTAAGCAGAGAGGACTCTGGCCTGTAAGGCCGGTACGTCCAGGTTATAAAACCTATAGCAAATGTGGACGGCGAGGCCCAGCCGGCCGCCGCACAGATCTCTGTAATAGCCACACCGCTAGACCACGCACTCAATGAGGCAATGCCTCTTGTGGAATGGGCTCATACTCCGATGGGGCATTGTAGGCCCAAGGAAGAGTACGCTAGAGTAACAGCATCCACTATCCACCTGGAGAGCCTCTGCTTCGTAACTGGAGTCGTTGGGCCTGAATTCCAGGCAGGCAGGGCTAATGGAGAGCGCCTGCAGGTCTCCTACTCGCTTGACCGACGCTAGTGCTAAGAGCAGAGCAGTCTTTAGCGACAGTGACCGGAGGGTAGTGGACTGTAGGGTTGGGGGGGGGTCTTCAGGGCCCTCAACACCGTGGGCAAGTCCCATGTAAGGACTGTGAGGGGCCGAGGTGGATTCCGCCTCTTGGCACCCCTTTAAGAAGCGGACAACCGAAGTGTTCCTGCCCACAGATTGGCCTGCTATAGGGGCGTGTGAGGCCGCTGTAGCTGCTACGTAAACCTTGAGTGTGGACGGGGAACGTCCTTTATCCAGAAGCTCTTGCAGGAAGGACAGAACCACCGATAAGTCAGAGGTAGACGGGTTTTCACCGCGGTCTAGGCACCAAGTGGAGAACACAGACCATTTAAGGGCATAGAGGCATCTTGTAGATGCTCTGGCCTCAGAAATGGTGTTCAGCACACTCTCTGGGAAGTTCGCAGGCTCCCGTCAAGCGGCCAAAGGTGCAGGGCCCACAGATCGGGCTGAGGGGGCCATATTGTCCCGTTCGCACCACTGGCAGTTTCTTCCTCCTCAAGTTTTTAGCTCCATATTCCCTCTATATAATATTACATGAGCCATAAAAACCTGCTGATGCATCAAATTTGTTACTTAAAACAAATCACATATGCAAATTTTATTTGATGTTTAGAAAGGAATACTAGCTTACGATTTTACTGAATACTCTACATACACTGTGTATAGTGCTATAAGCTAATTTGTTGTCGCATGACTTCATAATACATATTTGTTTTAATTCAGTACATCATTAAGAACACCCAGTCATCCTCTTAATGTAAGAACAGTTGCACATTTTTTTAACTCCAATTTTGTGTATAAAATGTCTTTTGGCAGTTCGATTAAATAATGCATAAAGAACTAGATGTTAAAAATTGTGGCTGATATTACTTCCGGTTCATTCATCACACTAGAAATGGAAGGTCAAATAAAGTGCATTGCAGTGTGCCATTTTGTTGTTTTGACAACTATTTCAGTGCATGTACTCTTAAAAATAAAGGTGCTTCATGATGCCATAGAAGAACCTTTTTGTCTAAATGGTTCCATAAAGAACCGTTAACATCTGAACCTTTCTGTTTTACAAATGGTTCTTTGTGTCAAAAGATTATAAAAAAGGTAAGAAAGAGATGGTTCTTTAAATAACCTTTGACTGAATGATTCTTTGTGGAACCAAAAAATGGTTCTTCTATGGCATCGCTGTGAAGAACCTTTTGAAGCACCTTTATTTTTAAGAGTGTACAGAGAACCTGCACACTGAACATGCTGCATTATCTCAGTATTTGGAGTGATAGTGTGGAAAAAACCCCAGCAACACTGCAACAAATAGCCTCACATACACATGACATGACAGATGACATGCTGTCTGAATGGGGAAAATGTGCAGCTTATCAACAGGAAGGAGTGATTCTTTTATCTCCTCAGGTCGGGTAAGTTCAGCTGGATGGACGGGGAACAGTATGAACCTGTCCTCAACGCCTAGTAGGCCATGACACAAAGTGTGGTCACAGATATACAAACTACATGATTTATGTCAGTCTCTGTGCTTTCTGCTGAGTTATAGAAAAACTATAGAAAGGGGGCTGGGATAGTCCTTGTGAGAAAGAATTTATTATGGAAATAATATACTTAAAGTGATGGTTCACCCAAAAATGAAAATCTTGTCATTATTTACTAATCTTTAAGTTGTTCCAACCCTGTATGAGTTTCTTTCTTCTGTTGAACACAAAAGAAGATATTCTGAAGAATGTTGGTGACCAAACAGTACTAGCCACTGACTTTCATAGTATGAAAAGACAAGAAAAAAAAAATACTATGGATGTCAATGGCTATCGTTAGCTGTTTGGTTACCAACATTCTTCAAAATATCTTCTTTTGTGTTCAACAGAAGAAAGAAACTCATACAGGCTTGTAATTTTTAGGTGAACTATCCCTTTAAAGTGTGAATGTAATGTTTTCAGGACAGTCAACTGCATATCAATTGCAATTAAGTGAAAATGTATTATAGTTTTAAATTATATTTAATACAATTAGACAACTATAGAGTGTATACTATATTAGGTTTTTTTTGTTAGTTTTGTGACCTAAGTTTGAGACCATTACAACTGTAATTTTTTGATAAGCATGTTTGATTCATTGTTTCTTTGAAATTATTCAAAATTCAGATTCAACAATCATTTAGCTTGTCATTAAGTGTGAGGTTTTATTTATTAAAATATGTTAGTACAAAAATATGCAGGCAAAAACATGGCTATTTGACCAAAAGTATGGTTGAAGCAGTAAAGCAGACATTTTTTTTAGCTTTATCATCAAGATCTAATAGAGTATATATACAGTAGACAAAGCCATGTTTAATAAATACCATATGGAAACTCCATTTTACATTTAAGATACAATTTGTTTTTCTCTCTTCACACAATTTATTACGAATGTGCTACTTACAATACATCTGATGTATGGCAGACTAACTTACGGGAATTGTGTGCAGCAGTCAGGTTTTGAAATATGGATGAAATAGATAATTTTAAATATGTAACCTCAACACTCCCAAAGGGTCATTAAAATAAATTTACATCTTGAAAGCCCTTCCAACAATAACAGTGAATGAGTGAAAGATTTATGAGATTTTACGCGCACAATGTGAAATGTTGGCTGCTACAAGCAAAACCGAAAGACTGGAGTGGATGTTGAAGATATATAAAAATGCTAAATACTCATTTATCATGGAGAGACTGAAAATCTGCCTAGCATCACAGCATTTGACATAGTATCTGGGTAGCTTGTGTCCACAATTTATGTATTTGATTTGTTATAAAACAAAAGCTACAGTGACAGAGTACTGATGTCGGCCAACTCTCCAGCTACAAAAAACACACTGACTGTTTGACGAGAGCTGGCTTTCATCAGTCGCAAACACACTCATCCCACGTGGCTCCAGAACTTACTCTTCATTCTCATACAAGTACTTCACGATCACCCACGGCAACACGAATATCAGAGGGGCACCTGAGGGAGAAAGAGAAAGAGAGAGACCTTGTGATACAAGGCATAAACCATCTGCCACACTCTGTTTGGACATGCTATGTATGAGGAAGCTTTTAAACCCTGTTAATGAGTTCACAGCGTAAAAGCTCTGAACCTCTCACCCCAGCCGATACACTGGTAGATGCCGAAGTAATTCCTCTCTGTCAAGACTGTGACGACCAGAAGGCTGTGCAGGTAGATGCCCTCCACCAGCAGCCAGTAGTTGTTGGCCAGTATGCTGTACTGCATCATCACCATTGCAACCCTGCAGCCGACCGCCGTCTGAAACGCATACGTTGTTTTTGGATCAATGAAAGCTTTTCGCTAAATTTTAACCTGCCACCTCCATTCAGATTTATTTGCACAGTAAATAGGTATTTAACCCACATCTATACTAACATGCATTTTAAGGAATATTCCTGGTCATTTACAACATACTTCAAGGTTTACAAGCAGCATATTAGCATAAAAACTTCCATAAAAATGTTTGTAGCATTAAAGGCCTGATTTACTAACAGCTTTCACCAGTGCAAACCCTATTTTGGCATTAAACTACTGTCAGGGTTTATTAAAGACACAGTGAAAAATTAGCAATGAAAGGTCAGTTATTTTTGTGGCTAACTTTGTTGCTTATGCATTTATTGGAGGCGCAAAAATTATTGGAGAAAATTTAAATAAATCATATACTGTACTACACAAATAAACAAACTACACATTGACATTGGTTACCAAAACAGCTATCAATTCAATTCAAAAGTCTGGGGTTTGTAAGTTTTTTTAATATATACTTTTATTCAGCAATGATGCATTAAATTGATCAAAAGACCATAGAGAAAATTAAAAAGGAGACATTTTCTATTTCCAATAAATGCTTGTTTTTCTCAACTTTCTTATCATCAAAGAATCCTGAAAATAACAAAAAATATTAAGCAGCAAGTGTTTTAACATTGTTAATAAGAAATGTCTCTTGAGCAGTAAATCATCATATTAGAATGATTTCAGAAGAATCACGTGACACTGAAGACTGGAGTAATGATACTAAAAATCGCTCCGGTTACTAACATAACCTCGTTTCCCTGAGATAAGGGAATGAGCATTGTGTATGGGGTAAACTCCTGTTTACTCTGTTACTGAAGCCTGATTTGAAAGGGCAGAGTCCCGAGCATAGCTGAGGACTTTTAAACATAGCTATTTCCACCGTAGGGAGAAATAAGGACTGCCCGGCACCTGAACCGCTTTTAGAGAAAGGAATTTGTTCTGTGCCCAGAATAGGAGGCGTTAAGCCAACCTGTAAAGGGAGTGAGACCTCAGACCACCTTGACGATTGATGTAGGCTACCACTTTTGTGTTGTCTGAACGGACCAGGACATGGTGCCCGCGTAGACCCGGCAGGAATGTGTTCAGGGCCATAAAAACTGCTAGGAGCTCTAGACAGTGTAAATACTCTTGGAGGTCAGTCCCAACCGTACGCCTGACTGAAACATTCGTGAAGTTGTCCAAGGGGCCACAGCTTTGATACAGCGATGGTTTACCTTGATATAAAAGCAGCCCAGGTGCCAAGCGTGGGACGGGACTCTGGCTTTGAGCCAAAATTGGAGAGGCCGCATGTGAAGCAAGCCCAAGGGAATCGCAGAGGAGGCGGCCTCCATGAGGCTGAGTAGCCTCTGGGGACGAGATATTCCTGGTTTTAGGGACGCCGCCAGTCACTGAATAGTCAGGGACCATTCCAGCGTGACCCAAGCCCGCATCTGGGCAGAGTACAAAATCGTCCCCAGAAAGACCACTCGCTGTCTGGGGAAAAAATTACTCTTCAGAAGGTTCAACCCGAGGAGCTCCAAGTGGCTGAGTAACAGCGCTCTGTGAGCGAGTAATTCCTGTTCTGATCTGGCCAGGATCAGCCAGTCGTTGAGGTAGTTGAATATGCAGATTCCCATCTGCCTCAGAGGGGAAAGAGCCGAGTCTATGCACTTCGTAAAAAAGTGCGAGGGGCCAGAGACAGTCCATTTTCCACAGCAAATTTGCTCTCTTGAGTATATGGGTCCGCTATCACAGTGGTAAAACATTTGTTCCCTTATGGTGCACCTGCAGGGCGTGATCCACCGGGAACCAAAACTCCATCGCTAAGAGGTGTTCAGAGGGATGAAGGGTGAAAGCGAGCTGTTTTTGAGGGAGTTCTGGGTGAGGCGAGAACTGACCCTTTCCTCTTCCTTTCTGATGGGTTAGGACGGCTTTTGGGGCTCAGGGTCCAGCACTAGTCAAGGGCGTGGGCCTTGTCGCTTTGGATAAGGAAAATACTTTGCCGTCTGGGGGCGCTGCTGAAACCCAGGCTCAGCGTGGGCTTTGCAGGCTGAAGCCTGGTTTATACTCGGCGCGTCCACAAGTTCGCTTGGGTACGCGCGCCAAATATGACGTCATCGCGGTGTTGGCGGAAGTTCGCTTTGAGTGCGCGCGATGTCGTTTTGCGTGGCGGTGTGCACGACATTTTTTGTAACTTTCCACGCAGCTCCGCTTCCGAAGATGCACGAGTTCTGGGCGATTCTAGCCGAACATGCACGTCTGTGCTGGTATTTGTGTGAAACAGAAGCAGTTTGATGTTAATTTCAAACTCCACCAGGTAACATTTAACGCTTTGAGGGAAAACAATGAAGAGTTTTTTTTTGTTTGTTTTTGCATAGTTTGTCCAAGGCTTTTTAATTCAAGAACGTTTTCTTTTTATTGTATAAAAATAGAATTAGAATTCATGTAGACACTATTTATACACTATTTGCTTAATAATATGCGAAATAACCCAAAATCTTAAGATTATTTTAACCAGTTCATAAAGAAATTATTAATTCATCAACTCATTCATCACACGAGAAGCCTTGTACCGGCAAATAACTTCTTCTCACCAGTGATTCCCGATGGTTTTAGAGGAAAACTACTCCTCGTCGCCCCCTGTCGTTTCAAAGAATATCTCAACGGTGAATGAGTCAAGTATAAACGCCTTGGCTGTTTGGGGAGGTGCGCGTGCAGTCAGCGGAGGCTCGCGAAGCGGAGCCAGGCGCGAGTATAAACGAGGCTTGAGTGGATGGGGCTTTCTGGCGACTAGCAGCCGCAGCACCAGAGCGCTTAGGGAAGAAGTGACGCAGCGCTTGCGACATCTTCTGAGCCTCTGAGAAGCGCTGTTCAAACCCGTCCACAGCGGGGCCAAAGAGGCCCTTTGGAAAGATCGGAGAATCAAGAAAGGCCATTTTCTCAGAGTCCCTTACTTCAGTGAGGTTCAGCCAAAGGTGGCGCTCCAACACCACCAGGCTGGCCATGGTCTTTACCGATAGCCTGAGCTGTGGCTTTTGTAGCGCACAGAGTCAGATCAGTCGCTGTGCGCAGCTCTTTGAAAGCATCCTGATGTTTGCCAGACTTGTCCATATCACGGAGAAGTTTGACCTGAAACACTTGTAGAAACACCTGACTGGCCGCTGCATACGCCCTGTTGGCCAGAGCCGAAGTGGTACTGCAGGGCTTCGAGGAATGCGCTGCATGGGCCTTTAATCCCAGGGTGGACGGCGGACACAAGCGAGCAGCTACTGCTTCCTCCAGAGGGGGGAGCTTGCTATTGCCTTTTTCCTCAATGTTGTCAACGGTGGTGAGAGCTGCTGAAGAGGAGGGGCTAACTCGGGTCGAATAGGGGGCACGCCAGGTCTTGGTCAGTTCCTTGTGAAATGCAGGCAACAACGGGGTGGGCAGGAAGGTGGTTGATGGCGTCCCGGCAGGAACCACTCGTCTGAAAGGCTATGGGCGGGCTAATCGGGAGCCAACCACTCGAGACCCGGATCCTCCACCGCCTTGGAGAGAACACGGATCAGCTCACTTTCCGGTTTCGGCCGCGATGGTTGTGAAGAAGAAAGAGCTTCGGGATCCTCACCGGAAGCGCACCATTCTTCAGCATCTGATGCCGTCAAGGACATCGAGTCGTCGACCGCAATCTCTTCCTCGGAGGCGCCGAAGGAAACCAAGCCGCTCGCTGCAGAGGAGGGGAATTGATCCTCTTGTGCGAAGCACACTTGTGTGACGAGGCGGAGCGGGGAGAGGGGGGCACAAGGGCGCTGGGCCGATGTGATACCACTCGCACCCGTTGAGAGAGAGCAGCTGCTCTAATTTGCTCTTTTAAAAAGTGCCGGATGGCCGCAGGGGAGACTCGTCCTCTGCCTGGGGCTCTTCGACGGCAGTGAGCGGGCTGAGCTTCTTTCCTTCTTCTTTCTTCGGCTTCTTGCAGAGTCAGCGAAGAGATGATCTTCATCACTGAAGGAGAAGGTTCTGATGAAATGGCACTGCGAGTCGACTTATATACACGTCGGCTCCGCCCTTTCTAGCGGGCTAAAGCGCCATTGGTTTGTGCAGCTACACAAACATGAACAAATCAGGCTTCAGTAACAAAGTAAACAGGTTTACCCCATACACAACGTGAAGTGAATGTTCGAAAGGGAACCAGCTTTACCATCACAGAAATAGATTAAATAGAATACATTTTAACATATTTAAATCGAAAACAGCTATTTTAAATTGTAATAATACTTCACAGTATTACAGTTTTTACTATTTAAAATACATGCAGTCTTGGTGAGCATTAGAGACTTCTTTCAAAAACATAAAAAAAAAAAAAAAACGTACTGCCCCCAAACCTTTGAATGGTAGTACAGTATATTTTCATCTTTTAATAACAAAGAAAAACAGCAGGTTATTGGACCTCGTTTTTAACCAGCCACTCCACCTCCAGTTCAGTGGTGATGTCCTGACCAACATGGAAGTCATCAGGCCTTTCCAACATGGCATCTTTGATGAGAATAGAAGAGGCTCGCAGGATGAAGGAGGCAAACAAGTTCATGTGGATGTTGTTTCTCATGCAGTGCAGCTTCCTGTGGGGATCAGAGTGCAATGAATAAAAGTCAAAAGGCATTACACCGTTCACACAAAGAAGCCCAACTCCTTAGCCACAGACACAACCAAAGATCCAAAAACTGATGCTAAACACGTTTTCAATTTAAAATGTAAGCAGAAGGAATAAATTCCCAGTTGGCTTGAATGTTACCTAAAGGCCACCAGGATGCCCAATGCCAGCACCAGCGCCGCAAGAGAAAGGGAATATCCAATGGTGTACATGGTCCGGAACTGACTGAGGATCCGTCCGTAGTGTTGCTGCACACAGACATACAAATATATCTGTTCAATGACACAAATGCACAGGTGAACACCATATTGAATTTAGGGTGGATGGAAATGAGACTGTGAGAGATACACTTTCAGTCTTTACATTGACATGAACTGTATAAAGGTCCTAGATCACGTCTTTTTAAAATTCACTATTTTATAAAATGTTTTATGCAGTTCTTGTCCACTGAAAGTCTTCGGAAAGATGTTTTGTCAGCTGAACAATCGGTATGGCGTTAAACAACAGTACAATCCATTGAACAAACTGTAATTCTATTAATATTTCAGTATACTTATTGTGCTATTATATTAGGATCTTACAGGTTAAAATTACGGAACCCTTTAAAGGACATTGTGGTGGGAAAAATTAGAGGTGAGTGGAAAAAATTCAGGGCGGGAGAAAAAAATAATTTTCAAATGTTTTGCGTTCCCTCGCAAAACTTTTGCGTTCCCTCAAGAAACTTTGCTTTCCCTCGCAAAACTTTTGCGTTCTCTAGCAAAGATATTTGCGTTCGGACAAACTCTTCCTGTTTACTCTTCCTGGTAGCGTCAACAAAAGCTAACGTTACATTTTCCAAAGAAAGCATTCTGAAACTCAAGCTCAAATCAGAAATAAAACAGCTACGGATCACTGATCCTGGATCAGTAAGTGACGCCACAGACACTAAAGCTCGTAACGCCATTGGCTCCTCAAACTGTCAGTCAAACCTCATTATTCCTCCCGCCTCTTTCGTCAATGAAGTGCAGCGCACATCTCAGCTTGTTTGCAGTCTGAAGGTAAATAATGAACTGTTAATTGAATAAGTACATCGGTTTCTGTACTCAAAAAACAAAGGCTAATGCTTTTTTTGTTGGTTTTTTGTTTTTGAGGAGCGGAGAAGAGTTTCTCTAGCATGTGTTGTCAAGTCACAGCCAAATAGCTCGTGCGAAGCGCTTAATCTTTCATCCCAGACAGCAACATAGTGTTGGCCCAGATCCGGCCTACATCTGGCCTGCGTGAAATCCATGCGGGCCAGATGTGGGCCGGATCTGTGCCAACACCGCTTGCTGTTTGGGATAATATGATACTTTGGCCAAATAACAGAAAAAAACTGAACGCCCACATAATGACAGAAAACTGGGGAAAACAGGACACGAGTCAGAAAAAAAAAAAAAAAAACCTTCGCTGGTCCAATGCTTCGTATTTGAACTTGATTTTGGTGAAATGTTTATATTAATATCTAATGACACATGCAACGATGCAAATAAACATAACCTATCTGTAGGCCTAAACATCTGGTAACACTATACAATACGATTTCATTAAAATACATTTGTTACAGTATTTATTAATCTTTGTTAATGTTAGTTAATGAAAATACAGTCGTTCATTGGTAGTTCATGTTAGTTCACAGTGCATTAACAAATGTTAACAAACAACTTTTGATTTTAATAATGCCTTACTAAATGTTGAAATTAACATTAAGATAAATGCTGCAGAAATATTGTTCATTCTTAGTTCATATTACACCAGATAACTAATGTTAACTACTGAACCTTATTGTGAAGTGTTACCATTTATATAAATGTATCTGTACACAATAAAGCCACAATATCAACTACTAATAGGAGGTTTCCGGCCGACAGCAAAAATTTATTTTGCCTATGTCACAATTTGAGGTCAATCCGGCCCTGTATTTGATACTGATTATGTTGCCAAATTGGCTGTTGAATAAACAATTAAACTGAACATGCCTGTCTATCTGCTTGACTGACAGTTTTATTGATCACTGAGAGAGCATTGACTTGGTATGATGTTGGTTCAATAGAATTTAAACAATTTTTTTTTAAATAGCTTGGATGTAGTAAACTACTTTTGCCATGTTGCCGTAGCTTAGCTTGCTACATTTCCCAGGGCTGTAGCTTTAGTGTAGTTAAGCTTCATTTAAAGAAGAGTAACTGTTAGCTTAGCTCACTACATTTTTCAAGTAGCTTGCCCAACACTGTTTACAGCTCGTATGTTCACAATGGAGCGGTTAATAGAGTTTTATTTTGAACTTGGACTCAAAGTAATACAGTCAGTGCTTATTTCGAAGCACGGTTTTGGGACATTCTAAAACGCTTAATGTGGCTTATAATGTTTTAAAACAGTGACATTGGAGGACTAAATTTGATAATAATAAATCCTGATAAAAATTATTAGGCTAACATTAATAACCTTATTAATAATATTACTATTAATAAAGCAGAATATGAACGCAACGCCCTGCACGTTAAGCCTTTTCTTCCCCATAGAAAGCGCTTAAGGTAGGCTATAATGAAAGATTCATGCAGCTCGTATGTTCACAATGGAGCGGTTCATAAAGTTTTTATTTTGAACTTTGACTCAAGTATAAAGAAATACAGTCAGACAGTGGTTAGTTCAAGGCACGGATTTGGGACATTCTAAAACGCTTTAATGTGGCTTACTGTATTAAAACAGTGACATTAGGACCAAATTCGATAATAATAAATACTAAAATTGTTAGGCTTATATTAATAACCTTATTAATAATATTACTATTAATAAAGGAGAATAGCCCAGAATATGAATGCAACGGATTTGGTATTTTTAAATCACCATTTTCATTATAGCCTACCTTAAGCATTTTATGGGGGAGAAAAAGCTTAGGCTACATGCAGGGCGCTGCGTTCATATTCTGGGCTATTCTGCTTAGTAATATTATTAATAAGGTTATTAATATTAGCCTAATAGTTTTATAAGCTTTTATTATTATCGAATTTGGTCCTCACTGTTTTAAAACATTAAGCGTTTTATTATGTCCCAAAATCGTGCCTTGAACTAAGCACTGACTTATTAATTTATTTGAGTCCAAGTTCAAAATAAAACTCTATGAACCGCTCCATTGTGAACATACGAGCTATAACTACTGCAAGCTGTAAAGTAAACAGGAAGAATATGTCCGAACTCAAATGGTTTTGCGAGAGAACGCAAAAGTTTTGCGAGGGAACGCAAATTTTCTCAAGGGAACGCAAAACATTTGAAAAATATTTTTTCCTCCCACCCTGAATTTTTTCCACTCACCCCGAATTTTTCCCACCACAATGTCCTTTAAAGGGCTCCGTAAAAATGTATATGGATAAATGTTTTCTACAGTATGTTTGATAAATATTTAAACAAATAATTCAACTTTTTTCAAACATTTTTGAAAATTTAGTTTAAGTATGGTCTGTTACAGTGTGATTTTTTTGCCGGTCAAATTACATCCGAATAAATATCACAGCAAGAAACAGGGACTATATTTAAAAAGAAATTATTTTAAAAGAAAAAAAATGTTTAAAAAAACTAACTCTGCATTAAGGCTGGAATACAATACATGATGGTTTAGCTCTTTTTTCAATTTTGGCAAATCGACACTAGTTGCAACAAATCAGAGCCAGTCTGCAGATTTCACAGAAAACAAACATGCTTGATATTTTGACTTTCAAGGGAATCTCTTTTCAGATTTTAAAAGTCGTTTAGTGTATTCTAGCTCTAGAGCTGTGGTGTTTCTCACATACCATGTTGATTTGTGTGGGGTCACGTGATAGACATTCGCTGGCATTCTTCTGTTTGCTATATTGTCCGTCTGCATCACACTCCAGATACACGAACCCATGTCGGACTGACACACAAACACATACACAGATTGTTTGGTCACACAGGATACATAAGAGAGTGTCATACAGTGGGGCAAAAAAATATTTAGTCAGCCACCAATTGTGCAAGTTCTCCCACTTAAAAAGATGAGAGAGGCCTGTAATTTTCATCATAGGTATACCTCAACTATGAGAGACAAAATGAGAAAAAAAAAAATCCAGAAAATCACATTGTAGGATTTTTAAAGAATTAATTGGTAAATTCCTCGGTAAAATAAGTATTTGGTCACCTACAAACAAGCAAGATTTCTGGCTCTCACAGACCTGTAACTTCTTCTTTAAGAGGCTCCTCTGTCCTCCACTCGTTACCTGTATTAATGGCATCTGTTTGAACTCGTTATCAGTATAAAAGACACCTGTCCACAACCTCAAACAGTCCAACTCCAAACTAGGGCTGCAACAACGAATCGATTAAATCGATAAAAATCGATTACTAAAAGCGTTGGCAACGAATTTCATAATCGATTCGTTGTGTCGCGCGACGCGGAGACGTTTGATTATTAAAAAAAATAATAATAACTTTAGTTGAGCGCGGAGCGGAGTGAACACACTCTCTCGCACACGGATGGTAGCAGAGTTTGGCGCCTCATAAATAAATAAAAAAAGAAAAAAAAAAAAAAAAAAACGAGCGGAGGTAGAGGAAAGATACATGGCGGAGGCAGAGAAATCCGTGCGACCCAAGTCATCCAAGGTGTGGGAGCAGGGGCGGCGTTTGCGTATGGCAGAGTATGGCACAGTCAGGTGCTGTGAAAAATTATCCAAACTTGAGTCGCTTATAATTCGTTTTTATTATTTTAAATCAGAGAGTTTTAAAAATAGTAAACCAATGATAAGCATTAAAATAACTTGTCAGTAAAACTTCGTAACGCCATTGGATCATCGAGCTCTCAGCGAGACCTCGTAACTTCACCCCGCCTCCGTTCAGATTGACGCGCCGCGCACAGCCTGGAGAAGATGAGATCTCTGCTTTTTCGCAATGCAAGGGTGAATAAATCATTGGTGTTTGAATAGTACAGCGTTTTCTTTACTCAAACACTATGTCAGTAAAGGATAATGTTTTTGTGTGTTTGAAGAGTGGAGAAGAATTAGTTATTTGCTGTCTATATACGTTTTAAATATCCTGTGCATTATGTGCATAAGCGCTTAATTTGAGATTTTGGCCAAGTGTATTAAACAACAAGAAAAAACTAAGCGTCCATATAGCTGCAATCAAAGTTATATAACCTGTAAAAGTTGATGAAAGCATAATGCACTTGCTGCTTCAGATAACAGTTACAGCCGTTCTAATGACAAACAAAACACTCCATCTCCGTCATTCTCTGGTCAAAAACATTATTAACTCCATTTGAGCTTGATTTTCATATAATGTTAAGTGCAAGTGTCTGATACAATACCAACGCTAACGACGCAGTGTTGTTAAATTATTTAATTTTTTGCACTCCCCCCCCCCAAAAAAAGTCTATATATTTGGCAGATGTAAAGCATACATGTGTATGTTTTTTGTGTTAGTCCATTTTTATTTTATTTTATTATTATTATAACAGCTCAGGGATGTTCAAGGAGCAACATGTTGGTGCACTTTCTAAAGATTTTAGTTCTGTTTTTGAATAAAGGGTTGGAAATGAATGCTTTTCTTTTTTCTTTAAATCCGATTCATCGATTAATCGGAAAAATAATCGACAGATTAATCGATTATTAAAATAATCGTTAGTTGCAGCCCTACTCCAAACTCCACCATGGCCAAGACCAAAGAGCTGTCAAAGGACACCAGAAACAAAATTGTAGACCTGCACCAGGCTGGGAAGACTGAATCTGCAATAGGTAAGCAGCTTGGTGTGAAGAAATTAACTGTGGGAGCAATTATTTGAAAATGGAAGACATACAAGACCACTGATAATCTCCCTCGATCTGGGGCTCCACGCAAGATCTCACCCCGTGGGGTCAAAATGATCACAAGAACCACACGGGGGGACCTAGTGAATGACCTGCAGAGAGCTGGGACCAAAGTAACAAAGGCTACCATCAGTAACACACTGCGCTGCCAGGGACTCAAATCCTGCAGTGCCAGACGTGTCCCCCTGCTTAAGCCAGTACATGTCCGGGCCCGTCTGAAGTTTGCTAGAGAGCATTTGGATGATCCAGAAGAGGATTGGGAGAATGTCATATGGTCAGATGAAACCAAAATAGAACTTTTGGTAAAACTCAACTTGTCGTGTTTGGAGGAGAAAGAATGCTGAGTTGCATCCAAAGAACACCATACCTACTGTGAAGCATGGGGTGGAAACATCATGCTTTGGGGCTGTTTTTCTGCAAAGGGACCAGGACGACTGATCCGTAAACGAAAGAATGAATGGGGCCATGTATCGTGAGATTTTGAGTGAAAACCTCCTTCCATCAGCAAGGGAATCGAAGATGAAACGTGGCTGGGTCTTTCAGCATGACAATGATCCCAAACACACCGCCCGGGCAATGAAGGAGTGGCTTCGTAAGAAGCATTTCAAGGTCCTGGAGTGGCCTAGCCAGTCTCCAGATCTCAACCCCATCGAAAATCTTTGGAGGGAGTTGAAAGTCCGTGTTGCCCAGCGACAGCCCCAAAACATTACTGCTCTAGAGGAGATCTGCATGGAGGAATGGGCCAAAATACCAGCAACAGTGTGTGAAAACTTACAGAAAACGTTTGACCTCTGTCATTGCCAACAAAGGGTATATAACAAAGTATTGAGATGAAATTTTGTTATTGACCAAATACTTATTCTCCACCATAATTTGCAAATAAATTCTTTAAAAATCCTTCAATGTGATTTTCTGGATTCTTTTTTTTCTCATTTTGTCCCTCATAGTTGAGGTATACCTATGATGAAAATTACAGGCCTCTCTCATCTTTTTAAGTGGGAGAACTTGCACAATTGGTGGCTGACTAAATACTTTTTTGCCCCACTGTATATGTGCATTAGAGAATACTTTGGTTTTAAATGAGCTAAGCTAAAAGAAGAGCATTATTTAAAGTGCAGCCACATATAATAATATAATACCCCCCCCCCCCCCCACACACACACACACAATTATGGACCTGAATTTACTCATTCTCATAAATATTGTGCCACCTGTCAATACATGCCCAGCTAATATTTCATACCAAAATTAAAAGAATATAAAATTGTATTTTGCATCAAGAAAATTAAACCTACTATATGCATTGTGAATAATGGTGGCAACGTGTACAACTGTGATTCATTAAATGTTTGAACCATAAATAGCTGTTAAATAACACAAATAATTGATAATTTACTGAATTAGAAGAAGGAAGGGGTTTGGAGTCTTTTGACTGTTGAAATTGCTACAATCAAATTTAAAGCTTAATCAAGTGTAAAGTTTCATTTTTGTTTTGGTAACCTGACAAACAAAAAATAATTGTTAATGCGAATAAATCTTAAACGAATAGTTCACCCAAAAATAAAAAAAATGCTGAAAATGTACTCACCCTCAGGTTATCCAAGATGTAGATGAGTTTGTTTCTTCTTCAGAACAGATTTGGAGAAATTGAGCATTATATCAGTTGCTTACCAATGGATCCTCTGCAGTGAATGGGTGCCATCAGAATGAGAGTCCAAACTGCTTTTAAAACTATCACAATAATCCACACATCTCTAGATCATCAATTAACAACTTGTAAAGGGAAAAGCTGTGTGTTTGTAATAAACAAATCCATCATTAAGACATATTAACCTCTATCCATAATATTACATTCTCCAGTGAAAAAGTCATCTTATCTGAATCAGGAGAGAAATATGCACATATGTAGTTTTTTTTCTTACAAACATGCAGCTTTTCACTTCAGAAGACATTGATGGACTGCAGTTGTGTGGATTATTGTGATGTTTTTATCAGCTGATTTGACTCTCATTTTGACGGCACCCATTCACTGCAGAGGAGCCATTGGTGATGAAATCGATATTGTTTGCATTTTCAGCAAATTTTCATTTTTGGGTGAACTATTCCTTTAAACCGCAATTAAAATAAATGTCACAATGTAAAATAAAATAAAATAAATCTTAACAGTCCAAAAATATGATTCTTTCGAGAAATGTTATCAATGTGAATGTTGCATTTCCAAGCAGTCTTACCTTCCTTGTGCCAGGGCAGGTACCAGGGGCAGGCCACACTCACTGTAGTATTAGGCAGTGCATCCGGCCAGCAGGCATACTTATCAAATGTTCTGTTGCACACAAGACCTGAAAACAACCATTAATGTCAATGTCTCCACTGTTCTGTTTGCAGTGCTGGACAGGATCAGTATGTGACATGACCCTAATCGGAGGTTTCAGCAGTGTTTTCCTTTTCTCTTAACAACACTGTGCACTTTCATCATGGCTGTCGACAGGGTCTGAAAGATCCTTGCTGAACTTACACACAACTGTGGCTGCCACTCCACCCATTACTTGTGGAAGGATGCTGATCAACGCACCTGTTATCGGTGGTTCTCTGCTAATATTTCAAAACATTCATCTCGGTACATCATCCATCTTGCCATCAACGTTTTGAGGGATGCAGCAGATGAGACCTGCAAGAGCCAATTAGTAAGACTGCATGAAAAGTTTACATGAATTAAGTATTATAATTCTATTTTTTTTTTCTGTAAAACACAAAATAAGTTAACTAGAAAAATGTCAAGGCTGGTCTTTCCCAAGTAAAGTGACTAAAAGATATTATATAAGCACATAACAGCAGACCACCGAGCAAGCAGCATTCAAATATAAAGTAAACAGCTCTAGATGACATCAGTTAGTGACTGTATGAAAACAAAGTTCAGATCGGGGTCTGGACTCTAGTGAACATCTAAATACCAGCAACAGTGTGTGAAAACTTACAGAAAACGTTTGACCTCTGTCATTGCCAACAAAGGGTATATAACAAAGTATTGAGATGAAATTTTGTTATTGACCAAATACTTATTCTCCACCATAATTTGCAAATAAATTCTTTAAAATCCTTCAATGTGATTTTCTGGATTCTTTTTTCTCATTTTGTCCCTCATAGTTGAGGTATACCTATGATGAAAATTACAGGCCTCTCTCATCTTTTTAAGTGGGAGAACTTGCACAATTGGTGGCTGACTAAATACTTTTTGCCCCACTGTATATGTGCATTAGAGAATACTTTGGTTTTAAATGAGCTAAGCTAAAAGAAGAGCATTATTTAAAGTGCAGCCACATATAATAATATAATACCCCCACACACACACACAATTATGGACCTGAATTTACTCATTCTCATAAATATTGTGCCACCTGTCAATACATGCCCAGCTAATATTTCATACCAAAATTAAAAGAATATAAAATTGTATTTTGCATCAAGAAAATTAAACCTACTATATGCATTGTGAATAATGGTGGCAACGTGTACAACTGTGATTCATTAAATGTTTGAACCATAAATAGCTGTTAAATAACACAAATAATTGATAATTTACTGAATTAGAAGAAGGAAGGGGTTTGGAGTCTTTTGACTGTTGAAATTGCTACAATCAAATTTAAAGCTTAATCAAGTGTAAAGTTTCATTTTTGTTTTGGTAACCTGACAAACAAAAAATAATTGTTAATGCGAATAAATCTTAAACGAATAGTTCACCCAAAAATAAAAAAAATGCTGAAAATGTACTCACCCTCAGGTTATCCAAGATGTAGATGAGTTTGTTTCTTCTTCAGAACAGATTTGGAGAAATTGAGCATTATATCAGTTGCTTACCAATGGATCCTCTGCAGTGAATGGGTGCCATCAGAATGAGAGTCCAAACTGCTTTTAAAACTATCACAATAATCCACACATCTCTAGATCATCAATTAACAACTTGTAAAGGGAAAAGCTGTGTGTTTGTAATAAACAAATCCATCATTAAGACATATTAACCTCTATCCATAATATTACATTCTCCAGTGAAAAAGTCATCTTATCTGAATCAGGAGAGAAATATGCACATATGTAGTTTTTTTTCTTACAAACATGCAGCTTTTCACTTCAGAAGACATTGATGGACTGCAGTTGTGTGGATTATTGTGATGTTTTTATCAGCTGATTTGACTCTCATTTTGACGGCACCCATTCACTGCAGAGGAGCCATTGGTGATGAAATCGATATTGTTTGCATTTTCAGCAAATTTTCATTTTTGGGTGAACTATTCCTTTAAACCGCAATTAAAATAAATGTCACAATGTAAAATAAAATAAAATAAATCTTAACAGTCCAAAAATATGATTCTTTCGAGAAATGTTATCAATGTGAATGTTGCATTTCCAAGCAGTCTTACCTTCCTTGTGCCAGGGCAGGTACCAGGGGCAGGCCACACTCACTGTAGTATTAGGCAGTGCATCCGGCCAGCAGGCATACTTATCAAATGTTCTGTTGCACACAAGACCTGGAAAACAACCATTAATGTCAATGTCTCCACTGTTCTGTTTGCAGTGCTGGACAGGATCAGTATGTGACATGACCCCTAATCGGAGGTTTCAGCAGTGTTTTCCTTTTCTCTTAACAACACTGTGCACTTTCATCATGGCTGTCGACAGGGTCTGAAAGATCCTTGCTGAACTTACACACAACTGTGGCTGCCACTCCACCCATTACTTGTGGAAGGATGCTGATCAACGCACCTGTTATCGGTGGTTCTCTGCTAATATTTCGAAAACATTCATCTCGGTACATCATCCATCTTGCCATCAACGTTTTGAGGGATGCAGCAGATGAGACCTGCAAGAGCCAATTAGTAAGACTGCATGAAAAGTTTACATGAATTAAGTATTATAATTCTATTTTTTTTTTCTGTAAAACACAAAATAAGTTAACTAGAAAAATGTCAAGGCTGGTCTTTCCCAAGTAAAGTGACTAAAAGATATTATATAAGCACATAACAGCAGACCACCGAGCAAGCAGCATTCAAATATAAAGTAAACAGCTCTAGATGACATCAGTTAGTGACTGTATGAAAACAAAGTTCAGATCGGGGTCTGGACTCTAGTGAACATCTAATTACAAACAACATAGCTGGTGTGTTGCGTCACTTACCTTGGGTGTAGATGGAGTATTGAAATCTAACCATAAAATACAGCGACTGCAGAACTTCTGCAAGCTGGGCTTTATTAATGAACCTCTGTGATGTTCTTGTTTTTATTTCTTTTTTTTCTCACATAAATATGCTGAATTAATGGCTAATCTAATCTTCAGTGACTTGCATAATGCTCCGATACTAAGCCAACTCGAAAAAGAGCTGAGCGGTGCGTGTGTGGCATTTCTATTTATTCTCAGCTTTATTTATATATTTATCTGGCTAGATGTTAACACAAACTTATTTATCTAAAATGAAATGTAGGCAGCGCACAAATAAAAAAAAAGTAGAAAGAAAAAAAATTCAATGTACAGTGGGGGGGAAATATTTGATCCCCTGCTGATTTTGTACGTTTGCCCGCTGACAAAGAAATTATCATTCTATAATTTTAATGGTAGGTTTATTTGAACAGTGAGAGACTGAATAACAACAACAACAACAACAACAAAAATTCAGAAAAATGCATTTAAAAAAAGTTATACATTGATTTGCATTGTAATGAGTCAAATAAGCATTTGATACCCTATCAATCAGCAAGATTTCTGGCTCCCAGGTGTCTTTTATACAGGTAAGGAGCTGAGATTAAGGGCACTCTCTTAAAGGGGTCATATGATGCTTTTTTAAAGATCATTATTTTGTGTATTTGGTGTAACAGAATGTGTTGACATGATTTAATGTTCAAAAAACACATTTCTTTCTAAATACTGTTCATTATTGTAGGTCCTCTATGCCTCGCCTCTCTCAAACACTTCGTTTCCTACAAAGTCCCTCCTTCTGACAAGCACTGTCTGCTCTGATTGGCCAACTGGCACAGTGCATTGTGATTGGCCGAACACCACAAGCACGAGTCGGAAATGTAACACCCCTTTCCATAATCGCGAGGTTTAGCTTTCAGAATAAAAGTAAAGACAGTTAATAATGTCCTTAGTTTTACCATCAGTTCAAGCCCGAGAGGAGAACAGAGTCGCGTGACAGACACAGTGATGATGCTCGTGTGTATTTGCAGTACAAAAGCTGTGTTGTGTGACCATATTTTATTAGAATGCGTTATTTGCTTTCCGTGCCTTTCTAAATACAGACACCAACCCATACCTGCACTTCACATCCCCTGCACAGCCTGGAACATAACATTTATTTCCATGATCTGCCATTTTCGCCGTTGTCTTCACTTGTTTCTTCACAATACCTGCTGAACTTCTGATGGTTTGGCTGTGCAGGTTCGGCTGGCCTAGAACATGGGTGGGTATATGCAAATGTTGGGGGCGTAACTATAAGTGATCCCGACTGTTAAGTCACAGTCGGTGTTATGTTCTGATTTGCCTATTTTTCAGTGGTCTTTTTTATTCACAAGATTTACATAAGAAGGAGGAAACAATGGTGTTTGAGGCTCACGGTATGTAATTTCCATGTACAGACATTACCGCAGGAAGCAGGGGTGCTGCAGCACCCCCTAGCGTGTAGCCCAAGAAAAAAATGGTGGGGATAGGGGGTGCGGTGTTAAAAATAAGTAAATTAAAACAATTTTACAAAAAAAGAAATAAAACTAATTTTATTAATTTGCATATTCATTAAAATTAATAGAAAAAGGAAGCCTAAGCCTACAATGACAGCAAGCAACAGCAAAACATGAATTAAGTTGAATCAAATTGATTGTGAAAGTCGTTTCAACTTAATCTGACTTAGGAAGTCGTTTTTGCCATCACTTTTTGATTACATATTATTACCTGTAACATGTCTGTGCCATACCCAAATCAAGAATTAATGACCATTTCTACAGCCATTGCAAAGATACAGCAGAGAAAGATCGAGAGCGTCTATTTACCTCAACAGCAACCAATCTCGCATTCTCACATCTGCAGCTCTTATTTTGATCTTTAACGTTAGATCTTCCCTATTCTTGGAACAAAATTAATGCTTAAGGTTGATTCAGTATCACTCTTAATGGAAAAAAAATAAAAATACCACACACAACATCAGCAATACTACAATGACAAAGTAGCATATATTAAACATAAAACTTTTATTAACAGAACGAATAAGACTTAGGCCTACCCGCGTTTTTGGATTTTCCCTTTACTTCAAACGAATGCTTAGTTTGGCTTATTATTATTATTCATAATAATAGTAAAAAAAAAAAAAAAAAGGCTATACAATAAAACAGTACAATGTAAAATTAACCTATATTAAACTTTGAACTTTTGTTAACAGTATAAATAAGGGAAATCTGTTTTACCAGTACTGTAACACAAATAGGCTAAATAAACGGACTTTGGATTTCCCCTTTCTTTGAAACGATTGTTTGTGGTTCATTATTAGCCTATTAATTAAACCACCCAAATAAGGTCTTTTCCCTCTTTTAAAACAAATGCTTAGTTTGTGGTTCATTGTTTTATTATTTATTTATTTATCTTTAATGAAAACACAGCAACAATAAAGACAAACTCGCTTATATTAAACGAAGAAACTTTTATTAACAAAAGTTGCGCTTTTGGATCATAGTGTCTCGCATCACGTGACCAATGTAGAACCCCCCCGCAGCATTTCTCGGCACCCCCTGCTCAAAATACGTTCCCGCGGCTATGTGTACCTTAAAAGAGAGTGACAGAAAAGAGAGGAAGGGGAAAAAGCTCTGACCTGGATGCAGGAGGAGAAACTGAGCAGGGTCAGAAGGAGGAATACTTGTGACATCCCTTAGTCCTGCTGCTGCTGTTGCTGCTGCTGCTGCTGGCGCTGGGAGGGGAGCCGGGGGTCCACACCAATATGCTCACCTCATAGGAAGGCTTCAGCTATCACCACACAGCCTAAAGCACAGATGGAAAGAGTCAAAGAGTTCAACATGTTATCAAACAGCAAATGCACAGTGTACCCTCAAAAAAGGCCGAACGTTAAGATAATATGTATCATGTAATCGGTGATATACATGGTAGAAATGCCATTTATATCCAGCTGCTATTTTAAAAATATCTCACAAAGCAGAAAACTAAACCATACACTACCATTCAAAAGTTTGGGGATAGTAAGATTGGTTACAATTTATATTAAGATGTTCTTGTTAGATGTTACATGTACTTACTATTATAATAACAATCAATTATGTATAATTACATGGAAGTAACCCTAAGCCAAACCCTATTCCTAATCCTAACCATATAGAAAGTACATGTAGTTACTTAATATTACTCAGTACTTAAATGCATAATTACACTGGAACAGGGACACTTTAAAATAAAGTGTAACTAAGATTTTCTTTTTTTTCATGTTTCATGTTTTTGTTTCTCATGCTCACCAAGGCTACATTTATTTGATAAAATACAGTAAAAAGAGTCATATTGTACAGTAATAATTTGCTGCTCAAGAAACAATTATTGTTGTTGCCGTTATTGTTGTTATATATGTTAATATACCTCAAGGTTAGACTATTGTAATGCTTTATTGGGTGGTTGTTCTGCACGCTTGATCAACAAACTACAGTTAGTCCAAAATGCAGCAGCTAGAGTCCTTACTAGAACCAGGAAATACTGTATGACCATATTAGCCCGGTTCTGTCAACACTGCACTGGCTCCCTATTGAACATCGGATAGATTTTAAAATCTTGTTAATTACTTATAAAGCCCTGAATGGTTTAGCTCCTCAATACTTGAGCGAGCTCTTATCACATTATAGTCCTCCGTGTCCACTGCGTTCTCAAAACTTCTCAAAATAAGCCGTTTGATAATACCTAGAATATCAAAATCGACTGCGGGCGGCAGATCCTATTCCTATTTAGCACCCAAACTCTGGAACAATCTACCTAACACTGTTCGGGAGGCAGACACACTCTGTCAGTTTAAATCTAGATTAAAGACCCATCTCTTTAGCCTGGCGTACACATAGCACACTAATACGCTTCTATTATTCAAACTGCTAAAGGATTGTTAGGCTGCATTAATTAGATCAACCGTAACCGAACACTCCCCATAACACCCGATGTACTCGTTACATCGTAAGCAGAATGGCATCTACGCTAATATTTGTCTGTTTCTTTCCTATTCTGTTTCTCAGTCCATATCCGATCAGATGGTGGATCAGCACCAAGAGATGATGTCTACAGCCCTGATCGTCAGCGGAGACCAGGACACCCAGATGACCCCAGAGATATATCCCTAGATATATCAACCAAAAATAACAAAATAACTAAAATATAATAAAATACCTAACTACATAATACTACTATTGTTAGAAATTGCAACAAAATAAAAAATAGAAATATAAACTTTTGAACTGCGGGTTTCGTCTGGTCAGAGGAGAACTGGCCCCGACTGAGCCTGGTTTCTCCCAAGGTTTTTCTCCATTCTGTCACAGAGGGAGTTTTGGTTCCTTGCCGCTGTCGCCTCTGGCTTGCTCAGTTGGGGACACTTAATTTCTAGCGATTATCGCTGATTTGATTGCACAGATACTATTTAAACTAAACTGAGCTAGACAATGACATCTCTGAATTCAATAATGAAATGCCTTTAACTGAAAATTGAGTGTTTAATCTTATCATTATACATTACTGACACTCTATCCTCCAATTTGATACTGTTAAGTGCTTTGACACAATCTGTATTGTTAAAAGCGCTATATAAATAAAGGTGACTTGACTTGACTTAAAAATTAAAACTTGTAAAAAAAAAAAAAAAAAAAAAAGTCCACAGGATTCTTTGATGAAAGACACTTCAAATTTCAAATTCAAACACCATTTATTTGAAAATAAAAATAAAAGACCATTAATGTTTTTACTGTCACCTTTAACTGGTCCTAGATGAATTAAAATGAGACAGCAGAAAGACAGCAAAAAGACAGCAGACAGCTTCATAAAAGCGATTTAATATTGACACATTGTTACTACATTGGTTTATACAGTTGTTTATGGTTGCCAAGTAATGTCACAACTTTGAGCTTTAAGAAATCAAAAGCTATTTTAAAGTCTTTGTTCTGTAATTACAACAGTGATACATTTATGACAGTCAGTTCCACTCACTTTACTGTAGGGGCTCTAAAGTTACAAAATTCACAAAACTACATACATTTGCTTTAAGTTACAAATATTAAAAAGCAAATATTAAATGAAAAATCAAAGATGAACTATTAAAAATAGGCATTACATTATATTTTTGGCTGAATTTTAGGCAATATATATATACAGTTAACATAATCTAAAATACCTCGTAATATGACTGTATTTTGGTCACATTCCCCAACCCCACTCCCAAAACAAGACCGAGAACTGGAATGCCCCCGATGTTGTTTTTTTCCACTGATTAAAGCTGCAAACATCATGTTGAGTAATAATGCAAGCAGTGTGAGCCTCATTGGCTCCCTAAACTCATTTCACTGTTTGCTGAATGTGAGCAATCAGGATAGCATACAAGAATAAAGAATGTTTGCAGTGCAATTAAGACCTGGACTACTGATCTACAGTATAAAAACAACACGCTCATTATCCCACTTTTCTGCAGAAGCCTCTGGGTAAAGGAAGGTCACAGACTGTTGACCATGTTGCTGTCTTTGCTCCGAGCTTTTGCTTGCGTGATGAAGCAGATAGCAGCGGACAGGATACACTTACCCTTACAACACATCCAGCTCAATTACTCACATGGTTTAGAGAGATGTTAGAGAGCCAAGGGCCATATATATATATATATATATATATATATATATATATATATATATATATATATATATATATGCAGGTGCTGGTCATATAATTAGAATATCATCAAAAGTTGATTTATTTCACTAATTCCATTCAAAAGTGAAACTTGTATATTATATTCATTCATTACACACAAACTGATATATTTCAAATGTTTATTTCTTTTAATTTTGATGATTAGAGCTTACAGCTCATGAAAGTCAAAAATCAGTATCTCAAAATATTAGAATATTACTTAAGACCAATACAAAGAAAGGATTTTAGAAATCTTGGCCAACTGAAAAGTATGAAAATGAAAAGTATGAGCATGTACAGCACTCAATACTTAGTTGGGGCTCCTTTTGCCTGAATTACTGCAGCAATGCGGCAATCTGTGGCACTGCTCAGGTGTTATGAGAGACTAGGTTGCTCTGATAGTGGCCTTCAGCTCTTCTGCATTGTTGGGTCTGGTGTCTCTCATCTTCCTCTTGACAATACCCCACAGATTCTCTCTGGGGTTCAGGTCAGGCGAGTTTGCTGGCCAATCAAGCACAGTAACACTATGGTCATTGAACCAGCTTTTGGTACCTTTGGCAGTGTGGGCAGGTGCCAAGTCCTGCTGGAAAATGAAATCAGCATCTCCATAAAGCTTGTCAACAGAAGGAAGCATGAAGTGCTCTAAAATTTCCTGGTAGATGGCTGCGTTGACTGTGGACTTCAGAAAACACAGTGGACCAACACCAGCAGATGACATGGCAGCCCAAATCATCACAGACTGTGGAAACTTCACACTGGACTTCAAGCAACATGGATTCTGTGCCTCTCCACTCTTCCTTCAGACTCTGGGACCTTGATTTCCAAATGAAATGTAAAATTTACTTTCATCTGAAAAGAGGACTTTGGACCACTGAGCAACAGTCCAGTTCTTTTTCTCCACAACCCAGGTAAGATGCTTCTGACGTTGTCTCTGGTTCAAAAGTGGCTTGGTAGCCCTTTTCCTGAAGACGTCTGAGTGTGGTGACTCTTGATGCACTGACTCCAGCTTCAGTTCTCTCCTTGTGAAGCTCTCCCAAGTGTTTGAATCGGCTTTGCTTGACTGTATTCTCAAGCTTGCGGTCATCCCTGTTGCTTGTGCACCTTTTCCTACCCAAATTCTTCCTTCCAGTCAACTTTGCATTTAATATGCTTTGATACAGCACTCTGTAAACAGCCACACCTTTCAGTAATGACCTTCTGTGACTTACCTTCTTTGTGGAGGGTGTCAATGTTCGTCTTCTGGATCATTGCCAAGTCAGCAGTCTTCCCCATTATTGTGGTTTCAAAAAACAAGAGATACCCAGAATTTATACTGTAGGGATGGTCATTTATTCAAACTCAAATGTAAATATTCTAATATTTTGAGATACTGATTTTTGACTTTCATGAGCTGTAAGCTCTAATCATCAAAATTAAAAGAAATAAACATTTGAAATATATCAGTATGTGTGTAATGAATGAATATAATATACAAGTTTCACTTTTTGAATGGAATTAGTGAAATAAATCAACTTTTTGATGATATTCTAATTATATGACCAGCACCTATGAAGAGCTCTTTTCCAAAACGCTATAAATCCATTTTGATTAATTTGAGTAAAAATGTGTTTTTTTTTACCAAGAAAGTGGAAAGATGAAAACCACTATTTTCTATTTCAAACGTTCACATACCATCTTTAGGTTATAATAACATTACAAATTCAAATACAGATTTTGATTTTCAAAGATTTATTATAAAAATAGTCCCCCAAAAAAATGCAATAAATCCATGACACTTTTTTTTTTTTTCAAAATGCAATCCATTGAATCAGTATAAAAGTTATTTTTCATATTGAAACTAAAAGGACAAAAGAAAAGAAAATTTCATCATGATCAAGAACATGAACAACAATACCACATTAGACCACAGTAATTCCAAAGTGACATTTCCCTTACATTCAACTTCCAGTGCATTCATCTTTGCCATGTTACATTCATTTAGTTTACTAGTGCTATACTCTGTATTAACAAAAACATTAATGGCATTAATAAAAACACTTACACTGACAAGCTACGCAATATCGCGTTCATAATCGAATGCGATTCATCTGCAATTATGAACGCGATATTGTGCTTGTCAGTGATCTACGGCTCTGTGTATTAAATGCCGCTCCATCTGAAAGCACGTGATGGAGATCGCAGAACCGGCTTTACTGACGAGATGCGCATAACAATCACATGCGATTTATCGTGCAGCCCTTTTTGTTTGTTTGCTGATCACAAAGTACAAAGTAGATGAGGAAAACTCGGATGCCGGGTGCATTCAGAGCGCCGCCATTACTGTCTACAGTGCGTGGAATGGTGCGCTGTGATTGGTTGAGCGGATATATCGCGTTCTGCAGAGAAGGGAGACTGGCGTTTGTAGCGGTTTGGAAAAAAAGGAAGAAAACATGACAGAATAACACGACGGATATCGCATTTTGTGTCAAATTAAAAATTTACTTTTCAGTACTGACCAGATACAATCCTGATTTTGGTGTTAAATCAATTTTTAAAAAAATGGCGTTTATCGCGTTTTGGAAAAGAGCTCTTCATATATATATATATATATATATATAATTCTTATTATTACAATTATTATATTATTGTTGTTTTTGTTAAAATAGTCACAAGATGGTCACAAGATAAATATTCAGATATTTTCCCCCAGTAGTCTGTTTTATTCAAACAATTATGAACATTTTTGCGTTTAGACAGAAGAACTTTTCCTGTTGAATATTAAAAACAAACGAACAAACAAAAAATCTGGATCTTCATGTCTGCCATGCAAATCAACTGTTCCTGCTCATCTCCAGACTGGATCTCTTCTCTCCACTTTCCCTAATTGCAGATTCAATCATTAGATCTGTCAGCATTAATATTTTTACACTTAGATTTTGCGGAGGGATCAAACTGTAACAACGTGTGCCCCAACCAAATGTGACGCGATGCGATAAAAAGTATATTTTCCATATAATTTTTGTCCTAACCACCCTCGACAGCAACACGTGACAACAGCTAAGCGACACGGAATTCTATTTTAGAAATGGTTTTTATTTTCTGCGACGTCAGCAGGAACAACATACATAATATGACAGTGATAATCTCAGGTAATGATTATGTGCTTTATTCAATGTGAAAAGTGTCTAATGTGATTTTGAATATTATTTTGTGTGAGGTTTATAGCCATAGTGAAAGCAACAATAGATATTTTACCTCAGATCTTGAAAATAAATTAAAGCAAACTTAGGCTACGTTAAAAATGTGAACTTTGCGGACCAGCATCCATAACAAAGATGGTATCACTCACTAACTCATTCACTGACTCAAATTTCATGCCACATTATTTGAAATTAGCGCGGGCCAAACATTTTTCTCTCCAGCAGGCCGCCTATTGAGGAACCCTGCTCTAATGCATCATAGGCATTATAACTTGTAGGATGCAGTCCCAGAATGCATTGCAGCAAGCTCAGTTTAAAAATGGGATGAATTTGGAATAATATTCTACCATACAACTGTTTGCCGTTAAACATTCATTCTGGATTGAATGCAGAGGAAAAACATGTTGTTTTATAAGAAAGGTCATAGACAACTTTCTGACACTTCTCATTCATTTCAATGGCATTTCTACCACAACTAAGTGAATAATTATCGCACAACTTTTACACAATTTCAATGATGTCAAAGCTGTAATGTTTTTGGTTATCAAGTAACTCATGATCCAAGTTGTTGCTGCATACATACATGCAGGTTCTGTTTCAAGTAGGTTTCTGTCTGAGGTAAGCAGCAAGGAAGCTCACTAGGCGTCCATGTGTTGGCATCCCAAAGTGTAGTAACAGTTACTTACCTGGATATCGATCCACATCCCACCCCTACTTCAGCCGTAGTCGGAGAACAGAACGAAATCTGAAACGTTTCTGCAAAAAACACCTTTACCATGGAAACATTTTTGGCTAAAACGTTTCAAATTCCATTCTGTTCCAGTCTCTGGGCAGGCTGGGACAGGCAAGTTAAATGACCTTTCAAATTCATTCAGATTGTTGCGGTGAATACAAAAGACTAACAATCCAGTTGTTCCAGAAACAAATTAAATATAAAATATGATAACAATTTGACTGTTTTTAAAAATAATGATTTTTCATCACAATGTAACCATTAACATGCACATTAATGTCAGTGGCAGTTGCTATGCTACTGCCTGATGCCCTCTAGAAATATACAATTTAAACCACCTTTGCTCACAGAATGTTTTGCAAAAATTTCCTTTATTTTGATTTTTTAAATCATCACTAAACATTATGGAAGTAAAATGCTGTTTCATTTTGACTTGAAGCCAGATGAGTAGGCCTACAGGATGGTGATCTAACGACTGACACTGTTGCAGAGGTTTCAGACTGTTGAGCATTCATGATTGTTGAATGTAAAACATGATTTCTTTGTTTTACAAAGAAATTTCACAAAAAAAAAAAAAAAAAAAAAATTTAAACTATTCTCACTGAGAAATTGCTAGTAAATTAGTAATTACAAGTAACACATTGAATTAAACATGAAATTTCAAAGTAGTTTTTTTTTTTTTTTTGAGGTAACACTTTATTTTGGTAGTCCACTTTAGACATTCACTACCTATAAGTAACTTTGCAACTACATGTCAATAATATATATATATATATACACATACATATGTATATATATATATATATATATATATATATATACACACATATATGTATATATATATATATATATATGTGTGTATATATATATGTGTATATATATACATATATATATATATATATATATTATTTTTTAGATTATTGTATTAGGTTTATGATACAAGAATATGTTTTTACAATTTTACATAGAGATTTTTGTTTGTTTATTTGTTTGTTTGTTTTTGTGGTTGGGTCAGTGAAAATGTTTGCAGGGCGAGTAAAATATACAGGCTGCATGGCGAGCCACAAGAAAAAACCTCATTGTTGATCCCTGCGGTCAGATTTGCTGTCGCAAATCTTTAGTTCTTTTGCATTTCTCTCTGGAGGGCCAGTAATTGTGATTTGATTCATGTTCAGTTCACACTCGTGTGGTGTCTATTTACTTAAAATGCTACATTTATAAAACTGAAATGGAGAACTGGATTACTGGATTTGTATCTCTCACCCAAATCTGAATGTTAAGATCTTGCCAGCTTTGGAACTGATAGCTGGGGTACATAATTTAGAAATCACTTCCATCCTTCTCCAGGACACAAGCACAAAGAGGTATACGGTAATCTTGTTTAAGAATCGCAAAACTTAAAGCAAAACCCCTGACCAATGCAAAGAACAAAAACATTCTGCTGAGTCATAATTTACTTTATTTCAATCTTCCAGATGACCTTACATTTGGAGAAAGCCAAATGCCAAATGTCTTAAACCCACAAACTATGTTATAAACTTGAGGGATGAGCAGTCATTTCACTAGAGGTAATTTTACCAAAATAAAATTGTGTCCACCATGTTCAATATTTAAATATTTTCAGCAAATAAATATGTTTACTTAAATTTTGCATTTTTCCCCATCATACTGGCCACCACACACCATGCTCACTGCACACTAAAGCCTCCAATAGATCACAGAAAGGCATTATGCGGCACTTCAGCTTAAATATAATGTTCTTGTCGTCCTGCAGAAATCCATCAGAATGATTAGGTAGGTATGTGTGGTCCAGTCAAAACTCTTCCAGTGAGAGGAGGTCAACAGTTAAAGCCAGACACACAAAAAGAGAAATAGTGTATGGACAGTAGGTTGTGCTGCCAGTATTTTCATTAACCAAACCAACTGGCTAAGAATGTCAAGGTTAAGTACACTGAAAAAAAAAAAAAAAAAGTAAAACGACCATGTAAATTATTTAAAGTGGATTTTTATATTTGTCTAATTGAAAACCATTGTTTAAACCTGTTTTGTTCATTTTGTCTAAAAGCAAATACATTCACTCTATGTAAAAAAAAGAAAAGAAACGTAGTTTATATAGTATTTTATATTGTTTATGCACAGAATACTGTTACAACATAAGCCATAGACACAGAGGTAAGTGATCAAACAAGAATGTTTATTAACGGCTGTGGTGGTGGAGAAAGGGGGAGCAGACTGGAGGTGACTAACAATCACAAATAACAGTTCTTGGTAGCTTAGCTGAGGTAACTGAGCTAGCTCTCTCTATTCTAATTCTATTCTTAAAAAAAAAACAAAAAAAAACTAACACTAACTTTTCTAATCTTTTTGTATTCTATCCATTTGTTTTCTTTTTATTTATTCTACAATTAACAAAAGCAAAAAAGGCCTCTAACACTAGCTTGCTCTATTCTTTTTCTATTTTATCAGTTTTCTTTTTATTTATTATATAATAAATAAAAAAAAATAAAAAACTTGCTACATGTACTGCATTAAGCGAACTGAGACTTGTTATAGCACTTGCATATCATTGCTCTTTTGTTGTTTTGATTGCTTCCATTGTCCTCATTTGTAAGTCGCTTTGGATAAAAGCATCTGCTAAATGACTAAATGTAAATGTAACTGAGTCTTTATCCTTTGCAGGTTGATCGGGGTAGCGCTGGAACGTTGGTGAACTGGATCGATGGAGCGTCGAAGCATCTAGGGTTAAGTACACACAGATAAGTAATACGGTAAGTAGTCAGGCTAAGTTCATCGAGGTGAACGGTAGACTGGACGGTGAGGCTGTGAGAGGAGTGCAGAGATAAAGGCAGCGTAACGAGTGGTAGCAAATGTGGGTGATCAGAATTCCGGTGAGTGGGATCTGGTGTGTGTCGGTGTAGGTGACTGTGGTGATTGCAATGATTCCCTGACATTACCTCCTTCTCCTCCTCCTGACGCCCTCAAGCAGCGGCCTCTGGGTGCAGGACGATCTGGATGGGTACGGTGGAACTCCTCCAATAGAGTGGGGACTAGCACATCGTCCACCCAGGATCTTTCCTCCGGTCCGTACCCCTCCCAGTCTAGGAGGTACTCCAGCCGGCCACCTCGTAGATGGACTGTTGTTCCAGGATTTCTGGAGGGGGTGCATCCGGCTCAGTGGGTCCTGGTGTAGAGTGAGAAAAGGGTTTAAGGAGTGATACGTGGAAGGTGGGATGAATGCAGTACCTTGCTGGGAGTTGAAGTTGTTAGGTGACCTCGCTGATCTGCCTCTGTATGGGGAATGGACCAATGTAGTGGGGACTTTTTACAAAGGCAGGCAGAGGCGCAGATCCCGGGTGGACAACCATACCTTGTACCCAGGTTGGTATGAGGGAGTAACGAAACGACGGGCATCTGCAAAGGTCTTATGCCTCCGCACTGCTCGTTGGAGGTGGATGTGACCTGAGTTCCACACTCTCTCGCTCGCTCGGAACCAGTGGTCCACAGCTGGAACCTCATAGGGCTGTTCTGTCCATGGGAAGAGCGGTGGTTGGTAGCCGAGTATGCACTGAAAAGGGGTCAGCCCAGTGGTGTTCTGTTTCAGGGAGTTTTGAGCATACTCGGCCCAGGGGAGGAAGTGGCACCAGCTTTGCTAGTCTTCGTGGCAGTATGACCGGAGGTAATGTCCGAGCTCCTGGATCTTGCGCTCAGTCTGGCCATTTGTCTGCGGATGGTAACCGGAAGACAAGCTCATCATGACTCCCATTAGCCGGAAGAAGGCTTTCCATACGTGAGAGATGAATTGAGGACCCCGGTCCGAGACGACCTCCTCCGGGAGGCCGTAGTTCCTGAAGACGTGGTTAAAGAGGCATCCGGCTGTTTCTAGAGCTGTGGGTAGGCCTTTGAGGGGAATTAGTTTGCAAGCTGTGTTACCGTCAGAGTTGGGGAGGTTAGTGATGAAGTCTACCCCAATATGGGACCAGCTGGACCACCTAGGGCCTCCGTGGAACAGGAAGCGGGATGAGCTTGCCTACAGGGAGGTGATGAGGAGTCTTCGACATGGCTCAGACTGAGCAGCTATGGACATATCGGATGACGTCCCAGGTCATACTGGGCCACCAGTACCAAGCTTGGAGGAGCGAGAGGGTCCGTCGGCTGCCTGTTTATCCAGAGCCCGGTATGTAATGAACTGAGCCCAGAAGGGTCTGCCGTTGAGAAGTGGGAATGTAAGTCCTTCCTTCTGGGCCTCCCAGCGGAGCAGGTTCGGAAAGCGTGGCGGTATAGATTTTCTCGGTGAGCTCCCACTGGATGGGGCTGACGATGAGGGCTGGAGGGAGGATGGGTCTTGCTGTTGCGGTTTCCGGGACAATAAGTGATGGTGAAATTGAACCATGTAAAGAACAGTGCCCAGTGTGCTTGGCGTGGGTTGAGTCTTTTTGCGTGTCTCAGGTATTGGAGGTTCTTATGGTAGGTACTTACGGTGAATAGATGGTGGGCTCCCTCCAGCCAGTGACGCCACACTTCTAGTGCCAACTTGATAGTGAGCAGTTCCTGATTCCCGATATCATAGTTCTGCTCCTCTGGGGACAGTTTCCTGGAGTAGTATGCACAAGGATGGAGGCTGGGAGGCTCACCATACTGCTGGGACAGCATCTCTACCATGAATGGCGCTTGGGGATCTGGGTGACTGAGGATGGGGGCCGTGCTGAAGGCCTTCTTGAGCTTCTTGAAGGCTTAGTGGGCGTTAGAGCTCCAGGACAGGGACTTGGGTTTTCCTCGGAGCATGGAGGTTAGAGGAGCCGTGTGCAGACTGAAATTCTTGATGAACCGCCGGTAGAAGCTGGCAAACCACAGGAACCATTGCAGATCCTTCACAGATTGTGGAAGCGGCCTTTCTTGGATGGCCTAAACCTAAACCTTCCATCCCAGCCAATGACATAACCGAGGAACTGTACCGTGGTGCAATGGAATTCACACTTCTCCTGTTTTAGGTAAAGGCGATGTTGACGGAGCCGTTGGAGGACCTGCTTCACGTGGTGGTGATGTTCGGCCAGGTTCCGGGAGTATATGAGGATGTCATCGATGTAGACTATGACAAAGCGATGGAGGAACTCCTGGAACACCACATTCATAAAACTCTGGAAGACGGATAGTGAGTTGACTAGGCCATAAGGCATTACCCGGTACTCGTAGTTGCCAGATGGAGTGATGAAAGCGATCTTCCACTAGTCGCCTTCCCGGATGCGAACGAGGTTATACGCGCTCCGCAGGTCCAGCTTGGAGAAGACGTGGGCTCCACGGAGTTCCTCGAGGGCGGCTGGGACCAGGGGAAGTGGGTATGGCAGCTTCACCGTCTGAGAATTCAGAGCATGGTAGTCGATGCACGGCCTCAAGCCCCCATCCTTCTTGCGCACGAAGAAGAAGCTGGAGGCGGCAGGTGAGGTGGAGGGTTGGATAAAACCTTGTTGGAGAGCCTCCTGGATGTAATCCTCCATAGCCTTGCACTCCGGGATGGACAGAGGGTATACTCTACCCTTGGGGAGTTTGGCCCCAGGCAGCAGGTCGATGGCACAGTCCCATGGCTGATGAGGTGGGAGGCGGGATGCTGCCTGCTTGCTAAAGACATCCTGGAACGCCACATAGTCAGATGGGACGGTGGGAATCTCCCGAGGCTTGGGGCTCTCGACAAGGGTGGAAGCAACTTGAGCCAGAACGGGACTAGCGAGCAGTCTGGGGAGAGACAGTTCAGCTGGCAGAACTCGCTCCAACGAGTTACCTCACATGGTTCCCATCTGACTTACGGAGAATGGAGAGTGAGCCAGGGGCATCCCAGAATGATATCCAATATGGGTCCCTCCAGTACCAGAAAGGCGATGGTTTCCGGGTGAGTTCTGTACGTCACCCTCCCATGCAGGGGAGACGGCTTAGGAGGTCGTGGGATGTGAAATTGCCAGAGGAGCCCGAGTTGAAGAGGGCGGAGACTGAAACAGAATGATCTGGGGTGAGTAGTTGCACTGGTAACAGAGATAGAGTTGAGACTTCTGGGTCTAGTTGAAGGGTACTCACCACAGGGCGTGGGGGTCTGACGGGGCAGGTCTGGATGAAGTGGTTTGTAGCTGCGCAGTATAGACAGAGTCCAGCTGCAAGGCGGCGATCGCGTTCTGCGCGAGTGAGGTGAGTGGAATCCAACCGCATGGGCTCTGGTACTGGGGAACCGACGGTGGGTGTGGCAAGCTGATGGGTGGCTTCGTCAGGTAGGCAGGCGGATAAGCGTTGAGAGATATGTGTGGCCCTTTGCACGAAGCTTTCCAATCCCATCGTGTCATCATAGATAGACATGGAGGCACAGATGCGAGGATTCAAACCCTGACAGTAAGCACTGAGAAGGGCAGCCTCATTCCAGCCGCTAATCCCCACTAGCGTACGAAACTGCAAGGTGTAGTCACTGGTCGTAGTATATATATATATATAAGTATGATGGTCTTTAAAAAAAAAAAAAAAATTTGTATCAGTGTTAAAGGGATGGTTCACCCAAAAATTTTGTCATTAATTACTCACCCTCATGTTGTTCCAAACCATAAGACCTTCGTTCATCTTTAATATATTTTTGATGAAATTCGAGAGCTTTCTGGCACAGTAATGTAACTGAAATGTTCCCAGGCACAAAAAACACAGTAAGGACATTGATAAAGTAGTCCATGTGACATCAGTGTTCACAAAAAGTACACTCGATAATGGTGGAGGATGGTGAAGTGGAAGAGAAGAATTGTTGAGTAAAGTTGTTATTTTTGTTGTCTTTACACACAAAAAGTATTCACGAAGCTTCGTAAAATTACGGTTGAACCACTGATGTCACATGGACTATTTTAACGATGTCCTTAATACATTTCTGGGTCAGTTACGTTGTTGTCTATGGAGGGTCACAAAGCTCTCAGATTTGATCAAAAATATCTTAATTTGTGTTCTGAAGATGAACGAAGGTCTTATGGAGTTTGGAACGACATGAGGGTGAGTAATTAATTACATAATTTTCATTTTTGGGTGAACTATCCTTTTAATGTTTATATTTAGGAAAACAAAAATGTGATTAATAAGTATAATTTGAGGGGAAAAGGTCAATTTAGCTGTTCGAAAAGGTTTAGCTGTTAGCAATTTAGCTGTTTGACATGTGAAGCAAAAAACCACAGATCCATTTTGTTACAAGCTGTTTGAGCAAATTAAAATTCAGCCAGTGGGTCAGGAAAGTTTATGTGCACAAGAGGCACTTTAAAAATTCAACCCCACCCCCCACTCCCCACTGTTGCCTCAGACAGCGCTAACACTGTGTGACAGTTTCAACACCTGAGACCTTGCCTCAAGCACATGCTGGAATACTGTTAGAAAGAAGTTGGGGAATACTGCCCAGGAATAGCACTTGAGTCCTATTAGGCTAATCTTGCTTAACAAGAAAAAAACTGACAAAGGGATATCTTCGAGCCTACCTAAAGCTGCGACTTTAGCCAACTCTTAAATCACATCTTTAAACCAATCTCTGCCAACAATGGCTAAAAAAAGTAACTGGCACAGATGCGGTTTTAGCTTATTAAACAAACCTAAAGGCCACAATTTGGTGTGAAAAGTTCAAAATAATGACTAGTAGCTCAGAGGCTGTAGGTAATGAGATACTGTACAAAGACAAAACACACAGTTAGCTTTATGCTAGCAGCCCACAGGGCTTTATTTCCACTTCAGCTGCTCATTCACATAACATCTGTCAGCATGCACATCTCTGTAAACTCTGAAGTTGTTAGCATTTAAATTTAAAAATTAAAATTAATTTAATTTATAGTTTACTGGTTAACATGAATGACAAAAGCTAATTTGTTTAGTTGTAGTAGCTATTCAATGAAATGTAACGCTCGTAAAGAAATATTAATACAATTTAGTAACAAGCATTTTACCAATTTAATAAAAGTCTTCATTGTCAATTATGATCAATTTAATGTGTCCTTGCTGAATAAAAGTATTAATTCCTTAAAACAATGACTGACTCAAACCATCTGATAGTATGTAATAATATAATAATAGTCGCTAATGTTTAAGTAACAGCAATAATAATGTAACTAACAGGTATAACATGAACACAGTAATATGAAGTGTGACTAATAATATGAAGTGGTCTCAGTAACTGTGCTCCAATAATCATTAAATATTGCCATTTTAGTGACGATTTTTATTCCCAGCAGTTTTCATTGTTCAATTCTATTTAAATTCAATAGAGAATGTAATTACAGAGGTGACTATGATTGTCTCTTAAGCGAAAAACCGGCAACACATCGAGCATACACTCATAATTTTCAAGTACCACAAATCAACCATTGACTATTTGTATTTAAAGGCTCGCTTTTATTCTGGCATTTTGCAAAATGGGAACACTGACTGTCATGAAAAAGAAAACAAACCTCTCTGACTAAAACACAATACAGGGCTGCTCTCATGCCTCTCTGAAGAGCCCATGAGATAGGATGGACACACATGTATAATTACAGCCATGCCATTTTGGTGAGATCTGGGCTTAGTGACCCAAACCTGAGAAAATTCATTAGTGGAATATTTAATACCACAGCAGCAGTCAAACGGCCTGAGATCTGACATTTATACATGGACAAATACGCAATAAGTTTTACATGTGCACTGATACCTCTTTCCCAGTGAAATGAGGCTGGCAGCTGATGTTTTTCATTTATTTTAGGAGTATCTCACAGTCTTACTTTTTAAAAAACCCAGAATTAACAGTACATATCAACGCAGAAGAAAAGTTTGAATTGTGGGATATGAACTCATAATTACAAGTAAAAAGTCTCAATTATATTTTTATTTTTAGCGAAAAAAATAAATAAAAAAGAATTGCAAGAAACTATAAAAATATTACATAGAAAATTGCAACTGCTTTTTACATTTTTTATTCTGTAACGGAAATGGGCTTCCAAATATTACTACATACAGTAACCGTACACTTTTTTAAGCCATGAACATGAACATTGTTAATGTAACATATTTCTGAGTAAAATTCCTAATAAATCAGGAATTACTTAGATTGTAAAAAAAAAAGTAATGCATACTTTACCAGAAAGGCAAGAGATATTTGAGATGTCAGTTTTTTAGATGTAACTTTTTTGGGGGAAAGTATGCACTTTTCAACACAAATGCAGATGCAATGCCTTTAACATTTTGTAAACATTGTAAATGTATAATTAAATATTGTAGTTCCATAAGTATATTAGCATGCAGACAAAAACAGCCAGCCAGAAAGAGTGACCCCAAAACGCTGTCCCACTACGCCCTTTTACCCCATTTAACTGGGGTAAGAGAACAAGTGCAGTTCCCAGAGTGCCTCTTTCCCACTGAGACGTGACAGTTGTGGGCCTATGATCTGATTAGAAGCTCACAGAGGGCTCAGAGATACCAATGTCATGAACCAGCACGTTGGCGCAGTTATATGCCAGTAAGAGAGAGTGCCAGTGCCGCACACCGCTGTCACATCACACCCCACATGCTGTCACTTCATCGAGGTTCAGATTAATGTCACTGCATCTTTGCCTGTGTCAGCAGCGATCCTCATGGACTACCGCTGACTCCATCTACTCTACCATGCCATTTCTATCAACACCAAGTCTGATATGCCACAGATGAGACTGAATGGCTTTGTTCCAAAACCAACTGAGCTGACTTACTGTCTGCTGTCTACAAAGACAACATCTTACATAAAGTAACTGATTTGGAAAACTCAGTAGCAATTCTATTTGTCACAAAAGTATCCATTGCTTTCACATAAATATTGGGTAAAATAGTCAATTAATAATAGGACTGAACAATTTGTATTGATGTTATTGGATGAGTTGTACTTCATCCACCATATTGGATAGGGTGACCATACACCCTCTCTTTTTCTAGGAAAAAGAGGACGTATGGTAACCCTAATATTGGATAAATTGATATGATACAGTTTATGATAAATATAAATATGTTTCAAGGACTATTTTGTTTAACGTTGATTCTAGTAGCTGCATAGGTCTGATTTTATTGGAGCTTTCGAGAAAACTGATCATGCCGTTCTTACTGATCAATGTGGCATTCATGGTGTGTTTTTTAGATGGTTTATCCCAGTTTTACATGAAAGAACGTTCTCAGTGAGAATTGTCTGTTTTACATAATCCTCTGCAAATAGTGGATCTATACTGGAACCACTTTTATTTACCTTATTTATACTAGCCCTCAATTCAATTTTTCAAAAACACAACTGAGTGTTCACAGGGCGTTATATGCAAATTTTTGGCCAAAACAACAAAAGAAGGTATTTGACTTTTGGAAAAACCTTTTGCTTCATGAGTGTAGTTATGGTGCCTAAAATGCTTCCTATGTAGGCAACACACTAGGTTTTGGAAAAGAGATTGATTTATAATCTTCATTCATCCACTTTCTTCTACTACTGTATGTCATGCTGTGTCTTTACAGATGTCTGATTATGTAGTGGACAAGCAGGCGCACGTATGATTGCTTCACGCTGAAACAACTTCAGCTATGAAAAGCATGCCTTGTCCAGAAAACACAAAAAATGGCTTTTGTTAGCTTGAGCATCATTTGCGAACATATTTACAATAGAAGTCAACACTGTAATACGCCTACACAATTGCTTTAACTTGAAAACAAAGCTCAGGCTAAAGCAGCTGTGGAGGCGGATTACAATGTTGATTTCTGTTGTAGAAATAAAGGGTTTTTCAAAACCTCTAGCGCCAAGAATGATGCCTCAAATCATGCAGGTTGTTGAGAAGAGGTGATGTTACTTTTATAAATGGTATTACTGATGATTTTTGAAAATCTATGAATATCATAGAGACTTGACTCTTAACTTTTTAACCAATAAGCCCAAGAACACTGTAGCAACATACTAAATCCTCCACCCTGGCAATAAAGCAGCAAGTTTTGCACAAGCAAACACCATTCATGTTACGCATGCAGAAAATATAAAAATCTAGTTATTCCTCTATGATTAACCTCCAAAAAAAAAAAAAAAAGTCTGTACTCTCAGGTCTCTTAAGGATAATAATTAGTCAGGAATGATTGAATGATACACTTTAGTATATGTTTAAAAAGAGAACATATGGAAATAAAATTGTGAACTGAATGTAATGTTTCTGACATGCAAATATATATATATTGTAATTTGTTATAAAATATAAATTTAATATCAAATAACGGTATATATACAATCAAGCCGTATGTTAGTCAGCACATCAAAGTAAGTATACTTTAAGCCCCACGGGCTGCCATCCTCCAGCGTCGCCGGGGCTGGAGTATCCCTCACCTCCACCTCAGCCCGTCGGCTCCACCATGGCTCCTAGCTCCCTTCTCTCCGCTGTGGCCCATCTGTCCACTGGCTCCGCCGGGCTCCCTCGTCCTTCTGGCTCCGCCTTGGTTTGGCGTCGACCATCCTGTGCCTTGGGACTCCACTTCTCCGGCTGCGCCTCGTCCCTCCGGCTCCGTCAGGCTCCTCCATCCCCTCGGCTTCTCCTCAGTCCTCTGTCGCTCCGGCTCCACCGCGGCCCTCTGGATCCCTGCCTCCGCCTCGGTCGCCGGCACCATCTGCTCTACCTAAGCCCTCCGCATCCTCCCCGTCACCCTTGCTCTTCGGTTCTCCGTCTACGCCTCGGGCTCCTCTGTCACCTGCTCCGCCGCCGTCGGTCGGCCTCCTGGCCATTCCTCCTCCATGGCTCCTCCCTCCGTCGGCTCCACTGTGGGCCGCTGTTATGGTTGCAGCCTGGGTCCAACTTGGCTCCTCCTGTTCCGGCTCCCTCCTGTCTCCTCCCTGGCTCCTCCCTCCTTCGTCGCCTCCCTGAACTCTGTCTGTCTGCTCCCCGGTGGAAGTATTACGGCGCGGGATGCGCCTTCCAGGAGGGGGGAGTAATGTCATGCCCCTGGACTGTTTTTTGGTGTTTTTGCTCCCCATGTGTTCCCTGTGACCCAGTTTTTCCCTCACGTTGATTGTTGATTGTATTCCAGGTGTGTCTCCTTAGTTACCTCGTTATCCTGAGTTTAAAAGCCCCAGTCTATTCAGTTCTTGTTTGTCGGGTCTACTTCGTCATGTTTGTGTGTCTCCAGCCGTTTCCTGTGTGAATTCCCCTTGTTTGGATTACATTAAAGACTGTTGAAATTGATTCCTGGTCTCCTCGCTCCTTCCATCACAGATTGTGACAGTACAGTGCAAAAAGCCACTTTGAAGGTTACTTTTAGGAGGATGGGATATGAGAAGTCAATGTAAAGTTCTCACCATGACAGAAAAATAAACATGTGCATTTGTTACGTTGATATGAGCAGACTGGAGGATTATTGTGACTGCTTGGTTGGCCTTAAGTTAACCTCAGAACACCTACCTATAAGGCATCATTCTTGCATATCCTAAAATAGTACTATCAACACTGTAAATCCACATCGACAGCCCTGTCAACTCACTGACAACATGCATTGTCTGAATACAGTCTGAAGGCATGAAATGAATGTAGGTTTTGAAGGGCAGAGGAAACCCCATGAAACTGCTTCCCTGTGCTGACATGAGTCATCAATATTTCTGTAGTTTACATACTGTGTACACACATAATGCAAACTGAAGCTGCTTTTCCACCATTATGTTAAATGGTTCTCGTTGGGAAACCAATTAGTTACAGTTTCTTTTTCCACTGCAGTGCTGTCACTGGAGACAAACACACTGAAAGTGTGTAAATATAATGGATCCAGGAGCAATGGTTTGAAGGTAAATGGTGGATTTGTTTATTAGTCTTTAGACTGGACTGAGTTGTGTGGATTACTTGTGTATTATTGTGATGTTTTTTGTGATTGTGATGTTGTGACTCTCATTCTGATGGCACCCATTCACTGCAGAGGATCCATTGGTGTGCAAGTGATGTAAGGATACATTTCTCTAAATATTTTCCAATGAAACAAACTCATCTACATCTTGGATGGCTTGAGGATGACTACATTTCAGCTAATTTAAATTTTTTTTGGTGAACTATTCCTTCAATTAACAAGAGCAGATCCCCCAAACCAACCAGAGCACAGATACAGCTGACACATTTTTAGACACCCTTACACTAGTGATTAAGAGTGGCTGGATGGCATCCAGGACAGCTGAATGGCTGATATTCACCTCTGCAATGTGCCACCCTTCAACAACTACACAACAATAGTGTCTCATTAATCGTTAGTGACAGTTAGAACACTGCCATAATTATAAGTGACTGTAGTTATGGTTGTGTCTTAAATAAAAAAAATAAAAAAAAGTCTAGCACACATTGACAGATCCATGCTAATTATTCATGCCTCATACTTGAGCACTTGAGAGTAAATGTGACCGCATTAAGTAATAAGACGTATTAAGTATTAACAGTTAGCAAATTCATTAAAGTCAACATGAAAATCAAAACTAAGCATATGAACTGTCTTAATACAGTTGACTGGCCTTGACTTTTTTCTGAGGAACACACACACACGCACACACAAACAAAGATACTGTTACACGTGTTTTTGTCCATGTGATGTCTTGGACCCCATTGACTTTCACTCTATTGACAAAAACAGGTAAACATTTCTACAAAACTTCTTTCATGTTCACAAATTATAACATGAAAAATGCTCCAATACAAACTACCAAAGATGTCAAGAAAGTACAAAAGGCTTGACGTCAGACAGCGTTGCTACATGTGATAAATGGTTTGAAATGAAGGTAGGTTCTTAAGATTTGGAGCGCTCTGTCATTCATCTGCAAGAATCCATTAACCGTCATTTGCAGTGATTTTCTGGGATTTCTGTCTGCCCATATGCTGAACATCTGGAGGTTTTTAGGCTTGTATTTTTCTAAAGTGTTAATATGGATTCATCTTTTCATTTAAAATAGGGATAGACATTAAGTTTAAAATCAGCCAGAATATTCTTAAATATTATGACAAAGCAATGTGACTCACTGTTGTTTCACAGGATACACAGACACCATTATTGAGCCATCAAAGCGTCTTGTTGAGAAACACAAGTAGTTCTGTCATAGTTCTGTGTGGTAATAGTGCTGATGTGTTTATTAATGCCCTGAATGAATGCTATATGATAAAGAGAACATTGATCATTCAATATTTCTATATTTTTATCAATGCAACTGCATTACCTACAGGCGAACACACAGAGGCTTTGCTTATGGCTCTATTTAGCCCAAGCCATCAATATTTAACATAGCTGCCATTAGCCTCATTTAACAGACTCTGGTGATTTATGCGCACAATCAAGTAAAATATGGATGCATAAAATGTGCATTAAAGAAGAGCAAGGAGAACAGATGGGAAGAGTGAAAGAGTGAAAGTATATTGTATTAATGGTAATTCATTTGTTAAATAGAGAGGTATTTTAGTGTGTGATGTGACAGTTAACCCACAGTTCTTCAGAAGAAAATGGCATATTAATTGTATTGAACAGCCTTTTGAACAGTAGTGTATTTAAAGAAAAAAAAAAAAAAACGTATATATTTAGGACTGTTTACATTTGTGTTCTCTACAAGCTCCCTTTACTAAAAAAAAAAAAAAGTTACACACAGTTACACTCAACAATGAGATCGAGGAGGGATGGATTTACTCAAAGGTTACAGATCCCCTGTCAAATGCCAGGAAGATTTTTTTTTTTCAGAGCCACAGGAAAGGGTAGCATACTAAGTCATCTTTACAGAGACAAGATTTGTACTTCAGAGAGACTTTTTGACTTTTGTCACATAGGTTGAATCCCTTTATGATTTGTCAGATCTGATCTTACAAATTCCCACATGACCTGCACCAGTTTGTCTGTTACTTTTCAAGAGTGGGGTAAATTAATGTGTAATCTATTTAGTCAATATACAGTATGTGTTCATTGCATGGGAATGAGCAGCCTTTCTGTTCCATGTAAAAAATAAGGTCATATGGGTTTGGAACAACATGAGGCTGATTAAATGATGACAGTATTGTAATTCTGGGGTGTATTATCACTTTAGTCGCATTGTCTCAGGTTATTGAGCAAGTAATGATTCACTGGTCACAACTGCGATCACATTACTAAAGATCTAACTACTGTATGTTAAGCATGCATACATTTCCAACAGAGCTCTAAACTCACCAATGCACTCAAGTACTCGCATTTCAACCGCAGGCCAAATCCATTCTGTAACATTCACCTCACAAGACCTAAAGAGATTAGCCATGAATAATTTTCCATTAGACAAGATACAACTTTGTCATAGTGCAGAGTACATGCCACATTAATGTTTTTGAAATTCACGTATGTTCATCAAGACTGCATTCATTTGATCAAAAACAGTAATATTGTGAAATATTATTGCAATTAAAAAAAAAACTTCATTCATTCATTCATTCCTGTGATGCAAAGCAGAATTTTCAGCATCATTACTCCAGTCTTCAGTGTCACATGAATAGAAATATTTTGTAACATCATAAATATCTATACTGTCACTTTTGATCAATTCAATGTGTCCTTGCAAAATAAAAATATTAATTTCTTTAAAAAAAAAAAAAAAAAATCTTATCCCAAACTTTTGAATAGTTTCAACAAAAAATATGAAGCAGTTCAACTGTTTTCAACACTGAAAATAATAATAAATGTTTTGGAGTACTGGAGTAATGGCTGCTGAAAATTCAGCTTTGCCATCACAGGAATAAAATGTTTTAAATATATTCAAATAGAAAACAGTTATTTTAAATCTTAATAATATATCACAATATTACTGTTATTACTGTATTTTAGATCAAATAAATGCCGCATTGGTGAGCATAAGAGACATCTTTCAAAAACCTATCTTTCACTTTTGAGTCCACAAAAAACATTCCCCTCTAAGTCTGCTTTGGATTTAGTGACTTTAATTCAGTTGTGCCCTGGACAGAGTGCCAGAAAGGCCTCCAGCAGTTGGTCTGGTAATGAAAACATAAGGAACATGACCCGCAGCCCCGACGGCACTTGTGACCTTTTGAGCTCAGCTCAGACTCCCAGGCACTCTCGTTTCTTCACTAAACAGGAGGAGTTATTCTTCACCTGCTGATTACTCATCACAAAAACATCAAATGACTGCTGGCTCTGAGAATGTTGAATATACAGAAGAAACGCACTGATCCAGAGTGCACCTGTTTACACCTGCATCTCTGACCAACGAGCACTTCCTTCAGGTCACTCTGTCATTCCATGCATGTTGTGACATTTGCTACGCTAATACTAACAGGAAATAAGACAAGAAAGTGTGTTTCCTTTTAGTGAACTACAGTAGAAACAAAAATAACAGATTATCAAGCGCACAGCATGCCGGCTTTAGGTTGTTCTGTATCCAGCAGAGAAATCTGAGAGGCTGAGGATTATAAAGGTGAATTTATGTGCCCTGTGGGCTTACCAAGAGGAGAAGCTACCAAAACATATTGCACAAGCTTACGGTCTGAAAAGAGCAGATTGGCTGCAGTGTTAAAGGTGAACCATGGGGCCGCTGAGATTGTGTGTACATTTCAAAGATCTGGGGCTTGTGAGGATAAAGTGTAACTCAGAATTAATCTAGCCTCATTTGCTCTTTTCCTAATAACAGCAGGATAAATTTGCATTACATGAGGGAAATACTATACCAGTGCATGCATAGTGTTAATGTTGTACTCTAGGTAAGTTTTGGTTTTGGACTGGTTCTGTGTAAATGTTATGCCATATCAGAGCCACTTTGTGTTGGTGTTTTGATTGTGAATGAATCAGTGTTTTTGAACAAATCATTCTTGTTCACTTCCATGCACTAATTCAAACTTTTCATTCACTGAATTTTGAATTTGTTTGTGGTTGAATTAACTGCAGACGTTTAATATGAGAGCTGTTTAGAATGAATCCTAACCTGAATGTTTGCAGAATATTAAAATAAAGAAAGAAATTAGCAGGATGTTCTGACAAAGTGTCTTTTTTATTCAAGCACAATCATTCTATATTGGAAAAATTTTTTTTTTTTTTTTTTAAATGAGTGAGAGTTGTAAGATGTTTAATGTTGGTGCCATTGACATTTATAGCCTATGTGCGTATAGCTATTAGATCTGTCGATTGTATTTAGGTATCAAATTATTTTAGATTTTTAGATTATTTTAGATTACATTTTATTTTGAAATAGTGTATTATAGGTTACATTATTGCTTATATTTATTCATTTCAGGTGCACCCAGTGGCTTTTGACTAGGCCTATTCGAGGGTCACATGGTTGTGATTTCATACCTCAACTTTGTGGCTGGATTTGCAGTCTTATTACAACTTTAGTCTGGTGTTCCGGGAGCAGGCATCTTTTGCACACTTGAATTATTTCCGAGGTAATATGTTTTACTTGAGTAATTTCATTTGTGAAAAAGGTTACTTATTTAATTATATACTGGTAAATGCTGATTGTATTGTATAAGTGGCATTTTTTAATTTATTTTATTGAGCTAGTTTCATTCAATACTGAACTTTATTCTAAAGCTTCTGCTTGTTTTTATGTGCAGATGTTTTACTGGAATTACAACACTCACTGGATACAAGACGGATACATAGAGGCAAAACAAGTGGAAAGGTCTCAGAGAAGAGGGACAACCCTCGTGTGTGCTCATCTCAGAAAGTTGATGGACTTTCAGTATGTATTTATTAAATTGTCTTTTGCAGGAATATTCTAAATTTAATAGAACATAAGCTCAAACAACATAATTTGTGGTATAGCTAATGTTGATTCCAGCATTTTATTTTAATCCTTTTTTTTTTTACCAAAATTATACAAATTCTGTTGATTGACCTTCATTCTTATAGAAAGTTAATGTTCTACTCAGAATATGGCTTTTTTGTGTGTGTGATATAACAGGTATTTGTAGTTATTTTGTGATGCTATGTTATTTTTATGATAAGATTTTAACTGTTGAAAGACTGACATTTTTATTTTTTACCAGTAAAAGCAATGTCTTGCAATGTATTTCTGCCAGTTTTAATAAATATTTATTTGCAACATCTTTGACTTGGTTTTTATTCATTTTTAAATATAGTGCTCATGATAATGCATTTAAATCAGTATTTTACAGTTTACTGTTAAAATTATTATTTGCAACATTTTCATTGTTAAATTATTAAAACATCATCTTGGATTTAGGGGTATTTACAGGATTTTTATTGGAAACTTTAGTTGCCAGGTAAATACTGTACTTTAGTGAAATTACAAAAAGTTGCTGTAAAATATATTTACACGATTTTATTAGCAACTTTTGTTGCCAGGTAAATACTGTACTTTAGTGAGATTACAAAATATTGCTGTAAAATAAACTACAAGTTTAATTCAATGTTACTGTAAAAATACTACAAATTACTGTATTTCACATACAGCAATTAACTGTAATTTGCTTTGTAGTGTTATTCTGTAATCCTTTTTATAACAATTAACATCATTTTTACAAGATTTTATTGGCAACTTTTTTTGCCAGTAACATCCTGTAAATTCTACGGCACATTTTTTACAGTCCAGGAATGTGCAAGGAAAATAGGATTTTAGGACACTGAATGCACAATGAGAGAAAAACACGCACGCAGATGCTTTCTAGCATTTAGGAAACGAGATTAAAATTCGCAGGGTGCAAGGTTTCTCCACCAACCAGGAATTTAACAGTGTTTCATGCAATAGGCCTCTAAAATGAAGAGACATGAAGAAAAAAAAAAACGAGAAAAAAAAAACAAAAACATACAAATAAGTTCACATGGGAACAGTGGCTCTCGGTTTAAATTAATTAAAAACTTATTTAAAAGTTATAATACAACACAACATTCAAAATTTGAACTAAATTACGATGCCAAAAATACTAAAAATATTATAATGTCATCTGTTTCAGAGTCCTGTGGTTTAGGTAACCAGAGTGTCGGCCTGGAGAGATTACCAGTGCTATGGAAAACATGACTTTGTGCACTGAGAAAAGCATAGAAAAAGCATAGAAACATTTTCACACAGAAATTGCTAGTAAATTTCAAAAACATTTAGAAAGAAATGGCAAGCAAAACACTGTGAAACTACATGTGAAATAGAGTAGAAAATCTGAAATAATATTTTCTTGTAAACATACAGTAATCCTTGTTTTATTCACAGCTTCAATTTTTTTTTTTTTTACAGTGTACCAAAAAAAAAAAAAAGATCCATAGAGAAGGCCTTGGAGAGGTTGGTTGTGACACATTTGAGATCCCTGGGCAGCTCATTGCTGACCTCCCTGCAGTTTGCCCCAGGTAGGGGTGGATAATGTGATCATCTACATACTGCGGAGGGTCAGTTCACACCTGCTCAAAGCTGGTAGTACAGTGAGAATAATGTTCTTTGATTTCTCCAGTGCCTTCAACACCTTCAGACAACATTACTGGGAAGGTAGCTAGAAGTAATGTAGGCTGATGCCTCTTGGGTCGCCAGGCTGTCAAATTCAGAATGACGCAGTTTTGCTGGGATTATTTAAAATAAATATGATATATTCCATTTGAGATGTGAACCTGGGTCCCTGTATTTGGTGGAGGCTTTTATCCAATCATAAGCTGCACCTGAAATCACATACTGTACTCTCTAGTATGTACTACACTGGTTTGAAACCAAGCCAGGCTCATTGACAATACGTGCTTGTGGTGAAATGTCCAGTGAATGGGACTGAAACGCACATTCTATATGTGACTCACATACTTATTATGTTCTTATTATGTTGCTTCAGGCATATATTGCAGTCATTCAGAATTAAAATATTCGGGGGTGTTGCTAAAAGGTTATCGTGTTTTATTGTGTTGAAATATGACATAATCCCTACTCCAAAATCCCTAAACCTACCCAATAGTGTTAATGAATGCAAAATGTATATAAAAACGTGTAACGCCATATTGCGCGAGCTACCAGCTGAGTTAGAAAACTCATACATATGAAGCGTCACAATGAATGTCACAATGGTTTTGAAATCTCGCAGCATGTTAAAATTTGTTTTGAAGTAACAACATAATATTTAATCAAAACTCTGCTCCTGTGAATAATAATTTGTGTGAAATGGAATACAGTGAGGAAAATAAGTATTTGAACACCCTGCTATTTTGCAAGTTCTCCCACTTAGAAATCATGGAGGGGTCTGAAATTGTCATCGTAGGTGCATGTCCACTGTGAGAGACATAATCTAAAAAAAATCCAGAAATCACAATGTATGATTTTTAACTATTTATTTGTATGATACAGCTGCAAATAAGTATTTGAACACCTGAGAAAATCAATGTTAATATTTGGTACAGTAGCCTTTGTTTGCAATTACAGAGGTCAAACGTTTCCTGTAGTTTTTCACCAGGTTTGCACACACTGCAGGAGGGATTTTGGCCCACTCCTCCACACAGATCTTCTCTAGATCAGTCAGGTTTCTGGCCTGTCGCTGAGAAACACGGAGTTTGAGCTCCCTCAAAGATTCTCTATTGGGTTTAGGTCTGGAGACTGGCTAGGCCACGCCAGAACCTTGATATGCTTCTTACAGAGCCACTCCTTGGTTATCCTGGCTGTGTGCTTGGTCATTGTCATGTTGGAAGACCCAGCCTCGACCCATCTTCAATGCTCTAACTGAGGGAAGGAGGTTGTTCCCCAAAATCTCACAATACATGGCCCCGGTCATCCTCTCCTTAATGCAGAAAAACACCCCCAAAGCATGATGCTACCACCCCCATGCTTCACAGTAGGGATGGTGTTCTTGGGATGGTACTCATCATTCTTCTTCCTCCAAACACGTTTAGTGGAATTATGACCAAAAGTTCTATTTTGGTCTCATCTGACCACATGACTTTCTCCCATGACTCCTCTGGATCATCCAAATGGTCATTGGCAAACTTAAGTCGGGCCTGGACATGTGCTGGTTTAAGCAGGGGAACCTTCCGTGCCATGCATGATTTCAAACCATGACGCCTTAGTGTATTACCAACAGTAACCTTGGAAACGGTGGTCCCAGCTCTTTTCAGGTCATTGACCAGCTCCTCCCGTGTAGTTCTGGGCTGATTTCTCACCTTTCTTAGGATCATTGAGACCCCACGAGGTGAGATCTTGCATGGAGCCCCAGTCCGAGGGAGATTGACAGTCATGTTTAGCTTCTTCCATTTTCTAATAATTGCTCCAACAGTGGACCTTTTTCACCAAGCTGCTTGGCAATTTCCCGTAGCCCTTTCCAGCCTTGTGGAGGTGTACAATTTTGTCTCTAGTGTCTTTGGACAGCTCTTTGGTCTTGGCCATGTTAGTAGTTGGATTCTTACTGATTGTATGGGGTGGACAGGTGTCTTTATGCAGCTAACGACCTCAAACAGGTGCATCTAATTTAGGATAATAAATGGAGTGGAGGTGGACATTTTAAAGGCAGACTAACAGGTCTTTGAGGGTCAGAATTCTAGCTGATAGACAGGTGTTCAAATACTTATTTGCAGCTGTATGATACAAATAAATAGTTAAAAAAAATCATACATTGTGATTTCTGGATTTTTTTTTTTTAGATTATGTCTCTCACAGTGGACATGCACCTACGATGACAATTTCAGACCCCTCTATGATTTCTAAGTGGGAGAACTTGCAAAATAGCAGGGTGTTCAAATACTTATTTTCCTCACTGTAAAAGTTGTTGGAGTTTTACTGCCTCTAGTGTTCATTTCAGCTGGAAACCACAGTGATTTGTACGTACAGGTACGTTTTGATTAAACATGTATTTAACACATTTCCAATGAGACTGCGTGGGTAATATCAAACTCATTTTGCAACTGTTAAAATGTATGCTCTATATAGTATGAATATGTGAATGAATGATATTTACTACATACTACATTTGTCACGTTGTCATTGTCATGTGACCTCAGTTGCATCACTTTACTGCCATTACAAATCCTCTCTAATGGTCTCAAGGGAAAAATGTCTATCAGACGCGTCATCCTCGCACTTTTCAAACTGTTTTATAAATATGAATTAGGACATACTACTTGGCATACTGTTTTTCTGTTTTTCAACTCGAATTCTGGAAATGTTGGGACATTTTTTATTTTATTTGAATAAAATGAAAACTAAAAGAATTTCAAATCACATGAGCCAATATTTTATTCACAATAGAACATAGATAACATAACAAATGTTTAAACTGAGAAATTCTTACAATTTTATGCACAAAATGAGCTCATTTCAAATTTGATGCAGGCAGGCCAATTCAGCACCCGGACTCTTCTACTATGAAGCCATGCTGTTGTAATAGCTGCAGTATGTGGTTTTGCATTGTCCTGCTGAAATACACAAGGCCTTCCCTGAAATAGGCGTCGTCTTGGGGGGAGCATATGTTGACCTAAAACCTTTATATACCTTTCAGCATTCATAGTGCCTTCCAAAACATGCAAGCTGCCCATACCGTATGCACTTATGCACCCCCATACCATCAGAGATGCTGGCTTTTTAACTGAATGCTGATAACACCCTGGACGGTCTCACTCCTCTTTAGCCCGGAGGACACGGCGTCCGTGATTTCCAACAATAATGCCAAATTTGGACTCGTCTGAGTATAGAATACTTTTCCACTTTGAAACAGTCCATTTTAATAAGCCTTGGCCCACAGGACACGATGGCGCTTCTGGACCATGTTCACATATGGCTTCTTTTTGCATAATAGAGCTTTAGTTTTCAAAGACAGAATCATGCCGATGAGTGATGCAGTTTCGTCTGAGGGCCTGAAGACCACAGGCATCCAAAAAAAAGGTCTTCAGCCTTGTCCCTTACACACAGAGATTTCTCCAGTTTCTCTGAATCTTTTGATGATGTTATGCACTGTAGATGATGAGATTTGCAAAGCCTTTGCAATTTGACGTTGAGGAACGTTATTTTTAAAGTATTCCACAATCTTTTTACGCACTCTTTCACAGATTGGAGAGCCTCTGCCCCTTTATTTCTGACAGCCTCTCTAAGACATCCCTTTTATAGCTAATCATGTTACAGACCTGATGTCAAATAACTTAATTAGTTGCTAGATGTTCTCCCAGCTGAATCTTTTCAAAATTTCTTGCTTTTTCAGCCCTTTGTTGCCCCCATGCTAACTTTTCTAAGACCTGTAGCAGGCATCAAATTTGGAATGAGCTCATTTAGTGGATAAATGTGCAAAATTTTTCCGTTTAAACATTTGTTATGTTCTCTATGTTCTATTATGAATAAAATATTGGTTTTTATTTTATTCAAATTTAAAAAACGTCCCAACATTTCCGGAATTTCGGTTGTAGTATGGAAGTAGGCAGATTCATAGGTAGATTCAGACGCAGCGACAGTGTATTTAACAAACTCTTAGCGTTGATAGTGCCGTGCTCTTGCTTATTTCCTCTGTCTGTATAGAGAGTAAAACATCACTAATCGCACTGTTATTTAACAGCGAAGCTCCTGAGCTGCCAGCAGCCTGTGTTTGTGTCAGATGACACGTCATTTTTTTAAGCAGTGTTTGTTTTAAACAAAATACCATAGTAATCCAATGTTCCAGTGTCTGATGATACTGGTCTTCATCAAACACTGAGCGACTTGCCCAGACTGTGACTGTGTGTTGAGAATGAACAAAGTCCCTTTAAGGAAAGTCAGTTCCCTGTGCAGCTATGTTCTATCAAGGCAGTAGACAGGTACAGTACAGCTTTTATGTACTTGAATGGGGAATGACCCCAAAAAAGTATGTATGTATATATATATTAGGGCTGCACGATATATCGCATGCGATATTTAATGCGCATCTTGTCAGTAAAGCCGGTTCTGTAATCAGCGGTCATTTCCATCACGTGCGTGATTTCACATGGAGCTGCATTTACTACACAGAGCCGTTGTTCACTAACAAGCTGCGCAAATCCACGTTCATTATCAGCGTATCGTGCAGCCCTAATATATATATATATATATATATATACACACACATGCACACATGCACACACACACACACACACACACATACATAGAGGCATGCTTCCAGGGGATTCATCCATATATTATTAATACATTAACTTGCAGTGTTATGACAAAAGAGTTGGAATGATTGACGAATAAATCTTCATCTTTAATATTTATACTATGCAATATACTGTATGTTGAGAACAAGAAATTGCTTTTACTATTACTCCATATAAGTCTACATTATTTATGGAACAAAGCCAGACCAAAATCAAAGATAAAATACATCAAGTTGACAGCAAGTATAAGGGACAAGGACCCCCCCACCCTGACTTGCCATTGGTGGAACTATAATAGTCATTTAAGTGCAATTTAACATGCAATTAACTGACAATCTCCGTACTACTTCAGCATCAGCAGGAATATCTATATTATTCCAGTTTTATATGGTTTGCCTGTGTTAATCTCGCACTTCCACATCTGTGCAATCCCTCTGCTTTTTATTTCATTTTGGCTTCCGTTTCAAGTGGTTTTTTACTCTCCCAATGTCTTTCTTGTTCTTGTTTCCCTGAATCACACTTCCACTTCTTTAGAGACATGCTCCCATATGCCCTGCCAGATGCTCTCACACACTTATGCAAACCACATCAAATTGCCTGAGGGCTCTTGAACTTCCATTCTTATTTTGGGCAGTGAAGAAGGTCTCGTTTGTTCCCAAATGTTTTGGAGAGAAGCATAGTTTAGGGTGACACTGTGCCGTGTCTCTCCAATGAAGTTTTCAGAAGCTGGCATGCAAGCGCCTCAGAACATAAATAATGGATTTATCAAGTTAAGCAGCCAGCCATGCAGCTGTACATACCAAGCAATGTTATCTTGCCGGCTACCATATAATTTATTTCTCCTTAGCACAAACTAATGCTAAAAGCAATTCATAATGGAATTTTCCTTTAATAAAGGTAAAAGACTAAGGCAGAGCAACTTTTATCCTCCTTTAACCTAGTGGCTCTCAAGGGGTTGTGACCCAAAATCTGAGGTCTTTTTTGATAGGGTCATGGAGAGCAAGGAAAAACAATGCTAAATTCAAATAATAAGATGCATCTATCAGTATAATTATCCATAGGACACATCTAGTTTGTGCAAGATTTGTCAGACTATTGCAATCTGGTGTACTTTACTGGGACTATACGTCATCACTCCACCACAACAGCCCACTAGTATTTCTTTTCACTGCACCTATATCTTCAAGCTTGAAAGCTCCACTGAGTTTGGATCAGATAAAACAATGGACAGAAGGTGATATCAGGTGATTTCAAGTTAGCTTATCTTCCTTTAATTGTTTATTTACTGTAAATGTCTCGCTTGATTATTTACACTGAGGGTTGAAGTGTCTTCCTATCACTCGAAGAATGATGCTAGCAACACCAAGGTTATGAGTTCAACTCCATGCAAACACACAGACTACCTTCAAAAGATTGGGGTTGGATCTTTCATGTTTTTGAAAGATGTCTCTTATGCTCACAAAGTCTGCATTTAAAGGCTGCACCATGATATACTTTTTCTTTTTCTTTTTTCTTTTGATGAATTGAAAGTTATTTAAAACATTTATTTTCTTTTTTTTTTTTTGTAACAGTGCAAAAGTTTAAAAGTCTTTACTGTCACATTTTATATAAATTTAGTACATCCTTGCTGCATAAAATAATTTTGTTAAAAAAAAAAAAAAACATTTCACTGACTCATTGTACACATTTTTGAATGGCAGTGTATACTGACAAATAATAAACACTTATAAACATACTTGCCAAATATTTGATTATTGTCTTTAAGAGATGTAAAAAAAAAAAAAGTGTCGCTTGTGATGATGTTGCTCTCTCAAAGACAACTGTGATTACATTTCACTGCAACAAGAAAGATTTCTGGTGGCATAACTCAACAAGGTGAGCTGCATCCTTCACGTGGACAAATGACCATGTTTCCGCTAGGGGTGACAGACCAAAGATTCCCGTCTGACATGAAATGTGAAGGGCGCAAGCTAGTATGAGTGACAGTGAAAGGTGTCTGCGTTTTTTAATGTTAATTAGCTGGGATATATTTCAGAGCAAATCTGGAAGAATATGACAGATGGAGACACACAGAGTAAGTACAAAAAGGCAGAAAGAACAGGTGAATTAAATGGACCATAACAAAATTATTCACTAATTTAAGCAGGAATCTCAGAAATGTGTGGTAAACAGAGAAAAGATGGGAAATGTAGCCCATTATTTTAAGTAAACAAAGCTGTTTGAAATGGTTCTTTTCCACCCAGGCTCATAGGGGAAAAAAAGTTCCATACCTACACTTTAGCAAAAAATGTGTCTATTCATACAATTCACTGCAGTTTCCAGTTGAAATGAACACTAGTGTTAATAAAATACCAACTTCTAATCCTTTTCAAACTAATTATGAATATATATATATATATATATATATATATATATATATATATGATGTACGGCTTTTCTGACATAGTAAACTTGCTCAGTAGCTCACCTGGTACAGCACTGCGTTTACTCGAGTACTGTGAAACACTAGTCACGATACAGAGCTCAAAGACTTGTAGAAGCAAGCTAAATTGTCTTGGTTGCATCAACAAATTCATTTTTATCTCACATTTACTTTTGAACACAACTATTGGTTAGGTTTATTATAGCTGGTATGTTATTTTCAAATGCAATAAAGCATTAACCTTTAGCGGCACTCACTGAACATCTTACTTTATGTCATGAAATGTTAATGCAATGCTAAGGTGGCCAGATTTCTGAAATGCTGCATGTTCATTCAAATTGGTTTTCAGTCATTCATCAGCTGGAAAAATTGTTTTGAAAGTGATTTCAAAAATATTGATCTCCTGTGTCATTACTGTTATTGTTATTTTTATCTATTTATCAAACAATTAGAATGATTATTAAAACTTTATAGCTATATAGCTATCATTATAGTTATCATCTATGGTGTCAGTGGACCTTAAATAAATGTTGTGCTGTTGAAATACCACACACTAAAGTGCTGTAGCTCTTTATTAAAAAATGAAATCTTTTTTTGACAAGATTTAAGCTTTCATTCAGGAGCGAATTCAATAGAAGATAAATTTGCACCTAGCTGGATTATTTTAATGTTTATTTCATCATATTCAACCAAGAAAACTGTGCCAACCTGTCTCTTTCTCTCAACACTGTAAAATGCACGTGAATGAAGAACTTGAAAAGTGGAGGGAATATACCATTTGATTGATTAACTCTCAAATATTAATAGTAATAAGTATTATTTAATTATAAGATATTATAATTAATAAACTATTTCATTGATGTGTTGTTATTCAATATGCTTAAATAAACCTTTTTTCTAATGAGCTTTATTTTACATTTGATGCCTTTTAAACATCATTACTAAAAAAGTATAATTTAAAAGAGGCACAAAGCTTCCCAAAAATGATAAACGATTTTCAAAACTGTAAAAAGCTGTATTTTTATAAAAAAATATCCTTGAGAAAAAGTTTATGACCTCAAAACACTTTCACCACAGTTCATGATTTGTCAACTAACACATTTTTACATTTGCATCTCATAACCAGCTCCATATGGCTTTTCACATGTAGCAACACATTCTTTCATTGTTGACTGATTGCTGTTGCTGTGTGATTATCTTAACCTAATTAACAATGAACATCGTAATTGTCAGTACTGTATGTAAACATGTTTGAGCTCATATAGGCGACTGGCTTGCTAATGTAATCACCAAATCATAAGAGGTTAAAAAAAGAGAAAGAGATAAAGATAAAAAAGCAAAAGCAAACTGCTAATCATGTGCAAAACATCATGTGGATCTCCACATGACAACTTACAGCACTTGACATGACAATGAGAATAATTAAAGGGTCTAGTTCCTCTAACTTGTCACCTTTTAAAACACCTTTACAGTCGGTGTGCAGTTCTTTGGCACATTTAAATCTCTTAACATGAATCAGAGGCCAGAGGAAGTCTCTTCACATAAAGAGTGTGTTTGTGCGCAGAAGATCAAGGTTCAGCCGTCAACACGTAGGCCACAGATCAAGGTCAGCTCTTCCTGTTTGTTTACACAAAAACAGGCCACGCTAAACACACGGACATCAGGAGCCCACTCTGATGACGCAAGTCATAGTGATATTTTTCAGCCTCTCGCAGAGTGCCACTCATCGAAGTCCAATTCAACTGAATAAATGCCACGCACAGTGACAAAAACACTTCAGTCTGTGCAAGAGCTCCGGTGCATTGACAGGTTCTCACAATTGAATGCAGAAGTAATTAATTTGAGCCAAAGACGAGATGACTATTATCCATCAAGCTGTTTGTGAATAATGGGTTCAATTATTCCATAAAAATTAACAATGGCATACAATTTATCAAGTATTTTGGCATTTCGGAAAAAAAGTGCTATTTTTTTTTTGTCTATCAGAGTACATGCACTCACTACAAGAGTTCGGCTCCAACATGTCCAATTAATTTGGATGAACGTTTTAAACATTTGAAATTTTAAAAAGAAATGAAATGGAGTCAAGATGGAGTCGTGCTTAATGCAATGTTTTACATAAAATTAAATAAAAATTATTTTAATTATTCCACCTAAAAAAGAAAAATCTGTCATCATTTACTCACCCTCATGGCATTCCATGAGTATGAGTTTCATTCTTCTGTGGAACAAAAACAAAAACATTTTACAAAAATGTTAGTAACCAAACGGTGTTGGGTCTATTTGACTTCCATTGTATGTTCTGTCCATGCTATGGAAACCAGTGGGACTATTCTTCAAAATATCTTCTATTTGTGACCACAGAAGAAAAAAAAAAGTGATACAACGACATGAGGAGGAGTGAATGATAACTATTTTAATATTTGACAACTATCTCAGTCTATCATGGCTTGGGATGTTCTGAAGTTATATGGGTCATATAATTTCATGAAACTATAATGGTGATTTTTGTGCTTCTTGTACTTGACAGCACGCAACTGATGTTGTATGGAAATTGTCGCATGAAGGTTCCTTAAAACATCTCGAGTTCCACCAAAAATAGATGTATACGTGTTTGGAAGCACTGAGTCTCAGTCTATCTCAGACCAAATCATTATAGCTGCATCATACGGTACAGTCAATCCCTCAAGGCAAGATAGGATACTAATGAAACACTTGTTCTTTAACAGAGCCAAAGCTAGACATACGCACAACACAGCTGAGGTGATTCTGATTAATAAGAAGTTCAGCTTCTGTAAATACACCTAACACATCTAAATTTACATGAAATCTAAATTAAGTCTAAAATCATACAGTAAAAAACAAAAAAAAAAACTACCACACGTGCAATTACGTTTGACACTAAAACATACAATATTGACAAATATGACAACATCTGAAATGTAAATCATTTACGAATGAACAACTTTACAGATGTGCAATGGAAAATGGTATAAAAGATTTGTAAATATTTAGTAGCTGTAAATATGTTACAATGTTTAGATTCTGTAAATACGTCCATATTGTATATTTCAGAATCTTTCCAAAGGTAAAAAAAAAAAGTATGTTTTTGTACTTGTAAATGTTACATTTTACTACTTACATATAAACAGAGAGACCTGGCTGGAATTTATATGAAAGTTTAATAATTCATCCTTTAACACTATTGAATATAAAAATGGATATAAAAATGCATATTTTTGTTAAACACAACTCTTCAACATCTTCAGTAGGCTTCTCAGAAAGTTTACTTTCATACAGTGCCAACAAAAAGTCTGTGCACTCATATTACTATGAATGGGAGAAACTAAAATGCAAAATACTGCATGGTGGAACCTTCTAAATAAAAGAGCCAAACAGCAATTGATAAAGTCATCACATCACTTGGATTCCTGAAGTAGGCTAGCTGCCTGGAAGCGTTGCAAATATGGTCACAGAGTGTGCTGACTTTCCAGAAAAGAGTCTTCTGTGGCCGTGCCTCCCAAACCGTGTCAGGGAAAGCTTGGGTCATGAATATTAATTATGTTATGTAATGTTTACATTGATTTGCTGAAAGGCAGGTGTTGGTATATGAGCCTGCAAGCCATGGTGGAATTGTATCACTTGCGCATCCATTGAAAATTTTTTTTGTGAAAATAAAATAAAATAAAAAATTCAAAAAGGCGAGTTTTGCGATATGTGTTAGTAAAATATGTATAAAAGGATTATTATGTATAAAAGTAATGTCACACTTGCAATGGTGATGTTGTGCTGGATGTCAGTGTGATTACCTGTGGTCAAATCACAGTCATGCTGATATTCATTACAAGATTGCGATATTGTGATATTGCTAACAAAAAAACAAAAAAAAACAAACAAGCTCTGATGCACGGTCAGGGTTTGTTTTGTAATAATGACTGGAACGTTTCTCTCTTTGATTATATAAGCAGCTCTCTTTGAATATAACGTGATGCATTCATTTACTGATGCACCAAGAAATGTGTTGGAAAATGTTAGCAGTAATGATGACAGATGACATGTGTCCTGAGGACAGATGAGAGAGTAACATTCTCCAGCACACCACTTCTGTCCTCCCGTAGAGTCTACTAAATGTGACGCTGTACGACTGTGTCATTCTGTAAAACTGAGAAAATAAGCCATTATATCCAGAGAATTTGCCCCATCGTGCCTATTTGTGTTAGCATGAAAAGGATGCTTAAACTGGTTTAGCTTTACAGTAATCACAGCTAATGTTTCTCTCAGTGATTAAGCCAGAGGTATTAACTTGTATCAATATCAATGTCAGTCATATTACATTTAACTATAAGGAAAAAGTACACAGCAGTTTGTCCAGGGTTCTAAAGATACAGTCTTGAACCACACTGTAAAAAGAAATTCTGTATTTTTTACAAAATAATTTTGGCAGCTGTGGTTGCTAGAATAATTTTGTAAAAAATACAGAAAAAACTGTAAACACGTTTATGGCGGAAAAACGTGAAAGTATAAAACTGTAATTTACAAACAAGAAAATTTGATTGTAAACCAGTAAATTCAACAACACACACTGCTATAAACAACTTTTGCAAAAAACCTGGTTATTTAAACAAAATACTTTCAAATGTGTAGTGTCACGCTGTCACATCTCACGTGGAGCATGGGAACCAGGAACGAGGAGACGAGGAATTCACAACACGGGGGTTTATTATTCAAAATAGGAACACAGAATCACAGGCAGGGTAGACACTTAAAACACTAACTGAAAGGACTGGGGCTTATAAAGACAAGACAATCAAGGGACTAAGGAGACACACCTGGAATCAAATTAAACAATCAAAGGGAGACAGAAACTGGGTCACAGGCCACACATGGGGAGCAAAACACACACAAGACAGTCCAGGGGCGTGACATTACTCCCCCCTCCCGGAAGGTGCGTCCTCGCACCGTGGAACAACAGAGGGGGGGGGAAGCGGGTGGGAACAAAGGCGGAGGCTCAGGAGGAGGACGGACCACCGGGAGGGGGCCGGCTGACAGAGACCAGGGAGGTGACGAAGGAGGGAGGAGCCAGGGAGGAGACAGGAGGGACCCGGAGCAGGAGGAGCCTGGCAGGACCCAGGCCACAGCCATGATGATGGCCCACGGTGGAGCCGACGGAGGGAGGAGCCATGGAGGAGGCATGGCCGCCGACTCCAGGGGGCCGACCAACGGCGGCGGAGCAGGTGGTGGAGGAGCCCGAGGTGGAGACAGAGAGCCGACGAGCCAGGGGGATGCCGAGGATCCGGGGGGCCAAGGTGGAGCCGAGTGCTCTGGCGACTGAGGCGAAGGCGGAGCTCCGGAGATCCGCGGCGGAGCCGGAGCGACTGAGGACCAAGGTGGAGCTGGCGGGAGGAAGGAGCCCAACTGAGCCGGTGGGACGGAGCGACGAGGTGCAGCCGGAGGAGCGGAGTCCTGAGGCGATGGCGGGTCGACGCCCGACCAAGGAGGAGCCGGAGGGACGAGGGAGTCCGGTGGAGCTGGAGGATCGACGGGTGACGGTGGAGTTGAGGGAGCTAGGAGCCGAGGTGGAGCCGCTGGGTCAACGGGCCGAGGCAGAGTCCGGGCCGAGGAGGTTGGAGGCGGAGGTGAGGGATACTCCAGCCCCGGCGACGCTGGAGGATGGCAGTCTCGTGGGGCTCGCACCGCATTGATGGTGGGCTGAGGGCGAGCAGAGGGGCTGCCAGACGACAGCGGTGGAGGAGGCAGGAGCGGGTGGGAGGGTGGGCATTTTCGAGGAGCGGGCACTGGAAGGCATTTTCGAGGAGCAGGCACTGGAAGGCATTTTCGAGGAGCCGGCACTGGAAGGCATTTTCGAGGAGCGGGCACTGGAAGGCATTTTCGAGGAGCGGGCACTGGAAGGCATTTTCGAGGAGCCGGCACTGGAAGGCATTTTTGAGGAGCGGGCACTGGAGGGCGCTTTGGAGGCGCAGGCTCTGGGGGCCGCTCTTGAAGCGCGGACTTGGACGGAACCAGCGGAGGCACAGGAGAGCTGGACGGGACCAGCGGAGGCACAGGAGAGCTGGACAGGACCAGCAGAGGCACAGGAGAGCTGGACGGGACCAGCCAGGGTGAGAGAGAGAGGAGAGGGGAAACGTCGACCTCCAGATCCGTCTCCCAGTCAATTAAATCCTCCTCCATGTCCAACAGCCCCAGATGGATGATCAGCTCATCCTCAGCCACGGTGCAGGGGGCGGAGCTCCACTCCGCGCTCACACCGTCAACGGCTGGCTCCCTCGCGATGGGCACTGTCGCCGGCTCTCGCACCTGATCTGACGGGTTGGGCTCAACTTCCGGGACGATCTTCCACTCAGTCGCTTGGCTTCGCGCTGGCTCACAGATCGCGGCGGGCAATGGCTCTCCGTCATCGGTGGGCTCGGGCTGATGCTCCGTACCACTGGGAGTTGGTGGGCTGGGCTCTGGGTCTGGAGTGGATCTGGCGAGATCATCCTCGGGAGAGACGGTGAGGGGCGATCCATTTCTCACCAGAATCCACTCCACGAAGGCGGCGAAATCCTCTCGAGGACCATCCTCGGACGACAGCGCTCTGCACGCGGTGTTCAGACTTGCGTTGTAGAATGAGCAGAGCGTGCCGTCCAGGTAGCTGGTGGTATTAGCTATCATCAGGAACAGTCTGGTGTGGTCCTCGAGAGATCTGTCCCCCTGCTCCAGCAGGAGGAGGAGGAATTCGGGCCGGACGAGGGGATCCATAGGGCACAACGGAAAGAAAAAACACTGGGTAAAACGAGGAAACAAAACGGAGGGAAAAATACGGAGGTTACTGTTTTGGGTCGGTCTTTCTGTCACATCTCACGTGGAGCATGGGAACCAGGAACGAGGAGACGAGGAATTCACAACACGGGGTTTATTATTCAAAATAGGAACACAGAATCACAGGCAGGGTAGACACTTAAAGACCGACAAACACTAACTGAAAGGACTGGGGCTTATAAAGACAAGACAATCAAGGGACTAAGGAGACACACCTGGAATCAAATTAAACAATCAAAGGGAGACAGAAACTGGGTCACAGGCCACACATGGGGAGCAAAACACACACAAGACAGTCCAGGGGCGTGACACACGCAGGGAATTCTGGCAATATCAGTTTACAGTTTTTGACTGAAAATTATACATTGATTTGTTCTTTTTTACTTCTAAAAACTGTACAATTAACAGCATTTTACTGTAAAATTACATGAAATGTCTGGTTAGATCTTTCACAGTTTTACCCTGTATATAGTACGGGAACGTACTCGGTTACTATCGTAACCTCGGTTCCCTGAGATACGGAACGAGTACTGCGTCTTGATAAAGACGCATATGGGAAAAAGCCTTTTTTCTCCTGAACTGAAGTCTTATTCAATCACGCAGTGAAACTGCACGACTATTGGTTCGTGCAGTGTGTAAAAAACAAACCAATGTGTCGGCAGCGGAGCTGCACGAGCCTATGGCGACGAAGCCCGCCAAAGCCTGCCAGAATGGGCGGGGCATCTGGCTATATAAGTGGCTGTTTCACCATAGGATCCTCAGGTTACTTCGACTGAAGCGACGACTGAGTCGTGCAGCTGTCTGGCACGGCAAAGTACGCAGTACTCGTTCCGTATCTCAGGAAACCGAGGTTACGACAGTAACCGAGTACATTCCCTGTCGATACTCCACTCGTACTGCGTCTTGATACAGACGCATATGGGAACTCAATTCAATCACGCCGTGCTAAGGCAGAGGAACGACTGCATAATATTACTCCATAAGCATTTAATGCCCACAGGGAAGTTCAATAGTATGCTCCAGGCTAAGCGAGTTAAACTCATAGAGGTTATGCTCGGCCTGGGTGATCGTTCCTTATGACTCTTACATACTCAGTACTTCCAGGACCGAGGTATGCAAGATACCAACTAGAGAGCTTGAGAGCATTGCGGTCAAGAATTCTCTGTCAGGATTGTTCCCATAACGTATACATGTACGCTCATCTAAGCAGAGAGGACCTGGTTGGTACAGGCTGGTACATTCAGGTTATAAAACCTAGCAAATGTGGACGGCGAAGCCCAGCCGGCCGCCGCACAAATCTCTGTAATGGACACACTGCTAGACTAGGTCCATGACGAGGCGATGTCTCTAGTAGAATGGGCTCGTACACCAATGGGGCATTGTAGGCCCAAGGAAGAGTATGACTGCGTAACAGCATCCACTATCCACTTAGACAGCCTCTGCTTCGTGACCGGATGCCCCTTGGCGGTTACCGAAGCTAACAAAGAGCTGTTCTGTACACCTAAATGAGGCAGAACGCTCGAAGTAGATCCTCAGAGCTCTGACAGGGCATAACAAGGACAACTCCCGGTCCTCCTCAGAAGGAGGAAGCACGGAGAATGTGATGACCTGAGCTCTGAATGGAGTTGAAAGTACCTTGGGTACGTAACCATGCCTTGGTTTCAGGATGACCTTGGAGTCGTTGGGCCCGAACTGTAGGCAGGCAGGGCTAACAGAGACTGAAGCGGCTCAAAAGCGGCTCAATACAGTGGTCAGGTCCCATGTAGGGACGGTGAGGGGCCGAGGCGGATTCAGCCTCTTGGCTCCCCTCAGAAAACGGACAACTGAGTTGTCTCTTCCCACCGATTGGCCTGCTATAGGGGCATGAAAGGCCACTATAGCTGCTACAAACACCTTGAGTGTGGAGGGGGAACGTCCTTTATCCAGCAGCTCCTGCAGGAAGGACAGAACCACCGCTAACTCAGAGGTAGACAGGCTTTCACCGCGGTCTAGGCACCAAGTGGAGAAAACAGACCACTTAAGGGTGTAGAGGCGTCTCGTAGATGGGGCTCTAGCCTCAGAAATGGTGTTTAACACTCGCTCTGGGAGGCTGGTAGGCTCCCATCAAGCGGCCACAGGTGGAGAACCCACAGCTCGGGCCGAGGGTGCCATATTGTTCCGTTCGCCTGAGAGAGATCCCGTCTCAGGGGCACGGGCCAGGGGGCTGCTGTTAGCAGCTGAACCAGTTCTGACAACCAAGGTTGGTTTTCCCACAAGGGGGCCACCAATAGAACCTTGTGTCCTTGTTCCTTGATCCGCCCTGATGACCTGAGGGATCAGGGGGATCTTTGAGGGGGCGAGCGGTGCAGCTCTTGAAGGAGGCCACAAGTTTCTGAATGGCCAGAGCGCGTTCTAGCGCTACCACCGCTCTCATCTGAGCCGAGTCCAGAACTGTTCCCAGGAACGATACTCGTTGTCTGGGGGTCAGTGCACTCTTGGCGAAATTGACCCTGAGCCCCAGGCACTTTAAGTGGCTGAGAAGGTGGGTCCTGTGTGAGAGTAGCTCCACCTCTGACTGGGCCAGAATGAGCCAGTCGTCAAGGTAGTTGAGAATGCGGATTCCCATCTGTCGTAGAGGGGAAAGAGCCGCGTCCATGCACTTCTTAAAAGTGCGGGGGGCCAGAGACAGTCCAAAGGGGAGGACCGATGGGGGGCTATCTGGATGTGAAAGTATGTATCTTTCAGGTCCAGAGAACAGAACCAGTCCCCTGTGCGAATCTGCGAGAGGATCCGTTTCAGCGTGATCATCGCTGAAGCGCGGGGGTCTTCGAGCGAATTGGAGTGAATAACCTCGTTTTATTATCCCCATAACCCATTCTGACACTCCGGGGATGGCCTGCCAGGCCTCGGCCCGCATGGCAAGGGGTTGGATAAACTCGAGTGACTGACTGCATGGAGGCAGGGCACTCGTGAGTGGCGGAAGAGGAAATCTGCTCTTTTTTAAAAATGTTTGTGTTTTATTTTCTCCACTATCACAGCGGATGGTTGCTTGGGCGCTTGTACGGGCCCTGTATTTGCAACAAACACACTTCCCTCTGCACCTGGAAATGAACGGGGTGAGAAGAGGTTTAAGAGAGGCTGCTTGGTGGGCGGTCCGGCTGTGGCGGGACTTGGCCCTCTCCTCTTCCTGCCCTGCAGATCAGGAAGACGCTGGAGGTGCAGGGTCCAACGCTATCTTGGGTCGGGGGCCCTGGCGCTTCGGAAAGGGTTGGCGTCTGGCTAAGCGTGAACGCCCTCGCGTCTGCTGAGTCTTGACAGACTGAGGGGCGGGAACGGCAGATGCAGGCTTCGCTGGCTTCTGAGTCGGCGCAGGTTTAGGGCGACTCGAAGCAGCTGCGGAGCTGGAGCGCTTTGGCAGGAAGTGTCGAATGGCCTGTGACGCCTTCTGTGCCTCTGTGAAACACTTAGCAAATCCTTCCACCGCAGGTCCAAAGAGGCCATTGGGGAAATCGGGGCATCAAGGAAGGCGACCTTGTCCGTGTCCTTGATTTCCGTCAATGTGAGCCACAGGTAGCGTTCGAGCACCACTAGACTGGCCATGGACCTTCCTATCGCCTGGGCGGTGGTCTTGGTGGCGCACAGTGCCAGGTCTGTTGCACTTCTCTGCTCCCTGAGAATCGCAGGATCAGGCTCAGACTCGTCCATGGCAGAGAGGAGTTTGGCCTGATAGACCTGTAGAACCGCCATTGAGTGAAGCGCTGAAGTCGCCTGTCCAGCTGAAGCGTAGGAGCGTCCAGCGAGCGCTGAAGTGGTCCTGCATGGCTTGGATGGGTGGGCGGCTTTTGCTTTCCAACCGATGGCAGTGGGTGGGCAGAGGTGAGCAGCCACTGATTCATCTAGTTGAGGCATCCTCTCGTACCCCTTTTCTTCAGCGCCGTCAACTGTAGTGAGGGCGGATGAAGCAGAAGTACGGAGGCGGGCAGAGTAGGGGGCGCGCCAAGATCTTGTGAGCTCGTTGTGAACTTCAGGGAAGAACGGCGAGGGTCGCTGGGGAGGGGCCTGACGGCGCACCCGGCAGGAACCACTCATCGAGACGGCTACGAGATAGCTCCTCTGGTGGAGACCACTCCAATCCCAGCTCTTCGACTGCCTTTGAGAGGACACGGAAAAGTTCGGTATTCCATCCCGGCTTTGGCGGTGCTGGGCGCGGACGAACGCGGGGGGGCGGGGTCAGCCACTGAGCCCGACAGCTCCTCATCGTCTGAAGCTGCCAATGACATGCTGTCATCGGCCAGCTCTTCGTCACTTCCCCCGAATGAGACCAGATCGCTTGCACTTGCAGAGGGACGGAAAAAAGGATGGGAGAAACCTCTCTGTGTGGTGAGAGCTAGGCACGTGGGATCTGAGCCGATGTGAGCTCGCTCTCCGTGCTCCTCACAGGTCCCTGGGAGGAAGAAAACGGGAGGTCGCGAGGGGCGGAGTCACTCTCTGAAAAGAAAGCTATCCGTGAGCGCAGAGAGGCGAGACTGATGTTCTTGCAGTGAGAACAATCAGAGCCAGCGAGCACGGCGTCTGCATGGGGTTTCCCCAAACAGGAAACGCACTCGCTGTGGCCGTCATCGGCGTGCAGGGAAGACCTGCACGAGCCGCAATAACGGCGAGGCATTTGCAACAACGCCGATTTGCTTCTTTTAGAATGCGTGAGTTTTCGCCGGATGGCGGTAGCGAATGGGACCGGAACTGCCGCGATACTGGAGCGCGGAGTAAAAGGCGAGTCAGCCGAGCAGTTCGAGGCCGCTGGGTCCAGCTGCAAGGCTTGTCTACGGCGAGCAGGCTTCCGGGATCAGCGAGGCGAAGTCGTCGTCGCTGAAGGAGAAGAAATCTGAGGATCCTATGGCGAAACGGCCGCTTATATAGCGAGATGCCCCGCCCATTCTGGCGGGCTTTGGCGGGCTTCGTCGCCATAGGCTCGTGCAGCTCCGCTGCCGACACATTGGTTCGTTTTTTACACACTGCATGAACCAATAGTCGTGCAGTTTCACTGCGTGATTGAATAAGACTTCAGTTCAGGAGAAAAAAAGGCTTTTTTTTTTTTTTTTTTTTTTTTGTGGCGTTTTTACAAAATTTTTGTTAAAATTACACTTTATTTTTTACAGTGCAAATGAGAGTGGACCAAATTTGTTTGCACGTTGTTTAGTGATTTTACTGCAATGTACAGCAACTGACAGTAAACAGTAAATGACAACTGTGAATGATACCTGTGATGTATTTTGGGAGCGGGCCTTTTTTTTGGATTACTATGGACACAGTTAACTTACCATAAGGACTTAATTAACATGCAATTAATTTTCACAGAGATGAGAGGCTGCAGCATGAAAGAGAACAGGATAATCTATTGAAATTGAGGCAAATGATGATTAGCGATATTTGACCGTGCATCTGGAGCTGTGTTGCCACCTTAGGCGACTGTCTATATTGCCCAATGTTATGTGTTTTCATTAACTATATCATTTTTTATTTAAATAAATTGTTTTATTTATTTATATTTATTATTATTTATTTTATTTTTTTCATTTTAATTTTCTTAATTTTATTTTTTGGAAGGGCTTTTTTAAATTTAATTTATAGGAAATAAAAGTGAATAAGAGTAAAAATTTGAAGACACGGTGATTTTGTTTCTTAGATTTTTCTAGATTTTTCCATACGTGCATACATTTTTAATCTGCACATCCATAGAGGTAGAATATCTGTATAAAACAACATAGAAACAGACAAGTGGAGAAGTATGTGCATATTATTATCATTACATTAAAAAAACAGCTCCTCATAACCGCATAACATATTCTGTTTAGCTATGATTTTGTGTCATCGAACTGCATATTCACTTTCAGTTTGGACAGACAAATTACTTGTCGCTGGACACTTGTCACGTCACGCTTGGTTGAGACTGATTAAGATACAGATGACAGAGGCAGATTGTGTTAACGTCATGAGTGTCTGTCTCTCCACAGGACAAATGACAGCGGTAATGTGATTTCACAGGGAGATAAAGAGCATGTGTGTTTGAGAACGTTTTATTTAATGAGCCCTGACCAGCATCCAGCTTCATGCGCAGTGTTTCATGTACTTGGACAGATTTAATAAACTCGGAGCTGATCCGTTTAACACACCACGAGAAGGAAAGCGGGAATGATTGGCAATAAAATTTGAGCTGGTTAAAAACAAAGCAGTCAATGCTAATTCAGTAAGTAAAGGCTTATTGTTTCCTACAGCTCTCAGGCACTGTTTGTACTTGTTGAACACCTGTAAGTGCACATACAGCACACATGAACGCTGGGATACATGAGGCTCTAATTATCTCAGGGTAGGTGTACCGCAGCACGTGTGATCACTCAACATGTAATGAAACTCTCGGTGAACTCGTGGACCCCTGCGTAACCCCACGTCATAGACCCCATAGGACAGCTGGTGCTAACAAGCTCACACAATGCCACATTACACCCAGTTCCAACTTCCAAGTGACTGAATAGGTCTAACAACAGCGAGGTCAAGTCGAACCTGGCTAATAATGCTGTCTCAAGTCCACAAACATACTGCAAGCAAAAATGGCAAGCTCTTTTTCGATGTGGCAAGCTCTAATCTAATTGGCTGGCTTTACGCAACTTCTGTGAGTCAGGTTACTGTAATGAGTGCTTAAACTAATCAATGGAATTGTCAAAGTTAATCAAAGTTTTCTTTGAGGCACTAGGTAGCAGGTTAACAAGATATGCATGAACAGATGTTTCTTTTGTGTTTTCTATGCTTGTGAAGCCAACAGCACTGTACAAAAGTACAAACAGAAGTTTAATCACATTTCAGCTTCTTTGTGTTGCCAGATTCACGTTCATCAGTTTTGGATAAACTGAACCTGCTTTTAGCTTTTAAAGTGCCGTGAAATGTGCAAGAAGCAACATGCTATTTTGCAGAAATCTTGACACATGCATGTTTTTAATGTGAGACTAAGTACTGAGTCATGTATAAATGTGTACAGTCTCTATTTTGAGCATTTGTTTAGAAAAAAATAAAAAACAAATTTTTGTTACAATTAATTTGTGTCATATCTGACTCATGTTCTCATCCATTTACTGTAAATATATATATATATACACACACACACACACACACACACATTTTTTAGAAACAAATCTAAATTAGTATGTGGATTGAAATCTTATTGATATTGGAGTGTAGAATGAGTTTCATTCTAAAGGTCCGATCAGAAAAGTAAATGATTTTATACACTTTAGCACCACAGCAAGATCTCGTGATGGACTTTTCTGTTCTCTTTCCACACAGACAGCTACTCTCTCATGTCTCTTGGTGTTGTACTGATGTACAAGTCAGCATAAAACAAATACTGACTACGCAGTCTGAACAAACATATGATTTTATTTTGGACAGTCATCCCAAAAGATCAGATTTGAAAAACAAATCAGAACTGGGTGCAATTTGAACAAGGCACAGTGAATACAACTATGACATTTTTCTTTGCCTCAAATGCTCTTTCTGTTTGGCATACTGTAATGGAAAAATGTGCAGAGTCTGGACAAAAAGCATGGTACAGAGGATACAATCTTCCCCTCTACACGTACCCTTTGCTCTGTCACCTGATTTGGCCCTATGATTCAGCAGACAGGGAAAGATCCTTTTAAAACATCCTCTTTGCTGCCTTAAATGGGAAAACTTATTCCATTTTTAATACAGTAGCATATGAAGCTGAGTAAACTGTTGTGCTAAATATATCTTTGATATTAGGCACAGACTGGGAGCAAATGAAAACTACATTCACAAGGGTGAAAAACAACAATAAAGATCACTGTGCTAAAAACACACACATTACAGACTTAATGTGATGCTTCCCACCTCGCAAGGTTATATATCAGCCTATGGCAACTCCAGGAAGAGAGGCACGGATATTGATTAAAGCAAGAACTATTCTTAAAGTTCCCCCAAGCAGTGTGGTTTCCACACTTTGCATCCATTCCTTCAGACTGGTAGTGAACAAATCTTAAATAAATGATTCTTGTTCACAATACACGCAGACTGTTAAGTCCCTATTCAAGAGTCTGAATAAAGGTTGAATACAGCAAAGCAAAGTCAAGTCAAGCAAAGTCTGCTGAGATTTTGTACACCTAAAATAGTTTTTTTTTTTTTTTTCTGACACCCCACAGTGCAGCTTCACGCCACAATTACCTTGAACTGCTACTAAACGACTATTACACACACAGTTAATTAATTAAAATCATCAACAATTTTAAAATATATTAAAATAATTAAAAATATAAATGTTTAGGCCTAAATTTAAGATTTATGCATTTGAAAGTATTTGATTGTAATCCAAATAGATGAAACACATTTAACATAAACAAACTTATAAACTTAATATGATGCATGTTTGTCAGTCATACATAAACAAAATAGATAAGATTTCTGTAATAGTACTAATAAACTGAATAGATTTTCAGTACACAATAACCAGGTTTAAATAATTATCATAATTTTTTTTTAGTCTCATACATTTTAAGTAAGGAATAATTGACGATGGGCCGTTGGATTATTAGAAAAATAATGCACACCCTCGGGTGTGCATTATTTTTTCTAATAATTCAACGGACCGAAGTCAATTATTCCGCTTATACTACGGTTGCCACACCTCAAGACATCGATCAGATGATATATTGCAAGGCATTCGTCCGGTATTTCTACTTAAATCGCTGTTGTGAGTAGGATTATTTCTTCCGCATCTCATCCAACGCCTCCGTTGCTAATTCCAAAATGTCATTTTAAACCTAGTAACGGAGGCTTGAGCCGTTGATAACAGATTAATGCAGTTAATGACTAAGTTATGAGAGAGAGAGAGAGAGAGAGAGAGAATTACCTCTGTGCATCTCTCAATAGTGTTCGGCAGCAATGTCTCTAGTTATAGTGAAACGAACAGCGCCGTTGTTGTTCCCTCGCTTGTGAGAAATCATGTAGTTTTTAAGTTGTTTACTGATAAAATCGTCAGAGTAGCGCTAACAACATTAGCGCGATGTATGTTAGTGTGTGTGCAAACTGTTATGTGTGTGCAGCTGTGAGGGAGAGAGAGCGGGAGAAAGAGTATGTTGTTTCCGTACATAATAAAGTGTAATTTTGTGGCAAAAACACGGACCTGATCTGTCGTTTTTATCATTTTGATTACTATATTTATTTGTTTGGCCAGTGTCGTTGTGGGTTTTGGTTATTTTGCTGTTGTAAGACCTTTGAAATAACAGAAATCATTTGGCGAAGTGATATGGTCTTGTAATGCGGTCAAGAGCTGCCTGGAACTACGTTCGCCGTGCGTTTCCCTGAAAATAATTGCACACCTTAGAACGTTCGTCAGCCAATCAGATTCAAGCATTCAACGGCCCCGTAGTATAACTAATTATATTGCTTGTTCTGCAGCTAGCCATATTTTAACTATGTTCATATATTTTAGCTGAGAATAAATTTAATTGTTTGAACAATTGTATGAAAATGCTGATTCTAAGCAATCAGCATAAATGCATTTTGAAATATGATCATTTAAATCAAACAGTTAATCTCAAATAGTTAATAATGCCATGGCCTTTTTGAACGCAGAAATCTTACCTGTTTCTTAGCGACTGAGAATATGTATTAACAAGTTTATTAATTTATGTTAAATCTGTGTAATCCAAATGGATGGAAATGTAATATGCAATCCAAATACATGACTCTTAAATTTAGGCCTAAATATTTGAGTGCACAAAATGTAACCAATTTTCATGTTGGTGCAACTAAATTTTTGTGTGCCCAATGATTAGCGCTGCCTTATGTGACACAATCTCAAGTTGGACACCAATAACAGCACAGCACCGAGAAAAAAAAAAAAATGATGTGCATGGTGGGTTTGTTTACTTGTGTTATGTCTCCTGATACTGTCTGTAGGACTTGATTGGGTAACACTTTATTTCAATAGTCCACTTTAGACATTCTACTAACAGTAAGTAACTTTGCAACCACATGTCAACTAGAAGTCATTGGAGTATGAGTAGACTGTCTGCTTAATATCTTCTAACACTTTATTTTGCTGGGTCCACAACATACAACATACTGACTATGAGAAACTTTGCAAGTATATGTCAACTTATTCTACGAACCCTAAACCTACCCTACTGAGAGTTAGTAGACATGCAGTTGCTAATTAATGAGAATTAGTTGACATATACTTACAGTTACTTATGGTTAGTAGAATGTCTAAACTGGACTATCGAAATAAAGAGTAACCCTTGGTTGCACCAGTGCCATCGCTCACGTGTGTTATCTGAAGCCTTGGTTTACATTTGGCTTTTGGAACTTGTTTGGACGTGATAAGATAAAACACATTTGTTAATTTTTGTCTGCGTGTTCTCTCCAAACATGAATGTTCTCTAAATTAGGCAAGAAAATAAAAATGGCGTCTATGCCCATGAAAAAGGAAGGTGCCATAAGGGCATGTGGAGAAGTTCATGACCATATAAAGGACAAACGAAAGTCCCCAGTTACACACATTACCATCATTAGACCACATAGGAGACTCAGCCTTCATGTTCAGCTGACAAAAAGTGATGCAAATGCAAGATATAACTTGTCTTGAAGGTCTATAATAAGCAAAATCCATGACAGACGAGGCCTGCGCGCCTCAGGGCTATGTTGAGGTCTGGATTTCAATGAGAAGGGAAAATAAGGGAAACAACATGAAATCATTGTGTCACATACTATCACTATCCCAGCATGTGAATTTAAATATGTAAATTACTGAAAATTATTCTAGTATAGTATGCCTTGAGGTTTATACCCTGTGAACCGACCTTTTCTCTAGTACTTAATTGCTTGTTATGAAATACTGTCTTGTCTTATAACAGCTTCTATGTGGCCAACAGAAGAACCTGTAAATGTCTGAATGCGTCAGATGGTTGACAGCCACTTCAGGTCTCCTCAAGCATTAAAAGAGTCTGGATGGGTTTATGTTTGCACTGCAAACATAGTAAACATGTGTTCACTCTTCATAGATAATTCAGAGGGTTTTTTTTTTTTTTTTACCAGGTACAAGGACAAAGCAGATGTTGAGTCAGATACACATCTCTGACGTAGAAGCAACGAGTGTTGCCAGCTTGGCTGGTTATCTGCTCAATTAAGCTGTATTATAAAAAAGTCTATAATACCTGGAGAGAGCTATCCATTAGCATTCCCATTCATCTCAATGGCAGTTGCTTGGTTGGAGCATACAGCCCAAGAAGAACTCAAACTGGATGCTGCCATCTTTTCTTTGTATGACTTCATAGAGTACAATGAAAAGCACAATGAAAGTGGATTCAGAGTTGTTTTAGACCAAAGTGACAGGATTACTTGTAGGACAATGTGCATATGTTGCACACAAAACACATTCTAAATGGAGTAATAGGCTAAATAAAAAATAAAATCAAGAACAAAAAATATAATGTTGCAACAGCACAAATGCAAAAATTTTAAATTATGAAAGTAGAGCACTGTAGTCCAGCCAATTTTTAGGAGGCTTCCAAAGCTGTAGTTGCGCACTGCTAATAGACACTGAACGGCAGTGTGTACACAGGGAACAAAGGTTTTGAATTGTCAGATTTGAACTGTCCTTCAGTCCATTTCGCACTGTTTATAACATTCCAAAAAGCTAATTAAACATCTGAAGGCTTGTGGAGTCTTGTGCTTTGATGGATGACACACAAAGCTTGAGGCTTTTACTTCATTTGGAACTATTTTCATTCACCGAGAAAAAAAAAAAAAATATATATATATATATATATATGTTAGGCAAAAATGTCTTAAATGTAAATTATTCATTGTCTTGTTAAAAGGACTGTCTTCTAAAAGTAACATCACTTCAGATGTGATTTCCTGCTTCTGAACCATAAGCTCTATTTTAGTCTAAAGAGTGGTGCATCATTTAGGCTGATTTGTTGCAATCAGACATATGAAGGAGAGATGAACACGTTTTAGACAGTTCATATAAATAAATAAATAAATCCAGTTGTGTGAAGTAGCGTGACGAAATAGCAAGTGACAGAAGAAACCATGAACAACAAACACCAACATAACAACTAGAAACACAACTGTGAAAACTTCTGTGTTTACTGACAACCTACCGTTTCCTATTAGGTTCCGAACAGCTAGAATAAAGGTTACAATAAGCAAGCATATGCGAGTGAATGATCAGCTAAAACCTATCGATACATTTGAACCACAAAGGGATCCCTCGGTTTTTCCAGCTCGCGCTTTACTTCTTTGCTGATTGTTTGTTAAAATCTAGAAATACTGCCCAGCGTTAAAAGGCAATGAAAGAAACATAACACTATTACATAAATGTTACAATAAGCAAATGTGTTATTATCTGACTCAATTTATGGATACATAAAATGTCAACAACTGATAGTCAGTAAATCCTGTCAGTTCTCGTGCCACGCGCGCGAGGAGACAAAACAGAACTGACAGAACTCAGTTTAAACTGTGGAGATCACTAAAATAGTAGTGTTTAAACTGCTCTTTCTATAAACAACTATAAAATAAAATGTCACGACTTTCATTTGACGTACATTTAAATGCAGAATACAAAATTGATTTGCCTTTGTAAGCACGCATATAACGCATACAATAAATAAATAAATAAATAAAAGTTTCAGGAAATATTATTTTATAGCTTTCTCTGTAGTAGCCTATATGTTTACACAGCGTGCGGTTTTTTGTCCTCACAAACTCCTGCGTTGATAAGATTGAGGTTAAGCAATAGGGCAACTTGTTTTTAAGAGTTGTCTTTCGCAAGAGTAACCAAGATTTACTTTACTTATTTTCTCCAACAAAATAGTGCTTAATGTACGTCAGAATCCGTATGGATAACCTATGATCCTCAGAATAAATGTCGCTTTTACTTAACTTCCCTTTGGCAAACGAAAAAAAAAAAAAAAAAGATGCAATATTGTTTAGTTTCTCTATTCAAAGGTCGCAAAGATTACACTAAATAAATAAATGAAAAGTGTTTTACCTTTAGCTCGTTTAATTCCGCGAATGTCCCCAATCTGCGATCCACAAGCGGGCATCTTCAGAGGAACAAAATCTGAATCCCAGTGCAGAGGATTTAGCGCGTAATCCAATCCTGGATGGATTGATGCGAGATGAATCCTTCGGCGACTATCAATCTGCGCTTCAGATTTGGCGTGACTGGTCTGTGGTGAGGGACACTCATGAGTTTCAGTGCACGAGCACAATGAAGTGAAGCTGCGGAGCGCGTGTCTGCATCATCAGCCTGACGTCAACACTCAACCTAGTGACCACTGCTAACTGCGTTACACAATTAACTAATGACAGCGTTAATTACAGTCAATAGAGTGAGACTAACCTAAGACTAATGCAAGTTTTATGTAAAAGTAACGTCCAAGCCTCTGCAAATACTTACTTTTATTTATATTACTCCAGCCAGTAGCCTATCCGTTGTAACATCTGTTTATTTTAAGCTGTATAGAGAAGAATGAGGCTAGATCAGCCAGGCTTTTTACTCATGATTATTTTACACTGATTTCTCTACTTCACAAATGTTGCTGGTATTGTTTACAAAATACTCCAGTCAGTATTTCTTAAGCTAGACTTTAAAGTTAATTCACATACAGGAACACATGATTTGGCTGCATAAAAGATATTGAATATTTGCACCAATATTGCCCAAGGAAAAGATGCAGTTCACTGAACACACATTAACCTTTTGTGACAAAGTGCCCCAATAACGGTGCATGTTGTCACATTACACGGGATAAGTCGTCACAGTGAAACCTGCCATTAAAAAGCTTGTTTTATTTTTATTTTTTCAGCAACATTAAACAATTCTGAAACAATACAATTGAATAAAGAGGATGAATGTAAAAGCCAACAAAAATATCAAACCATTTTATGGCTAACAGAAACTGTTACTGTAAATATTACACTGTATTAAATTAAAACATATGTAACCATCTGACATTTATGAAAAATACCCTTGTCCTGAGAACTCAATGTAATTGTAAATGGTATAGCTGACTTATTTAAATGTCAGTGTGGATTTATCCAACAGCGTTATCAGTACTAAGATACTAGAATTTTTAATTATTATTATTTATTTGTTTATTTTTAGAAGAGAAAACACACTTGTGTAATTAGATTTTTGACTCAAACTTTATATTACTGAAACGTTCTGCCTTACTAAAGCTTTAATGAAATGATTTAATGATTGGTCACATAATATGATCATGTGTATGACTGATACATACAAAGAAACTCTCCATTTAGGGACATAAAGAAAACACAGGTCTATAATCCTATAATGTCTTCTGCATGTAAACATCATGTTCTTCAACCTAAAGATTAGGATATGGAAATGTGCACCATCACAAAGTCATCATGTGACAAACACGCTGTGAATGAGATCCGCTGCTGTGCTGCGTCTGAGGAAATCTGCTCCCCTCTGCTGTGTGATTTATTTTTGTGTGTGAAGGATTTCTGGGAGGTCCATCATTACACTCAATGTCTCACACTGAGCAATTGTAATATGTACGCTTAATCACAATGAAATGTTGAAATACCATTAGCAGTTTAGTTTCTTCAAAGGCTGTTCAAGTACAACAGGACAATGAAGCTAAATACACTGTTTTTTTGTTTTGTTTTGTTCGATTTTGTTTTTTTCTGCACAAAAGCTAAATGACATGAGCCTTTAAAGGAATAGATTGTGTGTGCGCGTTTTTGTGACAAATGAGGACATAAATTTGTATAATGACAAGGGTATGACAAAGGCATTACAAGGAGAAGGTGACTTATCAGGACATTACCCCATGTCCCCACCTTTCAAAACGCTTATAAGTCACACAGAATGGAGTGTACTGAAAATCTGAAATAGCACAAAGTTTCCTGTAAGGGGTAGGTTTAGGTGTAGGGTTGGTGTAAGAAAATAGCACATACAGTTTGTACAGTATAAAAACCATTACGCCTATGGGATGTCCCCACTTTTCACAAAAACAAACGTGTGTGTGTGTGTGTGTGTGTGTACACTTACATTTGGGGTCTGTATTAAAAAAATAAAATAAAATAAAATAAAAAAAATGTAAGAAATGAATACCTTTATTTAGTAAAGAAGAAAATTTGACAGCAAAGACATTCATAAAAAAAAGGTTTCTATATCAAAATGCTGTTCAGCAAGGGTTTTCTTTAAGTTGAACTTGATGTAAAATAACCAAAACAAAAAATATATACAATTAAAACTACATAGACATATCAAAAAGACAAACCAAATTAACTAAAATCAAAATGAAAACAGAAAATAGCAATAAAAAACTAATTCAAACTATTAATAAAAACAATGATATTAAAATGTTTTCATCCTGAAAAAAAGTATCACAGTTTCCACAAAACTATTAAGCAGCACAACTGTTTTCAACATTGATAATCATAAGAAATGTTTCTTGAGAAGCAAATCAACACATCAGATCTGACACTGAAGACTTGAGTAAAGATGCTGAAAATTCAGCTTTGCATCAGAAGGATAAATTATATTTAAAACATATTTAAATAATAATAATAATAACTTACTTCAAATGTTCACAATATTTATACATTTTTAGTAATATTTCACACATTTCACATTTTCCCCCTAGAAACACAAAAGGAGAATTTTTGAAGAATCTTTACAGTTAGAGACAATTTTAACCAATGACATGGGGTAGGGGTGGGGCTATCTGTTTGTTTGACCAATGGAAGATGGGAAAAGTTTAAAGAAAAACAAAATAAAAAATTTGGCAGTGCTAGTTACATAGAAACTACACAACATGGGAAAAGAGCTTGGTTAAAGGGATAGTTCCCCTTCAAAACAGAAATTATTTCATTAATTACCCTTGTGTTGTTCCAAACCTGTAAGACCTTCGTTCATCTTCAGAATGCAAATGAAGATATTTTTGATGAAATCCAAGAACTTTCTGACCCTCTGTAGACAGCAGGGGTACTACCACAATCAAGGTCCTGAAAGGTAGTAAGAACATTGTTAAAATGGTCCATGTGACATCAGTGGTTCAACTGTAATTTTATAAAGCTACGAGAATACTTTGTGTTCAAAGCTAAAATAACTATTCAACAATTCTCCTCCGCCTCAGCCTAGGGTGCCATTTTGGAGAGCATCACGACACATGCGAGTCCTTTTCCTGCATGTAAACAATGAATGCACGTGATGCTGCTGACGTAAAGCACGCATGCGCTGCACCTTGTTTACATTCAGAAGAAGGTGCGGCCATGCATTGCGGTACTCTTCAAAATGGCTCCCCAGGGTGACGCAGAGGAGAAGAATTTTTAAATAATGTTATTTGATCAAAATCATTTAATCAAAAATATCTTAATTTGTGTTCCGAAAATGAACGAAGGTCTTACGGGTAATTAATGATATAATTTTCCATTTTTGGGTGAACTATCCCTTTATGATTCTTCAGCTGTTCTTGTTTGGCTTTCCATGGAAAACTAACAGCACACAGGTCTGGAACAACAGAAGGATGAGTAAATAAGGACATAAGTTTTATTTCTGGGTGACGTATCCCTGTAAAGCATGAATGATTGTAGAGGAAGAACTCAACCGGACACTTCCCTCCAACGGTTCTTCCTTCAACCCCACTGGCCTGACGAAGAGCCTCTTCATAATGCTACCCAGACTCCACTCAACCTTAACAACGTCCTTCAACTTCAATCCACTCACGTGTTGAATCGTGATCCTCTGCTTACAGTGACACTGTGATAATTGTCCCTGTGTGGGAGTCATCAGGCCCACTGATGCATCTGTTGCCACTGAAATGCCAAGCATAAATAAATACCGCTGTCATGGGTTATTGACCCCATGATGAGTGACTAGCCTACTAGGGAAGTATTAATAATTAGCAAGCAAGCATGTTAATTTGAGAGGAGAGGCTGTGTCTCAGTTCAAGTGATTAAATTCAAACAATGGATTTACACTTGGATTAATTATGATTAAAGGTCTTGGTTTTGGGGAAGACCGCAGCTTTAGAGGCTTAAATATTCATATTATTTTATATGTTCAGAGATTATGTTGAAGCATATGATGGCACTTTATGAAGGGGAAAAAAGGGGAAAATGCAGTAGATAATAGAATCATCTTTTCTTTCTTTTTTTTCTTTGGCGATGTATTGCAATTTGTCTTTTTTATTGTTTTTCTGAGTGTTCCCTGTTGTTGTCATCAGCAGCGGATTTTTATAAAGCTGGGATGTTCTCTCTCAGACACATACATCCATTTTTCTTTAGCTCATTTGATCCAAGCATGTTTGAGCTCTTGAATTGATCAAACAGAATTTTGGCACCCAAAAATCACTGTTTAAGCATATTTTATGCAGATAAACAGCAATTCTGGATGTCATCGAAATTAGTGTTACAATTAATTTGCTTCATTTTGTTTGTTGACATTGATGTTCTGCTATAGCTTGACCTTCAGACCAATAACAAAAAAATCACATGACTGCTTATCCAAACTTGATCAATTATGTCATATTTGAGCATGAACTTTCTGATATTGCTGCACAATGGAAAGTTACCATGCAACTTAGCCTAATTAATATTAACGAGCTAATGCTTTTGCATTGCTGTGACATTGGCTGGCTACACTTTTAAAACACAGCGACTCAAATGCACTAAAGAATAAAAAAAGATATTTTTTTCGTCCCCAGGATGACTACATGCTCCTGTTCACTGTGAACTCTGTCCTAATACAAAGTTCATTGCCCCACTTTGAAGATAAGCATTAGTGAGGCAAACTACTCTTTCTGAACAACACAGGTCACTGTTTATCCATTCAGTGTTTCACCCTAAGAAGAAACTATGAAGACAGTTTTGTTCAAACTTTAAAGAGCAAGAACGGTCAGACCACCCAAAAATCTGTGTCCATCTATAATTCATTTTCCCCCACAGTTATATAATATATTAGGAAGCTGTCAACATTTCGGCAGCTAAAATGTTCGCAGTCAAAAGTCCAATAACACAAATGTTTGTTTTTCACTAGCGGTGGATTTGATTTCATGCCCAGTAGGGGTATGCTGTCAAAAGAGGTCAAAGTGTTTAATGAAATGTTCAGTAGCTTTTTATAATCAGGTGCAGTCAAGTTTTCAAAAATATGCATACCCCAAGAAGCAGTGTGACAGCTAGTGTCAATCTCCTTGTTTGTATGTGTGTATGTATGTATGTATGTATGTATGTATATATATATATATATATATATATATATATATATATATATATATATATATATATATATATATATATATATATATATATATATGTGTGTGTGTGTGTGTGTGTGTGTGTGTGTGTATAGTGCTGTCAAATGATTAATAAATATTTTTGTTTACATAATATATGTGTGTATTGTGTATATTTATTATGTATAATATAAAGACACACACATACAATATATATTTTGAAAATATGTACATGTATTTACATGCATATATTCATATCCATATAATTTATACCATATATAAATATATTTAATATATAAATGTACAATTTTTCTTTGCATTTATACATGCATGTGTGTGTATATTTATATATACATAATACGCTGTACACACACATATATTATGTAAACAAAAACTTTTATTTTGGATGCGATTTAATCGTGATTAATCATTTGACAGCACTAATATATATATATATATATATATATATATATATATATATATATATATATATATATATATATATATATATATATATATATATATATATATATATATATATTTGGCTAGTAATCCAGTATAATGCAATGCTACAAATTGCTAAATTTATGCAAACACTAATTGCTAAAAGGTTAACCTTGCTATATATAGTGAAAACTGTAAATGGTTTAATATTGTGTTTGCACTTTTTTATAGTATGTGCACTGTGTAGTCAACAACATGCCCGGGTTAAGGTTAGATTCAGCGTAAGTAGCTACTGTACTTATTACCTACTTATTGAATTGTTGTAAGTACCGACATAGTATGCCCATGAGGACTGTAAAAAGTGCTGCCAACATCACGTTACACATAATTGCACTGTATATAATACTGTCAAATTTATAGTTTTAGCAAGTAAAAACTATGAATTTCCATATATTTTACAGTGAAAATAGTAAAAGTACATTCCCATAAGTCTCCTTCTGACATCACATTTGATTATATTTTATATACTGTAAATAACTTTGTTTCTTCTTATTTCTGTTATCAGTAATGCACATTAGAGTATTACCTAATGTACATAAGGCACTCTTTGGGTACACCTTTGTACCTAAAGGGTGAATATTAGTATCTCATATGTACCTATGGTACATATTAGTATAATTTGGAAGGGTACCACCCCAGTGGCAGCCTTTGTACCTTATTTTCTGAAAGTATTTATGTGAAAGATACCGTGTCATATGTGGTGTTTTGTCTTTGTGTGTATGAACCATCCATCCATCAGCTTTCTGTTGTACCACATATGGTGGTTTTTATTACATTTCAAGGTTAAAAATGTATATGGTTACAAGTTGTAAAATATACAGGCATCAATGTGCCATCCTGTAATACCTGAATTTCTACCACAGCGGCTGATTTTATTTACCATAAATTTAACAGGATATTTTTAACAAGGCACTTGTTCTAATCAAGCAGGCAAACTACTGGCAAATGAACCTATTACTCACTAAGAAAAGTCAATAATATTTCTCTCTCGTCCAATATTTTGGATAAACTCTGAACTTCAGCCAATGTGAACAGTAGTTGAGTGGGAACTGGCTATTCCCTGAGGTGTATTTTCTGGCAGGTCCAGCTGTCCAGACTCCCATGCACACCAAAGCCAGCAGTGAACCGTGAAAAAATGTGACTTCTCTCAGGCCTGATAAAAAGCTACTGGAGCCGTAAAACTGAACTGATCAGACCGAGGTGTCAGTAAATGAATGTCTTCTGTTTTTTAAAGGATTACAGAGTGCTTCAAATTGACAGCGGGTGTTAAAGTACGAGATTCCTCATAAATGGCGCTGAGTAGTTAAGAGTCTGAGCTAAAAATCCAGAACTACGCCAGTTTTCTCTGAAAATCCATCATCAGGTCTGAGCCATTAAGGATATTATGCTCAGTTCTGAAAGAAAAGGTTTTTGAATTGGATAAACGCTTCTTCCAAAGTCTTCCAGAGATGTATCAAATTGCTGAGGGCTTTTCAGTCATTCCCTAGAATAGGCAGATTAATCTACATTGTTCTTTGAAAAAGGCTATCTCATTTCTAAGGAAAGTGTGTTGCAATAGCAGCCAGGTAAATTTTATAAATGCAATTTTCAGAGACTTTGCTAATGAAGACATTATCATTGCTCTTGTGTCCAGCTTTGTTGTACACAAAACATGTAGTACAAGGCTCAAGTGCCACTTGAAAAATGAATCTGCAAAACAAAGCTTACAAATGTGGGGTTTTGCAATGATCCTTTAAAGAACCATTTTGGGTTCCCCAAAGAACCTTTCAGTGAACAGTTCTTAAAAGAACAATTCTTTCATAATGTGAAGAACATTTTATAGAACCATTTCACTATAAAGAACCTTTTGTGGAATGGAAAGATTCCATATGAATCATAAAAGTTCTTCATTTATTCAATAATGCCAATAAAAAACTTTTATTTTTCAAATGTTATGGGGTGAAATTTTACGGTGAAATAACGTTTTTGGAAGTGAAAAAGAATGTAAAATTTGCAGGGAAAAAACATAGACTGACTGCGACCTTTTCAAATGGGATGTTTTTTCTTTGAAATAATTAAGCTGTTTCTTAGTTTATTCGTATCAGTTATGTTTATTAGGGTTATGTTACATCTAATGTTGTTAAATTAATGTTTATTGCATATTTCAGTTTAATGAGTCTCACCATGATGGTGTTTATTGTTTGTGTGAATGACACTGTGCACCTTCTATATATGTTATTATTTAAAAACTGCTTGTGATGGGCTTTGTTTCATCATGTGACTTTCTCATCACCTTCTGCATTTGGTGGTTATCAGTGCATTACAAAGGTACAAAACAGATTTAAGTACTTCAGCAGTTGGTATATTAACATTATATCAGTTAATGATATTATGGTATTTAACTGTAAATTTAAGTAAAACCTAAAATCTTGCTACTGTATTTTTTACGGTAGAATTCTGGCAACCACAGCTGCCGTTTTTTTTACCATAAATTTTACAGTATTTTTTTACAGTGTACATTTACTCTTTGATTCCTGTCATTTGCAGTCTTTCTTAGATTCTGCAGTTTTGTCCATAGGCAGATTTATTATTTATTTTTATTTTTTTATTTAGTTTCTAAACTCCACAGAACATTGTCCTCATTTGCCTCCACAGCAAAGAAATCAAAAACTACCTTTGACCATCAAGCACATCCCATTATTCTTAAGTCACACCACATCGTGTCATGTGGAGTTCATTGGAAACCTCAAATCAACAGAGCCAAAACTGAGAGCCGGAATTTCAAAACTGTATGGAAATTTCAGTTGGAAAGATGCATGGTCACAATGATCTTTTTAGTTCTGGCACTGTAATGGAAGTGTAAGTGGCTCAGATTGTCCAAACAGATGGTAAAATACACAGATAAGAGATCGCTGGAGGAATGAAAAATAAGTGAATTCTGTTAAGTGACTAAGTGCTGAAACTCAATGAGTGTAGAGTTATATTTATAAAGCATATACCAAGATCCCCTGAGAAATTCACCTCCTGTGGTGAGACAGATAACAGGATATAATGGTCTTCATTATGTTCTTCAACTGCAATTCTGAAAGGTGCTGCCAGGGGGAGCTACTGTACTAAGCCGATGCAAATGCCATCCAAACAGGTCTCGAACAGATATACAAGTCACTAAAAACACAATATATTTATTCATTGTTTGGAAATGACGCAATTTTTTTGTGCATTGGGCCAAAGAGTTACAAAATTAAGCCAAGCTGAAAGTGATTTCAGACATTTTCTTAACACGCTCTCTTCAAACCCTTTACTGCAATGACATGTCAACCAACCTGACAGGCAGAAAACTGTCCATTTCTGTCCAGGATAAAGTTCTTAGGACATGCATTTTCAGTGATATATATCTGGTAGTGGGGATTACATTAGTAAAAATAATTAAAAGCACCTTGGAGGCAGTAAAAATATGCCTCTACAGGCATTCATTTTCTTGTCTTGTTGCCTTGAGAATGCCAATAAAGAGAAAAGCACAAAAGCCAAGTGTTGGCCAGACATCAGTTTTTAATACCTCAAGGAAGCCTGAATAGTTTTATCAATGCCAACTGAAAGTTTGAAAAAAGGAGCCCTGGCAGAATAGGATAGTATTAAAATGAATCTGTATCAAAGGCCAAATAATGCATTTACTAAACAAACTTTACCAGATTGTAACACATAATTTACAAATACATTTGTCTCACAGCACGTCTCTGGAAATAATTATTCTCCACTCTGTAGCCTGGCCAAAGAATGTGTCTTTTATTTAAAACATTGGCAGATGAGCAGCCCAACAACAGAGCTCAACTTAACACACTGAAAAGAAAGAGGACTCTTATCTCTCTCTCTCACACACACACACATAATATGAGTGTGTGTGTGTGTGTGCACGTGCGTTGTTGTGACAAATGAGGACATACATTTGTATAATGTCAAGGGTATGACATAGGTAACCTTAACTGGTCTATCATGAAATATACATGCAATGGTATAAGCAACAACAAATGAAATAATGTACTTTTAAAATCAGCATTGAAGGAGTGTGTAAGTAGTATGTGTGTGTGTGTGTGTGTGTGAGAGAGAGAGAGATACAGTATATATCTGGAACATTGGGATCAAGAGACTAAAACACAAAGTAAATTACAACTATATCGGACCATAAAATCAAATTATGAATTGGAAGATTATCTCCAGAGTGTCAGAGACACAAAGCAAAGACAGATCCTGACCAAGTACAGGCTCAGTGAGCACAGACTAGCCATTGAGACCGGCAGACACAGAAAGAGCTGGTTACTCAGAGAGCAAAGGGTGTGTGCTCACTGTGAGACAGGAGAGATCGAGACAGAGACGCACTTCCTCCTTCACTGTCATAAATACATATCCATAAGAAACCTCTACTTCAACAAACTCACCAACTTAATAAAGAACTTTACAGCCATTAGTGAAACAGAACAAATAAAGATAGTACTAGGAGAGGGACAGACAGTAGCACTGGCTGCGAGATACGTGTGGATGTGCCACAGCCTGAGAGACAGCAGGTGAATGTGTGTGTGTGTGTGTGGACATGCCACAGCCTGAGAGACAGCAGGTGAATGTGTGTAATGTGTGTAATATGTGTATTACGTCTGACCTCAAAGTGTTTCCCTACTGTCTACCACAGTGACCCTCAGCCTTGTGTGTTTATATGTTAACTGTGGTATGAAATGTTCACATAATAAGTTCTTATTTGTTACACTGTTTATTTAAGTTTATATTGTTATAAGGTTTTTATTCTATTATTTTGATCTTTTCATTGTTATTATATTTCTCCACATATATTTCAAGCTTTGGCAATATTGTATTTTTTACAGTCATGCCAATAAAGCAATATTGAATTGAATTGAATTGAATTGAATTGAATTGAATTGAATTGAATTGAATTGAATTGAATTGAATTGAATTGAATTGAATTGAGAGAGAGAGAGGAGTCCTCTTTCTTTTCAATGTGTTAAGTTGAGCTCTTTTGTTGGGCTGTATATATACACACACACATATACATACATACATACACACGTGGTCAGAATTGTTGGTACCTTTGGTAAATATGATCAAAGAAGGCTGTGGAAATAAATCTGCATTGTTAATCCCTTTGATCTATTATTAAAAAAAATTATAATTCATAAAAGTCCAACCTTTCATTGGAGAACAAGAATTTAAAATGGGGGGAAATATCATTATGAAATAAATGTTTTTCTCTAATACACATTGGATACAATTAACGGTACCCTTTTATTCAATACTTTTTGAAACCTCCATTTGCCAAAATAATGTAGGAGTTTTGGTAACACTTTATTTCGATAGTCCACTTTAGACATTCTAGTAACAGTAAGTAACTTTTTAACTACATGTCAACTAGCAGTCATTAGAGTATTAGTAGACTGTCTGCTTAATAACTTTAACACTTTATTTTGATGGGTCCACAACATACAACATACTGACTATGAGAAACTTTGCAAGTATATGTCAACTTATTCTACTGACCCTAAACCTACCCTACTGAGAGTTAGTAGACATGTAGTTGCTAATTAATGAGAATTAGTTGATTAGTTGATGTAGGTACAAAGTTACTTATAGTTAGTAGAATGTCTAAAGTGGACTATCAAAATAAAGTGTAACCAGAGTTTTCTCCTATAATGCCTGATGAGGTTAGAGAACACCTGACAAGAGATCAGAGACCATTCTTTCATCCAGAATCACTCCAGACCCTTTAGATTCCCAGCTCCATGTTGATGCTTCTTCTCATTTTCTACAGGGTTCAGGTCAGAGGACTGGAATGGCCAGCAGAAGCTTGGTTTTGCGCCCAGTGACCCATTTTTGTGTTGTTTTTAAGGTTTGTTTTTGGATTATTGCCCGTTTGGAAGATCCAAACATGGCCATTATAACATTTCTAACAGAGTCAGTCAATTTAGATTTTTTTATCTGTTGGTATTTGATAGAATCCATGATGGCATGTGTCTAAACAAGATGTCCAGGACCTCCAGCAGAAATATAGGCCCACAACATCAAAAATACAGCAGTATATTTCATTGTACACATAGGGTACTTTTTATCCATGTGTTCACCAAACCCATCTTGAGTGTTTGCTGCTAAAAAGCTCATTGTTTAGTTACATCTGACCATAGAAGCCAGTCCCATTTGAAGTTCCAGTCATGTCTGACAACTGAATATTGTAGGATCAGAACGAGTCAGACAAACTAAGATTCGATCAGAACATCGAAACATGAGGAGCCGAAATTCCAGAAAGCCCAACAGGACGTCGTAAATCTGTCCATGGTACTCTGGTGCCATGAGTCTGGAGCAAGCCTTACCAACAAGCCTCTTTCACAGAACAGTTTGCAACATTAAGACAAAAGAACACTTATTGGTAAGTCCAACGCAGGAAGGAGATCGTCAAATTTGGGGTAAATAATCAAGATTAATGGTCAAAGAGATGGCCATCACATTTGTTCCACGAGAGAAATCACAAGCTTCTTTAGATTGACTTTTCCCCCACACATAGAAGACAAAGAACCAGACTGAAATTCCTCTGTCCAAAGAACATGTGTCTGGTCTTCACCGAACATATCCCTATGTCCTACACAGAGACTTTCTTTTTCATATGCACATAAAATCATCCTAAAAGGACATTGCTAGGCATAACACTATATTATGTATGTAATCCACACATTAGACTATCATGTTTTAAGCACATATTATGTATGTCTTTTTAATAACTATTGAACGATTTTAAGGGTTATTCGTGTTTGGTATGTATGAGTTTGACAATTCTAGCTTGAAACGTTTCTTCCAATTGATTCTTTGTCAAATGTATCATATTCTGGTTATAGAAATCACATCCAAAAGTATACTTTGCAAGAGTGTGTAAAATTCAGACCATGTGACCAGATAACAAACTGATTTATGATGGAAGGAACAACCCTAGCTAAGATAATAGCCTATCTAATTGGTCAAGACACCAGATGGGATGTGTCCAAAAGCCGAGTTTAAAACCTCAGGACACCATCAAATCTTGCCTTCTCCCTTCTTCCCTTCTCGCCCTTTTCTCTTCTTCTTTCGGCACTGCGTTTTGACGCTGCTTTTTAGCACTCTTTGAGTGTGCTCTGGCCTACAGGCCAGTTGCTACTTAACACCACGATGAGAAGAAAAACCACCTAGTCTCGTTACATTTCTTTCTTTCTTTTATTTTAGTTTATTTTCCGTTGCGAGTTTCGTGTTCTCAGTTTAAGTTTTGCCGCCACGCCTTGTCTCCGAGTTCAACTCGAGCCTGTGACCGCCTCAAAACTTCAACCAGACCAACTCTGCATCCTCAGCCAACGCCCAAGACATCACTTCAACGACTACTAAACTTCCAGCCAATCACCAACTTGGGAAACCCCTTTCCTGCAACGACCACGACAACGAAAGGGAATCCCTGTAACACAAAGGCAATGCAAGCAAGTACCTCCAGGTCTAACTGAACTGGCGCATTTAATATAAATTTTAGCCTCATTGAGAAACTCAATGTGAGGGTTAATTACGTGATTGATGGTTGTTCAGGTCTATGTGATAGCACATATTGCTATAAACTTGGGATTTCACTTTCTCATTCTCTAAAATCCTCCTTTCTCTCTTTCTGCAACGTATGAATGTGTGACTGCTTGTGTTCATGTGTTAGATTAGTTTATGTCTTAGGTTTATATAAATAAAGTCGTATTTATATTTAAAAGAGAAGTATCTTGTGTTTTGTGCTTACAAGTTAATGTCTTAATCTGCCGATCTTGTTACTGTGCTTATTAATAATGTTTTCACTATATTTTGGATTTTAATGTCCAGTGCAGAATTAATGTTATACGGCTCATTCAGTGAATCGCCGCCGACTCAGTGACCAGCCGCAAAACAGTGATTCTGTTCAAATTCCCTATAAAATCATAAATGATTCCCTTTGAGCTAAATTAAATTATATTTATGTATCAAACCCTACAATATGCTGGAGATTGTTTTTAGGTGAAAGCATTTTCGTTTCTTGATTTATTTCTTGAAGCCCTCCCAAACAACATGTGGTGATGTAGGTACTTTTTGATCATTTTTTAAAGGTTTTCTGACCCCTATTTTCTGCAATTCTCCAGCTGTGATCCTTGAAGAGTCTTTGGCCACTGAAACTCTCCTCCTCACCGTGCATTAGGACGATATAGACACACGACTGGAAATTCGTAATTATTGTCCTGATGGTGGAAATGGGAATTTTCACTGCTCTAGCTATTTTCTTATTGCCACTTCACTAATTTGTGAAGCTCAATTACCTTTTGCTGCATATCAGAAGTATATTATTTGGTTTCTCTCGTTGTGATGGATGATTAAGGGAATTTGGTCTTTGTTTTCCTTCCTATTTATATTTCTGTGAAACAGAAAGCCATGGCTGGAAAATTTCATGGTCATAATCACGCTGGTGTGCTCAAAATTGTAAATATGAATGGGAATATATTTCAGATATATTTTACTCATAAGAATTTCTAGGGGTAATTGCCACAATTACCAGTAATTGTGTCCAACTTGTATTTGAGAAAAACATTTATTTCATAATGATATTTCCCCCCATTTTAAATTATTATTCTCCAATGAAAGCTTAGATTTTTGTGATTTAAAAAAAAAAAAAGATCAAAAGGATTAACAATGCAGATTTATTTTCACAGCCTTCTTTGATCATATTTTCCAAGGGTACCAACAATTCTGACCACGTGTGTACACATTATATATATAATAAATTAGGGCTGCAACAACGAATCGATTAAATCGATAAAAATCGATTACTAAAAGCGTTGGCAACAAATTTCATAATCGGTTCGTTGTGTCGCGCGACGCGGAGACGTTTGATTATTAAAAAAAAAAAAACTTTAGTTGAGCGTGGAGCGGAGTGAACACACTCGGTCTCTCTCGCGCACGGATGGTAGCAGAGTTTGGCGCCTCATAAAAAAAAAAAAGTACAAAAAAAAAAAAACCAGCGGAGGTAGAGGAAAGATACATGGCGGAGGCAGAGAAATCCGTGCGACCAAAGTCATCCAAGGTGTGGGAGCAGGGCGGCGTTTGCGTATGGCAGAGTATGGCACAGTCAGGTGCTGTGAAAAATTATCCAACTTGAGTCGCTTATAATTCGTTTTTATTATTTTAAATCAGAGAGTTTTAAAAATAGTAAACCAATGATAAGCATTAAAATAACTTGTCAGTAAAACTTCGTAACGCCATTGGATCATCGAGCTCTCAGCGAGACCTCGTAACTTCACCCCGCCTCCGTTCAGATTGACGCGCGCGCACAGCCTGGAGAAGATGAGATCTCTGCTTTTTCGCAATGCAAGGGTGAATAAATAATTGGTGTTTGAATAGTACAGCGTTTTCTTTACTCAAACACTATGTCAGTAAAGGATAATGTTTTTGTGTGTTTGAAGAGTGGAGAAGAATTAGTTATTTGCTGTCTATATACGTTTTAAATATCCTGTGCATTATGTGCATAAGCGCTTAATTTGAGATTTTGGCCAAGTGTATTAAACAACAAGAAAAAACTAAGCGCCCATATAGCTGCAATCAAAGTTATATAACCTGTAAAAGTTGATGAAAGCATAATGCACTTGCTGCTTCAGATAACAGTTACAGCCGTTCTAATGACAGACAAAACACTCCATCTCCGTCATTCCCAGATAGCAAAATTTGTCTGGCCCATCTCTGGGCCACAACCTTGCTTAGCTTCTGGCCCAGTTCTGGCTGGGTCCCCGGCCCGAAACTGGCCCACACACTGAAAACCGACTCAAACAATTTCCTCTGGCCCAGATGCGGCCCACGCCCTGTAAAATGACTCTTATTTATTGACGTGGCCCAGATCTGGCCCGCATACTGTAGAGTGACTTCTATTATTTTATGTGGTCCAGGTCTGGCCCAGACACTTTAAGCCAGATCTGGCTGAGATTCGGCTTGGTCCCCGGGCCGAACGTGGCCCAGAAACTGCTAAATGTAATTCAGCAGTGAAACACAAATACAACCATTTAAAAACATTAAAAAGGCTTTAATTATAAAATTACCAAATACTTTAATATAAATATGAACAACTGCACTACAGTATAAACATTCACACTTTTTAAACCACAAAGTAACAACTAAATTATATTTACTGTATATTTTATATATGAAGAGTTCATTTGCAGAAACAGATAACTTCGTTTTTAACAATTTTTAAAAATCATGTTTTTTCATTGTGCATTCCAATTAATCTCAATCAAACTGCATTCAGGTTATTTTGATTAGGCAAAGAATAACTAATAAATACTAGCTAACTAACACAAAACAAAAACACAATAACAAAAAACATGATTTTTAAAAATATTTAAAAACTGAGTTATCTGTTTTTGCAAATAAACTCTTCATATATAAAACATTATGTGTCATAATTCAGTTCAGTTCTTATCAAATGGTGTCAGTGCAGTCAAGTCAGTAATATTGCTGAATATTAGGTGTCTTCAACCAAGCAAGACAAAAGGCAACAGTGACAAGGAACCCAAACAAGACAGGGCTCAGTCAGGAAACAGTCTCGTCTGGCCAAACGAGTGAATGTGGTGCGATTATTCCAGGCTGCATCACAAGTCAGATTGTGGATTGATATCATTCAGAATATTTCATCCAACTTCTTCTGCATGAAGTAATATCACGCTAGCAGGTGAAGCTGGTAAAAAGGGTCTGCGCAGAGGGCTTGTCTGGTTCTTGTAGTCTTTGCTGAGGATCTGTGCTGGGGCCATCAGTGAGGTCTTCACAGGGATCTGTCATCTAGCTGACATGGTCTCCGCTGACATTCAGGGATGTGTTGTGGTCGTTCCTGGGTGCAGGTCCACCGTCTGGTCTGGATACGGCTGGATCAGCTGATTACTGTAACCTAGGGATAAGGGTGAGACAGTATATAAGCAACTAATATAAGCATTGATGTCATTCTTCTTACAAATTAACAAGTACATTAGATATTATAGGAAGTGTTGCTGCTTACCCTAATTGGTGCAGCATAAAAATCCTTTAAGAGATTTGAATTATAGAAATGTTATTGTGTGTCATGTGTATGGAAGGTTAAAGAGATGGGTCTTTTAAACTCACAGAGTGTGTCTGCCTCCTGAAGTCCTCACTTCTGATCAGCTGGAGCCACCTCTTCAGTCCCCTTGACCTCCATTTCAGCAGCATTGGCTTGAAAGTTTTTTCCAAATTGCAGCCTTGAAATATGTATAAATATATATTGTAAGGTAATTATTTAATCTTAAGCATTACAGTTTTTTACAATCATTAGAACCAGACCCAGAATTCGCACCTTATAAGTTTGATGAATGTTCATGCAGCAGCTCAGAATTTCTGTAAAAAAGAAAAGTCAGATTACATAAAAATTTAATCTGAACACTATATATAAATTTGTTTGCTCATAATAATCCCCACCACAGTAAACTAAGTATGATTTTAATCACATCACACGGCATATCTATGCTTCAAAAGTTTTCATTCACTCTAAAAACTGAACCTGCTCAAGTGCAGCAGACAGATTAGGCCTCTATTGAAGAACAAAAGATGATGCACTTACATTTTACAGCTCTCTCTCTACGTGTCTATAGTGTTTTTCTCTGTCAGAGCTTCCCACACGGCAGTGTTACCACAAAATAAATATTATTATTAAATTCAGATTGCACATATTGAATTATCTTAGCAGGTGTAATGCTACAACAGCGTGCTCAGTTTGATTCACAAACAAATGACTCATTTGAATGGTTAAGTGAATCAAATCAGAGAGTCACTCGTATGATGTTTATGGCGCCAGCAGCGCATGATTCAATAGCAATCACTCGTTGAAAAAGACGAATCGAATGAATTCTAGCAAACAAAATAGAATTTAACTCATTAAAATGTAATTACCTAACATTATCGTGCACTGGATACAGCTCATCGGTTTTTCATATTAAAAAATTACATATTGTTTTCCTGAAGAGACGGCGCCTGACAGTTAGGCCTAACGTTACTCATCAACACTCAACATATCCGGGACCGAACGGTTTTTCTGACGCTATTATCATCGCAAACCTAACAGAAACCATCTAAAACCTATACTCTTCGTGGCATTTAAACATCAAACAACACTAGATTGATCATTAAATAACTTACCAGTTTGCATCTGAAGTATTCCTCTTAAGAACTGTGCCCGCCGAAATCTCCTCAGGATTAACCGCCAAATCTTTCTCTCAGCGGCTGATCTTCATTCTAGCAGCGGCCGCGGAAACTAAACCAACTCGGGCAAGGTGGAGACACACACAACTACACCGAAAAGCGGACCTGCCGCACGTACAACAGCTTTCAGCCGAGATCGGCCCAGAGAGAAAAAGCAGTCTGTCAGCCAGAAGTGTTTTGTAGAGTCGGCGCGGCTCTGGCCCATTATCTTCTCACCGACGTCGTGACTGAGCCGACAGTGCCGCATTTCAGCCAGAATCGGCCCGAGTGTGGGTTCTCTGGTCAAAAACATTATTAACTCCATTTGAGCTTGATTTTCATATAATGTTAAGTGCAAGTGTCTGATACAATACCCAACCCAATACCAACGCTAACGACGCAGTGTTGTTAAATTATTTTATTTAATTATTTAATTTAATTTTTTGCACAATGTCAATTTTGCACGGTGTCGCACAAAAAGTGTGCAGAGGTAGGTATTTTTATGAGAGCAGGTTGGTATGTTTGTATGAGAGAGAGAAGAAAGAGAGAGGGCCCTCTTTCTTATATACATTAAAGTGCAGAGGTCGCATGAAAACAAAAGTATTTTGATTACAGAATTATTTAAAACATATATCCAAAGTCTTGCACAGTGAGCACATCTATGAATATTTGATGGTTTTTAATGAAGCCAAACATGCAATGAAATTATGTTTTTGTTGCCAATTATATATTTATTTATTTTTCCAAATGCACGTCAAATGTTTTTGTTTTCTAATTTACCTACACTGCTGTAATTAATTACATAATTACATTAAAAACTCTAATCACAGCTATTAAATTGACAAACTTAAACACAGTAATGCAAGGTTTTTTTGTTTTTGTTTTTTTTTCCCAGGCCAAACGAATCCTGAACTAAGGTCATGTCGGAATAATGTGCATTCATAAATGGGCTCGGCTGGTGCAAATGAGCGTGTATCAACATGATTTCTAAATATGAGGGATAAACACTGCGTGTTCTGGATGGCTTGGTAGAGGGGCATCAGGGCTTTTTGCTCTAATTATTGTGTTTTCACAGCACTGAAAATCTAAGTGATTTCTCTGCCTCTTAGTTCCAGCGTACTCTGCAAGCTTCAACGCAACCTGTCATACAATCTAAAGGGAACAATTAGTTAAACTAAAGAGTTTCATTGTGTTGATATTCATAATGCAGACCCCCTGCGGTCTGTAACATTAGTCAGTACAAGGAAGCATAAAGAGCTGTTTTTAGATGGATGGTTTCATTTATTAGATCAGTGGGTTTTTGGCACATATCTTTTGGGAGGAGGATGAGGAGGAGAATCATAACCAAAATAGCTAGCTGTTTATGAAGACAGAAAATTTCCATTTGTTGCCATCAATGAGATTTAAGAATGAGCACACACAAAGTTTGTGAATGCTGTGTATTTTTATGCTTATTGCTTGATTAACTTAGTGATCAAAAACTCAAAAGTCAACAGAAATTACCAACTCTCATTGAAAAAGAGCAACGCAATGTTTGTCACTGTAAATCACTGCCAGTGTTAAGTGCCTTAAGAAGGCAGTGGACAGCTAGGCAGCTCACTATTGAAAAAAGATCCACAGACTACTTTACACAGATCAATGCCAGACTGATTCATCAGGGCACCATTAATGTTATACTGTTGAGCAATAATCAGTTGCACTGAATCCTCATACCTTTAAAACGTTTAAGTGCATCATAATTCACCCTGTGGTGTCACTGCCTTCTTACTACAGCAGTATAAGAACAAGATAGGGTAGATTTATATTATATTAACTATCAGTTATTAAAGCTAATACATCAAATGTCAGTATCCCTAAATGTCAGTATAAATCATGATTTTAGCCTATCCCACCTTGTGATGCATTATCATAATTTTGACAAAAACTTGTAAATTCAAATCTAATTTATTATAGCAAAAACAAATTTTAATTAGAATGTAATTTTAAGTGAAAAGGAAATAAATATTCAGCTGTGCATTCATCAAGCTAACTCGTTCAGTCATGTTACCCACATAATTAAAATATCAGCTAATCTCTTTCTATAATTCATGAGAAATATAGATTTTTATTTATTTGATTTAAGTCTGCAAATCAATATTTGTTACTTAAAGGAGTCATCGGATGCTACATGCACTTTTACAAGTTGTTTGAACGGAAATGTGTGTTGGCAGTATGTGTACACAACCACCCTATAATGATAAAGATACACCTAGTATTTTTTTTTTTTTTTTAAATCTGGTTAAATCATTTCACCTTTCTCAAATCGAGCTGACCTCAGATTTTCCCACGATTGTTTGATTGACAGTAGCGTTTCAGCACAGACTGGACTGGTGTCTTACCTTAGACCCGACCTGAGTGATCTGTCCATTGTTGCCAATTTAGCGAATTTGTCGCTAGATTTAGCGACTTTTCAGACCCCGCTAGTGACAAATCTAACGACGTTTTGAACAACCCTTAGCGAGTCTCTGTGATCACTGGTACTGCCGCAATGGCGCGAGGTCAGCACGCACACACCTCTTTCTCTGCATCTGCTCTGTTCAGCGAGCGGCTGAGAGGAGCAGCGCCTTCAGTTAAAACACATATTATGTTGATTCTCTAATTTTACATGCAAATTTAGCTGAAATCACAGCACAAGAATTGTCTGTGCCTTGTCTTATCTTGTGTGTATTATTTGATTTCATCAGATGACGGCTCAATTATAAATTAGGATTTTTGTGCAGACTTCTTGGAAGAAATAACTTGTGTAATCTTAAAGGGCTGCGTTTAACTATTAACTATTTCAAATTTATTTTGTTGACTGACAACAGAAACAGCAAAATATGTAAAGGAAAACAGTTTTATTGAGAATTTGGCTGCATTAAAATACAGTAGGAGCACAGAGAGACAAATAAATGTAAAAGGCAATAAGACGCGATGACGTCATGAATATGCAAATTAGCGTATGACATCATCTAGCGACATTTGGCGACTTTTCAAACTGGCTTTAGCTACGTTTCATTGAAAGAAATTGGCAACACTAGATCGGTCATCAGTCCGCCATTGTTTCACCGCTGGAGAAGATGCAGACAAAAATATCTCCAAAGCTATTGAGGTGTTTTGTTGTTGGATGTAATAATGGACATAGCAGTCATCATTCACTCCTGACATCTGGGCCACTGAAGACGCAGTGGATTACGTTTGTTTCTGAAGGGAATGCTCCCCTGATCTACCTAAATGTGTCTATCTTTGCGCGAATCCTTCGTGATCCAGCTTCACCAACAGAAGAAGTGAGTATAAGGTTTTTAAATGAATCTTCTTATAATATGCTAATTAGAAAGTTTCACGATGAATGCAGCTAAAGTAAACAGTCCCTCAGAGAGCGGTTCGGAAGAGAGGAGCGGGGTCAGCAGAGCTCATTTGCATTTAAAGAAAAATGCAACGAAATGGTGTAAGAATTACAGAACCTCAGACACTTTGAACTTCTGAGATGGACAACACCAACACGGTGTATTAACATACAGACATCTGTTTCCACATCCCACTGAGAGAAAATGCAGGAAAATGCCTCTCTCACATATGCATCAGTTCCTTTTCATCCCCTTCCTTCCCCTCACCCATCCTTCCCTCCACTCTGCTTAGAATGGTCAATAGTAGATTGTAATGTTCTACATGAATGCAATGGGCTCATTCTTACAAGTAGTAAACTAAAAGGAAAAAAAGATCCTAAGAGTTTAGAGATATTTTGCACACTGTAGAGGGCGGGTCAGTTTCCAGTGGTTTCTATGCAAAATTACCTTTTGTCCCAAAAGGTGTTAACTCGGTCAATGCAAATTCCAATCGTTAGCTCCTGTCTCCATCTCGGGGGATGTGGGTCTTGGTCTGGGGTACTTAAGGAAATGTTGCAAAAGCAGTGTGGTGTGTCTCTATACTTCACACTATGGATTTCTATAAAGTCAGGTATGCATCTTTTACTCGTAGATTTATCTTTGAGAAATCAATGTTTTGTATTGATATGATTTGATATCTCTGAATTGGCTATGTAATTGACATAATACATATTTACCTGACTGATAATAAATTGTAACATTTGATCTTATTCTGTTTTACTCTGTAATTATTGACTCTAGTAGAATACGTTGTATCCTTGTTAACGACATGAGCACCTGAATGAACAAGTAAATATAAAGTAAAGAGTCACTAGAATAATCAAATATCAGAAGAATACTAATTAGAAATAGACAAACAACCAATTTGCAATTCAACCTAAATTCGAGGTTATAATAAAATGGAGTCAGATTAGATACTAAAATGGAGTCAGATTTGAAGTTAACCTAGATTGAATAACTTTGAAAAGGCCGAACACGCAGGAAACCTTCACCCACGATTGGATACCGTCCTTGAACCAAATTTGTGGACCTTACAATGGCTTGCTCTGAAAAGAGCTGTTTTTGATAGGGTAAAAAAGGTGTTTTTTTACACTACCATTGAGAAATGTTAACCAAACTATGTAACAGACTTTTCATTAAGACCCTAATGAATCATATCAACTTGTGGAAAATGTGCATCCAATGACCCCTTTAACTTAATTTAGGCTAAATCTGCAACACTGTCACTTACAATCTTTTTACCCATGCTGACAATATTTTTCCCTCTATTTCATTCAAAACTCATATAAAATACATTGAACAATGGGTTTCACTTTATTTTGATGGTCCCTTTAACACATTATATTGACTATAAGTAATGTTGCACCTACATTTCTACTAACTCTCATTAGATTGTTAGTAGTGTATTAGTTGACTGGTAGGGTTAGGGTTAGATTAAGTTGACACGTTCTTGCAAAGTTACTTATAGTCAGTAGAATATCTGTTGGGAGACCAACACAATAAGGAGTTAGTAGATATTAAGCAGACAGTCTACTAATACTCTTATGAGAGTTTGTTGAAATGTAGTTGCAACATTACTTAGTGTCAACAGAATGTTCAAAAGGGACCATCAAAATAAAGTGTTACCGAAAAATGAAAATGAAAAAGGAAAAATAAAAACTCATAATAAGCACCTCCATGCACTGACCCTTTGTTAAAAAATATTAATAAATTTTAAGAGTTTCAGGCCCTATTCTGTACTCTATTTATAAAAAGTGCGAGCCGCTGATGAATTTTGTGCCCATCAGAACTTGTGTAATGGCATGAGACCACCAGAGTTCCTATGAATGATTCAGCGCTCATGTTATTCACACTTCTGTGCTCCTGAACTCAGTCTAGACAGCTACCATTGTTTTACCAAACTAGACAAATCCATCACATGCACCATGGCATCAAAATGCAATAGGGTACAATGCAGTGTGTCACTGACACTCACATTTATTTCAGTCTTTCATCACGCTTAGCGAGACACATAGAAATGAGGAAATGTGTCTTCTGACCCATTTTATCTTCTACTGTTTCTTCATGCTTTCTTCTCCCTCCTCATTATGACTTTTAAATTAAATAAATATTAATACATGCTTAATCTGGTCAAGAAACGCCCACTCAGACAAAAAAAAAAAAAAAAAAAGGAAAAGTGTGTCAGACTAACACAAAAAGCAACCAACCAGCTTGTTGAGTTTATATAAAATAGATGATATCAAAATGAAAGTGAGCCATGGAAAATGTTAATTCTAACATCTAACCCATAAAACAGAGGACACGCATTGAGTCATTGATTCTATGAGGTGGCGACAGGTCTTCTGTGGTATCTGGTCCCATAATATCATCAGCAGGTCCTCCAGTTCTTGTACATTGGGGTGGTGGTGATCTTGCGCAAACCTGCTTTTCCAAGTCAAACCACAAATGTTTGACTGGGTGAATTTGGGTGAACCATCATTTTCCTCGAACCATTCCTTGATTATTCTGGCAGTGTAGCATGGCACACTATCCTGTTGGTAAAGGCCATCACCGTCAGGGAACACAGTTGCAATGAATGGGTGCACTTTGTCCACAACGATGTTCAGATACCTGACAGAATGGGAAAACTGCTGATTTATCAGAGTTTGATAAAGGGCAAATTGTTCAATACAAGGCACGCCATTTCCGAGATCAAAGTTTCAAGGCACCGGACAATCACAATTTGTCCTTTATCAAACTCTGATAAATCAGCAGTTTTCCCATTCTGGCACCAAACATTCTACAATCCGAAAGCCGGTCCTTGGGTGGTATATATATCGCTCTGTGAACTGCACCTGCATCACCATTTGGTTGCCAGATGCTCTAGACTGGGGGTTGTCATAACGGACATAACGGTTCAGTTCATGCAGTCAGACGATGAATACAATCGGTCGTAGGCGATCAGTTCAGAAGGGGTCATTCACGGTAATGCAACACTAGCCGGGATTCCATCCAAAAGCTGCGACTTTAACTTATGCGCAAAATTGGAATATCACATAAAACATTTACAAATAAGCACCGTATTCACGTCCTGCTAAACTGGCACTAATTATCACTAAGAAAGTAGAAGCCATTGAATATAATAAATTTATTATATAATAAATTGCTTGTGCCTCAGAGCAAGCAGACGAAACACAAATGCGGTCATTGCTTTCGGAGGTGGATGCCTGCTGTTTGGGAAGGCAGTCATGTAAGAGAATTCTTCTTTGATGACAGACTTTGGTCGGACATTTAAGAATGACCATAACAACATTTCAGACGCTGTGCAATGCAATCGGTCCGCAAGTTAGTCAAATTATACCTTCCAAGAGTGCAAAGTTACATTATTTTTTTTTGATGAACATGGAGGAATTTATTCGCAAAATTTATTTCCATCACCCATTATTCGCATTAAGCCTTTTTTTTTTCTCGCACAAGTCAAAAACCACCTCATATATATATATATATATTGCAACAGGAAAGAGCAGAAGAAGAGATGATTTAGGCACCAACCCCAAACAAGAATGGCGAGTTTGGAGTGCACACCAGGGCTTGAAGAATCACCTGCTTGTTTTGAATCAGCAGTGTGGGAAAGTTTTAGGTTCTAGAAATGCTGCATTGCAATCATTTCCCAAAACGTGATTTGTGTGGATTTTTTATGAAGTCTGTAAACAGGAGAAAATACTGTACCAGGCAGATCAAGCTCACTGTTCACAATGCTTGAAATATAAAAAAGACAAATATGTGAGGGTTTATATAAATGTATCTCTGAGAGGAGCTGAATGTCTTCAGAAATGTTTCGATGGCATTTTCTTTTCCTCTTGCCTCCATATAATGCATATTAAAGTAGTGTTTGTACTGTAAGTGCAGCTGCTTTGTTTACAGTGGTAACCAAGGAAACTCTATATTGCTGCTGTTCCATAAGCGCCACCTGCTATCAGAGAATGAATTTGCATTTTCATTCATTCAGTCTACTGTTTTTGTTTTGTGCAGGTGTCTTATGTAGCGTGATTTCACAAATCTAAAGTGAGACCATTTTGTTTTTGCTTTTAATCTTGAAATTATACAATCTAATTCAAACCAAAAACAACTGCTCATGCTACATTTATGCAGCACTACTGTCTGTTCAAAATAAATAACTGTACAGAACTTGTATCAAAATATGACCCAAAACCGAGTTACGTACCGAACTGTGACTTCTGTGTTCCATTACACACCTATAATGCAACGGATATTTGCACTAAGTGTAGAAATTTCTCAGTAAATTGTTCATTAACATACAATGAGCACAGTAATATGATAAAATAAGTCATTTATAAACATTGGCATATATTATCATCTGATACATCTTTGAATGACAAATTTCAATATTACCCATCGTTTTCCTTTAAAAGATCACGTAACCTATCAGATATGCTAATCAACTCAGATTTAGTAAGGAGGAAAAAGTCTGCTTTTATACAAGGATGTTTTCCGTGCAGAAATTGTGCTGCGTGCCAAAATATAGTAAATTGTAGACAGTTCATATGTCCAACAACACGAAATGCTTTAAAATTATATCTTGTATTACCTATTCAACTTGTAATGTGATCTATATGTTAAAATGTCCTTGTCAAAAAATATACATAGGTAAATCATCGCGTCAGTTGAAATTACAAATCAGTGAACACAAATCAAGTATAAGACGACAAGACATAACTTCTTCAGTAGCCAGACATTTTAATGAACTGGGACACGACATCAAACAATTGGAATGTATGGGTATAGAGGAAGTTGTTGGATCACGCAGAGGATGTAATATAAATAAAGAATTATTGAAACAAGAAGCATTTTGGATCTATAAACTTAAATCACTTACTCCAAATGTAATATTTTGTGGAGTTGATCTCAAGTATTCAGTGTGAAAATAAGTGATTATTAATGACGATGTATGTCTGCCCTGCTAAAAAAAAAAAAACAATAGAAGCCCAATATAAACAATCACAGAAATTCCAATGGTTTCCATTAAAATACCATTATGAACCATTAGCTTTTTCCAGTAAAACCATTACAAAATTCCTTTTTGTAGTGTGTTTTGGGCATTTTTCCAATAGGGTTTAACATCCCACCAATAGAATCCATCACATACCAGTAGACACCATTATAGTTTCCATTAAAACCAATAAAATTCCCATTATAACCATTAAATCCATTACATTTTCTATTGTGTTTTTGGGCAGGGTGATGATTTTAATCATTGAATTTTCCATTGTTATAAGTAGCCTATATACTTTATACAAGAATGATAAAAATGGAACCCGAGGTAATTTACGTTCAAATAAGAGGTATTGTTGTGCAGTGGTGGTTATGATAATGGGTACGATATTTAAATGCAAGTTGTTTAATATTGAAACGGAATACGTAAGCTTTAAATGAATGAACATTGGTAAATGAACGATGACGTCAAATGAGTAATTTAAAAAGTGGGTGGAGGATTATTGTTTAACACACTGAAGAAGGCCTTTGAGCTGAAACGTCTGTGTCCTTGTCCTATTGGTGATAAATGTAGAATAAAACGAAAAGAAAAGACTGTTTCATGTGAGTGCAGATCATGGTTTCGTACTATAACTTCATTTTAATTGAAAATAAATGCCTTTCCGATGCGATATAAGATTTGAAAAGGGAGAAAAAAAGTTCAGCAAAAGGCAGGTTCGAACTCGGGTCGATCACTTCAAAAAGCATAGGCCTTACCATCTGCGCCACTGAAACTGATGTTAAGTAAGTGTCTTTTTTCAGTCTTGACTCTTCCAATCAGACATTGGTGGGCGGAGTTAGTGTAAATAGCCTCTGCCAACAAGGCGGGCTCTTTGCACTTAGTGTAAATATACACTCCGTAAAAGGCAATTTAGCACATTTGCATTATATGCATCATATGAAAGTGAAAAAAGGCTGTAAAATAAAGGCTTTAAAAAAAAAAAAAAAAAAACTATATGGCTTTGGCTTGTTTATGCAAGTTACTAAGCTTATTCAGAAAATTCCAAATTCATTAGCATTAGATATTCAAATGTGTATGCACATTTCTGAATGAGACGTACATTTTTCAAAAGAATTTCACATGTGTGTATAAATCTTTCACTCATTTATTACTGAATGAGACCCAGTGATTCCGACAAATATGAAAACAACAATTCTAACGTTCAACAAATGCATTCAGGTGAAAGAAGGCTAAAATTTCCCAATTCTTATCCTACTGAATGCTGCCAATGGTGATGTTGGAGTTAGAATAAACATGCACAAACAAAACCCTCCATGAGCTGAAGGTCACAGGCATGTTGAAGTGTTTGTCCAACAACACAGCAGTTATTAATGTTTAAGATTATGGTACAGATAAAGGGCCAGTTTCATTTTGAAATCTGCAGTGGTAACAGAGGAAAGAATTTGTGTTCTCTCTGACAGGAAGCTCTCAAACAGTGTAGTGTATAATCATTTTGAGAGCCTGGGCAGGTGTTTATGTTAAGAGACAGCTGAGAGACAATGCTATCCCATCTTGGCCAGTGGCTGAGGTCTTGGCCCTGGCCCACATGCCTGGAAGTAAAAATAACCCATGGCTCCAGTGCACGTCTCCTGTCATCTGTCACAACACACTAGACTGACAAGAGCCCTCTCTCACACATACTCGTATGCCCACATTCCCTACCTTTTCCATTATCACACAATTTATTCCCAGCCGTCGTACTTCACTTGTTTTTACAGCTCTATGGTAATGCACTTCATCCCTGTAAAAATAAATGCATGCTCTGCAAGTCTCTCGCCAATGTATTTTGAAAAATAATGTTATTTTTTTATTGCTATTTAATAGTTTGTCATCTCAGAAAAAAAAAAAATCTATTAAATAAAATTCAATAAATACTATATATTTTGAAAACTAATAAAAAAGACAAAAACAACAAAATTACAAAATCTTTTAAATTAAAGGGAAAACAAAATAAACATAAAATCTAAATCATACTACTAACAAAAACTATAATAGTATATTAATGATACTAAAATAATAATCTAGACTTTTTTGTCATGATAAATGAAGAACAAACACATCAATCATGCATTCTGACCAGTATACACAATAAGAGATTTTCAAGAAGTAGCATGGTGCACCTTCATGTTTCTTCAAGTGCACAATCAGTACAGTTCAGCTGCTTCTGCAGGCATCATGCCTCACCAAACCGCATGAGCAGTCAAGAGCAAGCCGCGCTGAATGAGTGAGTCAGTCACACTGGACAAGGTCTTGCATTCAAAAACAGTTACATGGAGTGTAGCTCAATCGTGCAAGGGTCTCCAGACTTTCTTTTAGAAACAGAGTCTTAAAAACAGCACTTACGACTGTGCTGAAAAGGTATTGTAGTATACTGACTCTGTTCAACTAAAAACTTGATTTCTAAAATGAATCACCCTGGACTGTAGGATGATATACAACAAACAATGTACTGACTTGTAGACATGTTTCATCTATTCAGTATTCTGCCACAATAATATCTTCATTTGAAAGCTTTTCTCACAAAAAGCAATTCATTATAAATGTTGACGCCATGGTTTACTTTGATTACAATTTTTATTTGAATAACATCCTTACTTCTAATAGGTATTTCTATATGTTGTAATGTTTAGATTTAAAAGTTATACAGTGCATGTAAGGTTTGTCCATGTGCAATATTTTGCTTTTTTTTTCACATGCCGTGATGTTTTTATATGACATTCCAGCAATTGTTTAATTAAGATGTCTTTAATCATTGGAACTTTTTGGATTTAACTTTAATATCTTTTTATATTAAAGAAAGTTAATTAATACCCCTAACCTACAAATGTCATTCCCATTTTACATATGTCATCTATATAGGCACTCACAGATAAATATCACCTTCGGGTTCAGATTTATATTTAGTAAAATGTAAATAGCAAGCCAAAGTTATGGTACACACACCCACATACCATTCTAAATTATCATTAAATGTATTTTCATTGGCAAAATAAAACAATTATGTATGTATAGAAATTCTATATTGTTTATTATTGAATATTGTCAATATTAAATATTTGATTTTTTATTTATTTTATATTATTTCTTATTGCAATAAATGGTGATTTTGATAAAAGATGTCCAATAAACAATGAAAAAAAAAAAAAAACACTATGTGCAGCATGCAGGCAACCAAAGAAAAATAATTTCAAATAGCAAATAAATAAATAAACAAACAAATTTAACTCACTACACCCCCTCCACTCCACCAGAAAGACTGAGGGAGACTGAATTAAGTCACCTAAATTTCCTCCGGTTACAGGATCTTGATGAAACCTACACATATGAATGCCAAACAATAAAAACAATGAACACAAAAAATATTGTAAATATGCAGCAAAGCGAGACAGGGGTTCAACAATCTATACCATAACTGTAATATTTAGAAGAATACAAATGATGTTTGTTATTATTCGAAAGTAATTATTAAACCAGGCATTGAATTCCAGGATTAACTGCTCCATTCATAATTGCAATAAATTTTCAATATTATGAAACTTGTAAACAGTTTTTTTTTTTTTTCTTCTATTGCTGACGGAACTGCTTTAGCGTAAACAAATAAATAAATGTTGCTCTCTCAAAAGTCAATTTAGCCAGAAGCAAAATCACATATTTTCTGCTCTTGCCCATTTTCCCTAGTGTTATAAGTTTAGGTAAAGGTACCTTAAGGACATTGTGGGGGAAAAAACAAAAACATTATACTTTTAGTACTACATCATGAACCCTGAATGTATGAGGTCACAATTGCATTCCAGATTCTTCTGAAAAGCACTATGTAGCTATTTTACTAATTTTACCATAGTAATATCACAGTAACGCATCTCTTATGTGTTTTATGTGGCCTGTTTTCAGAGTGTTTGTTCTCTGAGGTTATACCTCTCTCTCAGACCTTTGACTTGTTAAATTTCATTATGCCATAGGTCATATTAGCATGATGTGCATAATGCACATATTCACCCAGATACAGGACTGCAGGGAAATGAAAGCAATTACCAAGCACCAGAGAAAGGTGAAATTGAACTACACAGTAATGATTAATTTTAGATATTAATCAGAACCTATAAGAAAATGTTTCACCAACATGCTTATTTGTATTCATATGTTAATGTATGTTGAGTAATGTTATGTAGCATAAAAGGGATGTTTGAGAATACACAAAATGTGAAGACAAACCACTGGATTTTGATTTTCTGATTCCTGGAAAGCTACTAATTTGATAGTCACAATTACGACATGATGTGCATTCAAGTGTCCAGAGCCCAAATGAAACCATCCATTTTAGATTTGCTTTTGTTTTGTTTTTTTGTTTTTTTTCACTAGATGGCAAAAAGGAAGCAAACTGATTTTTTACATTCAAAATTAATGGATGTAAATAAAACAATGTATCTTATAATTCTTGTTCTGCCACAAAAAAATAAATAAATAAAAATGTTGGAAAAGTGCAGTCACCCAAGCCTATATTCTTGTTGTAGCAAGTTTTTTCATAAGTTTCAGAAATAATACACAGCATACATCTAAACACACTTACATAGATTTATCTCAACTGCTCTGTGTACCCATAAATACACATGAACTAGACAAATTGAAAAAGTTTAGAGAAAAATGTACTATGCCATGGTACAACAGTTATAAGGCCCTTTCGCACCGCAGGAACCTTTTCATAGTACCCAAACTAATTGTGGAACTACCCACTTTTTGGCGTGTTCGCACCACGGGAACTAGGAACTGTTTTAGTTCCCGGAACTCCGTTTGGAGGAACTAATTAGCTCCTACTTCAGAGTAGGGTCTAAAACAGTTCCATAGGAACTATCGTGACGTAAGTGTACGCTGATTGGCTAAACGCGTACGAAAACGCCCTCACCCGCCATGATTTAAAACGCTGTGTAAACACATACTGTGTAAACATCGCATCAACTTATATTTCGCAAGAATGGAGAACAGTGATAGATGGACGGACGCTGAAGTGCAGGCACTTTTGAACATTTTGAACTCCTTTCCGATCTTTCAATCGCTTGACGTATAAGTTACGTCGACATTCCATGTCCATTATTGTGAACCCCGCAAGAAACAACAACAACTCTGATCACAGCGTCCTCCATCCTCCTGTTGTTATCTTTGTTCTTCTTTGTTTTCGTTATTGAACGCCGCGCACAAATGACGTCGCTGTCGACTGGCTTACGTCACTTCTTAGGACCCACTGTCGGTGCGAATGCAACCCTTTAAATGGTACTGGGAAATAGTTCGCGCAAAATCGTCCCAGTACTTTAGTACTGTACTTTTAGTTCTGGAACTAAAGCAGTGCGAAAGGGGCTATTGTCTCTCAAAAAAGAAACTCGTAATCTTGAGCGCAAATGGAGAAAAACTAACTTTTTAGAATTGCGTGGAAAAACAGTATGTCCAGCTATAGACAGGCAAAGCTGCCAGGGCAGAGCATATCCGCAAACTCATAGAAAATAACCAAAACTATCCAAGGTTTTTATTTAGCACAGTGGCTAGATTAACAAATAACCAGACGCCACCTGATCTAAATATTCTCTCACAGTTTAATAGTAATGATTTCAAAAAATATAAAAAATGATCTCTGTGAAGAATTTCAGTCAGGTTTCATGCCACATCACAGCACAGAAACTGCACTTGTTAAAAAAATTACAAATTACTTGTTTCTTGCATCAGACCAAGGCTTCATCTTATTGCTAGTTTTACTTGATCTTAGTGCTGCGTTCGACACTATAGATCATGACATACTCATAGATCGATTACAAAACTATGGGTATTCAAGGGTAGGCTTTACTATGGTTTATCCTACCTGTCAGATCGCTACCACTTTGTTTATTTAAACGGGGAGTCATCTCAATTATCACCAGTAAAGTATGGAGTACCACAAGGATCTGTCCTAGGTCCTCTGCTATTTTCAGTATACATGTTGCCCCTTGGTAATATTATTAGAAAATACGGGATTAGTTTCCATTGTTATGCTGATGATACTCAACTATATATCTCAACAAGACCAGATAAAATTCTAAATTATCTAAGCTAACAGAGTGTATTAAAAATGTAAAAGATTGGATGACCTATAATTTTCTCCTATTAAATTCAGATAAGACAGAGATATTACTTATTGGACCAAAAAACAGTACACAGAATCTCTTGGATAACAATTTGCAACTAGACTAATGTACTGTTACTTCCTCTACAGTTAAAAATCTGGGTGTTATATTAGACAGCAACTTGTCTTTTGAAAATCATATCTCCAATGTTACAAAAACAGCATTCTTCCATCTTAGAAACATTGCTGAGCTACGAAACATGTTACCTGTTTCCGATGCAGAAAAGCTAATTCATGCATTCATGACCACTAGACTGGAATATTGTAATGCACTGCTAGCTGGTTGTCCTGCATCTTCAATAAACAAGCTACAGGTAGTCCAAAATGCAGCGGCTATAGTCCTTACCAGGTCAAGAAAATATGATCCAATTTTACAGTCTCTGCACTGGCTACCTATTAAGTTCCGTATCAGTTACAAAATATTATTACTTGCCTATAAGGCTCTAAATGGTTTAGCTCCTGCGTACCTAACTAGTCTTCTATCACGCTACAATCCATCCCACTCCCTAAGGTCGCAAAACTCTGGACTCTTGGTAGTTCGTAGGATAGCAAAGTCCACGAAAGGAGGTAGAGCTTTTTCACATTTGGCTCCCAAACTCTGGAATAGACTTCCTGATAATGTTTGGGGTTCAGACACACTCTCTCTGTTTAAATCTAGATTAAAGACACATCTCTTTAGCCAAGCATTCACATAAAGCATCATATAATCTTGTACTGTTATACAGTTATATCTGATCAAACGCACATTATTATTTAGCTTGGGTTGAACAAATCATTTTTGTTTGGATGGAACAGCAGCTATGTTAATTATGTCTCTATTTAGGAATTACAGAAGCTTGATCCAACCCTTAAATGATTTGAGATGACCAAAAACCTGAGAAGAGATGATGCCAACCCCTCAGAGGATGCCAACCCTCAGACAAAATACAGCATTACCAAATTTTGCCATAAGTTAAATATATTAAGTTTCTACAATATATATATATATATATATATATATATATATACAGTATATATTGTAGAAACTTAATTTCCTGTAAAGCTGCTTTGCAACGATTTGTATCGTAAAAAGCGCTATACAAATAAACTTGAATTGAATTTGCAGCTTTTTATGATTTTTAAAAAATGTTTCAAAAGGGGGTTTTCACAGCAAAGCAACAGAAGGACCATCTTTGGTTCCTCAAAGATACTTTCAGTGAACAGTTCTTAAAGAATTCTTAGTTTGAAGAACATTTTAATAATCTCAATAATCTTTTTCCCACTAAAATGTAGCGTTCTGTTCAATCTAAAGGTTCCATGGATGTTAAAGGTTCTCCATGGAACCATATATTCCAATAAAGAACCTTTATTTTTAAGAGTGTACAGGCAACATCACTCACAATTCACAAATTATCTGTCAAAATACTGTATGTTGAAAAAGCTAAGTATATTGAGAACATATCCATCAAGCTCTAGTAACATTGGACAAGTAGTTTCCTGTCGCTGGATAAAAGCCTTTGACTCCAGTGTCTGAATATCAGTGGTGATATGTGGGTTTGGTATGTATGTGGGCGCGCTACTTTCTGCCGTCCAGGATAAAGTGAATGATGAAGTTCTGCTGAGTGGAAACCCACACCGCTGTTTCACATCAGAGCAGCTGTTCTTACTTTAAGCGAGGAAGAAAATATGCTTTTTACAAAAAAATGGAATTGGTGGACTGGAGGATCCGCATTGCCACGTGACAGGAAAACTAATGGATTTGCTTCAGCAGTGTCATCTTCCATCTAACTTAAAAAGTCCTAAAGTATCATGATCCCCATTGTATTTCAGCACTTACTGACCTGAACTTTCTCCATTATAGTAATTACTGTTTTATAGACATGGAAACTTCAGGATGTATTGAATTACAGCTCTTGTATAGTAAGTAGTGGTGCATGCTTCGAAATGCAAGTAGTGTTTTGCCATTAATGTTATTGAAATATTTGCTGAATCAAAAGAATCTTTGAAAATGTAATTTGGGAATATATCAGTCCCCTCTTACAAGTGCCCTCTTTCTTTGAGGCTTTTTATCCAGTGAAATATGTCCTTTAACAGTTTCCAAGTTAATAAGTATTTTGTCGTTACCCCCTTCACATTCACATCATGCTTCGGGATCTCAGTGACACAATGAAATAAAAAAATGCAAAAGTGACATTACACTGGACTGAAACTGTAACCTCTGGTGTTGCTGTAATGAGTGAATAACCACACACATTTTTTTTTTTTTTTTTTTATGTTATCATGTTTTTACCATGTTATTACTACATGATGAGTTGATGAAAAGCTAATACTGTAATTACTGAAACATTAAAAGAAGACTTTCTCAATGTATATTAAGTGGTAAGTATACATGTGGTTTTAGAAAGGACAATTTAAAAGAGAAAAAAGATTTTGGGACGAATCAATATATGAATAACTGACATTGTATGTAATAATATGTAATACATTAAAAGTAAATATAATTTCATTATGACCTTTTTCAAATATAACAATCTAAAATTAAAGTATAAAGTAATTCATTACTATTTAATATAAATTATAAAGTAATTTTTAATAAGAGCTTGTAGTCCAGGTGACATGTAATCAGGTACTCGCCAGCACTTTTTTAAATAATTTCAGTTACATCTTTTATCTTTTTATAGTGCCTTTGTGCCTGCATATTCATGTTTGCCATTAAAATTAAGTCTACAAGAAAGTACACAGCCTGCTTGAAAGCTTGAAAGTACAGTCTGGATACTATCTTGCTTCATTTTCAGGTCTATTTCACACTGTCCATGAGTCTTCCAATATATATATATATATATATATATATATATATATAGATAGATAGATAGATAGATAGATAGATAGATAGATAGATAGATAGATAGATAGATAGATAGATTGATTGATTGATTGATTGATTGATTGATTGATTGCAAGCAAAATAAAAAGTGTTAAAAAATAAAAAATATTGATCAATCTATCAATCAATATTTCATCACAATACTTGGCTACTTTTGAATGGCTGTCAATGGAGAAAGACCCATTTTACCTCCAAAATGGTGATGTTACAACATCTACCTAGCTGCCGCAGCTTAATAGACAGAATTGAGCTCCTGACATATGTTGCTATTTCTGAAGTGCTTGGCCCTGTTCACAGTGAATGTCTCACTGATGGGGTGGATCTAGAAAATTATTTATAGGGTGGCAAAGGGGTGGTATGAGGACCATGAGGGGTGGCAACACCAAAGCAAGCGTCTATGCATAGTTCTTCAGTATTTATGGCCTGATATACAAATTTGTGTACATGAATATGCAAAACAGTTGCATTACCACAAAGTCATCATCTATTTTGTTAATAACTTTAAATAACAAAATATCAATATCCAGGACAACAATACACTGTCTATTAAATCACATTAACAGATTATAAATATGTCTGAGCTTGTAAGAGTAGTTCTATGTTGGTAGGTACATGTTGTTTTATTAATATTATAGGCCACTTTATGACATATAAGACACAAGGTTTAGTGTATCAAGTTTAAGAGCAACAAAAACTTTTGAATTGGAACATCAAAAAGAATGCCAAAATATCAAAGCACTGAAGTGTTAGATTTTCTGTTATTAACCTAATAAAATGTCTGTATGTGGACGTTATAGACTCCAAGCCGGGAAAACGTACACTGTAAAAAGTGATAAGTTGACTTAACTTAAAAAAATTGAGGAAATCCGTTGCCTTAAAATTATTAAGTAAATAATCATTTAAAAAACAAAACAAAAAAAAAAACAGTGTAACAATTTTAAGAGGTGGTGATTGATGAAATGGTGATCTAAATATCAATCTAAATATTGTTTTAATTTTTAGAAAGTTCTAGATCCACGATGAAAGGGGAGCAGGCAATAAGAGAATATATGCGCCACAAGAAAATAGTGTAACACTTTAGTATAGGGACCAATTCTCACTATTAATAGTTTCATTAATGAGATTCATTGGACCCAAATTGTGAAATAGTGCAGTGAACATGAGGAATCATTTTCTTGTAAGAATTGGCTGCCACAGAGTCCTGAGGTTAACCCTGTTGAAAGTCTTGAGGATGTGCAGGAGTCGACTTCACAGAGTGGTTTGACTTTCATATTGTCAATACAAGATCTTGACCAAAACTTGATGCAACTCACAAATGAATGCTGTGATGTTGCATAATGTCGAAACAATGCCACAATGAAGGCACAATATAATCAAAGCTAAAGCTGGTCCAAAGAAACATTGGAGTGTGCAACTTTTTTGGACTTTCAGTGGGGTTAAGGTCAGGACTTAGTGGTGGCCAGTCTTTCACAATTTGCAGCTGATGAATCTTGACATTGTCATCCTGGAATATGTACATGAAAGTCTTCCGACATTATTGTATGAGAAATAAAAAAGTTATGCACTACAACAGGGTTAAAAGGGTTAAAGAACTGCCAGAATTATATTAATCAATCCTAAAATCTTAAGCATTTGCTTATTTAAATCCAGACACTGACTTTAAGCCAGACAGTGGAAAAAAATAAACAAATAATAATTTGAGGCAATGAAGCTCACTATTCTAAGCATACAGTAGTGTCATTCTCTCCAGCATGTTGGTTTGAGAAAACATTTAAAACCTAACCAGGACACACACCTCTAATCGTGCTAGATATTGCTAATTGATTTCTTGATGCTTTTCCACAGTGGAGAGGATGAATTAAGCGCGGAATTGAAATAGGAAGTGATTATGAGTACGTCCCTGTTTCAGTTCAGAGAGGGAAGTGACCTCCTGACCTGTTCTTATAGTAATGAGGAGGCAAGCCGTCCCCATGCTGCTATTCAGGCACTGACTAATGCTAACTGCAGCCATGATTGCCCATATTTGTGGAGGCCAGAGTACGTGAAAAACAATTTCGGCATAACAACCACCGTCCGCCATCTAACGCGGGAGAACATATTGTGAAAATAATGACAGGGTTTCAGGCGTCAGAGCTGTTCTGTCCCTACCTAATCAAATGCAACCAGTGGGGACGTTTTGGCACAACAGACTTTATTGGGGATGGTTCGGTCCCCACAGCTATTACAATCAACCAACCTATGCATTCATATATATGAATGCAATGTTCTCCTGCCCATACGACATATTAATTTCCCCCTCCCAGGTGGCACTAGGAATTGGCCCCTGAACACAAGGAGGAAACCAACTATATGAAAGAAATGACCCCCTAATGCGCCCGAATACAAACATCACACAGTCGTTGAATGTATTAATAAACACAGGTCACTCTGCAGGCACGTATCTCAGAGCTCTGGAGAGACAACAGAGTGACAGAGGGCTCTGCCACAGCTGTAACAGCAGTAAGAACAACATGTTGAAGATAGCAATGAGATTTTTAAAGAAATGGATGTCTAGATGACCTTGCCCATTCAGAGCTTTGCTGGTTTAAGTAGTCATTTCATTGGTGGTTCTTAATTGCTTTTGCATGGGACTAAAATAGTTTAGCATACAAAAGCAAGAAAACTCCATTTAATTTTTTTTATATTTTTTTAATGAAATAAATGTATTAATATTATTTACACTTTCATTCAAAAGTTAGGGGCAGTAAGATTTTCTTTAAGAAATTAATACTTTTATCAAGCAAAGTGACAGTTAATGGACATTTCTAATGTTACAAATATCAATTGAAACTTTTTATTATTTATCAAAGATTCCTGATTTAAAAAAATGCATCACAGAAACATGTCTGGTGAAAAATCAGCTTTGCCATCACAGGAATAATTAGCATTTTAAAACATTTAAATAGAAAACAGTTATTTTAAATGGTAATAATATTTCAAAATATTGCTGCTTTTGCTGTATTTTTGATCAAATTAACAAAGGGATGTTGAGAGCAAAAAATACTTTAAAAAAAAAAAATAAAAATCTGTCAAGGTTCACTAACCACAGTGTGGTTTAATAAGGTCTGTTACCACCAGCTAAAGGGTCGACTGGTTGTTCCCCAAAGGCTTTTACAGCATTATGTAACAAGACAGACCATATACTCCCCTAGGCACACTAGATATTTTTCATTGCTTTGAGAAAAACTGTCCTGCCTCGACCCATGGGATGCTGAGCCAGAAGACTGGAAAAAACATTTCCGAAGTGCATTCCCTGCCTTTCACACACACATAAGCATGCATAAAACTGGCCACCTCCTTCATGAGAGCATTTCTAGAGAGTGGCATTGGAGGCAAAGACCAATAAGAAATGCAATTTCCCGGCATCTGCCTATTTATTTTAAATCAAAATAAAACTCCGTAAATTCAAAAACACTCCACATTCACCACTGCTGAAGTACTTACTCCAATCAGTCTTGATGGAAATGACCCTGCCTTGAGAAAATACTTGCATAAATACAATTTAAACCTTAACTGGTCTATCATTAAATATACATGCAATTGTATAAGCAACAACAAATTAAATAATGAACTTTTAAAATCAGCATTGAAGGAGTGTGTGTGTGTGTGTGTGTGTGTGTGTAAAAAGATTTACTGTATATTTGATTGCTTTAGCTCTAATACTGTAGGAACATAAAAATGAAAGCATTAACTCTAAAACTGGATGCGCATCAGAATTCATCTTTAAATAGCAAAATAAGAAAAAATAAATAAATAAATAACAACATGCATTTACCAAATTAGGCATAACCTAAAATTGTACAACAGATTGTAGTTTAGGGTTTGGACAAGTTACAAAAGAGAGTGGAGCGCTGTGAGAGTCGAGCCTTATAAAAGTATGAAGTAGAAGGTGCATAGAGTATATAATTCAGTGAGAAAGATATATATTTTAAAAGGAATGACAGAAGAGACATTTGAACAAAAACACCAGTTAGAGATTTTGGTTTATTCTCAAAATGAAATCTAACTGAACCCTGTTTACCTTCTTAATGCACTTTCCTTTCTTATTGTGCAAGGAGGGAAAATTGTTATTTGTTTGTTATATTTCATATTTCAAAATATAGCTTTTCAAATACTACATTGAAAAGTTTGCAGTCAGTACATTTTTTATGAATTAATACTTTTATTCAGCAAGGACGCATTAAATTGATTAAAAAAAGACATTTATAATGGTACAAAAGATTTCCTAAAGAACTCTTAAACTGTCTATTCATCCAAAAATCCTGAAAAAGAATCACAGTTCCCACAAAAATAAATTATATATATATATATATATATATATATATATATATATATATATATATATTGAGCAGCATAACTGTTTAACATTGATAATAAGAAATGTTTCAAATCATCATATTAGAATGATTTCTGAAGCATCATGTGACACTGTGAATAATAATGCTGAAAAATCAGCTTTGCATCACGGAAATAATTACATTTGAAAATATATTCAAATAGAATCATTTTGTATTATTTTAAAATGGTAATATTTCAAAATTTCATATTTTTGCTCTATTTATTTTGATCAAATAAATGCCTTGCCAGTGTCTAATAATTTTGCCTGTAAAATCGGATTTTCCGGTTTGTATATTAATAGACAAAAAGACAAATAAAAAGGCAAATGTGATCCAGTTATATATAGATACTGTCTATATAAGTCTATGTGAAATGTATATCAGACACATTGTTGACAAATTGCTGTACATCTATAAGGACCTGGCATAGAATCGTTTTCTCAGTATTTCTGCATTCTCCTTAGGGGTGTCATGCAAATATTTGTGACTCAGATTAGGGTTAGGGTCTAACTTTGACTCTAAAGGTTATAACGCAGAATCTGGATTTCCTCAATTTCTGGCCTTTTACCCTCTAAAATCCTGCGTCTGCTGCAGCATGGAAAGATTTATATAATATTCATGGCTCTTCTATGTGCCGAGGGGTCATACATGGTACAGAGTGCCACTAACTCATCTGCTTGCTTTGCTGGTTTATTTATTCAGACATTTTAATGGGTTGCCAAGTCTTTGAGGTCATTTTGAAATACCTTGAGTGGTATTAGTGAAGTGTTTGAAATTGTGTGGGTCACTTATCATTCTAATTGAGATCCAGCGATCGGTTTATCTATTTCTCACACTTTCATCACAGGCAGAATCAAATTAGTGTGGAATTAATCCAATTAACAGAAATGTTATTCAGAATATTATCAGAAAAAATATTACACAGCACAACTGTTTTCAAAATTGATAAGAAATGTGTCTTGAGCAGCAAATCAGCATATTATATTGATTTCTGAAGAATAACATGACATTTATTGTAAATTACTGTTTTACTGTATTTTTGATCAAATAAATACAGCCTGGTTGAATTTACAGTAAGACTCTACTGTCAAAAACATTTAAAAGATCTTACAGCCAAGCTTTTGAAAGTTATAGTGTGTGTACAATTTGTCATCCATTTTACTGTCTTCCATACAAAAATTAGTTCTGATCACATAGAAAAGTTGATGATTTAATGCATAATTCATGTCTATAGCACAAACAATACTGGAAATGTTATGCAGCCAAATTTATTATAAAGCAGTTGTTTGTTCAACAGTTATTAGCACCTTTCAAAGCTCACAAATATGAATATGATCAGATGCTAATTTATGAAATTAGCTGCTGTTGGGATATAGGATTACAATTTAAGAAGAAAAAAAGAGCAATGTCTTGATGTGTAGTTTTACAATTGCAAGAGCAGTAATTATTTTGCTTCAAATGTGCGCTCCTGAACTTCTGTGATTCCCAGCTGAATCAGCAGACCTTGATAAAGCTAATAGGATAGAGTTGCACTGCTAACCATACAAATGATCTGAAATATTTAATAGGGATTATAGTATGTGCGAAACTTTGGAAAAAGTCAGAAAATATTTGACTAGACGGTAACTGCTTCTGGCCAGTCTTCTTTTATTCCTCTTAAATAACTTGGACGTATAATAAAAACACATCTTGTTCCATCTCTACACAGCCAAAGTGATTTAGCCACCTCAGTCAATGTTTACTCCTCGATTTTAAAAATACATCAGCCAAAAGGGAGAAAAAACAAGATTTCTACATTTTCACAAAATGCAAGCGTTCTTTTCCACACAAGACCTCACCACAACAATGCTAGCGTGTTCTGGGTGTCTGCCACTTGGACCTCATGCAAGCTTGAGCGCATGCTGATAACACCACTATTTCTGTACTAACTGATTTCCATTGACACTTGAGGATTAGATTTACAAAGACTGATGTAGCAGCATTCAAAGTCATATTTCTTTGGAGACGTGCAAGTCACTGAATTCAGCTGGTGTAGAGTTTTGCTGCTTGATCATCCATAAAGTTTCCATCTATTTTTCACAGAACGGAAGGCATTTTTTCCATATAAGAAATGCTTTGTTTGGACTTTTAAGAAGATGAATATACATCAATAAGCACAAAATTTAAGGTATTTTTTTCATCACTTGAAAACTTCAGACTGTGTGTGTGTGTGTGTGTGTGTGTGTGTGAGAGAGATCTACATTCCTGTGACTGCATTGTGATATTGCTGGGTGGACTTTTTTTTTCATTACAAATCATATTGTAAGCATAATATTTGACGTTAAAAATCATTAAAATGCCTTTGTAGGTTGGTCCCTCTTTTGCTTTAATGACAGCAACACTGCATGCAGCATGAATGAACTCCACCAAATGACGTTCTTCAGAACATGATGGTCTTTAGAAATTTTCACAAATTATGTTTTTGATTAGTGACAATGTATGAAATATATAGTTGTTCAAAATTTCTCACTATCCTAAAATGTTCTATTTGTTTCTAGGTTTAACAAATAGAGCATCGGTTTTTCCAAAGTGGTCTCTGACTTTTGGACCCCACAGTACACTGTCTCTCAGATTAAACGGGCCAATCAAAGGTAATTCACAGGAGTGCTTGTCACCAGTGACCTAACAGCTAACAGGCTTTTCATGTTTCCTCTGGCAGCTTTACCAGATGGGGTGCAAGGGTCATTTGGCCAGCTGAAATGAGTCAGTGACAGACAGGTACAAAGCAGAAATGCGTGCAGAGCAACATCCAGGCTTCTATTCGCTCCTCTGACTCAAACAGTTTACCATGTCTGCTGTAGAGACATCTTTCAGCAGAGCTGTGAAGTGTTGCCAGAGCTCCTCTGGAACACAGTCAGACACAGGAGCCAGAGACACTGAGAACTGAGATGCCACGGGTGTTATTTCGCCTGAGGGCTATACTTGCCATATTCACTTTACAGCTCTGCAAACCTACTATATGTCAACAATTATCTCATTTGTACACTGTAAGAAACAAACAAACAAAACATTTTAAGGCAACCAGCTTCAGCAGATTTTTGAGTTTGCTCAACTTATTTTTGTGGGAGATTCTCAAATTTTTGTTGTATAAACTTAAAACGACAAGTTGAGAAAATTCAAAAATCTGCTGAAGCTGGTTGCCTTAAAATTTTAAGTTGGCTCAACTTTTTTTTTTTTTTTTTCTTCAGTGTATACATTTTATTTGTCCAAGGGAACTTTGGAAGGAAAAATCCAAAGTTGATAATTAAATTAAGTGTCCTGACCCTGCAGGACTAGAAAAACGTATCTAGTTTAGTTGGTTGGCAGGACATTTTGCTGGTTAAGAATCCTGTAAGAAAAACCAGCATCCAGAACACATCATATGCTGGTGACCAGATCCATCAGTACTTTGTACTAACTGTGACAAGGACTGTTTTTGCAAGAATTTAAGCTCCAAGCAAGACAGAAAGAGACAGATAAGATAAATGCTGTTTACTGAAGGAAGTTTTGAGAGTAACAGAGATTTCTAAATATGGGAGTTAATTATGTTTCTTCATAATTATAAATAGAATGATAAAGAAAATGAGCAGTTCTAGGTGGATGTTTGTGCTGTGTTTTGTGTGCGGGTCAGGTTGTGCTATCATTCTGGTGACTAAATGTCCCAACAAGGATAAAACCTGAAATCCCCAACAGTGATGGGAGCAGCCAACAGTTGACACAAGAGCATCAGCTTAAAGGAGTTTAAAACTTTCAACCCTGTATAACTTCTGTTCCATTGAACACAACAGGAGACATTTTGATTAATATCCATGTTCTTTCTTTCAGTGCAATTATAATTAACAGGAGCTTTCAAGCTTCAAAAAGGATAAAGTCAAGGCTAAGGAACAAGATTTTAGAGTGAGTTTAACTCGAAAACAACAAGCTTAGACTCAAAAGAATGATTCTTTCATGAGAATGATTATTTCTCTCACTGAAAATGCTGGAAATCAGGGGTTCGCAAACCCTGTACATATGAAATAACTACTTATAGCATAATAATTCAATAATTTAAGAACATATGCATGCTTCCCAAATGAGACTTCACTCTGTGAGTGCGCCAAACTACTGGCTGGCAGAAGGTTTTGTCTACACCTACACCTACCCCTTACAATAATGAAAACAATTGTAATTATTGTTGTACAGTGCGACAAAAATTACATTGTATTGATGTGCGCATGCCCACGTATCCCTTTTAGCCTTAACCCTGGGCCATGTTCAAGCTTACACCGGTGCGCAACGTTTTGCTACGGGTTCCGGGTTGAAGGACATGTTTCCTGGAAATGGTGTGCAACAGGGTTTGAGATACGTTTTCTCTTGTTTGGTGGGCTTGTCAAAAATGTCAGCCCAATCAGCAGCAACATGTATATAAACCACGCGGTATTAAAGAGTCAGCTCGCACAATGGGTCCATTAAAGCCGTTTACAAATGTGTCCGCTGCAGCTGGGTATACACAACAATTGAAGATATTAGAAGACATGTTTGTCGAGAGTATTTTGCAGTATTCAACATGTATTTATACCGATTTCATCAGGCTATGAAAATTCTTCAAAAAGAACACAAAGAATGGCCTTCTCAGCTGCCATAGTTGCAACACTTGCGTCATCAGAACAGGGTGTTCAACGCACCAACGTTTCTGTTTAATAAATGTTTTGCTACGTTTTGTCCAGGCTGAACGCAGCCCTAGTAGAAAACGCTTCAAAAGTGTTCTGATTGGCTAAACAATCTGACCGCGGCTATTTTATACATTACTGCACTCCTGCGGGGAGGTTAAAAAGACAGGCATGTAATAAGGAGAGACGTTTATTTTTAACATAAACTCCTAAAAAATGGTAATTATAATCAGGGTGTGATTTGCCTTTAGGAATAGGAGGCAATTTCCCTGACGCTGCTTTTGATATGACCATTTTAAATATCATAAAAAGTCATGAGATTGGAACATCTTGTGAGTAGACCAATGAAATGTTTAACGTTAAATGTTTCTATAATGGTTAGGGGGGACAGTGGGTAGCAAATACAGTAAATATAATTAGCTTAACAGAAATTAGGCCAATTTGTGATATCTGTAGACTTCAGAAGCTTTGGGCTCCATACACACTGAGATTACATAGATGTATGCTGTTTTTCAGCCAAGTTATTTAAGGTTTTTTGCAGGGAAAAAAAGGACGGAAAAAGACAGACAGATTGGAATGGAGATTAGCCTGTCTTTCACAGTATCTCATATATCTCTCACAGCATCTCTCTCATTGTACATCTCAGCATTATACACAATTGCCTCAAATGTCGAAACAGAGAAAGATCCCACAGATGTCACTCTAAAAGGAAGCGAATTCCCATACTTTGGCAAAGATCTGGGAATGAAAAATGCGAATAAACACATTAACAGGTCATGTCACCACATCCTGACACACTGGAGATATATGCGTACATGTTTTACAGTCAGTGAAGTTGAAGTAGTGAGGGTTTATTGACTGCTGTTTGCAAAAAGGCCAGTCGTGAATGTATTTTTATGGCCCTATAGCTTCAAATATTTCTCTATTGTTCTTTTCAATGAGATAATATTGTGTAAAGCACTGATGTATTGGTCTTTTTAGAATAATTCTTTCATGTTGAAGTAACCTACTGTTTTATGAAACTGTCTGTAGTTATACAAGCCACAATTTTATAAATTGGTTTTTGGGTTATTGCAGAAAATATGCTCTGAGGCCAACAAACATTTATGATTCTTACACGTTTTGTTCATCACGAAAATCTTCACAAATGAATACAACTTTTATGAAATTTGAAGCCCAAATACTGTTTTATGAAACATACAGGTTTTTGTTAACATTTTTTTTTTATGTTGTAGAATAAACCATGAAAATGTCTTAAACTTGTGTTAACCAAAGACCGTATTTCAGACGTTTAACTAAAAACCCATTCAGAAAAACCATTGGCTTCGGGACAATGAAACGAAAAGTGCCAAAATGCTAATCTAGATTCTGAATGCTAATTAGAACCATGTCCTGACACTGGAGATTAACACCATGAGGAAAGTGTACTATTGTGACCTGGATGATCTGGATGGGTTGGGTGATGGCTTGGTGGATAAAAAAAAAAAGAGGAAATATTGACTGTATATGCAATATTTATCAGAAAACAATTATTATTTTCTTACATCCAAATGAGATTATTTTCAGAGTACAGTTTGACTCCTTGAACTGTGTCAAATCACCCTCTTCCAGCTTCACAAGAACATAGTTATATCATAAGTAAAGAATGAATACAGATATGAATGCTGATTACTGTAATTATGTCCTCGTCTCAGTGGCATAGATATTTTATATGCTGACCCTTTCCTTTATTTTATATGCTGACACTTTTTGCGTTTATGCTTACGCAATTGAGTTAGTGACAATGCAGCACTGCCACCTGTAGGACAATACATGTATTACATTATTCAGTGTAATGACAGTAATGACACCAGTAGGTTTTTATGGTTTAAGATGGGTTCTCATTAAATAAACACTTAATCAATAGAACACACAAAAGGTCGTACATTGAAATATTGTGAATGTTTAAATGATGTTTTCTGTCAATTCCAGTTTGAGATCATTTCAGGTAAATGAAAAAACTTAATTATCACGAAGAAAACATGCCAAGGTCTACATCACACAATCAACAGAACATAAATGACAGATTGAGTATACATGGCAAACATTATCACATGCAGGCAACTTGAATGTTAATATTAATGGCTCTGCAAAATCAAAAAAAATCAAAAAAGAAAGAAAAGAGACAGCTACAGAAAGGTACTGCTGTTGTCAACAGAACTTTTCTCCTCCTGAATCAGGTTCCTTGGCCAGTGCTTCCCTGGAACTACAGCCCATTGCTCTACATTTTATTGTGTAGAGCAACACGCTCTGTATTGTCTTTTGAGACATTGTAGCAGTCAGATGCATTTTGGAACTGTTTACACCTGGTATTAACATTCATCTTGGTTAATTTATTTACAAGTGGTCACCCAGAAGAAAAGATTGAGAACATTGTTGCTTCCAAATAAGCTTCAAATTTTAATTTCACCATAAATGTGACATTTTGAGGCATATTCATTTATGAACTGAACTTTGAAACTGCAACTGAGTTTTCATGAAGTCCTGTGCATGTAATTACAGGATTTTCCAAATATTTTGATTAGGTTAATTTCTAGGCATAAATAACTGGAAAGGTTGTTTGAGACCATTGCTTTAGCACAAAGAATGACTGACAGGTGAGTAGGTGGTCCTTCATGGTTTGAATTGTGTTTCTGTCCACCTTATGTGGTTTCAGTGATTCGATCACAGAATGTTTTGGACCCCATTTACACCTGATTTTATTACTGTCTACTTGTGAAGGGATCACCTGAAACTGATAATACCAGGAGCTTTTGGGTCAGAGTTCATGTAGAGGTTACAACTCTAATGCCAAAATACAATCGGAGCTGCTCCAGAAAGATGAAAGTAAGTACAGTGTGAGGAATCAGACGGATTCCAGCTGGGACAAGGCCCTGCGGAGACAAAACACATATTTACTACCAGAGTTTAACACACACTCGGAATATATAACAATCTTTATTGGCATTAAAAAAAATCACCTTGTAGAAAGCTTTAGGTCCGAGTTTTCCAGTATCAGACAGACAATGAATCACCCCCTACCACAGAAATTATAGTGTCACAACTGTTTTTGAAAGAAGTCTCTCACGCTCACCAAGCCTGCATTTATTTGATCAAATATACAGTAAAAACAATTATACTGTAAAATATTATTACAATTTAAAATGACTTTTATCAATGTTAATATATTCTGAAATGTAATGTATTATTATGCTGCAAAGCTGAATTTTCAGCAACATTACTCCAGTCTTCAGCTTCACGTTACTTTAGAAATCATCCTAATATACTGATTTGCAGCTCAAGATACATTTCTTACTATCAATGCTGTAGTGTACGGTGAATTAGACAAATTCAATGAAATTCAAGATGCAATGTAGATGTAAGATGAATATAATGTTTTTTTTAAAAATGGAGCAATTCAAGCAGAGTCTTACCCTGTATTCCCCCTTTGAATTCATCAGTCTGGTTTTCACCACATCCATAGGCTGACAGAGAACAGTAGCACAACCTCCCTGTGAATAAACCCTTAAAATATTACTAAGTGAGCTAAGCTGAACTACTAAGTGGAATCATCAACAACATGTTTTTTTTTTTTTTTTAAGACATGCCAAAAAAGGAATGGTCTTATAGTCACAGTTACAAAACCAGCTTGTTTAGTGAGAGAGAAGGTGTAAATGGTCATGCAGATTAAATCAAACTACTACATTACTACTTGACCAACATTATAAGTGGACCTTAGGGAAAAATAAAATAAAAATGTAAAAGAAGTAAAGGTTAGTTTATAATGCATTCCTGAGGAGGAGGGTAACTCACCGCAATGAAGCTAGCAACAAAGTGAGTGAAAATGTTATCTGTCATCAAACCAGTTCCCAGAACGAGCTGCTTGGCCTGGTCATAACAGGACAGCTAGAAGAACCACAGAAAGACCAGTGAGGAACTGAGACTATCCTGGTCATGGCAAAATGATGGACCACTCACAACCCATTCAATGACTGTCTGCAAGTGTGGTTATAATAACTAAACAGTTTTTCTTTACCTGCCCCACAGTGACCATAGCCCCTCTACTAGCTGCCATTGAGGCTCCAGAGAACAGTTTCCTTATTCCCTCTGTGAGCAAAAAATAGCAGGTCTTACAAACAGAGGTCTATGAATAATTCAAATAACCCCAACACTTGTCTGTTCTCTCTTTCCTGATGGATGAGTAAGGAGAACAGGCACACATTCTGTCATTTCCAGATTGCTGTGGGAAGGTTTTAATCTCTGACTTTAAGTGCAGACATCGGCATGCATACCTCCTCAGCAACAAACAATGCTGCAATTTATTCTATACTGTATTCTGTGACATTATCTTTCCAGACAGTTCAGCTGATATCTTATAGTCCTAAGCCAAAATGTCTCATTTTTTTGTAAACAGATTTTCTTATTCTCACCTTCTTTCCAGACGCGTAACAATCCATCAGGAGCATGTGCATAGCTGCAAAACACCATATGTTGTCATGACAGATTATTTTGTTTTAGTTTGGCATGTACTTCATATTTTTTGAGACTCACTTTCTTCTTAAATCAGGTGGCAACTTCACATCATTCTGCATTCTGTTATAAAACACAGGGTAGAGGAAAAGGCACAAAATTTACTTGAACCAGTTTCAGGGTGTTGTGCAGGTAAGGAGAGAGTTAAAGCATTGATATAATTGCAAAGTAAATGTATTAAATGAAAAACAAAATCAAAACACCCTGCAAGTCAGGAACACAGGATAAACGGAGGAGCAAAGCAAACCCTGGCCGAGCCAATGAAGGAAATGGCCACGGCAGAGGAAAAGACCACAGCGGGGCTGGAGACCCCCAATGGAGGAGGCAGCAGGTGAAAAGACCATGGTGGAGCCGGTGGAGAAGATGACCTGATGATAGAGCCATAGGGATGGAGATCCATGGAGGAGTTGGCTGGACAACTGACCATGGTGGAGCCAGTGGATTGGAAGACTGAGGAGGTGCCAGAGGAGGTAAAAACCTAAGTGAAGCCAGTGAATGGTGGACCAGGGCAACGTCACAGGCTTGGCGGACCAAGGTGGAGCCAGAGAGATGGACCCCAGTGAAGCAAGGGAAGACAACAGACCAAGTTGGAAACTTGGTGGATTCAGAGGGATAACAAACCATTGTGAGGCCAAGGCCCGAAGCGGAATCATGGTCTCAGAGGGCCAAGGTGAAACCAGAGGGTTGAACGTCACAGGTTGGGAGGACCTGGGTTGCCATGAGACCGTGGCTGCACCAGTAGAGCTGCAGGGCTGAGAAGGATTCTGACAGAATATCTAGAGGAAGGGCTAGGGCACTGGATGGGAGGAGTGAAGGAGGATGGGTTTTTGGGGTGGGTTTAAGAGTGGTGATTACTTCCAGGACACTCAGGTCAATAAGAGTTGGCTCTAAGATGGACTGGTGCGGCTGGCGCTGGCTCAAGGTTGAACAGGGTGGTGGGACGGACAAATCTTTGGATAGGGGGTCTGTTGCAGGCTAAAGCACCAGCTTAGGGCCCACGGTAGGCATGTGCATTGGCTTGGGGCCCGTGACTGGTGTGATGTGGTCCATTTTAAGGGTCTGTCCATGACATTTAAGCATAGATCTATTTGCAAAGCAGGAAATTTAACACAAAATAAACTGAGGAGAAAAGTCAACATTATATTGATGAGAACAGTGCCAAGAGCTGAATCAAACAGGCTTTATACATAGGCTAAATAAGGCAGAAAACAAGGAACAGGTGAGACTGATCAATTAACAAATCAATAACCATATGCACAAATGAAACCGACACTAAACTCAGGCACTCTCAGAACTAAAGTTACAATGTTGTCACTGCTGTGGTACATTTTCAAAAAATACAACTTTGTACCTAAAGGGTCCATATTGGTACCTTAAAAGTAACATATTAAAAAGTACAAAAGTGTACCTTGTGGAAAGGTACTGACAACTTTTGTACCTTTATTTCTGAGAGTGGGGGATGAAACTGAACTGAAACATGAAACAAGATATGACACATAGCAGTTTGCTTATTTACATAAAAAAAGAGTACCCAAAAAGATCTACAGTTGCTTCACCATAAAAACACTCACAACTCTGCTGCTGTTTTATGAGACTCCCTTGTGTAAATCACACATCCTGATATTACCAAGTGCGACGTGTTCCTGGGTCAACATATTTTGTTGACCCTGGAACAACATTTTAATCCAAAAATATAATCTTAACCATATTCCTACACCTAAACCTAACCTTACCCATGAGTAATCCCTAAAATCAGAGGAACTGATAGATGAATTACACTGATGTACAGGCACCAAACACTGATTGTAATCCTAAACTTCACAAAAATTATAAACTGGTTCTTGAAATCTGATTGGTTAATCACAATGTTGTTCCAGGGTCAACAAAGATGTTGACCCAGGAACACTTCGCACTTGGCAATATCAGGACATGTGTGTAAATCAGTGGCACTCACCTGACATTAACCATGTCCGCTGGTGTCCCAATAAACCCACCAGTAAGACCTACAGATTAAGAAATTAAAGGAACAGGTTTTTCTTTCTTCTGTTTTGTTATATAAAAACAGAGCCACTCAAACATTTTGCCATCTCATTTTGTGTTTTATAGAAAAAAAATACAACACATGATAAAAAAATGACGTGTTTGAATAAATGATGACAAAATTTTAATTATGAGGTGAACTGTCCCTATAAAACAGTGGTTCTCAACCAGGGGACCTCAGCAAACTTCCAAGAGGGCCTTAAAATGACATAAAATTATTAAAATAATTTTTATAAAGAATATATTTTTTACAGCTATCTCAGTTTATAAAATATTTTACTGAATATACAGAAATTGTGAGTAAATATATATATATATATATATATATATATATATATATATATACAAAAAATCCTTATTCTGTAAATCACAAATTACTGGAAAAATCATGTAAATGATAGCGTGAGATACCTGAAGAACATTCTGCTATTAAAACTATTTTTATGCTAATTTTAATTTGTTATTTTGATTTGTGGATACTTCTAGTTAACCAGAAAAAAGAAAGAAAATAAAAAAAACTTCTGAAAATAAAATTGTGGACAGTGGGAGTCTTATTTAAAAGATCACTGATTTAAAAGATGCCAAACAGAGAGATCCATCTTCAGTTCAGCATATGCTAAAGGCAAATTAATAGCGTTACAGGATTATACAGCATTAGTTGTGATGTTTTTACCTCCAAAAGCAGCCAGCAAGATCTTCTGGTAGAAGGGCATGGGCCCCTGGTTTTGACTAGAAATCTTGTCTCTCACAGTTTCATAAATGGCAAAGCGGGTCATCGAGTAAGTCATCTAGAAGAGTGAACATGGAACCACACTGTCAAAATAATCTTTTCCATTTGGGACGCCTTATTGTGAGACCTTAAGTGAGCACAAAAGCATAAATAAGCCAAATCCTCTGCAGAGGCACTAACCTGCCTGCAGAGTGAAGCACTGAGCCCATTGTAGAGCGCTAGCACCCCATCACTGCGCACCACCTGCATAGCCATGCCAGTCATCCTCATCTTCACTTCCTGCTGGGTTTGCAGATGAACCTGAAGGTGGAGGAAAGAACTAAGGCAAAACCCAGAATAGATAATACTAGACTACTGTACTATCTATACTACACTTCTGTATCTACTGTATTAAGGTATACTGGAACTATGCAACACTCCTCAAAATAAAGGTTCAAAATGGGGTTTTTGCAGTGATGCCATAGAATAACCATTTTTGGTTCCCCAAAGAACCTCGCAGTGAACAGTTCCTAAAAGAACCACTTTTTTTTCTTATAGTGTGAAGAACATTTTTATAGTCTAAAAACGATTCCATGGATACTAAAGGTTCTGCATGGAACCATAAATGTCAATAAAGAACCTTTTTTCTTAGCTCAGTTAGATTTGTCAATATAATATAATTAAATAACTTTAAGTTATCCTGTAGCCCCCTTGGAAGTGTGCTGAGCCCCCTGGTTGAGAACCATTGTACAATATCGTACCTTACTATACCAAAACAGAACTAGAAGAATTATGATGTTCCTGTTCCATAAATATGTTTACATTTGCAGTATACTATACTATAAACAATACTATACTATACTATATAGTCTACTATACTATACTATTTGCTACTACAATGGTTCTCCACAAAGGGGCCAGAAGATGGCTCAAAATGATTTAAAATATGACAAAACGAGCATAACATATTCACCCATCAATAACTGTCTTGAAACATACACAATGCAAATGTTCTGGAAATTGTGGAGGGCCTTGGAGTCAAAAAGGTTGAATCTCTGCTTGCTACAGTGCCTTGCAAAAGTATTCATACCCCTTCATTTGTTTCCATGTTTTTTTTATTTTATTTTTTTTTTATGTTGCTGCCTTATGTTAAACTGCTTTAAATTACTTGAATTCATTAAAAAATAAATAAATAACAAAAAAAAAAAAAAACAGAAATACGTACACTGCATAAACTGAGCCACTCAAGGACATTCACAGAGTTGTCTATAAGCCACTCTTGCTGTGTGTTTAGGTTCATTGCCCTGTTGGAACGTAAACCTTCTGCGCAGTCTGAGGTCCTGATACTCTGTACTGGGTTTTCATTAAGGCTATCTCAATATTTTGATGCGTTGAGGTTTTCTTCTACTCTTTCGGATGAGACGTTAAACCGAGGTCCTGACTCTCTGTGGTCATTAAAAATCCCATGACACTCATCGTAAAGAGTAGGGGTGTAACCCTGGTGTTCTGGCCAAATTCCCTCCGGTGGCCCTTGTCAATCATGGCTTCCCAATAATCCCCATCCACTTGATTGGCTCTATCTCTCTCTCTCTCTCCACCTGTAGCTGGTGTGTGGTGAGCACACTGGCGCCGTTGTCCTGTGGCTGCCGTTGCATCATCCAGGTGGATGCTGAACACTGGTGGTGGTTGAGGAGAGACCCCCCACATGATTGTAAAGCGCTTTGGGTGTATAGCAATACACAATAAAGCGCTATATAAATGCCTCATTCATTCATTCATTCATTCATTCATTCATTCATACTCCGACGGGTCCCTCAGTCCCTGCTGCTGAAAAACAGCCCCACAGCATGAGGCTGCTACCAGCACACTTTAATTTTGGGTTGGTACTCTGCAGGTGATGAGCAGAGCTGGTTTCCTTCAAACATGATGCTTAGAATTGAGGTTCATCAGACCAGATAATATTGTTTCTCACAGTCTGAGGGTCCTTTAGGTGCTTTTTTGTAAATTCCAAGTGTGCTCTCATGTGTCTTCACTGAGGAGAGGCTTGAATCTGGCCACAACGCCATAAAGCCCAGATCGGTGGAGTGTTGCAGTGATGTTTGTCCTTCTGTAGGTTTCTCTCATCTGCACATATGATCATGGAACTCAACTAGAGTGACCATCAGCTTCTTGTTCACCAGTCTAACCAAAGCCCTTCTCCATCAATTAATCAGTTTAGCCAGGAGGCCAGCTCTAGCAAGAGTCCTGGTTGTTTCAAACTTATTCCATTAAGGGTAACAGATACTACATGCAATATGTGACCCTTCAATGAAGCAGAATTTTTTCCTGAACTCTTTCACAGATATGTGGCTTGACACAAACCTGTTTCTGAGCTCTACAGGCAATTTTATTTTATTTATTTATTTATTTATTTTTTTACCTCAGGGCTTGTCTTTTGCTCTGTTATGCATTATCAGCTGTTAGACCTTTTATTAAGATATGTGTGCCTTTCCAAATCACGTCCAATCAATTGAATTTGCCACAGGTTACCTTCACTCGAAGTGCAGTAACATCTACAAGCAATATGAATGGTATGAGTACTTATGCAATAGAATCATTTAAGTTTTTCTTTTATTATTATTTTTAATAAATTTGCAAAGATGTTATTTTTTATTTTTGCTTTACCATTATGGTGTATGGAATGTAGATTGGTGTTGAAAGAAGGTAATTGAAAGCAGTTTAACACAAGGCAGCAACATAACAAAACGTGAAAAAAAAAAAAAAGAATTTGAAGGGAAACTTTCGCAAGGCACTGTAGCTATACTTTACTAGCCTATACTAACTATACTGTGCTACAATATACTTTAGTAAAACACATTTATAGCTGTTACACTTTAAAGGCTAATAAACTAAGAAACCTGCCGGTAGATTCCTCTCTCGTACCTTTATTAAGTCCAGTGGATGAGTGCAACATGCGGCCGCGCACGAGGCAACACCTCCGAAGTACCAGCGCGAAATGCGCGTCTCTGTCATGATTAAATCTCGGTTTATTCCGTGACGACACGATGAAGGAATGAAGTGGAATAACGCGACTCAGACGAGACATTAACCGCTCGGTTCTGTTATAAAAGTCCCAGTGATAATCCTCTAACTGCAGCTGATTGACTTAGTGCTGCCGGAAGACCTGCAGTGTCAAATAGTTTCTTTTATCCGCTATACATGGGATTACAAACGCGCAGATAGGCTAGTACAGAAAATCGCTCATTTGTAAGCATAGTAATCAAATGTACAGATAGGCCTATAGCGGGGAAACGCGCGGCTTAAGGAGCAGTGCGTCGCTCGGTATATTAGCGCGTCATGCTGCCACCTCGGACACTCAGGCGACCTTACAAGACCGAGCATCTGTCAGAAGAAAGTATCATGTGCCAAGGCAACATTGTTTCTTTAAGGGGACATGCAGTTGGCATAACTCACACAACACTGTTTGTGTTCATTCTGAAATTCCTTTTTATTTGCGTTTTAATTGTTCAAAATGTAAGCTTCTGATGGCTTTTGAATGACTCAAAGCATTATTGAGCCGCTATTTTCTGTCAGTTCTTGAAACCAATAAAATATCGTTTCGCTTTTACACTGAGAAAGTTTCACAAGGATCTCCTCAAGCGTGCTTTCAGTGAGAAGTGTGTACGTGACACATATAAATAGAATCAAGAAATGTTTGACCTCCGTAGGGTTTGTCAAAGGCTGTGCGTCAATAAAATCCACCTTGTGGTCGCTTCTAGAATAATAACAATGAGACCTATTCAGTTTGTTTTTCAAACCTCAGGTCATAATTGTGACCACTGTTGTTGAAGTGTGCATAAGGCACATCAAGTCAAGTCCGTTTTTTTTTTTTTTTTTTAGCCTATTGATTTTTATATATATGCCACAGGTTAATTGGGTGTATAAGTGTCCATTTTGTGCCCACTATGTGTGTTGGGCTGTCAGTGTCATATGTACACGTTATATAGCTCGAATGAATGAATGAATACATGTATGAATTAATTCTGGTTATTTAAAATAGCCTAATTTTAAATTCATTCTAAAGAACATTCATTTTTTTGTTGTTTGTATAACAGAAGACAAACAGCTCTACCGGCTATCAGGGGTCCCAGATGAGCTGTAGAGATAGCACATATTTACCAGAAATCAATTATAGCCTATATTAAATATTATCAATTGCAAACGCTGTCAATCAAGATTGGTTTGGCAATTAGGCTATACATTCTTAATTATCATAATAATAAACCGTGGTGTTCATCGATGAGGGGCACCTAGTAGCTTACCAAAAATATTCATATTAAACTGAATACATAATCCACAATCAGGTGAATGTCCAACAGGAAGAAGATTCGCGTAATGAACAGGTTTGATTAGCAGTGAATCAGACCAGCAGAGGACGCCAGAGACCACGGTGAGTGTTGAAAACCAATGAAACCTGTGAGACTTAAACAGAATAATATTGTGTATGTGTGTACAACATATAGGGCCTACTGTGTATCTTGAGAAAAGTACAGATACACATCATCACTCAACATGACTCTAACACACACTGATCTTACTGTCTGTATAAGGATTTATTAACATTTATGCTTACGTTATTTTAGTGACAGAAGTTCAGCTGAAGTATTAATGTAATGAAGAGAAAATAAAATTCGGTCACAATTTATATTAGGTGGCCTTAACTACTATTCACTAACATCAAAAAATGAGTACAATGTACTTATTGTGCTCATATTGTATTGCAAAGCACTTTTGCTGCTATTGAGGTGGGATACGGGTAAGGTTAGAGACAGGTTTGGTGGTATGGGTAGGTTTAAGGGTGGGTTAAGCTGTAAGGGATGGGCCAACAGTGTAATTATAAATGTAATTACATGTAGGTATTTTTAAAAATATAAGTACAATGTAAAAACAATAAGTACATTGTATCAAATGATTAGTTTAAATGTAAGTACATAGTAGTTAAGGTCACCTAATATAAAGTGGGACCTAAAATTCTCTAAAACATCTCACTGTTAATAATATATCATGCAAGCGTTAAGAGTATAATCTCTAGTATCTGTTCTGGTTCATCAACACAGTTTCAATGATGATCCTTTTGCCACCCAAAACCCAGGATAGAGCGGCTGAGTGAATGTGGTCTGGATCGTGTGAATGAGGTTTATTGTGTCAGAGACTACACGTGTTGAGCTACACGTTGTTATTGTGAAAGAATAAGTAACCGGAGGGAAAACGGAACGAACTCCAGGACTGATCATTATGTCCAAACAAACACTCATTTCCCAATCCCTTCCAGCTGATGCTCTATGACGACACTGATATATACAGACCATAATCTCCACTCCACTCAGTCTCCCAGTAACAGCGTCCAGAAACACTCTCTCTACACAACATCTGATAAATGTGCACGTCAAATCTGTCTGGATGATCAGGAGACAGATGATCTGTGCCAGTGTTCATAATCACTCTCAGACAGACGGAGGCATTTATTCACTGTGTTTGGATCCAGAGTGAACTGATGGGAATCTGAGAAAACACATCAGAATCAGCAATTATGAATCTGTTTTATCTTAATATAGATGAACTCTTTATCTGTTCACATACCCTGACCAGATATCCTGTGCATATCACCGTTTACATGATCAATTATAAAACTACTCTATCATGATTTTTTCACCTTCTATAGAAAATACATGAACACAATGCTTTTTTTCTTAGTGTCTTACATTATAGGAAGTCGTTCCTGGTCTTGGGAACGGTGGAAATCAACAAACACGAAAAGTGTGACTGAGAAGAGCAAGACATTTCTAACATAATTGTACATGATTATTAGATGATGGACTCTGAGACCAGATGAATCTCCAGGACTTTACCTCGGTCACAGATCTTCTTCATCTCCTCTTTGCAGAAATCCTCCAGTTTGTCTCTCAGCTGACAGACACATTCTCTCATGCCACCAAAAGGAGAAGAGAGAACTGAAAGGAATGTTGGGAGTGTCTGATTCAGGAGCTGCTAAAAGAGACTGGAAACTACAGAAAACAGAAATCAAATCTCATCACCTCCACATTTCACACAACAACCTGTTTTGTGTGGTTCTTGTTGACATTTTTTGTAGCATTCGGCACTTATAGCTTACTTTAACTTTTTTTTTTTAAAGGGCTCTTATTACGGAAATAATATCATTGAAAAGAATATACCTATGAACTAAATGTAATATTTTCAGAGACATGTTAATTGCAATTAAATTAAAAGTTTTATAGTTTAAATATACAGTGCACAGCATAGACTAATACACCCCCTCTGACTCTTAACAAATTCAGCTAATACTCTTTACTTAGAACACATGTTGGGTTCTTTAAAAATATTTTATGGCATGACACCCATATCTGGTTCTTAAGTAAAAAGACGGGTTTTATATGAATTTCAAAAGTGTGCCCCCTAAAAGCACAAGTGTGAAATTATTCAGTGTACAGTGATCACCAATTACTCACTTCTGACAAAAATGGTCTTTTACACTGTGTGCAGAATTATTAGGCAAGTTGATATTATGGTCATATTTTTTTTTCCAAGAACATTTTACCAATTCCAAACCACATCAATCTTAATAACTACTATTGATTTTGTATTTAATCATTTCTAAGTTATATATAATTGTCCATGAAGGCTGAAAGTCAAAAACTCCTTATTTCAGGTGTGCTGAATTATTAGGCAGGTTTTCTTTTACAGATAAAATGAGCCAAAAAGAGATTGAACTCAGACTAAAAGTAAAAAAAAAATTAAATAATTAAATGCCCATGAGAAGGATGCAATACTAATTCAATAATAGAATTAACAAAGTTAAGGCATGATCATTGGGCAGCTAAATGCTCATTGGGTCAGAAAAAACAGGTGGAGAAGAAAAGACACGTTAACTGCACAAGAATTAAGGTGAAGAATCTCTGCAAGACAAACTTTTTAGGATAGGAGATGGAATAAAAATGAGCTCCTAAAACTTACTGCCAGATTCTGGAAGATAAATTCTTCAAACTGTGACACAAGAGGATGTGATGCTGGTCCTTCAAGAGTCACTCTCAACTTATCTGTCCATAAAGCCTATACAAAATCAGTCTTCATGTATTTCACAACACTTCAGCATGTTATTCATATTAAGTGAGGGTTATTTTTTTTAGCATTTTTTACCCAAGCAAGGTCTCTGAGAACCTGACACATTGCACTTCTGGAGACTCCAGGAAGGTTGCAGTTCTGGAAAATTGTGGCGCTGCAGACTAAATGATTCCTGATGGTTTCACAGCTAATTCTTGACATTAATTTTTTGCAGTTAACGTGTCTTTTCTTCTCCACCTGTTTTTTTCTGACCCAATGAGCATTTAGCTGCCCAATGATCATGCCTTAACTTTGCTAATTCTATTATTGAATTAGTATTGCATCCTTCTCATGGGCATTTAATTATTTAATTTTTTTTTAGTCTGAGTTCAATCTCTTTTTTGGCTCATTTTATCTGTAAAGGAAAACCTGCCTAATAATTCTGCACACCTGAAATAAGGAGTTTTTGACTTTCAGCCTTCATGGACAATTATATATCACTTATAAATTATTAAATACAAAATCAATAGTAGTTATTAAGATTGATGTGGTTTGGAATTGGTAAAATTTTCTTGGCAAAAAAATATGACCAGAATATCAACTTGCCTAATAATTCTGCACAGTGTATAATGCATTGATTATTGCTCTATAAGCCAATAGTAATAATAATTACGATACTCAGTATGGTATAACATGTTTATTTAACCACAAGCAACAGCATCACATCCCTTTGTCAGGACATCCCCAGTACCAAAGAAACAGACCAGCTCCATCCACCCTGCCCAAAACAGCACGTGTGTAGCTAAAGGACAGATGGAGGAGTCAGTGATGGGTGGGTGTGTTTGTTAGAGTTCAGTCTGTAAAGTTCAACACCCAGACCACCTCTTGTGGACCAAGTGGTCATTTTAAAGGCATTATTTGTTTTCTTCAAATTCCTTTTCATCTTTTTTGTAAAAAAAAAACAAAAAAAACAACAGAAAACGATGACTGACAGGTAACAAGTGATCAAGTGAAGGGCCAGCGCGGATATTCACTCCAGTACCACAGTGCCTCCTGCTGCTTCTAGTGCTGCTTTCAGTTTTTCTGCTTCATCTTTAAACACATTTGCCCGGATCTCCTGAGGTAGAGACTCTACGAGCTTCTTGGCCTGTAAATGAGTAGAAAACGCATCATAAACGGAGTCCTTTAGAAATGAAAATCAGCAGCAACTCCCATTCATGGGTAACGAAATCTCATGAGCTGCATTGCTGTCTGCAGCCTTTTGACACACTGGAAACAAACTACATAGACAGCAACTAATATGTGCTAATAAGAGACTGAAATAAATTTAGATTAGCCTTCATGCTACTGTAGCCTACAAAACAAATCCTCATATTACTTTGTAATACTTAAAAACATCTTACCTGTACAAGATTCAGACCCTCCATGCAATTCTTCACTTCTTTAATCAGTTTAACTTTGTCAGCCGCTTTGAATTCTGTCAGTTTGATTGTAAAATGGGTTTTCTCTTTCTTTGCAGGTGCCGCCTCCTCCTCTACTCCCTGGAAATTCAGTTAATCATTACAGCAAAAACTTCACAAACAAAACCTTTATATTTTGCACAAAAATATACAAAATATTTAGAGCTATTAAAATATACATTTCTTTTTCCTTTCTCAACAAATGTTCCATAAAAACCAGTTTACAGTTTACCAACAACTGCAATAATTGTTACAATTACATAAATCATTTACAAACAGGTAACAATTTTATAAAACTACACCACAATGGGTAAAATGGTTGAAAATTTAACTCTCATTCACTAGGGGGAGCACTGGTTTGAGACCAAATGTTAGTTTCTGGTTACTGATAAACTCAAAGTTAGGGCTGTCAAAAAAATAAAATAAAATAACTTTTCAAATATTCGTCAAATTTAAAATAGTCCACATTTGAATGCAAAAATGTTGCATTCGAATTTTAGGTGTGCGTCAGGCAGCCTCATCAGTGGCACACGAGGTGCGATGACGATGTAGGTGCATTTTAATGTTTTTTTAGGTTTATAAACATTATTTTAAACATTATGCATTTTTTTCAAAAATAGTCGTGTTATTTTATTGCTTTGAAGAAACGTGCATTAGTTATATTTTGCTCGATGCGCCCTCTTGTGGCCTCAGGAGAGAAGCCAAAATATTTTTTTCCAACTAAACTGAAATTATGCCTTTTAAATTAGAATATAAATTTAAATATTGATAATATTTAAGTACAAAACTCGAATTTCGTTTTTCAGCCATTTTGAAAGCCCTACGCAAAGTTTCTAAAAGCAACAACAAAGTGCATAAAATGTATTGTGCCACATACTGGTCTTGTATGACTAATAAAGCTTTACCTCAGAAGCAGGAGCAGCTGCTATTGCTGCCATTGAACCCATGGGCATCATTCCAACATCCTGAATGTTCAGAGTTTTCTGACGAGGACAAAAACATAGTTCAGTGTTTTCAGTAAAGATGATCACACACTGTGATTATTCACTATATCGCCCAGCTCTAACAATTTCAAATTCAGCAACATCATATATAGTGAAGAACTATATTAGACCATTAAGTTTACAAAAGATTATACATTCAAGTGGCTATTTGTTTCATTAATATTATATTAACTGCAAGTTTTTCTTTTTTTAAAATATATTTTTAAAGGGTTACTCTACACCAAAATGAAAATTTTGTCATTAATCACTTACCCCCATGTCGTTCCAAACCCATAAAAGCTTCGTTCGTCTTCAGAACACAGTTTAAGATATTTTGGATGAAACCCAGGAGCTTGACTGTCCCATTGACTGCCAAAAAATTAACAGTCAAGGCCCAGAAAAGTATGAAAGACATCGTCAAAATAGTCAAGTAGTGGATCAATCTGAATGGTATGAAGCGACAAGAAAACTTTTTATGCGCAAAGAAAAAAAAAATTACGACTTAATTGAACAATTCGTCTCCTCCTCATCACCGTAGCGCCATTTTGGAAAATATCCGCTGGACGCAAACTGCTTATGCTCTTCTGTTTCAGCCGCACCACACGGAGACGAATTGTTGAATAAAGTCGTCATTTTTATTTTAACATTCAGATTGAACGACTGACAGCAGATGGACTATTCTGACGAGGCCTTTCATACTTTTTCTGGGCCTTGACAATGGTATTTACTTGACAGTCAATGGACAGTCATGAGCCTCCCGGTTTTCATCCGAAATATCTTAAATTGTGTTTCGAAGACGAACAAAGCTTTTACGGGTTTGGAACGACATGGGGGTAAGTGATTAATGACAGAATTTTCATTTTAGGGTGGAGTAACCATTTAAGCTTTACATTACACTACAAGTGCACATTCAATACAAGTGCTCTTCTTCTTGTGTCATTATTCAAAAAGTCCCAGATAAAATATGCAGGTAAACACTTTGTATCGTGTATGTCATAATTGTGACACTGGTGTATATGAATTAAAATGATTAAATATCATTCTTATTTGTGTTCATTTATGTCTTGATTATTTTTAACTGGATTTCTGTTCTGTTTTATGTCTTGCATTAAACATTAAAAATAGCTGGTGTTTTGACAGCGTGCTGCACCTTTAGTAAATCGTTGAGGTCAGACACTTCTATGAGCGTGAGGTTGGCAATGTCATTGACCAGCTGTTGGATTTTGGGAGAGTACTGCTTAGGCATCCCATCCAGAGAAGGTGTTGCAATGGCATCAGACGGACTGACAGGGCTGGTCTTGAGTGTTCGCAGGGCACACAGTGCTGCCATCTGTAGGTTGTGTCTGTGAAATGAGTCCATTCAAACAATAATGAGCACATAAAGCAGCAATAAACATCATGTAGTGCATTCTCTGTTAGCAAAAGAGCAGCAAACCAGGATATTAGAATGATTTCTGAAGGATCATGCGAGTAGACTGCTGACTGGAAGACTGGAGTAATGATGCTGCAAATTATTATTTTAAATTGTAATAATATTTCACAATATCACCATTTTTACTGTATGCTTCATCAATAAAAGGGTTAGTTCACCCAAAAATAATCATTAATTGCTCACCCTCATGTCGTTCCAACCCGCAAGACCTTGGTTCATCTTCGGAACACAAATTAAGATATTTTGATGAAATCCGAGAGCTTTCTGACCCTCCATAGACAGCAACGTAACTGAAACGTTCCCAGGTCCAGAAACCTAACCCGGACCTAAACCTAATCTTCTTAGCTTCATAAAATTACGGTTGAACCACTGATGTGACAAGGACTGTTTTACAGATGCTCTTACTACCTTTCTGGGCCTTGAACGTGTCAGTTGCACTGCTGTCTATGCAGGGTCAGAAAACTCTCGGATTTCATCAAAAATATCTTAATTTGTCGGCGCAAATAGCCTCGTGGGAAGCGCGACATACAGCACCGTTGCGCATCGGGCGTCCCAAGTTCGAGTCCTGGCTCGTGGACCTTTCCTGAGCCGACCCATCCTCTCTTTCTCTCTTTCCCACTTCACTTCCTGTCTAGTATACTGTCCTATCCTAATAAAGGCAAAATCTTAAGATTAAAATCTTAATTTGAGTTCTGAAGATGAACGAAGGTCTTACGGGTTTGGAACGACATGACAGTGAGCAATAAATAACAGGATTTTCATTTTTGGGTGATCTATTCCTTTAAATGCAGCCTAGGTGGGTAAATAAAAATAAATAAATAATAATTAAAAAAAAAAAAAAAAATGTAATCTTACCAACCCCAAAACTTTGAACGGTTTGTTTCTATTAAACTGCATTATAAATATACAGCGGAGTCTAAAAGTCTGAGACCACTAGTGACAATTTTGCATTTTTTTGTTGCACAATATACTGTCAAGCATAATACTAATAAGGGTTTCTTAACTTGAGGAGGTTATCCACTACTGACCTTTAGTACAAAGGAGTTCACACGGTCAATGTCACAGATGTGCTTACATTCAATTAGTGACTCAATAACAGACCCTATTAAATGCTAATGAACATTATAACAGAGCTTCTTAATTTCAACCATTTAAAAATAGTTTCCAGGTGCAAACGAGAAAACAAATCCCAGATCTTCAGTGTGGTCTCAGCCTGCACGTCAGCACACATCTCTTTAAATATCGGCTGACCACCATCAGAAATATAGAGAGGAAATTATACATTTATGATTCATTAACAGAAGTCACGTGACCTTCCACACCGGCACACGGTCATTCTCGTTTAGGTTAGTTGCATTACAAAGTAAAAATCAGGTAAACATTAAAACAGTATATGTACTATGCTATTACATATACGTTCCCTCACTTTTGCCGATGAGAGAATCAGATCTGCTGCAGGATAAAGATGCATCTCATCTCATGTCAGAATTTTATCTGAGCACATCACGGTTCATATTTGTGAACGTTAGATCTTAATAATATCTGCATGTGTGTTTCATTGACAGCGACACTGCTGACACCTCTAGTACGTGAAATATTCTTGGTGAATTCTCTGTCCTTGAGCGCAGGGGGTTTTGTAAGGCTCTTACCGGTGTGTGTTTGCCGCGGTCCGCAGCGCGATCCGGACGCAGTATCTGCTGCAGTACATCATGACCCGAGAGCACGACTAACCGTTCAGTGAACGCGACAAACGACAGGCCAGCTCCCAAAACACAGCTCTCTCAGTGCGAGACTGACTGTCAGACCTCCTCTAACAAAAGCACATGGCGTCCTCCACTGGCTCTTCCTGACCTACCCACAATGCATCGCGCCGGAGGGACAAAACTTTATTTAAAATACTCCTTTCACGTTGTTTTACAAAACTCCTTCTCTTAAATAAACGTCTTAATTTAGAGATAAATAGCCTCTTAAAACAATGAGCAAAATATTAAAGAAAACGTACAGAAATAAAAACCTACATACATGGGGTTTTAAAATAAAAGTCTCTGAACTGAGACGCATTACATAAATTAGTACATAAAAGTCTCTAAAACAAATCCTAGACATACCGAGCTAAAATATTAGTAGGCAGTGTATGAAATAATGCAGAAATTCGCTATATTTAAAATTAACTTACATTTATTTTAAATCTATTTATTTACTTACTTACCATATAGGGCCTGTGAAAATTACAGGTATAAAATAGAATAGAAATGCACGCATACAATACTTAGGTGCTCCGTAAAAATTAGGACAGTCTCTCAAATCCTTCCTATTATAAACAGACCCTTAAATGGCCACAGTGGTTATGTAATAATAATACACAGAGGTAATCACTCAGCAAGCGAGTGAAATAAATAAATGGAGCAACCGATGTTGGACCATTTGAGATAAATTAACCCACAGAAAATTTCCATGATTAATGCAATTTTCTGATTTTCTTATACAGTTCAGTTCACTTGTGTGGCTATAGCTCAAAATGTGTTTTATGTGTTAGTGCTGATGTGCTTTATGGCCAAATGAAACAACGGTTTAATCAGAATCAGACATTTCAGAGTGCTGTACAAAATCAAATATCACCCGACTTCACAAAATTTCCAAGATTTGCATGCTCTCTTTGGTTCTTTAATGAAGTTATTTTGAGTTCTTTGGTTGTGCAGAACTTGAATGGGAGGAGCAGACAGAAGCCTCTTATCCAGGTAATCTCCTGATCCATCTGCTGGTTCTTCAGCCTTGGCATGTAACATGGCGTATAAAAATAAATATGTTCAACATTTAGCAAGAGTCCACTAATGTTCCTTTCTTCTGCAGATCATGCTGCTCTCTCCTGCAGCTGAGCGCAGTCAGGACGGGCTGCTGTCGGTGCTCTGGGAGCTACTGGAGGAGCGGTCTCACCGTGAGCTGTTCGGTCTCGAGTTGGGATCAGGCACAGGGCAGCATGTGGTGCACTTCGCTCGGGAAATGCCCTTTGTCACATGGCAGCCATCAGACATCAAGGAGGAAGCACGAAACAGGTACAGTACACAGGCTGTTGTGTAATTACAAATGACATTATGAGGCATATATCTCAGAATTATCAGGGTTTGTAATGTGTCTCTGCTGCAGTATCAGAGCTTATATAGAGGCCACTAAGGCAAAAACAGTGCTGGAGCCCGTGTATCTGGATGCCAGTGAACCCTGGGAGAAATGGGCAGGACTTCCACAAAGCTCTTGTGACATTATTATAGCAATCAACCTGCTTCAGTACAGCCCCTTCAGAACTGCAGAGGTATGACACCAATATATGTAATATTGATTTATGACTTTTTGTACTTTCAAATTGATGTTTTTGTATTTAGCAGAGTTTTAAAATAGAATTGGACTATGAAAAATAAGTAACTATATTATACTATACTAGTAAACTAAATATGTGAAGTCGGTAAGATTTTTTCAATGCTTTAGAAAGAAATATATTTTATGCTCACCAAAGCTGCATTTATTCGATTAAATTAATTTGAATTATTTTATAAATATAAAATTTTAACATTTCATAAATCCTAAAATGGAATTTATTCCTGTGATGCAAAGCTGAATTTTCAGCATCATTACTCCAGTCTTCAGTGTCACGTGATCTTTCAGAAATCGGTCTAATATGCTGATTTGCTGCTCAAGAAATATCTTCTTATCAATGTTGAAAACAGTTGTGCTTCATATTTTTGTGGAAACTGATTTTTTTTTTCAGCATTCTTTCATTAATAAAGTTCAAAAGAACAGCATTTATGTGAAATTCAAATACATTTGGAATAAAATGATTAATAAAAGTGTTAATTTCTTTCAAAAACTTTTAAAACTATTGTATGTATTCAAATACAGTTCAAAAGTGCATTAATGTAGTCTTGTATTCACAGGGTGTGTTTAAAGGATCTGGGCAGATGCTGAAGCAGAACGGCCTTTTAATGACTTACGGAGTGAGTTTGTGTATTGTATAATTTTCTTATGATGTTTTAGATAACAGAGTCATAACCACATCTTCCTATAAACATCATAACCTTATGTAATGAAATGTGTCTCAGCCGTATGCTATCAATGGAACAATCACACCAATCTGCAATGAACAACTGGACCAGACATTACGCCAGATGTGGGTTTTCAAACTCGCAGTTCTTTATTTTATATTTTAAGATTCAATATATTGGTGTTTATTAATGCATTAAGATATGTTGACACATTTTTCAGCTTCCAAACCACTGTCTGTCTTGCCCTATTTTACACCAACTGTCAACAGGAATCCGGACTGGGGTCTTCCAGACATCGATGTGCTCAGACAACTGGCGTTCAGTAACGGAATGAGAATGGAACGAATGGTGAGGAGCAATTAATTACTTAAATTAGGAATTCAAAATATTTGGGTAAATCTCACAATACATGTCCAGTCCAGCTCACATTTCGCCCTAAAATCAAAAGAAACAAACCTATTTTAGAATAATTTTGATTTTTAGCATCATGACGACATACAACAATTAAGCATATTTTGTCCCATCATTCCAATTACCATAATGTTTTACTTTATCATAATATATTTTTTTTTGGAATTCTCATTCTCTCATTTTTCTTTGTTATTTAAATTACAATATATTACAATCATAACATGCAAATTTAAAACACATTTTAAATTCACACTGCAATCCAAGTTTTTGTGCAACAGCAATGAGGATTTGAAGGTTTTAATTGCTAAATTATCAAAAAAAAAAAGTCACAAAGCACTAAATCTTAATGGTCTTAAATAAAGGCGTCATTTTCTTTAAGCAAAATATAATTCCTCATGTCTATCTCATGATTTAGAGATGAAATGTGACTGGACATTCTTAATAAGTTTGATATTTGAAACCAGCATAGATAACCTCTGTCTGGTGTTACTCAACAGATCGAGATGCCTGAGAGTAACAAATGCCTTGTCTTCAGAAAACTGTAGGAAATCTGTCCATTCAGAGAACATGGAAAATATTTACGTTTCAATTTCTTTCAGTCAGTTTCTCATTCTGCCTGCACTTCAAACACACAAATAAACAGACAGACATTGTTTTATTGTGCACATACTTTCAGAGACAAGAAAATAAACATTTCCACTAATGTATAACCAATAAAAGAACAAGATATTTATTAAGTATGATCTTAAAATTACTTTTTAACATGAGGTGGATCAGTATGGAATAAAGATGATATTAAAGGGGTTACAGACGTCACCGGTTCTGTGTGTGTGTTACAAACATGCAGCGTTCGTGTCATCCATCAAACCCATCCACAGGCTGTCAACAGTTTTTACAACCACTGTCTAAAAATAGACTTCCTTTGTCCGCCATTGATCCAGTACTCAATTTTGCACTAATTAATTGGTAATGAAACCGCGGCTTTGGGATCGATTGATTGGTCTAGTTCTGCGCAGTCAGGTCTGAACCCCTGGCTATGCCACTCTGTGAAGGTCCACAAAGAGCAAAGACAAACAGATGTGACGCCTGGCAAACTTACATGCAGTATCTGGAAACACCAGCCTATTTATTTCGAATAGATTGGTGATATGCAAATGGCAGTAAAGTTGACATCTCATTGGCTGTTAATTATATGACAGAAGCCAATGTTTGCGCCATCTACTGCATAAATTGTTAGCGAGGATTCCACAACACTGATCCTAAACGCAGAGCTTCTGAAGCATCTCTAGAATCGCATACATGGAAACCAGCACTGGAATGTCACATGATCTTACAGCATTTTAGAGCAAATCGGAGCTGAAAAACTGCTATGATGCCTCAGTGACCTCTGCTAAAATCAGCAAGTCTCTTAAACCGAAAAATAAAAAAAAGAAAAATAAAATGGCCGTTACATATTCACTCATGCAAACACATCTTAGAAAAATATGAGTCAAAAAATGGTTATGTCTTTTCGATTCATATTGTGTTTTTTTTCCTCTATGGTACGAATGACTAACTTCGCATCAGCTTAGCTTTATAAGGAAAAACTACATTTGTGAAAATCTAGAGATGAAAGTTAGAGGTAGGATGAATCTCACAACATGTCTAGTTCATATTTTTAATAGAATCTAATTTCTGCCACCTAAGCTTTAGTGAAACTTCTTTGAAAAAACCTCAACATTATGAGATATTAAGTCACAATTATGACAAAATAGACTAGTTTGTCATAATTTGACTTTCTCTCAAATATGACTTAGCATCTCATAATTTTGACTGTCAGAACTGGCCTAATTAGTGTAATTTCAACTTTTAAAAAAAAAACTAAATTATGGAGATACTAAAGTCATAATTCTGAGATAAAAAGTTTTAATTATGGCGAATCTTTTTATCTCACAATTACTTACAATGTCAACTTCGAATTTGAAATAAGTTGTAATTATGACATTAATTACAAGACAATGACATACTGTATTAGTTATGACTTCGTATTGTATAATTTTGACATAATATTTCAACTTATGTCATAATTATGATTTACCAAAGTATCTTATGTTGCAGAAATGGGCTTTATACATATCCATACACACAAAAGAAGCCATTTCATTCTAGGACCATTAAGATCATTGTCATAAATCATATTTCCACCAAAACTCTCATATGTTTAATGTGTCAAGACGACTTGAGAGTTTGCTTGTTTTGTTTTTTGGTAATTCTCATAATTGCCAATGGTGAATCTCATTACTAAAACATTTTAAAGTCATTTTTAAATCATAATATCAGGATAAAGGCAGTACAACAAATATTACCATGTAACTACTTTACATTTGAAATAAAATACCAATTTTCTGCTTTACAATAATGAGAATGGAGAAAGGAAACATTTAATTGTCATAACTGATGTCACAACACAAAAAATGTAATGACGTAAAATAGGTTTCTTTTTTAAGTGCAAAAAAAAAAGAAAAGAAAAAAAAAGGAGTGTATTTTTTGTTTTGGGGTAAAATATGATCTAGACATTGCGTTTTGTGAGATTCATCCAGTTGAGAGACAAAGGTTCCCCACCAGCTCCATCTGTAGCCTTTCCTCCATTTAAAGAGACAAAGAGAGGAGGGGGACTCAGACAGCTAAATGCTTTTGCAATATTTGTACATCTTCAGTATCTGTGGAGCATAGTGAAGCGAGAGCAGGTGCAGGGCGATAAACCCAGTAACAGCAGGGTAAGGGAGGGTTGAATGTAGTGTGCTGGACCTGGTGGGTAAAGGCATATGATGAGCTATGATCAGTCAAATGAAATGAGCTGAGCCTCTGCACTGCCCGGAGGAGCCTGCACCGGCTGCTGTTGTGATTGCTGCTGCGGACCGCCAGGGGGAGCCATCTGCTTAAAAACATGAGCAGACAACATGATGCAGATTAATAAAGTGCTACAGTGCCAGCACAGTTTGTCAGAGCAGAGCCGGCCCAAGGCATAAGCGAACTAAGCAGCTGCTTAGGGCCCCCGTGGCCACCAGAGAGCCCCCAAGAGTAGCCTACATGATAAGACAGTTTATTTTATTTTATTTAAATACGTGATAGGCTATATTATGTCAATGGACAGTGGTAATTATATGAAAGCGCGATATTAAATAATCTGTACATATTTGATTATTTCCATTGCGACGTGTCATGCAGGCACAATAATGACCATGTTGATACTATGCACTGGACGCTGCCATGTGGATCTGTCAGATTAACATTTGATAGGAATAAAACACGTTGTCCAGTAATTGAAAGGATTATTATTGCTGCTTCCCATAGAAATCAGTGTGTAGCCTATTTAACAAACTAAATGTATTTTTTACTTAATTGAAGTGTATTTAAATGTCTGAAACCTAAAATAAACTTTATTTGGAAATATGAAAAGCACTGAGCACATCTTTTTCTAGCTCAGAGCCAGCCAAAGCGCGGCGCATCAAAGGGTTAAAATCGATTGCATTTTGGGGGTGGAGGGGGGCAAATTCAACATGGGGGTTTTGTGGCACAAATCAGGGGTGCGTTTCTAAAAACCATCGTTAGCTAACTATGGTCGTTATCAGAGTTGGGATGTATGCTTTACTCAGTAACATGTTACTGTAATCTAATTACTTTTCCTGGTAATGCAGTAAAGTAACGAGTTAAATTTTAAATTTGTGTAATTTGATTACAGTTACTTATGTCAATAAAATTACGTTACTTAAGTTACAAATGCAGTGTTAAAAAAAAAAATGAAGTAAAGCGCGTTAGTATGCCCTTTAAAAAAAATCACCGGAGAATGCGAGCTAAAATGAGAGTCCTACAACATTTAGATGCAATGAATGGTTGCCTATCACAGTGTTTCCCAACCACTGTGCCGCGGCACACTAGTGTGCCGTGACAGGTTGTCTGGTGTGCAGTGGAAAATTATCCAAAATTCCATCTCTCTATTATATTTGTTATTATTATATTAAATCAGTGCTATTGGTCATCGTTATGTCTGTTTGTGGGGTTTACAAATATTTAACCAATGAAAAGCATTCAAAAGAGCTTGTGACTAAACCTCGTAACGCCATTGGATCCTCAAATTGTCAGTCAAACCTCATAACTCCACCCCGCCTCCATTCAGAATGAAGCGCCGCCACCTTACAGTCTATTGGCTGCGACGCGCAGTTTGAAGACAGACGTCTACTTCTTCACAATGCAAGGTTAGCTAAATAAAGAACTGATGTTTGAATAAGAGCAGTGTTTCCTTTACTCAAGAAACGCTGTCTATAAAGGCTAATGTTTTTGTATGTTTAAAGAGCAGTCTATCTTAGCATTTGGTGTCTAGTTGTAGCCAATACACTTTTGTACGTTTTAAATATCCTGTGCATAGCGGTTCATCTTTTATATCCTGAGATTTTGGTCAAATGTATTAAACAACAAGAGAAACTGAGTGCCCATATAGCTACAATAAACTTTAAACCTGCAAACTAATGAAAACGTGATGCTATTTATTTACTACCTCAGATGCGGCCGTTCTAATGATGGACAAAACACAGATCTCTGTCATTCCGTAGTCAAAGACCTTGTTAACTCCATTTGAGTATGATTTTAAGAAATTAAGTGCAAGTGTCTGATCCTATATAAAGCCAAAATACCAACTCTGAAGACGCAGTGTTTAATTATTGGGGGGGAAAAAACTTTATTTTCCCATTTATTGACTGACAAGTCTCCAGTCCCCATATTGGGAGAAATCGGAAGTGCAGAGGTGTTGTGTGCGCTGTGTGAACATGTTACTGTAGTTCTAGATTAAGTCAAGTCACCTTTATTTATATAGCGCTTTTAACAATACAGATTGTGTCAAAGCACTTAACAGTATCAAATTGGAGGATAGAGTGTCAGTAACGTATAATTAAATGTGAATGTGCATTAATTCATCCCACTCGCAAAAAAAATTTTTAGTATTCATCAAAATGAATTAAAACAGTGAAATGCAAACTCAGAATATGACATAAACCTGCAGTAATTAAATGTTAAATAACACAAATGTATCTAATCTCATTTTATTAACCAATGTCTTTGCTGCTGACCTTTGATGATCCAGTTCAATCATACTAATAAGCAAAAATGACTTTAGATAAACTAAAAATTATGCTTCATTGTTTTTTATTGCTGAAGAGTGTTGAACCTTCTCCTGCATTCTACTGTACAAACGTGAATTTACTTTTCCTTCAGCCTGAGGTTTATTCATTACACTTTTTGGTGTGAAAGGGCTTTTACATTTGCTATAAATAGAACTTCTTATATTAAAAACAATCAAGCCCTGCTCATATTTTAAAAGTAACGCAAGGCATTGCTTTCCATAAAAAGTAACTAAGTAACGTAATTAGTTACTTTTTTAGGGAGTAACGCAATATTGTAATGCATTACTTTTAAAAGTAACTCCTCACAGAGCATCTTTTTCCAAAAACAAAAAGTAGCCGAGATTAATCTTTCTTTGTTTACAGAGATGATGTGGACATTTACATGTTCGCGCGTCTCAAGCTTGGTTTCACGTGGATGATTATCTTATAGTGTGCGATGTGCATGGGCATGATCACATTATGTGAGCTCAGACGGGAAAGACTGACGTTGGTTTCATACCGATGATTTTATCAGAGAATATTTGTTTTTGACATGACTTACTTCATTTAATAATAGACACTTCAAGCTTTCTTTAGATATAGTGTATTTATCATGTCATTTTCGTTCATTCTAGTCACTCGTTTCAGGAAGATATTCACGGAGACTGAGAATGCAGAAAGCACACCCTATTTGTTTTCTTTATTTTACAAAACCAAAAAAAGAAAGGTTTTGTTGATATTGGGAGTGAATCAGGGTATACAAATAATAGGCCTACTTATGTATTTGTTTCAGTCAATATGAAATTAATGAAATAACTGAGTTTCTCTTTGTAGTGTATATTTTAGGTTTGATAACTTGAAAAGTAACTTGAAAGTAAAGTAATTAGTAATCTGATCACTTTTTAAATGCAGTAATCAGTAATGTAATCAAATTACAATTTTAAAGTAGTAATTAGTAATTTGTAGTGGATTACTTTTTTTCAGTAACTTACCCAACACTGGTCGTTATTTCCATTGAACTCTAACGTTATTGGTAATGACAGAACTTGCGACCATATAGTTGCTTTTGGGAAACGCACCCCTGATCAGATCAGACCCAGGTAGGGTATCTTTTTATTTTAGGGAAGTTCATGTTTGAACATCAAACCATCAGCAAATAGACATCTTAATATATATAACATTTTACTTAGTTTTAGTTAGTCTTCTGCATAAAAATAACTTTCCTGGGTATATATTTTTGTAATAAAATAAAAAAAATTGTGTTTCTTAAACTGATAACAGCTTAACATTATTTAACTTAGCCTACATTTGGGGACTTTGCTATTATATTCCAATATCATTATGCCTTAATTAGCTAGATATAGATTAAGAGTTGTTATGTTATATGTACAGATGCTCTGTGCTGTGTTTAATAGGCCTATTTATTATAAAACAAAGTCTGACTTGTAATAAAAGTACAACTTTGATTAATATTTATGTTGTTAAAATAACATTCTGTTCTGTAAATGCATTGTCTGCTGGTCCGCACACCACATTAAGTATGCCACAATTAATACTTTAAGACTTTGAATGTTAAAATGCAAATTAACACCTGACCACAAATCAAAAAAAAAAAAAAAAAAAAAAAAAATCACAGAAGGGTAAAAACATGCCAGGCAGACAATGGTATGATGTAAGAGACACATCAACAAACAAAACTGATAATGGGTGTGTTAGATTTATAGTGTGTGAATAATCAAGATTTGACTATAACCAGTCATATTGGCGCCACCGAGGGGCCCCGAAATAAAATTCTGCTTAGGGCTCCATAAAGGCTTGGGCCGGCCCTGTGTCAGAGGCATTGGATCTGAAAGTAATTTCCATTCACTTTCCAGTAGAGATTAAAAAAATTATTATATATTATTATTATATATTATTATTATTATATATATATATATATATATATATATATATATATATATATATATATATATATATATATATATATATATATATATATATATATATTTTTTTTTTTTTTTTAAATAAGTCTCTTATGCTCATCAAAGCTGCATTTATTTGATCAAAAACACAGTAAAAATAGTAATTTTCTTTTTTAATATAGAAACAGTAGTTTTCTATTTTAATATACTTATTTAATATAACATACAAAATACTTAATTTTTCCTGTGGTGGCAAAGCTGATTTTTCATCAGCCATTAATCATCAGTGATCTTTCAGAAATTATTCTTGTATGTAGGGCTGTCACGATAACTACTTTTTGTTGCGCGATATATTGCACCAAAATTAATTGCGATAAACGATATTATTGTCATTTTAAGACAATTTTATTTAACTTATTATGTAATTACAGTATGACAATATAATAGCATAATAATGCAAGTACACTCTTTCAAAGAACAAAGAACATTTTATTCTTAAGAATATTTAGACATTGGAACCGGAATGTGAAAAAAATATATGCTAAATACATAAAGCAAATACCGGCTCATTCACGTTATTTGGCTCTCCTCTCTCGCTCGGCTTAAAGCCAAAATGTTCCCACACCGGAGCTGAAGACTGCGGCTTTGAAACGAAGTCCATTGGGACTTGTTCTTCCTAACTGGCTGTAGTTGTCACGAAACACTTTATAACGCAGTGGGTTCACGCCTTCTCTTCACCTGTCGCGGTCCGCTCTGTGTGCGTGTGTGTGGGGGGAGACGCTGCCTAAGCCCCGCCTCCGCCACAGAGAGCAGACGAGATGACAGAGGCAGCGCGATCGACTAAAATGTTGGTGATATTCATTTTTATGTAAAAAAATATATATAATCATTATTTTTAATTATAAAAAAATGATCAGTCGCAATATATCGCGGCACCAAAAATGATCGCTCATTTCCATATATCGTGCGATAAGTCGATATATCGACTATCGCGACAGGCCTACTTGTATGCGGATTTATTTTCAATGTTGGAAACAGTTGCGCTGCTTAATGTCTTAAAGTTATCATCTTGGAAATAATTAGTCATGTTTCATGTTTATATCAAACTTTTATATCAAAAAAATTACTTCAGGTTGAATTTTCACAAATTAAATTGAAGGTAGAGCACACTGCATTTTATAAAGGTGTGTAATCTGCAAAAAATACAAATGCTGTTGAAATAGTAAGAGAGTAGTAAACTATTCCACACAAATTAAGTGTTTCTACATAAAAATGCTGACCTGCTGGTACATAGGCTGCTGCCCAGGCATGTAGGGCTGTTGGGGAGGCATGTTGGGGTCTTGTCCTGGAAGAGCGGTCATCATATTCTGCAAAAGAAGGTAACAGCAATCAGTCACAGTCTCCAAAATTTCCATTCCATATGGTTTTTGTAAGTCGGGAAGAACATCAGATCCGACACATACAGGTTGTAATGCAAGACACAACCTGCGATCTGATACAGTAAAACGTAAACATTATAAACACAGTAAACGTACCTGCATGCTGTATGGCTGGTAGCCCATGTAGGCAATACCGTTGGTGGGGGCAGCCTGGGACATCTGGGGCAAACTTTGAGCTTGAGAGACCACGTTCTACAAAAAGAACATGCAAGCATTCATGCCAAACTTTCAAATTAACTGTGTAACTCATTAAGTAGACTTGCTCTTCCTGAAAGAAATAACTGTGGAAGCCTGTTTTTGCTACTCTATAAAAAAAAAAAAAAAAGGTAATTTCAACTTTTTAACTCACAATTCTGACTATTTTACTCAGAATTGTGTGATAGAAACGTGCAATTATGACTTGTAATTGTGATGTATAAAGTCAGAATTTCAAGTTTATATTGCAATTCTGACTTTATAAGATGCAACTGTGAGTTATAAAGTCAGAATTGTGAGATATAGACAATTGTAAGAAAATAGTATTTTTTTCCTCAGAATTGGACTTTATAACTCGCAACTGCAAGTTTATCTCAATTCTGGAAAAAAAAGTCAGAATTGCGAGAAATTTTTTTTTTTCTTTTTTCTTTTTTTTATTTAGTGGCGGAAACGGGCTTTGGTGCTTGTAAAGCAGTAAAATAATATGAACATTTTAGGTTAATGTGAAGAAACATCTCCTGACCTGGTAGCCCTGAGTAGGTGTGGGCTGGTAGTTAGTGTAGGCAGGGGTGGTTGTGGGAGGGGCTTGTCCAGGGGCGGCTGGCTGCCCACTGGTGCCTGCAGTCTGATACATGTAAGCATTCACCATGTTGGGATCTAAAAGAGAGTGAGCAGAGAATCTATTAAATAAAAAAGTGCCACATTTGAAGTTGTTGTGGTTTATTCATTAAAGACAGAGGATGATTGGTTGACCTGTAGCTGACACAGGCATGGCCTGGTACGGGCCACCTGCAGCTGTCTGTCCGGGCTGGTTCATGTAGACTCCATGCATGGGCGATCCCTCCACTGAGCCAGCTGGACTGAACGTGCCAGGATAGCTGGGAGGGCCAGCGGGGGGATACACCACCCCTCCTGCCACGTTAGGAGGCAGTGACTGCAACTACAAGCACCAAACAGCACATTACAAATAGGGCTGCAACAACATATTGATAAAATCAAATGACAATCAATAATGAAAATAATTAACAACAAATCTGATTATAAATTAATCATGTCTTTACATTTTAAAATAATAGGGAGTTATGGGATTACTTCCATTCCATAAAGGATCATTCTGACATCAGACTGAAGACGCAGTAGAATGGGAGCACAATGATTCTGACTAAAATCAATATTTTGCTAAAATATGTCGTTTGATGTTAAATCAGAAAGCAGTCACTGTATAGAGACTGTTATTCTGGGAGTATACATTTTATATAATTACTGTTTAAATGAATGTGCGTGTTCATCCTGCTTCGTAGCAGTTAATATTTAGTCTGCAATTTGATTTTCCTCTAATATCAATTTTAGTTTAGTGATTTTAACTTCTATTTTTAAGTGGTACGCAATCAGTTTATATTATATATAAATTTATATTATTTATATTTAACACTTTTCACACATTATGTACAGAATAACCTACATGGATACGTTCACTATATTTGTTTACATAACCTTTGGACAACAAGGCACAAGTCATCCATCAACATTTTGCAAATAGTGTGTTAAAATTAGTTCATTTGTTAATTAAAATGTTCATTTTTTTTCTTTTTACATTTTTCATCTGATTAATTTATCTAAATAATTGTTAGTCTAATTATAACATGCAGATCTATGAGAACAGTTTTTGATAAATCCAACAATATAATCTTTTATCTAAAATACAAAATATTTACTATATATATATATATATATATATATATATATATATATATATATATATATATATTCACAATGACAGTCATTTAAAGTTAAACAATGAGAACACTGGAATGACTTTAATACGTTTTTGTATTAACCCTGAAGTGGTCATATTGTTAGACTAGTTTCATGATGCTTCACTTGAATATGATTCAATATTCTTGCTTGTATTAATTTAATAAACATGTTTTTGTTATTATTTAAAAATGTATTTGTACTTTTTTTTTAGCCATTTCAGATCATATGATCAAAAAACAGAGAAAAGAAACAAACAAACTTAGTTTAATATCATCCAGCCCTACAACTAATTTACAAATCTCAGTAAAAGCAAACTTTTAACTATTTATAAAGAAACCATAATTAACAAATACATAATGTGTGTAACATTCATCATGACTGATTCACTGATCGCTGAATGTGTCAAATGTGTGTATGTAGCAGTGCACACCTGTGCGTAAGGCAGAGAGAACGCAGGCATCTGTGCTCTCATCTGAATGGTGTGTTTCTGCTGCTCCAGACGCATCTGTCTCTCCTTCTCCTGCTCCTGCAGACGCTGGATTGCGAGCTGTCTTTGCATCTCCAGGTACTCCTGCAGTAAACAATCACTGTCAGCTTTCCCTCATCACATGATTCACAGGCTCAAAAGAAAAGCAACTTGCCTGTTTCTTCTGCCGCATTATCCCCAGTTTCTGGGCGAGCTGGATTTGTCTCTGTCTCTCTGCCTCCTCGGCAGCCCGTCTCAGCTTCTCCCTGTGCTCCTCTCTCAGAGCATTCAGTGCTGCCCGTGCATCACGCACCTGCGCCAGTTTGTCCTGAAGACCCTCATAGTACACTAAACAAGAGAGGAGACAACATTCATTCATAGAGGTCGACCGATATGGGTTTTTCTCTGGCTGAAGCCGATATTTAGAAATCAGGGCAGCTGATGGCCGATATGATGCCAATTTTATTTTTTCCCTTCATCTCATAAAAGAGAGTTTGAGTAAATTTATTATTGCAAGGTACAAGACAGTAATAATAGTAATAGTAGCCTAATTCATAGTAATAATACATGGCTCAAAACTTAAAGGGATAGTTCACCAAAAAATGAAAATTTGATGTTTATCTGCTTACCCCCAGGGCATCCAAGATGTAGGTGACTTTGTTTCTTCAGTAAAACACAAACTAAGATTTTTAACTCAAACCGTTGCAGTCTGTCAGTCATATAATGGCAGTCAATGGTCTCCACGGCTTTGAGTCAAAAAAACATACAGACAAAACCAAATTAAACCCTGCGGTTTGTGACGATACACTGAGGTCTAAAGACACGAAACGATCGGTCTGTGCAAGAAACTGAACAGTATTTATATCGTATTTTTTACCTCTGATCCACCGCAATGTCCAACTGTCCTGAGCGTGTTCACAACAACCGGCACATGACGCATCTTCTTCTTCTTGCTTTATGGCGGATCGCAGACTTATAAGTGCACTACTGCCACCTATCTCTCAAATGGACCAGTGACACTCCTAATTGAGATTGTAGATAGTGTCAATGGTCCATTTGATGGTCCAGGTAAAAAATGATATAAATACTGTTCAGTTTCTTGCACAGAACAATCGTTTCGTGTCTTTACACATCAATGTATTGTCACGAGCCGCAGGATTTAATTTGGTTTTGTCTGTGTATGTTTTTTTGACTCTCAAAGCCATGAGTCCCATTGACTGCCATTATATGACTGACAGACTGCAACGGTTTGAGTTAAAAATCTTAATTTGTGGGCGATCTATCCCTTTAAGCACCTTCTCAAAACAGTTCTGAAGCATGCTTTTTTGTTTGTTTGTTGATAGACACCAGTGTTTCCCACAGACTTGCAAATGCAAATTCATTCTCTGCCAGCAGGAGGCGCTGTGTGAGCCAGAGATACAGTGGCTGTAATCGAGTAAGTGCTGCACTCACAAATGCAACTTTATCAGGCATTACAGGAAAGACAAAATGAAAATGATATCAAAGCTTTTCTTAAGACGGTCGCTTCTTTTCAAAGATACATTAATGTAAAAACACCCGTGCTGCATCTATTTATGGCGGTCAGTTTTGAAATTGTGACAAGCCGCCACAAATAAATCAATGTATAGGAAACATTGGACACTGCTACGAGTCAAATGGCCATAATCTAAGTGGTAATAAAAATAAAAGAATTCACATATTACACAGCCTGCTGCTCATAACTGCTTAAGAGTGCACTGGCCACGAGCGATGACATCGTGGAGGCTACTGTCGGACACACAGACACATTTAACGAGGAAAGTCAACGTGCATGTTATAATCAGCCCCAAAGTTTCGTCTAAATTGTTTCTACTTTCACATGCAAATTACTTGTTGCATTTATGAATATGATAAGCACGGTCAGTATCAATTCCAGTAGGACAAAACTTAATTACACTTTCGTCTGTTTTGCCTGGCCATCGTTAGCTGAAGCTGTGTGTGAACAAACCACGGCTGCAGAGTGTGAGCTGCTCCGTCTCACACGCATCCTCAGAGGGAGAGAGGTTCTCCGGTACAGCGTTTCACAGCAACACTTAGCTGCCCGCAGATGCGCCAGCCAATAAATCAGCCTAATTTGCAGCACAATCGGCCGATGCCAATTAATTAAAAAATGCCAAAAATCGTCCGACCTCTAATTTAAAACCTTCAGTAGTGTGTAATGTTTTGATCCAAATGATTGTTTTGCAAAATGTAAATTGAATTCTAATTATTTAATAGCAAATCAAATGTGGTGTTTTTCACTATTTGGCATTAATGAATTAATACAGGAGGTTTTCTATGCACACAGGAAAGACCTCACTAACTGATAATGAAATTATGATTTGATTATTTTCATTCGCAATAATTAACGGTTTTATTGAACAGTTGTTGCGGCCCTTGATTAGATCACAACATGTTTTGGACCCCATTTACACTTATATTTAGCACTGTATGTCAATGCTGATACCAGGTGGACACGGGCTTGAAACACAAACATGTACACGTGACTCACGTCTCTTTTCATCCAGCTGATTGAGTACTTCCAGCAGCTGTGGGTGCATGTTGTTGATGGACTGGAAGAGAGAGAGCACAGCGCTGTCGTTGGTGATGCTGCGGCCACGCAAGTGGTTGCTCTTCATTCGGTTAAGGAAAGTGGTGACTGCGTTCTGCAAGGCCTTCAGGAACTGCTCATGGTTCTCCTCAGATTCTCCATTCTGATACTGCTGCTGAAGAGAAAGATGCAAGACATTCAGTGCAGAACATGATTTAACAATTTTCTTGATTATCCATTTCCAGTGCTCCAGGTACCTCCACTATGTTGATGGGCTGGACCGGAGTGTGGCTTTCCACTGGTTGGCTGATTGGCACGGGCTCAGCCAGTGAAACTGGAGCAGGAGCAGAGGGGGTGGGACTCTTGCGAACCTCTTCCTGTTTCTTCTCCCAGTAAGTTCTGTTTAGGTAACGAGCCAGCTGAAAATATAGAAAATATTATTTAAATACAATGATTGGGTTTGTCATATACTACCATTCAAAAGTTTTGGGTCTTTTTTTGTGACTGCTTAAAAAAAAAAAGAAAAAAAAAAAAAAGGTTTGTACTGATAAAAATCATTGCCTTTTTTAAAAATGAAATAAAAATATATGCTTAAATACTTATTCAAAAGTGACAGTAAAGACAAAAGATTTATATTTCAAATAAATGCTGCTTTTGATCTTTCTTAATTATGAAATAATACTGAAAAAATGGGTCATGAATGGTAATAATAATTTAAAAATTTGAAATTTAAAATCTGCCATGTAATGATGCTGAAAATTTGCATCACAAGAATAAATTAAATTTAAAACATAGAAACAGTCATTTTAAATTGTAATAATATTGCATATTACTGTTTTTTTACAGTATTTTCAATCAAATAAGTGCACCCTTGGTGAGCATAAGAGATTTTCAAAAGCATTTTTCTTTTCTTTTTTTTTTAAATCTTACATTTTAAAATGTTTTTTGAACAGCATTGTACATAATTACATTAGATTATTGAAATTTACTGTAATAAAACAAAAAAACTAAATTACATAAACTATTTGTGAAGGAACTATTCCTTTAAAATGATTGGTTTTTCACCTCTGGATCCACGTCTTCAGCCGATGGAGCTGATGAGTTCTGAAAGGTAAAAAGAGAAACAATTTACCCACTAAAGATGAATTTAGACAAGGTGTTTCAATTAATAACTTGAATGTTTCTTACCACGGTAGAGGAGTAGAGAGTGCTGACAGGAGGGGCAGAGGAAGTCACAGGGGTGGGATCGGCTTTGGGGTACACAGAGTAAGTGTTCTTCTGTCTCTGTAAACAAACACATTCATCATGCGACCCCTTATTTATGCTGACAGAACAGCTGGCTTACAGATGTTAGACATCGTACCATCCTCTCCTTCTCCTCTGCCTCACTCTGAGACAGTGCGATGGCCAGCTGCAGCTCCTCTTCCTCCTGCAGCGCAGCCTCATCTCTCTTAGGAGGCATCTGTGGAGCAGAGCAGCAAGAGGAGGTCAAGAAGAAAACAACAGGAAGATGAGGAGAGGGCGCTATACACATTTTGATTCAATTATTTTGCGTTATCTTTTTTAAAAACAATATTGGCTAATAATGGATTTTATAGATTAATAATTAATAATGAATAATTAGTAAGGGGTCAAATCATTGGCTTCCACTGATTCGGACAAAACAAAATTAATTAATTAAAACACACCAACACTGATACTGATATGATCACTGAAATTGTGTGCATCTATATTAAAGGTGAAGAGCGTAATTTCTACACTATTAACAGCACCAAATGAAACTGCAATTTGTCTGCTTGCCTGACATTACATTGTCTCTACCATTGGTGTGAAACTGATTAATTGTTATGAATATACACTACTGTTTAAAAGTCTGGAGTAAGATTTTTTTTTAATAATAATAATAATAATAATAATAATAATAATAATAATAATATTTTGTTCAGCAAGGATGCAATAATTTGATCTTATACTACCAGGCCGTTGAATGCTTGAATCTGATTGGCTGACGAACGTTCTAAGGCATGCAATTATTTTCAGGGAAACGCACGGCGAACGTAGTTCCAGGCGGTCAAGAGCTGCATTACATGACCATATAACTTCGCCATATGATTTCTGTTATTTCAAAGGTCTTACAACAGCAAAATAACCAACACCAACAACGACACTGGCCAAACAAATAAATATAGTAATCAAAATGATAAAAACGACAGATCAGGTCCGTGTTTTTGCCACAAAATTACACTTTATTATGTACGGAAACAACATACTCTTTCTCCCGCTCTCTCTCCCTCACAGCTGCACACACATAACAGTTTGCACACACACTAACATACATCGCGCTAATGTTGTTAGCGCTAGTCTGACAATTTTATCAGTAAACAACTTAAAAACTACATGACTTCTCACAAGCGAGGGAACAACAACGGCGCTGTTCGTGAACAAAAGGAACTAAGTTTCACTATAACTAGAGACATTGCTGCCGAACACTATTGAGAGACGCACAGAGGTAATTCTCTCTCTCTCTCTCTCTCTCTCTCTTATAACTTAGTTATTAACTGTATTAACTGCATTAATCTGTTATCAACGGCTCAAGCCTCCGTTACTAGGTTTAAAATGACGTTTTGGAATTAGCAACGGAAGCGCTGGATGAGATGCAGAAGAAATAATCCTATTCACAACAGCGATTTAAGTAGAAATACCGGACGAATGCCTTGAAATATATCATCTGATCGATGTCTTGAGGTGTGGCAACCGTAGTATAAGCGGAATAATCGACTTCGGTCTGTTGAATTATTAGAAAACTTATGCACACCCGAGGTGTAACGGCCACGATGCGAATCACCACCTCGGGTGTGCATTACATTTTTAATTATCCAACGGCCCGTCGTCAATTATTCCTTACAAATATGATAGTAAAGACATTTTATTTTTACAAAAAACTAAAAATCTATTACAAATAAATATTCATTTCTATTCATCAAAAATAGTAAGAATAGTAAGAAGTATTACTAATAGTAATAGTGCAGTATTTATAATAGTAAGAAATACTTTATGAGCATCAAATCAGCATATTAGAATGAAAGATCATGTGACATTGAGGACTGGAGTAATGATGCTAAAAATTCAGCTTTGCATCACAGGAATAAAATACATTTTAAAATATATTAGAATAGAAAACAGATGTTTCAAACTGTAAAAACGTTACTGTATTTTCAATCAAATAAATGCAGCCTTGATGAACAAAGAGACTTCAAACTCTTATCATATTATAATGAAATTAACGGCTCCTACAACAGCCAGCTGTTTTTTCAGTAATTCTATTTGGTCATACTAGTGACACAGAAATGATACACTTCACCTTTAAATACAGCGTTTATTACTGATTGGAGTCGGATTGATGGTAAGCACACAAACTAGACAATAATATGTGCTCTCACTCATGAGCCTCAAAATTGCTTTGCATTCAAGGTCCAAATAAACTTGTGCGTGAATGATAAACTATTGCTTTATTGTCCGTTTCAACAAATTTGGTGGCATGCTTCATAATTGTGACGCCCATGAGAGTGAGCCCTCTATGAAATGCAACTACTTACTGATTCGGTGGGCACTACCTGAGACTGCTGGGACAGAGGGCTGGTCAGGTACTCAGGGGGAAGCTCGGACTGCCCAGTGCTGGCGGCCTTCCCTTCAGCTTTCCTAGGAGGGGGAGAGAGGGAGGGGTGGCTGGTGAGGAGGAGGGGTTAGGAGACACACACATCCTGGTAAATCTCTGGGGGTCAGCAGGCTTATGAACATGAGAAACCCAAGGGACAACTCCAAGATGATATTACACAGATATAAAGAAATCCTCTGACAAAAGATGGGGGAAAAACAAAGCTGCCTTTCTGTCTAATGCCTACATCAGCTGCAGATGGGTCACAAATGACTGATTTGGGACAAACAGCATCTATATAGTACAATTAAAAAAAAAAAAATTGAAGTCATTAGAAAAACAAATGTTTTTGAAAAGTCTCTTGTCCCACCAGGATTTTGCAGAACTTTTTTTCAGATTTTTTCAAAATTTGCAGCAATGCTTGATCTTTTTGTTGTTGTTTTGCAATGAAAATATACCACAGACAACACTATTCCTTTTCTGACCTCAAGATCACGTGTAAACTATTTTCATTTCTATTTAAATTTGTCTAAATGTAAAAGATATATTTATATATAATTATTATTTTTGACTAATTGTTTAATTATTTCAGTCTTTACAGGATTAATAACAAGTTCATGTCATCACACGACGTGTCTAGGCCCAAAATCTTTGTGGGAAATAATATAGAAAAATTGCAAGCTCCTCTGAACATTTTGGATTTTGCTTGATTAAATTTTGTGAAACTTCTGAAGGGACTGATTAAGTTGATCGAAACAAATATAGCAAAACAATAATATTGTCAAATGTGAAATATTATTAATATTATTGTACTTTAAAATGTAATTTATTTCTGTTCCAGCTGTATGGAGATTCTTTAAAACAATAAAAAAAATAAAATAAACACAAAATAAGTACTTGTCTTTTTTACATATACTCACTTGTTGAGAAGCTCGAAGCAGGGCTCACACACACGCACCTCCTTCTCAATGCCAAATTTGGGAATGGTAGAGTACTTAGAAGAGCACTTCCCACAGAAAATCTGCCCACATGCCCTGCAGTGGTGCTGAACGAAGAGTCACCAGCAGTTATGCATCAGAAAACTGCCTTATATATGGTACTTCATAAACATGATATAGATAGATTGTCAAAGAAGCAATATGTACCTTTCGGGTCATAACACCAAACTGAACCCTACATCTATGACACTCCTCAGCATCCACCCAATCAGGAGCCTGGAAGAGAAACACGACAAACCTATGCCAAACCAAACATCTCAGAGTGCACAAAACATACTTCATTTACTCAACAGTTATTCTCACCCTTTCAGCTGCAAACATGGCATCACTTTCCTTGAATTCTGGGAAGACATGACCTAAGCAAGTAGAAGCAATTGTTTTTCTTTCAAAAGTTTCACAGCTTGACATCTTATTTTTACTGACATTTAAAAATGAATCATGTATTTTTGCTATTAAATTGTGTAATGTATTTCATGTTTACGAATCTGTGTAAAGCCTTACCTTCCACCTTCATGATCTGATAGGTGTCCTGGATGACTTTGTACTTGGGCTCGTTGCGGAAGGCGTGGGACCAGGCCTGAATCAGATATAGGATCTTGGTCTTCACGTTCGGTTCGGTTTGTTTCTAAACACAAAAGTGTCCCATTCTGTCAGTGACGACTTAAAAACCAATATCTCAGCTGTGAAGTCAGAACTCAGAAGTTGTCTAACCGGTTAGTAAAGAAAAAGAGAGCGAGAGAGAGAGAGAAAACAGAAAAATATCTAGTCTCTTTTTGACCACCTCAAAACCTTATCCGTGATTTTTAAATCTTAGAAAGCAAACGAAATCCAACAACAGTGTGCTGTTTCTGTACTTTCCTCAGCCAAATAAACATGTGACGATGACAGAATCAGGAAGTACAGTCACTGGGTCTGACCCACTTGGAAAGATCATAAAGGGAGGGCCAAAGACAACCCTTAAAGCAACAGTCACAGATTATAGGTGAAGTTGAGCAGAAATCACCTTGAACAGCTCCTTCAGCTCTTCCATTGTCTGCTTACTGGCCACTTCATCATGAACCGTCTGGCCACAGTTCTTCACCACTGACTCCAGGACCTGTTGACAAGCAAATGCTAACTTGCACACATGACCCTGACTGATCGAGGCATAATACAAAAACTTTATACTTTATACTATAGACCTTTTTCTGAACGCGGAAGTCTCCCCCGATTAGAACGGTGCTTTACATTTCTGGTTTCTAGTCACATTTACATATTTTCAGAGCCGATAATATAATGTGAAACCTATGAAAGTAATTAAAAAAAAATCATGTGGCGCCATTGTTTCATCACTTTACAGTGTCGCAATGACCGTCTTTTTGCAGTAAAGGACCAGTCATAGTTCAATAGTGGGAAGATGACATAAAGCGACACGAGGTTAAGCTGCATTGAAAACAGATGAGTGATACAGCTCCCGATCGGGGTGAAGTTCATGGGATTTTGTACACAGAATGATAAAAGCAAACATTATTTTAACATATATTATTATTTCACACTCAGTATTTTAACTTAAGCGCTGCAAGCCATGTATACAGTGCCTGACAAGACAGATTTTCGGATACGCAAAACAAGTACTTTAAAGGATTTCCTTAGCTTACTGCCGTTACTGTGGCAGCCAACAACAGCACAGCAACCCTCCGCACATTTTTATATGTAGTTATATTGAAAAAGTTTCAATTCAGTCTATCTTTTTTTTTATCCCGTTTTAACAGATTTCTATGGAGACTGGAACACGAGAGCACCCAAACGGAAGTTAGAATCCATCATGGCGGTTACTCAGGAAAAAGGTCTATACAAAAACTTTGTAGAAACTCAACATTAAGTAATTAGGTATACGAGTTAAGGCCTTTCATACCAAGGACAAAAACTATAATGATTATGTAAGAATAGGGAAGTCCACACCACAACTATACCAATAACAACACAGAGGAACAATACCATTGGAATCACTTAAAAGTTTTATTTTAAATGATACAAACAATGACAGCCAGTCAGAATCCCCATGACTTTAAAGAACAAGTCACAGATAACAAAAGTGCAGTGTGAGCTGATTGTGAGCTGATAGTGAGCTTTGGTGTCTTTCTATTACATAGAATTATTACTTGGTTTTTTAGTCATACATAGTCTGTACTGTTATTTACAGTACTATTTCATTATTTAACCATTATTATATTTTATTATTTATTTAAATCTATTTTGTATTATTTATTCATTTTAATATATTTTGTTTAATTTTTTTATCATTTTTATTATTTAATTTTATTTATTTTTTTCCCACAATTTATTTTTACTTTTTGTTGTTGTTGCTTGAAAGCCCCTGGTCTACAGTGCTCTATATATGTAGATTAACTACACTTACCTCAAGAGCATAGAGCGCGACATGTGGATTTTTGTCATTGAGTTTTTTCTTGATGGCACCAATCGCATATTTTGCCCTGGTGGCAGGAAATAACAAAACAGTATATAAGGAAGTCAAGGCCATATTTATCACAACACATGACTGACATGCAGTCAAATTAGACAATGTTTTCTCTTACTGCGTATCGCCTTGCCGAATGAGGTCACATATCTGCAGAATGGACTCCCAGTCTGTCTCCAGCAGCAGCTGACTTGTAGCCTTATCTGTCAAGGATTGGAAGAGCGCATTTTTATCATCAAGTGGTATGAGTATCTATTCTATTCTCTAGAATTAGATTAAAAAATGTGTGTACACAGGGCCGTCCTCTGGGCGGTGCAACTGGTGCGGTCGCACCGGGCCCTGCACTGTGAGGGGGCCCCACGGCGAACGGGGGCACGCGATCAGTTGTTTTCCGCATCTCACAGAGCGTTCACAGTGAATGCAGTGAACTCCTTTACTGTATATATACTGTGAGTTTAGCACACATCTGAGAACTCAACGGCCACCAGTTACACTTTTCACATCAGCATAATTCTGAACATATTAATGGGCAAATGCTTACAGCATTTCACAAGATTTGTAACAAGACACGTTTGTAAACGTGTTTTCCCTGAATCTGGAGTTTTCCGCCAAAATAAAAGCTCATAGGTTTATCTCTTGCAAGCAAGGATTAAAATTAACAGACACACACCGAAAAAAAAATACTGTACAGGCAGAACAGGCTCACTGTTTAGTGGAAGTAAAATATAAATATTGGAAAGGAGGGTTTATATTAATGTATTTCTGAAGGGAACTGGCTTCAGAGAAGTTTCGATGACTTTTTCTCTTCTCATCACTGTTGTTCCATAAGCTCCCCCTGCTGTCAGAGAGTGAAATTATTTGTTGTTTTATGTAGGTTTTAGCACAATTTCACTGACTCAGACCATTCTGTTTTTGCTTCAAATGTTGAAATGGTATAATCAAATGTAAATAAAAAAACTGCTCATGCTACATGTGTGTAGCATCTTTGTTTGCATTATGATTAAAACGCAGTGGTTGATTCTAATTTCAAATGGCATTTTTTTAAATTATAAGGCTAAATATGTTTATTTGTTGTAGTAGCAGCAACTGCAAAAACAGTTTCATGGCCAGGGAAAAAAAATATTTATAGCCGGTAAATTTTCTCAAATCACCAGAATATTTTGTTTGTATCGTGATTAAAATGGCAGATGTGGCAACAGGTTAATTTTAGGCCCTGCTTGCAAGTGTAGAAATTAGGACAAAAGTACTGCAATTTCTCCACTTTAGAGTAAGGTAAAATAATATACCTGTGAAAAACTTATTTTCATTTATTTTACAGTGCAATTGTTTTTCAATATATGGCTATTACTGTCATAGGAATAATAACAAAATTATTACTATTATTGTTGTTATCATTATATTCTAATTTGTTTGGCTTCCAGATTCACCGGTGTGAGTGTAATTTAGACTGAGACACTACATCACAACTAAAAAGAGGATTGAGTCCCCTTTAAAACTCAAGTACAAGTCATTTCACCAGCATTTTTCTTTGTTTATTTTGCACATTGAACCTATGTTGGAGCTCTTAATTTTGAACTCTCAAAGTGCACCAGATAGAGGAATTTAACTGTAAAATGTACAAAATTAGGCAATTAAGTAACTAGGTATACGAGTTAAGGCATTTCATACCAGGAACTGGTGTGTTTAACAGGAAGTTACTGTTATGTGGTAAACCTAAATACAAATGGGCCAAACCTCTGTACACAGCAGCACTCGATTACATGAGCAAACAGGAACAACCCCCCGTGACTAATGGGAATACTTTCACAATCTTCAAATTACATTTTTATTAAAGGTGTGAGCAACTGAAAACATGAATACTCATATGAAGTGCCACGACAATGTTTACAGCCTGTGTCTCATTAAGGGTGCGGTATAATTGCCTGCTTAACAGCGAGATTTGGCAAAGACAAACACAACGTAGCAGTTACTTGTTAACGACTACAGACACACAAGAAAAAGTACACAAAATAACGTTGCTTATGTTATTTGTAGCTTGTGAAAAGAGGCCCGAAAAATAGCTTTAGCTCCGATGTGCTACTAACTAGCATACGTAAAATAATCGATTTGTCAACTACAGATACAACACTATACGGTTTAACTGAGAAAGATGTTCGCGATGTCATGTTTAAGTCACTGGTGTCCTGAAGCTCCGGTGGGAAATATAAAAACAATAGACGTTAAATGCTAACGTTCCCGTGACTGTTCAAACTGTGCTAGCGTTAGCATTAGCACATTTCATCTATGTATTAGCGATTCATCTGCCCGTCAGTCGAAATAAACACTAAAAACATGAAGTTTAACACATACCCAACAGTCTGTCAAACGTTCCGCCGCCTTTGCCCATTTCTGATCTCTGTTATCGGGACGCTCGGTGTCTGTTTTGCTGTTGTTCACCTGTGTGAAAAAGCGAGTTTCACTGCCGGGTGACCCGCGCATGCGCGGACGACATGACGCAAATAAGTCCAAGTGACAGTAACATTATTGATCTTTAGATATGTTTTCATTTTTTTTCATGTATATAATGTAGGCAATGCAGGTTATTTTATTATTAATTGCATTATTGGCCATTTTAGTGCTATCAAAACAACACAAATGAATGCTGATCAATAGTGGTTTATTGAGAATAAGCAGAAAATTCGAGTGTACCAGTCATTGCATTATTTACACTGTGTATTTGTTGCAAACAATGCCATATCTTCAACTCTCTTTGCATTTGTAAGTACTGTGAAAGAGTAGCACTTGTCTCATATGTAAAAAAAAAAATGGTGCCAACCACACTCCCCTTAGGTTCCTTTATCCCTTTATACTCCAGCAGTCAAGACAACAATAACCACTTTTCTATATCTTACAACCCCGGATTTTCACTCGTAGCATTAGGTCATATATGAGTCACTACCTGGCGCAGTAGACAATGCAGCTATTGTAAATGTTGTGCTGTGGTACAGCATACAGTGGTATTGTACTGCTGTCTATAGAAGCAGCCCCCATAACAACAGCCAGAGATGCTCAGAGAGTCAAGACAACGTGAGCCAAGAATGGCTTCATTTGGCCTGAACTGTTTACATGAGTTGGAAATCGAGGTTCATCTCAAATTATGTGTATCAGATATTGTGTAAATCCAGTTAATGACCTTAAAAAAGTAGGATTTATTTACTGTATTATCTCTGTATTATCATATTTTTGTATTATTTATTCATGTTCATGGTGTTCCAAACCTATATTAATATATACAAAAGCAGATATTTTGAGAAATATCACTGTTTTGTTTTGTTTTTTTTGTCCATACAATGACAATTACTGGGGTCTAATGGTGTTCAAATATCTGTTTTGTGAAGACAGTAAGTCATACAGATGTAGAGAGGCATGAGGGTGAGCAAATTTAAATAGCAGTTTGGATTTTGGGGTGAATAATCCTTTTAGGGACAACTATTTTTAAGTTATACCTTTCAGATAGTTTAAACATTTTAATATGTTCAGTATGTTAGCATCTTAAGTTCACATAAAAAAAGAAAATTCTGTCATAAATTTTTGAGCACCACATCATTCCAATACCATAAGGCAATATTTATTTTATAAACACAAATGAATATATTTTAAATGAAACCTGAGAGATTTCTGTCCTTCCATTTAAAAGTCCACACCACTAAAACTTTGACAATTCAAAATTTCATAAAGACTTTTTAAAAGTAATCCATATGAACGAATTAATCCAAGTCTTCTGAGAAAAAAAAAAACAAAAAAAAAAACATGATCACATGATGAACACATTTAATTTAGTCTTTTATTCACATATAAACATTGATAAATGCACATACACAGAACACATCGAATATGGTAAACCGTACTTGTTTGACGCACCAGAACCAATGAGCTTTGATCTTGTGTGTCACACAAATACATTAAAGCTTTTGCAAAAACTAAGATTTCTTCAATGTCTTAGAAACGTTTAGAAGTGTCAACGATTTTGTGTAATTCCCTTCAGTGGAGGGACAGAAATGTCTCAGGTTTTATTAAAAAATATATTCCCTTTGTATTTCAAAGATTAACAGAAGACAGAAGAAAAATGATGACAGAATTTTTATTTTTGGTGAACTATCCCTTTAACTAACATGTGTGACATCAGCAGTCATCTTCATAAACAGACAGACCTCTAAAAATTCAGAAATGACACTATAAAGGATTTAAGGTTTTATTACTGAATAACATAATAGACAAATACAGAGATAGACAGACTTATGAGTGGACATTAGAGGTGGCAAGGAAACTTGATTTCACATTTCTATTCACTGCCTCCATCAGACTACAGAAATATTCTGAATGATAAAAAATAGATTAAAATTAACTTGAATCTATCACAATGGGAAACTCTAGCAGAGAAGGCTTCCGGGGACTGGCGTGTCGCTGCTGGTCATTAAACATAACCTTTGACCTGAGCTGGTCCCCCCGCTCGACGTGGGCTGCTCTCGCCGCTGCTAAATGTAGGAGAAGAGGGAATCCCAGGGGGATTGGACCCTGCGTAGAGGAGCGATCCACCGATCAAGAGCAAAGCCGAACCCCCCCAGCCCAGGTAGAGTGCGGGGCCAAGCTCACGTTTGTGAGGAGCCGCCACATAGGGGTCATAGAAATCCCTGATGATGGAATGGGCTGTCCAGCAGACAGGTACGAGGATGAGGAACCCCGCGATGACAAAAAGCACGCCGGACACTCGTGCCAAGCGCGCTTTGAGGCTTGGGAGGCCCACGCACTCTGTGCACTTGATACCCAGAACACCGAGTGTGAGCGCCAGGGTGCAGATGAGCAAAGCAAGAACCGTCAAACCACGGGCGGCCTTCATGTCACTAGGAAGAGCCAGAAGGCTGTCATACACCTTGCACTGAATCTCCCCTGTGCTCTGCCAGATGCAATTCATCCACAGGCCCTCCCATGTGATCTGCGCTGTTACAATGTTGTTTCCGATGAAGGCGGTGACCCTCCACATGGGCAGGGTGCACACCAGGAACCCGCCCACCCAACCTATGATGGACAGGACCAGGCCGAGCAGCTGCATGCCGGTAGTTGCCATGGTGAATCTTTTCCAAGAATGATCACTTAGAAGCGTCCGATGGATGGCAGAGACAGAAACCTTCGATACACTTCAAAGTCCTTGAGAATTGCGAAGACAAAGTCCTTGCAAAGTGAGTTCCAATTATGGAAGAGCGTAGACTTTAGTGGACCTAAAGATTGGAACAAATGAATGCAAATTAGTTACATAAAGTTACCGTATGTTGTTAGAGTATATAAACTAAATTTCTAAATTATTAATGGCCTTAAAACAGTCATGTAGAATCTTGCTCCTGGAGGACCACCATCCAGCTAAGTGTAGCTCTATCCTTAAATAAACACCTGATCCCGCTACTCAAAGTCTTCATGATCACTGTAAACGTCCAAGCACGTGTGTTGGAGATGAACTCTGTAGGAACATGGCCCTCCAGGAGCAGGATTGGACAAACTTGTCTTAAAGAGAAGTTATGGGCTCAAGTTAAGCCAGGTGTTTCCAGTTCTGCACCTGGAGGGCCAATGTCCTGTAGAATTTTGTTCCAACTTCCTAAATCACACCAGTTTCTATCAATATTTAAGACCTTGATTAGTTGGTGCAAGTGTGTTTAACTGGGGTTGGAAGTAAGGTTTGTTTGAAGGTTGCCCTAGAGGAGCTCTTAGGACATCCCTGGGTTAAGCACTATCGACAGCATTTGTGGCATACTCTGCAAGAAAATGTGCAAAATGTGCTTGTCACAGGGGTAGTACCCTGAAAGGGACAGCTTTGTTTCTTATCTACTCATAACAGATGCATTTAAGTACCTTAGAGTACCCGTGAGGTACTACTATGAACTGTTTAGAGGTAGATAAGGCACAAACATGTCCCTTTCATGGGACTATCTCAGTGACAAGCTATTGTACCCCTAAAGGTACCATTTTCACTTTTTTTTTTTTCTCTTCTCAGATCATTTCATTTTGTTTTAAAATGGACAAAAGGACAAAGGGCTTAGAAATGTGAAGCTCATGTTTTTGTTAATGTACTTACTGTATGTGTTATTCAGTAAACCTGTATTATGTGAACTGACTGTTGCCTAAATTGACGTTGTGCTGGAACTACTTTTTTTCAGGTGGATGAAAGTCTGGTTATTTGTTTCGGAGATCATTCCTGTTATTTGAATATTTTTTTGGTCCAGGTAAAAAGCCACTTTCTGGTATTAACTCACATGTCGTTTGCCTGATTTAGTGGTACTACATGGTTATGACGTTGAAGATGAAAGATTAGATTACAGAAAGGTCAGCAAGTCATTAATCACACTAGTCGCATGTTAACAAGTGTAATGTTTAATGCTGCCCAAACTACACAACTTCCAAAGTCATTGGATTCCTGTTGTTTTCACACTAACTGTCTGTCATTGCTCAGCTCTTTTCCAGTCAAAACACATTTCATTTGGCAGGATCTGGAGTCACAGACAGATCTATCTCTCAGGCATCTGCAATGTAAATTCTTCAGATCGTCATGTGAACAAGCACCTATTTGCTTTCGACTTCAGGCTTTTGCCAACGATCTCCATTAACTTGTGAAAATCAAGACTTAAACCTTGTAGTATAAATCCACCATATGTCTTGTAAACTGTTTATTTTATTGTTTACTACCTGGTCCTGTGTGGTTCTATTGTATCGTACCATGATGTTTTTAATACATTTCTGTAGTAATCGACATTATGCCACAAAATGCTGTTTATGCAGTTTAACTTGTAACCCAGAACATTCCTTTAAATATTCATGTGGTTTTATACATAAATATTTGGGCACTGTTATGTACAGTGAGCATTACTAGATTCCCTATACATCCAAGAGAATGGGCTCTTTTCACACTGTGGTGGGTGTAGAGCTACGCCTGGTGGGGTGAGTGGATTATCTCAGAAAAACATGAGGAGCCACTGGACACAAGAAGCTTTCTTTCAAACATTCAGAGTGGGCCAAGCAGACTTGAGTCTGTTTATGTCAGTTCTGAATGCTGCTGTAACAGTGCTGCATAAGCATTTAGCTTAAAGCATAAACATCAAAAACACACGTTTAAAAATAGCTTAGACAAAGTTATTTACTGAACCAAACTTCAGATTTTCATTATAAATGACTGAAATTGTTGTTACCTGATGGACGACAATGAGGTCTCTGAAGTTTAACTCCTTCCACAGTCACTCATCTGCTAATCCTCCACCTTCTTGGGTTGGGTGCCTTCGATCTGAATGCAGAGCTTGACCCAAAATGCCATAAACCTGTGATGGAGGTGAGACCTATAGATTCAGACCTCTGAAGAGGCTCAGCTTGGGTGAATGTCTTTTGGGTTGTAAGTTTCAGAGGCAAGGACAGGAGTGAAGTGCTGCCCTCTGGGATGCCAGCTCGGGTCTGTGTAGCGGTGGGCAGAAGCACGCGCTTATGTGCGCGTTCGTGTCAGTGTGTGAATGCGTTAATGTGTCTTGAGTGTGTCTCCCAGTGCCTGGTGTACCAGCACAATGACTCGCTGTTCTCTCGCCCTCGCGCTCCTCCATCCCCAACCCAAGCCATCCATCTAGTCCTCTTTTTCATCCTTCGCCTTCTTGTTCCTTGAAGTGAATTCTGTCGTTTCTTACTACCTTTCATTCAGTTTTGCTTTCATGAAGTTCACAGAGCGAATACAAGTTACGTCTTACTTTCATGTCTCATGACAATGATTTGTGACTAATATGTGTAAAGTTATAAATAACATTTAAGGAATAAATAAGTAACAAAAGTACAATTATAGCTAATGTACATTTTGGTTTTATCATAACCTAAATAAATTGTAATAATATCAAAATTTCACCACCATGATGCTGCAGTGTTGTGGGTTGCTCAAGTGATCTGAGCGTTTCTTAGCATGTTGCTATGTGGTCCCTTCTGAGAAAGTAGTACACTTTAGCATACTTTTAAAAAGATTTTAAAAAACGATAATTAAATTATTGTTACTTATAATTAAATGAATATTTATTATAGTTTAAATTAATATTAAATGCATTTAGTCGATGCAGTAGTACATCTTTATACTGTATATCATTTCATAATTATCGTCTTTTAAATATGGTTAATCTTTACTGCCGAGCATATCAGTCAAGGTAAGCTAAAATATACTTTAATGTAATTTCTATTGAAAGTCATGTATTTAAACATATTTATAATTGCACATTTGTAATGACAAAGCTGCAATTTAGTACAATTAAAATATATTAACTTTAAAAGTAATATCAAATAACACACAACATTTAAATTATAATAAAGTGCTTTAGTATGTTAGTCAACACATCAAAGTAAGTGTACTTTAACGCTTCACAAAAGATTAAGAAAAGATAAAACATAAGGATTTAAAATGTATATTAAAGTCAAACATTTAATTTGACATGTTTACAAACTGCACTTTTTAAAAAAAGTGTTACATAAAACATAATCATAAAACTGTACGCTCTTTAAGAACACTTACTACAAGTTGCCTTTTTTCATTAATATTATATTATTTGCAAGATAAGTTTTTAGAAAATATATACTTTTAAGATTTGAAGAATACTAAGTGTACTTCTTTTTCACAGGGGATTGACAGGATTTTTATTATTATTATCATTTATCAGCTCAATTGTAAGTCTAATCGCTTAAAAACAGTCTACCTCTCCTGAAAAAAATCGGACAGTTTGAGGTATCATTCATGCTTGTAGTGTAGTACTAAAAAAAAAAATAACACATTAACACATAAAAGGTTTTAGCAAGCACCAGTAATAAATAAAAAGTTATTTTTGTAATAATAATAATAATAATGATGCAATTAATTGCATCCTATGATGGCAATGGTAAAGAAAGAGAAGGGGCAGTAAGATCTAGCATATTGTTTCAGATGCTGCAGCAGCTGCTGCTGATGATAAGGGGAGCAGTGTTCTTTTCCCCGTGGGGTCGTCCCGGGCTGAAGATGGGGTGGAGCTTATCTGTGAAAGTATCTTTGAAAGTGTAGATATGAGTCCCGGTATCCAAACAATAGAAAGACACACGTCCCTCCTCAAAGTCCAGGTAAATAGACAGTCTTTTGGGTTTGTGACTGAGGCTGAAGAAAGTTGGAGGGGATGTGTTACCAATGTATTGGGTGCCATTCTTTAAGCTAAGCATCCAGAAGCCGTTGGCTGGACAAATTGTGAATTTTCCCTTTCTGTTGACAGATTGTTTGGCTACTCCCAGATCCCAGTCAGTCTTGTCTCCAACCTCCACTTCCCAAAGGTGCTTTCCATGGCTAAAGGCTTCCTTGGATATTACGTTAGCCACCCGGTCAAACCTTTTGGGGTTTTCTGGGACTTCTTGTCGCTTATTCACATGTCTAACCTCCTTCCTGTCCTCAGAGATGTAGAGGTAAGCGTGAGCTGTCCGAGGATTCAAATTTACATCAACTGAAATGAAAGACGGACGATTAGCTTTCCAGCGAAAACAACGACAGAAAACAAACTCTATAAAAAAACATACATAAATGTACAATGAAAACACACCTGAGTATTTCTGCAGTCTCTTCAGTTCTGAAAAATAATTGCACATGAAACATAAATGGCAGAAAAGTTACTTTCTTTAACATTTACATTTAAACTGTTCTCAAAGGATCGAGAGCTTGGCAAGTTAACTTATTCAGTTCGGCACACATTCAAAAGTATATATCTCCTCCCTCCTCTCTCTTTCTATATATATATATATATATATATATATATATATATATATATATATATATATATATATACAGTATCTATATAGTATCTATATTTACAGTGCTGAGTAGATTACTAATCCATTACTGATTACAAATTTACATGACGGAAATTGCAGTCAGTAGCATATCTGAATTGCATATATTAGGTAATGTAGTCTACTTTTTGATTACTTTTAGATTGCATTACTTTTGACCTAACTTCGCATAGACTTTAATGTGATTATTGTGTACTCCTCCACCTTCTTGGGTTGCGAGCTAATAATTAATGAAATCATAAAAATGTCAAAACCTTGGGGATCCTTACATTACATGAAACATTATTAAACATGGAAACATGACATTACATGGTCAAAGTCTTCCAGGCTTGAAATATTTTTGTCCAGGCTTCCAATATTAATAATTAGCAAAGGTTACTGGATAATACACACTATTTCACAGCTATGCATCAGCACTATTTAATAACTTTAAAGTAAGAAACAATTATTAGTCTCATGTAGCCTAGGTGCTGGTCATATAATTAGAATATCATCAAAAAGTTGATTTATTTCACTAATTCCATTCAAAAAGTGAAACTTGTATATTATATTCATTCATTACACACATACTGATATATTTCAAATGTTCATTTCTTTTAATTTTGATGATTAGAGCTTACAGCTCATGAAAGTCAATCAGTATCTCAAAATATTAGAATATTACTTAAGACCAATACAAAAAAAGGATTTTTAGAAATCTTGGCCAACTGAAAAGTATGAAAATGAAAAGTATGAGCATGTACAGCACTCAATACTTAGTTGGGGCTCCTTTTGCCTGAATTACTGCAGCAATGCGGCGTGGCATGGAGTCGATCAGTCTGTGGCACTGCTCAGGTGTTATGAGAGCCCAGGTTGCTCTGATACTGGCCTTCAGCTCATATGCATTGTTGGGTCTGGTGTCTCTCATCTTCCTCTTGACAATACCCCACAGATTCTCTATGGGGTTCAGGTCAGGCGAGTTTGCTGGCCAATCAAGCACAGTAACACTATGGTCATTGAACCAGCTTTTGGTACCTTTGGCAGTGTGTTGCCAAAGTCCTGCTGGAAAATGAAATCAGCATCTCCATAAAGCTTGTCAACAGAAGGAAGCATGAAGTGCTCTAAAATTTCCTGGTAGATGGCTGCGTTGACTGTGGACTTCAGAAAACACAGTGGACCAACACCAGCAGATGACATGGCAGCCCAAATCATCACTGACTGTGGAAACTTCACACTGAACTTCAAGCAACATGGATTCTGTGCCTCTCCACTCTTCCTCCAGACTCTGATTTCCAAATGAAATGTAAAATTTACTTTCATCTGAAAAGAGGACTTTGGACCAATGAGCAACAGTCCAGTTCTTTTTCTCCACAGCCCAGTTAAGATGCTTCTGACGTTGTCTCTGGTTCAGAAGTGGCTTGGTAGCCCCTTTCCTGAAGACGTCTGAGCGTGGTGACTCTTGATGCACTGACTCCAGCTTCAGTTCTCTCCTTGTGAAGCTCTCACAAGTGTTTGAATCGGCTTTGCTTGACTGTATTCTCAAGCTTGCGGTCATCCCTGTTGCTTGTGCACCTTTTCCTACCCAAATTCTTCCTTCCAGTCAACTTTGCATTTAATATGCTTTGATACAGCACTCTGTAAACAGCCACACCTTTCAGTAATGACCTTCTGTGACTTACCCTCTTTGTGGAGGGTGTCAATGTTCGTCTTCTGGATCATTGCCAAGTCAGCAGTCTTCCCCATTATTGTGGTTTCAAAGAACAAGACATACCCAGAATTTATACTGTAGTATTTATACGGTCATTTATTCAAACTCAAATGTAAATATTCTAATATTTTGAGATACTGATTTTTGACTTTCATGAGCTGTAAGCTCTAATCATCAAAATTAAAAGAAATAAACATTTGAAATATATCAGTATGTGTGTAATGAATGAATATAATATACAAGTTTCACTTTTTGAATGGAATTAGTGAAATAAATCAACTTTTTGATGATATTCTAATTATATGACCAGCACCTGTATATAAATGATAGGTTCATTTAGAAAGAATTGGAAAGAAAAAAGAATTCAAAGAAAAAATAACTGGGGTGAATCAATAAATTATTAATAATGTACTGCTATTGTGTGAATAATACATAAAAGCAACTATAATCGGATTATGAGGATTTTAAAATGTAATATAATCTAATTTACAAGTACTTATTTTTTCATTTTTTCAATCTGATTACGTAATCCAGTTTACATGTACTCAGTTAATACCCAGCACTGTATATATAGTAAATTTGTTTATTTTTGAAACACAAACATATTTGTTATACAGATTTGTTTATGTTTCATGGGCCAATTCCACAACAGTCACGGACCTTATTCTGCCACCTACTGGCATGGATGTATTGTCTCCAGTTATGTTATCGGCTCTTTTAAGAAGCAAAATGTGGACATACACTAAAATTGTACAGCTTTTGACCCCAGAACTTGGAAACATTCATGTTTTAAATGCTAAAAAAAAGCATAAGCATAGGCGTGATTAACAGAAGAAGCTGTGAGAAGTATGTTTAGTACTAACAGGCAAAAGCAGAAGGACAAGCTAGGAGGACAGTATGAAATACTGAAGCATATACTGTAGCATTATTCTAATCATGCAGTCATACCAGCTTTAGAAAGTCTTCTAGCTTCCATCGTGACTGTATCCATGAAATCCACCACAGCCTGCCTGGTGAAGCCAACACAAGGATCATTCTCCAGTGTGACTTTAGACCAGTCTCTCATCGCTCGCGGTATATCACTGAAACTCTGTAGATGAAAATATGTCAATTATTCTATACTATGCAACACTTTCTAAAAGGAAAAGTTCACCCAAAATAAAACTGTCATTATTTGCTTGTGAGGCATAAGAACTAAAAGCAAAGGGAAAGATTTTCAAATAAGAACGACATCAATTTCAGTCTGTTTCTCACTTATAGCTATTGCATGACTGCAAGAATATAACGCACAAGTCATATTGACCACTTTTATTGTGTTCCATGGTTCTTTCTGAGCCTTTTCAGAACAGACATCACTAGTTGTGTGAGCTGTGTAAAGATTCTTCAAAAATTCTTCATGTTGTACTGGAGCAAAAAAAAAAAAAAAATAGAACATGGTTTGGAACAACATGAGGGTGAGTAAATGATTACTGAATTTTCACTTTGAGGAGAATAATACTTTACAACATTTAACATAATAAATTCAAAGACTATATGGTTACACAAATGAAAAAGTAAAAATAATGATTACAAACAAAATCATTGGTTTATATGTGTTTGTACTAATTTTGCATGTTTTTTAAAATATATTTTGCTTTTGCAAGGATGGAAACAAGTTTCTGTAACATTCGAGAATATACTGTAATATTCTAGTGCTTTCTAACATTCCAGAACATAGTAAGACTAGTCAAAAAAGACAAAAATCATCCAATGTACAGTCCACAAGACTTTATAGAAGAACTTAGTAAGGTTGATTGGACTGCGGTGTTGCAGTGTGAGGATGTGGATATGGCCTGGGATAGGTTTAAGATGAATTTTTTAGACGTTTTGAGTAAGGTTGCACCTTATAAGGAAATAAGAATTAAGCAAAGACTGAACCTTGGAAAAGGCAATTAAAGAGCGTAATGATAGTTTTAAGGTTTTTAAAAGGGATAGAAATAATGATAATTTTGAGGAATGAGGTAAGAGATAAGGTAAAAGAGGCTAAAAAAAAACTTTTTTTAAGGATAAGATTAGTGAAATGAAGCAGGATTCTCAAAAAAATATGGAGAGTATTAAATGACTTAGGGTATCAGGAAAAGACTAAGATAAAATGTTCTAAAATTAGCCATAATATAGATGGAAGGTTGATATCTGATCTGATAAAGGTAGCAAATCATTTTAATAGATTTTTTACTACGGTCGCAGAAAAACTGGTAAATGAACTTCCAGCACAAATTGGTATATTTAATGATAAATTAGTTAAGGAGTATTATGCTAAATGCAGTATTATGCTGGGAGGTTTTTTGTTCACTAAAGTAAAGGAGAGTAACATTTTTAAGAAATTAATCAATCTTAAAAGTAGTAAAGCAACAGGGTTAGATAATATTCCAGTGAAGTTTCTTAAGGATTCAGCCAATTTTATTACTCCAATGGTTACCCATATTATAAATCTTTCAATTTGTCAAGGTAAGGTTCCTGATGAGTTAAAACAAGCAAGAGTTATTCCCCTTTTTAAAAAAGGTAGTAGGTTTGAGTGTAATAATTATAGGCCAATGTCAATTCTGAGTGCTTTATCAAAAGTGATGGAAAAGATTATTTTTGAGCAGATTGAAGACTATCTTCTTAAACATAATGTATTGTATGAGTTTCAATCTGGTTTTAGGAGAAAACACTCCACTGAGACAACTATTTTATATTTAACGGATTATATAAGGAAAGAAATGGATAAAGGGAAGTTAAGTGGGATGGTACTGTTAGATCTTCAAAAAGCGTTTGATACAGTCGATCACAGTATTCTGCTTTTAAAAGTTAAAGTGATGGGTTTTAGTAATATGGCCTGTAAATGGATTAAGTCTTACCTTGAAAATAGGTGTCAAATAGTAGATTTAAATGGGGTGTTTTCGAATTGTTTGACCATTTCATATGGGGTTCTGCAAGGGAGTGTATTGGGTCCTTTACTTTTTTTATTATATATTAATGACTTAAAAATGGTCTGTTCAAATAAGCTTTTATTATATGCAGATGATGCAGCAATAACTGTCTCTCATGAGAGGAAGGAAGATATTGAAAATGAATTAAGTAGAGAGATTGAATAATAAATTGTCTTTATATTTGGGGAAAACTGAAGTTATATTATTTGGCTTGGCTGCTAAATTGAAAAAAAAAAATTCTTTAGATTAGAGGTAAAGGTTGGAGATCAAATTATTACACCTAAACGAGAAGTAAAATATTTGGGTTGTGTTTTGGACAGTAATTTGACAGGAGAAAAGATGGCTGCTTTAGCTCACTCAAAAATTTGTAATCTAATAAAATTTTTAGCAAGACAGGCGGCTATTTTAAATACTGAAACTCTAAAAATGTCGGCTGGTGCATTAATGCAGTCACACTTTGATTATGCTGCAGTTTTTTGGTATAGCGGTATTTCAAAGAAATTAAAAAATAAACTGCAGACTGCTCAAAATAAGGGTTATTTTGAAAGTACCGTACATCCACTGATGCATTTGCGAGATGAACATTATAGGAAAATTTGTTTTTTAAAAGTCGAAAAATGGGTAACTTTTTTTTAAACTAGTGATGGTGTTTAAGATATTAAAGAAAATGGTTCGAAAGTATCTGTTAGAATATTATTTATTTGTAAGAGAGATTCACTGTTATTCTACAAGGGCGAGTAGTAATAATATATATCCTTGTAGGTTTAAGAGTGAAATGGAAAAAAAAATAATAATAATTTATATACTAGCTCTGTTGCTTGGAATAAATTACCTGGGTGTATCCAAGAGATACAAGTTGATAGTATTTTTAAAAGGGAAGTAATAAAAAATGGTTGTTTTATCATTGACTTTTTGAAGTTTGTGTGGTGAGTTTCTGAACTTGATGTGGTTTGCACTCCATTTATGATTTGTTCATCCATTTTTTTGAAATACCGAGGACCACAATGGAAATAAGCCAAAGCCGAAGGCTTTTTTGTGTATTTTATCCTCGACAGTTTTGAAATGTGTATGAACTAGTCTTTTTGGACTTTTTTGTATTATGTTTTAAATTTTGTCAAATAAAACAAACAAGCAAACAAAAAAAATGCTCTGAAGTTTTGGACGATTCACTTTTGGTAACTGTCTATGTCATTTCTATGCATAAGTAACAGATTCCCTTTTCAACATTTTTATTTATTTATTTATTTAGTTTTCATACGTCAATCATCTGTTAATGATACACAAAAAGTAATGTGATTTTTGTATTCAGCATGTCAAACTTTATAAAGAAACATTAAAAATAAAAACAAAACTTTGTTTCACTGTTATCAAAAGAGAAATTAAATATTGCTACCTTTTTAAGGCGCTCCTTGTCATCCAAGTGCTCAGGATTGGTGTGCCCATTGTCCAGTTCCAGGATTTCTTTCTCCAGGTCTTTTACAAGTCTTTCAACTCTTTTCTCCGCCTCTTTTTGTTTCTGCTCAACAGCAGTCACTACCAGTTTATGGCTCTTCTCTAAGGTGCTCAACAGAGAAGAAAACACCCTTTGACTTTCCTGAACCTCTCGAAGACATGTGCTCTGTTTGGAGGAAGAACAGGTTTTCTTTTAGAAATAGCCTAATTAAAAAAAATAAGATTAGCCAGAAAGAAATCCTCCTTATTTATTGAAATATTAATTGTGTTCACCGTGTTGCAGTCGGTCACATACCTTTAGGAGCTTTAAGGAATTCTGAAGTTTCTCAATCTTCTGAACTCTTTCTTGAACCATTTTCTGCAGCTCTCCTGCATTCTTCTGTTTGCAGTACACGAGTAAGAACAAATCCACATAATTGTTATTATTATTATTTTTAGGAATGTTGTGTTAATCATTAAACTATAATTTACATTGTGCAGTGAATCCTTAGAAAAAGTATATTTTTATTTATTTATTTAAAAAAAAAAAAAAATATATATATATATATATATATATATTAAGCATATTAATATATATATATTAAGCAGCACAACTGATTTCATCACAGATAATGACAAGAAATGTTTATTGAGCAGCAAATCAGCATAAAATGAGAATGATTTCTGAAGCATCATGTGACACTGAAGACTGGAGTAATGATGCTGAAAATTCAGCTTTGCAACACAAGAATAAATTAAAAATGTAAAATATATTCAAATAGAAAAAGGTTATTTTAAATTGTATTATTTGACTGTATTATTATATATTTGATTAAATAAATATAGCCTTAGTGAGCATAAGTTCCTTCAAAAACATTTTTAAAAAAAATTTAGTATTATAAATGGGAGTATACATTTAGTTTTTTTTAGTTTTTTTTAATGAAAGTACTCACAGGTTCATCTTGAAGTTCATCCATACTGAAGAACTTGGATTTAGCAGCCAAACGTGTCTTCCTGTAGTTTTCAGTGACGTCCGCCAGTATGCGGTTCACGCTGATATGGGGTCTGGAGCCAAAGGCCTTCCTACAGAGCGGACACTCGTCTGACCCGCTGCGGCTCCAGTAAACACGGAGACATGCTTTACAAAAGCTGTGTCCGCAGGGTGTTGTCACTGGGTTGCTGAAGATCTCCTCACACAGAGAGCACAGGAAGTGCTTCTCGGACAGGAGACTGATGGTAGATTCCATTCCTGAGAGAGCACAATGTCACAACATTTCCACATGAATGTATTATGTATCAAATGAATGTACCAAATAAAATGTAGCAAATTAATTGTTATGTACACTGTTAGACATTTCTGTAATTTCCACAGTTATTTACTGTATATCACCCAGTATAATACTGCAAATTCCCTTTACAGTAAATAACTGTAATACCCTTTGCATCATGGGAATTTTCTGTGACGTCAGACCCCACATACAGAGACTAACTGTATTTTTTAAAATTGCTGTATACTACTGTAACGGTCTCTTTGACGCCATTATACTGAGGTCGTTTTATTTTCCTAATTTCTTACATTTGGATTGACACAATTTGCCCTACACTGTGTCTATAATGCCGCAGCAGCTTGAGACTGACTACTGGATGTGTTACATCGCTTCTAATGATTGGAAAATCCGTTTGTACTTCGTGTCAGAAACGGCGCGAGCGCTTGTAGTACATCTGTAAATCCAATGAAATCTATATTAAAATGAATGAATTACAGTAGTATACTGATAAATCAAATATAGTTTGCTACTGTAAATTGTAATTACAGTAACTTACTGGCAACAGTGTTGCCAGTAAGTTACTGTAAAAACCCTTTGAAATGTCTAACAGTGTACTGACAAGAAGAATTCATTTTTAACTTATTTAGCAAAATAAATGAATAAATAAATAAAAAACTGCTCCCAAATACTAGAAGGAAATAACTACACTGTAAAAAGTGATAAGTTGACTTAACTTAAAAAAAAATTGAGGAAACCCGTTGCCTTAAAATTATTAAGTAAATAATAATAATAATACAAATTTTAAAAAATTAAGCGAACTTGACAATTCACTTAACTTATTTTTTTAATTATCACTTAGTTAAAAATTTTAAGGCAACGGGTTTCCTCAATTTTTTAAAGTTAAGTCAACTTATCACTTTTTACAGTGTATTAAAGTGAGTTTATAATTAAGACAAGAAGATATATTTTCCAACGAGCTAAGAAAGATCAAATATAATTCAGAGGGAAAAGACAAAACAAGACTTCATATATTTTGCATTTAAAGTACAAACGCAGCTTAATTTAAGGATGTTTATATATTTGTACTGGAAAACAAGACAAAAATAGGAAGATCTTAATTTTCAGCATGACTTTCATGAATTTACAACTTTCTGCTCTGATTTAGGACTTTTTAAGGCCTCAATCTGCAAATTAATATTTTTAAGACCCATAAACCCTGTATAAGTTCGCAACTTCATGTAATTAAATAAATGTCTGCTGCACATAACATGGCTATTTGTATAGCCTGTTTTGTCCCAGGAATCATGAATAAGTGACTAGCGATGGTCTGAGGTCTAGTGTAGCATGGAAACACATTAACTAAGATAAGAGACCGGGAAATTCTTGTCAGACTTACCAGGTACAACATACCAGTTTCGAAAAAAAACCAAACAACAAAAAAAAGCATTATGCTGTGCTCTTTGTAAGCTAACTTGACTTTCTGCAACAACTGTCATTTATAGAGGATAGCTTGAGCTACTGTGTCTCTGCAAATATTTACAAACGCTTTATATAATGAGTTTGTGTAGCATTCCACTGAGTGTAAAGGGGATCTTCAGAGGCCTCTGTTGAGCATGTGGTATGGAGAAGAACGGGTTCAACCAGAAACCTCATGTCGTCATCAGGACAAATCTAAATATTTATCTAGCAGCTTTCGGGACAGATTTTCAGACATGTTTTTGAAATGGTAGCTATAAACATTGAGCAATAAATCTAACTTAAAAATGAACTTTTTGATGTATTTCAAAATGTAACTGTATTATACAATTACATCATTAAAATTTTTAACCACTTATTCATATCATCGTTTTAAAAAGCTATATTGTATCTGTTGCCCTTTACATTGTGAGCTAACATTTAAAGTTACAGGACAATAGTTAATGGAAATCTCATTGGATCTTACCTGTACTTCAGCAGACGAAGCGAGTTGTTCCTACAGTGAGTTTCATAAAGTGAACTAGACCATAAAGTACACAGGTGTGTTTTTAGCAAGGGGAGGAGACTAACAATGTCTGCCTTGTACTTTATACTGAGTCACACACCTTACCAGATGATAAATAGACTCAAACAGCTTTAAAGCGTTGCAGTAGGTTTTATTACTGCAATTTAGACAACATATCAAATGTACAGCTTTATACAACAAATTTCATACAACTAAATAGATTATGTATTTATTTTTACAAATAAACAACATCTCATATAAAATATCTTTGTACAAACATATTTAGTTTAAAATGTATTAAAAATACATTCACACAGTGCCCTCCAAAAGATTAGATATGCTCTATAGGGCAATATCAGCATAAATCCTTATCATTTTATTTTATTTTTTTATGTAAATGCATTAAAATGACTTGCTTTTATTGTTGAAGACCAGCAATAATGATTTCCATTTCGATTACAAAATAATGGCTATATATAGATATCACAGTAAGATGTGGCAGCTGTAAAGATTATTGAGTCAGAACACTTTTATAGCATTGCAGATTGATTGGTGATTACACATCATAATTTATAAATAGCTTTACTATCTTTATATGATTTGAATACAAATTAAGTTAAAATATGTTTTTATAGTTTGTGCTTTGCTAATTGAGTGGAAAAAAAGGGATTTTTTTTTTTAATAGGAAAAGGATAAGGAAAGGACCTTAAATTGGGACTGGAACTCAGTAGCTGCCCACAAAGCCATGACAAACATTGGCAAATGTAGTGACTAGCCTACTTCATCCTCAGAAACCCTCATTGTATCATTGTGGATTTTAAAAAAAACAAACAAAAAAAACTTTCTTTACTTCCAGACAATGTTTAAAGCCAACCAAATCAGCTTCTAATTGCAATATGCATTAGATGATTAGTGGGAGGTAGAGATGTGCAAAATTTATTGTGTACGTTAATATCATAATTGTTGTTTTAATGATATGTGAGCTCACATTATAAGTTATTCTGCAAAAAACAAACAAAAACACACCTTGAAAGTCCAAAAGCATTCACTGCATGATGCAGTCTATTACAATGAAAAAAAAAAGCCCCTATGAGTTATGAGGGCAAAAAAATAGCCCTATATGGGTTGTTATTTATATTTAATATTACGTCATTTATATTTACACAATATGATGTAAAATCAGATAAGCAAGAGTGCCATTTTCATGAATATTAGTGCTCGAGTGTGATCCTATTAACTTCCAATTCCTATTAATATTATATATATTAATATTATCCAACTTTGTTCCTATTAACTTCATACAACAGTTCACAAAAACAAGAAGTTAATATTGAGTGAAATTTTAGACACAATATTGTATTTTTTCCCCCTCTGTTTCACCAACACAACCATTTCCAAACAAAGCTGGAGCAGAACATTTGTGTGTCTCAAAGCAACACTGCAGTGTTTAGTTCCTGAATGAATCTGTTTTTGAATGAATCATTAAGACAAGCAGCTACATGGCTCATTTCTAAATAAACCAGCCATTTTGAACAAATTGTTTGAATGAATGATTCAAAGAAGGGATTTACCACCACCATCTGGTGGTTTTAGTGTCATGTTTATTTATTCATAACAAGCCCAAACCAGCCAAGGTACCAGTACAAAAACACACTAATCAAAATATTGCTTAGCCTAAATGCATTCAAAATTGTGAATAATTTGTAATAAATAATTATTCTTGGTATTTTAAAGTGCCCACAATAACAATGCCGTGCATATTCATTATCTTGATATATCGCATTACCAAATGCCGGCACATGTCTACGATGCACGACGATTTATTGTCACACCCTTAATGGGCATCTGTGAAGGATTTGTAAATGTAGCTCCATGCTGCATTAGCTGCACCTCCAAACACAGCACCAAGACCAGCACCAACAGCAGCTCCCACTGCCATACCTTCATATCCTACTGCAAATCCCAGAAATGCACCAACAAACGCTCCTTTTCCCATTGCAACGGCATAATCAACAACTCTAACAGTAAAGCCAAGCTTGTCTGCAACAACCAGCTCTGCTTTCTCTCTGCACTCCAACTGTATCTTTTCTTCATACTTCAGGATCTCACTGGCAAGAGCTTCTCCTGAATGTTGGTTCTCCAGCGCCTTCAATGTCCCCCTGATCTCTTTCTCCTTTGATTTTCTGATGAAACGCTCCTCTATCTGAATTCTTTTTTCGGCATCCTTAAATTCCATGTTTGAAAACATTCCATGCTCCGAGACCATCTCATCCACCTTGTCAAGCAATGTTTTTGTCTGGCTACTCTCAGTCCGGTTTATTTCTTCATTGTAGAAGATGTAGTTCTGACTACATTTCTCAGCAAGCTCTCTAAAGCTCTTATTCTTTTTTACCACGTCCTCTATGGACAGAGTTTTCATGCCTCGCTCATGGTATAAAACAATCAATGTGTGCTTCAAGACACGTTCCCCAAAGTAGTGTACCATAGGCTTCAGTATGTCCATAGTGTCAGAGGTCAAGTGAAATGGGTCTACAACGAACACCATAGCATGAGGACCTGGACATGAGAAACAAACTGCCTTCCTGAACTCCTTATGAAGTATACTGTCCGGCAAGTCATTATTCTGAAGATTTGGTGTGTTGACTAGGGTTATGTTTCTCTCCTGCACAAATCCTGAACTTTTCTTGGTAGCTGAAATATTGACTTCATCTCCGGTAAAGACGTCTTGCCCCAACACAGACTGCGTCAGTGAGACCTGATCACAGTTGCCAAAGACCAGCATCCTCAGTGGTGTTTCTCTGCTCACTGTGAGATGAAGTTAGAACATCTTTCACTGTTAATCAAATAAACTCTTAATTCCTTAAATGTTCTGATTTGTTCATCAACTCACTGTTAGGTGGAATGTCTGAGCTCAATCTTCTCCGTGGTTTCCCTTTGACTGATGCCATCTTAAGTATAACACTCACAGGGGTTGAAGAATTCAGGATATGCTATCCTATTAAAGTAAAATACCTTTTCAGAAACAAATAGAATCTAGATAAAAACAACAACAACTATATATTTTACCATAAAAACGAACTGAAATAAAAAATATATATTAAAAAAGCAAACTTATTTTATTTCAGCTAGTTGCTAGCATTTCTCATGTTCAATTAGTTTAAACTGATGTAGTAAAATGACTAAAACCGAAATAGAAATTAATAAAAAATTATACAGACATTAAAAAAACTAAGACTAGTAAAAATGACAAAAAACTAACACAATTACTAAAACTAAAAACAGAAAATAAAATGAGAACTTATTCAAAATATAAATGAACACTAGTATCTTCTTATAAATTTCATACATGTTTGGAACGACATGAGGGTGAGTAAATGACAGAATTTTCATTTTAGGTTTTATGCTTAATGTAACATTACAACAATAGGGCATAAAAGTAACATATAAAACATTCCAAAGCATGACTGTTAATATGAAGTAGACTAAATATAGTGCTTTTATTTAAAAAAAAAAAAAACCCTGAAACTTACCTCTGAAGGTCATGAACTTGTCACACCAATCCAGCAGCATCCCACTACAAAATAATGCAGAACATTTTAAGCACACAGATTCAATTTTATTATGTCGTATTTCACAGTACTGGTGTACTACCTGCTTTACACAGATTGTGTAATAAATCAGAAATGAAATATCATACAAATAAATCGCTCTTTAATATCTATCATATCATAACTGTGTTCACAGTTTGGTCTATACAATAAGAAGGTAAGAATCATCAGAATGAATAAGAAATCATTACAATATATTTGCTAGGACCTGAAAAGGGCATATGGTGTAGGTTTTAAGGACACGCGTTACGCGTTTCTCCAAAAAAAAAAGTACGTTTGCAGGTTTGTAATCAGCAAAAAGCAACACACTCCAGCAACAGAAAAAGTCACTAGGCCTACCTAAAGCAGGAGTCCAGGAGTCCCACCCTCTTTCTGACATGTTTGTTTTCTAACTATTGATAGCTTGGATCGCTTGTCTTTCTCTACTGCTTTAGTTTTAATATGTATTATCGAGTCAAAAAGCGTTTTTCAAAAGTTTCATTTTTGAAAATCAGTGTCACTATTCCTGCGGCCATGGGTTCAAATACTTTATTTAGCGTTCACTGTCCTTAAATGCAGTTGCTAACGCGAAAGTTTATTCATAAAAAAGACACAACATAGGCCATCTGTCACGACGTGCACTAAAAGTGCAGCATTTGCGTTAATTCAGTCGCAACCAATATCCATAACAATTATTTACTAATCCAAATGTTTTCTCGTATTATAACAGTCACTTAGTGAACTTTTGAATTTGCATGACGGACGCTTTCTCAAATAGCCTAATTTCTTAGGCTACTCAACGCATAACAATGCTCAAATAGCCTATATTATAGATGTGTACATACCTATTTCCTGTGGTTTTCACCAAAGGTTGATGGAAGTGCGAAAAGACTTGGCAGAATACGAAAATGAAAGTACAGCCTTCTTGTATTTCTCATGACTGCCGCCTCGTGTACTACGACTGAAATAGCTGCATGTTTCTGTAGGGGTCAGTGTCAAGTACATGTAGTTATCGCTGCACAACACAAGATCCATAACATTAGCACCGAATCTATGCCTACACAGAAGTAAGCCCTGTCTATAGGCGCTGCCCCAGTATGGTGTGTGTCAAGCCGTGTTAGTCTGGTTGTTTTGATAAGAGGGAGATGAACGCAGGAGTTGCAATAAACGCTTTTATTCTGTTGCACAAAACTGAAGAAGACATGATGACATCTTGTTTTTTTGGGGGGGGTTTTGAAAAACGGAAAACGAAAATGGTGCCGTTTTCTCATGTTTCTTTTTTTTTCAATTTTAAATAAAAAACGAACGAACGCAAGGCAACACGGACCCCTAACCGTTTTTAAATATAGTTTTAGAGAAATGTAATTTTATTAAAACTAGTGTTTGGGGCTATCAGTGCAGCGCAGTGACACATCAGAAACAAAATTATGCAAATACACATAGGCTACAAATTTATTTTTTTAATTTACACGTTTCAGTTACATAACAAATTTCCTTCCAACTGAGCACAATAGTCTTCAAAATGTGTTAGCTATAGCCTATTTGTAACGGGAACTTACAAGATGGTCACACAGTTACTTGTTTGACACCATCAGCAAAGAATTTTAGAGGACTAGTTTGCAGTGTATGGGATAATGTGTGGCTTTAAGGGTATATTTGAAATAGGTTAGGGGTGGGTGGCGGTTTGGTGCCCTTTTTCTTGGTTTGGAATAAACTGCCCCTCAAAATGTCTGTGCACAGCCCTAATGTGGTTCAAAATATTAACTCAAAATACTGCCATATATATCTGCTACTGTCACACTTAAAAAACACTGGAACATGGCAGCTAGAAATCCAAGATACATTTTTATTTAAAACAGAAAGGTGCTTGATAACATGTTCAGAAAAAATCAAAGCAAAAATATAGGACAAACCACATAAGAATATTCTAGAATGTAGAATTCAATACAATTTAGCAAACTTTTCAGTAAACTGTTATAACATGTATAACATTAGAAAAATTCAAAATGGTGTCTTGTGGTCTGAGACTTTTGGACCCCATATAAACCATACCTGATGTAACACAAGTTAAATAACCTCTAAAGTAGTTAGTTATATACCGTCATAAAAGTTACTGTGTGTCCAGGGGTGTGTCGAAATACTATAAAAAAAGTTTTTTATTTATTTATTTTTGTGTGTGTGAGAAGTTCTTTTTCTCTTTTATGGAATTCTCTGCAGAGTAATTTGTAATGCACTCTAAAAACTACATCTAGAGATTAATACAGATCCAAAATATATTTATTTCACTGATTAATGCAAATGCTCATAAGAAATATCAATATCAATATATAAACACTTTTCATTCCAACTTAAAATCTGCATGAAATGAAAATGCACCCTATTTGTTGTCTGGATGCATGTAATAGTTCTTTGTGTATTTTGCGACTTATTTATGCCATAGGGATTTTTAAAAAAGTATTTTGTGTAAGTGTTAAGGCAATCAGTCAACCCAACCAGCCAAAGGTATATTAGTGAGGTAAAGAACTGCAATCCCATGAAGCACTGTAAATGACATAATCAAATTAAAAATGATGCTGAAAAAAAAAAGAAAAAAAGATTTTGATTGGTTGATTCTCAGCAGAAAATGGGTAATGTAGTTTTTCCACTCTTAAACACAATTATTTAAAAAATAAGTTGAAATAATGAAGGCTGGCGGCTTCAACAAAAGCATATACCATTGAGTAATAACCTCTGTGCTCACAACAGGTCTGTTTTAAAAGGTTTATCAAAATCAATTTCCCTATAGAGAAAAAAGTGTCGAATCAGATGTGCACTTGTAGAAGTAGGACTTCCAGTACTTTTTGCGTGTTGCTTTATGAATGTACTATGGGTTCAGATATACTACCCATCTCACATACTGTTTTCTGCCTACTGTATAGCCATTTCCTCAGAGCGTGATTGGTTTTGGCTGTGATAGTTTTAAGAACCAGTTGAGCTAATATTGTTACGCAGACCTGGCAAACCTGGTCAGCTTTAAAGACAAAAAAATCCCCACCCAAATCTTCTCTGCATTCAGACTGGAGGTGCCCGATAGAAGCGGTTAATAAAAGCTGTATTAAAATTGGCTGGATGTGATCCCACTCTGTCATCCAAGTGTTCAATGGCCAGCTGTGCAGCAGCACCCGAAGCCCCACCCACAACACCGCCCAAAGCCCCTCCCACTGCCATCCCTGCCGGCCCTTCAACAGAGCCCACGATCATTCCCATGGTGGCTCCAACCACAAACCCCAGTCCCAGTCCCACAGCCAGTGATGTCCTAAGCCAACTATTCTGCAGCTCGGCCTCTGCCCTGATTTCTGCCCCAACCCTTGCATTGTAGGAGTCCATCTGCCAGCGCAGCTCATCCCCCCGAAACTGCGCCTCCATTTCCCGGCACATCCTCTGGGTCTCAGATTGTCTCTTCTTGCGTAGCTTTCTTTCCTCGTTTCTGACGCTCTCCTCTGCTCTCTTGTAAGATCTGTTAATATAATGGTGCCCGCCCATAGTCTGCAGCATCCGCTCGATCTTATGTAGGAGCTCTCGGTTCCCGCTGCGGTTCCTCCAGTTCTTACTGAAGACATGATAGCAGCAGTTGCACTGCTCTACGAGCTCCCTCAGATGCCAGTCGGTTCTCATGACCTTATCATTGAGCGCTCTGCCTCTCAGATGCCCGTCGTAAACCAAGAGGATCATTGTGTAATTCAAGACGTTCTCTCCAAATTGATCTTTAACCAGCTTGGGAGTCTTCATATCGTTGGGTGAGATCCTCTCAAGGTCGAATGCGATGAGTATGGCGTGAGGTCCAGGAGTCGACAAGCACATTGATCTTCTCAGCTCTTTTCTCATCTTGGACTTGGACAGGTGTTTGTCATACAGGTTCGGTCCGTTGACCACTGTGACCCGTCTTCCTACTAACTCTCCCATATTTTTCTGGCTGCTTGTAATACTATAGACTTCCTCGGAGAACACCTCCCTTCCCAAAATAAAGTTGGTGAGGAGGAACTGAGATGGACCACTGCTCCCGATAACCAATATCCTTAGTTCCACATCACCAAAGCCTATTTGGAATGAAACACAGGGATGTAAAAGGAATAGTTGACCCAAAATGACCACAAAGAATGTAAAATACCATAAAAGCAGTCTATGGCTTGTGTGCCATATTCCAGGTCTGCTGATGCCTGGGACGGATTGAAATTTAAGTCATTGTTTACTGAAAATCTTCTCCTATGTCATAACTCTAAAATATTATTTGCATTTGTGCCAGCTTCATGCTACTACAACTGTTTGGCCACAATGGTGTACGGCTTACTAGTTCAAATATGTAAAATAGAGAATGATATTTGATAACTGCAACGGAGGGGAAGATTATCTTTGAATACCCTTCTGTGATTATGCTGTGAATAAACCAATATTTTATTGTATTTGACTTCAGAAGACTTGGAATATAGCACATATTTAAGTATTTTTATAGTTGTACTGTATAGTATTTTCTTGTCCCATTCAAAGCTTTTGGGTTGAGTAGCATGAAAAATCTCCCTTTCTGTCCCTTGGAGGAAAGAAAATAATACAGGTTTGGAACAATTTGAGGGTGAGTAAACAATGACACAATTTGGTAACACTTTAGATTAGGGACCAATTATCACTATTAAATGTTATTAGCATGCATATTACTAGCATATTGGCTGTTTATTAATACTTATAAACCACATACTAATGCCTTATTCTGCAAGACCATATTTTAGATCCCTAAATCCTATCCAATACCTAACCTTAACAACTACCTTACTATTAATAAGCAGCAAATTATATAGCGAGTTAACTAAAGCCCCAAACTAAAGTGTGGCTGATTTCGTCTGTACTGGTAAACTATCCTTTAAATATACTGTGTAGCCAACATATTTATTATATGATGTTACCTGATAAAGCCAACAAGTTTAATATTATATATATATATATATATATATATATATATATATATATATATATATATATTTATTTATTTATTTTTTTGATTAACTAATTGCATGTCATTTACAGTTTTTTTTTCAATTGCTAACATCCTTTTGTCCAATCTCTAGTCATACTTTCAAAACTGTAAACAAAATTAGCACATCCGTCTGTTATGACCATACCATTAACACAATTAATGTTGTTTTCTATGGAGCCCTGCACATGACAAAAATTTATAAATTGTGTGCACAATTTACTAAAACGTGCACACGATTGCTATTTCATTCCCTCGATTTGCTAAATCGTGTGCTCAATTTGCTAATTCGTTCCCTTGATTTGCTAAATCGTGCGCACGATTTACTAATTCGTTCCCTCAATTTATAAATCGTGTGCACAATTTAGCAAATCGAGAGAACGAATTAGTAAATCGTTTGCACAATTTATAAATCGAGGGAATGAAATCGTAAATCGTACACACGATTTAGCCTACTATTTTTTTCCTACATGTCATGTGCAGGGCTCTGTAGTTTTCACACAATATGCAGTCAATTACCATGTATCTAAAATGCTTACATTTTCTTTTCATACAAGCTTACCCAAAACCAAAATCATGGATCTTTTTAGTCTTATTTACAAATGCTTAAACACATGTCAGAAATTAAGACCTAATGTTCCAAATCTCCATAAAGCTTCTACTTCTGCAACAACAGCAGCTCAAAAGTATTTAAAAAATCACTCTATATAAAATATTGTAACAACTGATGAGCATTTTTAAGTAACAGATCGCTGAAATATTTAGAAATAGCTGATTCCAGTCTCAGTTGGAGGAATAGTGAGGTGTTAAAGCTCTTTCCATTACATCAACAACATAGAGTAAAAAACACCTCTTTGAATTGGTTTTGTGGATGCAGAACAACACCAAGAATCAGAGAGAGAGAGAGAAAAATAATGCCTGGGAGAGGGAGAGGAGTAGTTGGATCAGAAAAAGGGAGAAGAGGTAGGGGAGAGGAGTGAGAATGTGTGTTAGACTGTGCATTTTCTATGTTTCTTTGTTTGTTTTTCCCCTTACACATGTGGAACCTATGAAAGCTTATTTCTGCCATGGAATATAAAGGGTAATTGTGACTTTATCTCAGAATTCTGACTTTTTTCTTGCAGTTGTGAATTTACAAAATCTCACAATTCTGATAAAGTCTGAATTGCAAGACATAAACTCGCAATTCCAATAATAGAAATCCGAATTGTGAGATAAAAAGGTCACAAATACTGTTTTTAATTTTTTTAATTCTGAGATCAAAACAAGCTTGCATAGTAACCAAAGGCCATGTATGTTGGAATTTTTTGATCACTGGCATCAGCTACCACGGGGGCACCATCCACATCCAACCCCCACCCACTGGAAAGCAATTTCAATCAAGGTTCCAATTGAATTTCTGCATAGGGGATATTTTTTTTTCTATTGTACATTCTATAAAGTAATGACTCATTCAGTTTTAGATAGTATGTTGCCAAGAATGAACACATTCAACACTTAAAAAATTTAAAATGGGTTTCAGTTGAAGGTAAACTGGAGGCTAAATTATAAAAAACTATGGATTTTTATATTGTCTATTACAGTATATCCAGGTAGAACTGAAACATGACAAGTAATGCAGTTTTTGTAAAGCCATCAACTGTTAGTGTTTTGACAGTCACTGTGCTATGATTGACTATATGTTTCTGTTGGATAGAAACTAGTGCTGAGGTTTTGACTGAATGACTCGATTTTGAATCGGGTTTGCTGTGTTTTGATAGAGTTAGTATATGTAGAAAAAGGTATTCAGCATTTTGAAATGTAGAGTTTGTATTTATTTAACAAAATATGGTTTTGGCCAGAAAATTTACTATTTGGCTAACTGTGGGATGTAGGTGTGTTGGTGTGTTAAGAGTTTAGAAAAAGTACTTCAAGTATTGGTAAACGCTTGTTAGCAATTAAAAAAAAAAAAAACAGTAACATCAAATAAAAATATATAAATTTAAACAAATATATTAGAAGCATTTTGACCCACTTAAGCAGTAATTAAGTAGCCTACATCATTACATGTAATTTCAAAATTACTTACTTAAAGCACAAGCATAAACTAACATACTTTGATGTAATTTCTATGTATTTAAATATACTTGTAATTACACATTTGTAATGATCAAGTTGCAATTTAACTTACAGTTCAAAATAAATCAAGCGCTTTAGTATGTTAGTTGGCACATCAGAATAAGTGTACTGCTTTAAACATGACAGAAGATTATGTCATATGAAAACAAATGTTATAAAATATTTCATTTGACATTATTACAGGGTGCATTTTTTAAAGTGTCCTTGAGTGTGTTAAAAAAGCATAGTCATGAAAGTAAACTCTCTTTAAATACTCTTAAGTGGCCTTTTCTTTCATTAATATTTTCTGCAAGTCCAGTGTTTTAAAAACATACATTTAAGAATTGAAGTTCATTCAATACAAGTACAATTAAGTGTTTAAAAAAAAAAGGATAAGCTGTTGTGAAGAAATGTCAAACCTACCTGCTCTTTTAGGCATGTTTTCAAAGGCTGCTTTGTTTTATCGTTGTTGTTGGTATGTTTTTTTGTTGTCCTTACTGTGAAGAGCTTTTAAAAATAATAGTTACATTAGTTTTCTCATCTCAATCCTCATCCCTGCTGATAATGGACAAGCTCTAACACTGGATGGAATTTGCCCTGGAGACAAGGGGGATTGAATTTATCCATGCACTAGCACAACGAGCACATGACTTTGATTTTGGCTGCATCAGTTAATATGGAATATGAATCTCAGTTTTGACTGGTAAAATGTGTTTGTTTATATATTATTTATATTGGTTACAGTATTACGATACTCAAACAACAGAACATAATACTAATAATATTGTTTTGTGTGATTCTAGAATAAGGTTGTATGTGGTATGAAAATGCATGTATCTCATAAACCTGAACAATACCAGTGTCACAGTCCTTGAAAAGCAAGCGCACTTTTTACAGATTTTCTCAATTGCTAACACACTATAACTGATTAATTTGGCCCAATTTTCCAAACCATTCATACAGTTCTCGAAACAAAGACACATTTCTCAAAACTTTTAACACATTTCACCAGTTTGCACACACACTGTAAAAAGTGATAAGTTTACTTAACTTAAAAAAATTGAGGAAACCCGTTGCCTTAAAATTTTTAAGTAAATGATAATTAAAAAAATAAGTTAATTGAATTGTCAAGTTCACTTAACTTTAAAAAAAAAAAAATATTATGTACTTAATAATTTTAAGGCAACGGGGTTCCTCAATTTTTTTAAGTTACTGTAAGTCAACTTTCACTTTTTACAGTGCACGTTCCACTTTGCTCAATTTTTTCTGCAAGACGCTACACAAAAACACCATCATTTTGCACAGGTTTAACCATGTTCTCAGTCAGAAAACACAAACACACAATATAATTAACTCAAGTATCACAAAATGAACTCAAACAGCACACATTTATCCATGTGTGAACATTACAGTTTTTCTCGATTGCTAACACACTATAACTGATTCATTTGGCCCAATTTTCCAAACCATTCATACAGTTCTTGAAACAAAGACACGTTTCTCAAAACTTTTAACACATTCCACCTGCTTTCATACATGCTCCAATTTTCTCAATGTTTTCTGCAAAACTCTACACAATAACAGCATCATTTTGCAAAGGTTTAACCATGTTATCATTTAGAAAACACAAATACACAATATAACTACCTCAAGAATCACAAAATGAACACAAATAGCACACATTTATCCGTGTTTGAACACTCAGTAGCAAAACTGATGACACACAGGCCATAACCTCAGGATGATATGAACAAGAGCACAAGTGATTATGTGTTTTGGAAAATGAATCCTGGTAGTGGGAGACAAAGAGGAATTGGAGGGGAAAATAAAAATGAAGGGGAGATCAAAGGTCATTTGTTCCTGATGAAATATAAAGCACTATAGTTGAGCATGTTCTTGTGCATGGAATGAGCATAAGGAATGCTGCCTGCAGCATTGTTCCGTCCACTCGCCACCAGAGGTCACTCGCTCACCACATTGACTCTTGCACTACGCTACTGTTGCATGTCACCCACGGACTACAATACCCATCATCCATTGCACTGGCAACACACACACACACACACACACATACACACAGCTGATTGCACTGATCACTCAGCTGATTGCACTAAGCACACTGTCATTATCACACAGCTGTCTCAATCACACGCTCACACCTAAGAACTATCACACAATCACACACCCTATATAAACCATGGACTTCCGTTCACAGATGGCTGAGTATTGATCTGTGTATAGCTCTCTTCAAGTGCTAGCTGCCTTACCGTGCCATTCCGTGTTTCTGTTCAGTTCCAGTATTGTCCTGCGTTTATCACTCCCCTAGTGTTAGCTGTGATACTAAACCTGTTTCTTGTTTTCTAGTCTGTGTTCCCTGTATTTACCCCTGTCTAACCATTCAGGCTCTGTTTATGCCTCGCCTGGACTATTGCTCTTGTACCTGGATTATCTCTCTGCCTTACCCTGTTGGATATTGTTCGATGATCGAAGACCCACGCTTGTCCTAGGATTACTCTGTGTCTTGCCCATGCCATACCTGTTTGCCGTTGTTCGACCCTGCCTGTATTTCTGACCATGTCTTTGAATAAAGCCCTGCAGATGGATCCGCACGTCTCACGTCTCATTGTTCCCGTTACAAAAATAGTCTGTGTATTTGACAGGTTTGTATATCAACTGAGGCCAAAGTTTGAGTCTGACAATAGAGAACATGTTTTTGACTAAACTATTTGATTTTGACCTGGAAGTTTGAAGTTTGCACAAGTTGGTGTGTAGTTTTGAGATTGTGTTTATAGTTGTGAGAAAATGGAGAATTGTTTCTCCATTTCTCCTTGAGGAGGAGGACTAGAACCCTCACAGTACTGAACATCCATCCATCTATTCCATACATTTTCCAAAGCACTTGTCCTATGTAGGGTCACGAGGCTGGAGCCTTTCCTGGTTCATGAGCAGAAAAATACCAGATGGCCAGTCCTTCACACACATTCATATTCACACTCACTTACAGTCTCCAGTTCACCTGTCCTCTATGTCTCTGGACAGTGGGAGAAATCCAGAGTAAACCAACATCAACACAGAGAGAACATACAGACTCCACATAGAAAGACTCCTGGAGCAGCTGGCCTCCCAACATGATCTCACAGAATTCCGTGTAATGACCACAGACTCTTAACCCCCGAATCTGTGGTGGCATCACGGAATCGCCGAAAATTCCGTGGTGGGCTCACAGAAGTGATACCAATGTAAGTCAGTGACAGGCATCAGCTGTGGTCCATGCACGGATCCACTGGTTCAACACTTTAAATAGGAAACCCTTAGCATCAATATGCCGACGCGATATACTGGGAAATTTATCTTCATAATTATTGTTCAGAACTGGGTAGGTTTAGGGTAGGGGTGGGGTCAGGTACTCCAGTGAAAGTATACATTTATATACAAAATATAACTGCATCGGAGTCACTCTTTTTACGTGGTCCGATGCAGCGCTGGTGTTGAACCAGTGAATCCGTGCATGGACCACGGTTGATGCCTTCTGTGAGCACATTACCGAATTTTAGGCGATTCGGTGATGCCACCACAGATTCGGGGTTAATTAAGTCTGTGATCATTACACGGAATTCTGTGAGATCAATACTGCACAAACAGCGCACAAACAGTTTTTTTTGTTTGTTTTTTTTGTAATGATTAGCAGTAGTAATTATTGCTTCAGAATTTATTATTTTTTATTTTATATGTATATTTTTCCTCAACTTTTTATATTTATTTTGATGTGTTTTTATTTTTCACAAGTGAATTTTGTATGTGTAAATTTTTCACAAGTAAATGTTGATGGGTTTTTGTTTTTTGGTATGTAAAGAAATAAGGGGGAAATGCTGCTTTTCTCATTAATTCTTTGTGCTGTAATACAGTCAGTAAAATGAAAAGATGTTATTCTTATACTATAATGAAATACTTATGTGACAAATCATTCAAACTTCAAAGATAAAAGTTAATTGTTTATGTAATGCTCCTTGTTGTTAGTATTTTTTAGATCAGTGTGTTATGAATGAAATGTATGTTTTTTGAATGAGAATTGTTTCCACAGTTCTCTCAACTTATCTTTTAGGAGATTTTTGAGTTCTCTCTAAATAAGTTTAGAGAATTCAAAAATCTGCTGAAGCTGGTTGCCTTAAATTTTTAAGTTTGCTCAACTTTTTATTTATTTATTAATTTTTTACAATGTTATGATGAAACAAGCTTATTTTAAGACATATATGAAGTGTTTTATTGGTCTGAGTGAGTTTTGGAGGTGAGAGCAACTGTTTGGTCAAGATTCATGTTGGTAATGCAGACTGTATGAACAGTTTTGAAAATGTGGATTCAGTATTGATCAATGCTTGTTAGCAATTGAAAAAAACTGTAATTACAACAAATTATAAAAATGTTAATTCAGTTTGCCTTATAAATATATTTCTGCTTGGGAAAGAACAATAATTGGGCCAGGAACAATAATGCTTCTTGTTTTTCAACAAATGTATTATTTTAAATCAGTTTTAGCTTTACCCACATTCACTGCAAATTGTATGCTTTCATTAATTGTTATTGTGTTTCTTTTCTGTAAATCCTCAACCTTTAGGGACACTTTTTCAGCTATTTAAGTTTGTACTTTTGACAATTATGTAATACTCTGCATAATAGTGGGCCATGTAAATGTCTTTTTGCTTCAGCCAATGATATTCAGTTATATTTTGATCAATACACAGTGAGTCATATAATAAAAGATAAAGAAATACAAACCCCAGTGTCAGACATACCCCAATATTATTGTATTTTAAAAAAGATACCATTTAAAAATCACACAGAACGCAAAATAGATTTAATCTACAGTCCAACAACAAAACTACAGAAGGTCTGGCCCCAGGTGTACAAAACCCCCTTACAGGTTTTATTTTTTTTTTTCAATTGCTAACAAGCGTTTACCAATACTTGAAGTACTTTTTCTAAACTCTTAACACAGCAACACACCTACATCACACAGTTAGCCAAATAGTTAATTTTCTGGCCAAAACCCCATTTTGTTAAATAAATACAAACTCTACATTTCAAAATGCTGAATACATTTTTGTTCATATAGAAACTCTATCAAAACACAGCAAGCCCAATTCAAAATTCGTCAAAATTCGGTCAAAACATTAGCACTGGTTTTCTATCCAGCAGGAACATATAGTCAATTAAGGCTTTACTGGCAAAATGAAATTGCTGTCAGTGATTAAAAAAAAAAAAAAAAAACTTTAAATGAGTGTGCAGTTCACAAATGAACAATTTTCCGTTTATCTGTATAAATGCATCAGTTATGATGGACAATGTATTGTTATGTATGTTTTACAATTGTTCAGGCTGAATATAGCCTGCACTGTAAAAAAAATTCCGTAAAAAAACGGCAGCTGTGGTTGCCAGAATTCTACCGTAAAATATATGGTAGCAACATTTTAGGTTTTTACATTTACAGTTAAATACCGTAATTTCATTAACTGATATAATGTAAATATACCAACCTATTGAAGTACTGAAATCTGTTTTGTACCTTTGTATTACACTGATAACTACCAAATGCAGGTGGTGATGAGAAAGTCACATGATGAACCAAAGCCCATCACAAGCAGATTTTAAATAATAACATATATAGAAGGTGCACAGTGTCATTCACACAAACACTAAACACCATCATGGTGAGACTCATTAAACTGAAATATGCAATAAACATTCATTTAACAACATTAGATGTAACATACAACCCTAATAAACATAACTGATAAGAAAAAACTAAGAAGAAACCTAGTTATTTCAAAGAAAAAACATCAAATTCAAACAAAATTTGAAATGCAATGCAGGGAATTCTGGGAACGTCAATTTACGGTTTTTCCCTGTAAATTTTACATTCTTTTTCACTTCCAAAATCGGTATTTCACCATACAATTGTCTGAAATGTCTATTACAGTTCTCTATCGTATCGAGACTATCTCTCCACCAGAATACATACGTATGGGGACTATGACACCACCTGTGGCATGTGATGTGGATTTATCTGTAAGACATTAATTATGCCCATGCGCAGATCATACTCACCTGTGTATATAAGGGATGATCATAGCGCATCACTTCCTCTTTTGATTCCACGCGTTACGGTGCATGTGGCTAGTAATTGCTGGTAACTTTTACAGTTAAGCTTATTGTATTTTCTCTATTCATTCGGTGTTTGCTTACCTGACTGATTTTGTTGTTGCAGGCATCAGTGTGAAAACTCCGATCCATCAAGGATAAGAAGAGCTTGTTTGTTACACCTCTTCTGGAGGACTGTCGCTTGTATAGAGATCTTCATATATTCATTCATCTCGCAGCTATACCGTATCACACCATTAACGAGGCGTTAACGCGGTCATGAGCTGTAGTTCCGTATTGGGTCTAGTGTTCTAGATCGCTAACGCGGGAGACTTTAGGTGAGTCATCTTCTACGTGCAGTCAAAGCACGATACTGTATTGCACGACCTGTGCTAACGCGGTTTTTCACAGACATCCTGAAGTACAGCAAGAGATAATCCAGTGCTGTGTGTTTGGGTGCGCTTACTCGCTGCTCTCCCCATAGCATGCACTACAGCGCCATCTATCTGCGTGGCGGTAGCAGCATTGAGTGAGTGACGATAGTTAGTGGCCACTTATTTAGAAATGTCTAAAATAAGTGAGCATACTTGTGTTCAGTGCCATGCCTCCATACCACCACAAGATGGTCATGACTCCTGTATATCATGTCTTGGTATAGAGCATGCCTGGGATGGCTATAAGCAGCCAGAAGGTTGCATGAGTTGCTTTATTCTCCCAGCTCATGTAAGGGAGGCACGTTGGCAGTTTTCTAAGCGCAAACGCATGAGCTCTTCCACCAGCACTCCTCAGCCAAAGCGTGCTAGACAGGATGTGGCTGCTACAGTTGCTGCTTTAGCACAACAGGTCAAAAACCTTGCTTCCCGCTTAGAGGGTTCAAGCCCAGCACCTACAACAGTGCAACATGATAACCCCTATTCTAGCCCAGGGTTATCAGCGCCAGAGATGTCTGAGGCTGACTACGAGTCTCTTACCTCTCTAACTGATGTGCTAGAGGTTAATGCCCCCCTAGACTATTCTCTCTTTTCTGAGACCGTGTCTGAACAAAGTTTTGATCAGCTAGGGGATGAAGAAGATGAGTCAGAGGATCTGGCCCCTCAGTCACGTGACTCCAATCCATTGAGAGCTCTGATGGAGAGGGCAATTGGAGCTTTAAAGCTTCCACTCGTCTCTGAAGCACCGACTGCTCCATCTCGATTTGATGTGGCCAGTGTTTCCTCACAATCCAGTCCGTTTTCTCTCCCTCCTACCTGATTTTGAGAGAGGTTGTGGCTCAGTGGGAGCATCCTTCCAAACCTCCACCATTTCCGAGAGAGTTTAAAATGTTTGCAACTGTCCAACATGCAGAAAAGATCGGATGTGGTTCTCTTCCTTCAATTGACCAACCAATTGCAGCAGTGATATCACCACCTAAGTCACTTCTTGGGCGTTCAGAAGGACTAAGTAAGAACTGCAGAGCCATGGATAGAATTTTGCATCTGCTTCACGGAGAGGTTGCTAAAACAGCTTGCCTGGCTAACACGGGAGCTATTCTTCAGCTGTATCTTAATCAGCTGCTGCAAGGCCTCAATGAGTCTTCGAGCCCAGAGAAAATAGCTGAATTACAGCTTGTTTCTTCTACCTTGTTAAGGGTGTCGAAAGGACAAGCAACCTCAGTAGGGAGGTAAACAGCTCGCTTGTGGACTGCAAGGCGGCATCTTTGGCTCTCTCAGTCCAAATTGGCCCCAGCGGATTGCACGTCTTTGCTAGGGCTTCCTGTGGTACCTTCAGCAATGTTTGGGCCTGGTGCTGTCGAAATTCTGCAGCAAGCTCGTGATGCTCGGGCTTGTGCGCGGGAGATGAGGGGATTTCTCCACAATTTCGGGCAGACTCCAGCAGCTGCTGAGAGAAACTGGTCAAGATATCGTCATGCTCGTAATGAAGGCCAAAAATCATCTGGAAGGCGAGATGCTGTAGATGCAAGAAATCTGAGATTTCAGATGGGCATCAATAGAAGACACCAGGGTGGTAAGCAACCTAGACATAGATGCAGTCAACAGCAGCCCCCATAAACGGCCGGGGGATGAGCCTCCTTCTCGTTCCTGAGGATTCCCAGAACCCACTGTGCTTCCCGCCTCCCTCAGCCAATTTAGCAGCCTGGAGAGGCATCACAAACAACCCTTGGATCATCACTACAATGACTCAGGGCTATCAGCTTCAGTTTATAACCAAACCACCTCTTTCAAGAATTCTGACAATGTCCTCAATGTCCAGTCATTCGGAAGAACAAACCTTGTTAGAGGAAATCAAAACCCTTTTGGAAAAAGAAGCCATACAGGAATTAAGGTTGGACGAAGCACAGACCGGGTTCTGCTCCCGTTACTTTTTAGTGCCAAAGAAAAATGGCACTTTTCGACCCATCTTGGACCTCAGAGGTCTGAACAAGTTTTTAAAACCTCTAAGGTTCAAGATGTTAACTATTCCAAGAGTGAAACAGGCTGTACGTCAGGGGGACTGGTTTGCATGTATAGACCTGAAAGATGCCTACTTCCAGATTCCAATCTGGGAGGGACACAGGCGTTTTCTTGATTCGCTTTCAATGGCAGGATGTTTCAGTTCCGCGTCCTACCCTTTGGACTGTCCCTTGCTCCCCGCACCTTCACACGGTGCATGGATGCAGTACTAGCTCCCTCCGACTTCAAGGTGTAAGAATACTGAATTATTTGGACGACTGGCTGGTGTGTGCACAGTCAGAGAGGATATGTCAGCAGCATGTAGAGCTGGTCATCAATCACATTCAGTCCTTAGGACTCCAACTGAACAGGGAGAAAAGCCAACTCATTCCTTCTCAGACAGCCCAGTTTCTGGGGATGAACCTGGACTCTCTGAGCATGAAGGTTTCTTTGACGATAGAGCGCCATCAGGCTCTTGTGACCTGTCTCTCCCTTTTTCGGTCCGGCCAGAAAGTTCAGTGGAGGACCTGTCTCAGGCTACTAGGTCTCATGGCCGCAGCTGCTCAGATAATCCCTCTGGGGCTCCTTTTTATGCGTCCAGTGCAGAGGTGTCTGCTAAGGTCTGGCCACTGTCAACAGACAGATCTGATGTGTGAGGTACCTGTCACAAGAGGACTTCTGAGAGCCCTCCGCTGGTGGAACGAGCCGAGCAATACCATGAAGGGTTCTCGGATGGGTCCTGTTCTGCGGAGGCAACTGATCTCAACAGACGCCTCCATGAGAGGTTGGGGAGCGGTGCTCAATGGTACGTGGGCCAGAGGCCTTTGGGAACCACCCTGGACATCTCGGCACATCAATGTGTTGGAATTGAGGGCCATTCATTTAGCTCTGGACTACTTCCTACCTCGCCTGGTAGATCGTCACGTCCTAGTGAGGACAGACAACGTGGTAGCAGCATCATACGTGAACAGACAGGGGGGACTGACATCCCCTCTACTCTGCAAAGTGGCTCACAACCTTCTCACTTGGGCACAGCCTCATATCCTCTCACTGAAGGCAGTGTATCTTCCAGGATTACAGAATCAAGCAGCCGATATGCTGTCAAGAGGGGGTCCTTGGCCAGGAGAGTGGCGTCTCCACCCAGATGTGGTGAAGATCGTCTGGGATCATTTTGGGATGGCAGGCGAGATCTTTTCGCCTCTTGGGAGTCAACTCATTGCCCTCTCTTTTCTCACTGGAGAAGAGGCAAGCGCCTCTGGGGTACGACGCATTGGCACAAGAGTGGCCTCAGGGTCTCCTGTATGCTTTTCCCCCCTTCGGGCTACTTCCTCCTTTACTGCAGAGGATACAGACGGAATCAGTGAAAGTGGTTCTTGTTGCTCCATTGTGGCCCCAAATGCCCTGGTTCTCAGACATTCAACCACTCTTGGTAGGCCCTCCCCTGGAGCTTTCACACAGACGAGATCTTCTGTCACAGGCTCAGGGAACACTGCTCCATCCATTTCCTCAGGGACTGAAACTGTGGGCTTGGCCCCTGAGAGGGCCCAGCTGTTAGCTATGGGACTCTCAGAGCCTGTAGTACACACTTTGCAAAGTGCCAGGGCACCATCAACAAGGACATTATATTCTTATAGATGGTGTGTATTTTCTTCCTGGTGTACTTCTCGTCATCATGACCCAATGACATGTTCAACGCCTGACATTCTGGAGTTTCTGCAGGAACATTTGGATTCAGGAAAATCACCTACTACCCTTAGAGGATTCGTTGCTGCTATTTCTGCAGCTCGAGGAGTAGATTGAGTCTTTCCCTTCATGACGGCAAGCTGATAAGTCAGTTTCTTAAGGGTGCTCGACGCCTTAAGGCACGGAGGTCTGAGACATTGCCTCCATGGGATTTAAATATTGTTCTCAGGGCTCTTGTTTCGGCTCCCTTTGAGCCCTTGGATTCAGTGGACTTGAAATGGCTGTCAATGAAGACTGCATTCCTAATAGCTATTACTTCAGCTAAAAGGATTAGTGAGCTGCACGCCTTGTCAGTGCATGCAGACTGCTGTAGATTTCTACCAGATGATGGAGGGGTTATGCTCCGCCCTAATCCAGCCTTTTTGCCAAAAGTCCTGTCCCCTCTCCATTTAAACCAACTGACTGAACTACATTGTTTCCAGGGAGTGGGTCAAGATGAAGTTACTTCATCCTTGCTTTGCCCTGTGAGAACACTACAAACTTACATTAGGCGCACAAATCAAATCAGAAGTACGGACCAATTGTTTGTTTGCTTTAAGACAGAGAAGCTTGGTCACCCTCTGTCAAAGGCTAGGCTTTCTCATTGGATAGTTGATACAATACGGCAGGCGTATGATGGTGCTGGATTACCTGCTCCCTCCCGACTTCATGCACACTCTACACGCAGTGTGTCCACCTCATGGGCTCTGTTCAGGAGGGCATCCCTGGGTGATATTTGTGCAGCAGCTTCATGGGCTGTTCCATCCACCTTTACACGGTATTACAGGGTAAATGTGGCAGCAAATACATCCTTTTCTGAGTCTGTGTTGGGACTATCTAAGGAATGATGCTTATGGCAGGAGAAGGCAGCTGCCATGATAGCATGTGGTAGATGATTACTTAAATTGGGTATGCATGTTCTCAGTGATCTGTTAATACTCTTGTTACACACAAATGTATGTTGGTGTAGAACTTGTTAATAAAGTTATGCACCTCCTCTTCCCGACGTGTCTTACAGTTCCCCATACGTATGTATTCTGGTGGAGAGATAGTCTCGATACGATAGAGAACGTGGGGTTACATTGTAACCTTGGTTCTCTGAGTGAGAGACTATCTCTCCACCGCACTGTTGCTCAGAGATGCGTTCATTAGAGGAAGTGATGCGCTATGATCATCCCTTATATACACAGGTGAGTATGATCTGCGCATGGGCATAATTAATGTCTTACAGATAAATCCACGTCACATGCCACAGGTGGTGTCATAGTCCCCATACGTATGTATTCTGGTGGAGAGATAGTCTCTCACTCAGAGAACCAAGGTTACAATGTAACCCCACGTTTTTCACCGTATATATTAGGGGAACTTACCATTAACCATTTAACAGGATTTTACCGTAGCTTTTTCACAGTTTTTTACCTTTAAAATCACGGTCATTTTTTACAGTGTGCATTAAGAAACTGTTCTTGTGCCTGGCTGTTCTGATGGTTGGTTCTCGCTGACCAGAAGGCAACAGTTCAAAGAGAGAGTGGGCAGGGTTTTCTTAACCCTTTTCCTCACTCTGGAGATGTAAAAATCTTGGAGGTTGGGCAGGGGGGCACAAATGTTCCTCTCAGCAGTCTTGACTGTCTGCTGTAGTCTCTTGATGTCTGATTTGGTAGCTGAACCAAACCAGACAGTCCTGGTCCAACTACTCCTCTGCCTAGTCCACCTTGTCCTCTCCCTGGTCCAACCAGTCCTTTTCCTTGTCCCATATACACATAAACACACACACACACACACACACACACACATATATATATTGTAACGGGCGGAAGAATCACACGACAGGATGAGTGCAATAAATGCCCCGAAGGGTGCGTTTTATTGAGTGAAATGAGTGGCGTGCCGTAGAATTCAGGTGCTGTGTCTTCGTGCTCCAGGATCAACTTCTTTTCAGTGCTCCGAGTGCGTTAGTGCCCAGTGTCCGGTGTCCGTGCGGTGCAGGTGCTTCGGGCTGGCCGGCTAAACGCTGCTCTCTGAGGAGAGAAGGAGAGAAAAGTGAGTGATGCTTCACTGGAGTCATGTCTCCCTCAAATGCGCCTCTTGGTGGCTTATATGTCTGCCTCGTAATGAGGTTCAGGTGTGGCCGGCCAGCCCGCGTTAATGGCGTGCAGGTGCTTCTCCTCCGCTTCCAGGGCGACGCTGATAAGGTCCCGGGACACGCGTTACACTCCCCTAAGCGTCGTCCTGTTCCTGCGGGCAAGAGGGGAGACTGGGGTGGGTGGGAGAGAAACCTGACAGACCTGCGAAAGCTGACCAGCTCGCGAGAGCCCATCGGCGTTGGCATTGGCCGTTCCGCCCGGTGTTTCACGACGGCGGAAGTCCTGGGCGCCAGGAACCAGCGGGTGACCCTTGCGTTGGTCTCCTTGGCCCTCGCCATCCACTGCAGGGGGGCATGGTCTGTAAACAATGTAAACTTTCTACCGAGGAGGTAATACCTGAGCTCCAGGACTGCCCACTTGACGGCCAACGCTTCCTTCTCTACAGCGGCGTAGCGTTGTTCCGTGGGGGTCAGCTTCCGGCTGATGTAGAGCACCGGGTGTTCCTCACCGTCCTGAACCTGGGAGAGGACGGCTCCCAACCCGGTGTCGGAGGCGTCCGTTTGCAGCAGGAAGGGGCAGTTGAAGTCCGGGGCTCGGAGCACCGGCTCGGCGGTGAGAGCCTCCTTCACCCTCTGAAATGCTTCGGCCTCGGCGGGTCCCCAGGAAACCTTCTCCGGTTGCCCCTTCCTGGTCAGGTCTGTCAGGGGAGCGGCTAAGGAGGAGAAGTCAGGGATAAAGCAACGATAGTAACCCGCCAATCCCAAAAAGGCCCGTACCTGGGTTTTGGAGGTGGGCCGTGGGGCCGAGAGAATAGCTGCCACCTTGTTCTCCTGGGGTTTTATGAGTCCTCGGCCCACCCGGAACCCCAGGTACTTTGCTTCGTCGAGGGCCAGGTGACATTTTCGGGGATTGGCGGTCAGCCCGGCCCTGCGCAGCTCCACGAGCACCCTCCGCAGCCGCTCTAGGTGGTCCTCCCAGGTCTCCGAATGGATGACGACATCATCCAGGTAGGCCGCGCGAGGGGCTGGTGGGGCCTCAGCAGGATGTCCATGAGTCGCTGGAAGGTGGCGGGAGCCCGTGCAGGCCAAAGGGAGAACCCGATATTGCCAGTGCCCACTGGGGTGGAGAAGGCGGTCTTCTGCTTCGCATCCTCGGACAGGGCACCTGCCAATAGCCCTTCGTGAGGTCCAGAGTGGATATATATCGGGCTCTCCCAGCCGATCCAACAGCTCGTCTACCCGCGGCATGGGGTATCCATCGACCGGAGACCTCGTTCAAGCGGCGGAAGTCATTGCAAAAGCGGAGGGTGCCATCCGGTTTTGGGACCATGACGATGGGGCTGGACCATGGGCTGCGCGAGGGCTCGATTACCCCCAACTTCAACATCTCCTGCACTTCCTCTTCGATGGCGTGTCGCCGGGCCTCTGGCACTCGGTAGGGCCGCTGCCGAACGATGGTTCCTGGTGGCGTCCGGACGTCATGGTGGATGACATGGGTCCGCCCGGGGAGTGGGGAGAACACATCGGGGAACTGACCGACCAGGTGTTGCAACTCGTTCTTTTGGGCAGCCGAGAGGTGGGGGTTGACATCTACAACCACGGGAGAGGAGGTGGCCAGGGCGGCGAACTGGGTCCTGGTCCCGACCCACCGTTTCAGGAGATTTATGTGGTAGATCTGCTCCTCCTTCCGTCGTCCGGGTTGGCGTACTTTGTAGGTGACGGGCCCCACCTTCTCCGTCACCGTGTACGGCCCCTGCCACTTTGCTAGGAATTTGCAGGCCGCGGTTGGGACTAGGACCAGGACGAGGTCTCCAGGTTGGAACTCCCGTGGTTGGGCTGCCCGGTCATAGTGGCGTTGTTGGGCCTGTTGCGCGCGCGTGAGGTGCTCCCGAACGATGGGCATAACTCTGTCGACCCTTTCCCTCATTTCCCGGACGTGTTCGATAGTGGACCGATGGGCGGCCGGCTGTTGCTCCCAGGCCTCTTTGGCGACGTCGAGTAATCCGCGGGGCTGACGTCCAAACAGGAGCTCAAAGGGAGTGAAGCCGGTGGATGCTTGGGGCACCTCCCGGATCCCGAACAGGACATACGGGAGCATCCGGTCCCAGTCGCGTTTGTCCTCCGCGGCCACTCGACGGAGCATCCGCTTCAGGGTCTGGTTGAACCGTTCCACCAGCCCATCGGTCTGCGGGTGATACACGGAGGTGCGGAGCTGTTTGACCTGTAGGAGGCGACAGAGGTCTGCCATGGTCCGGGACATGAACGGCGTACCTTGGTCGGTCAGTATCTCCGCTGGGATGCCGACCCGACTACACAGCAGGAACAACTCCTGGGCGATGGCCTTTGACGTGGCTTTCCGCAGGGGGATGGCTTCAGGGTAGCGGGTGGCATAATCCACGATGACCAGGATGTGTTCGTGACCCCGGGCGGACTTCGGCAGCGGGCCCACCAGATCCATGCCTATCCGCTCGAAGGGTACCTCGATGATGGGTAAAGGAATCAACGGGCTGGGGGGAGGGGTGCTGGGTGAGGTCCGCTGGCATGTGGGGCAGGCGCGGCAGAATCGCTTCACCTCCGCATCCAAGCCGGGCCAGTGGAAGCGGTCGCGGATCCTTTGGATGGTGTTATGGGCTCCTAGATGGCCGGCCATTGGATGGGAGTGCGCAAGCTCCATCACCGTTTCCGTCTTGGTCCGGGGTACAACCAGCAGCTGTTTCTCCTCCCCCCTTCGCGGAGCGACACAGTAGAGCAGGCCATTTTGGACGATGAAGTGGGGACCGGGTGTGGTGGGGTTGGACATCCTTCCTTCGGGTCACCCTCACTTGAGTCCAGCAGTGTTTCAGCCGATCGTCCCGAGTTGTTCCTTGGCGAAGGTCCGCCTCCTCTAACCTGTTGAAACAGATCAAAGAAGAGGTTAGCAGACTGGGAGGGGACTCACCGTCTCGAGGACTGTCCGAGGCCAGCAGGACGGGCGTCGTCGGGGCGTCGGCTGTGCCTCCGGGTTCGGCGGCTCGGCGGGCTGGCGGGTTGGGCGGCCATGGTGAGCAGGCGGTCAAAGCCTGGCCAGTTTCTCCCCAGGAGGACTGGGACGGGAAGGTCCTTCATCAGGCCCACTTCTACGGGCCAAGCACCTGGGGCGGCGGCAATGGTGACGCTGCCTTGCGGGACTTGGCGCGTGTCGCCGCGGGACGCAGGTGATCGGGAGAACGGCCCTGGATCCTGGCCGTGGGGAAACCACCGACGACTGGACCAGGCTGACCGCACTGCCGGAGTCCAGGAGGGCCCGATAGGGACGCCCATTGACCTCCACGTCTACCTTCGGGGCTGCAAGGGGGGGCTCTTGATGCAGTATACAACCCGCCAGCCATGCCCGGCGTGGTGTGGTGGGAGGCTCTGTGGGCATCGGTTCATCCTGGGGCACGGGAGCCGCCGGCCTGCCTACTGGCCTGAAGGTACCCTCCGGCGAGCGTCGCTCCTGGGGCACCCTTCGGGGAATCGGTGGCGCTCGCTCCCCAGCCTCGCGATGCTGGGCCGCCTCCGCCAGTTCAATGGCGTCCACCAACTCTCCCACGGTGAGCGGGTTCCGCATGCCGGCGGCCTGACGGATGGGGCGCGGAAGCGCCCGAAGCAAACGGTCCACGACTACCCGATCAGCCACTTGGGCGGCGCTGGGGTCTCCTGCCAACAGCCAATGGCGCGCGAGACGAGACAGATCGGCAGCTTGGGCGCGGGCTGGCAACCGGCTGGAATATTCCCATTCGTGCACCAGCTGGGCGGCCGCGATGGGGGAGAGTCCTACCCGGGACAAGATTTCCTTTTTGAGATCTTCATACGAATCCCTCAGCTCCGGTGGCATCGCGAAGTAGGCTCGTTGGGGCTCGCCGGTCAACAGCGGCGCCAGCGCGCGCGCCCACTCGTCCCGCGACCAGCCTTCTTGACTCGCGGTGGTCTCGAACATGAGCAGGAAACTCTCCACGTCGTCGTGGGCCGTCATCTTCGGTATTAACGCTGGCGCTCGGGCGCGGGGGTCGGGCAGCGGAACCCGCTGGGCGGAGGCGGTCCGGAGGGCGGCAATTTCGCGCTCTACCTCTCCCTGACGGGCAGCCATATGCTCCACGATCTGCTGTTGGCGAATGCTCACTTCTGTCAGATGCTTCAGCAGCTCTTCCATGGCTGGGGAGTCGACGCCACCTGAATGTGAATCCACAAAGAAAAGAGAGAGGGGTGCGTTATCGGCGGGGGAAAAAAAAGTGCTTGTCGGTGATTCTTCCACGTGTTATGCCCGCATTCTCCACCAGTGTAACGGGCGGAAGAATCACACGACAGGATGAGTGCAATAAATGCCCCGAAGGGTGCGTTTTATTGAGTGAAATGAGTGGCGTGCCGTAGAATTCAGGTGCTGTGTCTTCGTGCTCCAGGATCAACTTCTTTTCAGTGCTCCGAGTGCGTTAGTGCCCAGTGTCCGGTGTCCGTGCGGTGCAGGTGCTTCGGGCTGGCCGGCTAAACGCTGCTCTCTGAGGAGAGAAGGAGAGAAAAGTGAGTGATGCTTCACTGGAGTCATGTCTCCCTCAAATGCGCCTCTTGGTGGCTTATATGTCTGCCTCGTAATGAGGTTCAGGTGTGGCCGCCAGCCCGCGTTAATGGCGTGCAGGTGCTTCTCCTCCGTTTCCAGGGCGACGCTGATAAGGTCCCGGGACACGCGTCACAATATATATATATATATATATATATATATATATATATATATATATATATATATATATATATATATATATATATGTTCTTATGATATTTCATAATAAATTAGTATTTTGAACCAATGCTTCTGCAAATGCAAGGCTTCTTTAAAGATATGAACGCAATATGCAAAGTTTTGACCACTGGACAGCCTGTGTTACAAATAATGACTGTTTTGAGTTTTGTGTCTAGAGTTTTGAAAAATTACATGAAGGTTCTGTTATTAGTGTAAAAATGATTGTAAAGAAAAATATCTTTTTTTCTTATCTAATTTTTTCTTATTTAAAGTTTTTTGAAAAATCTATAATTTTCAAATTTTGTGTAATGATTCCAGTGTCTGTACTTTTCTCTCTAGTCTATTACAATGGTGCATGAATGTGTAGAACCATAATGAAAGCTCCATCATGTGTTTTGAACAACTATATTTAATGATTGTACTAACAACTACCAAAGAACTACTGCTGTTCTTTATAAAAGTTAAGACTCGAACACGCCCCCCTAAAACGGCTCATTCAAACACGCCCCCACATGTCTACGTCACGGTATGGGGAGATTTGCAAAACACCGCCCAAATGTATACGCAAAGAAAGAGGTTGGGACTTTTATTCTTGCTGTAGTGTTGTTGCTGCCTCCGGCGCCGTGTCCTGGAGATGCTGTGTTTCGTTGTGAAAGCGAAACTACTTTGTTTGGGCTTCCAAAAGAGGACACAACTAGAAATCAGTGGTTAAGTTGTATTCACAACACTGTTCCAGAACAGTTCAACCCAAATATTCAGATGTGTGCAGCACATTTTACGGAGGACTATTTCCTGAACCTGGGAGGGCTTGCCAGCTATGCATAAAGGCTGTTTCTATAAAGTGGGGCAATTTCAACTTTGCAAGGACAGTCTGGCGCTTCTGACTCACAGCCTGTAAGTATGTTTTCATATTTAAAGAATTTGCCACTGACGATTCAAACGCAAGTGTAGAGTGTAGAGTAGTGCTTGTTGTTTGTCGTTTCTCCGATCAGACATGGTAATGAAAATACAGTATAAGTCATTATAATCAGTCATTATGTCCCCACTGGATGCAACAAATGCCTCGTTTGTAATGGTTTTTTTTGTTTTTGTGTCGTCGCGCCGGGACACGGCATCACAATACGGTAAGGGGCGTAACATTTCCGTCTCACGCTTGAGGTATTCAGCCAATCACAATGCACTGGATAGCTGGCCAATCAGAGCACGCCTTTCTTCTCAGAACGATGAGCTTTGTAAAAAAGATGAAGTTTCAGAAAGGCGGGGCATAGAGGAGCAACAATAATGTACAGTATGTGAAAAATAATGTGTTTTTTTAACCTTAAACCGCATAAACACATTGCACTACACCAAATACGCAAAATAATGTTCTTTTTAGCAACGTCATATGACCCCCTTCAATGATTCCAGTGTCTGTACTTTTCTCTCTAGTCTATTACAATGATGCATGAATGTGTAGAACCATAATGAAAGCTGCATCCTGTGTTTTGAACAACTATATTTAATGATTGTACTAACAACTAAATAGTGAAACTATGGGTATCTTGTGTGTGGGTGATCTAAAGTAATGTTCCTATGATATTTCATAATAAATTAGTATTTTGAACCAATGCTTCTTCAAATTCAAGGCTTCTTTAAAGATATGACGTTTTGAGTTTTGTGTCTAGAGTTTTGAAAAATGACATGAAGCTTCTGTTATTAGTGCAAAAATGATTGTAAAAAACTGTAACCAAAGAAAACATCCATTATGATCCACAAGACAGGGTTGACAAAAACACGGAAGAGCAGTGAGGAACTGTGACTTTTCTAATCAAATGTTTTCTTATTTAAAGTTTTTTTTTTGTTTGTTTGTTTTTTTTTTTACCTGTTGTGAGTTGATTATTTCAATCAATAATTTTCAAATGTTTAATGATTACAGTGTCTGTACTTTTCTCTCTAGTCTATTAAAATGATATACTTTAATAAAAATAATAAATAAATAAAAAACAAACAAATACAGTTTTAGGCATTAGTTAATTTGGTTAATTAGTTAACTGGTCTTGAAACAGTTCCCGCCGAGCAAAGTGATGCAGTTTAAGAATATGGTGGTGAAAGCACGCCACAGTGCGGGTAGTTCAGTTAATTTATTTTGGTCGGTATATGCATTTTTATTGCTCTTTTTTATTTTTATATTTTTTGATTGCAGATGACCAACTAAATAAACAAAGAAAATAAAAAAATCCCTAAGGATAAAAAAATATATATATATTATTTTATTCAAAACATCAGCATTTCACATCTCTGTGACTGATTCTTCATATAGGCCTACATGTTAAGACGAACATTACAACTCTGTAAAAAGTTGTTAAAAAAAAAAAAAAAACCTTCTACCTGATCTTACCCTTAATTTAGGGTGATTTATTTATTTATTTTTGAATAAAATCAATTAATTTTATTTATGCCAGATGTCCGTTTGACAGTCGGTGGGCAAATTAAGGGACTGACACAAAAGAGCATGACAAAAAAATAAATAAATAAAAATCCTTCAAAGATTCCAATATTTGTAGCAATAAAATAGCAAGAAACAAATAATTTAAAGGTTTGAATGGGTTATTCAATAGTAGTAGTAGTAATTATTATTCTATTATTTTTTTTAAATCTTTTTCTAACTCATAGAAACAGGTATTATTATAGCTCATGCCATGTCTACACTGGACGTGTGTCAGTCCTGTGTTCCTGTGTCTTGTGTTTTTCTCCCCATGAGACTTTCCCTTGACCCAGTTTTCTCCCGTGTTTGATTATTTCTTTGGTTTCAGCTGTGTTCTGTTAATTATCTAATTTACTCCCAGCACTTAAGCCCTGTGTTTCCCTGGCTTTATCCGAAATCGCCCCCTACACCCTCATTCACTATTCCCTACATTAGTCCACTCATACAGTTCACTTGAAGGAGTGAATGAAACGAGTGAGTGAATTCGGACACTGAGTGCACCTGGAAGGACTGCCGCTTTTGCATATTTGCTTGCTGTTTAATAATAATTTGAAACGGGCAGCTCCAGTAGTAAGATTGAAGGATTTATCTTGAACTCTGTTATGGAAATTATGTATAAACCCTAATAGTCAATTTACAATTAATTTGTACCTGCGTTGTATTACGTCGTGGACGATCGCTTCTAAAATTATGAATGGATGCTGCGGGCGCCATCCTCTGGCGAGACGCGGGAATTCATTCGGCGCGCGACTCTCACAGTGCATTATGGGTTATCTCTAGCCGTTGAGTGTACATCGGTTGTACACTCGTTTTTGCGGTGCATTGTGGGATTGAATGAGTGCACTCGAGAACGTCCACTATGGTTTCGAACACCACTTAAAATGGCTGTCCCCTCAAATAGTTCACTATTTGAGGGTATAGGGGGCGATTTCGGATACAGCCCCTGTCTCCAACATTCCGGTGTTATACGTCTGTTCCCCGTGCTACATGTGAATTCCTGGCTGTCTGTTTGTCTTTAGTTGGATGAATAAAGATTGTTCCTTGTAAACTTCACCGACGTCTCTTCGCTCCCTCGTTCCTACACAATAGCAGCAGCCGAATCGTGACAGAACACCGGACCAAAACTGAAAAGTGTTAAGTGGCGTCCCTTCCTCCCATTTTGTTTCTGTTTTGTGTCCGTTTTTTTGTTTTCCCATTTTTTCCCTCTCCGCGGCTATGGAAACCACCACGGTTTCTGGTGGAGTATGTGCGAGAGTTCTGCAGGCTTGTCGTGTGTACAGTGTTGGATGATGCAACGCTCAACTCCTTGTTCTGGATCGAGGCCAATTACTATCGCCTCGTGGACCTCCCAGACACCACAGGACTGAGCTGGAGGGAAGGGATCCTCCGGTGTCTGGAGAGTGTCCAGCCCCAATCCAGAACCAGCCCGCCGTCCAGCCCGTCAGCTGCTCCCCAGTCAAACCTGTCAGTCATTCCCCAGTCAAGCCCACCATCTGCCACTGATTCAAGCCCGCTGGCCGGTGCTGGCTCAAGCCAACCGGCCGCCTAATTCACCCCCAACCAACTGAGCAGGATGAGGATTCATCCTCGCCTCTGAATCGGCTCCAGCCCCAGAGCTCGCTCCAGTGTCGGCTCCAGCCCCAGAGCCCCAGATAGTAGGGCTTCAGTCGTAGAGGCTGGGGCAGGGGCCAGGGCCAGGGCCACGGCCACGGCCTCGCAGGCAGATCTGCCATGGCCTCCCGAGTCTCCAGATCCACCATGGCCTGCCGAGTCTTCTGATCCGCCATGGCCCCCCGAGTTCCCGGATCTGCCGTGGCCTCCCGAGTTCCCTGCTCCGCAGTAGGTCCCGGAATGGGCACCACCCTGGAGGCCTTCTGTCCTGTCACCCTGTCCCTATAGGCCTCCAGAGCGCCCTCCCTCCCTCTCCCAGTTGGATGTTGTACGGCGCGGGACGCGCCTTCCGGGAGTAAATGTCAGTCCTGTGTTCCTGTGTCTTGTGTTTTTCTCCCCATGTGACTTTCCCTTGACCCAGTTTTCTCCCATGTTTGATTATTTACTTGGTTTCAGCTGTGTTCTGTTAGTTATCTAATTTACTCCCAGCACTTAAGCCCTGTGTTTCCCTATCTCCAGCGTCCGGTGTTATACGTCTGTTCCCCATGCTACGTGTGAGTTCCTGCCTGTCTGTTTGTCTTTATTTGGATGAATAAAGATTGTTCCTTCCAGTCGAATCGTGACAACGTGACAGTTGTTATGTCACGCTGTATTACGCCACATCTAGACCAGGGAAGTCAAACTCAGTTTAGATTTAGATTTAACCCTAATTAAACACAACTGATCCAGCTAATCAAGTCCTTCGGGCATATTTGAAAACTACATGGTATGTGTGTTGGAGCAGGGTTGGAACTAAAATCAAGAAGTTCAGCAAGAGCAGATTTCCTCTTCCTGGATGTGTGAACAATGGTTCCCATTATCACTATTGTCAGGAAATTCAGCAGCCCCTCTGCTCATCATTTCCTTCATCATCAGCAGTTCTCACTTCAGCATTCTTCCTTGCCTTTAATGACAAAACTGGGCAGAATACAACTTTCATTAACCCTTTCGCACGTGAGTTTAAAATATTCTAGCTGAGCCCCAGGCGTGAGTTTTTTTAGGCGACCGTTATTTTAGAACTTATAGCCTTATTGTTTCCATGGTGACGCGTCATGCTTGTCATGTGACACACCGCAGCCCTAATAGCGCTGTATGACACATGGATTGCTTTTATTTCGTTTTTCCTTTTTTTATTATTAATATTCACAAACATACTCGCTATATTATTAAATATCTGATATTCCGATTCTGAAATATGTGCAAGTAAATGTGTTTGGTTGTTTAAACACGTTTATAATGATCGTGTTAGTTCATCTATACCGGGTGATGAGCGTCTGATCTGGCTCCGCGCCAGAAAGCAGATTTGAATTTCAGCAGTTGATGACGTGACTCACTGAAAGTTCTAATCACACCAGTGTGATCGTACGCTCCAGGGACCAGCCAAGACTGATCACACCAGTGTGATCGTACGCGTTAAAGGGTTAAAACCATGATTTAGATTTTATGAACGAATGTGATTTTTAATCTTGGTGCTATGTTGCTATTCTTGCATTAAAGCTTATATATCAAATTTAATGACCAATTTACATTTTTATATGCCAGGCACATTCATTAAAATTCAACACAGCTAAGCTTTACTTAGAAATCATAACTTCATATTAGGCTTCATTAACAACCTCTTCATTAAAATAAAATATGTGATATAGAAAGAAATCAGATTTTTAATACTTTATCAGCAAATATTTTGCAATATTTGTTCTATATTATTGTTATATTCTCTATATCAAGAGTGATTGTTATTTTGTTATTTGATGTACAGTTTGCATATTTTGTTATATTTGTATTGCATGCATCACTTTTCATAGGTCAATTTCGACACAAAACCTATGAGTAAGCAACCGTTGGTAGTTTGAACTGTAAGAAAAAGGAAGGGGCTTGGTGTTAGACAGTCTTTTGGCTGTTCTTTGAAACCATATTTAATTTGAAGCTTGAAGAAGTGTAAATAGTTCTTAAGTTTGATTTCTGATTTGTGTTGTATCCTGACAAACGAAAAGTAAACCATTACACTGCAAGTTTAACGTATAGTTTAAGTTAAACACAAAAGATATGATACATTAAACTGTTTAACGTATCATATCTTTTGTGCCGATTCCCTTTGGAAATGGCATAGAACGGAAATAGATCATAGCAGCATGTTTGTACCTCAGGAGACAAGAGGGTAGTGCAGATAGCAGGCTGCTGCTCGAGAAACCTGGAAAGCATCTTGAAGGTTGTTGTGGAAGCTGCAGCATTTTCTGGTTTCTCTTCAGTAGCTACATCCGCGGTGCTCAGTGGCGGTTTTAGGCATGGGCGAACGGGGCAGCCGCCCGGGGCGGCATTTTTTCATGACACGTGGGGGGCGGCACAAGCACTTGGAAAAAAAAAAATCATCTGCGACGCTAAGCGGTTTTCTATTATCTATCATATTATCTATCATATAACTGTGCGGGAATTGGCAAATTGGCGCCCCTGCTTGTTGAGAAGGTACCGAGCACAGAAGCTGTGTGAGAAGTGGAAAGGGGAGGGGGGTGCGGCCGCGGGGGACAGTTCACCTCTCCCAAATTAGTGGGACAAGTGGGCTAAAGTCAGTCACACCCAGGGGCGCGGGAAGTGTTTTTTTCATGTGGGCAACTGTTTAATTGTTGGGAATATAAAAAAAAAAAAAAATCGGAGTGTCCCAGATAGCAAAATTTGTCTGGCCCATCTCTGGGCCACAACCTTGCTTAGCTTCTGGCCCAGTTCTGGCTGGGTCCCCGGCCCGAAACTGGCACACACACTGAAAACCGACTCAAACAATTTCCTCTGGCCCAGATGCGGCCCACGCCCTGTAAAATGACTCTTATTTATTGACATACTGCATACTGTAGAGTGACTTCTATTATTTTATGTGGCCCAGGTCTGGCCCAGACACTTTAAGCCAGATCTGGCTGAGATTCGGCTTGGTCCCCGGGCCGAATGTGGCCCAGAAACTACTAAATGTAATTCAGCAGTGAAACACAAATACAACCATTTAAAAACATTAAAAAGGCTTTAATTATAAAATTACCAAATACTTTAATATAAATATATATAAACAAATGCACTACAGTATAAACATTCACACTTTTTAAACCACAAAGTAACAACTAAATTAAATTTACTGTATATTTTATATATGAAGAGTTCATTTGCAGAAACAGATAACTTTGTTTTAACAATTTTAAAAATCATGTTTTTCATTGTGCATTCCAATTAATCTCAATCAAACTGCATTCAGGTTATTTTGATTAGGTAAAGAATAACTAATAAATACTTGCTAACTAACACAAAACAAAAACACGATAACAAAAACATGATTTTTAAAAATATTTAAAACGGAGTTATCTGTTTTGCAAATAAACTCTTCATATATAAAACATTATGTGTCATAATTCAGTTCAGTTCTTATCAAATGGCGTCAGTGCAGTCAAGTCAGTAATATTGCTGAATATTAGGTGTCTTCAACCAAGCAAGACAAAAGGCAACAGTGACAAGGAACCCAAACAAGACCCGGCTCAGTCAGGAAACAGTCTCGTCTGGCCAAACGAGTGAATGTGGTGCGATTATTCCAGGCTGCATCACAAGTCAGATTGTGGATTGATATCATTCAGAATATTTCATCCAACTTCTTCTGCATGAAGTAATATCACGCTAGCAGGTGAAGCTGGTAAAAAGGGTCTGTGCAGAGGGCTTGTCTGATTCTCGTAGTCTTTGCTGAGGATCTGTGCTGGGGCCATCAATGAGGTCTTCACAGAGGATCTGTCATCCAGCTGACACGGTCTCCGCTGACAGTCAGGGATGTGTTGTGGTCGTTCCTGGGTGCAGGTCCACCGTCTGGTCTGGATACGGCTGGATCAGCTGATTACTGTAACCTAGGGATAAGGGTGAGACAGTATATAAGCAACTAATATAAGCATTGATGTCATTCTTCTTACAAATTAACAAGTACATTAGACATTATAGGAAGTGTTGCTGCTTACCCTAATTGGTGCAGCATAAAGATCCTTTAAGAGATTTGAATTATAGAAATGTTATTGTGTGTCATGTGTATGGAAGGTTAAAGAGATGGGTCTTTTAAACTCACAGAGTGTGTCTGCCTCCTGAAGTCCACCCTTTTGATCAGCTGGAGCCACCTCTTCAGTCCCTTGACCTCTATTTCAGCAGCATTGGCTTGAAAGTTTTTCCAAATTGCAGCCTTGAAATATGTATAAATATATAATTGTAAGGTAATTATTTAATCTTAAGCATTACAGTTTTTTTACAATCATTAGAACCAGACCCAGAATTCGCACCTTATAAGTTTGATGAATGTTCATGCAGCAGCTCAGAATTTCTGTAAAAAAAAAAAAATAAAAAAAAAATGTCAGATTACATAAAAATTTAATCTGAACACTATATATAAATTTGTTTGCTCATAATAATCCCCACCACAGTAAACTAAGTATGATTTTAAATCACATCACACGGCATATCTATGCTTCAAAAGTTTTCATTCACTCTAAAAACTGAACCTGCTCAAGTGCAGCAGACAGATTAGGCCTCTATTGAAGAACAAAAGATGATGCACTTACATTTTACAGCTCTCTCTTACGTGTCTATAGTGTTTTTCTCTGTCAGAGCTTCCCACACGGCAGTGTTACCACAAAATAAATATTATTATTAAATTCAGATTGCACATATTGAATTGTCTTAGCAGGTGTAATGCTACAACAGCGTGCTCAGTTTGATTCACAAACAAATGACTCATTTGAATGGTTAAGTGAATCGAATCAGAGAGTCACTCGTATAGATGTTTATGGCGCCTCCAGCGCAGTCCGACTCCTATGATTCAATAACAATCACTCGTTGAAAAAGACGAATCGAATGAATTCTAGCAAACAAAATAGAATTTAACTCATTAAAATTTAATTACCTAACATTATCGTGCACTGGATACAACTCATCGGTTTTTCATATTAAAAAATTACATATTGTTTTCCTAAAGAGACCGCGCCTGACAGTTAGGCCTATCATCAACACTCAATCCGGGACCGAACGGTTTTTCTGATGCTATTATCATCGCAACCCTAACAGAAACCATCTAAAACCTATACTCTTCGTGGCATTTAAACATCAAACAACACTAGATTGATCATTAAATAACTTAATTTACCAGTTTGCAGCTGAAGATAATTCCTCTTGAGAACTGTGCCCGCCGAAATCTCCTCAGGATTAACCGCCAAATCTTTCTCTCAGGCGGCTTTCATTCTAGCAGCGGCCGCCGGAGACAAAACCAACTCGGGCCAATGGTAAATACACACAACTACACCGAGTGCGGAATTGCCGCACGTACAACAGCTTTCAGCCGAGATCGGCCCAGAGAGAAAAAGCAGTCTGTCAGCCAGAAGTGTTTTGTAGAGTCGGTGCGGCTCTGGCCCATTATCTTCTTACCGACGTCGTGACTGAGCCGACAGTGCCGCATTTCAGCCAGAATCGGCCCGAGTGTGCTTGCTATCTGGGGTCTATTTAAGTGCAAATAGCTATGTTGCTGGCAGAGGCTATTTAGATTAACTCCACCCACAAATGTATGATTGGGATAGTCAAATATGCAAAAGACGGTTACTAGCTGTCAGATTCAGTGGTGCAGATGGTAAAATTTGCGTTACACTTCTTTCGACACGATCGACCAGGATTCGATTCTGCCTTTTGGCGAACTTTTTTTCTCCCTTTTTAAATTTCAAATCACATCACATCAGAAAAGCATTTATTTTTTTATAAAAATGAAGGAAATAATCAAAGAGTTGAACATAAAGTATCGGGTAGGGTTAGGGTAGGTGTAGAGAGGGCTTTTGTCCCAATAAGGTGGCATCCATTTAATAATTAGAAATAAAATTTAAAAATTACACTCAATAAGTTATTGCATACTATTTTATAATGTATTACAATGCAGAAGTGCAGATAATTACCACTATTTTTGCAATAAGTAATGTTTTTCTCTAATAATGTTTTTCGCCATGTTTTTATTTTATTTTAACATAGAATAAATAGAATCTAAAGCTATTTGCACTGTGTAAATAACATATCACTAAAGAATACTGCTATTTTCACTTTGTGGTTTAGTCTTGACTTCTGGTCGTGAGTGACAGTGTTGGGGGATGGGAAATCTGTTGATTGTCGAGTGGCAAATAAACACAGAGTGTTTATTATGTATATAGAGTATATTTATTTAAGTTCTGATAACTTATACTGTTTTGTGCAGAATTGTGTTTTTCATGTTGAAGGATTTGTGCAATTGAGAAATATAAGCTTGTCTTACACTTATATTGTTATAGTAAAACTGTTTGTGCCAAATTTTTTAGCAAGAAAACCTAAAAAAAAAATTTCTCGAATGGGGGCGCTCAGAGGGGTCTCGCCGGGAGTAATTCAATGTAGAACCGCCACTTGCGGTGCTTCTCTGGAAGTTCTGCAAAGAACTTTGACAAGCAGTCGAGTGATGGCTGGCAGTTTTAAAGCACACTATGACACCAGGTTAATTATGTGCGAAAAACACGTGTTATTATTCAAACAGCTCAAAAGCTACAGCCATATTCAACGCATTGTCAGTACAGTCAGGTCTTTTTCAGTCAGCTTCCATTCCTCCGTAGCCTTCTGCATAACCTCTGCAATATGAGCACTGGTGTGAGTCTCGTGCATTGCCCTTGTTTGCAGCACAAAGGAGTGCATTCTGCACTACAAAAGCAAGAGACCTTAGCTCGCTAGAGTGTGAAACTGAGAAAAATTACTTTAAAGTTTTTTACTTGTTTAGCCAAATTAATTATAGGTAGGACACTGGAAATTTGGCAATTAGATGATTTAGTAATGCAAATTATCTACATTAAAAAATTGTGAGCTCAAACTTGATTTTTACCGCTATTTTTAAGTTAATGTACTCTGCCTTTGCATTGTCTGCAAAAAGTGATAAGTCGCACCCAGGCAAAAGACTGTAACTTCCACATTATCAGTATTTAGTTGCTGATCACCATTTACAAAATCGTTATAGTGTATAAAATCTAGTGATCATGGGGCTATTGCATATAGTAATGTGTATTATTATAGGCTATTATTAATATTATTATTATTATTATTATTATTATTATTATTATTATTTTGACCGTAACAAGAAGACTAAAAGTAAAACATGTGAGTGGATACCGTTTTGCAACCAATTTATTTGCTATGTTCAGTAACGTAAAAGAATGCTAGACAGCATAATTGCTTCGACTTGAATGAAATAGCCTAACCTAAAAGAACGACTTGTGGATTTATGTGAACGCCAAAGCGCAGTGCCCTTAACGCAGCATGCATCATGTTCTGGAAATAAATCATGAGACTTTTGCCGAGATCTCGCGAGAGGTAGCAGAAAACTTTCCAGTGTAAGTTAAATGTTAATAATAATGAATTATTACATAGAATTTATTATATTAAAACATAAAGTATTGCACAATTGCACCATCGGTTCATCACTTTGTGCAACATTTGCAACTGATTTTTATCACTTGATTTGAAGCACCACAATTGCTAAATTGTCATCTGTAATAGAACAGACGTAAGTTTATTTTTAAATCCAAAGCATTGAAAATCAAAACAAAGCTTTGTAAACAGTTGTGTTTCAATAAGTGTGACCCATAAAGTAATGAAAAGTTCTACACAGACTTGTGGTATTCACGCCCACTTGAAAACTTAGACCAAACACAGGAAAAAATGTCATAAGTAGACAACTGGTCAAGTGAAAAGACCACAAGTGTGGTTATTTGGACAAGCCCATATTTTGAAGTCATGTACTAACATTTTGGAGACCAAATTGCCTATGGATATCCAAATGAGGCAGGCAAAAACCTATATGCACATAAAATCTCTATATTACACAATGACTCTGCAAGCAGTGAACTATAACAGTACTCAACAGTCAATGAACTATAATAACATTGCCTCTTAATGGGAAGTAAATGATTAATATCAAAATAAAAGTTTTACTTTTTCTTCCCAGGTAGCCTTTTGTACAATGAGTGTTACATTTGTTGCATTACAAACACCTTTTTTTTTTCAAGGCAAATTACTCACATGACAGTTCTGAGGTGTGACAAGGAACAAAAAACATTTCCAGTGAATACAAAATCTTCAGAAATATGTTCATACCTCTGAAGTCTTGAGATTGGACAAGTTGATTTCAGTTTCTGTCTCGATCATCAGTCATTGTAAAATGTGTTAAGTCTTTTTACTTGTCCTCAGTTTACACAACCATTAGCCATTTACAGCCTTGTTGATGAGTCAATAATAAGCTGCTGCATTTTATGATGCAGAAATCATGATATATTTCTGCAGCACATTTTCCTGTAGAAATAAAACGTTGTAATCCAAAATTAAGTAACTGCAGTCATGCAGTAAAAACAGTAGATTATTTTCATTGTGAATTGTTGTCATTTTACAGAAATAACTAAACCCAAAGTGAGCATTAAACCTGCTCAACATGTATTCAGAGGAGACACAGTCACTCTCAGATGTGACATCGATGGTGGAGGAGTCACTAGCTGGCAGTACAGCTGGTATAAAGATGGTTCAGCCAGTGTTTTCAGTGAACTACAGGAACACACATTCAGTCATGTTACTGAGTCTGATGCAGGTAAATACTCCTGTTATGGAGCAGAGAGAGGAGGATCACGAACATCAAACATCAGTGATGCAGTTACACTGGCAGTATCAGGTGCGTTTGATCATCTCTTCATAAACACACACTTATTTAACATGTTTTTATTTGTCATTGGTTTTATTTGTCATTTGTCAATTCCAGATCTCAGAGCAGTTTTAAGTGTTTCTCCACAGAAGTGGTTGACTGAAGGAGATCCAGTGACTCTGATCTGTGAAGTTTACGGCTCCTCTACTGGATGGACATTCAGCTGGTACACTGTAACTGTTTCATCAGGTATAAGTTATAATGTGCTTCATGTGCTAACATCTGAATGAACTGGTTTTATTCAAGCAAATTACTGCTTAAAGGGAAAGTTCACCCAATTTCATTTAAATGCATGTATGCATTCTTTCTTTCTTTTTCGGACCACCTGTGCACACTCATCCACACTGTATGATGGCAATGGGTATGATCAGCATCAAGCTTTTGAAAAAAGACGCAAATGAATCAGAGAATGGTACCATGCGACTCCTGCTGTATATTTCAGGTGTTCTTGGGGTACATGATATAGTTTGGTGAAAAACAATACATTATTTAATGAAAATCCTAACTTGGTTATTCTCTATAAATGACGTGAAGCAGCCAAAAATAAACCAAAACCACAAGAGATGAGGCTAACTTGTGACACATCAGTCATCCTTTACAATTGCGTCTAGAAGTTTATTTTATCCACTGAAAACTTTACAAACACTGAGGCATTACCTGATGGATCAGAAGATTATTTAAATCAAGGCAAAAATTCGAATGAATAATAAAAAAAGTGTGCTCCCGCACTCACCCCCTTCTTTCCTAATTGATTTAAAAAACATGGCATGAATATCTCTTGTTGTCATGACATTGACAGATGAAAGCTATAACTTGTTGTTGTCACCGCAGAAAAGAAAGTGCATGGATTTTGTGTCGTGTTTTTTTTTTTTCATAATATTTTTAATGTAAACTATCCCTTTAATGTGATTGAGTCAACCACACATCAATAACATTCTACCCCAAACTCTTACAATTGTCGTGACTGATCTGGATGTTCAAACAAACTTAGCAATGTTTTGATGACTATGGATGACTTCCGTCTCTGCTTTAAATGTTAATATCTCCTAGCTCAGCCTAATATGCAATTACATTCACTTTAAAGGTCAGAATACCTAGAAATACATCTTTACGGTAACAATTGCACATTCTCACTTTATACAGACAGCGGTCATCGTTATAAACTGCTCTCAGACAGCAGCAGAGGAGCTGGAGGAAACTACACTGTCAGTTCAGCTGCTCTAAAACACACAGGAGCTTACGTGTGCAGAGCAGAGAGAGAAAACCCTGCTTATAAAACAATCTACAGCAACACACAACCACTATGGCTCGCCAGTCAGTATTTTTATTTATTTATTTCATTTTTGAACGCACAAATTTAAAACATTTCTAAATTGTAGCTGTAATTTCCTTCTCAGGTGTTTCTCCTCGAGTCTCTCTGATCATCAGTCCAAGCAGAACTCAACACTTCACATTGGTCTCTCTCTCTCTGAGCTGTGAGGACCAGAGCAACTCTACTGGATGGACAGTGAGAAGATACACAGAACATGGGCAGCTGGAAGATTGTTTACTATCACGCTGGGCATCACAGACAGGATCTACATGTAAAATCAGCTCCACCGTCCCAAAAGACACTGGAGTGTACTGGTGTCAGTCTGAATCTGGAGATAGCTATAATCTTGTTAATATCACTGTACACAGTGAGTATATATTTCTTTATTTATTCATTTCACAGGCAGTTTACAGTCAGTGCATAAAGCTGGTTAGTACAGGAAGCAGGGGGCCTTATCTTTTTTTGAGGCTAAGGACACCAGTATTAGTTTTTTTAAAGCATAAATAGTGTAATTAGTGTGTTCACACAGAAAATTCCAAAAAGAAAAAATGCACATCAAATACCCAGATGATGCACTTTAAAAAAAAAATAAGTGTGGGAATGTTGCTCACTTGTACTGTTGTACACTTCATGTACTATCACAGCTTTAATTACAAACTGGAGCGGGTGTGGCTATCAGATTCTGATGTTGGATGACACAATAACCTTATAGGCTATAATTCATACACAGTTGAGTGCATAGGTGCTGTATACCTATATTATGATTCCCCTATAATTACGAGCCAAAGAAACACTTTTAGTGCTTTTTAGAACCATTTCAGTGACTTAAAAATTTTAGTTTTTCACTAACCACACATAAACATTGTTTTCTCAAAAAAACAAATATGTGCATTCATGTTGCTTACATATGATTGTAGCCCAGTCTTTTGCTGAATAAATCAGCCATTAATATGTTTTTAAGATATCGAAAACAGCACAAATACTGTACATGATATGAGCATACGTGACGTATTTTCGGGCCGGTGCTAAGTACTACTGGCCAATAAAATGCTGTGATGGTATAAGGGCTTCAGACATTTGTCATTTGGTGTTCACATAGCAACGGCTTTGTAGCGTTGAAGTAAACCTATGAAAGGGAACCTTTCCATTGCACAAAAGTTTCTTTATTTAATTGTTCTTCTGTGGCATCACTACGAAAACACCCTTCTTGAACCTTTATTTTTAAGTGTGTAGAAAGTAATTACATAATTCTTTAGTGCTTAAGTCACTCAGCGAGCAATCAAGAAGTTGCTGTGGTATGAACTAAAAAACATTTTGGTGTTAGATACACAAGAAAAAATGGCATTGTTGGGGGAATATAATGTTTTTATATCACGTTCAACAACAGTGTTTTTCTAGCTGTCACAATACTAGACTGTTTGTTCTGCCTTTGCAATCTCTACCTATGTGTTCCGGGAGGGCTAGCACTAATGTGCTTTCGTCATCATACATAAACTTAACTTGTGCAACGCTTGGTGGGAACAAACATACTCTATTAATTATCTTTAAAGGGTTAGTTAATCCAAAAATGAAAATTTTGTCATTAATTACTCATAATTGCTGCCGACGTAGAACACCAACCCAATCTTATGGCAATTTGTACATATTTTACGAGGTGGCTAATTCGTACGACCTCACTCGTACAAATTCATATGATTTTTGCTAAATCGTACGTATTTTACGAGTTGCCAATTCGTATGAATTTCTACAAATGACCTACACCTAACCCCGCCCCTAAACCTATCCGTCACTGGAGTTTAGACAAATCGTACAAATTCGTACGAATTAGCCACCTCGTAAAATACGTACGAATTGGTCATGAGATAGTGTTGAGAACACGCATGCGCTGCACCTTGTTTACGAGCAGAAAAATGCACACGCATGCATACTTTCGATAATGGAGGAGGACAGTTACTTGGAGGAGAAGAATTGTTGAATAAAGTCGTCATTTGTTTTCTTTGCACACAAAGACTATTGTTTTAGCTTCGTAAAATTCAGGACTAGTCTGCATGGCCTGAATAAAGCAAACCAGTATCTTACCAGTAAAGGTTTGATGGAAGACGATTATAATGGAGGTAAAGATAATTGCAATATCAGTTTAAGGCAACTGGCATAATGGTCTGTTGCTGTGTTTCTGTGACTGTTTAAAGCACATGAATGAGACACGTGATTGGATGTTTGTTGCTAAGCATCTAACCGTAACATTTTAACACGGCATTATTTCACACTGTACAACTTTGGCCCAGCAAAGCGGGGTTAGGGAGCCATTTACACAGAACACATTTCTGCTTTTAAAAAGTTGAGACAAGGGCAGTGGAATGGGAATTTAACCATAACAGTGACAGCTATACAGTGCAGTCAACTACTCTGTTTACATAAAGTTTGTGTTTTCTCTGTTATGTAGTTGGTGTTATTCTGGAGAGTCCTGTTCATCCTGTGACTGAAGGAGATACTCTGACTCTACGCTGTTTATATCCGTATACAAGCCCACCAAACCTCAGAGCTGATTTCTATAAAGATGGATCACTGATCCAGAAGCAAACTACAGAGATGATCATCTCTAATGTCTCAAAGTCACATGAGGGTTTCTACTACTGCAAACACCCGGAGAGAGGAGAGTCACCCAAGAGCTGGATCTCAGTCAGAGGTGAGAGTCAATGAAACTGTTAGCTGATTTATTTCTTCATATGCTCTCGTTCGGATATAGTGCTTAATAAAGTTAATTTGTGTCTCTTTTTCAGTGTCTCACTCAGAATCTCAGATCTCTGTCCTCCACACACTCAGTTCTGTACTGGCAGTTTGCCCATATCTGCTAGTGACAGTCGTGCTGATCTTCAGATGCTACAGGATAAGAGGTAAAAAGTCTGACTGATTTATTTGAAGCCACTGTAATCATTTGCTTTAAAAGAGTTAAAAGATGACTGTTGCAATTAACACAGGAAAAAAAACAAGTGAATATTGAGATGTTTGTGTATTTAATTAACAGTTACATCTGTTGAAGAGGACGAGACTTCTGTTTGACATGCTGTTGGGATGGTGAGAAATGTCAGCTTCATCCTGAATTTCTCTTTATTTCTCATTTCCTATTCTCAAGCTTTTACTTGCCTACTGGCAGTTTACTTACTGTGATGACCAAGTTTTGAGAGTGATAACTGCATTTAAATGCAAGAATGAATCCCAGTAGTTATTGTACTCACTGTGTAAGGAATACAGAAGTCACTCCGATTCACAATGGCTAAACTTTTGCTGTTGAGCACAACAATGTAGTTTGTATAAGCCTGTATATTCCTTATTTTAGCACAAAATGCCTTGTAGGTCTTTGAGATTTACCTGTCCATGTTTCTTTGTTTTATATAAAGTGTTTTGTTGTTGTTGTTGTTGTTGTTGTTGTTTTACAGTAATATCGAAGTGGATGCTTTGTTAAATTCTTGAAGTGTGACCTTGTTACTTGAACAGAAAAAGAAAAGGAACAACAGCTTCTTATTATGATGTATCATCCTATACATGCCAATTTCTAAATATTTGTTCATAAATTTGTTGTTTCCAGAGCCAGTGAATTTACATGCTTATTTTTACACATCCTGTTTAAAAATGCATGCAAGTGTTTACATGATGAGAGCTGCCTGTTATGGTTAATAGTTAATAGTTAATAGAGAAATCTTCTAGAAAATGCTGTTAGTCTAACAAACAAACAAACAAACAAACAAACATACAATCACTCATACATGGGGAAAGGACAAATGAGAGTTGATGGATGAAAACATCAAGAAACCAGAGAACCACCTGAATAAACACATCAGCGCCGTTTATAACGGGGTCTATAATTTATACTAAACCTCTGTTTTGTTTAGGTAAATGTACGATACTTGAATTTCCTTTGTGTCTGGATGCAGTCTCGGATGAATGCTCTGATGGTTTAAAGGTTTGGTGGTGTTGAAGTTCTTCAAGTTCTTCCGGGTTTGAAGGGTGATGAACTCCAAAAGATGTTATTCTGGCTCGGTGATGATTGGGAGTTCCTTCCCAGGTAGAAAGTGAAAAAGAGCTAAGAAAGAGATCATCTGAGGTCCGAGGAGCTTTAGTTGAATGCAAAGTCAAGGCCACAAGACCTGGCACAAAAACTTTAGGGTCCAGAAGAGTTCTAGCTCACATCCTTCTAGGATCTAACAGAACCGCAGACTGAGGGGCGTCACTGATGTGATAGCTTTATCTGCTATAGAGGTCACACCTCTGGGGTGTCAAAGAGCCAATGGTGTCTTGAACTTTTGGAGGGAAAGTTTATGACTATTTGTCTCTGAGCATGGTAATTTGCAAAGGGGTTGGATTGGAAGTTGATATACAAACTATTAAAGATTCTTGGGACACTAATATGTTGCATAGGTATCAACATGTATTATTCACTCTCAATTAGATCATCCGAAGACGAATTGCATAAAACAGTATACAATACACAAAATGTGATTTTCTGGATTTTTTTTTTCTCATTTTGTCTCTCATAGTTGAGCTATACCTATGATGAAAATTACAGGCCTCTCTCATTTTTTAAGTGGGAGAACTTGCACAATTGGTGGCTGACTAAATACTTTTTTGCCCCACTGTATACAAGAACAGTAATAACATACACAATGGCCTGAATGATATGTGTGTTCATTGAAAGAAAGGTTTTTCTATGAATTAATTAGAGAATAGTCCATTTTTATGGCATAATATCTTTCCTATAGGAAAAAGGTAGTAAGAATTGCTCTGCTTGCATTCCTTTGATCAATAAAACTAGTGTTATCTGATGGGTTGCTATGTAACTGGGGGCCTGAAGTCATTGACAGACATACTGGCACCGAGTATGTGTATTGGGTGAGGGGTCTGTGACTATTTGTTAATCTAATAACTAATTGATTTGTTAAATCAAATGCAAAATTTTGTGTCTGATTGGTCCAAATGTTACAAAAGTTTACAAAATTTAGAACTAAATTTAATTTAAAAATGTATTTGTTTTGACAAATAATTTGTTCCTTTCATTTATTCATATTATTACATTATTTATTTACATTTTTGCAGGTTTGGTCTTTCATAAACAGCAGAATAGACAAATTACTTATTTATATTTACAAAAAAATATATACAATTCTTATAAAAAAAATAAATAAAAAAAATCTAAATTACATACCACAGGGAACAATTGCCACATCATTAAGGGCATAAAATTGGAAAAGTATCTAAGTTAATTTACCTTTGACATCCTTGCTTATTAACTGAACCATATTCTTCAGGTCTGATAGCTCTGAGAGGGATTATATTATAATTACAATGCTGTAAAATATAAGACAAATATATTGATATTGCAATACAAACTGCAGCGTAAAATATTTACAGTGCAAAATTTCAGAAGTACATTCAAAACTGCAAAACTTATTAAATAATTTGTTATCTTACAAGAGTTAAACCCTGATATACTGTCAAATAATGTACATAAATGTGACCGGTGCTGGCAAAATGAGTCATGATGAGCAAATTTTCAAAAATGAGTTATTTTTCATTTCATTAAATGACCTTCAAAATTATGTATGATTTGTTGAAATCGGACAAAAAATTACTGAGCTACACCCGTTTGAAGTCGACAGAGTCAGCAAACTCAATTCTGAGAAAAAAATGAGTTTCTGAAGGTTCCAAAGCAAAATCAACTAGCAACGTTGCATCTTTTCCTCCAATTCCTTTCTTATAATAATTATAATAAATAATAATTACTGCATTAATAATCACAATAGCTATTTTTATTTTATCTTTGTTATAAATAAGAACATATACAAAAAAGCAACAAATATAAGAAAGAAACAAGTAATACATCAACTTTTCCATTTTATATCTAAACAAAAGCATTCAAGAAAAACAAATAATAAAATGTAAAAATCCCTTTAGTGTGTTCATTACAAATAAACTGATTATTAAAACTATAAAAGCAGTCCAATAAAGAGCAGCCAGTGATTCCCTCTTCTCTTTTATTGTTAGATTAACATTTATGCGACAGACGGCCTATATATTAAGACCTACTGTAATGCATGGATCTAATACAATGTTACACATCAGATGTTTTTCCCCAAACGTTCACTTAAACAAGCTTTTAACATGTTGTTGCTCACACCATGAGTGTTACCGCGTATTTACACTGCTCCAAATCACCCATTTATATATGCATAAAAGACATCAGATGTCAGTTGTGTTTTGTTTCTGACCACCTATTTCCTCAAGATGTCTACATTAACATTGTATGTTTGACTAAGTGGAAGATCTCAGGCACCCTCTAGTGTCAGTCGACAGCAGAACAGCAGGCAGACATCAGAGGAGAACCAGAGTGAAGCAGCAAACAACACACTGCTGTCTGGTCAGTCTTTACCATGAATAAATACTTAGTCTCTAGTTCTTTGTATTTTCAGTGTCAACAATATTTTCTGTTGGACTGAATGAATTCATAGTTTTCACACCCCTGGACCCGTTTTGTTGTGCTTTCTGTCCCCATGTGCTCCCCGTGTCCCAGTTTCTCCCTTGTTTGATTGTGATCATTTGGTTCAGGTGTGTTTCGTCAATTACCCTCGTTTAGTCTGTATTTAAGGTCCTGTCCTGTGATTCCTTTGTCTGGTGTCGTCCATGCTATGTGCTACGTGTGTGTTCCTGCTTGCCTTGTGTTACCCCTTGTTTTGGATTATTAAAGACAGTTATTCGTATTTCTCCTTCATCTCCACGCTCCTTGAACTCCTCACAGTGGCACAGTGACAGAACGACAACTGCGTGTTTCCTTTCTGTTTGTTTCCTGTGTTTCGTACAGTATTTTTGTTTAGTTTTTTTCTATGGACCCCTTCGACCCTTTATCCCGCCCGGATTACCTCCTCCTCCTGCTGGAGCAGGGGGAAAGATCACTCGAGGGCCATACCAGACTGTTTCTGGACATCGCTTATCACACCAGCTATCCGGACAGCGCGCTGTCGTCCGAAAATGGCCCTCAAGAGGATTTCGCCGCCTTTGTGGAGTGGATACTGGCGAGAAACGGATCTCCGTTCACTGTCTGCCCCTAGGAGGATCTCACCAGTTCCATTGCAGACCCAGAGCCCAGCCCACCGCTGATGGAGAGCCAGAGTCCGCCACGACCGATGAACCATCGCCTGAGAGAGCGACAGAGCCTGAGCCTGTGACGTCAGACCAGGTGCGAGAGCCGGAAATGGAGCACCCGCGATGGTGGATGATGCAAGGGAGCACGAGGGCTTAGAGAAAAGCCCCGCCCACTGCACCACCAGGCGAGTGTCGCCTGGACTCTGGGGACCAAACAGACTGGGAGACAGATATTGATGCGGACATGCCTATTCTCCTCCCACATTCCTCCGACTTACCAGTCTGCCCTGAACTGTCTACCAGCCCTGTCGTTCCCCTGTCTGATGTGCTCCCGGTGCTGGGAGTCGCAATTTGGTGTTTGTTGGCAGCGCACACCAGCTCTGAAAGCCTGGAGGTTCCCAAATCCCCTCTGCTCACCCTCAGCCCACCATCTGTGCGGTGGGATTACCGCGGGTCTGCCAGTCTTCATCGGCGTCATGGCTGGAGAATCCCTTGACTCCGCCTTGGCCCTTCGACCCATCGGCTCCACCATGGCTCCTAGCTCCCTCCTCTCCGCCATGGGCCGTCAGTCCACTAGCTCCGCCGCTCCCTCGTCCCTCCAGCTCCGCCTTGGTCTGTCGTTGACCATCCATCGCCTCGGGACTCCACTCCTCTGGCTGCGCCTCGTCCCTCCGGCTCTGTCAGGCTCCTCCTTCTCTTCAGCTCTGTCGCTTCGGTTCCACCGCGGACTTTTGGATCCGCGCCTCCGCCTCGGTTGCCTGAGCCATCTGCTCCGCCTTGGCCCTCTGGATCCTCCCCGTCGCCATGGCTCATCGGCTCTCTGTCTCTGCCTCGGGCTCCTCCGCCACCGTCGGTCGGCCCCCTGGAGTCGTCAGCCCTGAAAATGAGGCTGAGGGATAGAATTACAATATTTACAGTGGCACACATTTTATAAAGGTCCCCTAGATAATCTAATTTTTACAACTTTAAAAAGTGTTCTATGGTTTTGTCTACTGAGAGCTTTTTATTTTCTCAGAAAGAAGTTTTTTCAGCTGAATGTTGCCATCTTACACTGTATCAGTTATAGGGAAAATGAAATCGGAGGAACGTAGTATTGTCGTTACTGTAATATTGTTCCAATGAATGTACATAGACTACTTTTTTAAGTGTGTGATCTGTAAAACATCAAACAGATTTCTGAGTTGAGTAAAATAAGGACTGCATTTATTTTTTTCCCCAAAAAGAACAAAAATAAGAGGAACCCAAAACAGAATTGTTACATTTCATGATTCCCATCCTTTGTCTTGGTGTATGATTATTAAACTGTGTTCACAGTTACAGATAACCTGTAAAGAGGCCGAATAGAAGTAGATGAGGTCATAATTTTCCTTTGTTTTGTTCTATTTCAGTTCAGTGGCATTAACCAATGTGAGACAAGCAGCAGTTCTTCACTAGTTTTTGCTGCTTCCATAAAGTTATGAATGCAGAAAGTACCATCCTTACATTATTGAGCCATCAAAATATTGTTTGATTTTCCTTGTTCTTTAAACACACCAGAATATTATTTATTCTCATGATGCCAAATCTGAATTTATCAAATTGATAAAATGTGATTTGTGGCAACATTTCTGTAGAACGTGCATGATAGTCATTGTGACATTTCCTGAAAACATGTTAAAACAAGATTGTCAACATTACCAAATGATTTTCTACAAGATAAGAGGTACATTTGTATGTCTTTAATCTGTCATGATGTTCCTAAAGATCAGACTGCAGGTTTCGGGAAGTCTTGAGGCTTTAACACAGTCTGTGTCTTTAACCGTCTGTCATCATTCAGTCAGGATGGAGCTCAGTCAACTTCCTCTTGTGCTCTGTGAGTATTATTCTCTCTTTGTATTTCAGTTGATGATAATTACTTTTATAATATGAATAAGATCAAGTGTTCAATGTTCCTAATTTTTTCCCCTTTGTGCTCAGAGTTTCAAATCCACAATACACTGTTTGAATAAACAATTAACTTTAGAGAGCAAGTGTGCAGTTGTGCTATTTGTGAAACAGAAATGTTCTGTTGTGTTTACTGTAGGTCAGTCTGTTTTTCAGTCATTCCGTTTTGAGCTTTGTAATGGTGTTTGTTGAATCAGTTCTGTAGTTTTGTTTTGCATAGTTATTGTCCGTTTCCTTAAGTAGATGTTCACTTGTACTTTACATTTAGTAAGAACACATTTTTAGTCCACAGCTTGTCTTTAGACCATTAACTTTAAATTCCCCGTAAACAGGTTTCAGTTTTAAACAGTTTTTGTTTATCTAGATACATATATTTATATATGCAGCCCTCCACAAAACAAAGTATAGCATGAAACACTTGGTGTTTCACACCATTCTCTGTGAAATCTAAAAGCACTAAGGATTTTCCAGTGAGAGGATGAGATCTTCGGTAACACTTTATTTCGATAGTCCACTTTAGATATTCTACTTACAGTAAGTAACTTTGTAACTACATGTCAACTAGCAGTCATTAGAGTATTAGTAGACTGTCTGTTTAATATCTTCTAACACTTTATTTTGATGGGTCCACAACATACAACATACTGACTATGAGAAACTTTGCAAGTATATGTCAACTTATTCTACTAACCCTAAACCTACCCTACTGAGAGTTAGTAGACATGTAGTTACAAATTAATGAGAATTAGTTGACATGTAGTTGACATGTAGTTACAAAGTTACTTATAGTTAGTAGAATGTCTAAAGTGGACTATCGAAATAAAGTGTAACCAGATCTTCTGCTGAAACCCCTTCACAACTCATGCTACTAGTGATTTTATACTGACAGATTTTACCACACCAACTCTGACTGTGCTGCCAAAGAGTTCAAGAGTTCATGCCAAAGTGAGCATCAAACCTGATCAACATGTTTACAGAGGAGACACAGTCACTCTCAGATGTGACATCGATGGTGGAGGAGTCACTAGCTGGCAGTACAGCTGGTATAAAGACAGTTCAGTCTATGCTTTCAGTGAACTACAGGAACACACATTCAGTCATGTTACTGAGTCTGAAGCAGGTAAATACTCCTGTTATGGAGCAGAGAGAGGAGGATCACGAACATCAAACATCAGTGATGCAGTTACACTGGCAGTATCAGGTGCGTTTGATCATTGCTTCATAAACACATACACATTTAACATTTTATTAATGAGTGATTTCTCTATTTCAGATAGACCCCAGGCAGTTTTAAATGTTTCTCCACAGAAGTGGTTGACTGAAGGAGATCCAGTGACTCTGATTTGTGAGGTTTATGGCTCCTTTACAGGCTGGACATTCAGCTGGTACACTCTAACTGCTTCATCAGGTAAAATATAATGTGCTTTATGTGGTAACTTTAAATTAAAGGTATAGTTCACCCAAAGATTTACCCATGTTGTTCCAAACCTGTATGACAATAGAGATTATTATTATTGAATATAACTAAGTCAAACTGATCTAACTACATCCTGACCCAAGCTGATTGTGACGCTCAAACAGAAGTAGGATTGTTTTGATATTGCTACAGTGTTTACACATCCCTGAGAAGTCAGCCTACAGTATGAATGGCTAACCAGGCCCTACCAGTCCCACTAAAGAAGCCTTGAAGGCCGATGAATGTAAAAACTATAAGTAGCCTACGCATGAAATGAAACTGTACTTGTAAATATGAAGGCACATTTCTGCAGCTCTGTTTGATTTTAAATTGTAATTTTGACAGCGTACTGACATTAGCTAAGCAGTTGAACTAAATACACTATAGCACTCATTCAAGAACGAGCATTTATTGTTTGGAAGGAGCAACAAAACACAAGTGTCTAAAATGAGTTCAACTGAGTGAAAAAGTCCACCCTCTTTAACTTAATGCTGTTGAACTGAATGTATGAAGCAAACTATTTGCTAAAATTGCTGAGCTGCAGACAAAGCAGACATAACCCCAAATATCTATATATCTGAATATCTATTATATGATTCTATCAAAAATATTACTGAGATTAAAAGTATTGAATTAATCTGAATACATCAGATTACAGTGGAAGTCATTCATAAGGTGCATATAGAAATTCCTTTAGTGAACATTTGCACATTCTCACTTTATACAGAAAGCAGCAATCATTATCAGCTGCTCTCAGACAGCAGCAGAGGAGCTGGAGGAAACTACACTGTCAGTTCTGCTGCTCTAAATCACACAGGAGTTTATGTGTGCAGAGCAGAGAGAGGAAAAACAGCCTATAAAACAACCTACAGCAACAAACAACCACTGTGGGTCACAGGTGAGTTCAAAAACTTAAAGAGATAATGAACTGCCTCTGTTTTTATTTTACTGTTCTCTGAGGTCCACTTAATGTTATCAAGATTTTTACACAAAAAAACCCATCATAATTTAGAAGTAATAGGCTATTTAATGTCCTGTTTTTGACCCCCCTCTTCAGAACACTGTTTGAATAGCTGTGGTGGATTGTAGACTCAGAAGTAAACACCCACTGCTATGATTGGCTTACTCACATATCTTTGACAGTCTACACAGATGGACGCTGCTGTGATTTAGGTTAAAAACAAATAATATCTATCTGTTTAACAGACAAAGCAATAGTGATCATGTAATAAAACAGTTATTCACACTTGTGTGTTGCGACATTAATGTTAACATTAATCCAATATTTTCGGTACAGCATCATCTTTTAGTTTTAATCTTTCGAATTGTGCCTTGTTTGTTAACGAATCTGCAGTAAAATGTGAACAAAGGACAGCGTTGTTAATGACGCAATCTGGAACTTCATTAAAAATAAAGTTCATCCACTCTTTCCTAACGCTGGGATCAGAAGGAATGCAATGCAAACACTTTTTTTTTTTCACAACTTGGCACTGCACAAAGTCTTGTTGTCTTTGGAGCATCTTTATCATTTGGTTTCTGCATAGACCTGCGTTCACCTCTATTTCTAATTACCGTATTGTCCCGAATATAAGACAACCCTGATTATAAGACGACCCCCCTTTTTCCAGATGTACCTTTTGGAAAAAGGCTTTTTGAAAACCAAATCTTGTTTTCTTGTTTGTTTGTTTGTTTTATTTTTTTCTTAAATTATTTTCAAATTGCATATTTTTCCTAATTTAATTTTTGTTTTGAAAGTATGGTAAATACTGGTAAAATGTACCAACAATGACATTGAAAAATATACACTTTTTGATATACCATTGAAATAACAGGTAGCCCATCTGAATTATATAACATTTAGGCTATCCATCTCATAGTAGCCAACCAAAATTTTATTATCAGTAGAAGTGAAATCTTATTGTAGTCTTCAAATCTGGGTACTGTCTTATGTTTTAAAATCACTTACAGAGTAAGTTTGGTTCCATCAGGTTAACATGACAGCCACGACTCGTGCCGCTGTAAGCTTTTCTTTTTGTTTTGTTTTCGCTCGCGATCTTTACAACACACATTACATTACATATTTCATGGCACACTCGTTATATGCGTTTTTGGCGCCACCTATTGTTGTGGGTGTATTACTGACATGTCAAAGTCTAGACCCCGAATATAAGACGACCGCGTTTTTTCAGATGTATTTCCAAGAAAAAAACATCGTCTTATATTCGGGACAATACGGTATTTACATTACATGCATGAATCAGTGGGCGGGGCTAAACGGGCAGTGATGTAGAAGCAGGCGTTGATCTTCTTCTGCGGAAGCAGTGTTTACCCACACTATTACATTATAGATTAGAACATTCAAGCTGTTGTTTCGGCAGACTGCCTTCATTATAAGCTGTTTTTAGACTATGAGTGTCATGAATCTGGCTCATGGCCTTCTGGACTATGTTTGCCCTTGCCTGGACTATTGCTGTGTACTTGGATTATCTCTCTTTGCCTTGCCCTGTTGGATATTGTTCACCGATCGTAGACCCACGCTTGTCCTAGGATTACTCTTTGTCTTGCCTGTGTTTTTCCTGTTTGCCATTGTTTGACTCCTGCTTTTTGTGACCACTTTTTGGAATAAAGCTTGCATATGGATCCGCACGCTTCCTCTGTTCACTCCGTTACAATGAGAAACTTTTGAGTTCTGAAACTTTCTCCAGAAATGGGCATGTAACTGTGGAAAAGAGGGTGGGAAGAGGGGAGAAAACAAACAATAAAATAGACTACAACACACTCATGATACAGACAAATGAATATTAAAATAATGTATATACGTCATTTTTTCCATGACGTTGGTTCAACTTTGGTTTTTGAACCAGAAGAATGAAATTGCTCCAAAAAAACAAAACAAACAAAAAATACACTTTTCCCTTAATAATATACATAATGAGTGCTATTGTTGTTTTCACTGATGTGCAACCTGTTTATGTGTTAACATCTCAATAAATGTGTTTTAGGGTTTCATGGCACTTTAAATGATTGGTTCTTATTTATTAAAAAAATAATTTCTAAATGCTTAACTCTAATTGTCTTCTCAGGTATTTCTCCTTCAGTGTCTCTGATCATCAGTCCCAGCAGAACTCAACACTTCACATCTGTCTCTCTCTCTCTGAGCTGTGAGGACCAGAGTAACTCTGATAGATGGAGAGTGAGAAGATACACAGACAATGAGCAGCTGGAAGATTGTTCATCATCACTGTGGGGATCACAAACAGGATATACATGTACAATCAGCTCCACTATCTCATCACACACTGGAGTGTACTGGTGTCAGACTGAATCTGGAGAGAACTACCATCCTGTTAATATCACTGTACACCGTGAGTGCTTCTGAATATATTTATTTCACTGACAGTTTACTATAAATGTTTAAAACAATTTGATTAAACAAGTGCAGGAAGCATCAATGGGCAAAAAAGAAGAAGAAGAAGAAGAAGAAGAAGCCTCAGTATGCAGGCTGTACAAAAAAAAAATCTAGTTTTGTCATAAAATATAAAAACAATTTTTGTTATCATATTTTTTATATAATCTAGCTATTTACTATCAGCTCATGTTTACTCTGTATCTGTAGCTGGTGTGATTCTGGAGAGTCCTGCTCATCCTGTGACTGAAGGAGAAACTCTGACGCTACACTGTTTATATAAATATTCAACCCCACCAAACCTCAGAGCTGATTTCTATAAAAATGAATCACTCATGCAGAGTCAAACTACAGAGATGATCATCTCTACTGTCTCAAAGTCACATGAGGGTTTCTACTACTGCAAACACCCAGAGAGAGGAGAGTCACCCAAGAGCTGGGTCTCAGTCAGAGGTGAGATTGAGAACTATTAAACACCATTAAAGTATACCTGTATCAATTACAGCACTAATCTAAATGTAAAATGTGTGCATCTCAGCTTCCTCCAGAACATCAAGATCTGGTCACCTCTGTCTCATGATAACTGGAGTGACTGTTACATTTTTGATCATTGTCTTCTTGGTCCAGCTGTGGCGCTACAAAAACAACAAAGGTTCATCATCTGCCATATTAACATTCAGTAGCACATTTACAGACGCTAACTCTGTTCCTAAACCTTTTGATCTGCCTCCCCTGCAGAAAAGAAGCATCTTAAACCATCCTAAACTGGTTTTATGGTCTCCCAACCTAAGGTAGTTTTCAGCTAGTCAGGCTGGGAGACCATTTTAAGCAAGCTTTGGAGTATAATTTATTCATTACTGAAAAGTATTGGTAAAAATAGTTCTAAATATTCACATTCTGTATTGAAATCAACAGTGAGTCAAGGCCTCCATCAAGTTCACCATTTATATGATGCATATTTAGGTTGCTTTAAGTTAACTATTTGTGTATTTGTGTGTGTGTGTGTGTGTGTGTGTGTGTGTGTAAAGGAGATCAGAAGTCAGCATTTTATTTTTTGACCTCTCTTTTATTCAGAACATTTACAGTACATAATCATTTTATGTTCGACTAGCTGGAAGATCTCAGTGTCCCTCTAGTGTCAGTCAACAGCAGAACAGCAGTCAGACATCGGAGCAGAACCAGAGTGAAGCAGGAAACAACACACTGCTGTCGGGTCAGTTCCACATGAAATATTTAACCCATAGGAGGAATTATCACTCTGTTGATGCAACTATTAATGAAGGCATGAGCATAGGTAACTGATGTTGTCATTTAATATATTTTGTCATCATGAGTTTTTTTCTCCTGAAACAATAGTTCTTTTCTAAAGGATCTGGGAATCAAGTAAATTTTTCAAGTCAATCACTTTATTTGCAGAGCAAATCAAAATCAACTAAATGCCTTTTCTCACTTTAAATATTAACCCTGGGTCATTCTAAACACCTGTTAAATGCATACCCTGGGTTGTCTTGTTTTTCATTTCATACTGCTCATCATTTCCCCGGGGTTAACAATTAAGTCTGGGTATTCATAAATTGGCAACTAATGTCACGTTTCACTTACCTATGAATTCGGATGTTGGAGCTGGGAATAATGTCACACCCATGTTGACCAGGTTCTAGTACACTAGTCACAAAACCAGGATGGCCGTGTTCACTGATTCACTCAAACAGCATTACTGTTTGATAAAAATATATTAAAGCTGTATTTTTGCGCACAGAAAAAATCATGTCCACAGATACAACCCGAATTCCGGAAATGTTGGGACATTTTTTTTAAATTTGAATAAAATGAAAACAAAAAGACTTTCAAACTAAAAAACATAAATGTTTAAACTGAGAAAGTTTACAGTTGTATGCAGAAAATGAGCTCATTTCAAATTTGATGCCTGCTACAGGTCTCAAAATAATTGGGACGGGGGCATGTTTACCATGGTGTAGCATCTCCTCTTCTTTTCAAAACAGTTTGAAGATGTCTGGGCATCAAGGTTATGAGTTTCTGGAGTTTTGGTGTCGGAATTTGTTCCCATTCTTGCCTGATATAGGTTTCCAGCTGCTGAAGCGTTCGTGGTCGTCTTTGACGTATTTTTTGTTTAATGATGCGCCAAATGTTCTCTATAGGTGAAAGATCTGGACTGCAGGTAGGCCAATTCAGCACACTATGAAGCCATGCTGTTGTAATAGCTGCAGTATGTAGTTTTGCATTGTCCTGCTGAAATATACGTTGTCTGGAGGGGAGCATATGTTGCTCTAAAACCTTTATATACCTTTCAGCATTCATAGTGCCTTCCAAAACATGCAAACTGCCCATACTGTATTCACTTATGCACCACCATACCATCAGAGATGCTGGCTTTTGAACTGTTTATAATTGTTTATAATTGTTTGTTGTTCATCTAGGTGATTTGGTATCTAGAATGCACACCAGCGTTTACATGTTACTTACAGAATGGGAGTGCTTTTGCTTTTCTTCATTTACTGAATACAATTTTGGGATTATGAATATTCAATGTATACTCTAAATATTTTATCATTGAATGTGAATGGCCTAAATTCTGCTGTGAAACGTACTCGTGTATCAGAATATTTACACCGTAAATCGATTTCCTGTGCGCTGATACAAGAGACACATTTAAAACAATCTGACGTGGCACGTTTCCAGAATAAATATTATAAATTGGCAGCCTTCTCCTGTGCTCTTAATAACATTTAGGGGGTGCTTATCCTTGTTAACAGGAAGTTACATTTAACAATTGAACATACCGGAAGTGATGAGGAGGGTAGATATGTTTTTATCCGTTGCAAAATACATAATAATAGGTTAGCATTGGTCTCTATTTATGGTCCGAATGAGACAGACAGTGCATTCTTTACAAATATTTCCAAAACATTACTTGAGCAGACTGATTGCCCATAAGTGGTGGGTGGTGATTTTAATGCTGTAGTAAATCCTGCTTTTGGATAAATCTAAATCTGATACAACAGTCAATCCATCTTCTAAATTACTGAATAAATTTATCACTGAGCTCAACTTAATCAATCTTTGGAGAATTCAGAATACTAAATCTAAGGACTTCACTTTTTTTTCTAATAGACATAAGACTTTCTCTAGGATAGACTACATATTTCTCAGCCCATCTTTAATTTTGTCTAATTCCTCCATCTCTATATTACCAATTTTAATATCTGATCACTCTGCTGTGTTGTGCAATATTCCTCATTCCGATATTAAAGCCAAATCCCCCTAGATGGCGCTTTAACATGTCATTATTGAGTAATCAGACTTTCATTACTTCTCTAAAAGACTATATAAAGGAATTTCTTGAAATTAATATGCCCTCTGATGTGGTTCCTCAAATACTGTGGGAAACGACTAAATGTATGTCCGATCCGAAGTGGACTGATGCTACTACAGCTAGTAACCTGTTTACTTACCTTGATATTCTACTTTACCTTCTGTCTCATCTAAGGCGTTTTCCTCCCAGCTCTATTCCATCGTCTGTGTTTCCCAGGATCTCCACGAGTGTGTCTCCATCGTCCAGGATTGTGAGGTTTGTGCTCCGTTCCCCGTATCCACGAGTTCCTGAGAAAGCAAGAGTACTTCCATTACCACTCTCCTCATACTACTGTGCCTGTTCATTGAACTTGTTGCTTACCTCCATCAGCTACCCGCTGACTCCACCGATTGCAATAAAACTCACCTGTTGTATTCTAACCATCTGTCTCAGTCTGCTTCTCTAACAGAAGATCAGACCAAAACCGAGGGATACGGCAGGATGAGTCAGCCCGATCCATTCCAGGAACTTGTGGAAAATCTTCGGCGAGTTCTCCTCACCCCCACAACTGCTCCGGTACCACCCGTCACAAACATCACTAACACCACCTCTTTTTCACAGTCAGTGATTGCCAGTCCCATGGCCAAACCGGCGCCCTTCAATGGTGTGGCGGAGGAGTGCAACAGATTCTTCTGCGATACTCGTTCGCTTTGGAAATGCAGCCACATCTTTACACCACGGACAGAGCCAAGATTGCCTTCATCATTTCCTTGCTGACAGGACAAGCGCTCCAGTGGGCCGAGACCATCTGGACCCAATCCGGTACTGTGACACAATCTGTTAACAGTTTTCTTGAACATTTCAGAAAAGTATTTGGCGGCCGGCAGGTGATTCATCCGTCGGAGAGCAACTGTATCACCCCGTCAAGGATCTCTGTCAATAACTGATTATGCTCTCAAATTCAGAACCCTTGCAGCGGCCAGTGGCTGGAATGAGCGCTCGCTCCTCACCACCTATCGGCAGGGACTGGAGCCAAGAGTGCGGTTGCATCTCTCTGCTTATGACGATTCCTACGGTTTGGAAAGATTCATCCAACTCTCCATCAGATGTGCAAACTGTATGCAATCTTGTTTTACGGAATCCCAAAATTCTCCTAGCTCTTCACTCCTTCGCCACCCTATGCAAATTGATCTAACCCACCTTTCTTCCACTGAGCGGCAGAGGCAGCTGACCCAAGGCCTGTGTTTGTACTGTGGTGCTGGCGGGCATGTAATCTCCACATGCCCAATCCGTCCTCCTCAACCTATGGTGAGTGTAATAAAGTCAGTTGTGGCTAATATGCAGCCCCTCACTGCCATAGTAATCCTTACTGCCTCCAATGTCTGTGTTCCAGTACATGCCCTCCTCGACTCCAGGTCAGCTGGGAATTTCATCTCCGGGAGCCTCTGCCGCCAGCTCAAACTCCCGACCACAGCAACCAAAACCACCTACCAGGTTCAGTCGATAACAGGAAAACCCCACAGTCGTAAACACGTCAAGTACAGTGCGGGTCCCATTCAACTTCAAGTTGGCCAGTTGCATGAGGAATCCATCCATCTCCTGATTCTGGAGGGATCCACCGCTGAGATCATTCTAGGGTGCCCCTGGTTCGTGCAACATGATCCTGACATCTCATGGAGTACTGGTGAGGTGCTGAAGTGGGGCAGAAAATGCTTTCCTGACTGTTTTCCTCACCTTTCCCAACCATCGACATGTAATCCCCGGACGCTGGCCATCAACTTGACGTCCATAGAGAGCCCATGGGAGAAACAGTCAGTCGAGATTCCAGCTTGCTGTGCCCCCTTCAGTGAAGTCTTTTGCCCGAAGAGAGCCTCCCAGTTACCTCCGCACCGGCCATGGGACTGTGCCATAGATCTGTTACCAGGTGAGTCAGTGCCCGTGGAAGGATTTTTCCACTCTCACTTCCAGAATGAGTGGAAGACAGCCTTCGTTACCCCTACTGGCCACTACGAGTATCGGGTGATGCAGTATGGTTTGGTCAACGCCCCCTCCGTATTCCAGGATTTCATGCATGAGGTTCTCCGGGAGTATCTCCATCAATTCTTCCTCATCCACATTGATGACATTCTCATCTACTCCCGGAGCATGGCCGAACATCGCCACCATGTTGCGGAGGTCCTGAAATGCCTGAGGGAATATCATCTGTTTCTCAAGGCTGAAAAATGCTCCTTCCATCAACCCTCAGTGCAGTTCCTTCGATACAACATCAACAGCGGTGGCATCCAGATGGACGAGAGGAAGGTGGAAGCCATCAAGACCTGGCCCACTCCTTCCACCATTAAGGAACTCCAACGCTTTTTAGGATTCTCAAACCTCTACAGACGATTCCTACATGACTACAGCATCATCACCAGCCCACTCACCAACGTCCTGAAGAACAAGCCCAAGTCTCTGTCCTGGACACCTGCTGCCACTGAAGCTTTAGAAACTCTCAAGGAAGCCTTCACCAGCGCTCCGCTCCTCATCCATCCCGATCCGGGGAAGCCCTTCCTAGTAGAAGTAGACGCTTCTACCTCCGGGGTAGAACTCAGCCCGGTGGAGATGAACTACGACATCGGCAACAGGGAACTTCTAGCCATCAAACTGGCTTTAGAGGAATGGAGGCATTGGTTGGAGGGTGCACAACATCCATTCATCATCCTCACAGACCACAAGAACCTTCGATATCTGCGTGATGTTAAAAGACTTAACCCCTGACAGGCCCAGTGGGCCCCGCTTCAATTTTATGATCTCCTATCGTCCAGGTCCCAAGAATGTAAGAGCGGACGCTCTCTCCCGTCTCTATTCCCCAGAGGAGGTCTGTGAGGATCCAGAAACCATCATTCCAAAGGAAATTATTGTCAGCCCCATCCAGTGGAATCCCCAGTCAGACACCTCCTCCAATGTCTCCACACCTACTGCGCTGGGCTGTCCACCTGGTTTGCAATACATCACCAGAGCACGACGCACTCCACTTATTCACTGTTCACGCCAACGGCACTCTCTCATTGCTGAAAAATCGCTTCGTGCAAGGTTGTTTGGACTGTGCAATCTCCAAGAACCCACGCCATTTACCATCAGGCAAACTCCTTCCGCTGCCCATTCCCAACCGACCCTGGTCACACCTAGGAGTAGATTTCATCACTGATCTACCAGCCTCTGATTGTAATACCTGTGTCCTCGTTGTCATTGATCGATTCTCCAAATCCTGTCGTCTGTTACCCCTCAAGGGTCTGCCCACAGCCATGGAGACGGCTATGCTTATGTTTAATAATATCTTCCGTTATTATGGGATCCCTGAAGACATTGTCTCTGATCGGGGTCCTCAATTTATTTCCAGGGTATGGAAGGCTTTTCTCACTCTCCTAGGTGTGACCGTGAGCCTTTCGTCGGGTTACCATCCCCAGTCAAACGGGCAGACGGAGAGGAAGATCCAGGAAGTTGGGCACTTCCTCCGAACCTTCTGCCATGGCCATCAGAACTCTTGGAACCAGTTCCTGGGCTGGGCCGAGTATGCGCAGAACTCTCTTCGCCAGCCTTCCACTGGACTCACTCTTTTCCAGTGCGTACTCTGTTACCAGCCTCCTCTATTCCCCTGGTCCGGAGAACCATCCGATGTCCCATCCATCGACTACTGGTTCCATCCATCTCCATCTGAACTTTTTGCTTACCTCCATCAGCTACCCGCTAACTCCACCGATTGCAATAAAACTCACCTGTTGTATTCTAACCATCTGTCTGAGTCTGCTTCCCTAACAACTATACGAGGATTCTGTATAACTTTCTCTTCAACTCTTGCCAAAGCGAAAACTCACCAGTTTACACAATTAGAAAATAAAATCCAATCATTACAAAACCTACAGAAACATAATTTTACTGAGCAACAGGCTACACAGCTGTCCTCTTTAAAAGAAGTATATGATTTACTTTCACACTCAAAGGCGGAATTTATCTTACATAGGACTAGGCAAAAATATTATTTCGAATCAGAGACCTAGCCACCTATTGGCCCTTAGGCTGAAAGAATGTGAGTCTAAGGCATATATTAGCGCAATAAAATCATCAGATGGTCAGGTCACCACGAACCCTGCAGCAATTAACGACATATTTAAAGGTTTTTACACAAATCTGTATAATCCGAAAAATATTTTGATGAAACAATTTGTAAGCAGTATTTAGATAAATTAGAATTGCCTCGGATCTCACAGGTGGATAAAGAATCTTTGGAGGCCTCATTAAGTTTGGAGGAGGTCCACATCTCTCTAAAAAGCCTTCAAAAAGGCAAATCGCCGGGTCTAGATGGTCTCTCCCTTGAATTATATTTAGAAATTTGGGATTTGGTAGGGACACTTATGCTTAATTCATTTAATTTTTCAGTTGAACATGGTGTATTTCATAGATCAAAAAACATCATTTATATCATTACTTCTTAAAAAAGGGAAAGATCCATTAGATTGTTCCAGCTACAGACCGATATCACTTATCCCATGTGATCTAAAAGTCTATGCTAAAGTTTTTGCTTCTCGTATGAGAAGGTAATTCATAGTTTGATCAAGGAGGACCAAACCGGTTTTATCAAGGAGCGCAATGCGTCGGACGATATGTGTCGACTCTTTCATATTCTTGACTTTGCAGACTCTCATCCGAGACCTTATGTGGTTTATTTACTTGATGCAGAAAAAGCCTTTGACAGGCTAGAGTGGAATTATATGTGGGCAGTTCTGCAATGTTTCGGCTTCGGTGAACATTTAATTTCTATGATTAAGACATTATACCACTCACCTGCAGCATCAGTCCTGCTTTAATGCAAATTAACAATGTTAAAGTTAATTCTTCTATTCCCTCATTTATTCCTATTAAGGAATCTTTCATCTATTTGGGCATTACCATACATAAAAACATCCATAAGATTGCCAAAGACAATTTTAATAGTATTCTATTTAAGGTCAAAAATGACATTCAAAGATGGAAGAATCTTAAAGTCTCTCTTCAAGGAAGAATCTCCACAGTTAAGATGAATTTGTTACCTCGGTTTAACTTTCTTTTCTCTATGCTACCACTTTCTCCCCCTCCAGGTTACTCTAAGGAGATCTACTCCATAATTTCTCATTTTATCTGGAATGATAAATATCCCAGAATCAAACTTACCACATTACAACATCATAATCGTGCAGGAGGACTGGCTGTATCAAATTTTGAATTATATTATTGGTCGTTCCAGCTTAAGGCTTTTCATAATTGGGTTGATCCTTAATCTAAAGTTTCATGGAGGGTTATTGAAGCTGACAAGGTTAAACCAAGTAGACTCCAAGATTTTTTATTTACTAGCACAGGGAAAAAAGGTGATAATTATGAATTTGGTCCGGTTGTGGCTAATTCTATTAAAATCTGGAAAACGGTTGAACGTCTGGTAGGAGGACCATTCAAGTTTTGTAACAGTACACCTTTATGGCACAATTTTAATTTTATATGCGGAAATTGTCCATTTGTCCAACCTTCTTGGTCTTCTTTAGGTGTAAACACTTGCGGTGATATATATGATAACCAAGGCCTCTGTTCATTTCAGACATTAAGAACCAAATTTTGTTTATCAGCATCTGCATATTTTGTCTTTTTTCAATTATGTTCTGCTCTCAAAGCGTATGGAGATCCTTGGGCATCTCCCATTTCCTCTCATCCTATGCGGGATTGTATTGCACCATCTTCTGGTCGGCCATCTGTCTCCTTAATATATAATATTATTATCGATTGTATTACAAAACCTCTTTCTATTCAATCTATTTGGAATCGGGAATTATCTGACCCTAATTTATCTGTCGACTGGGAGAAAGTGTGGTCTAACCTCAGCTTAACATCTAAAAACTTGGCTCATTGTCTTATTCACTTCAAAGTCATTCATAGAGCATACATAACTCCTTAAAAAAGATTCAAAATGAAACTACAACCAAATTTTAACTGCCATATATGTAATACTGCATCATCTGGTACTTTTCTTCATATGTTTTGGGAGTGTCCTTTCGTCATTAATCTATGGACACATGTAAACCTGGTTTTATCCTCCTTATTACAAATTGATTGCTTTGCTAACCCAAGTTTGTGTCTTCTTAATGGTGATTCTGGTCTCTGTATAAGCTTAATACAAAAGAGAATGTTGTTTTCTGGTTTTACGGCTGCAAAGAAGACAATAATACAGAACTGGTTTACACCGCACGTGTGGAAAAACATATTGGATTCATACTGTCCTACAAAGGCAAATGACCTTAACTCGCTAGAGTGTAAAACTGAGAAAAATTACTTTAAAATTTTTTACTTGTCCAGCCAAATTAATTATAGGTAGGACACTGGAAATTTGGCAATTAGATGTTTTAGTAATGAAAATTATCTACATTAAAAAATTGTGAGCTCAAACTTGATTTTTACCCCTATTTTGAAGTTAATGTACTCTGCCTTTGCATTATCAGCAAAAAGTGAGAAGTCACACAAAGTTAAAAGGCAAGACTAAAAGTTAAACATGTGAGTGGATACCGTTTTGCAACCAATTTATTTGCTATGCTCAGTAACGTAAAATAATTCTAGATGTAGCATAATTGCTTATATTGACTTGAATGAAATAGCCTAACCTAAAAGAACAACTTGTGGATTGATGTGAACGCCAGCAAGCAGGCATTCTCAGAAATGCGTGTAGATTAAACATCTTCGATGACATTCAGCACCATGGATTGATTTTATCGGGTTACAAGAAAAGTAGGATATGGATTTAATTGCGAACTGTTAAGCTACTGATTTTATGACTGATCATGCTACGGCATTCAAGTACACACATCAAACTAGAAGTGATAGCCTGGTGAATGATCTGCATTACAAAAAGGGGGAGGGGGGATCTTTAAAGGTTCACGATTATGTATTACTGCCAAGGTGTCTAGTCTTTACAGTGCTTTGTTATATGGGGCTGTTTGGTAGATCGCGATCTAATTCGTTTGTCTACACTGTAATTAAAATGCAGCAGACTTTAATGGACAGTAAAAAAAACAGGCAAAACACCCTATAACTCCAAGCCGGCACCGTAACTTCATTTTGACGCGCGGCTAAACAAAGTCAGAACGCTGTAACTCAATTTGAGTGTTCCAAACAAAGTGAAAGAGCTGTAACTGGTGTTATACGGTGTTCTGCCTTGGTTTCTCCGGGGCTTTTTGACCCATTATTTTCTGAACCTTTTATATATTGCTGAGCCTTTTTCACGATGGATTTCACGAAACCAATTTATATGTAGTTTTTTCCCCATCCCAATACTGAAACCATACTGAACTGTGATGTCAATACTGATGTACAAACTGAACCGTCATGTTTGTGTACCGTTACACCCCTAGTATCTACATAAAGGCTCTAGCTTTGTGCATGCATATATTATATATTGTCGACTGTACTATTAAGTTTTTCCTGAATTAACTTTACTATAAAGTTAATAAAGAAAGGAATAAAGCACTTTTATTCACTCTAATCCATATGATTTTGGTCACCATTTGACATTTTTCTCTTCAAATGGTAAAAACACATGGTGTTTCTGTAACTGTCTGGTGCTTCTGCACATGGATCATGGATATGAGGCATGTGAATGGTGTCTGTAGTATCTAACACCAATTTTTTTTTCACACTGCACAACTTTGGCAACAAAATGTTGCATTAATACCTCAAAAGTTGTTTAAAATGGCCATTAGTGTTTTATCCCTTTTTCTATTTTCATTGTAGACAGCGTAAGTGGGCCTGCTGAACTCACCTATGCTGACATTGAACTCAAATCTACAAAGAAACAGAAGAAAAATAAAGAAAACAAAGGTAAACTGAAACAAACGTTTGTGGTCTTTAATGATCATAACAGAAGGACCTTTGATTTTATTGCCCTCCACAACTCTAAATAGCAACATAAACCACAACAATAACAGTTAATACTGGTTTGTGTCTTTGAACTGAAATTCACCTAATCCAAAAGGTCATTGCATGCAGATTACAGTATGTTGATACAATATAATACAATATACATATGTACTGTAATATATGTAATTGTATTTTCATATTTATACATTCTATCATTTCTGTATTTTCAGGTGTTGGATCTAGTGATGTGACGTACGCTCAGATTAAATTAATGCCTGAGAAAATTTCAATCCCAGGACACTGATGAGTTTAGGTTGAGAAGGGCTGGAGAATAACCAGGATCATCAATGCTTCATCTTCTTTGCGATACTGAGCAATTGGTGGCAATAGATTTATCAGTACTAAATATTAGTGATGCAGTTCTTCATGTGGGATTAGAGACTATGCATGATAATCTTTGAAAATACAATTGAGCTGATGAGCTGATAAAAAAACAAAAAAAAAAAAACAGGAAAATTTATATATTTTTCATTCGACAAACTTTTTATATTTGACAAATGGGATATTCCGCTTAAAGCTTGGTTGTTAACATTTATATATCATATCATTTATTTAAACCTAATTATTTGATTATTATTATGTTAATATGATATCTGCCTGACCTCACTGCCCTATATGCAATGAGTTTATATGCAGTGTTTGTGTATTATACAGCATATATATTACCTTTTGGATGTTTCTGTTGTGATTAGACCGGTTGGATTTAGAAAAGTTCGTTAAATTGACACTCTAAATTTACTTTGAGCATCAAGAAACAAACTTGCATCTGTAACCGTGTGTATATATTGGCCATGTGTAGAATAAAAAAAATGATTTAAATAAACTTCTTGAGCATTTTCAAAGTGTAAATGCATCATTAGTGTACCTGCCTCCAATGATGACTGCCACTTGCCAGTTCGAGAACCACTCTGGGCTGCATTTCCCGAAAACAGTTAGCTATGGTCATTAATTCCATTGAACTTTATAACAATGGAACATAGTTGCTTTGGGGAAACACACCCCTGAGAGGGCTGTGCTGAACCATACTCACACCCAGGGCCGTACACAGAGGAGTATGGCAAGGAGACGCAGCATCTCGTTCCCTAGGGGAACCATGGTTACATATGTAACCTAGGGACGTTCCCCTTCAGGAACTCGAGCTGTGTCGAGAAACGCTTTAGGAACGAGAATATCCACTGTGCCATACTATCAAGTCCCTGCTTGTGTGTGTATCTCACGAGCACATCACGACGAGAGGACTTGGGACCCTGGGGTAGATGCCAGGTCCAGGTTATAGAAGCGGACAAATGTGTGCGGAGAGGACCAGCCCGCCGCAGCACAAATATCCTGCAGGGCCACGCCCAAATTGAAGGCCTTGAAGGCTGCCATACTTCTGGTCGAGGTGACGGGAGGCCAAAGGACTCGTAGGCTAGTGAGATGGCTTCGACCACCCACCTACTCAAATTCTGCTTGGTCGCCGGAGATCCTTTCTTGGGGCGGACCAAAGCAAACAAACAGCTGATCTGCCCTACACCACGGGGCAGCTCTGTGTGCGTAAGCCTTTCTTGGCCTGCTTCCTGAATGCCTGTAGTACAATGGGCCCTGGTGTAGAAGTGGGCACTTTAGGGACATACCCAGGCCTCGGGTAAAGGAATGCCCTAACCATGCCTGGGGCAAACTCCAGGCACGACACAGAAAGTGCCTGAAGATCCCCGACCCTTTTCAGAGAGGAAATAGAGAGGAGAAAGATTGTCTTCAGAGTGAAGAACTTGTCTGAAACTTACTCTATGGGTTCAAAGGGGGCATTACACAAGCCCTCCAGAATCACAGCAAGGTCCCAAGAGGGCACCTTAGTGTGCTGTACTGGCCTCAGCCTCAGGGTACCATGGAGGAAACGAGTGACGAGTGGGTGCCTTCCCAAAGATTGACCACCCAGAAGGGCGTGGTAAGCAGCTAAGGCTGCCACATATACCTTCAGAGTGGAGGGAGATAACCCTGCGGAGAATCGCTCCTGCAGAAACTCCAGAACTGTACCAGCTGGGCAGTTGACTGGGTCCTGCAGTCGCTGTCCACTCCAGGATGTGAAAAGCTTCCACTTCAAGGTGTACTGTTTCCTTGTGGCAGGAGCTCTGGATGGGAGTATGGTCTCAACAACCTCAGTTGAGAGACCAGATGCTAGGAGCTGTGCCCCATTAGGGGCTGTAGATACGGGATGAATAAGGTTTCTCCCACGATCTCGAGATCTCATCATGGAGATCGGGGAAAAATGGAAGGCACCGTCGTAAAGGCTTTAAGGAAACGCTCGTCTAATTTGCTCTTGGGATGTTCAACTTGGCTACAGCACGAGTCACAACCTCCACGAGCTCCTCATACACAAGGGACTGTGGTGGCGAGTCCACAGTCTCCTCTGTCTCAACACTCATCACATTCACCTCCTAGATAGATGAAGTGTTTGGCTCTCTCTCTGGGGGGAAGAAACCGTCACGCGGGCTCCCGATCCCTGAGAGGGAGCCGCAGATCTAGTGGGTGAGGACCGAGATAGGGACGAGCCCGTCTCGGATCCCTCTGCTAAATCCACTTGCGATCCCCATGACAACAGTCTACGTTGTGCCTCGGCAACAGCGGGACCGCTGCCAGCGGGATCGTGAGCCTGACCACTCTTGTCAAAAATGGGCAGGTTGGAGCAGGAGTACACGCAGCAAGAGCAACTCGCAGTCATGACAATCAGCTCCCTCGAGAGCTGATCGTGCATGCTCCACTCTCAAACTGAGCCCACAGTTTCCACTGCATTTAACAAAGATCATAAATCTCTCTGTAGTAATTAGGAATACGATGATTGTAATAATACTAATTCCATCCTGGGCACAGTGGGCAGTAGGCTTACCTGCACTTCTTTCATTTCCATCACCATCTCTCTTTCTCTTAATCTCAGTTTACATCCCTGAATATTTCTGCCGGTCGTTTAACATTTCTGTCATAAAACAGTGGTGAAATAGGAAATATTTGGTTTAGCTACTTACATCTTGCACTTCATAACTGTCTGAGGCGTTGAGCTGGAATTTTTACACTCAGCACCTGTGAACATAAACCCCACCTACTTTGATGATTGGCCATCACAAACACTTTGACTATGACTACATTTACATGGACATCAGTAATATAATATAATATTATGATTAAGGTGTTTACATGAGTTGCTTTTAGAATAATCCTTTCATGTTCCCGTTTTACATGCTATAGTTCATAGATTGATTAATGGCACACGTCATTACGTCACCACATGACGCCATCTGACATCCCTTCCAGAATTTTACGTATTAACATATAGTTCGTCTTCATGATGATGCCATATACAGTTTTGGGTGTTTCATTTTTAATTTTATGAAAGCTTCAAGTGCAGTTAATTATTTGTACGTGCATACAGACGACGGCGGTGTTGAAGCTATTTAATTTGCCGTCAAAAGGTTGACCAATGCCGTGTGTGTATCCTGTCGCAAAATGCGGCGAAAAGTCCTACATGACAGTAATAGTTTGATTAAGGTGTTTACATGTCTGTACTGCACTTCAATAATGCGACTAAAATAGGAATACTCCACATGTCTTAATTCGATTTGTGTTTACTTCGATTATGACTTTAGCCGGATTAAGGTAATCAAAAATATCTGTTTACATGGTATATTCTTAATCAGAGTATTTTCTTAATCATATTAAAATCGGAGTATTGATGTCCATGTAAACGTAGTCATTGATGTGTGCTGTAAGACCGATGAAGCATCTCAGATGAGAAGATCTGTTATCTTGGCTTTTTATCCTTGCAGCAACAAAGCATTATTAATATAAGGTAATTATTTTACAACTTTTGTTATTGGAAAAAATACAGAGGTCCAGACCTCGGGGACCATGGTGGGTACAGCTGTGCTCACACTCCATCTACACATTCTGAACAACTGAACTGCTACACATTCTCAATTTATACCTTTATCAGCTTTATACCTTTATCCCTTTAAGTATGAATCTGGAGAGAACTAGCATCCTGTTAATATCACTGTACACTGTGAGCATTTCTGGATTTATTAATTTCACTGGCAGTCTACAATCAATGCATAAAGCAGTTGGTTTAATAAGTGAAGTCACCGTTATTTATATAGTGCGTTACAAGGGCATAGTTTGCTTTTGACATTGGTGGCGACATAATTTTCATGTCATCTAAAGTCTTTATTTATAGCTTGTGGTAGCTACCATATTCATAATTCATAAACAGTTTTTTATTTTTTTTATTTATTAAAATAATAATTAAGTATGTTTAACAGGCAATAATTACACACTTTTCATTTTGTGAACCAACAACATTATACACACAACTATCACGTGTATCTGATTGACAAATAAACTGTACTTCACATTTCATCGACGCAACTTAATTCCTGAAGTGAACTTTTCTATTAACTGTTCTGGACTGCTGACTTGAACTAGGTGCAATACTTGTGAGCTTCACTTCTCCTCGGGTGTGCGACCGCCTTATTCTTAATCCGCCAATGTATTAAATGTGCGTCCTTGAAAGCACACAGATTTCTATTAAAACGAGAATCGCTAATTATTGAATATATTTTGAGAAAAAGTCCTTCTAAATGATTTTCAGTTTTGTTTAAGATCATTAAATCAACAGTTTTCCAATAACGGAAGAATATGTAAAAGTATGGTATTTGGGGTAAAAACCGCCCCTGCTTTTGGGGCTAAAGGTACAATAACTATGTAAGGGAAACGTCTCGGGTTACTTGACTGTAACCCTGTTCCCTGAAAAAGATGCTGCTTTTCAATAACGCTAATGAGAACATTCTTTGTTCGACCGGTTGTCAAGCAAACACGCCAATAATTGGCTTAAATAACCTCGGTTGGTGACGTCATGATCACATGCACCTGCGAGGTTATAAATAGACGTGACACGGACACATCCTCAGGTTATACCTTTGTCTGAAAAGATGTCCAGGCACGACTACAGTGCGGCATTGAGGCGCAGCATCTCATTCCCACATTTTCAGGGAACATAGTTACAGTCAAGTAACCCGAGACATTCCCTATCAAAAGCTACTCTCGATGCTGCGTTTCAATAACGCTAATGGGAACGAGAATACCAACGCCGCCGCACTGGAAGTGTCTGGACCCCCAACATTGTGTAGTGTGTGCGCACAAACATTGAAGAGGTCTCAGACATGACTCTGGGATGTCGACTCAAGGACATGTGAGCCCGGAGTAACATGAACATCCAAACTATAGAATCTAACAAATGTGTGCGGAGAGGACCAACCTGCTGCATCACAAACTTGCCAAAGCCATTGAAGATGCAATCCCCCTGGTTGAATGGGCCCTTACACCTAGATGGCGAGACTGACAGAGCCTGCAAATCCCCAATTCTCTTCAGAGAAGTAATATCTGTTAGAAAAACCATCTTTAGGGTCAGAAACCTGACAGGCGCTGACTCTAGTGGTTCGAAAGGGGTGTCTACTAAGCCCTCAAGCACTATAGCTAGGTCCCATGAAGGAACTGTCGCTCTAGTGGGCAGCCTCAACCGCTTAGCTCCTCGAATGAAGCGGGCAGCTAGAGTGTGTTTCCCAACCAAAACCCCATCAATCAGAGCATGGCAAGCCGAAATGGCAGCCATGTAAGTTCTGAGAGTATTAGGACATGTGCCTGAGGACAGGTTTTCTTGCAGAAACTCCAGTACTGAAACAATCTGGCAGTGAACTGGATCTGCATGGTGTGTCGTACACCAACTTTCGAAAACGCGTCATTTGATGGCATAAGTTCTTCTAGTGGAGGGAGCCCTAGCGCTTAGAATAGTCTCTATAACATTGGCTGGAAGGCCAGCATCTCTTAGTTGGTCCCCCTCAGGGGCCAGGCATGAAAGTTCCAGAGCTCGGGCTGGGGATGAAATATTGTCCCCTGTGCCTGAGAGAGAAGGCCCTCCTCATCAGAATCGCCCACGGCGAGCCGCCGAGGAGAGATATTAGATCTGAGAAACATATTCTGGTCGGCCACCGGGGCGCTATCAGTAAGAGGCGAGACCCCTATTTACGGACCTTGGCCAGGACTCCCGGGAGCAGAGCAATCGGAGGAAATGCATAAAGACGCAGTCTGGGCCACACATGGGCCATCGCGTCCAGACCCAGGGGAGCTGGATGAGTCAGAGAGAAATAGAGGGGACATTGTGCTGTCTCCTGTGAAGCAAAGAGGTCCACCTCTGCTTCGTAAAATCTTTTCCAGATTTGACTGACTACTTTGGGGTGGAGTTTCCATTCCCCATGTATCACAGCTTATCTGGACAGCAAGTCTGCTCCCACATTCATATGCCCGGGAATGTAAATCGCCCTGAGGGACAGGAACTTGTTCTGTGCCCAAAGCAGAATCTGCTGTGCTAGCTTGTTCAAGTGGCGCGACCGCAGTCCGCCCTGTCGATTTATGTAAGAGACTACCGCCGTGTTGTCCACCCGCACTAGGACATGGTAGCCTCTTAACTGCTGGAGGAAGTATTTCAGGGCCAGAAATACAGCCTTCATTTCGAGGCAATTGATGTGCCATTCAAGAAGATAACCTCTCCAGATCCCTTGGGCTGGATGGCCATCTAAGACCGCTCCCCAACCCGTGAGGGATGCGTCTGTCGTTAGCATCTTGCGACGACAACACGGACCTAGAGTGGGACCTAAAGTCAGAAACCGGGGTCTGAACCACATAGATAGGGTACGAAGCCCTTGGCACGTAGCCCTTATTTGCCTCTGGGGATTGGCCCTTGGATGAAATCCCCTGGCTCTGAGCCACAACTGAAACGATCTCATGTGCAGGAGACCCAAGGGTATCACCGTGGATGCAGCTGCCATGAGACCTAGAACCCTCTGAAGGTAATGAACAGTAATCCTCTGGCCTAGCTTGATGTTCTTTAGGTTGTTTAGAATGGATTCGAAGCATGCAGGAGACAGCTGTGCCTGCATCGTGATCGAATCCCATACAACCCCCAAATACGTTGTCCTCAGAGCAGGAGAGAGAACGCTTTTCTTGGTGTTGAGTCTCAACCCCAGAGATTCAAGATGAGCTAGGACGACATCCCGATGTCGAAGCGCAAGCTCCTGAGACTGAGCCAGAATCAGCCAGTCGTCTATGTAATTTAAAATGCGGATGCCCTGGAGTCACAAAGTAGCCAGTGCTGCATCCATGCATTTCGTGTACGTGCGGGGTGACAAAGCTAGGCCGAATGGAAGAACCTGATACTGGTAAGCTTCGCCCCCGAAAGCGAACCTCAGGAACTTCTTGTGTTGTGGCAAAATTTCTACATGAAAATATGCATCCTTGAGATTGATTGTCACAAACCAATCCTCTGATTGGATCTGAGACACAATCATCTTAATTGTCAACATTTTGAAATTGTATGTTCTGAGGTAGCGGTTTAATCCGCGAAGATCTAAAATCGGACACAATCCCCCATCTTTCTTGGGAACGAGAAAATACCGGCTGTAATAGCCTGACTCTGTCTGGCAGGGGAACACGTTCTATGGCCCCTTTGTCCAGCAGAGCTTGTAATTCCTGTGTCAAGAAATGCACTCGTTCCGGTTTCACGGAAGTGGAGACCACGCCGTTGAAACGCGGAGGCCGATATGCAAACTGAGTCCTGTAGCCTTTCCCTACAGTCCTTTCTACCCACGGAGAGATATTTGCCAGTAGGTTCCACGCTGCCAGCTTCTCTGAAAGGCGTGCTAGTTTTGACACTTCGCTTTGATGGGGGGATGTTAGATGTCTGGTGTCCTGAAACGTGGCAGGAGGCAACCGAACACTTAACATTTCGCTGGAGACCGCCGGTCCCCGAAACACCGGTGGCGGCGGAGATTGTACAGCTGCCCCCTGAGGGTGCCAGGAAGGAGCCTCTACTCTCTGTTGGAATTTTACGCGCCCCTCCCCGGGGGGAGCACACCCCCACGGTCCTGGGCGTACCAGCCTCAGGACATTTTTTAGCGGAGATGATGCTCCGCAGGTCCGGTCTCTTCGAGGCGGATTGAGAAGGGGAGGCGCACGACTCGCCACACTCTCCTTCTGGGCGTCTCGCCTCAGAGGAACCGGACCTGGTCGGGACTGTCCCGACGCTTGAGCACGGCTGGGGAGAAATCTCACAAACGCTTCTTCGTAGCGCTTCGCCTCCCGAAACCTAGTGGCGACCGTGTTGACAGCATCGCCAAATAGGCCGGAAGGCGAGACGGGGGCATCAAGAAGGAAAGATTGATCCCTCTCCTTGATGCCCGTGAGGTTAAGCCACAGGTGTCTCTCTGTGGAAACCATGGCAGCCATAGAACGGCCGATGGCACGGGCTGTCTGCTTAGTCGCACGGAGAGACAGATCTGTGGCCCGGCAAAGCTCTGAAAACGCCTCCTCATCGATGGTCCCGCCTGTGCTCAAGTCTTTGAGCAGGTCAGCCTGGTACGCCTGCAGAACCGCCATGGAACTCTTCAGGGAGGATGAAGTCCCAGGGGACAGATAGCCTAGATAGCCATTTATGATTTTATATGGAATTTTAACAGACTCGCTGTTTCCCGGCTGATCACTGAGTCGGCAGCGATTCACTGAACAAGCCGTATAACATCAACTCTGCACTGGATATTAAAATCCAAAATATTGTGAACACACTATTAAATAGCACAGTAACAAGATCGGCAGTTTAAGACATTAACTTGTAAGCACAAAACACAAGATACTTCTCTTTTCAATATAAATAAGACTTTATTGGATAAATCTAAGACATGTAAACTAATCTAACACATGAACACACGCATTCACACATTCGCACAAGTTGCAGAAAGAGAGAAAGTGAGGAAAGGATGAGTTTAAGAGAATGAAAATGTGAAATCCCAAGTTTATAGCAATATGTGCTATTGCATAGACCTGAACAACCATCAATCACTTAATTAACCCTCGCATTGAGTTTCTCAATGAGGCTAAAATTTATATTAAATGCACCAGTTCAGCCTGGAAGTTTGTACTTGCGTTGCCCTTCTGTTGTCGTCTTTGCAGAAAGGGGGTTTCCCAAGTTGCTGATTGGCTGGAAGTTCAGTAGTCGTTGAAGTGATGTCTTGGGAAGCCAATGGTTGGGCGTTGGCTGACAAATGGTTTCAGAGTCAGTTGCTGGTTGAAGTTTGAAGCAGGTGTAGTCTGAGCTGGAGTTTGTGGCAAACTTAACGAAACTCTCACGGAAAGAAAAGAAATGAAAGTAAAAGAATAAAAGGATGTAATGAGACTAGGTGGTTTTTCTTCAAGTAGCAGCTGGCATGTAAGCCAGAGCACGCTCAAAGATCACTAAAAAGCAGCGTCAAAACGCAAAAGCAAAATGCTAGAAGAGGAGAGATTTGATGGTGTCCTGAGTTTTTATGAAAAAAGCAGGAAAACAATAAATCGATATTTTAATTTTCTTACAAAAATAAAATTTTAATGCCACTGATACAGATAAAGGAATACAAATGTTAAACTAACAATTATACTTATTAAAATAAGTAGTTAAAACCTATTACCTAGTAACTTCTCAAAAGAAACTAAAATATATAATTTAGATCTTATTATGTACACTTGCTTTACCAATGAGCTAGATTTGACAGTTGTAGTAACAACCCAGAAAACCACAGAAACCACACAGCAGCACACTAAAAACACTTGGACACCAGTATTTGCAAAAAATTATAATAATAATAATAATAATAAAGAAAGAAAGAAAGAAAGAAAGAAAGAAAGAAAGGAAGAAAAACACTCTGTCAGAAACACTCCAGTTACTCACGTAACCTTGGTTCCCTGAGATAAGGGAATAAGCGTTACATCGTCTTTTGATGACTTGTTTGGGGAAAGTCCTGTTTACTCTGTTAATGAAGCCTGATTTGTTAACGTTTGCATAGCTGCACAAACCAATGGTGCTCGAACCCGCCAGAGGGAGAAGCCAACTGCTATATAAGTTGGCCCAGAGCGCCATTTCATCAGAATCAATGGCTGAAGCAACAGCCATTGATTCGCGTGCAGCTATAGCATGACTAGTTACGCAACGCTCGTTCCCTTATCTCAGGGAACCAAGGTTACATGAGTAACCGGAGCATTCCCTATGGAAAGGTAACACCCGTTGCATCGTCTTTTGACAACTTGTTTGGGGAATGCATCCAGTAGCGCCATGCTTTAAGCATATGCAGAACTAAGTCTGCTCTGCAAGCTAAGCCCAGAACCACTCATCGAGGGCTCCATAAGCCTGAGCCACAAAGAGACCTGAGAATATTCTGAGGTCTTCTTGACATAACTCTCTCCACCCAAGGGGAGGGAAAAAGTAAACGTTAAGTGGATAAGACCCATGCCTGCTGGGCAGAGATGTCCAAATTGTATAATCTAATAAAGGTAAATGGCGACCAGCAGGTGGCCACACAAATCTCCCCAATAGAGATTCCACTGGACCAGGCCCAAGAGGAGGCCATTCCTCTGGTGGAAGCGAACTGGAGCGAGTAGCCTCATTCTATAGTTTTTAGAACCCAATCTGACATGCCGGGAATGGTTTTGCAATGTGCAATTCGCACCGGCGATATGAGGCGCTGCGGGGAGAGTGAAGCGAATGGGCGCTGGGAAGATGGCCCCGCTGTTCCGCTGCTTCTTCTTCTTGGGAGAGAAAGGAGTCGGGAAAACAGAGCGGGGAGGACCATCTTCATGAAAGAAGGAGATCTGCGAGCGAAGACGAGCGAGGTTTATATTCTCGCAGTGAGAACATGAAGCCTCGGTGAGTTCATCCTCTGCGTGGGAAACCCCCAGACAGGCGACATACTCATCGTGACCGTCCTCTGAGCTACACTCGCAAAGTGACATTAGAAACAACGTGCTTTGAAATTGCTCAGGAAATTTGCTCTTTTCTTCCAACACCGGATGGCCGCAGGGGAACTCCTTCCACAACAGGTGGCTTGGTTTGATGGCAGGAGAGAGCAAGCTGAGTTTCTTGCTTTGGCTTCTTAGCTTCAGCTTCGTCGCAGAGTCAGCGAAGAGATAGTCTCGTCACTGAAGGAGAAGATTCTGATGAAATAATGCTCCAGGCCAACTTACAGTATATAGCAGTCGGCTCAGCCCCCTCTGGTGCCATTGGTTTTTGCAGCTACACAAATGTTAACAAATCAGGCTTCAGTAACAGAGTAAACAGGAGTTTCCCCAAACAAGTCGTGAAAAGATAACGCAACGTGAGTTACAATAGGGATTTTCAATAGGGAAAATCAGTTGTTTGGCATATAGTTCCTTAAGTAAATACATTTATGTTGTACCAGTAATATCTACAAGGTTTTTTTTCTTCATTGTAGAAATGTATAATGCAATAATGATTTGTAGTTTAATAATGTCAGCTGGTGCCGGCACTCTTTGTTCCATTTCAAGCACTGCTAGCAAATACATATATTCCCTCACTGACACATTGTCATGTATTTCTTGTGTTTAGTTCCTTTTTCCAGTCTTGCTTAGGTTTCCAATTCTGCCCCTGTTGTTTGAGTGGCTATTGATTAAGCACAACCTGTTCCTGGTTCAGTTCCTCGTTCTCTCTGAGTTTTAGTTCCCTCATTCAAGTTACAAGGTGGTTTGTCTCCTTCTTCTTCAAGTTTTCTGTGATCCTGAGTTCCTTATGTTGTAAAATTAAAAAGTATAGCAAGTAATTAGATTTTACTCTCCTTATTATCTGCCACAGTATGACACATACATGCTTTGTTGTCTGTCTTCTTATAGTCAAATTTGCTTGAATTAATAGTTAAAATATGATGGTAGTTCAAAAGCAGTAAACATGTAAAGAGAAAAAACATACATGCCAATAAGTAAATGCTGGGAAGATTGTGTGTGTGTGTATTTAACAGTTGAAGAGGCAGAAACTTCAAATAGATATTAATCTGCTGTGACACTGAGAAAACTTAAGCTTCATCCTGCATCTTCCAATATGCCATTCGCAAGCTCAGGCAGACCATGCTTACTGTGAAAAGTAAGTAATTTAAAAAAAAAATTTGAGAGTGACATCTGCATTGGAAGGCAGATATGAATCCCTTTACTGATTGGTGTGTCTTTGTGTGGGTGAGTGTTGGGCAGTAACTAGTTACTAGTAATTTAGTTACTGTAATAATATTACTTTTTACAGTAACTTGTAGTGTAACTAATTACTAATAAGATCTCAGTAATAATATTAAAGTTACTTTCCATAAAACAGCTTAGTTACTTTTGATGCCTCAACCCCGCTGATTTAAAATCCAACAACCAAATAATTCCTAGATTTATTTTCATAATTTTCATGACTCGCACATGCATGTGATGTCCCCAGTGCAGCAGGCAAGCTTGGAATATGGAAAAGCTTACATTCAGCAGATAGAAATATTGCATTATATTGATTTTGTCAGGAAAAAAGATCTATTGTGTAAGTTGTGGCTTTACTTTACTCTGGCATTACATCCCTCTGATCAGCATGTGGTACATTATATTAATATAATTAAAATATTTTTGGAAAATTAAACAGTTTCTTGAGTATCAGAGTATCAACTCGCGTGATTTGATAAAATACATAACGAAATATAATCATATATGGGTAATGGAAAAATTACTTTAAGCTACACATGACAATTAATGAGATGAATACAACACTTCTACTTGAATGTCACTATCAGTCACTATTGAGTGTTTGTTATAACTTCTGACTGCGATCCAATGTGGATTTTGATGAGGCAGAAATATGTTGTTAGTAACATTCTAGAGAATTTTATGTGGAAGATACACAGTTACAATTTCTGTGGGGCGTGGAGAAAAAGTAATGTAACTAGTAGTGTAACTAATTACTGTTGCCAGAAAGTAATAAGTAAAGTAACAATATTACTTTTGAAAGGAGTAACCAGTAATATATTACATTCTTTGAGTAACTATCCCAACACTGGTGTGGGTACAGTATGTGTGTGTATAGAGTTGTGAATTCAGAAGTTACCCAGAGTCACAATGGCTAACTCTTTGGAAAAATAACAATTTACATCGATCATCATGTTCAGAAGTTTACTTCATCATGGCCCTTAATGTAATGTTTCCTTCCTGAGCACCAGTGAACATTTGCAGATGTGTATGAGTCCCTCAATCGTCCTCAGTGTTAAAAGATGGATCTCAAAATAGTAAATTGCTAGTATGTAAAGTCTTCATTTTATTTAAAGTCTATGACCTCTTAATATAACATTCAGGTTTTACAGGTCAACCTTTAAAGACCTCTGCTCTACATGAATGATTACAGTTAGTACACAGATAAAAAGAATACCATCAATTACTATTAAACTCCTGAACATGCATCTCTTGAACAGCCATTCACATGTGCTTATTTTTATACATCCTGTTGTTCTGACTGGTGTGTAACAATGTTGCATGCTAGTGTTCACTTGGTGAGAACTGTGGGTTGTGGTTACATTATAATGGGTTTTAAATTGGTTTTGAACATGAACACATGAAGTCAAAAACTGAATGTGTGTTCAGAGTTCTGAAACACAAGAATAGTTTTAGTTATAGTTCTGAGAACTATTTTAGAAAATTGTATGTCTCGGTTAAATACGGACTCATATTTGATGTAGCCTACATATTTTACAATACAATACAAATTTTATTTCTACAGCACATTTAAAACAACTGCCGTTGACCAAAGTGCTTTCCAGCATCATTACATACAGTCACACAAACAAAATTCAACAACAATTCAACATTAATTCAACATTAAAATGTAAAACCTGATCCTTCTAATCGACTCTGAAAGCTCTACTAAAAACGTACGATTTAAATCTAGACTTAAAAGCATCCACAGATGGGGAAGATTTAATATGCATTGGGAGAGGATTCCATAAACAGGGAGCAGCCACTGAAAAGGCCCTATCACCCTTAGATTTTAATCTCGTTTTAGGAACATGAAGAATCATCTGATTCGAAGATCTCAAGATTCTTCTTCAAGAAATTATTTTTCTCTAAAGAAAAAAAAAATAGTGTTTTCCCTGAAATTGTTAAATTTTTATGATTGTGCCATTATTCAGTCTACAGCAACCAGTGTCATGATTCCCCAAAGAATGTCTCTTACGATTCGGCTCTTTTTAGTGAATTAACTTCATACAGTGCAACCTGTGCAACCGATTGTGAACAAATTACTCTTATGAGCCGTTTATTTTTAGTGAATCAAAATTACAGGCTACAGTGCAACCAGGGCGAATGTTTCCCCAATTAATGAATCTTGTGAGCCAGTTCTTTTTAATGAATAAAAAAAACAAAGAAGTGACCAGGGAACTGAAATTCGAATGACCTTTACAAAGCGTTTTTAGTAAATCACTTATGAACCAGCAGGAGCGATTAATGAAATAAGGAGGACTACCAAAATTAATATAGCCGGCACTAATTTCATGTCTTACATATCATACTGGGCTTTTTTTAGTCATAAAAACACGTGTGCCATCTTAAGGCTGATTTATACTATTTGCACTATTTGTAGCTATTTGATAGAGGCTATTTACATTAAGTGAAAATCCTGCTATTTTAACATAGTGTAAATATAATCTATAGCTATTTGCACTTAGTGTAAATAGTATCTATCGCCAGCGGTGCCGCTATGGTTTCCAGACCCCCTGAACATCATTGACTCGGGCCCCCCAGCGATGGGGGTGGGGGTCACCCTCTGTTAAAAATGCGTCCTGGGCCCCCTCTCCCTTGCCGGGCCCTTGGAATCATCCTAACCTTCCCCCCGTTACGGCACCCCTGTCATTCGCTATAAGAAAATATGCTATTTTCTGCTATTAATACTACTTATTGAAAACAGTGGCAATTATCTGCACCTCAGTCTTATAGCATTAAAAAGAATAGCAAGTAATTAGATTTTACTCTCCTTACTATCTGCCACAGTGTGACACATACATGCTTTGTTGTCTGTCTTCTTCTAGTCAAATTTGCTTTAATGTAGTTCAAAAGCAGTAAAAACGTAAAGAGAAAAAACATACATGCCAATAAGTAAATGCTGGGAAGATTTTGTGTGTGTGTGTGTGTTTGTGTGTATTTAACAGTTGAAGAGGAAGAAACTTCAAATAGATATTAATCTGCTGTGACACTGACAAAAGAATTAGAATTAGAATGCTTTATTGTCATTGTACACAAAGTACAATGAAATTGCAGAGCTTCTGCACAAGTTGCTTGGTACATAATAAACAGAAAAATACTAAAAAGAAATCTACATTACACAAAGAGATGTACAATTACAATGTTTAAAGTAAGACAAAAGAATAAAGAGAATGAAATAGAAAAAATTGCTTGTATATAAAAATGAATAAATAGAAAGTAATAGTTGTTAAGATGATTATTGCACTGAAATGAGGTAGACTTCTGGCCTTCTGGAGTAAAAATATTACACAGTGCACTGAAGGAATGAGGATATAAAAACATTAACATTGCTCTAAAAAAGTGAAGATATTGCACTGGATATTGCACTACTCTCTCGGTAAAAAGAACGGGCAGCATTTAACAGTCATGAATTCCAGGTCTGGAGAGCAGTGACTGTCTATGATTTCACTGTTGTTTGACCAGTCGTTGTGTACACACACCACCCCCTCTGCTCTTACCAGAGTCTTTGTTTCTGCCCCAGCGATGGAGAGTGTGGCCCGCCAGCTGCACTGCTGTGTCGGGGGTCACAAGCTCAGGCAGAGCATGCTTAGTTTGAAAAGTAAGTAATTTTTTTAATCTTTTGGGATTGTAAAATGTTTTGCATTGGAAGGCAGATATGAATCTCTTTACTGATTGATGTGTCTTTGTGTGGGTATGTGTGTGTATAGAATTGTGAATTCAGGTTACCCAGATTCACAATGGCTAACCTTTTGCCAAAATAACAATTTACATCGATTATCCTGTTCAGAGGTTTACTTCATCATGGCCCTTAATGTAGTGTTTCCCTCCTGAGCACTAGTGAACATTTGCAGATGTGTATGAGTCCCTCAATCGTCCTCAGTGTGAAAAGATGGATCGCAAAATCAGGTGAATTTAAGCCTACAGTTTGACATCAACTGTATATTACAGTACATTACTGCAGTTTATTAGTTTATCTGAGTGGCTTTTCCATATTGATTTATTGTCATATTAAAATTGATATTTGTCATTTTTTTCTTTAATTTTGTGATATAGTGCTGCGAACTTTTACAATACTGTATACAGTAAGGCTCAGTATATATCGATGTGAAAGCTCTTTGATGTTTGCCTCACGTTATACCTACATGAACACATGCTGTAAATTGCTAGTATGTAATGTCTTCATTTTATTTAAAGTCTATGACCTCTTAATATAACATTCAGGTTTTACAGGTCAACCTTTAAAGACCTCTGCTCTACATGAATGATTACAGTTAGTACACAGATAAAAAGAATACCATCAATTACTATCAAACTCCTGAACATGCATCTCTTGAACAGCCATTCACCAGTGGCGTTCCGTCCATATAAGCTGCGAATGCGCCGCATACCCAGGCCGTCTGAGAGAATGAGTTCACGGGCTAATGAATATAAACATGATTATAAGTTGATCTCTTGTCATTTGAGATGTGACTTAAAGCTTAATGAAGTGTTGGGAATAAGTATGTAAAATTATTTATTTGAAAAAAAAATGGTCATTTTCTGTAAATGTACGTCAGTGAGACAGTAGGTGCGTTTACATGGAGCACTGTAATCGGTTTAAAAGTCCAATCCGAATGAAAATGCTCCATATAAACACCTCAATCGGAATAAAAATGCCCAAACCGAATGAAATTGTAATCGGTTTGAGAGGGGTGGGATAAACCTTTCTATAAACCGAACAAAATTAAAATCCTGCCATGTAAACACTTTAAACCGATTACTTTGCGTCTACGTCATCACGTCCAGAGGTCGGGTCGTCGGAACGTGAACGTGATGATGTCGGCAACGGTACATTCTGTGATTTGGGGACACCGACACTGCAGTAGAGACTGGGTAATAGTGGAGGTATAAAGTTAAAATTTCCATTATACAGTTAAAAACACATTAGAAAGGAGAACGCTTGCTGTGTGACAGACTATCTGCTCTCATGTCCGGAGTGAAAAACAGATCTGAAATGAAGTGCAATTTTCTGCTTTTCAGCTTAGAAACAACACAGTGATGATAGTGAAAGTAGCTCAATGAAAATAAACAACTTGACCAAAAGTTGCCTTTGTCATTTGTATTTGTATAGATGACAGATTCATAATTTCCGATCTGCTTGAATTTATACTTGCTCACGCCATGAATGTTGTACGAAACACGATTGTGATAAAGCAATGCTCCTTTGATTCATTGTTCAGCAACTCTTGGTAAGAAATCGTGTATTTGTTCCATTTAAGTACAGTACAACTTTGTAGTATCAGAGTACAATTAATCTCAGAGCTGCATTACAGAGGGGCGTATGATTTCTATTATCACGTTCTGGTCATATGACTGAGCGCTCGAATGAACGCAAGGGATTCAAATATTAACCGTTTATTCTAAGCAAGTGCAAACAGATATTAAAAATATTAACGTAAATATGGACGTTTTTTCCTCTGGTGACTTGTTTTTGTTGTCACTGTAGGCTATTAGCATATCCTAAAATCGAAAGCACAGGCACATGTAAACACCATATCGGATTAGATAAAGTCTCATGTAAACAGTTCATCGAATCTTTCAATCGGAATGATTTTAATCGGAATGACAAAAAAGTGTACATGTAAACGCACCTAGTGACGGAAGCTTCCGGGTAAACGGATTCTCCGCAGCTTTGGCGCCTCCGCTCTGTGGCTATGACTCCTCAGGATTGTAGCGCGTTCTCAGTAGGTGCGTTTACATGTACACTTTTTTGTCATTCCGATTAAAATCATTCCGATTGAAAGATTCGATGAACTGTTTACATGAGACGTTATCTAATCCGATATGGTGTTTACATGTGCCTGTGCTTGATTTTAGGATATGCTAATAGCCTACAGTGACAACAAAACAACTCACCAGAGGAAAACGCCCATATTTACGTTAATATTTTTAATATCTGTTTGCACTTGCTTAGAATAAACGGTTAATATTTGAATCCTTTATGCTCATTCGAGCGCCAGTCATATGACCAGAACGTGATAATAGAAATCATACGCCTCTGTAATGCAGCTCTGAGATTAATTGTACTCTGATACTACAAAGTTGTACTGTACTTAAATGGAACAAATACAATTTCTTACCAAGAGTTGCTGAACAATGAATCAAAGGAGCATTGCTTTATCACAATCGTGTTTCGTATAACATTCATGGCGTGAGCAAGTATAAATTCAAGCAGATCGGAAATTATGAATCTGTCATCTATACAAATACAATGACAAAGGCAACTTTTGGTCAAGTTGTTTATTTTCATTGAGCTACTTTCACTATCATCACTGTGTTGTTTCTAAGCTGAAAAGCAGAAAATTGCGCTCATTTCAGATCTGTTTTTCACTCGGACATGAGAGCAGATAGTCCGTCACACAGCAAGCGCTCTCCTTTCTAATGTGTTTTTAACTGTATAATGGAAATTTTAACTTTATACCTCCACTATTACCCAGTCTCTACTGCAGTGTCGGTGTCCCCAAATCACAGAATGTACCGCTGTCGACATCATCACGCTCACGCTCCGACGACCCGACCTCTGGACGTGATGACGACGCAAAGTAATCGGTTTAAAGTGTTTACATGGCAGGATTTTAATTTTGTTCGGTTTATAGAAAGGTTTATCCACCCTCTCAAACCGATTACAATTTCATTCGGTTTGGGCATTTTATTCGATTGAGGTGTTTATATGGAGCATTTTCATTCGGATTGGACTTTTAAACCGATTACAGTGCTCCATGTAAACGCACCTACTGTTTAGCTGGTAGACGACTGATTTCATGAGCGGGGTAAGCTGTCCGCGAAGCGCTCGCCCAAGCGGAAAAATGCGCTTTTGCTGCCAGATCTCGATTGCCGAAAATTACATTGTGTTTGATGCAAAACTAACCCGACGAAATCATATGAAAAATAAATAAATAAATAAAAACCATAACTGTATATTATCATGCTTTCTCAAGCAAAGCAAATTTTGAAAGTCCATTAAAAACATCTGGTCATAGACAATGTTGATGGCGTTATTGTCAACATGCCTAAGTAGTAAATAAAAAAATAAAAAAGTTTATAAAAATGTATACAAAATTTGAAATAATAACAAACATCAGGAAAAAAACAGGGTCCTTAATCTTAGCACTCAGCATACCCGGTTAAAAAAGTCACCGCTCGCCACTGCCATTCACATGTGCATATTTTTACACATCCTGTCGTTTTGACTGGTGTGTAACAATGTTGCATGCTAGTGTTCACTTGGTGAGAACTGTGGGTTGTGGTTACATTATAATGGGTTTTAAATTGGTTTTCAGTATGAACACATTAAGTAAAAAACTGAATTTTATAATATAGTGCTGCAAACCTTTACAATACTGTAGACAGTAAGGCTCAGAATCTATCGCCAGTGTAGTAAATGAGTTTCGTCCATAACTCATGTAGGAGATTTAACGCGGGTGCGGTTTGGGTCGTGGTTTTTATGTTAAACAGGTCGCCGTGACCATTGCAAATAAATATACAAGAACAGATTATTTATTTAGAATTACAAAAAAAGGAGATGACAACGGAACAGTAGAAGATGGAGTTCTTTCAATCTCTGCCACAGCCATATCACCCTGCAGCCCAAGGTTGCCCACTGAAGCTAAGCAGGGTTGAGCCTGGGCAGTACCTGGATGGGAGACCTCCTGGGAAAAGTAGGTTGCTGTTGTAAGAGGTGTTAATGAGGCCAGCAGGGGGTGCTCACCCTGTGGTCTGTGTGGGTCCTAATGTCCCAGTATAATGACAGGGGCACTATACTGTCAAAAAGCACCGTCCTGACTCTCTGTGGTCATTAAAAATCCCATGGCACTTCTCATAAAGAGTAGGGGTGTAACCCCAGTGTCCTGGCTAAATTGCCACCACTGGCCCTTGTCAGTCATAGCCTCCTAATAATCCCCATCCACTTGATTGGCTCTATGACTCTCTCTCCTCTCCACCTGTAGCTGGTGTGTGGTGAGCACACTGGCGCCGTTGTCCTGTGGCTGCCGTCGCATCATCCAGGTGGATGCTGCACACTGGTGGTGGTTGAGGAGAGACCATTCATGCATCATTCATTCATTCATTAAATCTCCACAAGGACTTGCACCATGGCAGAACAACATTGTTTGTCGCGGACAAACTAAGTGATTTATGCTATGTTGTACAATAAATGATAAACACTTGTTCTTTGTGTTGTTTTATTTTAAATAAGAAGGTGTAACAACATTAAAGTATATTAAGGTGCAAAAACACACTTAACTCAAATACATACAGGTTCGGCCAGACGAATCACAGCGCTTGCGGTCCAGATAGAATTGATGCGCTGTTACATTTTTGGAGAGGTGCACACTAGTTCTTCACTGGGGATCTGTCTCTGGGGCTGATCTAGTTGTCCTGTCCTAGTTTAGCCATTTGCAAAGTTTATGCTTTCAGTTTTTATCATGTTGTACTCACCACTGCTATAGTCTCATTCTTGCTTTCTTCTCTCTCCACTTCGTGTGGCTGGCCTGTCCACATATCCTCCTCACCATCACCATGCTCTGTCAGCTGAAAGTGTAATAAGCAGTTTGACAAAACAAATGACTAACAACACTGTACATAAGACATGATGCAGTAAATGAGTATTTGATCATTTATGGTTTAAATTTAAATTAATTTCACATCACATCACACTTGTTCATAATGAATACCTGCTCTGTTTCCATAGGATATGCTGCTGCTAGCACTTTTTCCTTTATCTAGTCTCAGACTGTGTCATCTTCCACTTTATGCTTAAACCTAGGATCCAGTGTAGTTGCCTCTTCAAGGAAGGATCTGACATCGACACTCTATGGAATGCAGATATCTAATTAGAATAATATGTCACACTTTATATTAGGTGTCTTTAACTACTATGTACTAACATTTACATTAATCATTTGATATTCTGTACTCATTGTGTACATACATGTTTTTACATTGTACTTATATTTTTAAAATACCTGCATGCAATTACAGCTGTAATGTAATTACATGTATAATTTAATTGTTGACCCCTCCCTTACACACCTTAGCCCACCTTTAAACCCACCCATTGACAATAGCAGCAAAAGTGATTTGCAAAACAATGTCAATCTCAACAAATTAGAATATGGTGACATGCCAATCAGCTAATCAACTCAAAACACCTGCAAAGGTTTCCTGAGCCTTCAAAATGGTCTCTCAGTTTGGTTCACAAGGCTACACAATCATGGGGAAGACTGCTGATCTGACAGTTGTCCAGAAGACAATCATTGACACCCTTCACAAGGAGGGTAAGCCACAAACATTCATTGCCAAAGAAGCTGGCTGTTCACAGAGTGCTGTATCCAAGCATGTTAACAGAAAGTTGAGTGGAAGGAAAAAGTGTGGAAGAAAAAGATGCACAACCAACCGAGAGAACCGCAGCCTAATGAGGATTGTCAAGCAAAATCGATTCAAGAATTTGGGTGAACTTCACAAGGAATGGACTGAGGCTGGGGTCAAGGCATCAAGAGCCACCACACACAGACGTGTCAAGGAATTTGGCTACAGTTGTCATATTCCTCTTGTTAAGCCACTCCTGAACTACAGACAACATCAGAGGCGTCTTACCTGGGCTAAGGAGAAGAAGAACTGGACTGTTGCCCAGTGGTCTAAAGTCCTCTTTTCAGATGGGAGCAAGTTTTGTATTTCATTTGGAAACCAAGGTCCTAGAGTCTGGAGGAAGGGTGGAGAAGCTCATAGCCCAAGTTGCTTGAAGTCCAGTGTTAAGTATCCACAGTCTGTGATGATTTGGGGTGCAATGTCATCTGCTGGTGTTGGTCCATTGTGTTTTTTGAAAACCAAAGTCACTGTACCCATTTACCAAGAAATTTTGGAGCACTTCATGCTTCCTTCTGCTGACCAGCTTTTTAAAGATGCTGATTTCATTTTCCAGCAGGATTTGGCACCTGCCCACACTGCCAAAAGCACCAAAAGTTGGTTAAATGACCATGGTGTTGGTGTGCTTGACTGGCCAGCAAACTCACCAGACCTGAACCCCATAGAGAATCTATGGAGTATTGTCAAGAGGAAAATGAGAAACAAGAGACCAAAAAATGCAGATGAGCTGAAGGCCACTGTCAAAGAAACCTGGGCTTCCATACCACCTCAGCAGTGCCACAAACTGATCACCTCCATGCCACGCCGAATTGAGGCAGTAATTAAAGCAAAAGGAGCCGCTACCAAGTATTGAGTGCATATACAGTAAATGAACATACTTTCCAGAAGGCTAACAATTCACTAAAAATGTTTTTTTATTTATGATTTTTGGTGGGTTTTTGTTAAATGTGAGCCAAAATCATCACAATTAAAAGAACCAAAGACTTCAGTCTGTGTGCATTGAATTTATTTAATACACGAGTTTCACAATTTGAGTTGAATTACTGAAATAAATGAACTCCACAACATTCTAATTTATTGAGATGCACATGTACATTGTATTTTTTATTTTTTTTTTACTATTTTTCAAAAGTAAAATTATATAAAGACACCTAATATAAAGTGTGAGCAAATAATAAAACATAGCACAATTATTTTTATAAGTGATATTCATTTTAATTAAGTAACATGGACCACAACACAACACTGTGCTCAAAAGCTGTCATATACCTGTCCCTCTCCATTGGTTTTCTTAGGCATTGATCCAAAGAGTCTGCTTAAATCGCAGCTGGAAGGAACCTCTCAAACATAAGATAAAGAGAGTTCCAGCGAGTTCGGACATCGAGAGGGAGGGAGTTCTGAGGCAGGTCTACAACACAGACAGTTATGATAACTTTGTTACTAACACCTACACATTGTTATCAAATATTCATTAATTAATGTTATTAACTTGATGATGATGAGTAATGAGTAAAGTCTTACTCAGAATCTGTTGCTTCTCTCAGAACACAGTCTTGGCCATTGTTGGCCTCTTCATCCACACAATCGCATCCCGGATCTTTGATGTCCATTTTGCCACTGAGGTAACTGCGTACACACTTTGAGCCCCAAGATTAAGCGTGTGTGCAAAGCAGCCTATTTTAATGAGGTGAAGCTTGTGTACTGCCACATTTATATTAGATGTGTGATCCACTGTAATAACTGAAACTCTGCTCTTTTCCCCAAACTCATATAAAATGCCCCCAATTTCTTCTGCTACCACTGCCCCTGATTGTGCTCTGTACATGGATTTTGTTTCAAGGACTTTCTGATAAATTTATCCTTAGTGATATAATGTGATGTAACTGTAATGTAATGGTCCTGGCAAATGCTTGTCCAGCAATCACTGGTAACTGCGATTCTGCTGACATTTTCCAATTCTGATTTTATTTTTTTATTTTGTTGTACCAGGCTGGAATCAAATGATTGGACAGAGTATCCCTGCAGGGTGGGTTGTATTTGGGATTTAAGGCCTTGTTCATCTCCCTGAAAAGAAAATTTACACTTAAAATACTACACCTACCTAATCATAGTTTACTGTGTAATATAGAGTTCTGAGAACCTAATCAAGATTGTATTTTGCATACTTAAATGAAGGTGACTCAACCGTAGCAAAAGGATGTAATCCCTTCACCACAAATCTTGTCACCGCCCTGTGATATCCACTTTCTCCTTGCTCATCTTGCCCTTCATGGCTAATAAAGATATTGAATACATTACTACTCCACTGGGTGGCAAGAAGTGACTGTTTAAAAATGATTTTTTCATAGAATCATTCATTCAAGGGTCGATCAAAACGGTGGATCATTTATGAATACATTTTTGAAAAATTGATTGTCAGTTTATCCAGAATTATGTGGCTTGAATGTCTTTTCATCTGTGTTTCGTACCTGAGTATGAGTCGCTGCTATTGCTAATATTAGCTGTATCTGGTGTGTTGCCGCAGGACTTATGGCTGGGAGAGTTAAACGTGGTGTATTCCTTCATATTAATGCTGTTGAAGCAAATGTTTCATCATATTAGAGGTATTTCCTCCCTTGCACGAAATATCTTTCACATATATTGCATTTGGAAATGCTATCATCTTTTTTCACAAAGTTTGCTGCGGTCAGTCATAGTGCCGGTTGTAATGAACTGTGCATGTGCGTAATGAGATAATGTCCTTGTCACAGGTCCTGGCAGATAGATACAACTGTAAAATGCTGTCACTGCTGTTCGCCATCCGAGAATGACTGAAAAGGTCAGGAATCGATAAACGGAATCAAAATGTGTGCATCGTATCGAATCCCCGGTTCTTTGAAATTTGAATGAATGAATGAATGAGGCATTTATATAGTGCTTTATTGTGTATTGCTGTACACCCAAAGCGCTTTACAATCATGTGGGGGGTCTCTCCTCAACCACACACCAGCTGCAGGTGGAGAGGAGAGAGAGTGATGGAGCCAATTCAATGAATGGGGATTACTAGGAGGCCGTTATTGACAAGGCGCAGTGGAGGGAATTTGGCCAGGACACCGGGGTTACACCCCTACTCTTTTAGGAGAAGTGCCATGGAATTTGTAATGACCACAGAGAGTCAGGACCTCAGTTTAACGTCTCATCCAAAGGACGGTGCTTGTTGACGGTATAGTTGTGGTGGGTTTGTTTCTGCGTTGTGTGTGTTGTTGATAAAAGAGACTCCACATGATGATGCAGCTGTCATGTGGTTTACTTTCGGCTTCTCAGTTTCTGCATTAAAACATAACACACACCATCAGACAGAAAAAGGAGAATCTCAGGTCTAGCCGTGCCTCTCATCGCCATGACATCCCGCAAAAGAGAGCGAGTGCATTACTACATACATTGACAAGAACTATGATAATATAATGTTAAGAAAAAGGGAAATACAGAAAAAGAATACAATACTATAATAATCCATTTACATACCTACATTAAAACATAACAGACACCATCAGACAGAAAAAGGAGAATCTCAGTGCCTGTCAATCATTACAATAGTTTTCCAAAGTATATTCATTTAACAGGAAATGCATTCAAACTTCTCATGGATCATTAAAAGTAAACAGATATAACTTCAATCAATCATAAATTTATAACTCATAACACAGATGAAACTTTTAAACTATTTTACCAAAAAATGCATCATTAAATAACGAAACTCAGTAGCATAATGCACGTGTAATGGTGGCCGTTACACAAATTCATACTCTGAATAAACATACTCTTACAACGTTCATAACTTGAATTACTGATCTTTCAATAAAGAAAGGGTAACAAACAAACACATTTCACACAGAAATTCCATAAACAATGACTAATTAACAATAGTTAAGCACTTTTCTGAAGAGCTAATAAAAACACACCTCTCATCGCCATGACATCCCGCGAAAGAGAGCGAGTTACCGGAAAATACATCAGCTCTATCCTTGCACTTACTCACGACCAGTGTTGGGCACGTTACTTTGAAAAAGTAATTAGTTATAGTTACTAGTTACTTCTCACAAATAGTAACTGAATTAGTAACTGAGTTACATCATTATAAAAGTAACTAATTAACAGGGAAAGTAACTATTGCGTTACTTTTTTTTTATTTTTAAATGTTCACATATGTCAAATAACTTGGATGCCCCCAATATTAAATGAATGAAATGGACACTAAATAGAATAAATTATTATTATAAAACATTGTACACTAATCTATTTTAATATTTCTGTGGGACAATGTGAGAGACACCTATCAAATTCAATATATTATTGTAAATAGTATCAACCAATTATATATATAAAGCTTATGTTTGTAAAATGGCACAGATTTTTTTTTTTAAATATCTGACATAGCATCAGTCAATTTTAAATTTGAGCGAGCGTTGAGCGATTTCACCGGAGCGGGGTGAAATAGTAGGTGAGCGGGGAGCGGAATTGAGTGGAGCGGTCTGGTGCGACTTTGAGCGGTGGAACGGGGGAGCGAAAACCCACGTGAGCGGGGAGCGGAAATTCTGACCGCTCAGCTCTGCTCACATGCTCTAGTACTGAGGTGCTAAACCATTCAGGGCATTATAAGTAATTAGCAAGATTTTAAAATCTATACGATGTTTAATAGGTAGCCAATGCAGTGTTGACAGAATTGGGCTAATACCGCCTCCACCTGGCAGGGCAAACTGTGTCTCCACTCCTGGGCCTGTAGGTACTCGTCTGGTCTATCCGGCGATGCTTATGCCATCTTTGGAGAAGCTGCCTCTGCCTTACACACTACGGCATTACTGCAGGTCCATCAGGCTAAAGCACTGAGGGACCTGCACAAGGGTGGTCACGATTCAGAAGTTTACATTTGCATTTACATTTATTCATTTTGCTGACGCTTTTATCCAAAGCAACTTACAATTGGGCAATACATCAAGCGATTCATCTTAGAGAGGCAAACAGACACAGGAAGTGCTTGTAATACCAAGTTTCAGGCATTGTTCAAATAAGTACAAGCTAGAAAGGGAAGGAATAAATAAAGAGAAGACAAAGTTTTTTGTTTTTTTAATTTAGGATGAAGTCATGTAGTGTCGAAAGAGCCCAGCCTGCTCATCGCCGAGGGCAGCCCCCTGCGTCCACCCCCGCTCCCGTACCGCAGCAGTGCCCCACCCATTCAGGCCACCGTTAAATCTTGTGTTAAGCGGAAGAGCAAGAGGCCCCAGGACGGGCGACCCAGAGAGGGAGGGAACTGCTCTTCGGGAAATTTGAATGCACCTCTCCCTCCCCTCAGAGGAGAGCCGGGTGGAGAATATTTTATCTCTGGTCGCAGACAGACCAAACCCAGACCACACTCATCCTCCTCTGTTGCCAGCAGGCAGCAGAGGGCGGTTCGAGAGCGTCATCAAAGGCCCTACTTACGCACCCTCTGCCCAACTGTAGAACCAGGTAAGCGTTGCACTTCACACTCAGACTCCGCTTCGGACCACCCACTAGTCGCCCAAGCCAAATCCCTGCGCTCTCTTCGCTGGCCCACTGCGGGTACATCGGCAGTTCTGTTGGTGCCGCTTGTACTATATCTGGGAGCCTGGCTAGCGCTGCCCAGTCCGTCTCGCTGGCTCCTTCAGACCATCAGACTCGGCTATGCGATTCAGTTCGCCCGACTTTCCCACAAGTTCAGGGACATCCACTTCACTTCAGTGAAGGCAGCCAATGCCACTGTCTTGCATGCAGAGATCACAGTCCTACTGGTGAAGGATACAATAGAACCAGTCCCTCCAGCCGATATGAAGACGGAGTTTTACAGCCCTTACTTCATTGTACCCAAGAAAGGCAGTGGGTTACGACCGATCTTGGACCTGCGTGTCTTGAATCAGGCCCTTCACAAGCTACCGTTCAAGATGCTCACGCAGAAATGTATATTCGGATGCATCAGTCCCCGAGATTGGTTTGCAGAGATTGACCTGAAGGATGCATACTTTCATGTTTCGATCCCTCTGCGCCACAGACCATTCCTGTGGTTCATGTTAGAAGGACGAGCATATCAGTACAAGGTCCCTTTGGGGTGTCCCTGTCGCCCCCCGTGTCTTCACGAAAATTGCGGAGGCAGCCCTCATTCCCCTGAGAGAGCAGGGCATTCGCATTCTCAACTACCTTGATGACTGGCGTATACTAGCTCAGTGTCAGGATCAGTTGTGCGAACACAGGGACTTGGTGCTCTTTCACCTCAGCCGGTTGGGCCTTCGAATCAACTGGGAAAAGAGAAAACTCTCCCCGATGCAACTATCTTTTCTCGGTATGGATTTGCATTCAGGCAAACAGACAGCACGCCTCAAGAAGGAACATGTGCAGTCAGTGTTGAACTGCTTGAATATGTTCAAAAGCCAGACGGCGATCCCACTGAAACAGTTTCAGAGGCTCCTGGGGCATATGGCAGCTGCAGCGGCAGTCACGCCTCTGGGGCTGCTTCATATGAGACCGCTCAACTCTGGCTCCATGGCCGAGTCCCGAGGTGGAAGTGGCAGCGTGGCACTCACCGGGTCCAAGTTACACTGGCCTGCCACCAAACCTTCACCCCATGTTCAGACCTTGCATTTCTCTGAGCAGGTGTGCCCCTAGAACAGGTTTCCAGGCATGCTGTGGTTTACACGGATGCCTGTACCACCGGGGGGCCACGCATGATGGGCATGCAGTGTCGGGGGTATGGACAGGCCCCTAATTGCACTGGCACATCAACTGACTAGTTGTTAGCAGTGCGCCTTGCCTTGAACCATCTCAGAGGGTGTTTACTAGGTAAGCACAGGGGCGGACTTAGCGATTTGGGGGCCCTAAGCAAATTCCAGGTATGGGGCCCTCATACAATAACTATGTCCTTTTATGCTTAACCCTTATTTTGTTTGCTTGCTCTAGTTTATAGTTTATTTGTACCGTCACAACCAGTAATTTGTCAACCTGATGCTGTTCTAAAGCCAAATTTGGCTACCTTATTTTTTGAGATTACAAATGAAGACATTATCCAAAAAAAAAAAAAAAAAAGTTGCACTTGTCCATTTAATAAATTGTAAACCATTTCAATCTTTTTACAAACATAAAATTATCCCAGGCAACTCATTATATATTCCAAGTGTTCTGAAGGCATACTGTAGGCTTTGCCGAGAAAAACATCGAAAATGAAAATGAATCTCCAGTCATTGCATTCGTGCATATATACAAGTACGCAGCAGTTCACGCCCTGTGCGCCTAGGAGAAGCACACAAGAGAGTCATTTTGAAACATCAAGATAAATAAAATAGTGACTTGAAACACAATACTTTCTTTACTGAGGTGAATATCTCTGTTCTGAGACAGTCAGACAGCCTAGAATGCGCGCAAAGAGCGCTTTCTCATAATCACTATAGCTGTCTCTCACTTCAATTCATTGCGATCTCACGACGTTCCGTTAATAAGCTCTACACTGCACAATGAATCTCTTATTTACATCGTATCTACACTTTGTTATAATGAGATGATCCCCGAACTTGCAGAACTCGCAGCACTTGACAAAAACTCGGCATTTTGATCACTAAGTGGATTCTAACTTAAACACTTCTGGTCACTGCGTTCAAGAAATCAGCGCACATGTCTGTGAACGGCTACACTGCTCAATGCTGCAGATATGTTTCGCCAATATCAGATGGGGCCCCCTGATTCCACGGGGCCCTAAGCGGCCGCTTACCTCGCTTATTGGTTAAATCCGCCCCTGAGTAAGCATGTGCTGGTTCGAACAGACAACACTGCGACCGTAGCATACATCAACCGACAAGGTAGTCTGCGCTCCCGTCGTATGTCGCAACTCGCCCACCGCCTCCTCCTCTGGAGTCAGAAGCATCTGAGGTCACTTCGTGCCATTCATATTCCGGGCCTTCGCAACCGTATGGCCGATGAGCTGTCACGAGATGCACTCCCTGGAGAATGGAGACTCCATCCCTGTTTCCGAGACGCTCATGCCAGTTTCACACCGCACACGTAAGCAAATTGTAAGCAGCGCATATTTTTTTTCCGGCGCCTATGTTAACAGATTAGAGTATTCACACCGTGGCAGTACGTAGCAAGAGCACATAGCAGGAGCAGAGCAGAAGCAGCAGTTTGTTTCGGCTCCAAGTCTATTTTTGCTGCGCCGCTTACACTAAATTAAAGCCACAGTGTATTGGTCTTGTTAAAAATTGACCTGATTAACATGAACACATTTCACCATAAAATCATGTAAGCGAGGTGTTTTGTGTTTCACAATCACCATATGAACAAATAAAATGCACGAAAACACATCACTTCTAGGAGTTTTTGCTCAAACTTCAAAGGCATGTTTAAATTAATAAAACTAGAGGCAATTGTTAACTTTAAGATTACTTTTTATCATGTGAACTACCTATATACAGCATGTTATTTACATTTGTGTGGGACAGAGAGGGACACGGTCGCATCGTAGCAGAGTATGCTGGCCATATCATAAGTCAAAGCACATGGCACACAGTGTTTGGAGGAGAACACTTGAAAATGCAATAGAATTGACGATACTCATCTGTATTTTCAGTACACAAGCCACGGTTCAGCTGCATGTGACAAACGCTGCCAGCATAAAAGCACAATGGGTGCGCGCTGGTCACGCTCGGCATGCGCACAGTTTCTGTGCTGCCTCCGCACTGCTTGCGCATACAGAGTGAAACAGGCATCAGATACACCTGTTTGCCTCTCCAGAGACCTCTCACTCCCAGTTGTTTTACTCCCTGACTGAGGGAACACTCAGCACGGACACACTGGCACACAGCTGGCCGCGGGGCCTGCGCAAATATGCATTCCCTCAGTGAGCCTGTGCAAGATCAGGGAGGAGGAGGAGAAGGTCCAGTTTGTGGCGCCATAATGGCCCAATCGGACCTGGTTCCCAGAACTTATGTTCCTCACGACAGCTCCTCCCTGGCAGATTCCTATGAGGAAGGATCTACTGACTCAGAGACAGGACACCCTGTGGCACCCGCATCCAGACCTCTGAAAACTTCTTGTCTGGCCCCTGGATGGGACACGGAGGTTCTAGGTGACCTACCTCAAGAGGCTGACGCCTTGAAGTGGAATCTGTTCGTTGAGTGGTGTTCTTCTCACCGAGAGGACAGCTGGAGATGCCCAATCAGAGCCGTGCTTTCCTTTCTGCAGCAGGGGTTGGAGCGAAGGCTGTCTCCCTCCACCCTTAAAGTCTATGTTGCTGCGATTGCTGCTAATCACGACCCCGTGGAAGGGAAGTCAGTAGGGAAGCATGACCTGGTCATCAGGTTCCTTAGGGCAGTGGTTCTCAATTCCAGTCCTGGGGGCCCCCTGCTCTGCACATTTTGCATGTCTCCTTTACTTAACACACCTGATTGAGATCATCAGCTCGTTAGTTCAGTTCATGATCTCTCTCTAACGAGCTGATGATCTCAATCAGGTGTGTTAAGTAAGGGAGACATGCAAAATGTGCAGAGCAGGGGGCCCCCAGGACTGGAATTGAGAACCACTGCCTTAGGGGGACGAGAAGGCAGAATCCTCCCCGGCCCCCCTCTATACCCTCTTGGGACCTGTCTCTAGTGCTCAGACCACTACAGCAGGGCCCATTTGAGCCTTTGCACTCAGTCGAGCTGAAGTTTCTGTCAATGAAAACTCTGCTCCTGCTTGCACCAAGAGGTAGGGGACCTGCATGCATTTTAGGTCAACGGATCATGCCTAGAGTTTGGGCCGGCAGGTAACCCTGAGGCCCCGGACCGGCTATGTGCCCAAGGTTTCTACTACTCCCTTCAGGAATCAGGTAGTGAATCTGTAAGCGCTGCCCCTAGAGGAGGTAGACCCAGCCCTAGCTTTGCTCTGTCCCCTCCGAGCCTTGAGATGGTACATGGACCGGACACAAAGCCTCAGGACCTTAGTTCAGCTCTTTGTCTGTTTCAGGCGCCAGCAGAAGGGGAATGCCGTCTCGAAGCAGAAGATGGCCCACTGGATAGTGGATGTCATCACCCTGGCTTATCAGGCACATGGTGTGCCCTGCCCATTCAGGTTGCGAGCCCACTCCACTAGGAGTGTTGCATCCTCCTGGGCATTGGCTCGTGGCACCTCACTGACAGATTTTTGTAGAGCTGCAGGCTGGGCGACCCTCAACACCATGTGGCGGAGCGTCCAGTGCCAGGCCCTCACTCGATGAATCCGTGAAAACCGGTAGAGGGCTGGGTTCCATATAGAGTGACCTAATTGGATCCCATATGTGTAAATTACACGAGACCTCCTTCAGGAAGGATGGGGCTTCCGCAGTGCTCTCATTATAACGTTATGTTTATGACAGTAGTTATTAAAGGGGTCATATGATGGGATTTCAAGTTTTCCTTTCTCTTTGGAGTCTTACAAGCTGTTTGCATAGATGAGATCCCTAAAGTTGCAAAGACTAAAGTCTCAAACCCAAAGAGATATTCTTTATAAAAGTTAAGACTTGTCCATGCCCCCCTAAAATGGCTCATTCAAACACGCCCCCACGTCTACGTCACGATGTGGAAATATTTGCGTAATGCCGCCCAAATGTTCACGCAAAGGTTTCAGTAACCGCAGTTAGTGTTGATGCAGCCATGTCAGGGAGACACTGTGTGTTTCTATGCGAAAGCAAAAGCACTTTATTTGGCCTTCCGAAAGCAGATGCAATTAGGAGTTATTGGTTAAGATTTGTTTACAACACAACAGCACAACCCAAATGTTTGAATTTGTGCAACGCATTTTATGGACGACAGTTTCGTGAACCTAGTAGAGTACAAGGCTGGCTATGCAAAAAGGCTATTTCTAAAAAAAAAAAAAGTCAATTCTGACTTTATTAAGACAATCTGGTGCTTCTGAATCAGCGACTGTAAGTATGTTTTGTTATTAGTTCAAGTATTTGCTATTGACTATTCAAATGCGGCGTTTTGCGAGTAAGGCGTCGTGTGTGTGTGTTTGAGGGGAACAGGGTCACATCACAGCGGAGTGTACAGCCCCGTCAGAAGTCGTCTTAACTGCGGCTTGTGTACTGCAAATACATACGAGCATCATCACTGTGTCTGTCACTCGACTCTGTTCCCCTCTCGGGCTTGAACTGATTAAATAACTTGAAAGCTGAAGTTCGCAATTATGGTAAGTGGCGTTACATTTCCGACGCGTGCTTGTGGTGTTCGGCCAATCACAATGCACTGGGTCAGTTGGCCAATCAGAGCAGACTGCACTTGTTGGAAGGAGGGGCTTTGTAGAAATTTGAGAGAGGCGGGGCATAGATGAACTACAATTATTTACAGTATTTGAAAAAATAATGTGTTTTTTGAACATTAAAACATATTCTGTTACACTAAATACACTAAATAATGATCTTTAAAATAGCATCATATGACCATTTTAATGTTCTGCTGAAGATGACCAGTAGAATGAAGCATATGATAGTTTTTAATCAATGGGATTTAACTCATTTATATCATATAGAATACGCTTTGTTATTTAGGCTATACAACATAATGTTAATATTATGACTTAAAGGCTATCTGAACAAAATGCCCTGAATGCACAAGAACGTGTCTGCGCGGCTCTGAATGAAGTCCTTTTGTGGATGCGTTCTTCACGCAAAAACGTGCAGAAACACGGCAACTAAACTCTAAAAATTCACAACGTTTTATTATAATAGTGTTCTCATTATAATGTTATGCCAGTCATAGTTATTAATATTCTGCATTGTTGTTTGTCCTGCTCGCGCTGAAGAGATAATCACCGTACCTCAACCAGTTGCATCTTATACGAGATAGATAATAAATACACGATATATAAACCGGCTGAAATGTTTTGCAATCACTTGAACCCTACCTGATCAAAAAATTCCAGTCTTTCACTCTGCCTGTGTCAGTTTGAGTCTTGTTAAAGTTTTAAATCGATCCCTGCCGCCAAGATGCTCCTCTGTCAGTCTCGGATTATGGAAAATTAAACTTAAATCTATGGGTGGTTGGATTTATTCACGCACATTAAAATATTTATTTAAATGGTTCATCGGATGCAAAATTCACTTTTCAAGTTGTTTGAACATAAGTGTGTGTTGGAAGTGTCTGTACACATCCAACCTAGAATTATAAAAATCCACCCAGTGTTTTTTTTTAAATCCTTATTTAAAATCCCCTTTCTCAAATCAGGCTGTTCTGAGAGCCCTGTCAGAATGACATTGTTCTGCACAGGCCGCTCCTACGATTGTTGATCGGCAAGGCCGTCTTACCTTAGACCCGCCCTGAGTGAGCTGAGTGAGCTGTAAACAGTCCGACCGCCATTGTGTTGACTCCAGTGCAGGGGAAGACAAGATGTCTCAGATTAAGCAATTGAGATGCTTTGTTGTTGGATGTAATAATGAATATAGCAGTCGTCATTTACTCCCTACATCTGAGCTGCTGAAGACGCAGAGGATTAACTTTACTTTTGCTTTGAAGTGAATGTGCCGATCCCCAATCTGCCTAAATGCGTAAATGTTCGCGCGAATCATTCGTGATCCAGCCTCACCTACAGAAGAAGTGAGTATAAGGGTTTTTTATGAATCTTTGCAAATCGCCTTTCCTAATAATGTGTTAGTTAGCCAGTTCCGCGGCTAAAGTAAACAGTACTGCTCGTCACCCCACGAAAGAGAGGGGCGGTGTCAGCAGAGCTCATTAGCATTTAAAGCAACATGGACTAACGGCTTGCGGACAGAGCTGATTTTGACATGGTAAAAAAGGTGTTTCTATGTGAAATCAGACATTTTAGCACACCCATATTGCCAAAATGGCATGATCATAACACCTCAGTGAATATTAGACTGTGAGATTGGTTGTCGAATCAGGCTCCTCCTATCGAAGCATCGAATCTTCGACCTATTCGGGGTCACCCCTAATTCAAAGTAGAACATTTTTGGTACAGGTCGTTCGGTTCGGTACGCATGTGTACCAAACAAATCATTCCATTTTTTCAGGAAATTCAGACAATAAATGCCGTTTTGGTGCTCTTTGATGTGGCGCGACAAATCTCTGTATAGAAGCCTTGTCAGCGCAGAGCGCGAGTGAGCACGTTGGTGCGATCATCTCTTTCCTCTTTATTACTAGTTTTAACGTGAAATAAACATTAATGGACATCTCTCGTAATCGCTCAATCCGTGTTTCAATCGCGGAAAGAAGTCAACAAAACAACTTGTAAACAAAATGTCACGTCCAGCATTTCATTTACCTCAGGCAAGTCATCAGTGTCCACAGCTCATTATTTGCTAGAGAAATGAAGTCTGGTGAAGAGCATTTTGAGAAAGATTAGGCTACAGGTGCATCTCAAAAAAATTGAATATCATGAAAAGTTCTTTGTTTTTTGTAGCATATTTCAAAAAGTGAAACTTTCTTATATTTTAAGTTCATTACATGTAAAGTAAAACATTTAAAAAGTTTTTTATTTTGTATTTTTTATTTTGATGATTAGAGCTTACAGCTCATGAAAGTCAAAAATCCAGTATCTCAAAATATTAGAATATTTCCTAAGATCAATAAAAATAAAGGATTTGCAAAACAGTAAAGTTCAAGTTCTTTGAAGTATGTTCATTTATGCACTCAATACTTGGTCGGGGCTCCTTTAGCACAAATGACAGCATCAGTGAGGTGTGGCATGGAAGCAATCATCCTGTGGCACTGCTGAGGCACTAATGAGCATTCAGCTCGTCTGTATTGTTGGATCGACTGTTTCTCATCTTTCTCTTGTAAATATCCCATAGATTCCATATGGGGTTCAGGTCAGGCATGTTGGCTGGCCAGTCAAGCACAGTAATATTATGGTCAGCAAGCCACTTGGAAGTGGTTTTGGCACTGTGGGCAGGTGCTAAAGTCCTGCTGGAAAAGGAAATCAGTGTCTCCATAAAGCTTGTCAGCAGATGGAAGCATAAAGTGCTCCAAAATCTCCTGGTAGACGGCTGCATTGACTTTGGACTTGATAAAACACAATGGACCAACACCAGCAGACGTCACGGTACCCCAAATCATCACTGACTTCAGAAACTTCACACTGGACTTCAAGCAGCTTGGATTCTTTGCCTCTCCAGTCTACCTCCAGACTCAAGACCTTGATTTTCAAATGAAATGCAAAATTTACTTTTATCTGAAAAGAGGACTTTGGACCACTGAGCAACATTCCAGTTCTTTTTCTCCTTAGCCCAGGTAAGATGGTAGCCCTTTTCCTGAAGACGTCTGAGCGTGGTGACTCTTGATGCACTGACTCCAGCTTCAGTTCTCTCCTTGTGAAGCTCTCCCAAGTGTTTGAATTGGCTTTGCTTGACAGTATTCTCAAGCTTGCGGTCATCCCTGTTGCTTGTGCACCTTTTCCTACCCAATTTCTTCCTTCCAGTCAACTTTGCATTTAATATGCTTTGATACAGCACTCTATGAACAGCCACCCCTTTCAGTAATTACCCTCTTTGTGTAGGGTGTCAATGATTGTCTTCTGGACCATTGCCAAGTCAGAAGTCTTTGTGGTTTCAACTTTCATGAGCTGTAAGCTCTAATCATCAAAATTAAAAGAAAAAAAGAAAACAACAACAACAACAACAAAACCGTTTGAAAAGTTTTACTTTACATGTAATGAATCTAGAATATATGAAAGTTTCACTTTTTGAAACAAGCTACCAAAAAAAAAAAAAAAAATTTTCACTATATTCTAATTTTTGAGATGCACCTGTATATAACCTACTTCATTATATTTTACTTTACCTGTTAGTGATGTCTAACCCTGTCTAACTCCAACCCTTTTCCTGGAGATCTACCTTTCTGCAGAGTTTAGCTCCAACCCTGATCAAACACAACTAAACCAACTAATTAGGATCTGAAAGAGCACTTGATAATTACAGACAGGTGTGTGTGATCAGGGTTGGAACTGAACTCTGCAGGGAGGCAGATCTCCAGGAACATGGTTGGGCACCCCTGATTTAATGTATGTTTAGATAAATCTTTTATATGAAAGCCACTGAGTAAATTATTGTATTTTAACAATAAATACACATTTTAGCCTAGAATTTAGAAGTTAGTTTATAAACTGCATTATGTGCAGTTTACATGTTTGCATATACATTTTTAATTTGTGTGTTAATTTTTATATTTAAAAATAAATAGTAATTAAATTTAAGTTTGGGCTCTGTTGTTAGTTGTAAACTTATAGTAATGTAAAAGAGCTCCCTATAGTTTAGAGTAGGAGCTGAGGTAGATTTTTATCCCTGGGAAAACTTTAATTGTAATTTAATTTATAAAAAATAAAATAATAAATTGTTCAGTAAAAATGTTTTTTTCCTCCTGCTGTACTCAAACCATACCGAACTGTGTACGTACATACCGAAGTACGTACCGAACCATCATGTTTGTGTACCGGTACACCCCTAGTTCCCAGTGTTATCCAATCTCACTGTGTGGGTAGTGCTAAGACAACAGTGACAGGCCTTCCTAGTGCAAGCCCTGGCCTACACTCCAATGGGAGGTACAGGAGTCTCACACTAGAAGGGGCAGTGCCGTGGCGCTTTGGTAGGGATCCCAATTCGTCGGTAATCCCGACGTGATGTCAAGAGTGACCAACTGAAAGGGAACATCTCAGTTATGTATGTAACCCTCGTCCCCTGAAAGAGGGAACAGAGACGTCACGTCCCGTCGCCACGTCTGCTGTACCACCTCTGAGCGGCGGGGTCACCGGCTCGGTTTTATTGGTTGGTTACAGCAAACACACCATGCAATGATCATGCTGTATCGTAAGCTATCTTTGGTCACAAGACTGTGACAAAGGCCATCTTTGAACCTCTGTATGACACGGGATCACCAAGGAGCCATGATCACAGAAATCGCCACGATCATTTCACAATGCCAATCTTTCGTCCGGGACAGCTGAAAATCGTGCAGTGTTTTTAGGGCTTAAGCGAGATCCCAATTCGTCGGTAATCCCGACGTGACATCTCCGTTCCCTTCTTCAGGGATCGAGGCATTACATAAGTAACCGAGACATTACTTTTTCAGAACTCTTCACGCAGTTCTCCTTACCAACTTTCAGCTCTGCACAACAGTAAATTGCATGTTCAAAATGCACTAAAACACTTAAAACAAAAATACTCTGTAAGATAGTCAACAAGCACACTTTGGCACTGATAAAACATTAAACACTAACTACAGGTAGCATTATATAATGGTTTCTGAACAATGTTTATTATTCACTTTAGTATTGCTACATGTTTGCACTACAGTACAAAATTTCACAGTACAAAAAGTTGTCCCTTTCATATAGATGATAATATTGGTATATGGTATTAATATGGTATTACCACACAAGTGTAGCAAGTTGTTGGCTTATTCAGTTTTGTGGTATGTTATAGGTATCAGGAAGTCTTGAGGCTTTAACACAGTCTGTTTTTAACTGTCTGTCATCATTCAGTCAGTATGGAGCTCAGTCAACTTCCTCTTGTGCTCTGTGAGTAACGTTTTATATATTGATATGGATGTAATAGCTATTAGATTATGAAAATTCTGAAGTGATTTAGTGTTTCTGGATTTTATTTATTTTTTCATACTGCTCAGAGTTTCAAATCCAGCTCTAGTCCATGATATATGATTGAAAGACGAGCTTGAGAGAGGAAGTGCAATTATTGCTGTTTGTAAAATGCACTCTGTTGTATTATAGATATATGCATTTGTTCTGTCATTCAGTTTTGGGTCATTCTACAGAAACGTCCACTTTTGGTATGGCAAAATGTCTTAAAAATGTCTTCTTTTTTACATTTAAACTTAGACCACATTATTAGATTACCTTTTGACTTTATGAATACATATAAATGACAGCTTAATTATATATGTTTTAGCTTTTTTGTGCAATTATTTCAAGACCCTGTGTATCATTTTTTGTCACTGGTGTTACCTTCTTTAGCAATATTAAAAGTTTTTATGAAATATTATTTCTAAAAAAAAAATTTCAGCACATATAGTCAGAGTTACAGAAAAATAATGAAAATGCAAGAAATAATGAGATTATGTTTTATTTATTTAATGTGACAGACAAAAACAGTACAGTAACACAGCACAGTGACAGTAACACCAGTGACATACATTAGACCTGATATACTCATCGTCACTGGTGTTATCCGTAAGAAAGGTAACACCAGTGACAATTTTCATGAAAAATGCATTTTACAAAATGTCTGCTGCAAGGTATCAAGCCACATGTTGTCAATCATGGTATACTCACTAAATTAAGTAGTTTAATCCATTTGTATTATAGTTTTTTTTACATTTCCCTAACAATAAATAGGTCACACCAGTGACATCAACTAAAAGCTTCATATGAAATCATGAGATAAATGAGAAAATTTATCATAACTGAAAAGAAGCAGTGGACTAAACATGGGCCTTTTTTCATAGATGTTTAGAAAATAGGAAGGAGGAAGTCAAGTGATGTCATCAGTGTGATTTTTTATTCCAAAATAAAAGACTTTTGTTCAGCGGTAAAACCAGTGACTCCAGGGGACCACTGTTTTCATTATATATTTTATAATATTTATTTGGCATTTTGTTTTATTATGCCATTTATATCATATATTTGATAGTTATGAATAGACTTTTGTTTTTTAAATGGTAGAAAGTCCTGTTTTTGACCTCAAAATAAAGCACTTTCCTGCTGTACATGGCTGTGGGGACGAGCAGTTTTGTGGTGCTTGGAATTCTATATAATTAATAAAAAAATAATAATGCCACATTGATGGCTCAGGAAGGTGTAATTGTTCAAATAACATATTGTTTCATTTTTAAATATATAAAAACTTGTAACCCTAATGTGTATTTCAATTGTAATATTTCTTTAAAGTCTAGGGACAGAAAAGTGGATGTTTCTGTAGAATGACCCTTTTGTGTTTTGCAATGTGTGGGTTTTGAATCAGTTAAAAAGTTTTGTTTAGCATTATTTATGATACAAGCAGATATTCACCAGACACTTGACATTAAGATTGTGTTTTTCTTTTTCTTCTTGTGATCTGTTGGCTCGAAATTCACAAAACAGTTATACAGATATAATCTTTAATGAGATATGTACACAGTAAAATCAGCAGTGTAATATTTGCAGGGTTAAAAGTTATTAATTCCCAAAGAGTTGAATTAACAATCTACAGTGTTAAACAGTACTCGTGTTCAGTGTTGTCACACGGTGTAATATTTATGTAATTTCACTTTTACACTGAAAGTGTAAAAAAAACCCCGCCGAATTGATCTGCCTGCCCCTCAGGCACCGCGGCCTCGCAGAGCGACGACGCCATTTTATCTTCATGAGACCGAGGGGGTAAGTTGGATTGCTTTTCTCTTTATAAAATTACACGGAAGAAATACTTTTTGTTGAAAATTTTACTCAAAATATGATTGGTGGTGAACACATTTAGAAATTACTAACTGCGAGTGTTTTTGTCAGGTTTACAGTGTTATGTTCGTGAGGTGCAGAGATGCAACGTTAGCCTACAGAAGAGTGAAAGTTTCTCAGACCGTTTTCATTTCCTGAAATAAGGTGATTTTACGTGTAAAGTCATTTTTGGAATGTGTTTACAATTTATGTTATATATATATATATATATATATATATACTTTTAGCTTCTTTCATTTTGGTTCGTTGACAGATCCTCTCTCCTTCATTCCCGCCGAGGCCTGGTTTTACTTCGAGTCTGAAGCAGCCACATTTGGGCGGTTTTCTACTCAGAGGAGAGAATTCATCAAATGGTAAATTTATATTTGTTTTTCAAAGCATTGAGTGCTTTGAAACGGTATAGTGGGACTTAAACATTTAAGCGCTAACAATTTAGTTTTTGTATCGCATAACACCGTGTTGAAGTGTCGCGTCAAGTCAAGTCAAGTCAAGTGTTTCTGCAGACGGAGCTGTGTAACGCGGGACATGTACCAGTCATTTAATTGGCGTTATCTAATGCAAAACTGTGAAATTAGAGCGCGTTAAAAAACTTAAATCCGTCAGTCTTTCAGTTTCCATCAGTGCCCATGGGCTGAGCATGCTTGAAACCAGTCTTTATCAATTCATATGGCATGCTATTTTGGGTAAATAATGTCCTAAAAATGTCCAGATGTACAAAGTTAAGTTTTAATTAAATAAATACTTAAATTGTTTCAGGAATGCCTCCATGTGAATATTGCACAAGCTTTTGTGTCTATTAACTTTAACAGAATTAAGGATGTAAATAAAAATAAGTTTATGATTTGACACCTGTATTATAGACAGCTCTCAGCATACTCAAAATTAGGGGTAATCACAATTATTTTACCATATTTACAGTCCTAATGTAAATTAAATTACTGAAATAAGTGTTTTTTTATTTTTATTATTCTTTTTCAATAGAATTGCCCCAGACGTCTGCAGTGTCAAGTGAAGGAAGCTCCTCCCATAAGATTGCAGACTGGGAGTCTGATGACACTGAGTGTGAGTGATGGAAGCCCTTCAAGAAAGGAGCAGAATGCTGAAGATGAAGCCAGAATTGTGAGTCTGTGTCATTTATGTTATTCTGTGTACAGTAAAAATTTTAAACACACAAACGAATATGAAAAATTAAAATTTAACTGGGCAGCCACACAATATCTGCTTATGTTCACACCTGGAATTTACTAATTATTAATTTAAGATATCAAAACGCATAAAGCCCAAAAATGAAAACTTGTCGTCATTTCTCACTCTGTCATTCCAAACCTGCAAGACTTTCATTCATTTTCAAAACACAAATGAAGATATTTTAAATGAAACCTGAGAGATTTCTGTCCTTCCATCGACAGTCTACACAACTTGCTTCAAGAAGTTCATAAAGAGATCATAAAAGTAATCCAAATGAATCGAGCGGTTTAGTCACAATTTTCTGAAGAGACTCGATCGCTTTATACAATGAACAGATTGAATTATTTTTTTTAAAATTCACATTTAAACATTGATCAGGGATCATAAACAAAATTTGGACTAAACCACATGATACGTATGGATTAGATCTCTTTATGAAGTTTATGAATTATCAAAGTGGTAGTTGCGTGGACCGTCAATCAAGGGACAGAAATCGTATGTTCTATTAAAATATCTTCCGTTGTGTTTCAAAGATAACGAAAGTCTTGGTTGAGTAAACGATGGAATTTTCATTTCTGAACTAACCCTGTAATAAAAGAATGTGGCCATATGCGTTGTAAGAAAGGCCGCGCAGATAACTGAATAATCACATATGCGCAACCCCTGTGCGCATACTGACGGGCTTGAACACAACCGGAGTGCACGCAATAAGCGACGAGCAGCGCTCCGTTATGTGCAGAACCGAGCAAGAAGAGAAAGCAAGTGCCGTATGTGAGGCTGTGCAGATGAGAGTATTCACGCTATTCAGGGATTTCATTTAGTATATTGTGTGCATCTATGCCATATAGTAAGTTTTGTATTTTCATTTCCTATTTAATAATTAAGATTAAGATTATAGTGTTGGTGTGCTATTTTGTGATTTATTGCCAGTGTCTAGATGACGCACTGCTAGATTCATATAATTTATTCTTGTTAGCTTATGCACGCAGTGTATATTATGTCCACCTGGTGAACGAAGGCATTTTTGTTACATTGTATATTGTATAGCTGAATACTTTAAGTAGTTTAATCGGTAATGTTCATTGTAACCGGAGACGTACTTTATATTTAATCACGTTTCCGTACATGTGACAGTGTTTAGCCGTAGTTATTATTGCTCTTCCCATACTAGTAATTCATCGCACATATTACAGTTTAGTTTAGTACTGTTTAGTTATTGGATGAATGTGTATGGATACTATTTCATAATGCTGTTGCTTATATTTTTTATTTGTTTAATTTCAGAACCACACACACACCTATATTATAAAGTCAACTGAAAGATTGTTTGCCCATGCCTACTTCAACTGTTCATTAAAAACCCTCAATTCAGCAATTGGTCTGGTTCCTGTGTCCTGACCGACACCTGGGAGTGATTACCACACAAATACGACCCGGCATTAGAACTTAAATACAGTCCTTCTAAGCCTCACTAACAATAGGTCCTTCGAGCCAGATACGTGTAATTTTCTCTTAAGAAGATGGATGATAGATCCTCGACCAGACCTAAACGTCAGACCCTTCCTCCACGTCATTATGAAGAGTATGAAATGGGTTTTACGCTGCCACAAAGACAGTTATCTGAATCAACAATCAGTAGGCATGGGCAAGAAGAGGAGTTGTGTTCACAGGAAGAAGGAGCTGCCATGATAACACCCCCCATTTTCAGCCGTCGTCAGTCATTGAGGGACACTGACTGTACAGAGGAACGGTACATTGCAGCAGGACAATACAGCCAAAGACCCGGTTCTGAATTCCAGCTGACCCATCAGTACATCGAGAGAGCACAGGCTGAAAGAAGCAAATTATCCACTCCAAGTAGTTGGTCTTCAGTACAGTACAATCCTCCTCCAGCTCCCCAGAAAGATCTTCAGTAAAGTAGAGATGAGCGCCACATTAGCTGAAATCCGAGAGACCAGATCTGAGTTAAGACTTCTAGCAGAGACAGTGCGCAGCCTAAAGCAGACTCCTCTTCCAGCTACAGTGTGCTCTCAGTCTAATACATTGGATCCACGTAAGTCTGATCAATTACCAGCACTCCTTTAGACCATGGGTGTATACCTCCACCCTGTGAAAAGCTGATCACTAATGTGCAGGATGATGAGCATGATAATGCAGACTGGCCTGATCCCCCTCCATGGCCAGAGACAGGAGACCCACAACCTCAGTCCGTCAGTAGCGAGCCCATTGTCGACCTTCTGGACAAGATGATGAGTGAGCTTCAAGTTCTAAAACAAGCAGCTGTTAGTAAGAGTAAACCTCTTGTTGCACTGCTCTCGAACCCTCATTACGGCAGGATAACAATTTCTTCTGCATTCCACCCTGTGGGGCAGACGGCCAATCAGCTTGAGAATAAACACCCACATGACACGCAGGAAGAGTCAGCCGCCCTGGGCAACTTCCTGCTTTATTTCATCCCAGCGTCCTGCTAGCTGAAGCCTTGAGGAACAGGGTCACGGCCGGAACCACACACACACCTATATTATAAAGTCAACTGAAAGATTGTTTGCCCATGCCTACTTCAACTGTTCATTAAAAACCCTCAATTCAGCAATTGGTCTGGTTCCTGTGTCCTGACCGACACCTGGGAGTGATTACCACACAAATACGACCCGGCATTAGAACTTAAATACAGTCCTTCTAAGCCTCACTAACATGTGTCTTGTGCTTGTTCACTTGTGCATCACCCAAGATGCATGCTAATGCCAGGTGTGAACACAGCCACTGTGTGACTACACAATCAGTTTAGCAGAATGGTTCCTGAGAGAGATATTGTCATTATTTTTATTTATTTATTTATTTTCCAAGAAGCCAAGTTCCTGGCTTTTCCCAAGACCTTCAAGGACACGCTTGACCTCGGAATCAGCTGTAAAGGAGGATGAAACTAAGGTTAGACTATATTTCAGAATAAGATTATCTATATTCATTTATTATCTATATTCTGTGTTCATGCATTTTTTGCTGAAGTTGTCATATCTGTTATTTAGAATGGGACAGCGATATTGCATCAATTTGTCTCCTTCATTTGATTCCACCACCACAAGGCTGCAAGGGACCTGGAGAAATGTCCTCCTATCAAGCTGAAAAACATCTTCAAAAAGGTACATTTGTCACTACCTATTGTCTGCCTCAAAATATTGCCAGATGTGTTGTATATGAAAGACTAATAAAAATAAAATCAATTGGAGAGCTGACCTTAATTGTTATTTTTCTTTGATCTGCAGGCACTAATAAGAAGAATACCCTGTAGAGACCACACAGCCATACCTGCTCGCTGATGGGACAACGAGGAACATCATTCATGGATGCTACACAACTGTCGACAAGTATCTTGCTGCAGTCTTGTTTAAATCTACCTGTCATATTTGTTAATGTCTAGGTAAATTTAATGATTTTATGTGTTTTATTAACTATTTTATGTTTCCGTGCAACACTTAATGAATGTGACTAATTAACCTCTACACATCTGGTATGTGCTTTAAAGTTGCCACTTTGCCCATTTGTTAAATAAACGTTGGAATTTGTACATCTGTCTGAAGACTCTTGATTTTATGTCTAATCTTGTACATTAACACCATACAATAGCATTTTTATTTTTGCACTGAAAAGAATACTTTATTAATAACACTTAAAACAACACCAGGGGTGTAAAATAACCTAGAGTGTAAAATTTGAACAACAATTGCAAGTGTAACAGTTCACACTCGGAGTGTAATTTTTCTACACTGTAAGGTGCTATATTAACACTAAAAATTCAACACTATGAATGGTGTACTTTTAACACTAGACAGATTGGGACCATATATGATCTTTAGTAGTGTTAAAATTGACACTTTAAGTGTTAAACTGACACTGCGTTTTTTACTGTGTACAATATATATATGTATAAAATATGTAATTTTGAATATCATTATGAATTATTTTTTATATAGAATTGGCTCTGCTTGCATTCTCTGGACAGAGAATGGAGGGGAAAAAAAGCACCCTTGTGCTTAAATTTTGTCATATTTTAACCCGATCATCATGTGCACTCATCAAGATGCCACTAGATCTAGACAAATTAGGCAACCCATAAAAGACTGAAACACTTAAGCATGAAATTATGGTCTTTGATAAAGAAAGAATAATATATCTTTATAATTTGGCTAATCTACAGGTAATACACCTTATCAGCTCCATGTTCACACTGTAATGTTTGTGTGTGTGTGTGTGTGTGTGTGTGTGTGTGTGTTTAGTGTTGATTTCAAACATCCATTCTGGACAGACTGAAGGTGAGTGAATTTCATCATGTATTCACATTTGAGTATACACTGACACAGTCTGTGAGTTGGTTGGTTTTTAATAAACAGAACATTAGCTACACTGTTACTGTAAGATCTGTCAACATTAAGTCTAAGATGGAACATTAATTTATATTGAATTAACAAAGAGTGAGGACTTTGCCTTCACATTTCACAATACCACTGCATGCCACTGATTTGGACCACACTTAGGGAGGTCTTATATTTTATTATTTTTATTTATGATAATATTTGTCACATTAATTTTATTGTGAGTTGTTGTCATTGTACAGAAAGACTAAAAGCCAAGGTGACCATTAAACCCGATCAACGTGTATTCAGAGGAGACACAGTCACTCTCAGATGTGACATATATGGTGGAGGAGTCACTATCTGGCAGTACAGCTGGTATAAAGACAGTTCAGACAATGCTTTCAGTGAACTACAGGAACACACATTCAGTCATGTTACTGAGTCTGATGCAGGTAAATACTCCTGTTATGGAGCAGAGAGAGGAGGATCACGCAGATCACAGCACAGTGATCCAGTTACACTGACAGTATCAGGTGAGTTTGATCATCTCTTCTTATACTGTACGCAAAAATGTTTATGACTGCTTAATTTCAGATCCCAGAGCAGTTTCAACGCGTTCAGATGTTTAGGGGTCAAGCACCAAACTCATCTAGCCAATTTTCTGTAACTTTGAACGGATTGTTCTTCAAATTTAAGATGATTTCAGCTTCTGAAGTCTTGATCATCAGGCATCGTGAAGTATATTGTCAACCATTTATAAAAAACATTTTTTTTGTATTTTTTTTTTTTAGATTGTTGTTGCTACCATTGAGAAATTACACATATGTCTACAACACTTTTCTATGTTTCAGTAAACTTTGTACTGTAGCTCTCATTTCAATTTTGTTTGGTCACTGCACCACCTACTGGTCAGAAGTTAAAACATTATTTCCATAGTTAACCTTGAAATTTACTGTAATCTCTACCTACACAAAACTTTGGTAACTGATATATCTTTGACTACTGGTATAGATGTAGGTGTGTGGCACAGTAGGACGATCTAAGGGTTGTTAATCTAAAGGTTATGGGTTTGAACCCTGCTTAGGGTGATTTTTGCACCTTTGTTGTTGTCCTTTAACTCTTTGCATTACTCTGTGTCAGTGCTGACCTAACTTGTCCCCGTAATTGCTGCTAGCAGCGGAGGTTATTATATTTTTGAATTTTTAAAATCGTTTTATCTTAATATCGTTTTCAAATTCGCTATAAAATTCAGTTTAGTTTTTATTAGTTGAATTAATGTTTTTGCTCGTTTTAGTTTTTATTTTGTGAACACATTTTTATTTAGTTTTTATATAGTTTAGTTTCAGTTTTAGTTTCAGTTTTCATTAAAGTTTAGCAGAATCAACAGGTCATTTCCAGAGCGAAGGCCAAAGAAAGATGTAGGCATAATTTAACGCATGCTGAGATTGATTAGACGGTCAAATTATACAAATATACACCAAAGGAAGCAGTCAAGCCTTTTTACTAAACAAATCTACACAAGTTGCGTTTAATCATATCTAATGGTGTTGAGATATTTAAAATAAATGTAGCCTAATTTGGTTAAATGTATTTTTTTCTTATTTAACCATAATCATGATATTGTAACCGTCTTGTCTTGCTCACTTTTCCGTGAACAGCCGCGCAGAAATCATAACTGGGACTAATGAAATTCAGTAATAACGGCAATCGCATTTAACAGTAAAGGCTCATATTTGAATATGTTCTTTTCTTTTTAGGCCAAGTTTTGTATTGTTTACGGAAAGGATGCGCGTTCTCACCTTTTTAATTATAGTTATGTTAATTATCATGTTGCGTTGCGTGTCTGCTTTTCTTCAGTAACTGTTACGTAACCGCAACGTAATCTGGTGACCAAAGTTACGTCGTGGCAACCGGAAAAGTGAAAGGTGCTAATCAGCTGGTAATTTGTTTACAATTATTTATTTTCTATGGGCGGACATGCAGTAGTTTAACCTAATTTATGTCCTCATATACCCAAACTAATTTAAAGGCTTTTTCAACAGCTGTGAATGATGAATAGACTCAAAATGAATTCAGTTCATTTATTTTGAAAAACACACAAATATGAACAGTAAAATACACCCAAATTATTAATAAAAACACAGGATATACAGCGAAATATGAATGAAAGCATTCAGGACGTTCCATGCTCAGCATCATTATAAACAGATATGCTAGCATAATATTTGCTAGCAGACATTTCAGATAATTAAGGAAAGATACCATAATCACAGAGGTATTGATATTAACAAAAGGGTAACACTTTACAACAAGGTTCATTAGTTAACATTAGTTAACAACATTAGTAAACATGAACTAAGAATGAACATTAGTTCTACAGCATTTATTAATCTTAGTTAATGTTAATTTCAGCATTTACTAATGCATTATTAAAATCACAAGTTTTGTTTGTTAACATTAATGCACTGTGAACTAACATGAATAAACAATGAACAACTGTATTTTCATTAACTAACATTAACAAAGATTAATAGTGTAATAAATGCATTGTTCATTGTTTGTTCATGTTAGTTAATACATTAACTCATGTTAACAAACGACACCTTATTGTAAAGTGTTACCAACAAAAGTACTTAAAGTAGACTGTATAAACATCATTTTTCAAAACAATAAATCTTTAAAATATTGAAAATGTTTATAAAACATAACAATGACCAATTATAACCACATTAGAACATATTTCACCCAAAAATGTTAATTCTGTCATTAATTACTTACCCTCATGTCGCTCCAAACCCATAAGACCCTTTTGTGCAGAACACAAATGAAGATATTTTTAACAGATGCCATGTGTACGCAAAAAAACAGCAATAACAAAAATAGTATGTCTTTATTCACAAATTATGTATCTCCAAAGCATTTTCACAAAAGCACCATGAGATGGCCAGCTCTCACGCCAACGCAACAGTGATGCTCTCGTGAACATGTTATTTTGTAAATAAAAATGCAATGTTTTGTGTGCACACAAAACATTCACATCACTTCATAAACTGAGGTTAAACAACTGGAGTCACATGGTTTACTTTAATGATGTATTTATTACCTTTCTGAGGCTTGAAAGTGGTAGTTGCATAAACTGTGAAATGGAGGGGCAGAAATTTCTCAGATTTCATTAAAAAGATATACATTTATGTTTCAAAGATGAACAAAAGTCTTACAGGTTTGGAACGACATGAAGATGAGTGATGAGAATTTTTGGTTTAACTAAGACATGAGGTAGATCTGTTTCCTCAGGCGCACCGGTAGATCTCTGCCTGATCTCTGATCTTCTGGTTCTTCTGCTCCTTCCACCATCCCAATCCTGGATTACTGAGCCACAACAGAAGTTTCCACTTTGAATGATTTAGCCTGGCGGTTTTTTCACCAGCATCTAAAGTGAGAAAGAAAACAATAACCAAAATGTAAATGTAAAAATAATAATAATAAAAAAACAATGGTTGTCCAAAATGTTAAAGTACACACGAGTTTTCCCTACTGTTAAGGCATTTCCACCTCAGGGCACAAAAGAGTGGGGACTCACAGGATAAGAACAATTTTGTAGAATTTTCAACACAGTTTTTGGTCACTTCCTATACAGGGCTCCAGACTGCAACCAAATGGTTGCATTTTGCGACCGTTTTTTCTGCCGGTGCGACTAAATTTTGTGAGCAATCACACTAGCATGACCACTATGTTGCCCCACCTCATAAGCGCTGCTATTTCTGTTGCATATGAGAAACATCAAGCAAAACAAAAGCTAGTGAAACCGCGCTACTCGTTTGAGCTGTGCAGCGCAGACCGTTTATCAGCTCGGATCAGCGCAGAGCAAACAAACTTCTCCGAGCTCAGAACAGGTTTACTCAGGAAGCAGTGTTGATTTCGCGACACTGTTACTGCACAGTGCTGCAAGATCCAGTGAGAAGCATTCAAATTCTGCACAGAAATCTGTTATAAACAGGTCAAACAACGCTGACATATAACCAGAAGTAGTAATGCTAACTATAACCATGGTGTTGTGGCAGAAATAGTTGAATTTCATTACATTATGCATTTCAGGGTTTGTACAACCTTTTGAGAGAGAAATTCAAGCACATTTAAGTATTTCACACAACTATTTACAGCACTTTAAAACTTTAAAAAGCATACAATTAAAATGTTATTTTTAAAGGGATGACCAAAATATACTTTGTGGTAAACAAACACTTTAAAAATTTTTTAAAAAAAAATTTAAATTAAAAAAAAAAGGGGCATCAAATTACCACTATAACCAGTAGATGGTGGCAGAGGAACACTTATAGGCTTATTAGTTATTAATTTGTACTTTTTACTTTATATTTTGAAATTATAAAATCACTATTATAAAATTTTAAATCATCAAGAAATAAAATTTTGTAAAATTTTTGCTCTTTTTTGTGTATGAAGTAAGAAAAGTCACAAAGTGCACTGAAAAACAAACTTATCTGACTGAATCACACACAAAGCAAGAGAGCTCCTTTTATAATCACTGAAGTTGTTGGTCAGTTCCATATAATACTACAAAAAAATAAAGGTACATTTAATAAGAGTAGAATATGTTAATTTTCTATATAAAACTTACATTTTGCACGTTACTGTTGTTAATAAAAGTAAATTTTGTGCTTCTCAATTCAAGCTCAGTGCTTTACTGTCAAATGTGCATTACCAAGAAATAAATGTGTAATATTACTAGTAACTACACTTATTAATGCAAAATTATAATAATTTTATGATTTAATTATCTTTATTTTTAATACCCCCACACACCACCCCCAGCGCTACCAAATCTGCTTCTGGCGCCACCATGTGTAGAACTCAGTGGCGCTGGTGCCACTGCTCTCAAAAGTTAGTCTGGAGCCCTGCTATATACAGGTGTATCTCAATAAATTAGAATGTTGTGGAAAAGTTCACTTATTTCAGTAATTCAACTCAAATTGTGAAACTCGTGTATTAAATAAATTCAATGCACACAGACTGAAGTAGTTTAAGTCTTTGGTTCTTTTAATTGTGATGATTTTGGCTCATGTTTAACAAAAACCCACCAATTCACTATCTCAACAAATTAGAATATGGTGACATGCCAATCAGCTAATCAACTCAAAACACCTGCAAAGGTTTCCTGAGCCTTCAAAATGGTCTCTCAGTTTGGTTCACTAGGCTACACAATCATGGGGAAGACTGCTGATCTGACAGTTGTCCAGAAGACAATCATTGACACCCTTCACAAGGAGGGTAAGTCACAAACATTCATTGCCAAAGAAGCTGACTGTTCACAGAGTGCTGTATCCAAGCATGTTAACAGAAAGTTGAGTGGAAGGAAAAAGTGTGGAAGAAAAAGATGCACAACCAACCGAGAGAACCGCAGCCTTATGAGGATTGTCAAGCAAAATTGATTCAAGAATTTGGGTGAACTTCACAAGGAATGGACTGAGGCTGGGGTCAATGCATCAAGAGCCACCACACACAGACGTGTCAAGGAATTTGGCTACAGTTGTCGTATTCCTCTTGTTAAGCCACTCCTGAACCACAGACAACGTCAGAGGCGTCTTACCTGGGCTAAGGAGAAGAAGAACTGGATTGTTGCCCAGTGGTCCAAAGTCCTCTTTTCAGATGGGAGCAAGTTTTGTATTTCATTTGGAAACCAAGGTCCTAGAGTCTGGAGGAAGGGTGGAGAAGCTCATAGCCCAATTTGCTTGAAGTCCAGTGTTAAGTTTCCACAGTCTGTGATGATTTGGGGTACAATGTCATCTGCTGCTGTTGGTCCATTGTGTTTTTTGAAAACCAAAGTCACTGCACCCGTTTACCAAGAAATTTTGGAGCACTTCATGCTTCCTTCTGCTGACCAACTTTTTAAAGATGCTGATTTCATTTCCCAGCAGGATTTGGCACCTGCTCACACTGCCAAAAGCACCAAAAGTTGGTTAAATGACCATGGTGTTGGTGTGCTTGACTGGCTAGCAAACTCACCAGACCTGAACCCCATAGAGAATCTATGGGGTATTGTCAAGAGGAAGATGAGAGACGCCAGACCCAACAATGCAGATGAGCTGAAGGCCACTGTCAAAGAAACCTGGGCTTCCGTACCACCTCAGCGGTGCCACAAACTGATCACCTCCATGCCACGCCGAATTGAGGCAGTAATTAAAGCAAAAGGAGCCGCTACCAAGTATTGAGTACATATACAGTAAATGAACATACTTTCCAGAAGGCCAACAATTCACTAAAAATGTTTTTTTTATTGGTCTTATGAAGTATTCTAATTTGTTGAGATGTGAGCCAAAATCATCACAATTAAAAGAACCAAAGACTTAAACTACTTCAGTCTGTGTGCATTGAATTTATTTAATACACGAGTTTGACAATTTGAGTTGAATTACTGAAATAAATTAACTTTTCCACGACATTCTAATTTATTGAGATGCACCTGTATGCATTGCAAATGTGGTACAATTAAAATTACTATGCAAGTACTAAAAAAAGTCAGCTGCTGAAATGTTAAAGGGATCCCTGGATATTAAGACTTGTATGGGTTAATATAATGTAAATTATGTCTCTTACTGAAATGTGTAGTAGAAAACCCATTAAAGATTTATGTTATTTTAAAAAATCACCTCGTTTTATACATATTTTGAACTATGGGGGGTGCCATTTTTCTGATGACATAAAATGGTTGCATTCCGTGAGCTACTAGCGCTACCTGTTGCTATTTTTACCACAACACAACTCGGAATGGACAACTCAGAAAATAAAATACTGATATGATGACCACAGCTACTGAAAGAGCTTACAGGTGGCGATGGATATAAGTATAGGTTTAAACCAAATGCTGTACCATCAATTTTTCCCCACAAGGAGTGTAAACTTATTTTCTGAGTTGTGTATTCTGAGTTGTGTATAGCTTACTGGCGTAAAAAGCGCCAGTAGCTCACTGAGTGCAACCATTTGACGTCATCGACGCAGAATGTACTGTGCACGTAAAATAATGGCGCCCCCCATAGTCCAAAAACGATGTCGTTTTTTTAAAAATAACATACATTTTCATGGGTTTTTTACTACATATTTAAATAAGAGACATCATTGACGTTATATTAAGCTATACATGTCTTAATACCCGGGGATCCCTTTAACCACTGACTACTGAGCAAGGGACCTGAGTGATTCTCACCCAGAGTTTAGGTCCACACCTGATCACACTCACCTGTTTGTGACTTTATAGTTAGTAAAACTGAAAAACTTGATTAGTTTGTTCAGGTGCACTGCACTAGGTTGAAGCAAAACTCTGCATGTAAGTGGACCTTGAGAGACAATGTTGAGATCTCCTGCGATATATTCTGAACATGACAATTCAGAGAGGCAGGATGACTTCTAGATAGATGACTTACAACACTGGTGTCCAGTCCTGGGCATGGAGGACCAACGTTCTGCAGAGTTTCTGGTGATCCTTGATCAGCTGCTCAGGTCTGCTTAATTGGAGTTGGAGCTAAACCAAACTAAAAAAAGAGAAAGAAGACAACCAATTAATATGTTAATTTGATGTTAAAAAGTTAAACAAAGATAAAGTTAAAAATTTTGATTCATAAATATGCACAACATCTGAAAATGCACAAAGATGAGAAGAAAGCAATGTGTTTAATGAGAACTTTCAACTTTCACTGAAAAATAAGAAGCAATATTAAGTCACAGATGCATTTTTATTTATTCTTGTTATTCTTATTCTTATTCTTGAAATAAGTTATAATTACCTTTTGGTTTATTGATTTATTTATTTTTCAGTCTCTGAAATAGAAACGTTCTATCAATTATGGATGGCATCATACATACATCATATGTAACGATATTTAATAAGATTTCTAACACCGTGTCTACACCGGACGGCGCAACAAAATACAATAGAACCTATTATTATATGATGTTGTCTACACTGGATGCAGTGCGGCACGACACAACAAATCCCTGACAGTAATCTGATGCCTCGTTCTATTTATGACGTACTGACAAAAAGTTAAAATGATTTTTAACAGTCACTTTGTCGCATCCATTGTAGACACGGTGTGAGAGCGTGAAGCTTGGAGATAGAGAATGGGAATCTACGGCACTGTGCATTGCATTATGGGTATACAATACAAATCACCAGAGGAAAAAATGACTATTTACGTTAATATTTTTAAGAGCTTCTTGCATTTTATTAGAATAAATGAATTAATATTCAAATCCCTTGTGTTATTAAAGTTTGTGGTCAGTTTATGTTTTTGAAATAAGTCTCTTATGTTCACCAAGAAAACTGCATTTAATTGATCATAAATAAAAACAATAATGTTGTGAAATATTATTATTTAAAATAATTGTTTTCTATATGAATATATTGTAAAATGTAATTTATTCTTGTTTTCGCAAAGCATGATTTCTGAAGGATCATGTGACACTGAAGACTGTAGATTCAACTTTGATCATTTTTTAAAACATACTGAGATAGGAAATTGTTATTAAAAAATGGTAATTTTACAATATTACTGTTTTACTGTATTTTAATCAAATAAATGCAGCAGTGGTGAGCAAAAAATACTAATACATGACAAATCTGACCCTTAAACTTTAGGTAGTGTATATTTGAGGTATTACTTACTAGACAGATGGTTCATAATGTCTAGAGATGTTCTTCGACGGGAGATACGCTCCAACTCTTGTGCACGGCCGTCAGCATGGAAGAATCTAGGAACATAAAAAATCTGTCACAATGCCAGGTTTAGTTAAACTATAGCAGAGGTGAAATGCAGAAAAGAAAAATAATAATTTACAGAATGTACAATTTAATAACAGAATGTACATTTGTAGGTTTACTTATTTAGTAATGCTCTTACAGTGTTATTTATGTTTGGACATCAAAGCCCTTTTAAAATAACTAACAAGCAAACAAACAAACAAAAGCGCACGCACACACACACACACACACATATATATATACTGTATATATATATATATATATATATATATATATAACTATATATATAATTTTGCAAAAGAAAATTACAGATGCATGGTGATATAGGCGATATCAGAGCACCTGTGTTTTCTATTTCTCTGTCAGCAGCTCCCTTCAGAAATGTTAAAATCAGGAACTTCTGTGTAATAGAGGGTTTTTTCTGACGCTTCTGAAATCACAGAACAGTGGTATCAATATGTGTTTACCATGAAAGATCAAAACCTGTTTTAAGTTTCAGCCCATTTTCACGCTCCATGTAAGTGACGTATCCGATTAACTTTACAGTGCATACGTTTAGGTTAAATTAATTAGCTTACTTCCATTCATCCGTTGACAAACTGCCAGCAAAAACTTTATATAAAAACGCTCATCTACACATAAGATTACATTAAAAACCCAAACTTTCATAAACAAGAGCTCAAGTCTATAGTTAACGTTACCTCTTATAGTTAGCTTACGGTTGAGATGCTAAGGGACTTTTTCTGAAGACACTAAACCATTTCTGTAAAGTAAATATTCAAAGGAAGCTTGTCATTTACGTGAAAGAAAGTGTCAGGAACGCTTGTATGTACTATTTGTGTAATTTTAGAGACTAAACTTACCTGAAATTAGTAAAAACAACAGTGAAAGACGAAGTTGCTGCTTGACAGTTGAGCTGCCGCCCCGTTTCCATGGTGACTTCCTCCGCTCCAGTTCAGCGAGCGCGCCCATTAAAGCACGTAGAAGTCACGCAGAATTTTACGTAAATAATATAATATATAATAGCTTTAGAAATGGTAAACGTGGTGTAGAAACAACATTGAAAAAACATTCATTAAAAACTAAGGCATAGGAATATATTTTTTCGTACACATATTTACACATGTATCATGAGGAACAATTTTTTAACTTTGTTTTATGTATTTTTAAAATATATTTTCAAAATATATTTCAACATATTTAACAGTGCTGTATGGGTGTAATTGATGTGAATTTATTAATGGGGCTATATAAAGGCATATTAAAAGCAATAGTCCATATTCTGACTTGGTGAAAAGAAACATTTTATCTTCAAGGAACGTTCAATCCTGTGTCTGAAGTTTAATCACACTTTTTAAATAGCATTATTAATTATTATTTTATTTCAGTTAGTTTTTCAATAACTGTTGTTAGTTTCGTTTCGTTTTAGTTTTTCAAATATTTTGACATTTTTATTTTATTTCAGTTTACGAAATTGTTTTTTCATCAATGGTTTTAGTATATTTAAATTCTAAGAAAATTATTTTTCCATTTGGCATAATTGTTCAAAAGTTTTTCTTTAAAAAATGAAGCATCTCATCCGTGCACTGCAGATTTATGGACATCTAATTGTTAGAATGTTGTTGTTTTTTTCCATTTTCTTATTTATTTATTTTTTATGCTGTCCGATTGCAAATCATGTACAGCAAGTTTTATTAGTTACTGAAAACACGAAATATGCACCGAAAATCATAGTTTACATCTCAGTGTTGACGTTTAAGCTAAATTGCAATACTAACAATTTCCAAAGTGAATGCTTGCTTGGACATTTAACGACGATCGACCGTTGAAAGGTACGCCGGTGAAACAGGGTCACAATATCAACGTTGATCCGTTTTGCAAAATCGAAAGGTAATTCACCGTTGAGTACCTGACGTTGTTTCAACGGTGAATCAACGTTGAAATGCCGGCTGGGTAGTTTTAGTTTTCGTTTTATGAAAATTACCATGCTAGCAGCTGTATTTCGTACATTGTCTGTGCAATCAAGAAATCATTGATGACAGAGCTGATGAGACCTTCTGCTATAAAAAAAAAAACAACTCATGCTACTAATGATTTTATATACTGACAGATTTTCCCAAACCAACTGTGACTGTTGAGCCACAAAGTTCAGTGTTCCTTGGAGACACAGTTATTCTGAGATGTGAGGTGGATCAAACTTGGGTTAGATGGGAGTTTCTCTGGATAAAAGACTCAAAAACTCAATTGACTGAAGTTGCAACTAAAACAATTGATTCAGTGAAATTCTCTGATGGAGGAGAGTACAAGTGCAGAGCACGAAGGGAAGGATATTACACACATCACAGTGAACCAGTAACAGTGACAATATACGGCAAGTATTTTTCCTTTTCTCTGAGTATAACAACGGACCATGTTTTATGTAAGCAATAAAGTACGAGAGGCCTCAATCTAATTGCATTTATAAAATGTTTACATACAATAAAAGTATTAAAGTTCCTAATGCTCCTAAGTGTAATACGCCCCATCTGATAAAACTCAAATAAAAACAGAGACTAGGAACTGTTGTCATACATGGTCAATTTTTTTTTTTTTTAACATTAAACAAGAGTTATATAAACATTAAGTATTAGTCTACAGTATTCTAGTCTCAGGCTCAGACGTCACGCCCATGGACCGTTGGGGTAAACGTCTGATGCATATGGCACACAAAAGTGGAAACACTTCAGGAGTTTCAAAGTCTTCATCGGATTGGTTGAATTATACAGGATTTCCGGGAGACGTGTGTGTCACGTTCTTTAACGTTCCGCCTAGAAACAAATATGCCAGTGACACCAAACCCCCTCACAAAAGAAGAAAGCCATCGTGTTTACAACTGTGATGACAAGCGCTTATCAGGATCAACTAAATGCTGGATTTTCAAAAGTATGTGAAATATAGTTCGCGGCATAGAATCTTTAAAATACGTCCAAGAGTTTTACACACCGGTCTGTTATTGTGGCAACATTTCCACGCCCCGAAACGAGATGCTAAACAAAACGAACTGTGATTGGTTTTGACATGTTGGTCAAACGGCTTCATGGGCGGGCTTTGGCCAATGAAAGCGGCCAAGGATTCCAGACCTTCAGCCGTCAGTCTAAAGGTCTGGCTATGCGAGACTAACAGTATTCTACCTGGAGAAAAAAATAAATAAAAATATATATATATATATATTCCCTTTGGATCATTAACAGCCTTTTCTCATAGCAGTTGGAATAGTTAAATTTATCAATTTGATTGCGGATTGTAATCCAGAAAGGTCAATATGACAATCATCAGTGTCAACTGGAGATTCACCCGTAGTAACTAGTAGTCTACAGGTAACGCTTATACACACTAAATACAGTAGTCACGCAATGCTGATGTTGTTAACATTAACATTTTGAGAACAAAGTATAACAATAAGAATAATTTACATGGTTTGATGTCATATGAGCGAAACGATCGTTAGATTTAATCACCATTGGTAGCGTGATTTATTGTAATGTTTTTTTTTTGTTTGTTTTTTTTCTGTTGGTCAGAACAAAAGTGGCAGACATCTTACTTGCTTGTTCAGGTGACATTTTCCAGTGAAAATTCTTATTTGGGTCATACTTCCAAGATGTAGAATCTGTGATTCTGTAGTACAGTGAATATCCACACTAGTGCGGTGACTGACAGCTACACATACTCCTCAAAACTTTAGATTCATCTGCACTAAGAAGCCATGCAGATGCACAACCCACATAAAGATGATAATTCTGCAAATAACTGCAATTGCAGGTTTCAAACAGATGATGGCGACAAAGAGGCAAAACTTAAGGACTCCAGCTTTTATTAAGTGATAAATAAATAGTTAATATTGCTGAAATACAAAATTCAACGAACTGTTTTGACTATCCTAAATCGATCCTCATCTTTTATAAAGGGTGTTGCTCAATTGCAGGAGAACTGTTCTTTGAAGCCGTCAGTCAAGATTTCTACTGATGAATCAGCCTCAAGGACTGGAATTATTTGTTTTATTAAATCAATTAACTGTTCATACAGTAAAAACAACACTTTTTTCATTGTGAATTGTTGTTATTGTACAGAAAGACCAAAAGCCAAAGTGACCATTAAACCTGATCAACATGTATTCAGAGGAGAGACAGTCACTCTCAGATGTGACATATATGGTGAAGGAGTCACTAGCTGGCAGTACAGCTGGTATAAAGATGGTTCAGTCGGTGTTTTCAGTGAACTTCAGGAACACACATTCAGGTCTGCTGCTGTGTCTGATGCAGGAAATTACTTCTGTTATGGAGTAAAGATAGGAGGATCACGCAGCTCACAACACAGTGATGCAGTTACACTGACAGTATCAGGTGAGTTTGATCATCTATTCTTATACATGTTTAACATGTTTTTAATGAGCGATTCATCAATTCCAGATCTCAGAGCAGTTTTAAGTGTTTCTACTCAGAAGTGGTTGACTGAAGGAGACCCAGTGACTCTGATCTGTGAGGTTAACCGGTCCTTTACAGGCTGGACATTCAGCTGGTACTTTGTAATGATGTCATCTGGTAAGACTGAATGTGCTTCATTTCTTAATATTTTTCATATTTAATATCAAAAATATTATTTAATATGACTCAGTCAACAGTATTACATTGGGTTCATGAAGTGTCATTTCAGTGCCACAAAGCTTTAAAAACAAGTTTGCCAAATGAGTAGTCCCGTCCTAAACACACACAGTTAGCCAACAATACTGTGTCAGACTGGTCTGCACAAAAAGAGCAATTTTTTGATAGTGCCATAGAATCAGTGTTTACACTCTTCAGAAAAGAAATATACCTATGAATGGTTTGCATATAGTCATCTCTGCATATTAGACTGGGGTGGATACAGTGTTTTAAGCTTATATTACCTTTAAAGGTCAAATTAGGTAGATATACGTGTTTAAGGTGACAACTACTGTACACATTCTCACTTCATTCAGACTACAGCAGTCATCATTATAAGCTGCTCTCAGACAGCAGCAGAGGAGATGGAGGAAACTATACTGTCAGTTCTGCTGCTCTAAATCACACAGGAGCTTACGTGTGCAGAGCAGAGAGAAGAAAGCCAATGTATTATACAACCATCAGCAACACACAACCACTATGGGTCACTGGTGAGTTCAAACAACCTTTTTTTTGGTTTGCTTATATTTAGTAAAGAAAATTTTCATGCCTAAATTTGAAACATTCTAGCTGTTACTTCCTTCTCAGGTGTTTCTCCTCCAGTCTCTCTGATCATCAGTCCCAACAGAACTCAACACTTCACATCTGTCTCTCTCTCTCTGAGCTGTGAGGACCAGAATAACTCTGATAGATGGAGAGTGAGAAGATACACAGAGAGTTGGGGGCTGGAAGATTGTTCATCATCACTGTGGGGATCACAAACAGGATCTACATGTACAATCAGCTCCACTATCGCATCAGACACTGGAGTGTACTGGTGTCAGTCTGAATCTGGAGAGAACAATCATCCTGTTAATATCACGGTACACTGTGAGTCTGTGTTTATTAATTTCACTGGCAGTTTACATATCAATGCATAAAGCAATTTGATTAAACAAGTGGAAAAGGACCATCGGCCATACTGGACTCTGGGAAAGGAGGAGACAAGAAGGTTGGTGAGGTTTTAAAAAAGTAAACATGGAAGGAGGGATTAATCCTGTAGTGAGTGAGTTGTAGTTGAAATCTGACTGCAAGATGGTGAAGGGGCCAATGAACTGGGGACTTTTCCCAGCGAACTTTCGGCTGGGCAACTAGAACCTGATGTCTTGATATCCTTGGTGTAGAGCCTCTTCCACATACTCCTCCATTAACTTTTGTTCAGGAAGTGAAAGGGGTAGAACCTCCCTCTGGGCTATAGGCTTACCTGGTTTATCTCGATGAGCGGCTTGAGAGGCTGATGTGGAGTATTGGTCTAGGAAGTGGGGTGATACAGTCCTGGAAACAGTTCCCAATTCTCCAATTTAGTATCTCACCAGTTGACCAGGAGATGATGAGAGAGTGTTGTGACAGCTAGGGATGCCACAGATTAATATCTGCTATGGAGCCCTCCAGAACCTGAAGGGTGAGTTGAACATCCATATACATAGACGCATCCATGGGTTCTGGAGGGTGAGTTGATGATGGTCAGGAAATCAGCATGAATTGTAAGGTTGGATGGCTGTGGAAGCTTGATCTCATATGATGTGTCACTCAAATGAACAATTGGATGAATCGCTGTAACCCCATAGTGTTGTCCTACGAAGAGAGATGCAGCCAGAGTGTTTGTTCAAGTCCTTGGTGATATGTGGTTAGCAGGGCCAGCATGTTCCAATCTTTCATTTCCTGAAGGACCAGGACTGATGGAGCAGAAAGTTGTGGTGGTGGTGGGGCTGATGAGAGCTTTTACGGAGTTGTTGGACCAGGATCGTTTTGAGCATTGGAATCCGTTCATGCTGGGTTCATGCTGTTGTTCTGGCCTTTTTTCAGGAAGTCGCTTGAGAATACACGTAAGCCACTGGGATAAACAGGTAAGTATGAATATGTAAGGCAAAGAGAGTCTTAGGGTGTACTCACACTAGGTGACCTGAGCTGTGCCCAAGAACGTTTCACCTGTCAAGTCTGGTTCAATTGCTCTCCTTGATTTCACCAATTTTGATTACAAGGTTCAATTGATCAGAACTCTGGTCTGGTGAGTTTGAGTAGTAAGAGCCCGGTGTAGAGGTCTGCATTCCCGCGGCTGTCCCGGGAACCACGGGACCCGACCAGATTTCTTGCGACACGGGATTAAATTCAAAGCGGACAGCGGGTGAACAAAGAGTAAATATATCGCGGGAGCGGGCGGGTGCGGGATATAACCTCACGGGAGCGGGACTTAAAAAACAGTCCCGCGCGGACCTCTAGCCCGGTGTGAGTGAGACAATGCTTACACACATCCATTAATTATAATAATCATTATTGATGTACCTAGGGCTCACAAACCTCCTGTTAAAGACCTCCCTAATCAGACAAAGCTCATACTTGGGTTAGGGTAATTAAGATAATGCTTTTATTATGTCACCTTGCCTACATATACTGACTATTTACAATCCACACACATTTTCTCTGTTTCTGTAGTTTTTGTGATTCTGGAGAGTCCTGTTCATCCTGTGACTGAAGGAGATTCTCTGACTCTTCGCTGTTTATATAAACATTCAACCCCACCAAACCTCAGAGCTGATTTCTATAAAGATGGATCTCTCATCCAGAATCAAACTACAGAGATGATCATCTCTAATGTCTCAAAGTCACATGAGGGTTTCTACTACTGCAAACACCCAGAGAGAGGAGAGTCACTCAAGAGCTGGATCTCAGTCAGAGGAGTTTCAAATGAAAGATGCTATACATGTGAGCTGATTTATTCTTCATATGTCCTCATTCACACATAGTGCTTGATAAAGTGGCTGTTTCTCTTTTCAGTGTCTCATTCAGAATCTCAGATCTCTGTCCTCCACACACTCGGTTCTGTACTGGCAGTTTGTCCATATCTGCTAGCGACAGTCATGCTGATTTTCAAATGCTGCAGAATGAGAGGTAAAATAGCTGACTAACTTATTAGATTTTATCAGAATCAGAAATCAGAAAGAGCTTTATTGCCAAGTATGCTTGCACATACAAGGAATTTGTTTTAGTGACATAAGCTTCCAGTTCACAGAGACAACAAAACACACAGACAATAAAAATAAGATGAGAATAAAAAATACACATATAAATATAAGGTTATAATCACTATATTGAATTGACCATCAAATGAGTCGGTATTATCATACCATGTATTATTTGGTTATCATCTTTGGCTTACTTACTGAGGGTATGTTCTGTGTAAAGCTGCTTCAAAAACAACATATTATTAATATTGAATTGAATCCATCTTTTCTTATGTATCTTTTTTTACTACAAATACACAAATTCCCTCGCTGACATAGACATGCATTCCCGGTCCTAGACTTAAGGAAAACTTCATCAGGAGGCCCCTGTCAGCGTGTTCATAAAAACCCCAAAATGACCCCCACCCCAGTTTCACCGTCAAGAAATAACAGTGAGAAATACAATAAAATACAGTCAGTAATACAATAATAATAATAATAATAATAAACAGGACAAATACAATAGAAAAAAGAGATACAAATGAAATAATGTAGTCTACCAAAAATAATAGCCTAGTATACAGAAGTTGAATAAAATAACTAAATGTAAAAATAAAACATTGCATAGTCTTCACCATATGAATTTAATTTTCATTACTTCTTTTTGAAGTTACTGAAGTTAATCAGTAAAGAGCAGTGAATGATTTTCTTTTTCTATTGTTATTTGATTTGCATTAAATAACACACACAGCATCAGGTTTATTAGGCAGCTTTATTTTAAGACCTAATGCACAGATCTAATATACTGACAAGGAAGGTGACAGCGCACCATTTTCAGGGGCAGGAACGGATTGTGGCATTGTGTTTGTATAATTGTTGTAAGTCAAAATCTAAAATGAAACTAAAATCCAATTACTGGCACAGCCCTAGTCATTAAATCGTCTTTGAGAGCAAGGGGACCCTTGGTGGTTAGGGGGCCCTATGCATCTTGCATACTTAGTTACATAAATGCATTTTGTTGTCGTTTCTAGTCAAATTTATTTTACTTTCAAACATGATGGTAGTTAATAATACAGAATGAAGACAAATACATAAACATAAATGCTGATAAGATTGTTTTTGTTTGTATTTAACAGTTACATCTGTTGAAGAGGAAGAAACTTCTATCTGATGTTAATCTGTTGTGACAGTGAGAAAACGTCAGCTTTACTTTCGGAGTGACAACTGCAATTAAATGCAGGAATGAATCCTCTTACTAATTGTTCTGTGTGCGCGCATGAAATACAGGAGTCACTCCTGATTCACGATGACTAACCTTTTGGCATTTTATGGTTGTTAAAGTCAACATGAGCGTTACCAGCCAACCTGACTTCCATTGATTTTTTCCCCCATTTTTAAGTATGGTAATATGGACCAAACCTCTCTGTGCTTTCCCAACCTTCACTGAGTTTTAGCATCACAAGTACATGACCATCAGTTTAGTTTATCCAATTACATTGTTTTCTTTTTTTTCATCTTTTAATATTGATGTTTGCTTTATTTAAAATAAAATGTCTTTCTGAGGCCTGACAAGACACTGGCTGTCTGTTTAAAATGTTTTAAAGGGCTTACCATACTACATTTCCTTAATGATTTATCATATGAATAAAAGTTTAATGGTTCTTTTTTGTTCTGCTTTAATATTATAACACATTAAAACCCACATGAACACACAATGCAATTTGTAAGCATGTATATGTCGCAAATTAGCTCAATGTGAGATTAACATAATTAATCATAACGGGTTATTATCAATTATATTCATCTTCAGGAATGAACTGTAGAATGTGTAGGATCTCTTTTGAACAACACACAAAATAACTGCAGAACAGCACATTCCTTAGCAGAAGTTAAGAAGTCTTCTCTCAGCCATCTGTGATCGTAAAATTAATAAATGATCAACACAGCACCCAATTGTCTCGGCTGGCTTCCTGTCCTGCTCTGCTATCTTCTCATGAGACCCGTAAAACAATGATAGATTGGAGGAGAGAAGAACTCTCTGCATCTGGACGCATTTAAGCAAACAGAACTTCAGTGTTGTCTCTGACTAGCTCTGGCATGAATAAGAAAATCTTTCTTAGATAACTATCTTATTTGGAGATAGGCCACCGACAGACACTCCGGGATCCCCTGACCGTTTAACGCATGAGTTAATGATTTAATCAACAAAAAGACAGATTTACATTGACACAGACACTGAGCAGATCTACACCCGTGACATTTCCTGACCTCAGGACATCTCCCCTTTTCTTCCCTGCATTACAAAAGAACGCGCCCCTTTCTCTTCTTTTGCAGACAAAATAAACTTGCATAGAGGATTTCTAAGAGACAATCGGTAATTACTGCTGCTATTAAAGCAATATACTCAATAGACAATGTATACCAATGTTGTATTTAATGTCTTTTGTTTTAGCTTGCTGTGTTATTGGAATGTATTATATTTTTAATCTTTGCCGTATAACTTTTCCCTTTTAAGCAAGATCACCTGTGTTTAGTATGGTATGAAAGCTTGTTTTATTAGCAAGAACTAGGCGTGAATGAGAAGTTAATGTTATATACCATGAGCTTGTTACCATACTTTATAGAAGTATCAAGAAATTCTTACAGGACAGTTTCTCTTGTGACAGGCAGAACATTAGGGTAATGTATACACGTGTAGCAGAGTGAGGTATAGCCCCGGTATGACTGGCTGGCATCATCCAACCAGGTGAACCAATCAGTGTTCGTACTTCACTATGATTGGTTAGTCATTTAAGTTTTATGAGCCTATTCGTGCCTGTGTGGTGACTATAAAAGAGGGAAGTGTTTGGTTGCTTGGGATGCATCATCCTTGGCACAGCCCCTTTGTGACATGTGGCGCGTTGAATGAGTGCTAGCAGTTGGGTTATCCTCCTGTCTGTTATACGTGCTGGCTGTTGGCCAGTTTTCAGGTTAGTCCCTGTTTTAAAGATGCCTTTTGCCTGTTCAATGGAGAGGCTTATTATCTTGTTTGTTCTCAGTCATGGGCCTGCAAGTAGCTGTAATCCTGCGTGGTGAGCGACCATGTGTATTGCAGCATTGCACCATTTCTTTGGTATGTATGTAGTTTATTGTTTGTTTTTAACAAGTTTTATGAGTAACTTTTTCTGTTCAATGTCTGGCAGGTTGATTGCACGTCCAGGGGTTTCCAGTGATCTTAATTGAAGCCTAACGACCGTCGAGTAACTGACTGCACTGCTGCTCTGTTTTGTCTTTGTGGTGTTATAGTTTGGAACTCACCTGGGTCCATTTTGTTATTTTGTTTGTTTTATTTCTGTTTGAAGCACTGGCACTGGATTGCGCTGGTCTGCGTGGGAGTTAGCTGACAGGCTAAGTTTCTGTAATCTGGCTGCTCTTTGCCATTGTATTCTCCTCCTCCGTGCCAGTGGCTGTGTTTGTTTGTGCTTTGGTGTTTCTGTGTAAACTGTTATTGAATTTGATTTGATTTGTACGCGTCTTTTTTGTTTTGTGTGTGGATTTAGGTCTTCAAAGTGGGAGGGGTTGGCCATGGTACCCTGTACTGGTGTGTCCACATGGAGTGCTGTGCTTAACATTTTGCCTTTTTCACAAGAGTGTGTGTCATGGCTATTGAGTGTGGGGTAGAAATTTGAGGGTCTCTGTTGGCCACCTCCCTCTTTACTAGAGTGTTATCTCCATTTAATCATTTTGTATGTTACTGGTATTGTGATGTGATTTGAGACCTTGTGTGTATTGACTGACTGTTTCTATTAATTGTTTGAATAAAGTGATTCTTGTTGATATTGTTTATATTCCTATGCTCACCCTGTCTTTGGCAACGAACCTGTGTGCCCTTACATGGGGCTGTTCTGTCCTGGTGTATTCCAGGTGGCGTAGTCGAGTATAGAATTCTTTTTATTATTGGTAACTTCCCCTACCTGATCACTTATTGCCACACCCGAAAAAGGAATCAAGCGGGGTGGGGCTCCGCTCTGCAGGGACAATTCGATTGGGACAATCGCCGTGGGATGGACAAACTCAGCTCTGTCAAAACCCCAATGTCCAAACGGTTTCTCTGCTCTTTCGCCATCGTTTGATCGTGCAAACACTTGCGCTCACATGCTGCAACCTCAAGCGACTGAGTCATCCAGAACTCAACCCCTCTGTCAAACTTCTTACTGAAGAACCTTCAAAGCCCGAAGCCACGCAAAACTCAGAGAAGAACTTCAAGTGTCGTCTCCCTCAAGGAACCAGGCAACCGCCAATCACAAGAGAGATTCCCCAGAGTGACGTCACGCAACGACCGCATCAGCAGCCAATCAGCAGTCGCGGGATTCCCTCAACCACCCGAGGAAAACAACAGATCTGTGATTACCTCACTTCGAATGCAAGTAAAACAAATCTCCATATCCTGCTGAGCTGGTTGAATTAATCTTTAAAATTAAAGATAGTAAAGTTCTCTGCTTGTGACTTCCTCAGATTGAATGTAAAGAATTCTTGGAAAACGAGTATTACAACTTTGGGAACTTCGTGAAAACGCAGTAACTCCTGAACTGTGTGTGTGTGTGTGTGTGTGTGTGTTTCAATAGGTTTAGTTCACGTATCGTAGAGTAACAGTTAGTAAATAAACTTTGTTCATTTATAAAGAAGCTGTCAGTCCTCTGTCGTGTGTGTCATGTGCCTCTTGTTTCCTTATTTGGTCATGTTCCTGTCCTGGTTAAGTGTGATTATTAGTTAATTCTTGTCCAGCTGTGTTTTAGTAATTATCTTTGATTATCCTGTGTATTTATAGTCCTGTCTGTTCAGTTAGCGTTTGTCTGGTCTACTCGTTATTCCCCGGTGTTCCTGTCTGTGTCAACCTTGCCTTGTCTTGCCCTGCCTTGTTTGGATTCATTAAAGACTGTTATTTGAGTTATCCTCATCTCCTCATTCCTCCCTGCTGTGTGCACCGTGACAGAAGACCAGACCTAAACCGTAAGCGACGCCCCTTCACCTCATTTTGTTTTTAGTTTTGGAAAGTCTTTTATTTGTGTTTCCCTGTCTGTCTGTCCCGTGGCAAGGAAGTCGCCACTCATCATCCCGCCCTAGCAAGCTCATATTCGGCGTGGGAGTTCGGCGGGATCGTCACGAGTGCCTCGAGTCCGTTGGCCCGCGAGCCCCTCCAGTCAGCCGCCGCCCGTGACTCACCCAAGCCCGCCGTTCACGGGAGATCGCCGCCGCCGTCCACGGCTCACCCTAGCCCGCCTGCAGGTCCTGTGGCAAGCCCGTCTGCATGTCCTGTGGCAAGCCCGCCTGGAGTGCATGTGGCAACCCCGCCGGCCGCCGCTGACTCCTTCCCAGGTGCCATGGATCCAGTTCCCCAGTTTCGACCAGGAGTGCCGTTCCCCGTTCCCGTGGATCCAGTTCCCCAGTCTCGGCTAGGAGTGCCGTTCCCGGGTGCCATGGATCCAGTTCCCCAGTCACGGCCAGGAGTGCCGTTCCCTGGATCCAGTTCCCCAGTCTCGGCCAGGATCCGGTCCACACATCACGGCCAGGAGTCATGGTTTTTAAGTTTTGTCGTGCCCACAGGAGCAGTTTTAATCCCAGTCATGTCTTGTCTTGTCCATGGAGACTCATCGAGGGCAGGCCCTCCTATCGCGGAAGTGGAGGCGGTTGCTGAGGCTCTGTGAGCGCCCCTGACTCCTTGTCATGCCCAGAAGAAGCCTCAGCTTCCAAGCTAGCCCAGGAGGGCTTCCTGTTGCTGTGTGTTTAGTCCTGTGGACTGTCTTGTTCCTGTGTGTTTAGCCCCGGAGGGCTCCTGATACCCCCTTGCTACCCCATGGATTTTTTGGGGGGAGGTATAAGGTTTTCCGACTGTAGGGGTCGGGCTGAGGGGACCGAGGCCAAGGCCCCGAAGAAGATCCTGCCATGGCCTCCTGAGCTCCCTGCACCGCCATGGCCACCAGAGCTCCCAGCTCCGCCATGGCCTCCAATCTGTCTGTTCCGCTCTGGAGGTCCCCGTCCTGTCTTCCTGTCCATGTCTGTCCTGAGGGGCCTCCAGAGTGCCCACCCCCTCCTCCCCGGTGGTACTGTTACGGCGCGAGACGCGCCTTCCGGGAGGGGGGAGTCATGTCAGTCACCATGACAGAAGCATTGTCTTGTGTGGTGTATTTTAAAGTCAAGGTATAAGGTATAAATAAGGTATAAATTATAAGATTTGAATTAAGATTCAATTGAATCAAATCAATATCGAATCTTTAAGATTCCCCAAAAGCTGAAATAAGAGCATAAAGTTACTACACATTGATAGTAAAATAAAATGATTTGTTCGTCCGCAGTATGGACAGTTTTAATCGTCTGTTGACTCGAAGGAAAATTATTTCTCTGGCCACGAAAAATAATTTCCTTACCTTGCTCACAGAGCATGTAACAAAACCGGAACATTAAAGTGACCTCGTTCTGTGAGCAGCAGACAGACAACCAAGCGTGAATACATATGGATGTTTATTAAACTACACTACAGGGGAACATGCAACTTCTAGACACAAACTTACACACATTAAACATAGATGCCAACGCAAGGAAAGCTTCACGAGTTCACCCTTACATATAATAAACTGAGTAAAGGTTATGCGTATTTGGCGTGCTGTCCAGGGAGAGGGCTCCGAGCTCGGTACTTACCCCCGAGCCCGGTGTACTCCCCCTGTACGGGGAGAGGGGTCCGAGCTCTGCATTTAGCCCGGACCCAGAGCGTTCCCCCTCATGCTGGGGTAGGAACAGGCTGAAGGTGAGGAGTCGGGGTGGTGGAGGGATGCTGAAAGACTACAACTGATGGAGGTATGACTGCTTTGGTTATTTATAGGGGTTCTCTCTCGAGCTGATTGGATAGATGGTGTGATTGCTGATGATGAACTGGCCGCGTTAATTATCTGCGCGTGCTCCTCCCGAAATTTGTTAATAAAACATCACTTCACGAGTTCACCCTTACATATAATAAACTGAGTAAAGGTTATGCGTATTTGGCGTGCTGTCCAGGGAGAGGGCTCCGAGCTCGGTACTTACCCCCGAGCCCGGTGTACTCCCCCTGTACGGGGAGAGGGGTCCGAGCTCTGCATTTAGCCCGGACCCAGAGCGTTCCCCCCAAAGATGCAATATGCACGGGACAGCAGCCAAAGAGGCGTGTTGATACCCCCCAAAATCGGCAGAGCTTCGTGTTGGTGGGGTGCTGGACGTCGCTTGGAGTAACGGCACTGCTGTGGCCTTTAGAGAAGAGAGTTTAGCTACTGCGGGAGCAGACACTGCTGCGGCATCTGTAAAACAAAAGAAAGTGGCTTCTACGGAAGCGGGCACTGCTGCAACATCTGGGAAGAGAATGTGGCTTCTGCGGAAGCGGCCACTGCTGCAACATCTGAAAAGAGAATGTGGCTTCTGCGGAAGCGGGCACTGCTGCAACATCTGAAAAGAGAATGTGGCTTCTGCGGAAGCGGGCACTGCTGCGGCATCTGAAAAGAGAATGTGGCTTCTATTGAGACGGGCACTGCTACGGCGTCTGAAAGAGAATGTGGCTTCTGCGGAAGCGGGCACTGCTGCGGCAGAAGAGATACAGGCTCCTGCGGGAGCAGGCACTGCTGCAGCAGTGGGAAATAGAGATGAATGGGCAGTAGAGATACAGGCTCCTGCGGGAGCAGGCACTGCTGCGGCAGTGGAAAATAGAGATGAGTGGGCAGTAGAGATACAGGCTCCTGCTGGAGCAGGCACTGCTGCGGCAGTGGGAAATAGAGATGAGTGGGAAGTAGGGATAGAGGGTCCTGCGGGAGTGAGCACTTCCGTGGAATCTGAAAAGAAAATGAGGCTTTTACTGCGACGGGCACTGCTACGGCATCTGAAAAGAGAAGGCTTCTGTGGGAGCAGTCACTGCTGCGGCAGTGGAGGAATATAGAAAAGGCTCCTGCGGGAGCAGTTACTGCTAAGGTACCTGAAAAGAGGAGGCTTCTGTGGAAGTGGTCACTGCTACGGTATCTGAAAAGAGGAGGCTTCTGTGGAAGTGGTCACTGCTACGGTATCTGAAAAGAGAAGGAGGCTTCTGAGGAAGTGGTCACTGCTACGGCATCTGAAAAGAGGAGGCTTCTGTGGGAGCAGTCACTGCTGCGGCAGTGGGAAAATACAGATAGGGCTCCAGCGGGAGCAGACACTGCTGCGGCAGTGGAGGAATATAGAAAAGGCTCCTGCGGGAGCAATCACTGCTACGGCATCTGAAAAGAGAAGGAGGCTTCTGAGGAAGCGGTCACTGCTACGGCATCTGAAAAGAGAAGGAGGCTTCTGAGGAAGCGTGCTCTGCTGCGGCAGTGGGAAATAGAGATGAGTGGGCAGTTGAGATACAGGCTCCTGCAGGAGCAGGCACTTCTGCGGCAGTGAGAAGTAGAGATGAGTGGGAAGTAGAGATAGAAGGTTGTGCGGGAGTGAGCGCTTCTGTGGGATCTGAAAAGAGAATGAGGCTTCTGCGGGAGCGGGCACTGCTGCGGCAGAGGGAAGTAGAGATACAGGCTCCTGCGGGAGCGGGCACTGCTGCGGCAGAGGGAAGTAGAGATACAGGCTCCGGCGGGAGCGGGCACTGCTGCGGCAGAGGGAAGTAGAGATACAGGCTCCTGCGGGAGCGGGCACTGCTGCGGCAGGGGGAAGTAGAGATGAGTGGGAAGTAGGGATAGAGGGTCCTGCGGGAGTGAGCACTTCTGTGGAATCTGAAAAGAGAATGTGGCTTCTATTGAGACGGCACTGCTACGGCATCTGAAAGAGAATGTAGCTTCTGAGGAAGCGGGCACTGCTACGGCATCTGAAAAGAGAAGGAGGCTTCTGAGGAAGCGTGCTCTGCTACGGCAGTAGGGAAATGCAGATGCGAGCTCCTGCGGGAGCAGTTACTGCTACAGTACCTGAAAAGAGAAGGAGGCTTCTGTGGAAGCGGTCACTGCTACGGCATCTGAAAAGAGGAGGCTTCTGTGGATATGGTCACAGCTACGGTATCTGAAAAGAGGAGGTTTCTGTGGAAATGGTCACTACTGCGGCATCTGAAAAGAGCAGTCGCTGCTGCGGCAGTGGGTAAATACAGATAGGGCTCCAGTGGGAGCAGACACAGCTGCGGCAGTGGAGGAATATAGAAAAGGCTCCTGCGGGAGCAATCACTGCTACGGCATCTGAAAAGAGAAGGAGGCTTCTGAGGGAGCGTGCTCTGCTACAGCAGTAGGGAAATACAGATGCAAGCTCCTGCGGGAGCAGTTACTGCTACGGTACCTGAAAAGAGGAGGAGGCTTCTGTGGAAATGGTCATGGCTAAGGTATCTGAAAAGAGAAGGCGGCTTCTGCGGAATCGAGTACTTCTGCGGCAAGGAGAAAAATCAGATAAGTCTCCTGCAGGAGCGGGGTGTTGCTGGGATGGTTGGAGTGGAGTGAGCCACAATGGGTGGATTTCGTGGTGTTAGAGAGGGTGGGTCCGAGGTTCGAGTGAACAGGGATGGACTGGCGTTGAAAGGGTCTGCTGATGAGGGTTCGGTGAGCTTCTTTGATATGGATGGGTCTTCGCCACTAGCGGAGGCAGCCTCACGCTAACGTCTGCTATGGAAGCTGGAGGTCACTGAAAAGGAAAAGGGGGTTATTAGTGGTGGCAGAAAAAGACTAAGATGTGTGGGCCTGTGTTGCCAGCGGAGGTGGCCACGTGCTTGCTTCGGCTGCTGTAGCTCACTCATGGGAAGGGAGTGGGGTTTGTGACATCCTGGAGAGCCTGTGGTCTGTACCACTAGCGGAGGCAGCCTCACGCTAGCGTCTGCTATGGGAGCTGGAGGCAACTGAAAAGGAAAGGGGTTAGGAGTAACAGGAGAAAAAGACAAAAGACATGTGAGGGCCTGTGTTGCAAGCAGTGACAGCTTTGCGCTTGTTTCAGCTGCATGGCACGGGGGTTTGTGGCATTTGGAGAGAAAGGCTGTAGAGCCTGTGCGGCCTGCAATGCTAGCAGAGGCGGCCTCGCGTTAGTACCTGCGACAGGATCTGGAGGCTGCTGAAAAGAAAAGGAGTTAGGGGAAGTAGAAGGAAAGTCTGAGATGGCCTGCGTTGCAAGCGAAGGCAGCCACATGCTTGCTTCTGCAGCTGTCAGCTGAAACAGCTGGCCAGCCGAGCGGCACATCGGCTGGTAATGTAGACACTTTGAGGGAGGTGCCTAGCAGTATGCACTTCATGTATGAATTAAGTTGCAGGTTGCATTTGCTCAATGTTTATTTAAGCCTTAATTTTTTCGTTTGTACTCATGATTGTTAATCATTACTGTTGGTCCACTGAGATTAATTTTTGATTCCTGGTTAAGATCAACAGTGGAAGAGAAGTTTCACTGTTGATTATCTGACTTATCCATTTATCAAAATGGAATGAGTGAATTAAATATGGGTAAAATGCTGGTGAAAATAATAAAATTTCAGTGTGTATTCTCAGCACTTGCGTCGTGGTTACATAATGACATTAACATCCGATGATGTTGCAACGTCATTTAACAACAAAACAACAAATGACAAATCCTTTAGCTATTTTTACCTTGAACATTGTTTGGCAAGACTGGTGGCCTGTGCCACTAGCGGAGGCAGCCTCACGCTTGCGTCAAGAAACAGAAGTTAGAGGCCCGGCTGCATGCGGCGCTGTGGCCGGAAGAGCCGCGGTGAAGGCTGAGCCGAAGCGGGAAGCGAGTAAGGCTTTGCTGCGGTAAGAACTGGGCGCGGCCCAGGCTCGTTGAAGGCCTGCTTCTGCGACCCGACGCTCGTGGAGAGCCTGGTTTGTGCATGACAATGATGGTGTCAAGCGAGACGAGTTCGGGGCTTGCTCAATCTATTGGTCGCCTTGGCGGCTGGAGTGGATTTAGGAGTGAGGTTGGCTGATTTGTGGGGTAACGAATAGATCGTACAAACCCGTTTGATTGTTCTCTGCGAGAACGGAGCGTCAGAATTCATCAGCGTTTGCCTCTGGATTAAATACTCACCACTTCCGATCGGAGGAATTTATTGGCGCAGCCGAATGATACGAGGATGCTGGGGAAGATGGAAGTTAGGCAGTGGAGGCGGGGTTAAACCTCGGTGTCGGGAATTCTTGTGGCTGGTCAAGCAGAGCTGCGGGCGCGATGGAGCCTGGGGCTCGACGGCGATGACTGGCGGAGGAGGAGTGATCCTGGGGCCGGCAGATTTGCTGCAGAGGATCCGAAAATCTTGAGTATAGGTCACGTTGTTTGGATGGGAAAAGATTGGGTCTGTGATATAATGACAAAGGAGCGAACCGAATGCTGAAAGACTACAACTGATGGAGGTATGACTGCTTTTGGTTATTTATAGGGGTTCTCTCTCGAGCTGATATGATAGATGGTGTGATTGCTGATGATGAACTGGCCGCTTTAATTATCTGCGCGTGCTCCTCCCGAAATTTGTTAATAAAACATCACATGGAGAGAGAGAGAGCGAGGGGGGGAGTGTGCAGTATTTACACATCAGCTAACCACAACCTATTAAGAACCATCAGAGAATCACATCACCTTAATTAAAAAGGGTCGAAGCCTAGAAGCACATCTAAACAGTTAACAAGAGGTTATTTGCATTGGTTTTGTTGGTGCTGAGTAAAGTGTCCTGGTGCGTGTATAAAGCGTAGAATCCTGATTAATTCTTTTAGGAGTGAAAGCTTCGTCATTCCAGCCATGGGTTGATTGGTCCAAAGTGAATCGACAAAGTTACTGAACTTAAAACTGCCAGAAGATCGGACTCCCCCTGGAAGGGGAGTTGCGAGATTTCCAAGGTGATATGTGTGTCTCCCGGGAACTGAAAGTAAAGAGAAGCACCCCTTTTGGGTGTGGGAGAAGTTTTATCTAGTTTTCCTGTAACACCCATTTTGGTTAGTTTGACCAATAACAAGGCGCATAGTTTCAGCGGGAAAGTGTTTCTTTGTCCCACTTGAATTGGTGTAGTTTTGCCCACAGTACAGTAAAAATAGTATGATGCATTTCACGATCACATAGTGTACATCATTGTTTGAGGAACAAAGAGCAGATCATTTTGATACCAAGAAAGAAACATCTAGAAGATATTAAACCAGGGATACATTCATACACCTGAATATGAGCATTTAGAGCTTAACTAATACAAATAACAAGTGGCAACTAGGCTCATATAATAAGGGAGCAAATAAACAACACATGCATATACCAGATACATTTGTAACTGATTAATTATAGTCTAAATAAAGAAAATGTCTCTATGTGTGTGTGTGTGTGTGTGTGTGTGTGTGTGTGTGTGTGTTATGTGTATTGTAATTGTGGAGGTGGTCTACTGGTCAGCCAGGCCATTGGTGCCTGGTACAGAGGCTCATTTTGTTCTCTTTGGAATGTGTTTGAAGTCCGATGAAGAGAACAGAGAGTCAATCTGTGTAGCATCTTCTAGATAGTGGGGGACAACCACTGGCAATTTAGCACCCATATAAGGGTAGAATGTGGGACCAGGTCTGTGAATTATATGCAAATATCAAAAGGCTAAAAGGATCTGTTAGGACATAAAGTTCCAACGACCATCAATGATCATAAGCAGATGCTACAGAATCCCCCCTTTTGGCTGAAGATGTTCACCTGGAGATCATGATGGTCGGATGGCAGGTGGATCATGAAGGCTGGATGGCAGGTGGATCCTGACGGTCAGATGGCAGGTGGATCATGAAGGCTGGATAGCAGGTGGATCCTGACGGTCAGATGGCAGGTGGATCATGAAGCCTGGATGGCAGGTGGATCCTGATGGTCAGATGGCAGGTGTATCAGAAAGGCTGGATGACAGGTGGTTTCTAATTTTCCCCAGTCTTCCTGGGTCCCTCTTTTCCGGTGGTTCTGTTTGAGGGTCTGAGGAAGGGCAGCTGTACACCTGTTCATCTACCTTTGCATACCATTGACTCTGTTAAAAAGGACAAAGGCAAGGGCGAGAGTTAGGGTGTACCCAATTACTGTGGCGAGGCAAAGTCCCGTGTCGGCAGAGGTCCAGGATTGGGCAACGGGAAAGGTGGTCTGGACAGGCAGCCGAGACAGTGCTTGGAGGGCTGTGTCGATTGGGGTGATGTCAATCATCTGGTACCCCTCTTTCTCAATGTTCAGTTCCAATTCAGGTTCCAGGGTGAGATTGTGGTCCTTGAAGAAGGCTGGAATTTCTACCTCAGATTGGTACTATTCACTTGGAAGGTGGTACGGCGCCAGGTCTCCGAGGTGGAGGATGGTGCCTTTTGGCACTTGAATCTACATACTGTGGTTCGGCAGACCGACATGAGTGTTTGTGTCATGCTGGCCATGAACCAACATGGCTTTATGAAGGGGAGTGCGGATGAGCCATTGATTTCTCACTATCCCTGCTTGCTTTTCATGATTGAACTGTGAGGCTTGGTTTCTCGGCGACCTTGGGTTTCCAAGGCAGTTAACTTCAACTTCAGTTAACGAAGTCCATGTTCAGACTTTGAGCCTGTACACACTTTAATCATTGTCTCACGTAGTAGCTGGTAGTTTGACTTTATGTGAGCAGGTTGTCTGTCTAGGAGGCTTCGCACCTCAGGACTGGATGTGGGTCTGAGGAGGTATAACCTGTCTCTGTCAGTCGCGTAAGCTTCCACTTCTGGATATCTTGGCCTTCTGTAGATTTCGGTTAAACTGGGTGATATTTTAGCCAGTTTGTCAAGGTCTTTAAGAGTCGTCTCATGTGCAGTTTCGGGGTCTGCATGGATGGGCTTTCTTCTTTTATTAGAAGGGAAGGGTTCTGTGGTGAAGGCTGGCAATGCTTTGGTTTGCGGCCATTCACTTCTTCCATTGAGTAGCAATTCTTGGATGGGGGACTCAGTTCTGCTCAGCAGTGGTGATGCTGATGAGGGCTCCGCTTTTCTTGGCTTTCTTGTCCTATTCAGGTGGTCTTCCAGAGCATTTATTTTAAGTCTTTGTTTTAAGGTCAGTTTTGGCTTTCTCTAGTAGCTGTTCTGCAGACTGTAGATGTCTTCTCATGTCTTTCTGGGAAGCCTTTAGTTCTTGTCGGTCACGTTCAGCAACTGCAAGGGCTTCTTGGAGCTGTTCAACTTTTTCCTTTGTTTCCTGCTTCACTCCATCTGGTACCTTGAGTTTATCCTGGGTTTTCACTTCAAGCCTGTCTGTGCAGCGTGAGATGTGCAATATCTCTCAGGAACTCAGTGGTCTGATGCCTGAAATCATCCTGGACTTTCACTGCCAGCTTGTCTATGTGGCTTTGGGCATGTGTCAGCTCCTTCTGAAGATGGGTGCTGTGCTTGTCGCTTAGTGTCAGCTGGGCTGTGAAGGCATAGCTTAGGGAACTGATGACCTTATTTAGCTCCCCGTGGTGGTGATTCTGGCTTGAGTCGTGTGTCAGGAGTCTCTTCCGAATCATGACTATTACTCAGAATATTAAAAGTTCAATGGTCTTGTGGGTGAGGCTATCCGTAATGCCTCTTAGCCAGGTGTTCACATCTCCTCCTTGGGCAGTGGGGTTTGCAGTCTGTGACTTGCTGGCAGACTGGAAATTGAGGACTGACACAGATCTGTATGGTGTTATAAGCCCATATGCGGTGAAACAGCTAAGTGTCATTTCAGTGACTGCAAACCCAAAGTGGAGTGTGTTGTAGTGGGGCTTTTTGGTTCAGGTTTGCTGTTTGGAATTGACAGCAACCCGGCATGCTCTGACATATTCCGCCACGTCTTGCTGTATGCCAGCCCAGTATGCCACTTGTTTTAGTGTCTCATAAGTGTCTCTGGTACTGTGGTGTCCAGCACATGTGTTGTGGGCATACATTAACATGATCTTTTTCCTAGCCAAGGAGGTGGCATGTGAAGCTGAGCTTGGCATAATTTGAGTCTGTGTAAATGAGGAGTTCTCTGATGCAGTTATTGTGAGCCGATGTGATTTAAAGGGTGATTAGGATGGCTGTCACTTGTACTGTGATGACTGGGTGTCCAGTTTGAAGTGTCGCTCTTGGGAGAGGTTTGCTGTTAACCCACAAAACACCTGCTCTGGGTACACCGTGCCTCAACATTGCATCCTTAAAAGACCATTGACCATGTGACTTTGGGTGAGTTGGTCCTCTGTACGGATGCGTTGGCTGTTGAGGGCCATTACAGGTTGGCAGCACGTCTCTGTGATCACTTTCTGTTTTCCATTGTAACTGGAGAATCGCTGGATGGTGCATGAAGTGCAGAGCAGGGCTCTTTTGTCATCTGAGTAGTTCGTGCTACGGTGGGAGCGTTGTTCTGGTGAAGTGGGCAACCCCCCTTTAGTTCTGGCCATGTTGTTGGTGTAGACCAGGACTAAGGCAGTAGTTGGTGAGTCCAGCTGTCAGATGAAACTCCTTCGGATGAGGGTAAATCAGGCATGGTGTGGAGTGCAGATGCCATTTGAGTTTGATGATGTAATGTGGTCTTGAATGAGTCCACGTAGTTGACATTAGCTCTGCATCATTGCCTCTTGTGAAGAGCAGCTTTGGCACTGGCAGTTGTCGGCAGGTGCAGGATGTCTCTTAGAAAAGGGGGTGTGGCTCAGAGTGGGGCCAGGTTCCCTCCATTCCCTTAAAGGTGTGTGGTTCAGGGTTTGGCCACGCTGTCTGTGTGTCACACTGTCGCTGTCTGCTCCCCTTTTGTGTATGTTGGTACTGCAGTCTCATATTTTCACCAGAGTAATGTCTGGTATGGTCTGGCAGGAAGTTCTTGCACTTGACAGGGCTTCCCCAGGGGGTTGCAAGGTCTGCAAGAACCAGGAAGTAGCAGGTTGAGCATTGGTTATTTTACTTCAAGTTACGATGCAGGTGTCCTTGGCAGTCACCATGGTTGACAACAGGACCTCATAGGGAAACTCGTGCACTTGCTTGCGAAGGCAGGTCTGGTGTTTGCTTGGTAAGTCCTTTGAAGCGTGTGAGGCTTAAGGCCATGTTCTCATGGCTGGCTGTGAGATTTTCCCGTGACTTCGGTGACCTGATAGTCTGTATGGGTGACCTGTATGGCTGGAGTGGCAGGGGTTCTCGCACTTCAGCCCGGAGTTTCAGCTGTCTCAATTTCAGCAGAGGGTCAATGTGACCCAGCAGCTCTTTATCACTGAGAAGGTGGTATGCATATATGACTGCATGTTCAGTGCACACCTTTGGGCCTTAAGAGTTCAGTTCTGTTTCTGAGCTTCAGCTTGGGGTCTGCCAAAGAGTTGGAAGTGACATAAAAGTTGGGTTTACTCCAGTGTCACGAGAGCTCCAAGTTTCGCCTTGTTTTCCAACATACTTTACCATTTTGATTGGGTTCCTCAGGAGTCCTGGTACCGAGTTTGTGTGGTGACCAGTATGCTGAAAGGTGTTGGATCATCCTGGATGTGCAGCCATCAGCTGAAGTGGCTGGGTGATGCCATTACTTGGTAATGGAATGGTTGGCTCTGTGGTCAGTGGCTGGTTAGCAGAGATCTGGGTGAGCGTTCAGGTGGCGGGCGTTTTGGGTGGTCATCCATTCCAGTTCTCACACTTATAAGGAGTCTGTACTGTCCATTTTGCCTCCTTTGCGGGGTCTCCTCTGAATGAGTTCCTTTAACTCAAGATCTCAACTGTCTCAGATGTAGCCACACTGTTCAGCTCTGAGAAGAGCTGGAACGTGTCAAGAGGGTTTCTGCTGGTGACAGTTCAGATTTGTTTGTCAGATCAGTGCTCTGTCTGGTGCTTTGGACAGGCACCATCATGGCTATGCTGTTCCTGCTGGTTGGGAACTGTGTTGACTTTCTGATTAGGCATCTATCACAGTGATGTGCCTTTCAAGATGTAAGGGCACGAGGAGTCTGGGTCATGGGCTGGACTGAACTTGAGACTGAGTTCTCACGACCAGCTGAGATGTTAGGCGTGATCTTTGTGACCTGGCATTGCACTTTAGACGAGTTGGCTGGCTGGAAAAGTGAACGTTCCTGCACTTGAGCTCAATTCTATGAATGCTTAAAGTCCATTGGACTTTTTCAAATGGTGCTATATAGCACCATAAGAGGTGCTATATAGAACCATTAGAGGTGCCATATAGCACTTTGTCAAATGGTGCTATATAGAACCATAAGAGGTGCCATATAGCGCTTTTTCTCAAAAATGGTGTTCAACAGTGGTTCTTTGGCTTTTAATCATAGGGACACCTCAATTGGTACTATATGGCACATGTTCTTAAAGATAAGAAGCTTTATAGCACATTTGTCAAATTGTGTTATACAGAACCATTAGAGGTGCCATATATTACTACCATAGATGAGCCAATATGCTTCTAAATAACACTTTTACTTAAAAGATGAATGATAACTAATCGTTTCTTACCAAACTGCGACTTTAAAGATTAAAAATCCTGTACTAAATGCTTACTGAGAAACAAAATCCATCCCACTTTCAAAACCTTTTTTATTTCTTTCAGCAGTAAATAAAATGAGTGCTGACAAGCCAGGAATATACATATACAACATCACAATATACGGGGAGTTGTTGTTTTATACACATACAAAATAATGCAACAAGCTTGAAATATGTCAATTTTTGAAGAAGAGAGAGTCCTGGTTTACATATATATATATATATATATATATATATATATATATATATATATATATTTATATACTGTAGCCCTGTAATCAGTTTTTCGCCTACAGTCTTAGGCCTACATTAGTTCTTTACTTTATTTGGAAAATCTAGTCTTTTTAACATTAATAGTGAGTGAGTGAAATGACTAACAATTAATAATACACAACCATGTGCAAACTAAGTTGTACACTCTGAAGTACTGCAGTATCTTTCACTCTTTCACTGTCAACAGTGTACTAACATTTGTGTAAATCCTTCGGGATTTAAAAAAAAACAATAGAAACTGCAACTAGACCTGGAAGAAGCCCAGAAATAGAGAAAATACTGACTTATAGGAAGTAGTGTAAATCTGTGAATGAATGTTCCGTGTCCCAATGTCCCAAGCCAACGCGGATTTGGATTCGAACACAGAAACGAAACAAAAACAGCACTCTTGCTCGTGTCGTATTTCCGAACTGTCAGGAGTATTTTTTGCTCGCATATCTTGTAATTTCCGATTTATAAAAAATATATATATAATGATTGATAAGAACCGCTATCTCGTGGTCGCAAAGACGCTTCCAGAAACTAACTATTACACCTGTTCTAGAAGTGGTCAAATGAATAAAACTGCGAGAATACTTTCTTGTAAGACATTATGATGTTGAATAATGCTGTTTTTTAAATTGACATCAAACGATCTGAATCAGACCCTTTCTCCTGATAAACTGCAGCATGAACGACGTGCAAGTGCAACTTCTCATTGCAAACTGAACTGAAGCATCGGGAAACTATGGAGCGAATTTTGTGACAAAATTATACAAACAAATCCAGTGTTTTGCAAATAAACACAATCTGCTTTGCAAAGAAAAACTCGACTTTCAAACAAATGGAAAGTGATTTGCAAATACAAAACTCTATTTGAGAGAAATTGCAGAGGAATGGACAAATGTATTGTGTGTTACAACTGTGAGACTCATTTGCCTTTTTATGAGGAAACTATATGGCACTTGATTTTCTCACATGTGTGCAGGCAGATTTTCTCACAAATGCAACTGAGCAACTTTATTTTCCAAAAACAGCAGATGGTGCTGTCGGTCAATTTACGCTAGTTTCCCGAGACCCGAAACACCTCTTTACCTTTTCAGACCAATATGTGTGGGGAACAGGTGAGTTTCTCTCCTGAGTCATTCTACAGAAACGTCCACTTTTGGTATGGCAAAATGTCTTAATTTTTTTTTTTTTTTTTTTTTTAACATTTAAACTTAGACCACATTATTAGATTACCTTTTGACTTTATGAATACATATAAATGTCAGCTTAATTATTATATTTTTAGCTTTTTTGTGCAATTAGAATAAGACCACATGTATCATTTTATGTCACTGGTGTTACATTCTTTAGCAATATTAAAAGTTTTTATGAAATATTATTTCTAAAAAAAAAAAATTCAGCACATGTAGTCAGAGTTACAGAAAAATAATGAAAATGCAAGAAATAAGGAGATTATGTTTTATTTATTTAATGTGACAGACAAAAACAGTACAGTAACACAGTAACACAGCACAGTGACAGTAACACCAGTGACATACATTAGACCTGATATACTGATCGTCACTGGTGTTATTCATACGGAAGGTAACACCAGTGACAGTAACACCAGTGACAATTTTCATGAAAAATGCATTTTACAAAATGTCTGCTGCAAGGTATCAAGCCACATGTTGTCAATCATGGTATACTCACTAAATTAAGTAGTTTAATCCATTTGTATTTTTTTTTTTTTTTTTTACATTTCCCTAACAATAAATAGGTCACACCAGTGACATCAACTAAAAGCTTCATATGAAATCATGAGATAAATGAGAAAATTTATCATAACTGAAAAGAAGCAGTGGACTAAACATGGGCCTTTTTTCATAGATGTTTAGAAAATAGGAAGGAAGAATTCGAGTGATGTCATCAGTGTGATTTTTTATTCCAAAATAAAAGACTTTTGTTCAGCGGTAAAACCAGTGACTCCAGGGGACCACTATTTTCATTATATATTTTATAATATTTTTGGCGTTTTGTTTTATTATGCCATTTATATCATATATTTGATAGTTATGAATAGACTTTTGTATTTTAAATGGTAGAAAGTCCTGTTTTTGACCTCAAAATAAAGCACTTTCCTGCTGTACATGGCTGTGGGGACGAGCAGTTTTTTGGTGCTTGGAATTCTATATAATTAATAAAAAAAAAAAAATGCCACATTGATGGCTCAGGAAGGTGTAATTGTTCAAATAACATATTGTTTCATTTTAAAATATAAAAAATTGTAACCCTAATGTGTATTTCAATTGTAATATTTCTTTAAAGTCTAGGGACAGAAACGTGGACGTTTCTGTAGAATTACCTACTATCTCTATAATTAACTATTTAAATGTTTTCACAAAGCGACCCTACTATAGGTCAGTGAAATTCACAAGAAGTGCTGTAAAGTTGTTAACATGATTGATTAGTTCAAAATTCAGTAGTGACATGGCTAAACATTTAACTAGGCAGTCTTTCCCTATAAAAACTGATCCATTCTCCATATCTCTTATCTCTGTTGGATCGCGGGATATAGAATATACATATATATTGATACAATTGTTCAACATTCAAAACAATACAGGGGTATAACAATATATCGTGTCACAATATATTGTAATACTAAAATGCAAATGTATTGTGGATAGCGACAATATTGTGTACCAAAAATGAAAGTGTTTTGAATTTTATTTTTACGTTAGGTCAAGTAAGATTTATTGTCATTCTGCTATATATGTTGAGACATAGCCTACAGTGGAGAGAAATGTTGTAGGCTACCTCTGCAGTAAAAGTTTAAACAAGTATAAAACTACACATAGACAACCTACTGAAAAAGAATGGATCAGTTTTTATAGGGAAAGACTGCCTAGAAATTTTTCTTTGCAAAGCAGATTGTGTTTATTTGCAAAACACTGTATTTGTTTGTATAATTTTGTCACAAAATTCGCTCCATACAGTGGACTGTCACGTCTTCAGGTTAAGCTGGCAAGCAAATTATTTTTTTTACAGTTACTGTAAATTGTAATAATATCTCACAATATTTCAGTTTTTACTGTATTTTTAATCAAATAAAGATATATTTTTTTTGTTTAATCTTAGAAACACCAAACATTTTAATGGTGTGTGTGTGTGTGTATATGTGTATATGTGTATATATATGTATATGTATATGTATATATATGTGTGTGTGTGTGTGTGTGTGTGTATGTGTGTGTATATATATTTTTTTTTCTTACTGCTGAAAATTAGATAATTTATTGTGAAATCTGTTTCATTTCCAGTACATCACCAGTGTAAGCTTCATGGTGAGAACTTCTACATCACTCTTGTCAATGCAGTCCATAAATTTATTCTTGTGGTTATTTTGGGAAAAACAGTAGGGGGCGTTTTCCCCCACTCTACCCTAATAGTTTACTAATTTATTGTATCAGTTATTTAAAGCTGATTATTGTGTATTACATCATGTTATCGAGAGGGCTGCCTGTGAGAGATGCTGTAATCACACAGCTGACTGTCATGACCTGACAGCAGGGCGGAGATTAACAGGCTTTTTAAAACTATTCTTCGATCGGTTTGAGCTTTGGCCAACACTGAGTGAGATGGTCGAAACCACCATCAAGCCCCATCATGTTTGACTGATCTTTCCCACCGGATAACAACAACTGCTATCTGCAGAAATGTGCTGATCCAAACTTCTGTTGCTCTTGAACTCCAGAAGGTAAGCTTCGTTTTAGTTATGTGGCAATATCTCTGTTTACCAGTAGCTGAAACTGTTAGTCCAGTCATTAGAGTTGAGCAGATATTTCTGTGCAAATGTAAATTGTATGCCATCAGTTTGAATTGTGGTTAATTATGCTTATCCTTGTTTATTTTATTGTTAGATTAATTATCTTTCAATGTGCAGTATCTTTCAATAATATTTTGTGGTACTATTTTCTAGATTCATAATTATATATTTATATTATATTACAAAATGACAATAATAAAATGTATTCATGTGTAAAAGGTCCATACTTTCCAGTTGTCTACTTGGAAACAGACGGTCATATTATAGCAGACAACAGTATATTGATCTCCTCAGAACAAAAGACAATCGAGTGTATTTATGTAATTTATTTCCATCCACCTATACCTTGTTCTAATTCCACCTGACCAAAACAAATAAGCACAAGCTTGTCTTAACAAGTAAAAAAAATAATGAAAAAGATATTCAAATAAGATATAACTATATCTGAGATGAAGCCCCTTCATAATGTGTATTTTTATTATCATTTATCAGCTTTCTCAATGTGTCTCAATGATATCATGCCATTTAGAGAGTGTTGAATAGCACATCGTCATTAAATAATTATTTTGTAGAACCTTTTTCCTTTGTACTCACATACTGAATTTTGTGTTGTTTTGTTGTGCTTATGTTTTGCCTTTCACAGTTGTAACCTGTTATTTAATGTTTATTTTTATTGTCTTACAGTGTGACATTTTTAATTTAGTTGATTTAAGAACTTGTTTCTGTTGGTGTATTGAATCTATTTGGATAATATAAAATTACATTGAGGGAATTGAAGGACAAATGCTAATCATAAGCTTTATGAAACATCATCTCATTTTAAACTGTCCTGATGTGCTAAACTTTATCTAAAACATTTTTAACCAGCATTTTTTTTCCCTCTAATTCGAATAGAATTACTGTGGATGCTGTTTTCATGACCTCATGTATATAGAGAAACTAAATGGAACATTTGTACTTTTAAAAATGTATTTGTCCATGTCCATTTGTCAACTATATATTCCTATAATAGTCATTATATATTATAAATTTGATTTCATATATGTGGTGTATAATTCGCTGACTGAATATGCAGCTCTAATCTGTACATCTATGTTTCTGGATAGCTCTGTCGGGTCATGTTAGAAGTTACATCACTCTTGATATTAATGTCGCCCAAAGGAGAAATGACCTTACATGCATGAAAATATTTTTCAGGATCTTGACAGTTAATCTTTAAAACTCTGTAATGTCACAGTTCATAAATAATCATTTTCTTTGTGCAAACTGAACAGCTTGGCTTCTCATTTCTTCAGATCTCTTACTTTGTCTATGTGTTACTTCTACAGCCCAGCTTTGTCAATGAGGTCCAATCATCCCACGGAAGAGGAGAGATCTTCATAGCCCCAGCGAAAACGTTTCTTTGGAGCGGCCACCTCAACACTTGCTTGATTCCAAGGAAATACAGATTTTTGTTTGTGTGGTGGTGCATGTGAGAGGTTGAAAGTGTTTCTCCAACACGTCCTCCAGAAACTCAGACTGTTTTCCAAAGCAGACGAGTCTCAACCCTCTCCTACAGCAGTGATGGGAAGTGTGAGATCACATCGGTACAGCATAGTTTCCTCTGAGGAAGGCGGGATGAAGCTATCCCCCATCGCTATGCAAAATGGCTACGGCAATGGAATTGTGGGCAGCAAAGTGCACACGCAGCGGCAAGCACAAACCCGCTTTGTCAACAAGGACGGACACTGCAACGTGCAGTTCATCAACATGAGTGAAAAAGGTCAACGCTACCTGGCTGACATCTTCACGACATGCGTTGACATTCGCTGGAGATGGATGATGGTCCTCTTCTGCCTCTCCTTCCTATTGCCCTGGCTTCTCTTCGGACTTATATTCTGGTTCATTGCACTTTCATCCGGTGACTCAGAGAATCAAGAGCAGATATGCATTTCGAACGTTGACAGCTTCACGGCAGCCTTCCTGTTTTCTGTGGAGACGCAAACAACTATTGGTTATGGCTACCGATATGTAACAGAGGACTGCCCCCTTGCTGTCTTCATGGTGGTTTTCCAGAGCATCTTGGGATGCATCATTGATGCCTTCATCATTGGTGCAGTCATGGCTAAGATGGCCAAGCCTAAGAAAAGAAACGAAACCCTTGTGTTCAGTCACTATGCCACAATAGCCATGAGAGACAGTAAACTGTGTCTAATGTGGAGAGTCGGGAACCTCCGTAAGAGCCACCTGGTGGAAGCTCACGTTCGCGCCCAGCTGCTCAAATCCCGCACCACGGCTGAAGGCGAGTTCATCCCGCTGGATCAGATAGACGTTGATGTCGGATTCGACACTGGTATTGACCGCATATTTCTAGTGTCTCCCATCACCATCGTGCATGAGATTGATGAGGACAGTCCTTTGTATGACATGAGCAAACAGGAACTGGAAAGTTCGGAGCTGGAGATAGTGGTGATTTTGGAGGGCATGGTGGAAGCTACGGCCATGACCACTCAATGTCGCAGCTCTTATGTGACGAGCGAAATCCTGTGGGGCCATCGCTTTGAGACGGTCCTTTTTGAGGAGAAAAACCATTACAAGGTGGACTACTCACGCTTTGAGAACACCTACGAGGTTCCCAGCACGCCTCAATGTAGCGCTCGAGATTTGGCCGAAAATAAGTACATCAGGTCTAGCTCCAACTCTTTTTGTTACGAGAACGAAGTAGCCTTCATGGATAAAGAGGAAACTGAGGATGATGAGGATGATGAGGATGATGACGATGATGACGAAGAAGACCAGAGGAACATCAAGAGGGACAGTGTGGCCTTGGAAGGATCCAATACTGATGATGTCAAAAGCACAGCTTCCAGTCAGGATACTTTACAGCTACAACTCAAACCTTTAAGACAACAACCTGAGTTATGTCCGCTTTAAAAAAAGAAAAGATGCATGGTATATGGTGACTATATGGTGTATAGCATAAGAAAATGCTATTCTGCTGCTGTTTTGAGAGCAAAATTTTGCCAGTGGTTTAAGTGGAACACAAGTTTGGGATGCAGACGTCTTGTAACTTTTACTTACGCTTGTTATCCAAGAAGACAGATCAACAAACATTAACTTTCAAATCTGATCCAACTGTCTATACGTAATCAATTTATAATATGGACAAGAATAGCACATGTTGTAGATAATATAAGATCTGCTTCAAACCGAGGGTAGATTACACCACACAAATTTTGCACAGGTTTTTTGCCCGATTTACAATCTGGAAGGGTTGATGCTAGGTGTCTAAAGTCAGAGTCGGTAGATCTAGGGCATTCACCATTCAAAGTTGACATATTTCAAAGAAAATGGCATATATGATGTTCACAGACTGTCATGTAACCTAATAGCTGATAAGTTTTTTTGGCCTTCAAACTTTGATACCATCCAGTCAGAGGACATCAAACATGTTTAATATTTTGAGATGATTTTTTAAAACATATATTGTGTTCACATAGTGAAGTAGAAACAGTCTATTCTAACTGGGTAGAGTTAGTTTTCTGTCCACCATCTTGGATGCATTTTTTTTTTTTTTTTGTCACAATGCATTCTGGGATTACTTTCTCCATTAAGCATACATTTGGCAAAGATAAAGAAGGCTACCTTGGGTCGTAGCATTATGTTGCTACCTACATACTTTTGGAACAGCTTTCACTGAAGCCAGTCTTTGATAATGTCTATATGTAGCTCAATGGTTTTGGAGCGGAGCTATAATGTAACAGATCCCAGTGATTTGCAGGACAGACAGTTTTGTCCAATTGTCCATGCACACAGGCTACTAGCAGCACATTCATGATAATACCTTGTGCAAAATCCAGTGTCATGATGAAATCATGTCTTTTAGAGCAGAAGTGGTACAAAGAAGGATAGTGAAGATGAGAACCATATGTTTCCTTTTGATCTGGTCTATGCCTTTAAATCTACAATAGGGGATATTTTGAACATTTAAAACTCACTGCAGTGATGTCATGATTTAAAATAAATGAATGAAACACAAGTTTAGAAAACTAGCCTCCATATTTCACATGTGGTTGTGACTGAAAACAGGTATTTTTTTGGTGGCGGTATATGCCCATGTGAAGTACTGTATGTTCACAGATGGTTTGAAAACCTGTTAATGAGCTGGTCTCTTAACAACATGGTATTTCTCTCCTCTTTCTATAAACGCTATTCTGTATAAAAGAAAATAATGCTTATATACAGTACATAATTGACTCGTGTTGGTTATTACGTTATAATATCAGTATTGAAGATTAGCAATACATTTCTAATGAGAGTAAGTGTTAATGCTAATCTAGGACACTAAATGTTTTCACGTAGTGAACGTACCATAAAACTCCTCAGTGAATGTACTGCATGTTCTGTGATCTGTCAAAAATACACGTAACATCTCAGGGTTTGGATGAAGTCTGGCATTCATACAACATAAACAGTCAAAGAGTTGTAAATATATACACTGTATGAAGCAAATCTTTGAATGATATGTAAAGAATGTCGTGTTCATAGCAGTAAATGTGCTTTCGATGTGCAATAGAGCTTCAGTGACTGAAGACATGAAAGTTAATGTTTATGAATGAAGACATGAAAGTTACTTATCTGCTGCTGAAAGATAAATGTTGATAAAAGGTTAAAAATACCATTTTGTTTTGTATGACAATGTGTTACAACCAAAATCAATAATGACTTGAATTGCTGGAAGGTTTTAAAAACCCGAAAAATTAGGGAACCAATATCTATTTTTTTCAAATCCATATTTTAAAATGTTTGACATCAAAATATTTTGTCATTTTAATTAGGTCTGCAGCATATTTGTATATTTTACTGAGATAACTGTATTTCAATCACAAATTATGTAATCCTAATAGATAACATTCCAAGGTATGACATCACATACACATTCAGAACCTACTGTACATTTAGACAGAAGCAATTCATTCATTTTCAGACTGTAAATAGTTGTCATTGAGATCATCCAGACAAAGATTGTCTGGCTGGACTAATTTGAATCCATGGCCCTAGTTTGTGTACAGAGAATTGATTGGACACAGGAGATGCAATGAGAGGATTGGATTTTGTTCTGCTGAAAGTCTGATTTAACCCTGAGGGAATTTTCCACATTGTCCAATGACATGTCCTCTTTACTAGGGAGGGGGGGAAATCAGTTAAATTACTTCACTGGGTATCAGATGCTTAATGAACAATCAAAAAATACATATAAATAGGTGTTTATGTGCACAAATACTTACTGTATTACGGCAGCAGTCTGGGAGGAAAGTCACTCTCACCTTTAAAACGAGTTCAAATCCTTAATAATCCGAGCTACAAATTTAAGTTTAGGAAGTAATATGTACCAGCTGTTGCAGTGAACGTTATCAATTCAGGTGTGTTCTCTACAGTTTAATCTCTAATGTTATTTTTGATGAATGAAGTCCGTTTGTGAGATTAGGATTATCCCTCTAGCATGTTCTGCAGGGGAATCTATGATGCATGGTGAAGTAGAGTCAATGGTTTTCAGTTCAAGCCAAACGAGTTGAAGAATTTGCGTCAATATGTTTCTCACTCTTGAATTAGAATCGATCAGGTATCTGATTTTTGTTTGCAGTGAGTCCGCAAACAAAAGTGTTGAGTGAGTTGAATGACATCAAAGATTGTAGGGACTTTGGTGACATGGCGCTGTGGGATGGTAAATGTAATTACGGTTTTAATATCGAGTCATCTTTGAGAGATGCATGCTCGATAAATCAGGCATAATGAAGAATGACTAGGTTCAAGTTGCGGTCCATCGAGATAATAATATAATATATAATATAAGCACCAAAATATTTCTCACTCAAACGGAATAAACGGTTGCACTTTTTAAGAGCTTGAAACACTTCAAGTTCCTGTAAAACTCACAACACGATGCCATGTCGCACGAAAATCCAGCAAATACCTGTTTATGTATATATATATATATATATATATATATATATATAGAAGAGTTTAACTAGTCTGCTAACTTTTAAACACTGATTAGCACCTACGGAAAGCATAAAGGGACATACTTTTTAACGACCGCGTTTTGAAGTGAATGTTGAGCATGTCCGAGACAGAGACAGTGGGATCTTTTTAGTTTTATTACCAGTAATAAAGATTTACTTCATGAAAATGACACCTTGATTGATTGATTGATTTTTACTGTATTTATATAGCCTATAATATTTGTGGATAAACCTCGAAATTACTCTATTTCTATTTTAATAATAATCTGAAATAGCCTACATAATATACATATGTACATTTTTATATAGGCCTATTATAGTCAATATTATAGCAAGAATTTGTCAAATGTTTATATGATTGGTGGTTATCTATTTGGACCAGGATCTCCTGTAAAGCTGCTTCATGAGAAAAAAAAAATGGTAACACTTTATTTTGATAGTCCACTTTAGACATTCTACTAACAGTAAGTAACTTTGTAACTACATGTCAACTAGCAGTCATTAGAGTATTAGTAGACTGTCTGCTTAATATCTTCTAACACTTTATTTTGATGGGTCCACAACATACAACACACCGACTATGAGAAACTTTGCAAGTACATGTCAACTTATTCTACTAACCCTAAACCTACCCTACTGAGAGTTAGTAGACATGTAGTTGATAATCAATGACAATTAGTTGACATGTAGTTACAAAGTTACTTATAGTTAGTAGAATGTCTAAAGTGGACTATCAAAATAAAGTGTAACCAAAAAAATAATAATAGTTTAAAGAGATATAAAAAATAAAGCAGAATTGGTCTAAATTGAAATGGCATTCTTGCACAGACTGTGTATAGTTCCATGACATAGGCCTACAGAAATTAACTTATGAATTATAAAGATTAAAATAGCCTGTCATAACACAAGATGAAGAGGTGGGTTTCTTTTCCAAAGACTGTATTATTGTCTCTGTTGGTATCTCCACAGTCTGACATTTCCTGAGTGAGCAGTATTGACAGCTAACACATTCCCTCCAACACTGATTACATAAAGCTGTTTCCATTAATGACCTCTAGCCACACTGAACCAAGTGTTGACTATCACAATACTAAAACTATGCAGCTTGGACATTTTGGTTTACCTGATACATTTACCAAAATTTGTATTATTCAACAGAGCGCTCTGTGTGTAATGTATCCCACAATGCAATGCACTTGACCCAACCAGTGTGATAGCTAAACCAAAAACAAAATCACGCATGATTTTAAACATCTCTTTTTTTACTAATTGATCAGATTGCCAAAAGTTATGATATTATCACACTAATTTCGATAAATGCATAAGACCTATGCATTTATACCATTGCATCTTTCACTGTGCTGTTTAAACTTTCTTCTATAGTCTGTAGTATACCGTGTATATATGCTGCAGTAAGATTCTATTCCAAACATACTGTAGCCTGAGCATCATGTTTCTTTTCCCAACATGCACCTGCCCAGCATCCATAATCACTGCAGCAGCTGCATCTAAATGCTGCGTTCGCACTGCTGTGCTCCAGTTAGCTTTCTAATAGTTATCTTCTGATAGCTTTACTTGAGCCAAATGGCATCATGAAACCTGTCAACACTAAAGTCAGCGTCTGCATACCAGCGACCAGCCTTTAAACCACTCTCTTAATTCTAATAGCTCAATGGCTCGAAAGGATGTAGCACTTTTTGACCACCAGGGGGCATTGAGAGAACAGATGAAGTTTCAATTTGTGACTCTCACTGGTTCCAGTTTCTTGGGATTCAAAGTCTCTAACAACATCTTGATTTTGTTTTTAAGACACTAAATGTGAATATGGTTGAAAAAAAAAAAAATCTATTTTTTTTCCTGCCATAAATCAAAGAATGTCGTCAACAGCCAGAAAAAAAAAAAAATCAGAAGTGTTATATAACTAAGGTGAATGTGATATGAACAAAACCTCTGTAAAAAAAAAAAAAATGATAGGAAAAATACTTAAATGTCTGGTGTAATTTAATGATACTGAAGTGTAACCAATGCACAAAATATAACCTTAGTCTCGGTAATGAATAGACACAGTAATTTGTGGGTTCATAAATTGTGATTTTAATGAAAATTAGCATGAATTGCAACACAAGTGAGCAAAAGATAAATTCAGAATATTACATAAAACAATGTGTGCAAATGCATTAATCATCAAAGAACAATTTTGAGTTTTTGAATTTTTTATTTATTTTTTTTATTTTATGAAAGCAATCAGCATGCTCACCGTAAGTCAAACATGGCAGTATTACAAATGTGACTATGGTGATTTCCAAGTACAAATAAATTAGGGTGAGGTTTCATGCATCATGGTATAAAAAGGTTACTAAAGTAACCACTCACAACCCATTTTACCTCTGCAATATCCTATTTCCAAAGTGAAACAGGATACTACATGAGAATAAGAAGGGTGGACTTTGATTTTATCCATTGGGAATTTACTGAATGATGAAAAATGGGTGTTGCACACCAGATTGCAACAGAAAAATCTATGCAACTTAGCATCTGCCAAATCCATTAATGTAAATATATTTGTGCATGTAAAACTTGCTTTCAAAGCTATTGGGCACCAGAAACCACTGGTAGAGGAGCTAGACTTTTACTTTTTCGCTACTATGAGGCTGTGATAGAGGGGCTTCACAATAATCTGCAGGTAGAGCGAGCTGTCAATGAGGTACTCAGATGCTCTACGCTGCAGGTCCGCTTCCAGCAGGAAGTCTCCCGCCTCCTCCGTACTCTGGTGGAAGTTGTAGACATGACGGACCACCACCTTGCCCTGCTTCCGGGCCGAAACGATGACAGTCTTTTGAAAGCTGACGCCAGCAAAGTCCGGGCTGGAGGTGGCCGGTGTGACGATGATCCGCGGGCGCCCTCCATCGGTACGAGTGGGCTGCAGGGACCCCTGCTCTGGATAAGCGGATCGCACGCTTAGAGGAAGCCAACGGGGAGAGAAAAGAGCGTTCCAGGTCACGCGTTTGCTAGCGTCGTAGCCGCTCGGTCCGAGTTGAGTCTGAAAACTAAAGCTGCGGTCATCCCGCGTTGGGTTGTTGATGACCCACGGAGAGCCCCATGCTGGCGACAGATAGTTACGAGGCGTAAAGAGGCTGCAGTTTACGTCGAAGTACTTTGCGAGCTGGACGGGTGAGGCTGCGTGGAACTGGAAGGCTAGGAAGAGCAGATCGCGTACTGATTCGTAATACTTCAACATCACAGACGACTTCTTCTGCAGGTGGAACAAGTGTTGAGGTGATATCATGGCGTAACGTATTGCTTTGAGCGCGCTCTCGGCCGTCTCTCCTGAAGGCTGGTTCTGGTTGATCCAGGCCTCCAGAGCTTCGTACAGCTCCAGTTCACTCTGCAGAACCAGGTCTGAACGCTGCAGCAAAGTAAGCAGCAGTTCTTCGCTCACGGAGCTCCATTCGGCGCTCTGTAGAACCGACGACAGGTTCCAGGACAGGTACTGCAGGCAGTTGTTCTGCAGGGTCACATCGCCGATCTGCGTGGCGTATTGGTACCAGCTCACCACATGACCCGTGGGCGAGTCGCTGGACAGGTGCTGGGTCATGTATTGGGTGAGGCCCTGCTGGAGGTCCCACACGTGGTACTTGCTGGCGAGCTTGTGAAGAGGAATGGCCTGGCTCAGACGCACTGTTATGTCACCACAGTATAAGTACCTGCAGGGAAAGAGGTCGGGTTGGAAAAATCAACCTTACCATTAATGTTTTACCTTGGATAACTTTGATTACCCTGAAGCTTTACCTCCATCGCCTGTGTATGATAACGTAACACAACTGAATGCTACACTAAATGGTGCACTAACAGTGTTTTTCTCTCTTCATCATCAATTTATTTATCTGACAAAATGTGAGATCTAGTTGTAGGTTAAAACATGAGGATATTTGTGAACTATCACCATTGTGTCCAGTGTACTTTGATTGCAATCGTTTTATTCCTACTTTTGTCATAATATTCACTAATAAACTAAAGTATTGGAAAGTAATGTTTAAAAACTCAGATTTAATTTTCCCCCAAATGTGATTGTTAATAATCTGCAATATAAAATAAATAAATAAAAATAAAAACAACAGAATATATAAACAAAATAAAAGCATTTTGTTGAAAAGCTACAATATAAAGCAAATACAAAATTACAAAAATAGGATATATAAATAAAATAATATTGACTACTATAGTATAGTAGTGGAATGTAATGCTTAAATACTTGGTTTAAATTTCCCTCCAAATAAGATTTGTTAAATCTACAATATAAAATAGAATTAAAAAATAATTGAATAAAAAAAAAAAAAAAACAATAGAATATATAAATAACATAAAAGCATTTTGTTGAAAATCTACAATATAACATAAAAAACAAAATAAAAACAATTTAAAAATCTACAATATAAAATAAAAAATAGAAATAGGATATATAAATATAACAAATGTATTTTGTTGAAAATCTACAATATAAAATGAAAAAAAACTAATATAAAATAAATAAATAAAAAAGAATATAAAAAATGAAAAAATATCAAATAAAAAATTGTCTTTGTTGACAATCTACAATTTAAAATTAAAATATAACATTTAATCTTTTGCTCTGCTCTTCACAGTACAACTGAACAAGAGGAAGTGAATCCAACAGAATGAGATCATTACGAGGGAAAACGATTACATCATAGACTTTTTCCTAGAAACCCCAGTTGGCTGCTCCCTGTTAGTGGAGTGTTATGGTTTATTGATTATTGATTTAGGTTGATAACTGTAAGGTTGTAGGTTCAAGGGTAACGCATGATCAATCACCTCAACCCTATGTTGCTCCATTGGGGTTGTGCTTGTAATAAGTCTTCTGTAAATCACTTTCGATAAAAATGAGCTAAATGCCCAATTAGTAATAAATCACTCACCTAATGAACTTATCAAAGACAGCGGCACAGTCTGGAGTCTCTCTGAGGATCATCGCAGTGGAGTTTCTGGTCTGTAGGAGCTCATCAAACACATCGCTCTGTAGAGTCAACACCAGCGAGTGGACCTGGATGACCTTCACCTCGTCCGTGTTTAAGGTCTGAACGCGCAGGATCACGTCGCTGCCGTTTCCCTGGGTCAGCAGGGCCTCCATGCGCTGCACAAGCGCCATTGAATGGTTCAGTGTGGTAGCGCTGTTCTCCAACACCACATCTGTCTTCAACGCAGCTGCAGGACAGAAAAGGGACATTTGAGAGCAGAATGGATGAAGAAAGAGGGCTTTTTAAATATCTCACAACTTCAGAAGAGTAACAAAACATTTTTGCACATTCAAAAACAATGCATATTATGAGGAGTTTAGATGTTCTTGCATGCATTTGCACTGCATATTTTATCAGATATTGAATAATGAGCATGAGCATAATCTTTCAAATAATTGTAGCCATTCTTGCTTGTATGTTGTCTGTGTAGTTGAAACTGAAAATGTTCCTTTTTCCAAGTAATCAGACTCATATAAAATTAAGTGTTAGAGCAATTATATTGCATTTCGGCTTCCAAAAGCACTTTAAGTGTGGCTGAGAAAAGGAGGAAAAAGTCTGAATACAAAATCACAAGCAAGACCTTAATGAAAGGCTCCGACTGCCGCTCGCTGCTCTTCAAGTCATGTGACTCATTCACTCGCGCCTGACAGTTTGATCAGTTCACTCATTTGAAAGCTACTGCATTTCCTGTAAAGATGGTGACTTCACTTATAAATGCAATTGAGCTGTTTAACAGTATGTCTATATAAAGAGATACTTTTCAGACATTTAGAAGCTTTTTGTTACATAAATCATGTTTGTAATCCATATTAGATATATCATTATGCTTTTGTGCATACTATGCAACTACTGCATAGAAAATGACAAAATAAAGTCCTAATCTTTGCTCTAATCATATAAATGATGGCTTTTGGAATAAAAATGGAAAATAATAAAAACATGAGCGGAAAAATATAGAAATACATGGCTATTAAAATCTATGATCTTACCTCCTACACAAAGTGCAACACAAAGGTTGGACCACAGCATGACCACAGCAGGAATGCTTCCTCCGGAGTTCACCATCTCTCGTCCTGTATTAATGTCGTCCTTCCCTGCCTTTTTTCACTCCAGCCTCTCTCTCTGTATGTGCTGCCCAGTCTCCCTGTCCCACACTCTTTATGTAGGACGCTGGCACATCGCTGAGCATCTCTCAGCCTCATGAAGCACATTGATTGGTGGAATCCGGCTGGGCCGTTGCCATGACGACCGCTTTGATTGTGAGTTTCTCCTCTTTCAATGTTACATGATATCGATCTGTAGCACTGGGCCGTGTTTGGACTGAAGTGGGCGTCTGGAGTGGGATGCTGTCTACACATGGGGGCTATTGCTATTGCACACTGGAAGATGAATATTATTGCACGTTGTTGCACAGTGTTGAATTGCACAGAAGATATCTATTTAGTAACATCTTAAAACACAAATGTATTCACAAATTACTGATTGAGTGAATAAATACCCATTCTACGCAAGATAACCACTTGATACAAGTAAAGTGAAATAGAAAAACATGACAGGTAAATAAAACCATCTAAAAGCAAGTACTAAAATAGATGCAAATAGTTTAATAATAAAAGTACATATTTATGATATTTATTATTAATAGTACGGTTATATATTTACACACACACACACACACACATACATACATATACTGTATATATATATATATATATATATATATGTGACCCTGGACAACAAAACCAGTCTTAAGTGTCAATTTTTTGAAATTGAGATTTATACATCATCGGATCGGACAATATTTGGCCGAGATACAACTATTTGAAAATCTGGAATCTGAGGGTGCAAAAAAATCAAAATATTGAGAAAATCGCCTTTAAAGTTGTCCAAATTAAGTTCTTAGCAATGCCTATTACAAATCAAAAATTAAGTTTTGATATATTTACAGTAAGAAATTTACAAAATATCTTCATGGAGCATGATCTTTACTTAATATCCTAATGATTTTTGGCATAAAATAAAAATTGATAATTTTGACCCATACAATGTATTTTTGGCTATTGCTACAAATATACCCCAGCGACTTAAGACTGGTTTTGTGGTCCAGGGTCACATATATATACAGTGCACAGCATAAATGAGTACACCGCCTCTGAATAAATATAAAAATATGTATTTTCTTAATGATTACTAATATAATTAATGGAAAGATGGCAAAATTGAAATGTATTAAACATACTTAATAAAAACAACAAAATATATGCCAATATTTTCTGTCAGATAAGTAAATTAGCCAATTTTGTTTAAATGAAGGATTGCAGAAATGAGTACACCCTAGATTTAATTCAGCAAATGTATAATATTGTAGTACTTAGTATGTCCTCCAGAACTTTAAGTATACTGCTCTGACTCTTCTTGGCACTGAGTGTACAAGTACATGACAAATTTTCACATCTGTCCTGTTTAACTCCTGGAGGACGACCTCCTTGAATGCTCTGGTCTTTAATGGGGATTTTTGCTCAGCTCGTCTCTACAGAATCCCCCACAGTTGCTCAAGAGCGTAAAGATTGGGTGAAATACATGTCCACTGAAGGATTTTCATCTTGGAAGAATGAATATCTTCATTGTCATGCTGAAAAAAATGCCCAATAATGCAGGGAATGAGGGGAGGGTAGCATGTTGTTTCAAGTTTTTGTATTCACACAGTTGTGTGTGAGTTCATGACAGCGTTGATAAAGCACAACTCCCTCACACCTTCAGCACTGATTCATCCCTATAAGAGCTTTACTACCACTGAACGTCACTGTGGGTACCAAGCACTTCTCACTGTACTCCTCCTCTAGCAACACCACAACATTTTGGATACTTTTGGATCCTAAATGATTGACTTGGGTCTCTTGAGACCAGAGTATGGATTCCCAAAAGTCTCTATTTTGTTAATATGGGCCTTGGAAGAAGTTAAATGAGTTTATTTTGCTTTGGCTAATTCTAGTGGTGACAATAACCATACATGTCATTTCTGCAGGCTGCGTCATACCCTGTGAGAACAGAGTGTTATTTCTCCTGCTCTTTTTCTAGCAAAAATTCACTCATCACTAAATGAAAACTTAAAGCGAAGACCTGATTATTTCAGGAGCCTTGACACAAGTCCATTGTTTTTGAATGTCGGTGCTACTTCTGCTATATTTTCACACTTAAAACAATAATTTGGTATTCCTCTTGTACCATTGTCCTTTTTTATGCTAAGAAATAAGTCACCTGGCAGTTCTCTCCCAAGTGGTTCCACTGCTGCCAGCATTAAGTCTGAGTATGATTCAGTGGGCTATATAACACTTTTAATTGTCAGGAAATTACTTGTCTTTAAAAGTTTTGGTTCAATATACTTACCTGTTGATCAAAAATAGCCTGAAACCTATACACATTTATTTATTTATTTTATTTAGTAACTTTCAGGAGGGTGTACTCATTTTTGCAACACAACATGTCATCACTTTGATAATAAAATCTTATTTTGCTGAATAATTTTGACATTCTTCTTTGGTAATTGATCAAGCTGGCTTGTTGGAACAGTATATCTCCAAAGAACCCAAACACGTCATTTAAGTAAAGAGTAATTGCTGAATTTGTTACGTTTTAGAGGGGGTGTACTCATTTATGCTGTGCACATACAAATATATATATATATATATATATAAAAAGTAAGTCTATGGAATTTTTACTTATTTTTTCATTTTATCATCCTCCAATTGACAATCGATGATCAACCGCTTTACAAAAGTAATATCATATATAATTTCATTGCACAAAAAGTGCAGGATGAGAATAAGATACCTAAATTCATATTGTAATACCTTACTTTTTAAAACGTAAATATTTAGAATTGTCATTCTGAATATTACAGGACAAAATACATGTGAACTCACTGTGCATTATAAAAAAGTGTGAACATTTATTTTTTGCCTTTTACACAGTCCTGCTACATCCACTTGTAAATATTTAATCACAAAATCCATCAATATGGTATTGTTGACCAGCAGATGTAGCAAAAATGTATAGAAAAATTAATTATACATTGAGATATAATACAATACTATATAATACAAACAGCAGAGCATCATGTGGAGGTCATGGCAGCCCTGTCCTGCTCATGTTTGTCTCTCTGCTTCTTCTTCATCTGTCTGTACAGCTGCACCACTCTCCCCCGCTCTTCCTCCATCATCCTCTTCCTCGCCATAGAGGGTTTGTTGACCGACATAGGACTGTGACCCAGGAGGGAGGTCAGGAGAAGACCTTTGGTTGCCCCCTGGAGGAAAGATCAGGATGATAATAATGAAAAAACAGCATTAATTAGCATCTCAAAAAGGAGTAGAGGCACATAAACAAGTTACCTGGGGTTTGACTATGGCTTTCTTTGGTTTAACACTCAGTGTTGGAGGCGCCATGGCGACCTCTCCAAACGGTACCTCATCTAAGAGAAACGGAAATGATGGAATATGAATATGTTTTGTGATCTGAAGTTTAATTTTTACAGGGTAAAGCTCACAAAAGTAATGCATGCCTTTAAACATCTCCTCCTCGTCACGTTCCTCTTGCTGGTTTAGCTTCTTTTTCTGTTGCAGAAGTTTCCCTTTATGAAGCCTAAAACAATGACAAAGACACTTTAGCACACTAATGCAGCGTTAGAAATTAATACAGTCTTTATTTATAGAAAAACGTGCATAATTGCTGCGTGCATTTGTCCTGAAATGGATTACTCAAACATTGATAGGCTTAACTGATTAAATGACAACAAATAATTTGATTAGCTATGAATCATGAACATTAATGCATATCAAACCAGTGTTGTTTTTGTATCATTGATGTATTCTTATAGTTTGGTTATTATTTTGAATCAGATTTTATTTTTATATTTTGGTTAAATATTTAGAAATTTTGTTGTATGTTTTTATCATTATTATTTTTATTCTTGTTTTTTAGTTTTAATGTTTGTTTTTTCTTTAGTTTTTGTATATATACATACTTTTTTCTTTTTTTCTTTTTTTAAAGCAGACATTTTGCTTTGGCCTCTGGCTGACATAAAAAAAAATATGTATATATAAAAAAAAAAAAAAACAACATTTAAATAACTTATTTCAAGAATTTTTTTTTTAATGGTTTAGTATTAGTTAACGACAATAACCCTGTGTTGAACTAACCTATTTTTCTTTTTAGATTTCTTTTCCTGCGTCTCCTCTTCTTTCTTTGGCTTGACCTCTGGATGTCGCTCTACCTGATTGTTTGTGAGGAAGAGGACGTGCTCACTCTCTTCGGTCATGCGCTGCACATAAGCCCTCTCTGACTCCTGTCGCCCTCTGCGGAAGTGTGGGATAGGAATATCTCCTGAGAGCATCTTTGGCTTGGAGGCTAAAATAAGAAACATATATGAACATACAGCAAGATGTCCCCTCCTCCACTGTCCTTGCCACTGGCCGTGTCATTGTGCAGTTTTTGTGGGTCACTAGCTTGTCTGCAGACAAAACCCAGACAGCATGCAGCCCACGTGATGCACCTCAATTTTTATTAACTAACTGCATGTAATTGTTTTAACAGAATCCCAGTATGACTACACTCCCCTCAATAATAAATGGTAACAATAATGTGTGTTGACAAAAATAAATATCTTATGAGTGTGAAAGGTCAGATCATGTTAAGCCACTGCTTCAAAAAAATCACTACTGGCTCTCCAGGCATAATGACAATAATTAATATTGAAATAATATCGTTAACACTTTCATTATCAATAACACCATTACCACTGTTCAAAGATGTAATAACTATTTTACTAAGTACTATAGAGACTTTTTTTAATTTACTTCTTTTTTTAATTTACTTCTTTTTTTATTCAAAATTAACTTTTATAAGTGAACTTCAGGAATTAGAATATTAAAAAATCATTAATATTAAAAATCATTTTTCATGCAAGTATATGGATCTGCTTTTATTGTGCAGTGCAAACCACAACACTTATATCTCACCCTTACATTTAACATAATTTTAATCAATTGTGTAAGACTGGCAGCACCTTTTTTCCTCTTTTGGGAGCCCTGTTTCATCCTCTCTTGACTCTTCATGATTTCACGCAATCGATGAGGAATCTGCTGGAGGTGATCATCTGATGCAGGGTTCGCATTTTTCTTTAACTTCTTTTTACTACTAAAAGACAATAAACTTTACAATTAAATATCAACCTCAATCAATTTAGTAAACAAAAGCAATGTTTTCTAAATAGTGCAACTGTGAAGGAACAAAATGGTTTTCCACAAGGATGCACAGATAAAAATGTATTAACTATAAACTTTTCTGTAAATGAATAAGAAAAACTACAATTGATTTCTTTAAAAAATAGAATAAAGTATAAATAACATATAGATTCAGAACTATTCAATAGTCCCACAACCAAAATACATTTCCATGACTTTTAGTCATTTATGTCTATGAATACACTGAAGGTGGCATTTTCAGGTTCCTGTGCACTGACTTTACCATTTTTGTCAAGCCATACGACGTATATGGTTATAATAATTCTAGATTCTGCTCGTTAGTTTCCCTCATTTTATTAATGTTTACCACTTGACATGATTTCCAGACATTCCAGATTATTGGGCATTCCAGATTTCCGAAACACCGTTATTGAAGACGTTTTAAGCCACTGATTACCTGAAATGTTTCTCGTTCTTCTGTTGTTTCATTTGTTTTTCTGTTTTCATTGTGTACTTTTAAATAAGCAGCGTTTCCCCCAGTTGACTGTAAACGCGTGTGGTGTACTGCGTCTCCTGCTCGTCTTCTTCTACGCTGCGGAGATCAGCAGCGCAGCAGCGCGTTACCGCCACTCTCTGGTGATGAATGAACGCGCACCGTCTTCTTCTTCGTTGGAGTTTTACGGCAGTTGGCATCCATAGTGTTGCATTACTACCATCTGCTGTCTCGCTTTGACTTACTATACCTTAATTAAATTCGTCCTTCCAGTCCAGTCCTCCTTAGAAAATTAAACAAATATCTCCGTCCTTGGTCATTATTTCCGTATGTTACTATATTTTTAACATTATACTCTACTATACCTATTTCCCATAGGCCTAGCTGATTCTTGAACTCTTGCCTTTCTTGTATATATTTCTTACATGCTATAAAGATGCGCTTAATTGTTTCCTCCTCCTGACATTCATCACATAGTCCTACCGGATGTTTTCCTGTAACACGAAGAGTTTTGTTTAGCTTGCAATGTCCAATCCTCAGTCTATTTATTATAACTTGTTCCTTCCTTTTATTTCCCTTTTTAATTTCCATACCTATCATATTTTGTATCGTGTACAGATGTCTCCCTTTGATTTCATTATCCCACTGCATGCAGCTGCCATTTTTGCATTATCTTTTTCCACACTAAACTCTTCCCTTCTTTTTTTGATCATTTAATTTTGATGTAAACGTGTCCTCTTTTTTTTGTTGCTTCTTTTGCCAGTCTGTCTACTTTCTCATTTCCCTGGATGCCCACATGCGCCGGTGTCCTGACGTTCCTACCAGGGCTTACTACGCATGCGCAAATCAATATTGCGTCTTTTTTCTCATGCTGAACAACAATATTTAATGTATCTGCATTACTGTATGGGTAGGTTTAGGGTTGGGGTAAGTGTAGACATTAATAAAACACAATCTAAAAGGTAGAAAAAAAATATTTATTGTTGGTTTCCGGTAGCTGTATCCCTTCTAGCCACAACCGCGAATAACACATAATTACTGTATTTGCATTACTGTAAGGGTAGGTTTAGGGTTGTGGCAGGTGTTGACATTAATCAAAATTTGACAAGTAGCATTTTTCGTTGTCGAATTGCACTGTTTTAATGGGAGGTAGCACAAATCGACAGAACACCGGCACCCACATGTATGTGATATTTTTCCCTTGCCTGCTTATTCTTGAGTTTGTAAATAAAATCTCATAAAGTAATTCCTGATGGTTTCTAGTTATACAGACTTATACTCATGAGGGCAGATACAGAATCACTATTACAACGTTTGTTCAATCCATTCTAATGCTATTAATATAGCATATAACTCGACTGTATACACACTTAAGCTGTCAGATGTTCTTTTGTTTACTCCCACATGATGTCTAGGGATATACAGCAGATCCCGTTGCCTCTGTTTGTAAATCCTTTGATCCATCTGTAAAAATTTGAATACTATCTTTGTACTTATTATAATATTCACTGACTATATCTGTAATCCCACTGCTGCCTTTTATTATTAGCAGCTCTGTCCAACTCGCACCGTCAGCGCGGGCTCTGAGGTAAATCATTTTTTCCGATTTAGTCCGGTCAAAAACACATATTTTATGGCTTTTTTTTTTTTTTTTTGGTGAGTTTCTTCTCGGTGCCCATTTCTTGCTTGTGATTTAAGAGAGAGAGAAAAAAGTGAGTAGTTAACTTATTTCTGTCATTTATTTCCTCCAACGTTGCCATAATATGGCGATTCCCGCCAATATTATTTACCTCTCAAGAAGACCACATGTCAGGTCATCACCTTAAACTAATAAATATTTTGCTTAATTATTTACAATAGGCTTGTTCGAGATGAACTTCACTGGTCTGCCACCGGCTGGCGAGAGCAGCCTCTTGCAGTCGGGGCGGAATTAAAAGCGGAGACTTGAAGTCCACACTTTCTGCTCCCGGTAGTGATGCTCGCGCGGTGTTTCCATGCTCTTATCACAGATAAAGTGAATTAAATGTAATATCTGTCAAATACACAGAAATTTTTTTATGAGCAACAGAAACACATTTTATATACTGCTTAATACAGCGCGCCATCTGTATTCATGAACTTTATTCATGAATAAAGTTCAACATAAACATACTATTTAAATACCAATAAAGTGAGGGCATGCTTTTATCAGTGTTTTTGATAAAAATTACTCAAGATAGCAGTGCGACTACACTTAAAATGCTTTTGTTATAAAAACACAGATTTGTGAGCATTATTGAAATTGAATTGTTATAAACACGCAACACCTCGTGCTTGTCATCACAGAATCTGACCAATGAGCAGGGGCGGACTTAACCAATAAGAACAGCAGCAAGTTGACTAATTACTGGTTGTGAAGGGATAAATAAACTAAAAACTAGAGCGAGCGAGCAAAATAGGGGTTAAGCATAAAAGGACACATAGTTATTGTATGGGGGCCCCATACCTGGAATTTGTTTAGGGCCCCCAAATCGCTAAGTCCGCCCCTGCCAATGAGGATAAAGTCGATTTTGAGCAACTGACCAAAGAGCCTGACCAAAGAGCCTGACCTCGGCGGCTGGTCTCGTTTTGCTCATTTTGGGAGAGACCCCCCCCACATGATGTAAAGCGCTTTGGGTGTATTGCAATACACAATAAAGCGCTATATAAATGCTTCATTCATTCATTCATTCATTCATAAATAGGGGTTGTAACGGGTGGAAGAATCACACGACAAGGTGAGATCAATAAAGGCCCCGAAGGGTGTGAACTGTCGTGCCGTAGTGCTCAAGTAACGTGTCTTGGTGCTCCAGGATCGGTGTCTTTCCGTGCTCCAAGTGCGTGATGGCTCAGTGTCCGTGTGCGTCGGGTGCTTCGGGCTGGCCGGTTACACGCTGCTCTCTGGCGGAGAAGGAGAGGAAAGTTAGCGATACTGCAACTGGAGTCATCTCTCACCCATCTGCGCCTCTTGGCGTTTTATATAGGCGTCGGGTAACGAGGTTCAGGTGTGGCCGGCCAGCCCGCGTTGATGGCGTGCAGGTGAATCTCCTCCGTTTCCAGGGCGACGCTGATGAGGTCCCGGGACACGCGTCACACTCCCCCCCCCCCTAAGCGTCATCCTGTTCCTGCAGTCGAAAGGGGAAACTGGGGGTGGGTGGGGAGAGAAACCTGACAGACCTGCGAAAGCTGACCAGATCCTTGAGAGTCCATTGGCGTTAGCGTTGGCCGTCCCCGCCCGGTGTTTTACGACGAAGTGGAAGTCCTGGAGCGTCAGGAACCAGCGGGTGACCCTCGCGTTAGTGTCCTTGGCCCGCGCCATCCACTGCAGGGGGGCATGGTCGGTGAACAACATGAATTTCCTGCCGAGGAGGTAATACCTGAGCTCCAGGACTGCCCACTTGACGGCCAACGCTTCCTTCTCCACGGCGGCGTAACGTTGTTCCGTGGGGGTCAGCTTTCGGCTGATGTAGATCACCGGGTGTTCCTCACCGTCCTGTACCTGGGAGAGGACGGCTCCCAACCCGGTGTCGGAGGCGTCCGTTTGCAGCAGGAAGGGGCAGTTGAAGTCTGGGGCTCGTAGCACCGGCTCCGTGGTGAGAGCCTCCTTCACCCTCTGGAACGCGTTGGCCTCGGCGGGTCCCCAGGAAACCTTCTCCGGCTGCCCCTTCCTGGTCAGGTCTGTCAGGGGAGCGGCTAAGGAGGAGAAGTTAGGGATAAAACATCGATAGTACCCCGCCAATCCCAAAAAGGCACGCACCTGGGTTTTAGAGGTGGGCCGTGGGGCTGAGAGGATAGCTGCCACCTTATTCTCCTGAGGTTTTATGAGTCCTCGGCCCACCCGGAAACCCAGATACTTCGCTTCGTCGAGGGCCAGGTGACATTTCCGGGGATTGGCGGTCAGTCCGGCCCTGCGCAGCTCGACGAGCACCCTCCGCAGCCGCTCCAAATGGTCCTCCCAGGTCTCCGAATGAATGACGACGTCGTCCAAGTAGGCCGCGGCGTAGGGCTGGTGGGGCCTCAGCAGGATGTCCATTAGTCGCTGGAAGGTGGCAGGAGCCCCATGTAAGCCGAAGGGGAGAACCAGATATTGCCAGTGCCCACTGGGGGTGGAGAAGGCGGTCTTCGGCTTCACTTCACTTCGATAGGGGCACTTGCCAATAGCCCTTCGTGAGGTCCAGCATGGATATGTATCGGGCTCTCCCCACCCGATCCAGCAGCTCATCTACCCGCGGCATGGGGTATCCGTCGAATTCGGAGACCTCGTTCAAGCGGCGGAAGTCATTACAAAAGCGGAGGGTGCCGTCGGGTTTTGGGACCATGACGATGGGGCTGGACCATGGGCTGCGCGAGGGCTCTATTACCCCTAACTTCAGCATCTCCTGCACTTCCTCTTCGATGGCATGTCGCTGAGCCTCCGGCACTCGGTAGGGCCGCTGCCGAACGATGGTTCCTGGTGGTGTACGGACGTCATGTTGAAGGACATGGGTCCGCCCGGGGAGTGGGGAGAACACGTCGGAGAATTGACCGACCAGGTGTTGCAACTCGTTATTCTGGGCAGCCGAGAGGTGGGGGTTGACATCTACAACCACGGGACTGGAGGTGGCCAGGGCGGCTAACTGGGTCCTAGTCCCGACCCACCGTTTCAGGAGGTTTATGTGGTAGATTTGATCTTCCCTTTGTCTTCCGGGCTGGCGCACCCGGTAGGTGACGGGCCCCACTTTTTCCGTCACCGTATAGGGCCCCTGCCACGTCGCCAGGAACTTACAGGCCGCCGTTGGGACTAGGACCAGGACGAGGTCTCCAGGCTGGAATTCCCGTGGTTGGGCTGCCCGGTCATAGTGGCGTTGTTGGGCCTGTTGCGCTCTCGTGAGGTGTTCCCGAACCAGGGGCATGACTCTGTCGATCCTTTCCCTCATTTCCAGGACGTGTTCGATGGTGGACCGATGGGCGGCCGGCTGTTGCTCCCAGGCTTCCTTGGCGACGTCGAGTAGTCCGCGGGGCTGGCGTCCGAACAGGAGCTCGAAAAGGACATAGGGGAGCATCCGCTTCAAGGTCTGATTGAATCACTCGACCAGCCCATCGGTCTGTGGGTGATATACGGAGGTGCGAAGTTGTTTTACTTGCAGGAGGCGACAGAGGTCTGCCATGGTCCGGGACATGAACGGGGTACCTTGGTCGGTCAATATCTCCACGGGATGCCGACTCGGCTACACAGTAGGAACAATTCCTGGGCAACGGCCTTTGAGGTGGCTTTCCGCAGGGGGATGGCTTCGGGGTAGCGAGTGGCATAATCCACGATGACCAAAATGTGTTCGTGACCCTGGGCGGACTTCGGCAGCGGCCCAACGAGATCCATGCCTATCCGCCTGAAGGGTACCTCGATGATAGGTAAGGGAATCAGCGGGCTGGGGGGAGGGGTGCTGGGTGAGGTCCGCTGGCACGTGGGGCAGGTGCGGCAGAAACGCTTCACGTCCGCATCCAAGCCGGGCCAGTGGAAGCGGTCGCGGATCCTCTGGATGGTATTGTGGGCTCCTAGGTGGCCGGCCATTGGATGGGAATGTGCGAGCTCCATCACCGTTTCCGTCTTGGATCGTGGCACAACCAGCAGCTGTTTTTCCTCCCCCCTGCGCGGAGCGACACAGTAGAGCAGGCCATTCTGAACGATGAAGTGGGGGACCGGGTGTGGAGGTGGTTGGATTTCCTTCCCTTCGGTCACCCTCACTTGTGTCCAGCAGTGTTTCAGCCGATCGTCCCCGAGTTGTTCCTTGGCGAAAGCCCCGCCTCCCCTAACCTGCTGAAACGCATCATAAAAGAGGTTAGACGTTTGGGAGGGGGACTCACCGTCTCTGGGGCTGTCCGAGGCCAGCAGGGCGGGGCGTCGTCAGGGACGTCGGCTGTACCTCCGGGTTCGGCGGCTCCCGACCGGGCTGGCAGGTTGGGCGGCAACGGCGAGCAGGCGGTCAAAGCCCGGCCAGTTTCTCCCCAGAAGTACAGGGACGGGGAGGTCCTTCATCAAGCCCACTTCTACGGGCCAAGAGCCAGGAGCGGCGGTGATGGTAACCCGGCGAGTGGGGACTTGGCGCGTGTCGCCGTGTTCGCACGTGATGGAAAGGACGGCCTTGGATCCTTGGATCGGCGGCTTGGGCGCGGGCTGGCAAGCGGCTGGAGTATTCCCACTCGTGCACCAGCTGGGCGGCCGCGATGGGAGAGAGACCCACTCGGGACAGGATTTCCTTCTTGAGGACTTCATAGGAGTCCCTCAGCTCCGGCAGCATCGAGAAGTAGGCTCGTTGGGGCTCGCCCGTTAACAGCAGTGCCAGCGCGCGCACCCACTCGTCCCGTGGCCAGCCCTCCTAACTTGCTGTTGTTTCGAACATTAGCAGGAAACTCTCTACGTCATCGTGGACCGTCATCTTCGGTAGCAGGGTTGACGCTTGGACGCGGGGGTCGGGCAGCGGAACCCGGTGGGCGGAGGCGGTCCGGAGGGCGGCGATTTCCCGCTCCACCTCTCCTTGTCGGGCAGCCATGTGTTCGACGATCTGCTGTTGTCGTATGCTCACTTCGGTCAGGTGTTTTAGCAGTTCCTCCATGGCTGGGGAGGCGACGCCACCTGAGGGCCAGACAAAAAGAGAGAAGTGTAAATTAAGAAAAAAAACGTGCTTGTCGGTGATTCTTCCGGGATTATGCCCGCATTCTCCACCAGTGTAACGGGTGGAAGAATCACACGACAAGGTGAGATCAATAAAGGCCCCGAAGGGTGCATTTATTGTGTGAACTGTTGTGCCGTAGTGCTCAAGTGACGTGTCTTCGTGCTCAAGTGACGTGTCTTCGTGCTCCAGGATCGGTGTCTTTCCGTGCTCCAAGTGCGTGATGGCTCGGTGTCCGTGTGCGTCGGGTGCTTCGGGCTGGCCGGTTACATGCTGCTCTCTGGCGGGAGAAGGAGAGGAAAGTTAGCGATACTGCAACTGGAGTCATCTCTCACCCATCTGCGCCTCTTGGCGTTTTATATAGGCGTCGGGTAACGAGGTTCAGGTGTGGCCGGCCAGCCCGCGTTGATGGCGTGCAGGTGAATCTCCTCCGTTTCCAGGGCGACGCTGATGAGGTCCTGGGACACGCGTCACAGGGTTTAAATCGGATGGTTCTTCATCATACGATACGATATCGATTCTCAGACCCAGCGATACGATATTTTCCGATACCTCAAAAAATTCTACGAAAACAGCAGGGTTAAGATTCAATTCAGGAGTATATCGATCGATATATTGATATTATGGTATTATATACCTATTTTAAATAACCATCTACATTTTTATTAACTCACAAATGCAACCAAAATATATAACATGAAAATTTATCTGAAATTTTCACATCCTGTACCTCAATTGGGACATTCACAACAAAAAATTAGGCCTACACTTTTTTTTTTTTCTTTTTTTTTTAAATAATAAAGAAAATAAACAATTGGAAAAACAATTCTGGCTGCTACTATGGGCTCAGTGCTAAAAATCTTTTCTACAGATAACCAAATTACAAGCAATAGCAGAAAATAAATACAATAAAACGAAGTACACAAGTTCAATAAACAGTGCTTTTCAGGTTTTTCAGCTCAGTCTAAAAGAAATTACGCTACACAAATGTAATAATCAAATGTAAAATAACTGCATAGTCTTCACTGTATAAATTAAATATAGATTAATCATTTTTGATGTTACAAAGGTTATTTAGTCAGGAGCAGTGAGCACTTGTATTTTTCTTTGACAGCAATAGATTTATTATTAGTTTGCTTTCACTTTAAGAACGAAAGCACGGATTTAATATACTCTACTGATACACATGCGTTTTCTTTCTCAACTGTTTATGTTAAGACATCTGCCTAACTGACTGTGTTTACTATAGGATATTCGCCAAAACGGGCATTTTGATGTAATTTTGTCTGTATTTATTCATCCATGCACAAAAAAGCGGAAGAGAGCTCAGTTTAGTATTTGCGCGGTGTAGACGTGGCTATCTGTGTGCGTGCGCTTCAGATGTGTGCGCAGAAAACTTCTCACACAAGCGCTCGACTGTTCCGCAAACAATCCCAAGAATCTTTTAAGCTCACCTTGTGCCTTCGGGCAGTCCTCATATCGAGTCCTGAAACGTGAGTTTGAACGAGAACGCACGCGTTGGTGGTAATGCATAGGCGGACATTATGTGAAAATGTGGACAGTGCCAAAATAAAGGTGCCTATTTATACTACAGATATCAGTACTTTACGTGTGGCATCAATGCATCGTATCGTCACACATTGTATCGATGTATCGATCCATATCGATGAATCGTTACACCCCTAGTTCCAAACAGGATATATTGCCCTCCAAAGGGCACTTCGGAGTGAAAACAAACATGGCCGCCATATTGAAGTGTCATTCCAAACCGAAGTGCTCAAAATTGGCCACTTCAAAGGGCCCTTCAAAGGATTTCAAAGGGTACAACTGAAGGACACTTCGGGCTCCCATGATCCTTTGCACAAATGTTTTGCATGATGACGGCACCTCCGTGTGGGCACGGGATGATGACACAGAAGGGCACTTCAAGAAACAGTTGTTTGGTCCCCTACACCCTTCAACCCTTCAAAGCTCTCACTCCAGAGGGTAAACACTTTGAAGGGATTAGAGCATATGAGGTCTTCCGAATGGAACGCAGGGGTGATCGTAAGGCGGCTGCAGCGCCGATCAAAGGACAGATATTCTAACCAGAATGCATTGCTTTTGTCAGGCGGCAGCTGATCTTTGTGGCGCCGCATGAAGTCGAACAAGCCTATTGTGTTATAATTAAGATAAATGTAACTGTTTCATGACCACAAAACCAGATTCAGTCACGTGTAAATCAACAGGCTAAATAAAATCACAGATGTCCTGTGTTAATAGTAATTGTAACTCTAATGTCGTTGGGGAAAAACCAATATAATTTTAATAGTGCTTTACTTCCTGTTCCTGACTTTGTTGACCTATCTTTCTGGACTTGTCTGAATTGAATATTTCCTCTTTCCTTTATTTCTGCTGTTGGATCAAACATTTTCTTTGTCTCTAACATTTTAATCAGGAGCAACTACCACACCTTTCCTTCTGTAGTGCATCCACATTTGTTATAAAAATTTGTTCTGAACATATGATTTCAGAATCATGAGGTGCTATATCTTGGTGAAGTTCGATGTGCTATGAACGTATGACCAACTAAGCTGACAAAAGTTTGGAATGCACAATATAATTAAGTGTCATCTGGGAAAAAATTGTTAAATGTCAATTTCTTCTTTCATATAGGCTTTATCCCATTTCTGAAACTTTTACCTAACTCTGAGAGTTTTCTTTAGAGTTTAAATATAGGTGTAAAACACAAAGTCTGAATGTTTGTTTGCAATTCTAAATATTTCATATGAGACCAAGTGTTTTCCAGGCAATGCTATACGAGGGAGAATAAAAGCTGCATTTTGCAAAGGTGTATCACCACAAAATTGGTTTAATAATCTGGGTTCCACTCTTACCATTACATTAGTTTTATTTTCCAAAGCCTATACACTCAGAACTCAGGCTCATTCAAACAGCCTCTCAAAACCAGCTGACTAAACCTTTCCATGAGCCGGGGACACCCGGATGACCCTCTGTCTCCACCTGAGGGAACAACATGCTCTTTGAGTCCAGAAAGCGGACAGACGGATTGTTGATGCATTCAGAATGGCCTGACTCACCGTTTCCTGAGAAAGCTCCACTCCCAGGTATACCCACAGTGACCTGCCTGCATAGCAGCCTCTTTGTGACCTGTTTACATGCTTATTCCTCAAATATACTGTATTTTTAATTGCAAAGCACTGATTTCCTGGATTTTTTTTTTCAGTGCTGAACTGGCTGTCATTCAGAGAAGGTCACGTCTTGGTGGTCAGTTGGCGCCATGTACAGCTGAGAAGAAACAAAGGCTTTCAACAACACGTGAAGAGACCTAAATAGGAATTATCCTATGCTTTCTGTCAAAATAATTTGTGACATAACTCGGGGGGCACATTCCAGGAAGGGTCACCCAGCTTGTTGGGAAGCACCAGTGAGGAAGGGGAAACAAACACCATAAGGGGTCATCCAGTTTCACCCAAGCTAATCCAAGTTTGGCATGGGTTTTTTCGACTGGCGGAGCACTTGTAAGAGTGATATGTCTGGGTGTTGGTGTATTTAGACATACTGGTGGATGATTTTAACCATTAGCTCAGAGCTTACATTCAGAATGTATATTATGTGACTAACATTGTTGTCTATATCTACAGAGAGCTGCTGAGGAACCCCTGAAGATTCTTCCACCAAACTGAACATTTTCTGAAGTGGACAACTGTGATGATCCGATCACCTGGCTGTGTTTAAGAGGTCTATTGAGGAGCAAAGTTCTGGAGAAAGATGCTTCATCACATTTCCTGTCTCAACTTAATCTTAATCTCTATTCTTTTGGGACAGCATTGAGTCATGGACAGAAAAGTACACGCAAAGCAACTTGCAGTTGGTATTGACAGAATGAGTCAGTAAGTTAAAAAAACAAGAGCACCGGAGGTAGTTTTGTCTAAAAACTTACATTTGAAAATTCCACCTCGCTGAACAATCTTAACTCATAAAGAAGTGTTAGATGTTTACTGCCAGCTCAGCGTCTCCATTGGTAGTCACAGTGGTGCTCTGGAAATGAATCTTTGGGAACAAGAAGATAGAATCTAGCATGAGTCACGCACAGAACAAACTCATCAGTCCACAATTTGCATGAGTCTAGTTTTTAAGAGACGAGCAAGGAAAAGATGTTTTGAGAGCTACTACAGATATTTAGCACACATGTGAAAGTATAAAAAAACATAAAACAAATAAATGTATTTTGCAATTCAGATTGGGGCGTCTAGTGCAGAAATCGCACACTTCACCTTTAACTTCTGAAGGACCTCGGGTCCTTTCTCAGTTTGGATATCCACAGGAATGCTTTAACCGAGTCAGTTTCGTTTGCTGCGCAAATAATAAATATCCCCCAATGCCAGAAGCTTCATTTAAATGGATTCCTTATCACTGCGGTGGCTGCCTTTCAGAAAATTATTTTATTTCTAAAATAGTCTTGAGCTAATATTTACAGATGCTAAAGAAGGCACTTGTGGTGAAAGAGAGCACAAGATGAGCCCTAGCTCTGAATTAAGCTTCCAGATACCACACAGCTCCAAAACGGATGAAACTGGCCACTGACGCAAATCCTGAGAGACAGTGTGCAATCCAAGACACCGCCACATATTTCCCTCCTCTGTGTGTCTCTGTCTTGTATTTTTTTATGTCTCTGTTAACAGGACTTCTCAGAAGTGAATGCAATGTGTCATTATGTTACATTACAGGTTCTTTAAATAGAGTCATCATGCATCTTTGTTTGCAAGTGAATGGATACAGTGGCAATAAAAAGATTTTGGACACTAAAGATGGAATTTAAAATGTATAAATGTCTTTGCATTATATAACAAAATATTAAAACAAGGGGTTATAGCAAAAACACTTTCTGGTGAAAACATTTCACAAAATGAAGTTTGTTGGGTTTCAAACTATGAAGAAATCAGCAGATATGTATATTTTTGTTCAAAATACAGACAAAAAGACACTTTCTGCTTGTCAGAGTTTGTGAAACATGTTCATGTGTTACAGTAATATATTGACACCTGTGTGAAATTAAGGGGAACTGATATATAACTGATATAAAAAAAAAAAAGACAAACAAGACCAGTTGGTTAGAAATGTTTGAAAAAGTGACTCAGAAAGTGAAGTCAGTTCTGAGATAAACTCTAGCATCATTTGTTTGCATATGTAACTTGGTATGAAAGTCTGTGTCTAGTGCAGTGAAATTGAGACATTTTTAAACGTGACTGACTGGTAAGTGTCCAAGAGTCTCCAAATACTTTTTTGAGGCCACTGTACATGCGGCTAATTTACATGTGTACATGTCTGTAGTTTTTAATTCCAAGAGGAAGTGATGATTATCAGACATAGGAGGCTGGCACTGCCATTGATTAATCATCTTGCTATAAAGGTAATACCTTCACCACTTCATTATTCAGTATACTCATGGGCACCAGGGAGGTTATTGGCAATAAATAGTTGTTGTCACTGTGTGAGGTCTTAGGGAAATGATACCTCTGTGTGTGTCCTCTCACAGTTACATGCACATCATATTCACATTCCAGGTTTCATACAGACTATGCAGAGGCGCTGGAGCCAGGATGTCTTGACCAGAGTCTCATGTCCACTGTCCAGTGTCCACTGTTCCTGTCTAGGACAGGCCAAAGCCAACCACAGAGAGAGAGAGAAAAAATGTATATCAGCAGAATGAAAGATGCAATGAAAGTGGGAGGATTTACACAACATCACCATAGAATCACAGGGAAAATTACACACTTTAACTTCAAGTGTGTAATTTCCGTGCTACTAGCAGCACTAAACAGAATTGCAAAAATAATGACTGTTTTGAAACAGTTTGTCTGCCCCTCAGATTGCCTGGAAAATACCTGTGCCTTTGTATTGTTTGGTGTTAAAGTGATGTTTAAAAGGGTGCAAAATAGAGTCACTTGCTCATTTGTGATTTTACCTCTTGGCAACCTTTATATACTCAATGTTCCCATAATCTGTCAGCAGCAGGAAGGGGTTTTGAGCTTCACCTTCACCCGTGGGCCGTGTACACTCTTTCAATGCACCCTTCACGGTGAGCACTGCCCAATTCCCCACCTCGCAATTATGGTCTGTAGGAACAAGCTTCTTAAAATGTAATGTGGCCAGGTCACCAGGTCAGATACTGCATGGCAGTCTCTTAAGTGTCAATTTCCACAATTAATTGATACAATTTGGAGTAGATTCTGGTTTAAAATACCTGTTCAGACATCAGTTTTCAATACTTAGTGTGTGGATTTACCTCAGCATGCAAGAAATTCACTTGTAGACCATGATGTGAACAGCCTGAAATGGCCAGTTCAAACTCTCCTACATAACACTTAAGGGACAGTGAGACAGACGACTTTGTCCCTACAAAGTGCTGTGCCAGATAGTGAATTAGTGGAACATTTCCATGGGCAAATTGGACATAATTGAGAGGATTTTTGTCTTACAAAATGCTTTCTTTAATGACATCTAGATACTACTTTTACCTCTGGGCTCTCTACCGTGGTACGCAATTCCTGTACAATTTTCTAGATACAATGGACTCCACTAACAAATTTTACACAGCTTCCAACAAATGAAAGGATTATTGGTAATTGGCCTTGGGTAACCTAACGCCACAGGAGTGGATGGGATAGAGTAAGGAGAAAAATGGATTCAACGAAGAACAATCAGACTTCTTGTCCTATAGTGTGCAGGGTTTTTTCTCAGCTGAAACCCTATTATCTTAATTATTTACTTGAAGTATCCCGAGTTTCAGGTATGCTCTAACCTGCTAATAAACATATTTCATTTATAATTAATAATAATAGATTTAACAAATGATTTATTTTGTGTAATATTCATTTATTTAGTTTCATTTGGCATTTCAATCACAGTCTCACAAACCACCTGTAGTTCCATCATACACCCTATAGAGGCTCATAAACCTTGTGTTGGAAATGGGTTATCTATGCTCAGCAGGGAATCATTGTTATTTGTACAGCTAATATGACTCCAGAAATATTTTCATGCTTCTTCTTACACTTTCTTACTATAAAGTTTCTGTATTTCACGCATAACTGCCCATGATCCTACGTCCTGTTATTGTACAACTCCAGACATGCAAGATGTGTCATGTAGGAATGCACTTTAAAAAAAAAAGTCTATGGTCGGGATGTACTTCCTATTGGGACAACAGGAGAACGTGCGTGTGACCAGAGAATCCCACAATTTAAGGATATGACAGAAGTGAATTGCATCGTCGAAACTTATAAGCAGTTCAGTACAGAAACACTGAACAGACTAGCAGGTTCCAGCACCTGAACATAACAATCTAAATCACCCAGCTGCCAAAGCGAAGAGTGCCACGAAACAATAACAAAATCACAGTAGCTACAGAGCTAAATCAGGTCATACACCATTAGACAAACAAATATACAACCAGCCTTACAAATTTGGTTAATGGTGTTGTAATTGAAACCACAAAATGGTAACTTCAGCCCAACTGTATATATTTTAGTCAAATACCCATGATGTTGTAGAAAGTGAATATGGGTTGTACCAGACAGACTGCTGCATGACTCACGGTTATAAATACAAAACAAACATTAAGGCACAAAGAATAAAACGAGTCAAAGCTTTGCTCCACCCCCTCAACTGTCTCCACAGCTTGTTGCTGTGATTCACAGTGATTCAGACCTCCAGGTGCTCTTTAGATGGCCAGACGTGCCACTTGGAGGTCAGGAGTGTGACAAAGTGCCGAATTCTGTTGTAGAGCCAATGCCAGGGCTGCTCCATCTGTCTGGCATGTGTCAAAAATGACAAGAACCAGTGGAGTCCCTGCAGCAAGACACAACTCGAGCCAGAGTCAACAACCGGCCTGGAAGAACATGAAAGCTCTTGCTTGAGCACTTTTGCAACAGACTGTAAATGTCATAAATACAGCCCTCAGAGATTTCAGTGCTCGTCGTTTAGAGTGCTGATTGCGCAAAAGATCCCTTTAAACACCATTTAACATTTTGCCACCCTAGAAACATTGAGTTTATTTACATGCACAACAATATGCAAGAAAACCACATTCAGGATATGAAAAGATTTCTCCATGTTGACATCAAAACGAAAACAGGGTCTTGGGCAAAAATCTAGATGTGGCAATCAGGTTTTACTTGAACAGTTTATGTCCTTTTCCCCAGTAGAAAAACTCAGTTTAAGGTCTGAAGGTAAGTGTGTGTATCCTTTAGGAATCAAATTAACAGGATCTAAAATTTCTGAAAATGTACTCTTTATTTGTTTTTATATCTTTATTTATAACAAAGCTGCATACCTAAGGTAAGTGTTTATTGACTATTTGAATGATCTTTGTCTCTCTTTGTATGTTAGCATTAAATATGTTACGGTGAGTAAAGAAGCAAATTATGAACCAACATCTTATGACTAATGATGCTTGTGTCATGGCCAATCTGTTGATACTGTATAGCATTTACTCTTAATGGGCCATCTTATCCCATCATACAACCATTACACCACAATAACAGAAACACATACATACACATACTTCCTGCTTGATTCTACATTAGCATTATAAATATATTTTTAACAAAAATAAAGCATCTTTCCACAACTGTCTCTTACATGTCTTCCTATGACACATATTTCCAGGACAAAAACCTAGTATTTTTGCTGTAAAATATAAGCAAGAATGAATTAAAATATTGAGAAAAATGTTACTGATAATACTTCCAGATCAATGAAGATGAGCTCTTCTTACATTGGACTGAGAAACGAAGAGTGTGAGAAAGAGAGATCGCATACATAAATACTTTATTCTGGCATAATGACTGCATTACACTGCCTTCTGTAAGTCTTTGTTCACGGACAGGCAGTTGAACTCTTCGGAAGGACAAAACTTTCTAGAGGCACATTGTATATAGCAGTTTCAATGTTCTGGACCCAAGAGGACTAAGGCAGAGAACAACAGAAAATTGCGTCTTCCGTTTTAGCAAGGTTATATGACAGCACATCCTTTAATATGTTCATCCTCTTTTTGAATGACTGGAGTCCATTAGTTAGTCCATCCTTCACGGGCATCTGGACTCCATCCAAACACAAGCATGTGAAGTTCATGGTCTCTACAAACTTAGTGTTCTCCAAAAGACTTTCTCCTCATCTTTGACCTTTACGAGAGTCGTACACACAAACAACAGAGAATCGACACAAACATCGTCCTTTTCAGTTTCGTTTCCGCCCAGTGTTTGACCACTTAATAATTAACCGAATACCAATCTTGTTTGTCTTCAGTGTTTGACAGAGTACGTAGAAAGCACCTTTGGTGTTGTATTTGTGTATAATGTTCCTCTGGATACAGTATGTTTTTTGAACAGCAATGGGGGTCAGTAGGGTCAGAGTTCAGAGGTCAAAGTCCCAGTGCTGCTGGAGCATTACGTAGCCACTGTTGTCCTTCAATCGCTCATTTGATGTGGTTTCACCTCATGTCCACTGGAGGGAGAGAAAGGAAACAAAAGAACTGTTAACAAGCAATCACGTTTTTGTGGAATCTGGTGCAGTTTCAAAATGATTTGATTGTGATTTTTTTCTTTAGTAAGACATGCGGTTTGTTTGAGAGACACTTATCCACCACACAGTGATTTTAATGTGTATTATTGGAAAGTCTATGCAGAAAGAAAGAACAATGTGAAAGGAACAATCTTTGTGATGAAGTCCACCAAACCATCAATCCACACATTTTCATTCACAAACACTCAAAATTATGGCAACCAAACAAGCTCTGTTCCAAAACCTATTGAGCTGCCTAGCATTTTAAGATAACTAACAAAATATATTGGAATAAATTGGAGTTGAGTCTCTGAGTGGTGTGTGGAGTTGCCATCTATGCAAAGCTTTCCAAACCAGTCACTTCCACTTTGGCATGGCTTCTCTGATGACGTCAGTTTGACGGATTGGGCCATGGCTTGGGCAGAATATGCTTAAACATGCCCCTCCAACCGTTAATTTGCTGCGAGTGAGAGATGAGGAGCGCAAAAATAAAACCCCCGCCCTCTACTCAATATTCCATTTCAGTTGGAAATATGTCACCATACTGAAATCCAGTCAGCAGCAACTTCCAGTTCACATGGACTTGGATTGCCTTAGGGTGTCAAATTCAGTTCCTGGAGGGTCACTGTCCTGCAGAGATTAGCTCCAACCCTAATTAAACAACTGAACCAGTTAATCCAGGTCTTCAGACTCACCAGGCAGGTGTATTGGAGCTGGTTGGAGCTAAACTCTACAGGACAATGGCCCTCCAGGACCAGAGCTTGGCACATGTGCCTTAGAAGGTAGATGCCTAGGTAGGCGGTAGACAGCAAGGCAGCTCACTTGGTTTTGGAAAAGAGCTCAATTATATACATGATGAACACAGTTTGATTTCATAAAATATGTTGCATCAAACAGACAATCCCGTGACCCATGCAGCAAAGCGAAACACAGCACAGTGCAAACATCTCTCTCGCTCAGTGTTGCATGACTCTGATTGAACGTCTCGCTCTTTCTCCTGATCGGTTCATGCCAATGATTGGTTGCGAAGTGGCAGGGGTTCTGTCCACTGCGGTCCTACCTGCAGGATATTTTGGTCCGCTGCGTATTAGGAAATGTTTGCCTTTTATTGAATATCCTTGTTGGTCTGTGCTGCCACTGCTTGCTTTCTGTGTTTCCGTTTTTTACCATTTTTAACTGTGCGTGGGCCTGGAAACACAAGTTTGGGGAAAGGTGCAAGCCAGATGATGGGCAGAATGTGGTTGAGTAGAAAAAAGAAAGCAAGAAGGAAAGCAAGCAAGAAAGATTAAAAAGTAAGAATTTATGGCCTCGGGGAGGTGTAAAACAGACTGTAATTGCACTTCATAAATATTTGAGCCTCATGAGCTTCCAACCCTTTTATCTCGGCACAAGGTTTTTTCACACACGAGAGCAGAAACCTGCTGAACCTGAAGGAGAGCCCTCAGACACACTTCTATGTGTTTCAGCATTTGCACACACCTGTGGTCTTTCTTATCCATTCAATTGCATCATTGCCCAGCACAGTAAAACACAAGCTCACACAGGTGTGTTTGTCTGCGGTGACAGCACAATGCCACAGGCCGCCAAGTGCACAATCCATAGCCAAATAATCATTCAAAGATCAGGCCAAACATTCGGTGTATGCATGTGTATGCGTGACATATGTACCTGTGTCTGCTTCCGCGTGCTCGGTCAAGTGATGCTGTGGTGTGCACACGCATTCCAAATGATCCTCTAACCGGACAAGCACCTCCTTCAATTTTGCTTTCTTACGTGACGCAAACTCTACCTTCGCCACCTGGAAGAAGAGAGAAAGACCAGGTTAGATTAGTGATGAATAGTTTTTCAGAGAATTTGTGTAGCATACATGGCGACAGCACAGACTCTTAACTGTTAAGGTAGTACATGCTCAGTTAGCTCCAAACCCTGCCAAATGGTCAAAGGCAACAGTGGAAAAATTTGTCTAACAATTCCTGGGCAATAAGCCCAAAACAGTTACATGTTCCACAGTTAACGCCCCACTGCAGCACACTAAACTCAAAATAACCACCCAGCCTTACACAGGGGTCGACTCGTGTCTTTTGTTGTGCTAATTTTAACGCTTAGGCCTCTATTTCGTCTCACTGTTCTGCTAATGCTTGGCTGAATATTCTTTGAAAGCTGTACAGACGTGGCTGTGCACGAGATGGATCAGAACGCTGAAAGTTGAGTACACCCGGGTAAGTGGTTCCTGATAACGTTCCTGGACCAGTCCTCCCAACTCTGCACATTTTGCATGTCTCCTTTGTCTAACACACCAATTTCAGGTCTTGGAGTCTCTACTAATGAGCTGATGGGTTGAATCAGGTGTGTTTGATTAAGGAGATATGCTGTGCAGTGTTGAGGGGGCTCCAGGAACGTGGTTGGAAACTACTCTGAAACTACTAGACAGATGTTTCTGACTTTTGTAGTCAAGTCTTAAGTTGAAATAAGTTCAACTTATGGAAAAACAAAATTGAGACCTTTTCCCATTCCACTGCCCACATCTCACATTTTTAAATGTAAAAATGTGCTCTTTGTTAATGTCCCCTCGATTGGTCTTTTTAGCAGGGAAATACATGCTTAATTTGGTAAAAGTTGGTTTTATGGGTTGCTAAAGAGGTTTTGTAGTGCGGTAAGGAATGGTACTCTCCTTGCTCCATCAGAAATGACCTAGAAAGCGATCAAACCACCACATTTTGAGTGTGCACAATGGGACTGCACATTTGCAATGCGTTGGCCAAACATTCAAGTATGCATTGGTGTGCTTCCATGGAGTATTTTTCTGGCTTAGAACACAATCACTAAATTCAGTGCATGACTCACAGAGTGCAAATAAAAACTCAGTCTATCATGCAAGTGCAATTGGTCTAGCATTATGGAACAAATGATGCAACACTTGGAAACTCCCACAAACCTATAGAGAAACGTCAAAATGATGGTAGGGAGCGAGAGACAGTGAAACGGGCCTGTTTCGGTGACTCTGTCCACCCGGTTATACCTCTTTCCCTCTGTCTGCTGCCCACCTCTCCCTCCTCTTGGACATTCTTGTGCTTGGTTATATTTACAGAGCCAAGTCTAAAACAGCCTGTGGCGTGCAAGAATGTTCTGCGACTGAGGATGAAGGGTGAGACAGACTCCGAGGGGCTTGAGAACTGGTCGGGGGGTTGGGTAAGGGGTTCAGCAAAGGGTCATAATAAGAAAAAAAAAAAAAAAGAGTCCTCGCACCATCCTTTGCTGCCCCCCACCCCAATATTCTCTTTCAAATTCAATTTATCAATGCTATTGCATCTCGGTTTCAAGTCCAAACTTCACACATGCGCTTGCCCATATACTCGAATGCGCTTTATAAAAAGGCCCAAGTTTCTCAGGAGGCCCTTCCAAGCTCTATTTATAAACTACTGTGCTTTACGCCGCAATGAAAGCCCTGCGAAATCCCAGCGCAGCGCACTAATGGTGTGACATCTGATCCAGCCCTGGCTCCAGCAACCCCAACCCCCTCTGACTCGCCCTGCGCTCTGTGAGGACTATTGTCCAGGGTCTGGATAATTGGCATTGGGATTTCCCCGCAAGAAAGGTCAATAAAGAAAGGGTGAGAGAAAGAACGGGCATCAGGAGAGGTGCATCATGGGTAATTAGCATGGGAACAAAGGGAAATGGACACGTAGCCAAGGGACAGGCAGTTTTTCTGCACATCTGTCAGTGGGTAAATCTGACGACAAAACGCTGCGGATAAAGCGAAACCGAGAGCCGCAGAAAGAGTGGGGGTCCGATGGCAGGCAAGCGACTGGTGGGGCAACCCGAAAAGAAAGAGGGGTGTGGGGAGCAAGCGTTCTTATTGAGTGAGTGACAAAGAGAGGCTTGAACAGGAACAAGGGATGCTGGGAGGGGGAGAAATAAGGGAAACTTTTATCTCATGACCTGCATGTCTAGAGTTACAGAAAGAGTATGGGCGAAATCTCTGCTGTAAAACACACACACTGGCACCCAGACAATCACGAAGATAAGGGGAAAAGGTGATCTAATCTGTACACTTCCTGTCATAGCCCTTTATAAACGTCCCTAAACACCAGCAGAAAGTCAGAGAGAGCGAAAAGATGGAAAGAACACAGAATTATAGATGACGAAAGCAATTACAGCCCACCACATGCAAAGAAAAACAAACAGAGAGAGAGAGAGGATAACTTTTTTTTTTCTTTCTTGCATTTCAAAGCATTTTTGGATTCTTGAATAATCTTTCAATGATTCTCATTTAAATCTCATGCATTCAAACTGATGTATAAGGCAAGGTGTTATGATGTATGAATAATATATTATTTAAGCACTTCAACAAACTTTTTAAAATCCTCTGTAATGCCCATTTATTTATATCGTACTTACAAGAGCATTACTGTAATCATGCAAAGAAACTAATTTAAGTCAAAGACTGCATGCTTTTGTCAATATATAGATTATATATTATTGTAACTTCACAGGCAGATGAATAAAAAAAAAAATCTGACGTATGAGACGGCGTTAACATGAGCTTACTGTAAATGTTGAACACAGAGCTATGGTGTTCAGTTTTTGTTAGCTACATCAGCCTTTCCACTCCAATACAACAGGCTCTTTTGGAATATTTTGCTGTATTTTCTATATTAATACGACGTTCATTCGATTTAGCACTATTTGTGTTTCCTCAGTGTTTGCGTCAGAGATGGGGCCCGTATCCTCACTAACCTGGGCCATTTGAGGCTCTTTAATACCCAAAGTCAACACTCGCAACACACCTCGTGCTTCCAGTGCCAGTATAAACCATGCATGATTTCCCTTCATACCGACCTCTAAAGGAGGAATCCAAATCCGGCTCATCCAAACACAAACACTTGCCTTTTGAACCACATCACATGCTGTATTCTTACACTCGCTCACAAACATTCCAAATCAGGAATATCCTCACTTAGTCTCTTCATTAGGAAAGAACAGCGGTGTTCTGGATTTAGTAACTTTAGCAGTCCAATTACCAGAGATGAAAATAAAATAAGCATCATTCACACACACTCAGCTGCCTATCTAGATATTCCTACATTAAGGAAACCACAGTGACCTTGTTCATTGTTGATGCTGAGGAAAAGTTTGCCTCAGGTTGGGTTCAGGTACGCTGATTCATAGATGGAGCGATACGACACCTTAAAATCTCCCAGCAAACCATGTAGGCTAACAAGATTTCAAGAAGAGACTTAAAAGGATAATAATGAACCATCAAAACAACATTGAACCCAATTGACTTTCACTGAATAAATTAAAAACAGAAAAAGCAAAGTCATACAGGTTTGTAAAGGCATGAAGGCTACTAAATGATGCCATAATCACTTGTCAAGTCCCTTTCAGCTTTCTGTTGTGTTAACAGATGTTTAAATGTGGCCTCTTCTCACACTTCAGGTCTGATCTGAATCTCCTCACTGTAAAACGAGGTTTATTCTGTCTGGGGTCCAGCTCCTCTCCCCTCCCCCAGTACTTCATTGCAGCACCTGTTGTTGTAGTGCTGTGAGATGATGTTTGCATGCAAGTAAGTGTGTGTGTGTGTGTGTGTGTGTGTGTTTTAGCAAGGCTAATAGACAAACTGCAACACAGAAGTTCTGGGAAAATCATTAGTACTGTACACCAGGACGATAGCAAGAGAGAAAGTGAAGGGTAAATGAGGTCAAACAGAGACTAGAGAAAGTAACACTCATTATGGTGCATGTAGGAATGGAAATCTTGATTTCAGTTAAAAAAATGCAAATGTCTTTTTGATAGAACCATGTGCATGTGTTGCATCTAACCTGGAAATTTTCATTTTATAGCCTGATTTGAATTAAAGCTGCAAAATGTATGTCATGTTTTATTGTTGATTTGACATTTGTTACTGAAACAGACAAAAGGTTTGGAGATTTCAGTCCCAACTCGAGCAGATAGGAGCTGTGCTAGCATGATAAGAATGGCTGATGAGTGAACTGACTTGCCTTAAAGCTATCAACTCCTGTTACACTTTACATAACAGCTCAATCACTACTGAGAGAGAAGGAGAGAGAGAGACAGGCTAAATGCCAGAGAAAATATTAAGAAATATAAATGGATTGCAAAAAAAAAAAAAAGAACATGGAGGAGAAAAATAGACAGACAGATAAGGACAGACAGACAGACAGATAGATAGGGACAGACAGACAGACAGGCTAGATGAAGTTTAACTCCAGTAAGTGTTGCTAGACTCATTATCTGGTGTTATGTTCCACACCCAGCAGTGTTTCCTTTGAAACGAGCTTATCACTGCAATGAACCAAAGTACAGAAGAAATGTGGCCAAGCACACGCGCACACACACACACACACACACACACACACACACACTCCTGTGCAGCGAGGCCTATTTACAGTCTGTCTTTTTTATATCGCGACTCTGAACAGCAGTAGCTTGTGCAGACCTGCTCCTTTTTTAGGATGAGAAGGAAAAAGTGAGGGAAGGGTAAATACATCTCTTAAGAGTATTTGCTCAAATATATACCACCATAGCTGGAAAGAAACACACATAATATATTCTCGTCCCATCCCTGTGCTCAGAGCTGGAAAAAAAACATACAAGACTAACATCTGTATTCATTTTATGTGGAAAAATGGATAGTGCTTTACAATCAACTGAACGTCCATTCAGAAGATTGCGGAATATGAATAAATGAACAAATAAATAAATAATGGAATATAAAATGTTCATATAAATACATACACACTACTGTTGAAAGGTTTGTGGTTGGTAAGATTTAATGTAAAAAGTCTCTTATACTGACTAAGACTGCATTTATTTGATTCAAAATACAGTAAAACAGTAATATTGTGATGTGGCTCTGGAGTGGGTGTGGCCCTGATATCTATACTGCTTAAGATATAAAGTCACCATTATCTTCCCAGCATTTAAATGGCTTTACAGGACTGTTGATGCATTGCTCTTACCTTGACAGTACGGTGCTGTTTTTTGGAGGGGTGACAGCGCATGTTGCCGGTGTTGCAGCAGCCTGTACAGCGTTTCACCTCCACACACGGAGGCCATATTAGGAAGTTTGCAGCGGTGGGATCCACTTGACTGCGGGGGATCTCATAGATCACTGTCCGTGTCTTGCACATGGCGGGCACTGCTTCCTCTACTGGATGCAAGAAATGAGGATGCATGGATAAATACATTAGAACAAATTCAAGGCAAAGAATATTCAAGATATTACTTATTAATTACTTCAAACAAATCGCACTAAACTACAAAAAAAAAAAAAAAAGTAGAACACTAAACTAAATAAACTAAAAAAAAACTAAAAATAAAATACTTCATGGCTTATGAATATGGTAACCATTAAGCACCATGGAATTATGCTTTATTAACTAGCTCAAGCTTCACAAAACACACTAAAATAAAATACAATATGATAAAATAAAAATACATACAACATAAGAAATTCAATAAAATGGCACATGAATATGTAATTATTCAGTACCATGGCATTAACATTTGATGCCATCATTATACTATGGTATAATTATACGGTATTAATTACAACTAACTCAATCATACAAACACACTAAAAGAAAATAAAGTTTAAAAAAAATAAAAATAAAAAAGTAGTAAAATTTAATTTAATTAAAAACGACCAGGTCACATGATTAAGGTAATCATTCAGTATAACTGAATTACCATCTTTTCAGTTCATTTTTGGGAGAAATTTTTCTCTGAAACTGATGCCATCCAGCAAAACAAAAAGGCCCTTAAAACTGCATGAGTGGCAACTATTAAAGAGGGTTTTTTAATATCTCTGAGCCTCTGTATTTACCTAGACCAAAATAAGATCGACCACAGCACTGAGATCGGCATTCGATCTGGAGGTTTACGCTCTTTCAGAGCAACAGTTGTAACAAAAATGGCACACAGCTATTCTGAGGCCTGAACAGTTTTTCTGTGCGTTTGAGTGAGTGAGTGATTGATTGGAAGGTACAGAGGGGCCAGAATATCCTAACACACACAAAGGCGCACACACACACACACACACACACACACACACACAGCGCTGCGCTCCATGGTTGATGTAAAGGGGAAGGAAGAGCGCATGTCAGAGCTCTATGTGCCAGTGTGAACTCTGTTCAGTTCAACGAGCTGTGACATGAACTTTGAATGTTTGGAATGTCCTGGCTCGGATATGTTTGTGACCTCACAAGTACCACCAATCAAAATACTCTCACGTACAATCAAATAAAGAGGTGCCCTCCAGTCATTGTGACATTCTCTCTGCGTTTTATATCCTCAACATTGGAATTGCACCAATTGTAGATGTTTATGTAACATAAAATCCTGACTATAACATTATTAGGAGAGTTCTGCGGTTTAGCAAATCAATTCTGCAAACTGGAATATCAAATAAAACATTTACAAATAAAGCACCGTTTCCATCCAACGAGTCAAAGAGAACAAAATCGCCACTTCCTGATAAACTGGCACTGAATCTAAAAATTTTCATAGGCTACATGATAAATTACTTGCGCCTCAGAGCGAGCAGACGAAACGCAATAAATGCAGTCATTGCTTTCGGAGGTGGATGCTGCTGTTTGGGAACGCAGTCGTGACAATTATACAGAAATACTTTGATGACAGACTTTCCTCAGGCGTTTCAGAACGACCAAAACAACATATAGATGCTGTAAACGAGATCGGTCTGCTGCTAGTCAAGTTATCCCGTTTCATAGCCCAAAGTCACATGACTTTTTCAATGCGCATGGAGGAATTTATTCGGTAAATGTGTTTCCATCGTAGTTCCATGCGCATTTTTTCTTATTGCATAAAAAGTTTATCCTATTCAATTGTGCGCATATGTTTTTTATGCACATTTTTAGAATTTATGTGCATCTTGGCGTTTTATCCAGCGTTTTTTAATGCGATATTCCAAAACGCGCATAAAAATAAGGTGGATGGAAACTAGGGTTTTGTTACATTGTTAATTTGATTTTTTCTTAAAAAAATATAAAATAAGTGCTATTCTTTTGAACTTTCATCAAAGAATCATAAACAAATGAATCATTAAAAAATGTAACAGACTTCATAGTGTATGCGTAGTATTATATTTTCTCATACAAAATTTGCATTTACAATGCTAAGATGTTTGTTGCCAGATTGTTATTCTCAGACCTTTGCTATATGGTTGTTGTTAAGGTGTTTTTTGTGCAAATGCAGGACAAGTTAAGCACTAAAATTACAAGTGATACCATGGCAATAGTTTAACTATTATCAGTGAAGCACAATCGTTCAGCCAAGCAATGCAGTTCACGAACTGTTTATAGTTGTCAAGCAACTACAGAATTCATCAAATGAGATTCCAGAGGCAGAACTGCTCATTTATGAAATATTTCTTAAACTGAACATTGTCAAGAAGAGTGACATGTCTTTGAGCAGCAGGTCTTACCGACACTCCTCTTCCGTCTGTGGGACAGCTGCAGACTCTTGAGATCTGAGGAAGAGGCCTTGTGCGAGTGATGGCTCTTCTGATGGTGCTTCTGTTTGACCTCCTCAATCACCTCATTTCCAGGACCTCATCAAAACACAGGTTATCCATATTACTTTCATGTTACTCAGCGAAAAGACAAATCACTTTTTCCCCCTTTAAAGCCAAGATGAATCCACAATGAGGCTATTGAAAGTCTCCAGTAGATGCCCCGGAGCCTTCAGAGGCGAAATGGCACTGCCGTGAGTGGCACCAAAGCATGAAATAATTTCCTTCTTCAGAAACTCATTTTTCCACAAACAATGGCTGCTTTATTCACGAGCTTAATTGGAAATTCATCACGATGGATTTCTGGAGGAACGATGTCATTTTGGCCCTGAATGTGGTTGCCAAGTTTATTATAATGTCTTATGTAGCATTGACAAGCCTGATGAACAAATCTGAACTCCTGACAACCTCAGTGGATTTGCCACTGGCACAAATGAGTAAGACAGCCATTCTACACTATTTAAAGAAGAGGCAGGACTGTAAGACTCCTGAATACAATATCAGTCCAGTGTTTAAACAACCCATGATGCATTTGAAAGCTTCACATTAATAATACAGTTTGAATTAATCACGTGACATAACCCACAACACAGAGCGTGACAACTAATACACAAACCGCTTTCCATGTATGAATTAAGAGTTTGGTATATTAAAGGGACAGTTCACCCAAACACGAAAAGTGTTTACTTTATCGTTTACTCACCCTCATGTTGTTTCAAACCTTTTTTTAATTTTTTTTATTCATTTTTCTTCAAATGATATTTTAAAGAATGTTGGTAATCAAACAGCTGCTGGTATTCACTGAATTCACAGTATACTCTCAGAAATAAAGGGGCGGTACCTTTTCAAAAGGTGCACTTTTGTACTTATCAGGTTCTAATACAAACATGTACCTTTTGAAAAGGAACCGCTTTTGTACCTTTATTTCTGAAAAAATAAATAAATAAATACTATGGATGTCAATGGCTACCAGCAACTGTTTGATTACCAACATTCTTCAAAATATCTTCTTTTGTGTTCAACAGAAACTTGTACAGGAATTTGGAACAACATGAGGGTGAAGAAATGACAGAATTTTAATTTGGGGGTAAAAAAAAAGAAGATTATTTTGATCTCAAAATCATTTTCTTTCATCGGTTTCCCTGTGAAACATGAAATAATCTCCTTTTATTTCTACAGATCTAAACTAGTTGCACTTTGAGATGTAAACATTCAGGTACTGTAAGCATATTTATTATATGAAATATGGTATGATATTCTGTCAAAAGAAGCACTCAATTAAAGTGACCGTCTGATTGACATGTAACTCAGCTAACCACTGTTGACTTGTTGCATTCTATGATAAAGTGGCACGAGAAGATAGAACAATTTATGGTGCTGTGTTATAAGCGAAGAAAATATAATATTAAATACCGAAAAATTTTAATTGTTTATTTCTCTTTTCAGTATATTTTTATTGTTCATAAATAGTTTTATATAGTAAAATATTGCAAATATAGAATATATTATACATATAAATATAGTAAAATTACTGTATATTGCATATATTTTTGAATAATTAAAACAAATAATTTATTTTTTCATTAAAAAACTAATAAAACTGATAATTCTTTTCAAATAGATTTATTATTTTTTTCATATTAAATTTTTTTTTTTTTTTTTTGATTTGGTTATAATTTTTTTTTTACAAATAGATAGATAGATGTAGTATATATATATATATATATATATATATATATATATATATATATATATATATATATATATATATATATATATATATATATATATATATATATATATATATATATATATATATATATATATATATATGTGTGTGTGTGTGTGTGTGTGTGTGTGTGTGTAACACATTGAAACTATTTGTAACCACTTAACACTATACACTACAGAATATTTCAGAGTAAAATTGTTATCTGATATTGTTCTATAGATATTTCAGCTGGGTTTAGTTTAGTGTGCAGTGCGGTTAAACATCAAACTGGCTAATCTGTGAGTGGTTGAAGAACTGCGCCCAGCTTTGAGCCGCGAGGGTGCGACCGTCAGGAATGCTGAGAGAGTAAAGCACCCAAACACACTCTCTCAACTTAAAAGACTGCATGACCACACACACAGTCCTGAAGCAGGAAACACAAGTGACATGTCAACAAAAGCCCCACTCTGTTCTGTGTCTCTAGTTCGTCTCATCTTTCCTACCAAATGGAAGGCCATTGTTTTTAAGTTGTTTTTCAGACTCAGTCAAAGAGTGCGCACTGACCCGCAGAGAGAGAGAGTTCAGCATTTGATCCTGCACAACACACCTTATCTCGTTCACATCAAAACTCTGTGTTATGATGTCAAACTCAAGAACTTTGTTCTCTCACACACAAAAACACAAGATGACCAACCGAACAAAAGTACGGCTGTCAAAGCACACTTAAAGGAACAGCTCACCCAGATGTTTTGTCATCAAATGTTGTGAAAGGAAATTGAGTAAAAGATACGCAAAAGAGCAAATGAGATTTGAGATCTACAGTGGAGAGGATTTCAGTGAATAATGGCTTAAAATTTGTTTCTGGATTTTTTTTAATCTTTTGATATGTGTACCTTCTTGTTTGTCAGCGGAATAATAATACATGTTTTCATTTTTATTTATTTATATACTGTACAAAAGTATTATTGCTTATACAGATGAAAAGTGTCATTTATTTGTTTGTTTGTGTATAGATTACTTACTGATATTTATTTTATTAACAATATAGATACAGTATATTAATAGATCAAATATAACAATTATTAAATAATGTGATAATTATTTAATGATAGCAAATAAAAAAGGTGTTTTATGTAATATTTACTCACATTTTAACATATTACATAACATTACACATACATTAAAATAATAATATTTAATTTATTAATAAATTCTATCTATATAGATGATAGATAATAAAATAATTATTAGTAATTAAATAATTTGATTGATGATAGCAAATAAGAAAATGTGTTTTATGTATGAAATGCATCTATTTGCTCACATTTTAACTATTATTATTAATATCGAAAACAGTTATAAAAATTTAGCATTATCTATCAGCAGATTCTGAACCAAAATTTTACAGCGAAAATCATATGAAAATATGTATTTTGTAATATTTACTCATATTTTGTTTTATTAAAATTACATTTATTATTTATTACATTTACTTGTATTTGTTTATTTAGCTAGCAGCATTAAGTAGCATTCTCTATCAGCAGATTCTGAACCAAAAAGGTTGCTAAACATCTCATTTTCATCTCTTATTCTTCCACAGAAGAAAGAAAGTCATACACGTTTGGAAAGACAAATGAGTCATTAAATCATGACAGAATTATCATTTTCAGTGCATTATTCCATCAACTCCTCTTTAACACTGTAAAACTGACACATTTCCATCAAGTATCATTTGGCAGGTGATTTTTATCCACATTAGCTTGCAGCACAATAATTACAGGTACGATCTACCTGCAGCGACCCACTTTTATGTGTCCTCCTCACAACTGAGCGATGCTGATGAAAGCATTCTTGCAGTAACTGTGTAAATTACAGGTTCTGAACTTATAATCTTTGCATTACCAGCGCAGATCTTTAACCACTAGGCCTCTATCATCAAACCCCTCTGTCTCGGACTCTCTCTCTCTATGTGTGTGCTTTCTCTGAATGAATTACAAAGGACAACATTAGCCCTTCTTCACGGATTGACAGCTGTCCTTTCTTCAAACAAAAGGATGTCCCTCCATCTGTGCCGTTTTCTTCTGGATGTGAAAGCGCAGGGCGACAGGAGAGGCAGACAGATGGATGTTGATAAGTTAAAAGGCTGCTGGGAGGCACAGAACAAGTGCGGCCTGTTCCAGGTGAGCGGAGAGGTCACGTGCGCTGACCTCAGAGAAAGAGAGACACCGTTTCCTCCCTAAATCACTGTCACTGCTTTCATGACCTCTAATTATCCGTCCATTAGCGGGAGATACCTATCTGTGCTTTCCTCCTCTCATCATTCGCTCCATGCATGGACAGTTGACGAGGTTAGCGCTCTGATCTGAGGCACAACAGATAGACAGCCTGATTTGTACTGCTTCCTAAATTAGATTAATCAGAACGGAAAACAGGAAAATGCTCATAGCAATAATATCGATAGTCACACAAAACGCTTCTGATATCCATGGAAGCCCATTTCCGCCAGAGATTAAAAAAACAAAAAAGGTAATTCTGACTTTTTTCGGCACAATTCTGAGTTTATATCTCATAATTCAGATTTTTTTCACGCAATTCAGAGAAAAATTGTGACATGTAAAGTCAGAATTGTGGACAAAATCGGAATTGAGATGTTAACTTGCAATAGTGAGTCTATAACTTGGAATTGTAAGATATGAACTTGCAATTCTGAGAAGAAAAGTCAGAATTGTGAGAAAAAAGTCGCAGTTATGCCGATGCGCTATGGGCGTCCCAAGTTCAAATACCAGCTCGAGGACCTAAAAACAAGTCTTTAAAAAAAAATTTATTAAATTTTTTCCCCCAATGGCAGGAAAAAAAGCAGAATTGTGAGAAAAAAGTCAGAAGATATAAGTTCAGAATTTCAAGATGTAAACTGAATTGAAAGAAACTCAGAATTCTGTGTCATATCTCATTAATTCTGACTTTTTTCTCAGAATTGTTAGTTTATATATCACATCTCTGAGAAGAAAAAAACAAACCAAAAAAAGAATAGTCAGATTCAAACTTAGAATTGTGAGAAAAAAATGTCAGGAATTTTTTTTTTTTTTATTTTGAGGAGGAAACAGGTATATATATAATCTCAGTTCAGTAATGCACAGAACATTTTTACATTTTATAAAGAGTTTTGATCTTAACTTTGGTTCCTGAGTGGTTGAGGTTAAGAAACTAAACTTTATGATTACAGTGAGCATGAAACAACTTATTCAAGTTCTTCTCTTTGACTGACATGCGACGGCTTTGAACAGTCTGACTTTAAAAAGATCTGAAAATATACCATCACTGGCGTCAGGCATCTTTTACTAGTCTTTGGTTGTCTGACAGACAGCCTGATTTATGTAGACACCAATAAAACCTAGATTACTAAAATACTATATCCTTGAAATGTTGTATCTATTTGCAACATATCAAGAGTATACTTCACCCAAAGATCAAAAGAAAGAAAAAATATTTAATTAGCCTATTTTTAGGACTACTGAGAATTTTGCACAGCAAACTTATTTTCTTGATTTTATTTTCATTACAGTATTTATTTTACTGTGCTTAAGTGAGTGTGCTTAACTAACTTTAAATAAAATATCAAATAAAATAACTAAAATACTCTAAAAAAAAAAATCTTGAAATAAGAATTATTAAATAAAGTATGCAATTTAAAATAAATATTAAAAAGATAAAGAAAAATTTCTTATTTTTTCTGTACATTCTGGCGTGAAATGTAACCTAGACGTGTTCTTGACAGGTGTGGTGAGATTAACCCATATTGCATATAAAAAAAAAATCGCAGTTTTATGCCAATGCATTGCACACTAATTCTAACCAATGGAGCCAAAGCCCAAACATTTTTTAAAGGCAGATATTTTCTATCAAACTTCAAAGGAGCCCCGCCATTTGATATATTACAAGTGCCTGTGTAAATACCAGCTCAAGTGAACTCAGAGACGGCTCATGTTAGTGATCACTGTAATATTATCCAAACTAAAAGAGAGTGAAGAAGACACAGAAGGAGGAGGAGGGAAACAAGCAGCAGAAGTTGAGATTTCAACCCTGCACAAAGCATATTTCACTCATGCGTTTTACTGTTAATATCAACACTCCTGTTGCAACATCAAATGCCCGGAGGACTTGTATTTATGTGGCGATGCTCTGTTATCATTATTCAACTCGTCCCCCTGCACACCTATCACACCTATGCTCTTACCACAGAAACCAGACTGGTTACACTCATACCCCAAATTATACTGTCTTACTTTTTTTGTGTGTGTGTAATTACCAGTAATTCCCCTGTAAATGAAATTATAGTGGGCAAATGAAACCACTTGTGGACAACTTAAGTATAGGAAAACTTGGCTTCCCGTTCACCGTGACGCAAGTCTGGACATAAGATCCATGCGTTGCTCTAAAAACAGAAGCAATCTGCGAAGAACTATTTATGGCTCTCCACCCATCGCCCAGTATAAACGATACCTTTAAATTGTTTTGTGCCTCTCATAAAACAGAGCTACACGGGCTTTGTGGCAGGTACAACATACACTTACACCACAGCAACTACAACAAACACCTGTAAATAGCCCTGCCATGCAGCACATGAGATTAGCTGTTGAACAAAGTCCACAGAGGTGTCAAGAAGACAATGAGCAGAATTTACCTGGGGAATTTACCTCCAGTAGCCGCTGGAGGTCGCTGATGCTGTTGATTTCGCTGTGGGACAGTCTGTCGATGAAATCTTGAGGGATTGCAAACTCCTTCTGCCGACATAAAAAGAGATCAGTAGCGGCATTTGACAAATCTAGCGACAGAGGTTTAGAAATAGAAATCTATCGAGGTCTATTTCTGCGTATCAGCAGCGTGAACATTGAGAAGTCATTCTGAAGAGGCAGTTTCTAATCACATCAACAAAAATCGATAGGCTACATGTGGAATATTTTACTGTTACAAATTAGAATAATATATAGGATATTTAGCCCGTATGGAAATTCTCCTTATATTTATAAATGTTGTCTGCAGATTTTAGATCTAAATTCTCCCTCGTTAAAATGATTGAAAATGCCATAAAAAAAATATATGGAGTTAAAATGACAACACCTTGAAAACATCAAGTAGCCTACAAGCCGCGTCTCCTCTTTTTATCATTTTATGAGATATTTTATTAGGTTTGTCAGTAGGGGGCGATCTTCAATAGTCAACCCTGCTACGACGAATTTGTACAGTAAAACAGCTGTTATTAAAATAGTTATTTGTATAAATATCAGCGTATGCACATGGCCAATAATGAACTAGAAAAAACACCGAGAGCCCTCGAAGATTGTCAACCCTGTTACATTTTTACAGGCGTACCTATATCCCAACATACAAACATCTAAATAAACGTAAATTTAAGATGGCAATGCATTTCTTCGTCTGATATAAGTGTTTTGTAGAAGTACTGTTAAAAATCTAATAAAAGAACGCTGTAAATATTCCAGAGAACAGCTGATCTACTTATCACATGTTCACCCGCAACCACAATTCAGTTAAAAAAACCATAAAAAAAATAATGATGTGGATCGAAGACGCATTTAACATGGATCATTAATCCATTCTAGAAAATTACAGGCAAAAAAAATAATTAAATCTACCTCATTATGATGAGACTGATTGGTTTAAAGCACTATGACTATGCATACGGTGAATTATATAACCTAAACCTGCGCCGGTGCAAGCTAGAACTTTTCTACGGATCTAACAAGGTTTTGTTTTAGTAGGATCTTTGGCACTTTACCTCAGCAGTTGCCAGCAGAAGGTGCAAGGTGAGGAGCAGAAAGCAGCAGAATAAGGTTCTCATCTCCTTCCAATGTCAAATTTCCACCTAATAAGAAAGATGCAGACTGTAGGAGCCTTGGAACCGCTCCTGAGCGCAGAGAGTCCAGAACCATACCTTGAAGAGATCTCCCTTTAAATGACCCGAAGCACCAGCTCAAGTCTACAGAGGAGAATCCAAACTGCCCTGGTACTCCAGGTGCTGGTACTGGTCCAAACGCGCCCTGTATTGAATCTCAAAAGTGATTTAACTTGCAAAAGGTCGTCATGGCTGTCCAAGCCTGAACAATCCAAAGACAGAAACCCTTTTGCATTGCCTAGGTCAGTATATATATATATACATACATATATATGTATATATATATAGATTAAAACTCAAAGAGAAATTCTTCACAAAAGTTTAGAAGTGAGTCCATGCACCTCATAGATCAGCAGCACTGGATCTTCAAGAAGTATGTCGTCATGCAGTGAAAGTACAATCCCAGGTTAGTATCCATGAATAAAGCAGAAGGAAAGAGCTCAGAGTTGGTCTTGTTCTCTAGAGTTCGTGCACTGAATGCTGTCTCATGCACGTCTCATCTGCGGAATATATGCGCCTCCCCTCGCGCTCCGGTAATCACCGATGAGCGCTCGAGGAGGCGGTTGGCTGGAGCTGCATGTGAAATTTAACCCTTCAACCCCTTACTGAGGAACTCAAATCGCAAATTTGCATGTAAAATGTGTTGATTGAAGCCGTCGTTAAAATCTTAATAACAGCACCTGCAACCCATTTAGCTGTCACTATTCAAAATATAGCTAGAGTGACCTCGAATTACAGCCTATTTTTTATATAAAATTCTTCATTTATAAAATATTAAGTAACAAGGAATGAATAAAGCAAATGCACAATTTGCCGCTAGAAGATATAGTTCCTAACACAGGCTACGAACGTTCATCTATGTCATGATATAGACTAGCTATGTATGTGAACAATTTCATGTCTTAACTGTTAATATGTACATTATAAAATAAATAGTTTGGGTCATGTCTACTGATACACCTAAAACAAGGCCAAACGAAACGTCTAAACACCTGTTTGGCGATGCGAATCAGTGCATGGCCCAGGGCCATAGCGGAGCGCTCGCTGCATAGCAACGTTCTGTGCAATCAGAAACTATATTTTCTACTATATTTTCTTTTTGTAAAACTAACTAATAAAATAGTGTGTGCGCATTTCTAAAACAACAAAAACAGAAGTACAAGTTTCGATAAATATGATAGCCTACTTTACAAAATAATACACCTTTACACAATAGTTTCTATTCTTGTTACCTATGAAAGTCTTCCTGTATTACTCAATTTTCACTTGTGCTTTCAGCAGAATTCCGATTAAATGACGTGAGAAAAAAATCCTGGAGTCCAGCTGTAAGACTTACTCATCCATTCTGAAAGAGAAGAGGATCAGATCTTGATGTACAGTGAGCGACAGAATGACTGTGAGGATCTGAAGAAGGAACAATGATCAGAGGAAATGAAACTTGAATGACGCAAGGAGAGGAACAAGAATTGTGAAGTTTTGGAGAATGAAAAGAGAAAAAAAAAAAAACAGAATAGACTGAATGAAAGATCCATTTCTGTAGGCCTACTGGTTTTCTCTCTCACATTTTGTTTTTCCTTTACCCTTAAATGTTTCACTCTCTGTCACGCATCATGAAGCCACCTTAGGTTTTTTAAAAGCACTTTAATAAATAAACTCTTTTATGACATTATTAACAGAAAGTACAGTCAAATAAAGAAAGTGAGAGTGAAATACAGTGAGCTGTCTGGCACCTGAGAGGGATTCCCCATTAAAAAGTGCTTTCACTGGCAGCTGAGCAGTATGTTCCTATAAGAACATCATGCCCAATAAAGACTTTCACAGAAGCTGGCATGCAGTAAAAACAGCCATAAAGTTGTGGAATATGTTCCAGAAGTAGATGACTGTTTGTTTCCACAGGCTACATGTAGACCAGTATTTGTTAAGTACAGAAGCCTAGCAAAAAAAATGTGAACGTTTAAGTTACAAAAGTTAGTAACAGAGCCAAGGAGTATAGGCTATAAAAAAATACAAAATAAAAAAGTGCAAAATAGAAATAAAATGAGGTGTGGACAAAGGGTAGTGAAAGACCACAAGACTATAAGAACTTGATAGATAGATAGATAGATAGATAGATAGATAGATAGATAGATAGATAGATAGATAGATAGATAGATAGATAGATAGATAGATAGATAGATAGATAGATAGATAGATAGATAGATAGATAGATAGATAGATAGAATGACAGATAGAGAATGCTGCAGTCAGGATGTAATCAGAGTTCGCGAGACTCTCATCAACTGCTGAAGATGGAGCTGAAGGAGGTGGGCTGCTCCTCCCTGTCTTTAAAGCACTCTGTTAAGCTATTTTTAGACTTACAATATGACCAAACCATGCAACCAGTAAACAAAACAGAACTTCACCTCCAGACAAACTCGCACGCTCGTCTGCTCCTCCACTGATATCACTGTGAGTCAGAGCTGAAGGAAACCGACTGTTTCTCCGTGAGCCAAGACGCTTTCAGTGATGACACAGCACAAGCTCAATCACAGCATATCTGAGCAGTGCACACAAACACACCGTTTATACACAGGCAATTAAAAGATTCTTGTCCAAAGGTATATTACGTTACTCCACCAAGGAATCTGCCCTCTCTCCAGTGTGTAGTACACAGTCATCTGCTCTCAGACACTATCACAGTCGAAGAATGTACGCTTGGAGTTATTGCTTTCTGTCAGTCCTCTGTTATCACTTGGTTTCGTTCCTTTACTTTGCCAGAACATTCACTGGGTTTATCTGTCTTCATCAGCAATACCAGCAGTAGTAGGATGTTTTCTGAAACTATTTTGAATTCTTGTTTGTCTGACCTTTGAATTCATTGTGGTTTGTTTAATGCTCATACTTACATTTGTGTGGATAATTCAGGAGAAATAAAACTTGTGACATATCTCATAACCTTGACAACCACATAACAAAATCATGAAAACACTCTGGCTTTTTTGCATGCAAACTTTGCTCCACTTACATTTCTAAAATGTTAAAACGAGAGAGTGTTCTTATACACTTTTCAACCCTGTTTTCTCTCAAACCATCTAGGTGCCTCTACCGTCCCGTGGCAGCTGAAACAGCTGAGAGAGAATGATTCAGTGTATAGCATTCCCCTTCTATTGCCACTTATTCATAAAAATCTTTAAATGCTCAGAAGAGTCAATGATATCAGTGTGATTATTGGATGCTGTTCCTTCAGTTAAAAAAAAATTATACTTTTGCATTTTCTGAAGAAAATGATAATAGTGAATGGCGCTTGTCTGTGCAAAAGTCAGCAGCATAATGCTAGGGTTTTCTGGGTGGTTGCATACTTGCCCAAGTCAAAAGGGCCCACCCACCTCGGGTCACTTCAGTGTAAATCTATGGGAGGTTTTTTTTTGGCATGTTTTATTGTCTGCCAGGCCAAGGTCTGATCGCTTAGGAAAAAAAACATAGCTATCTACAAGGTGCCATTTGAAGCAATACAATGCAACAAATGCAATAAAATAAAATAAATGCAATGAAAATAAAATAAAATAAAATCCACCTCAGTGGTGCCATTTGATGCAATGCAATAAAATATAATAAAATAATAAAATAAACGTCCAACTACATCAGGTTTATAAGGTCCTATAAAAATAAATAAATAAATAAATAAATAGCATACTTACCTTTCCTGCCTCAGCAAAAACCCCTAAAAATCAAAAGCACAAATGAAACATTGTTATAAAGGAATGTGAGCATACAATTTTCACTTAGCTTCACAATATCTCCAAGCCTGTATGTCCTATAGATCCTTGGAAAAATGATGTGAATGGTGTGATTCCTTTGAAGATCACAGCATCACTCAGAAGTGCTGTGGGCCTGAACACACTGCAAAAATGCTTTTCGTCTCGTTTCCAACCAAAATATCTAAAAATTCGTAAATCAAGAAGGATTTTCTAGACAAGTAAAAATTATTGTCTTGTTTTCAGCAAAAACAAGTGAAAATTAAGTGAGTTTTTGCTTGAAACAAGCAAAATAATCTGCCAATGGGGTAAGCAAAATAATCTTGTTTTCTGTTTGAAATATGATCATTTTGCTTACCCTATTGGCAGATTATTTTGCTTGTTTCAAGCAAAAACTCACTTAATTTTCACTTGTTTTTGCTGAAAACACAATAATTTTTACTTGTCTAGAAAATCCTTCTTGATTTAAGAATTTTTAGGTATTTTGGCTGGAAACAAGACAAAAAATCTAAGTAAGAAAAGCATTTTTTGCAGTGCACAAGAAACACAGCATCACATCAAACAACACAACCCACTCGTGCACATATACATGCACTTAGGGTGATGGTTCTAACAGTTAAGCTCCTGCCGTCTTAACATACAGATTATAGGTGTAATCAAACATTTAAGTGACCCAGGAACTTGAGGTTTTCCGAGATCTCATCTTTGTGACAGACAACTCGATAAAAAACACAAATAAATTGCTTTGGATTAAGAGTGTCTGCCAAACAACACTGAACTCACATCCACACACACCGTGGACCAGCCTGAACACGCAGGCCTCAAACAAATTTGTTGTAAAACAGTGCCTCTTTATTTTCCCTCTTTAAAAAAGCGGAGGAAGCGGGGAATTCGGGGAGGAGGTGTGCTGGGGTAATTGCCGCTGCTCTGCTGCCTGTCATATGCATGACTTCTTAACTTTTGAGAGCAGCGTGGAATGTGGGAAAGGAAAAAGAGGAAGACAGGGGTCTTACCACGTCGTGGTGGTCTGACCTTGGCCCCTGCCGGAGGCCAAACACTGTCAGTGTCGTCCATTTAAAATCAATCCACAGAATATATGATTTCGGTGCTTCACGTCTCTGAATGGGTGAACATGTTCAAGATACACTTAGCTATGAAACTATGCAGAACAAAAAGAAAAGGAATGACAGTCTTTTTCTCCGAGTTGACTAGCTTCTTAAAAGAGCGCAACAGGCTGTCTTCAGATGATTGCGGCAACTTGCATGTCAAATTTGGCTCTCACCTCGTCTCTCTGGTCATTCACATGGGACGCAGGTGGGGGAGAGAACCAGGGAGGAAGAGGAGAAGCAGGCAATCCTGAAATCTGAGGGATTTCTGCATTTCATCTGAGCTCAACCTGCGGTCCTGACAGCACAATGCCCAGGGGTGAGGAGTTTGAGAAAACAAGGGATTATTCAGAAGACAAATCTGTAGGGAAACCTGAGGGAGAAAGTGTTTCATTTCAGTTCTTCAGTTCACTATCAGTTGTCAAACTGTCAACATCAAAGCACTTTACTGGCATGATTGATTTTTGAAATAATGCCATTAATATAAAACAAAACAAAAAGGTGCAATGTAATAAAATAAATGAATGCAATGTGATGCAATAAAATAAAATGTAATAAAATAATGAAATGTAATACAATAATCAAACAAAAAGCAATGCAATAATATTAAACAATGCAACAAAAATATGCAACACAATAATAAAACAAAAAGAAAATCAATGCAATAAAATAAAATAAAATAAAACAATGCAAAAAACAAAAGCAAACCATGCAATGCAATAAAATATAGCTAAGCAATGTAAATAAATAAATAAATAAAACTAAGTAAAGCAATGCAACAAAACAAAAACAAAAAACAATGGCAACAATGCAATAAAATAAAACAGTGCAATAACATGAAACACCTCTGGTATCTGTAGTATCTCATATTGGCTCTGATGCTTCTTTAATTTAATGAAATTGAAAAACAGCATCAATGCAGCCTTATACTTTGTCATTATTACTTTCATTAATTTATCATTTTTAAAAATAACTTCATACTTTCAATAAAATAAAATATTATAATATGAAATGTTATATTCTAAATATTAAATATTATAACATAAAATACATAAAAATAAGTTATATAAAAACACAGAACAGCATATGCGGTGGTCAAATTTGAATTGTGCTGCAGTGAATGTGTAACTGCACTCCCTCAGTAGCCCTTTCACTAACTTTTTCCTATTTACTAGCCACATTCCTTAATTTGTAGAAAAACTAACCACTCGACTCACCATAAACATGGCAATTAAGACAAAACACTCCAAAACAGACACTAACAATCACAAACAGGTGTTTCTTGGCTTTAAGACTTGTAGAAATTTATAAGGCCCTTAAAAACATCCCTGGCTCTTGTTGAGTTCACAGTTTGAATGGGGAGCTCTGGCTCTTTTTGATTTAGCCACAATAAATTAGTGTGTGTGTGGCACAGGAATATTAGATTCTGCCTCACCCGATGAAAGCGATCCACAATAACAGTTCACACACATCGAGGCATTCATGAAATGCTGTTAAAAGCCCCCTCCCATGATGCTTAGCAGCTCCTCTGGAAGCCACAGGCAAGCCGCCAGCTTTTAAAAGAAAATTAGAGGAGTTTGGCTCTTTACTGTTATATGAAAGCAATAAAGCGACAGGTCCAGAAGCAGCTGAGGAATTCATGAGTCAGTAAGAAGAGACAGAGAGAGAGAACGACAGAAAGAGAGCATCAGAGAGCAGACCAGACATTCTGCTAAACAATAAATAAGTAATAAAAAAGTAGTGACATGAGGGTGAGTAAATGATAACCAAATTTCATTTGAGGGTGAACTATCCCCTTCTATTTGATCTTTCCTTAAAAACTTCATGCAATCAGGTCAATTAAGTAATATCAGATTATATATTTAAATGTTATTGTTACATTAACATGCACATGATTTAGATTACCTGACAAAATATTTAAAATATAAAATTAGTGTCTAGAATTTTATTTTTAGCTAAGCATAATCTACTGTAGCATTAAAATATTTATCCATGGCAGCGTTTATTGATAAAATTAGCACTTTTTTCAGAGCTTCCTTTATAAAATACATTTACAGTATCTCACAGAAGTGAGTACACCCCTCACATTTTTGTAAATATTTTATTATATTTTTCATGTGACAACACTGAAGAAATGACACTTTGCTACAATGTAAAGTAGTGAGTGTACAGCTTGTATAACAGTGTAAATTTGCTGTCCCCTCAAAATAACTCAACACACAGCCATTAATCTCTAAACCGCTGGCCACAAAAGTGAGTACATCCCTAAGTGAAAATGTCCAAATTGGGCCCAATTAGCCATTTTCTCTCCCCGGTGTCATGTGACTCATTAGTGTTACAAGGGTTACAAGCCTCAGGTGTGAATGGGGAGCAGGTGTGTTAAATTTGGTGTTATCTCTCTCACTCTCTCATACTGGTCACTGGAAGTTCAACATGGCACCTCATGGCAAAGAACTCTCTGAAAAAAAGAATTGTTGCTCTACATAAAGATGGTGTAGGCTATAAGAACTTTGCCAAGACCCTGAAACTGAGCTGCAGCATGGTGGCCAAGACCATACAGCGGTTTAACAGGACAGGTTCCACTCAGAACAGGCCTCACCATGGTCGACCAAAGAAACTGAGTGCACGTGCTCAGCATCATATCCAGAGGTTGTGTTTGGGAAATAGACATATGAGTGCTGCCAGCATTGCTGCAGAGGTTGAAGGGGTGGGAGGTCAGCCTGTCAGTGCTCAGACCATACGCCGCACACTGCATCAAATTGGTCTGCATGGCTGTCGTCCCAGAAGGAAGCCTCTTCTAAAGATGATGCACAAGAAAGCACGCAAACAGTTTTCTGAAGACAAGCAGACTAAGGACATGGATTACTGGGACCATGTCCTGTGGTCTGATGAGACCAAGATACACTTGTTTGGTTCAGATGGTGTCATGTGTGTGTGGCGGCAACCAGGTGAGGAGTACAAAGACAAGTGTGTCTTGGCTACAGTCAAGCGGGTGGGAGTGTCATGGTCTGGGGCTGCATGAGTGCTGCTGCTGGCACTGGGGAGCTACAGTTCATTGAGGGAACCATGAATGCCAACATGTACTGTGAGTGACATACTGAAGCAGAGCATGATCCCCTCCTTTCGGAGACTGGGCCGCAGGGCAGTATTCCAACATGATAGCGACCCCAAACACACCTCCAAGACGACCACTGCCTTGCTAAAGAAGCTGAGGGTAAAGGTGATGGACTGGTCAAGCATGTCTCCAGACCTAAACCCTATTGATCATCTGTGGGGCATCCTCAAACAGGAGGTGGAGGAGCGCAAGGTCTGTAACATCCACCAGCTCTGTGATGTCTTCATGGAGGAGTGGAAGAGGACTCCAGTGGCAACCTGTGAAGCTCTGGTGAACTCCATGCCCGAGAGGGTTAAGGAAGTGCTGGAAAATAATGGTGGCCACACAAAATATTGACATTTTGGGCCCAATTTGGACATTTTCACTTAGGGGTGTACTCACTTTTGTGGCCAGCGGTTTAGACATTAATGGCTGTGTGTTGAGTTATTTTGAGGGGACAGCAAATTTACACTGTTATACAAGCTGTACACTCACTACTTTACATTGTAGCAAAGTGTCATTTCTTCAGTGTTGTCACATGAAAAATATAATAAAATATTTACAAAAATGTGAGGGGTGTACTCACTTCTGTGAGATACTGTATATATACCCTTGAGAAAAACAAGTGTGCTTATTTTATTAAGTGTGCACTTGCAGTGTACTTAAAAACGTAATATATTTGAAAAAAAAAAAACTTGTACATGCAGATAGTATTAATGAAATTAAAATTAATGAAATGAAAGCCTACTTAACTGTACTTGAAAAAAGTATACTTTTATGACTGTTTCTTAACACACTTAAATGCACATTAAAAAGTGCTTTTTTCAATAGTCAAATTTTTTTAGTTTAAAATGCATATTAATTACGTTTTAATGTTATATGTGCTTAAAATAAGTACTTTAAAAAAAATATTACAGTTAAAGATAATTTTTTTTTAAAAAGTACTAACTTGCTACTTAATCATTACAAATGTGTAATTAAAATATATTTGAATCCATAAAATACTACTTTTAATAATAAAATTTAAAAATCATGCATAAAAATATGTATTAGTTTACCATAAATGGTTGAACATTCGGCAGTAAACTAAAAAAAAGGGGAAGCAATTATGAAATTACATAAAGATGCACTCTAAAGTTCAACTAATTACATTCAATATAAATTTAAACTGTGATACATTTTAATTGCAAATAATATACAATTACGAGTACAAAAACATTACATTCAGTTCACATTTAAGTACACATTCATTTAAATGATATTATTTTTGTAATAAATGCTCTTTTTGAAAGTCTGCCATAAGTGTACCTCTTCTTCACAAGGGTACAAATAAATTTAAATAAAGAGTGTGTATGTAAGTTTTGATCTAAGTGGCTTCAATCAGCCCCGTCACATGCAGCACTTGATGGAAAGGCCGTCCTGCATACCACAAATCACATAAGCCCCCTGGGGGTCAGAATTATCTTGTGACCTTAAGTATGGGTCAGATGTGATTGAGGACAATGAGCCATCGATCAGAGAATTCAAGAGTCATTTAGCTGAAGTAATAATGGACTGTTCATTTCTCATGCTTGTGTTACAGCACAATACTGTCTGAGTGCTGGTTATTGGTTAATGACCCCCTTGAGACTCTTCCATCCTTCCAGCAGATTAAAGTGTTTGTGTGTGTGTGTGTGTGTGTGTGTGTGTGTGTGTGTGTGTGTCAGCAGCTCTCAGTACCAGTGAAGTACGAGTCTACTTAACAGCGGCCACATTTGGAATGCAGCAGAAGCGCTATGCTTAGTGCATACTGTGCAGTACATACCGCATACTTCAACAACTCTGGGAATAAATAAATATTTATATATGAAATATGAAATGAAATATATTTCATTTGCAATTACGTTTGGCAGTCTGATCAGATAATGCAGATATTATGTTTGGAAATGCATACAACACTACTTCTGACTTTGTAGTATATGTGTTGTGCACCAATTTCCTAATCTATGAAATTTAACACAAACACAACATGCATTCAAATTTTTATGCTAACTGCATGCCACCTGCTAAATTAAACATGCAACCTCATGAGGTCATGTGACTGCCAATGCAGCACACTAATAAATTAGAAACAATTACTTCTTCATAATGCAGTTTTTTAAAGCATATACTAGTATACAACTTAAAATATGTCAAATTAAGTCAAATAAAAAATCCAGTAAAAATCCAGTACAGTAGTGATATTTTAGAATCAATGATACACTATGACAGTGTTTTTTGATGTTTTAAATGAGATTTTATATTTATATTTTCTGTTTTCACTTTAATTTTACATAAAGTTTTATGTAAAAATTAGTATGAGCATTATGTCAAAAGAAAGACTTTTTCAAAGGGTGGAATGTGAATGACTCGTTAGGACAATTGCTTGTGCGGTTCCTCTGGGACTAAACTGTCATTGGGCTGTTTTTCTTCTCTACAAGGGCAGGTGAATTTTGAATGTCACTGTACAGGAAACACATCAAAGTGAATCCTGTCTAATGAAGTGTCTAATGTCCTGAGGGAATTTGGTTACATTTCATGTTTGCTCTTTAGTCACATGCAGTACGTGGAAAAAGAATTAGACAGTCAAATATGTATATATATATATGTTCAGAAATTACTTGATTGTCCATAGCAATGACCCATGATCATATTACTAGTCGAGATCTCAATCTGTCGGTCTATAATTATATTTGATGCTTCGAGTTCTGGCTGAATTTTAAAAACTCCAAAAGTTGGAAGAGTGTTTGAACTGTAATCAGATCATGGCTTTATTTCCAGTTCCATTAACTCCTTTGAATTGCGGAATTCCATTATTCAGAGAGATAGTGATCTGCTGACCTGATCTGCTGCTCTCCTGATTGACCTCTGCACCTCCTTTCCTCTGATCCTTTCATTCTTGTTTTCTCATTAGAGCCCTCGACCCGAGCAGGTTGGGATTGAACTGTAGTGTGGATGTTCATGCAGTGATACTGCCGTACAGGGATTAGTTTAGGACACAAAGATGGCAAGTTAGCAGTTATACAGTTTAAGCTTGAATATCAAAGTGTTCTCACATAATGGTCGGGGGCAAATCTGTTAAATGATTCATGACGGGGTGGGGTGGTAAAGGCGGGACGCTGGTAATGAAATCTACTGAGACTCCAGTTGCAAATCTGCTCCAAATAAACTGACTGTAAAAACACCAGAAAATAAGGAAATGTTATATTGTAGTACAAAGCAAACAATTAAAGGATTAATGGAATATAAAAAGCAAGATAATTCATATCCCCCCCCAAAAAAAACAATTAAAGCAACATCAATCTTATTAATAAAGTTCAATTAAAAAAGTTAAAATAGACAAAATTCAAAGTTGGTAAAAAGATAACATTTAAAACATGCAAAATAAAAATACATTCCATCAGTAAAATACAAAAGCATAATAATTAGAAAACATTCAAATAAAATTAATATATTTAAATCATGCAAAATATTTCAATGCTATTAGAAAAAAAATAGAAAATAAAATTCTTAAAATTTTAGGTTCAGTTCTTGTGAACCAATCATTGACTATAGCTTTTGCCTAAATAAACCCCTAATTTGATGTTTATTAATAGTTAGTAAGGTAGTCGTTAAGTTTAGGTATTGGGTAGGATTGTGGATGTAGAATATGGTCATGCATAATATGTGCTTTATAAGTAATAATAAACAGCCAATATGATAATAATAGGCATGCTAATATGTAACTATAATGAGAATTGGTCCCTATACTAAAGTATTACCGTAAAATAAATAAATAAATAAAACATTAATGCCCTTAAAACATACAAAACAATTGATATTAAAAAAAAAAAAAAAAAAAAAGTCCTTAATAAAACACAAAAACAGGAAATTAATACCTCTGAAGCATGTATAAAATAATGAAAATAATTATTTATTAATAATTAAAAATTATTAGTGACATTTTCAATTATTGTTTGTGTGTGTGTGTGTGTGTGTGTTTAGAGTGGTTGACTGGCAGGCTTGAGTACATTCCCCAGTTGATTTAGTGTGGTTAAGATCAGATGGAATGTGTAAAAGCCAAAAGCTCCAGTTTAATCTCGCTGGCCTCCCCTTCCTCTGACAACACAAGCTGACATCTGACTGGCAGTGTGAGTAAAAGAGAGAGAGATCCGGGGTGAACGAGAGTCAAACAGACAGGAAGAATGATAAGGTGATCTAGAAAAGATCAAAGGGGGTTTCAAGAGACAAACAGATGCATTAAACAAGGACGAGACATTTAATGGTGTTCAGAAGCTTTTCTTTATTGGCCTGAAGATTTGAGTCAAAGAATGTGTGGAAAAGTTGGTGTGTGTGTGTGGGTGTGTGGGCATGTATTTTCTTTTGTAAAAACCAAGATACAAAGCATGCACAATCGCTCCTTCCAAATTCACTCAAATAACCTCCAACTTATTCATCTAAATAAACGGAACTGCAAAAAAACAACACTCTCCTTAAGTCACAACAATCAAACAATGGCTGGCTCAAAACTTACAGCACTTTTGAGCCTCATCTGTGAATTATACAGGTACATGTTTTGAACACACAAACAATGGTCAAAATGCTGTTGTAGGCAGGTACCAAGAACAAATTTGATCATTTTGGATTAATTTTGGAACATATCCATTAGTACCTTATATTATAAATGTATATAAAATAAATATAAACCTATTTTTAAGATTATTTTTGTTTTACGGTTGCATTATTTTCATGATGACTGCATACATTTCTCCCCCGTATTCTCAATACTGTACTACAAAAATATGCAATTCCCATTTCTTTCCCACAAATTTATTGCAATTCATTATTTTCTATTTTGTATTTTTATGTACTGTTTTACCATTTCTGACCAATTTTGTAACATATTCTTAAAGTTCTTTATAATAAACTGATGAATTGCAGACAAACTTGTCACTTCACCCAAAATTGAATAAACTTTTTCCTAAATGTAAACCTATTTTTAAGACCATTTTTGTGACATTGTTGCTTTATGTTTGCATTATTTTCATACCAACTGTGTACATTTCTCCACAATACAAAAAAAAACTAAAAAACTTATTCCCATTTATTTCCCACAAATTTACTTTAGTTTTGATTATGCTAAATTTTTAATTTACTTTTTACCATTTCTGATACATTCTGGAACATCTATTAGTACTTTATAGTAAACTGATGAACCACACACAAACTTGTCACATTTCACCCCAAAAATGAATTATATTTTTTCAGAAATCAATTTAAACACATTTTTGAGAGCATTTTTGGGACATTTTTGCTTTGTGTTTGTATTATTTTCATGACAATTGTGTATATTTCTCCACAATATTCTCAACACTGTACAACAAAAAAATATTTTACCCATTTATTTCCCACAAATTTATTGAAATTACTATTATTCTCAATTATGTATAATTTTTTTTACTGAATCACAGTAAAAAAAAGAAAATTAAATTATTAAATTTAAATTATCATAAACTAAAATTAGTACAAAAAAATACTATTCCAAATCTCAATGGTCCAAAAATAGGCTTCATACAGTATATACTGCACACATATATGAAGCCTATGATATGTATGTGTGTGTGTGAGAGTGTGTGTGTGTGTTTGGGGGATCGGGGTGAAATACGACCTGGAAATGTTTTAGACAGGTTTCATGAGATTCACCCAAACATGTCATGGCCTCAGGATGTAAGAGCATGTGTGTGGATATGCATTTGTGTGTAATACAATTGCATTGTAAAGAATAAAAGAAAAGCAACACTCTTACAACACATTAAGACTTCAGCGAGACTCCCATGAAAACCCCTTTTTTAGCTGTCCTATATTAAAACTCGTGTCTTAAAATGTAACAAACCCCTTCCCATTAATTCCAGCTGCAGAAGCACAACTCAGAGAAGCTTAAGGGTGGATGGAACAGCCAAGAAGAAAATATCACTATAGAACAGCAAAAAAACATTTTTCAATAAACAGATTTCGCATCAGAGGGTCAGAGCTCTCGAACAAGACAGCAATCTGACCCACATGGGGTTAAACACAGCACGCTAAACACACAGCTAAAAGGCAAAGGATAAAAAAACTCTTTCATCTATGTAAACATACTTGGGCCATCTGTAATATTACCTTCCTGTTCAATGCTGAATGGCAAGTGTACAAAATGCATCTCTAGTCTGCATGTAGCACGTACTACAGGACATTTACACATGCCACATGAAGATGTTTCATATCAGTCCATTTGGGCACCTCATTTACTCTCTTAATCTGCAGAAATAAAGCTTTGTGACAGCATAGGTCAATTCAAAGTGCACATAAGAAAAAGAAAATCACATAAAGGAAAAAAGCAGAAAGGTGGAGCATTTGTGCTTCTTGCAAAAAAAAAAAAAAAAAAAAGAAGTAAAAACTGAATGCTTGGCTGCATAAAAGAAATTTTGTTTTTTTCAATTTATTTATTATTATTTACTGTCGACCCTGTTCAGAGCAACTCAACTAGGGTTAAGCTAATGATTTAAGCAAAACTGATGAAGTACCTCACATTATTTTATGCAACCAGGCACTCAAGTAACCTGACAGTGGTCTAGATGCATGTCATAAAGGTCGGGTTAGACTGTTAGGGAAATGAAGCTGTTATATCTCTGAATGTTCCTCTTGAGAATCTCAGAGCAGGGCCCGAGGACGCGCTCGAAACGTGGCCGGTCCAGCTTCACGCACTTGAGCGGGCCTCTGGCCACGACTGTGGCTGCACGGGGTCTGTTCAGTAGCAGCGCTATCTCACCTGAATAAATAAGTAAAACACACACAGATTAGCTTAATGACCTGATTCAAAGGGTACATATCAAAAAATCCATTTGGATTTTTTCACTTTTTTTCCCTCCCTTGACAAAATTTATTTTACATACTCTTAACATTCAAAACTCAAAATATCCTAGTGCATCCAGACCATTAATTATTACTAGTTTGACAAAATAATTCATAAAGGCGTTATGGCATCAGGCCTGGTGTCCCTCAGGGCTCTGTTTTGGTACCACTTAAATTTACATACTCATCAACACATATTCAATACTAAGTAACTCTTTCGATTGAATAAATGTGTGAAATATGCCGCTACATGTCAGCTGATTTTTCCACATAGGTTTATCTACATATAGAAGTCTTAAAGGTACAGTAAAAAAACAGTCGGTTTTATTCAGACAGAGGGGAAAACAGATTTGATTTTGCACTGTTTTTGGAAAAACATTAAGTGGATGTAATGACACAAATGTAGATTATGGTCCATTTAAAAGTACAAAAAATCTAAAAATTGTGATACAATAATATGTTATTTCACTAAATGTTTGAAAATAAAGGGAGGAAGGCTCACAGGTCAGGGCTTCCCTATATCATAGTCATTTTACAGAAGTTGCAAAGACCAACAGTAGATAATCAGCACAAAATAAAGCATGTTAAAATTGTAAAAATGTAAGTAAAACAATAATTAGAATAAAGTTGGGGATGTAAATGTTAAATTTTTTTGATCTAAAACAGGACAAAAATAATAAATATAATAAATATTTAAATAATAAATTCAAAATAAGTAGTAATTAGTTTAATAATCATCATCATCATTATAAATAATATATTAATGTAAAAAAAAATACACATTATTTTATTATTATTGACTGTTTTTGCTTTTGTGTTTGTGTAAGAACATTAACTTTATAAGTCGATATAATGAAACAAATGTGTATATCATGACCCTTTAAAGAAAATAAGTTCACAACAACAAAGTATTTAAAGACATTTAAAAAGATGTTTAAAGGTACTTTTAAATGTAATTTAAAAAGGTAATTTTTTATGCAATTATCCATTTGAGCAGCCAAACACTGCAACATTGACTCGACCCAATGGTATGAGTTTGAGGAGGGACTATCTCTTTGGCCAACCAATGGCAGTTGGGGGAGTGTTTAGAAAACCGTTTAAAACAATCACTATTTTTGCCATTCTGTTTGCTGACACTTGTGTTGCAGATATGTCTCGCTTCATCTTTAAGCGGTCATCTGTTAAAATTCACTGCCTTTGCTGTATGCTGATAACATAAACGCTTTGAAATTATACAGTCATAATACAAAAAACAGTGTCTCACTATATAATGTAAATATTACTATATTCACTCTGTCGTGTGATAAGCTAAAGATCAGTGTGCCTGTGGTGCAGAAGTGTAAACCGCACTGACGGTAAACAAGCACACAGATCTACATTCTGCAAGCCCTGCACATGACGAACTGCCACCTGTTTGGAAAGCTACTCTTCCTGTCTGGCTCAGGCACTTCTGTTCTCTTATTTACAAGACTCTGGCACAACGCAGCAGGCTCTGCGATCCTCACAACACTTACCGAAGTAGTCAGATGGACCCAGACGTCCCACTTCAACATATTCCTCATTATCAGACCTGCGCTGCAGAACAGATGCTGTACCCTGCGAGGAGAAAGAGAAAGTGAGATGCAGGTTTAATGAGGAGGAAAACTACAAAAAGAGGAGAAAAAGGAGACAGAAAAGCCTAGCTCATGGTGTCGAGTTTGAGACACGTCAGAAGGATTAGTGAAAGAGAGATTCTTTGCTTTATGTGCCTGCAGGTGTACAGGATTTAGACAACTCTGCATGCTGCTTCAGGGACTCACAAGACACACAAGACACACACACACACACACACACACACACACACACATACATACACGCACACCTGGGCCTGTCAGTGTTGAGATTTTTCAACAATTATAGAGTTCCACTGCATGCAGCACCCCACACTGCAATGCAAAAGTCATTTAGAAAGATAAACAAAGAAACACACACACACATTCTATCACATTTGTCACATCAAGGACAAATGCATTACCCACAATACAAACAGTAAAAGGAGGGAGGACTCACAGGCCAAGGCTTTTCTATTCACCAAAGCAGTTAATCAATACAAAAAAGTAAAACAATAATTACAATAATGTAAGTGGTGTAAATGTTAAAAATAAAAGTAAAACAGCAAAAATATAAGAGTAATATAAGAGAAATTAAACGTGCTTAATTTAAAAATATAAAGAAATATAATAGCATTTAATAATAATAATAATAATAATAATAATAATAATAATAATTACTATTATTATTATTATAAATTTAAATAAATACAATAAATAAATGTAAAACTGAAAAATCAGTAATATATAAGAAATGAAATGTACTTAAATAAAATAATAGTATTTGGTAATACTGAATAACTATTAGATTCATTATTATCATTAAATAATTTACTTAATATTTTTATTATAATATACTGAAAATAAAAAATAAGAAAAAGGTAAAACAAAAATCAGTAAAACGAAAATAAAGAACAATCAGTAATATGGGAAAAGTTAAACAAACGTGCTTAAAGAGTTTAAAAATAATAACTAAATATAATATATATATATATATATATATATATATATATATATATATATATATATATATATATATATATATATATATATATATATATATAATATATAATATATAATATAAATATAATAGTACAATATAAGAAATATTATCATTTAATATTAATTATTAATAAAACCAATTATTATTAATAAATTATTAACATTAAATAAAAAATATTTTAGTGTGTTCTATATAATGTAAATATTACTATATTCACTCTGTCGTGTGATAAGCTAAAGATCAGTGTGCCTGTGGTGCAGAAGTGTAAACCGCACTGACGGTAAACAAGCACACAGATCTACATTCTGCAAGCCCTGCACATGACGAACTGCCACCTGTTTGAAAGCTACTCTTCCTGTCTGGCTCAGGCACTTCTGTTCTCTTATTTACAAGACTCTGGCACAACGCAGCAGGCTCTGCGATCCTCACAACACTTACCGAAGTAGTCAGATGGACCCAGACGTCCCACTTCAACATATTCCTCATTATCAGACCTGCGCTGCAGAACAGATGCTGTACCCTGCGAGGAGAAAGAGAAAGTGAGATGCAGGTTTAATGAGGAGGAAAACTACAAAAAGAGGAGAAAAAGGAGACAGAAAAGCCTAGCTCATGGTGTCGAGTTTGAGACACGTCAGAAGGATTAGTGAAAGAGAGATTCTTTGCTTTATGTGCCTGCAGGTGTACAGGATTTAGACAACTCTGCATGCTGCTTCAGGGACTCACAAGACACACACACACACACACACACACATACATACACGCACACCTGGGCCTGTCAGTGTTGAGATTTTTCAACAATTATAGAGTTCCACTGCATGCAGCACCCCACACTGCAATGCAAAAAGTCATTTAGAAAGATAAACAAAGAAACACACACACACATTCTATCACATTTGTCACATCAAGGACAAATGCATTACCCACAATACAAACAGTAAAAGGAGGGAGGACTCACAGGCCAAGGCTTTTCTATTCACCAAAGCAGTTAATCAATACAAAAAAAGTAAAACAATAATTACAATAATGTAAGTGGTGTAAATGTTAAAAATAAAAGTAAAACAGCAAAAATATAAGAGTAATATAAGAGAAATTAAACGTGCTTAATTTAAAAATATAAAGAAATATAATAGCATTTAATAATAATAATAATAATTATTATTATTATTATTATTATAAATTTAAATAAATACAATAAATAAATGTAAAACTGAAAAATCAGTAATATATAAGAAATGAAATGTACTTAAATAAAATAATAGTATTTGGTAATACTGAATAACTATTAGATTCATTATTATCATTAAATAATTTACTTAATATTTTTATTATAATATACTGAAAATAAAAAATAAGAAAAAGGTAAAACAAAAATCAGTAAAACGAAAATAAAGAAAAATCAGTAATATGGGAAAAGTTAAACAAACGTGCTTAAAGAGTTTAAAAATAATAACTAAATATATATATATATATATATATATATATATATATATATATATATATATATATATATATATATATATATATATATATATATATATATATATATATATATATATATATATATATATATATAATATATAATATAAATATAATAGTACAATATAAGAAATATTATCATTTAATATTAATTATTAATAAAACCAATTATTATTAATAAATTATTAACATTAAATAAAAAATATTTTAGTGTGTTCTATATTATTAACTATCTATTTATAAACCAGTGTTAGTTTAGTATGGTGAATTACTGAAATAGCACCTATCAAAGTATTCAAAGACAGATGACCACTGACCAGTTCTGTAACTGGTAGTACTATTGGATCTCCTTGATATTTTAAAACCTCTAGATAAAACAGACAAAAATTAAATATATAAAAGGGAAGAAAATTTTGGACTAAATACATTTTTAAAAAACCTTAATCTGAATATAACCACAACACTGTTTTAAAAAGTGCAGTAACAAAGTAACAGGGTTGACATGAAAAATATAGATTATTCTATTACCCTCCAGACTGCGAGTAAACTGGTATCTAGTGAGCAAATGTGGGGGCTGGTTGCAGGTTAAGAGGTCAGCTACAGACTCTTTTGCCGCGTCACTCAGGGCTTTGCACGTCAACAGCAACAATTTGTAACCTATTTGTAATTTAGATGAAGAGACGAAACATGGACTAGTTTTTAAATATCATTAGGGAACTTTACGATTAAGTGCCATGTGAGAAAGCAGCTCTACAGATACTGCTGATGTGGTTTTCAAACAACCTCCCAGTAAGACTAAAGATTAAAGCTATTCCATAAACATCTAATAAAAAAAAATATCAAGGAACTTTCTTATCCAATTTTGATTAAATTAAATTTAATTTCCTTATTAGTGGTAATCAATGTAATGCACACAAATTGTTACCAAGAGAGCACATACAGTGAGAGGAGGCCCGACGCTTGATGGACGCCAGAACTAAGCTGTTTGTTCTCAGTGGAGTTGTTGTCTACACTCAAACTGTTAGTGGACACTGACATATGATTTAAAACAGCGTTGCTGAAGACTGAAACAACGCTTGTCAAAGTAGTCAATAACATATCACTGTCCACTGCCCATGGCTGTATCTCACTTGTAGCACTACTGGATCTCTTTGCAGCTTTCAGCACACAGTTGACCCCATTGACCCTAACATCCTGCTAGGAAGACTTGAAAATCACGGGTCAAGTATGAAAATTAAGGGTCAAGGATAGTGTCCATCAAAGCTGTGCCTTGGAGTTATTATTTCTATCATTATAAACGCTGTTAAATTCCACTGCTACACTGATGGAACATAATTATGCACCTTCAAGACTAAAGGGTTGTAACTGTAACTGTAAAGATCCAGGTATTACGATCAATTTTGAGCTTTTTAAATTTAAAACACCTTGGAAATTGCACAGCAACATCCTGGAAACCACATAACAAAGGCTGCGTACACACTGCAAGTTTAAGGAGTGACAATCGTATTTAAATGTGGGAGTGAGTCCCGTAAATTATCGTTCCATGTGTGTACGGAACAGCAGTCACTCCCGCATTTGTAACCATAGCAACCATAGAGTGAAGAAGAATTTAGCCGTTTGTTATGTGCCATTTTGGCTAAAGACTCTTTTTATCCATCGATTTTAAACTACCACTGATAGACGTGCTGTGTTTTGTTTATGCTCGGGAGACTGCTTTAGAGAGTGCTATCTTGCAGTGTTGCCATGTCCTCATAATTACAAGCGCATTTAGGCATGTTGTTTGGTCTTAGCTCATAAAGCCAGGCACTTTATGGAGTTAGTAATGTGGTCTGTTGCGGATATGACATGAGATTTATTTATTTTTTTTGGTGCTATAAAACAAAGCATTTAGGTGTTTTTGTGCTTGTCCTTGTTTGTTGTTGTTTTTCTATGAATATCTGGCAACACTGACACTACTGCAGGGCTCATGAGCGCAGCTAGCCCCGTGCTAAGCTAAGACTTCTTTCACTGTTATTTTCTTGCATCTCACATAAAGACGAAGACACATGTCTGGTGCACGTTCAAATACGTCATTAACAACTAGTTGTTCAGTTCAGTTCCGTACACGCTGCGTAGAATTTCTGTAAATGCGGTTGTCACTACCTGTATTTTAGTGAATTGTGTGTGTACGGAACACGATTAAGGAGTAAAAGGTGAACTGACAACTGAATTTAGCTGCAGTGTGTACGTGGCCAAAGTGCTTAGAACACTTTTGAAGTTGCATAGCAACACCCTAGAAACCACATAACAAAGTGCTAAAACCTCTTAGAACACTTTCTAAACCCTAGCAACCTTCTATAACAGACTAGCAACCATAAAACAATGTGCTAAAACACTTAGAACACGTTATAAATTGCATAGTACCACCCTAGCAACCACCCATAACACCATAGGAACCACATAACAATGTGTTGAAACAATTTTAAACACTTTAGAAATTGCACAGCAACACCCTAGCAACCACATAAAGTCCTAAAAAAAAAAAAAACAGCAGAAATTGCACAGCAACACCCTAAAAACCAAATAAATTTCTTAAAGGTGCAGTATATGTAAGGTTGACAGCTAGCGGTTGAAATGGGTACTGCAAAAACAAAGGCATTCCGCCCCAGAATGCACATTTCAGAGCAGAATTACCTGCTATAGCATTATTTTTCAGAGAAACAGCTATGTAAACATAACATGATTCCTTGACAGCAATAAGCTGTGTTTTCCGACAACTGGAAGTGGGTAGGATCATACAGATTAAAGGTGCGGTAGGTAATATTGCCAGCTAGCGGGTGAAATGGGTACTGCAATTCTAGCCCGGAATCTGCCCGAAACACACATTTCAAAGTAGAATTACTGGCTATAGCATTATTTTTCAGAGAAACAGCTATGTAAACATAACATGTTTCCTAAATATCTACAAACATATTATGTTATCTTTTGGCTTTAGAAGAGTAAAAAACTTACATACAGCACCTTTAAACCACTTAGAACCATAGAACTTGCATAGCAACAACCAATAACCATTTAGCAACAACAGAAAATGGTAAAACCATTTAGAACAATTTAGAAATTTAAATGGAAACACCCTAGAAACAACATCAATTCCAAAAAAGATGTTAAAACCACTTAGAACACTTTAAAAAATGCATGGCAGCACCCTAGAAACCAAATAAATTCCTAAAACCACTTAAACCACTTCAGAAATTGCACAGCAACACCATAGCAACCACCAATAACAGTCTAGCAACCACATAAATTCCTAAAACCAGTTAGAACACTTCAGAAATGGCATAGCAACACCCTAGCAACCATCAATAACAGTCTAGCAAATGCTAAAACCCCTTATACCACTTCAGAAACTGCACAGCAACACCATAGCAACCAACAACAACAGTCTAGGAACCATAGAAGATGCTAAAACCACTTACAACACTTTAGAACTTGCATAGCAACACCCTAGTAATCACCAATAACAGTCTAGCAGCCACAACAGTGTGCTAAAACCACCCGTGGCAACCACTTATGTGGATAACTTTTTCATGGTTGTGCACTAGTCACATTTTCTTCAGTAAATGTCGAAATCAGGTCTAAGACTATGCAATTTTACTGCTAACTTACATAGCTTTGTAATTTTAGCTGTAAGTCTACCTGAGCGATCTCCAAACACCCTACTGCCTGCTGTGTCTCCTTCCATTACAGGATGCATGCCTCTTCCAAGCACTGTACGAACATCTGCTGATGGAAAGGCATTATGTTACAGAGGTCCACAGCTGTGGGACTGCCTCGCTGCCAATACGAAGAATCAGACACGCTGCCAACATCTTATTCAAAGTCTAGAACACAAACATTCCAGTTTAGTCAAGCATATAGCTAAGGTAACTCATGCATACATGCTACCATTTCCACCTGAGGGCATCAAGCTCAGTTGGGAACCAAAGACACAGAGTTTGGGATGCCAATGTTGCTGACTTGCCGTTTACTCGCGTTCAGTAAAGTCTGGTTGTGGCGTCTGGGTGGGTGGCTCTCCACCTCTCAGTCTCTTTTAGGAGAAGCATGCCATCTAATTTGCCTCGCTGCATAAATACTAATGAATCTTCTCTGCTTCTCCTGCATTGATGTGTGCATGGAAGGTATGCATATTTTTGCACGCTTTCATGGGATGAAGTAGGCAGAACTATCTTTAACATTTTATTTTCTCACGCTCGTTCACACACAACACACAAACACTATTTATCTTACAAGTTACAAATTACTGATTAGTATAATTATTCCTATCTATCCATCTAGAAAATTCTCTGCACAGATGTACAGTCCTTTGACCAGCTCTTACTTGCCATACTTTTGATCAACTTTAATGTGCAAAAGACCTAACCCTGTGAGAAAATGTGGAAACAAGTCAGAACATTGAATTTTTAATATGCCAGGGATGGCTTTCATCTTATTCCGATTTGAATGTCCCTATAATTATGTGGTACATAATGACAGAGTCCACTTCTCTCTTCCTTTTTTTTCTTTAAAAAAGCTTTTAAGCTAAGTTTTAAGCTTTGAATGTTTCGGTGTGACCCCAGTGGATCAGCGTCCTGGTATGTACAGGATCTTGGCTGGGGACATGCTCTCCAGAGGTATGACATCATGGGGATGCCCTGGAGCTGTTGGTTTTGCATTACTATCAAACTAAAAGTCTCACGTGGGCAACAAATTGTTTCGTTATCTGTGGGAAACCTATTTAACACGCACCCCCCCCCCCCCCCCCCACCCCCAAAAAATTATAAAATTTGAGGGGAGAAAAAATACAAACACAAACACCCAAATGCAAACAATTCAACAGATGTATGGCACAGAGATCTCTAATTGGCCCTCTGCTCTCACACGATTAAGACAGTCTGACAGCAGCTGTATGGGTAATAAACCATATTATGAATCATCACATTCACCACGGCCCAAATTAAGAGGATGGAACATTATACATGGTGAAATCAGTTAATGTGTGACGCATCAAATCATAGTTGCTCTGTGACTTAATCTAACAAACAACAAATGTAGTCCAAAACAGATTTATGATAGTTAACTAAAAAACGAAATACTTAAAAAAAAAAAATTTTTTTTTTAAAAAGTCCATTACTGAAATAAAATATAAAAAATAAAAGAAAAATATAAATAATTTTAGGACATGCATAAATATAATAATATATACATACCACATGAGAGACAGAGCACAGAAAGCTTTTTCTTCATCTTTCTATTTTAAGTTTGGTGTAATATGCCAAAATGTGCAATAAAGATTTTGTGAGGCAATTTAACAACAAATCCTCATTGGACTGAAATTGTGTTGGTTGTGTAAAGTAGGTAAAGTTATTGGCTTTAGTTTTAAATGCTCAAAGTTTACACAGAATTAAAATGCATTGCATGTACACTAATTCATTGTGCCAAGCTCATTGGGGGGAAAAAATCTATCCAAGATGGCAGTTAATTCAAGAGAAATGTCTTTTATGAACATGATTATATCATTACAGAAAAGTAATGTAATGTTAATGTGGGTAGGGCGACCATATGTCCTCTTGTCCTGGCCAGGATTTCTAAATTGCCTAAAACATCTATTTCTGCCTTTTTTTCATAATCACTGAAGTAAATGACTGAAAAGTAGTTTGACCAATAGCATGCAGGGAGTTGGGATCTATAGAGAATGGTAAAAGAGATGCAAATACACTTACATGTTTTTATTTAATTAACCTTTATTTAACCAGGCAAGTTAATTAGGAACAGGTTCTTATTTCTTTTTCTTATTTTTACATACATATATTGTATGAGGACTGTATGAAGCATGTCAACAAAGGAAAACAAATCCAAAACCTGGACACTTTAGGCCATTTATAAATGTCTGGTCACCCTGATGTTGGAAGTAGACAGCAAGGCAGTTCAATAGGCTTTAGAACAAAACCATAATGTGATAAATCAAAGTTTAAGGCTGCAAGAAACTTTGTGTCAATATGTGTCCTGTGATCCTCCTATTTAGTGTGTAATTAGTCGTGTGTGTGCGCGTTTTTGTGACAAATGAGGACATAAATTTGTATAATGACAAGGGTATGACAAAGGCATTACAAGGAGAAGGTGACTTTTCAGGACATTACCCCATGTCCCCACCTTTCAAAACGCTTATAAATCACACAGAATGGAGTGTACTGAAAATCTGAAATAGCACAAAGTTTCCTGTAAGGGGTAGGTTTAGGTGTAGGGTTGGTGTAAGAAAATAGCACATACAGTTTGTACAGTATAAAAACCATTACGCCTATGGGATGTCCCCACTTTTCACAAAAACAAACGTGTGTGTGTGTGTGTGAACGAAGGTCTAAACCACAGAAAGTAAAAGAGGTGAACTAAAAGGAACAAGTTTCACAGTATCTGTCAGGACAAACAAGAAGCAAAAAGGAAGAACTATGGGAGCAGAGCTGGACAATGACACCCACACATCTCTCGCTTCCCAAGCCTGTGTCAGTGTGTCTGGAAAGCCGTCGCTGGTTCCCTCGCTCAGGTCTGGAGTCTGGGCCTGACCCTGTGTGAAAGTCTGCAGCCTACATTCCATCACTGAACCGCTGGCCACCCCGAGCTGGGAATCAGGCAGAGACGGAGGAAGAGAGAGAGACAAACAAGCAGCGAGGCAGAGCCATGTCTCATGCTAAAGTCCTCTTCATTTATTTTTATCTGTCTCTCTGCCCTGCTCTTCCCTGACCCAGATGAACACAAGATGATAAAAATTAATAGTGGAGTAGGATGAGCAGAATACAAAAAAGCAAAAATAAATTGAAACAGAAAATAGAATAGCTAACAATAAAAGACAACAGACCAGAGAAAAGTGAATAGAAGAACATAATAGAAATATAGAACAGAGCAAAACAGAATAGATCTGAAGAAACAGAGCACAACAAAACAAAACAGAAAAGAAACAGAAAAAATTACAGTAGAACACCAGACAGCATAGAATAGTACAGAGTAAATAGATTAGAACAGAATAGAATAGACAAATAGTCTAGTCTAACAAACAGAACAGAACAGAAAAGTGCAGAGCGAAAAAAAGAACAGAAAACAATACAACAAAACACACACACACACACACACACACACACACACCCATTCAAAAGTCTTGTCTTTTTGCACTGAAATACACTGTATATACATTTATAAAAAAAAAATCTATTTCTATAAATGCTGTTCTAACTTTCTGGGGGAAAAAAATAAATAAATAAAAATTTAGCTTTCACAAAAATATTACATTTTTCAACATTGCTATTAATAACAAATGTTTCTTGAGCAGCAAATCAGAATATTAGAATGATTTCTGAAGGATCATGTGACATTGGAAACTGGAGTAATGATGCTGAAAATACAGCTTTACCATCACAGGAATAAATTGCATTTTAAAATATATTCAAATAGAAAGCAGTTATTTTACATTACAATAATATTTCACATTACTGCATTTTTCATGAAATAAATGCAGCCTAGGTGAGAATAAGAGAAAACAAAATCATCTTACCAACCCTAAACTTTTGAAAGGTAGTGTACAGTAAATGCAAATACTTACAATAAACAGATAGGACAACAAGAGAACTAAGTGAATAGAATAGAATAGAATAGAATATATTCTGGCCATTTACTAAAGACATTTCCTTAGGAAAGTGCTTTTGTCTGTTTGTCTTGACACACACCTGGACACAGCAGCAGGTTTCCTACACTCTCAGTCACACTCACACAGACTCAACACTAGCGTGTGTCTCCTTCCACTGTTCATCAACGAAGAACTAACCTTTCTACTATAAACGTGTGTTGTCCCAGATTCACTTCATACGGCTCATCAATCTCAGACTTGTAACATTCCCCAAAGGAAGAATTCTTACAAAAGCCTTTTCCAAACGCACATACTCATGATGTTACCCGAGTGCCACCAATCTCAAATCCACAATAAATCTAACAGATAGCAATGCAAAGTTTCACCTGTGTGTTTGGCTCCATCAAAATTACGAGCAGGCCAACCCCAAAATCAAATTTCTCCTTCAATGGGATTTTCTATGGGATTTTTGTCCGCCAGGAATAAATCATAAATCCATTATATCTCCTCAACAAGCCTCATGATTACAGAAATCATTCATGTCTGTAGCACAAAAGTGGTTACAAACTAAAGTTCAAATCATTAATAAAAGTCATGGCTTGCCTTAGGAATCAACACTAATAAGCAAGCAATAAACAGGTGGATTCATGGGAGCACAGGTCGGGAACAAGAGGCAGCCAAATGAAGGTTTAGTGCTCTACTTCACTCAACAGCCTGATTATATTAGTACTGCAACCTTCATGGAAGAGAGAATGAGAAGGAAAAAAGTGAAAAGCGCTGAAAATATGAGAACAGACACGGACGGGACAAAGAGCCCCCTCCAGACTTCACAACATCTTCATAAATGTGGAGTTAATCAAAATATTGTTCAAAGATCTGGCAGAGAATGAGAAGAATGCTGAATCAGCACCACGAGGGCTTTCAGAAATGTAAATGTGCTCTTTGGTGTTGACAGCACAAAGCCAGAGTGTCAGCTAACAAAACAGAGGGTAGAGAGAACGAGCAGAAGATGCACAATATATTCAATATATAGTATCGCAAAACCTACCTCACAATGTCATCATTCAATATTCACACAATTCAATTAAAAGTTTAAGCTTCATGATACTGATCCTAATTTAGCACATTTCTAACATTGGGGACTGTCAGATTGCACTGCAGTAAAAGCTCTTGTGAGCTCTAGCGCATCAGCAACTTTAGAAAGTGTCAGGACCGAACTCCCCTTGGGAACCTTGGGAGGAACCAAGGAGAGCCATTCTCCTTTAAGTACTTAAAAGACTGTTATTGTGGATACCAAAAAGGTAGGATTGTTCTTTAGAAGTGAATAAACATGTAGATGGTCATTTTCACACACACCTCTGTAATGATGAAGAAATCATCTCCAGGTTCTCCTTGCACTACGATCTTCTCTCCATCTTCAAACTGCACAGGCTCCAGCGCATCGGCCACAGTCAACCTCTCCCACTTATCAAGGGATTCTGCATCAACACACAAGAGTTTAATGTTAGGGAGACAAAAACTGTCAATCAGATTTTCCTTTTTGAACTTCAACCATTTAACTCAGGATTCACGGGTTGGCAATAATAATAATAATCTTATTAAGGGGTGTGAATCTATTCAATTTATGATTCATAGGTTTTCAATTTGATTCAGGAATGATTTCTGCAGATTCAGAAAAATTTGATTCAATCAGATTCACAATGAGGTTTAACTCAGGAACAATTTTTGCGAATTTGAAAAGAATCCAATTCACAATGAGATCTGATTCAATTTTAATTAATGATTTGATTCTGTATTTTTTTAAGTGCATTCATAGGATTATGTGAATGCTTCTCCCAATGTGTCTTAAGCAAGAAAAAGACAAACTACTTAAAGGGACAGTTTAAATTCTGTTCAGTCAATTCTGTAAAAATAAAAAAAAATCTATATTTTTTTTGATACTGTGAAAGTCAATAACTACTGTGTCAACTGTTACTCACAGTCTACAATATATTTTATTTTGTGTTAGGCAGAAGGCAGAAACTCATACAGGTTGTGGAACAACTTGAGGATGAATAAATGATGACAGAATCATTTTTGGGTGAACTAATTTTATTGCACCCAGAAACATGAACGTTAAAAAAAATTATAATAATTATATACATATACATATACATTATATATATATATATATATATATATATATAGATAGATAGATAGATAGATAGATAGATAGATAGATAGATAGATAGATAGATAGATAGATAGATAGATAGATAGATAGATAGATAGATAGATAGATAGATAGATAGATATAGATGTTGATTTTTTTCACACATTTTAAGACAAAAATATTATCTTTAAATATTATTAAATATATTTATATATAATATTTAATTATTACATTTTTATTTACATGCACCAATATTGACAATAAAAATAAAGTGTTTTATTTCAGTAGTAGTGGCCATGCAACAAGTCGGCCACTTTATCAATGTTTTGTGCATGAGGATGCAAACGATAGTGTGCAACATTTCTATTAATTTGTGCATGCAAGTAAATTATTGTTTATATATTTTAAAATATTGAATAATACTTCCCTAAATCATGGCTCATTTGATTTTTAGCATTTTAATTCAATTCCTGACCGAAACAAATAACTCACAATCCAAAAATGTTTCAAAATCTGTGCAAAGGCAGTATTTGTACTCAATGCATTGGGAAAACAAGTGAATCGTTACACCTCTAGATACCATTAATCTGATGATACTATGATAACATCATGGTGCAACAAAGCAGCAATTCATTGAAATAAAAGCCACAGAAGTTATAATGAAAAGTTGTTGACTTTCCATCCATACAGAAGCAACAAGCAGCCACAGACGGATATTTTTAGAGACCATTTTAAGAAAGCTTTGCTTTTTTTGAGTGCAACGAGCATCCGGTGGTCCGTGAGTGACCAGTGGGTGTGTCATCAGAGACTCAGACTAATGCTTTTATAAATAAACCGACTAATCAGAAAGACACCCAGGCTTATCGTGAACTTCCTGCAGAATGTGAGGACTGCATCTCGACCTAGAAGAGATTCTGTTGCTCATGGACTACTGAAGCCGTGGCCGTGAGAAATGAAACTACCAAAGCCATCATTCAATACCCACCACATTCCAGAAACCCTTCCCACCTTCTAGCATCCATCACACAGGCGTACCACACACGAACAGAACCACACTGAAACCCTCTGGACTTGTGCAGCACCACTCCATCCTCCAGCTGCAAACAATAATGAACGCCTCTGCCCTTCGCGGTTTGCTCGCTCTGTCATTCATCATTTCCCATCATCCCATTGCAGGACAGTAGCAGGCGATCATTCTCAGATCAGAGCTCATAATAGCATTACCGTTTAAACAGTTAAAAGGGGCCGGTTGTGTGTGGCTGAGGTGTGTGTTTGTGTGTTGGGGCCAGCCTGTCTGCATGCTCCAGACTAATGGTCACTTTATCAGGCTGGCTAAGACGTCTTCACACCCGGGCAGACGTCCACCTGCTTCAGTCGTAACATGAGCCGCAAGTGAGGAAAAAAAAAAAAAATCAACATTGCATGCTTCAACTGAGAAAAAAATGTGTATGTGTGTCTATGTCAGCACCTTACTCTTTTAGGATAATGTAACGTAATATACACAAATACACAATGAAGGCAAAAAATTTTTATTTTATTTTATTTAATAATATTGAATTTATTTAAATATACAGGTGCTGGTCATATAATTAGAATATCGTCAAAAAGTTGATTTATTTCACTAATTCTATTCAAAAAGTGAAACTTGTATATTATATTCATTCATTACACACAGACTGATATATTTCAAATGTTTATTTCTTTTAATTTTGATGATTAGAGCTTACAGCTCATGAAAGTCAAAAATCAGTATCTCAAAATATTAGAATATTACTTAAGACCAATACAAAGAAAGGATTTTTAGAAATCGTGGCCAACTGAAAAGTATGAAAATGAAAAGTATGAGCATGTACAGCACTCAATACTTAGTTGGGGCTCCTTTTGCCTGAATTACTGCAGCAATGCGGCGTGGCATGGAGTCGATCAGTCTGTGGCACTGCTCAGGTGTTGAGAGCCCAGGTTGCTCTGATAGTGGCCTTCAGCTCTTCTGCATTGTTGGGTCTGGTGTCTCTCATCTTCCTCTTGACAATACCCCACAGATTCTCTCTGGGGTTCAGGTCTGGTGAGTTTGCTGGCCAATCAAGCACAGTAACACTATGGTCATTGAACCAGCTTTTGGTACCTTTGGCAGTGTGGGCAGGTGCCAAGTCCTGCTGGAAAATGAAATCAGCATCTCCATAAAGCTTGTCAACAGAAGGAAGCATGAAGTGCTCTAAAATTTCCTGGTTGATGGCTGCGTTGACTGTGGACTTCAGAAAACACAGTGGACCAACACCAGCAGATGACATGGCAGCCCAAATCATCACTGACTGTTGAAACTTCACACTGGACTTCAAGCAACATGGATTCTGTGCCTCTCCACTCTTCCTTCAGACTCTGGGACCTTGATTTCCAAATGAAATGTAAAATTTACTTTCATCTGAAAAGAAGACTTTGAACCACTGAGCAACAGTCCAGTTCTTTTTCTCCACAGCCCAGGTAAGATGCTTCTGACGTTGTCTCTGGTTCAGAAGTGGCTTGGTAGCCCTTTTCCTGAAGACATCTGAGCGTGGTGACTCTTGATGCACGGACTCCAGCTTCAGTTCTCTCCTTGTGAAGCTCTCACAAGTGTTTGAATCGGCTTTGCTTGACTGTATTCTCAAGCTTGCGGTCATCCCTGTTGCTTGTGCACCTTTTCCTACCCAAATTCTTCCTTCCAGTCAACTTTGCATTTAATATGCTTTGATACAGCACTCTGTAAACAGCCACACCTTTCAGTAATGACCTTCTATGACTTACCTTCTTTGTGGAGGGTGTCAATGTTCGTCTTCTGGATCATTGCCAAGTCAGCAGTTTTCCCCATTATTGTGGTTTCAAAGAACAAGAGATACCCAGAATTTATACTATAGGGATGGTCATTTATTCAAACTCAAATGTAAATATTCTAATATTTTGAGATACTGATTTTTGACTTTCATGAGCTGTAAGCTCTAATCATCAAAATTAAAAGAAATAAACATTTGAAATATATCAGTCTGTGTGTAATGAATGAATATAATATACAAGTTTCACTTTTTGAATGGAATTAGTAAAATAAATCAACTTTTTGATGATATTCTAATTATATGATCAGCACCTGTAATATTGAATTATTACATTTGTATTTACATGCACCAATATGGCAATAAAAGTGAATATTGAATAGACAGAATATTCATTTTAATGTAATATTTAATAATATTAAATATATAATATTTAAATATTACATTTTTATCTATATGCACCAATATGCAACATTAAACATTTTTGTAATTTAAAACATATCTTAATATTTTAAAGTTTTTCCATCTAAATACATTTAAAATGAATAATCAAGGTATGTTTTCCACACATTTTTTATTTAATAATTTTTTTTAATTACATTTTTATTTACATGCACCAGTGTGACAATAAATATACAGTGCCCTCCAAAAGTATTGGAACAGTAAAGACAAAATTGTTCTGTTGGCTGTGGATTCAAGACATTTACAAACATGATTAAGAGATGAATATGAGGCAAAACTACAAAATTATTGGGTGATTCAACACATAGATGTTTTACCAGCTAAGAAGCTCAGCACTTTTAGAGTTTCATCCGATGTGAGCATAAGTATTGGAACAGTTGCCTCACAGGTCTTTCTAAGTGATCAGCTGTGTCCCGTTGCATTAATTCTTCAGATATTACAAGCAGGGAATGTGTCGTATCAGTTATATCCATTACTTCTGCATTCTGAATCTTGCATTCGAGAATGAAGATGAGGGACCTGACTTTGAGAGAAAAGCAAGAAATTTGGATGCTAAAAGAAAAGAGGAAGTCAATTAGAGCTGTAGCAAAAACAAAGGGCATGGAGAAATCAAGAGTTTTGAAACCACCAGCGACACCAGCAACCAACAACTACCTGATCGGCTGAGAAAACAACCGTAGTTGATGACAGACAAATCATAAAAGCTGTGAAAATGAACCCTAAAAGACGTGTCTGTAAAATCACCAACAACTTCCAGAAAGCTGGGTTGATGCTCTGACAATCTACTGTCCTCAGGAGACTTTGACACAGAATTACAGATGCTACACAGCAAGATGCAAACCTCTGACCAGCTTCAAAAATAGAAAGGCAAGATTAGAGTTTGCAAAAAAGCACAAAGGTGAGCCAGAAGAGTTTTGGAACTGTGTTTATGGACCGATAAGACAAAGATGAACCTTTATCTAAGTGATGGGAAAGCAAAAATGTGGAGAAAAAAAGGAAACTGCAATGATCCCAAGCATACAGCCTCATCTGTAAAGCATGGTGGAGGTGGTGTCATGGCATGGGCATGCATGGCTGCCTCTGGAACAGGCCCTCTCAACTTTACTGATGACTTAATGTATGATGACAGTAGCGGAATGAATTTGGAAGGATACAAAACCATCTTGCCTACCAATATTCAAGAAAATGCCACCAGATTAATTGGGAAGTGCTTCATATTGCATCAGGACAATGACCCAAAACACCCTGCCAGTTCAGTCAAGGAATTTATAAGGGCAAAGAAATGGAAAGTCTTAGATTGCCCAAGTCAATCTCCAGATTTAAATCCGATTGAACATGAATTTCACCAGCTGAAGAGGAGAGTAAAGGCAGAAACTCCCCAAAACAAGCAACAATTGGAATTGACTGCATTAAAGGCTGGGAAAAGTATTTCAAAGGATGAGCCCAAGAGTCTGGTGATGTCTATGGGTCACAGACTCACTGCTGTGATTGTGAGCAAGGGATCTGCAACTAAATAATAGCTTTTAATCTTTTATATCTGCCTTATGTTCAACTGTCCCAATACTCATGCTCACATCAATGAGTGGGATGAACTCTAAAAGTGCTGTTCTTTTTATTTGGTAAAACATGTATGTGTTGAAACGGCTAATAATAAAATGTGACATTCTGTAGTTTTGTCTCATATTCATCTTTTCATCATATTTGCAAATGTCTTGAGTCCACAGCCAACAGAACAATTTTGTCTTCACTGTTCCAATACTTATGGAGGGCACTGTACATATCTGCTTATTGTTCCTGTTTTTAAATCAATTGAACAGTGTTGCTTATATCACCAGCCAACCTCATTATATCAGGTTTTATATCACCAGCCAAGTCATTATGAATATATTATAAATAATATATGAAGTATCTGCCAGCCCTGATTATGAATGGCTGTTAGCATGTGGTTTCTAGGGTGCTTATTAGTCAAAGACAAAAGTCCACCTCAAAGTTTCTATATTATGCATATGAGTCAATATGAAAATAGGGCTCTTATTTTTTAAGAAATTTATTTTTTGCGCAAGACCTCATAAACCATCGTAAAACACTCCATGGCTTCACGAAACAGTGCTGATTTCACCGCAATCTCAAAGAAATCTTACGCAAACAAAAACATGCCCCCCTCAAAGGCGAGAAGACGAGCGAAGAAAGAGGTTTGGAGAGTGAGAGAGCTGGACGTTTGAAGACAGGCCGTGACAGGGCTGTGAAACGAAGAACACAGAGAGAAAGAAAAACAGAGGAAACCGAGAGGAGGAGTGTGTTTGTTCAGCCATTTAATAACCCCATTTAGAGCGACGAGTGACCTCAGGGTGCTGAAGGATGAGGGGTCACCACAGAACTGACCATCTTAATGTTCATCGCTCTCTCCCCTTTGTCTCTCTCACCAAACAAAACCACTGGAATGCAAGTCAGGGTAGAACTGGCGTTGCGTGCCGCAGCGGTGTCTGTCGATCAAAGCTATGCTCTTAGAAATAAGGGTTCTTCAGGCTAGCATAGAGGGTTCTTCAAATTCAGCTTTTAAAAATAAAGGTTCCAAAAGGGGGCATTTGCTGCAATGCCATAGAAGAACCACTTATGGTTCCGCAAAGAACCTTTCACTGAACAGTTCTTAAAAGAACCGTTTTTTTCTTAGTGTGAAGAACATTTTAAATGATCTACTGTAAATAACATTCTCCACTATAAAGAACCATTTGTGCAATGAAAGGTTCCATAAATGTTAAAGGTTCTTCAAGGAACCATAGATTCCAATAAAGAACCTTTATTTTTAGAATTTGTACAAACTTCAGCTTCTAAAGAACCATTTTTGGACACATTTTTGGTTCTTGAGTTGCTATATAAAACTTTGAAGGTAAAACAAGTTCTTAAATGTTCATTTATAGGTTCTCCTGACCAGTGCTTTGAATTTGTGGTTATTTAAAACACCAGCACATGATGGAAGAACCAGACAATAAAAAGTTCTCTGTGGAAATTTTAAATGTTCTTCTGTGCCACTTGACTATAAAACTCTTTGCGGTTCTAATTTGAAAATTTATTTTTAAGTGTACACCTTTTGAAGTTGTAAATAAAACAAATTATTGGAGTGTGTTTTAAAAGAAAACACTATTGTAGTTTTTCTACAAAGTTTTGCAGTTAATTCCATGTGTTATTTGCAGATTCTTTTTTTCCAGTTCTAGAAGTTTTTAAACACAACAAGCCTCAAGGCTGTCGCACACCAGACATGAAGCTCAGTGCCACGTCGCATCGCGCCACGTCTTTAAAATTCAAACACATTTGTTTCTATGAACGTACGCACACTGGCGGCGCCTAGCAACGACTCAAAACAATGTAATGACGTGGCGCAACACAGCGCTGCGCTTCTCGTCCGGTGTGCGACTGGCTTCATTCATAAAACACAAGCAGAATGCATTTTTGCGTAATTCTATCATAAACCCATGCTTTATTAATTTATATTAACTTATGAATTAACATGTACAGTGGGGGAAAAAAATCAATTGATCCCCTGCTGATTTTGTACGTTTGCCCACTGACAAAGAAATGATCAGTCTATAATTTTAATGGTAGGTTTCTTTGAACAGTGAGAGACAGAACAACAACAAAAAAATCCAGAAAAACGCATTTCAAAAAAAGTTATAAATGGGCTTGCATTTTAATGAGTGAAATAAGTATTTGATCCCCTATCGATCAGCAAGATTTCTGGCTGAAGGTTCGAGTTGCCAAACATCAGCCTCGAAACCTTAATGACTTGGAGAGGATCTGCAAAGAGGAGTGGGACAAAATCCCTCCTGAGATGTGTGCAAACCTGGCGGCCAACTACAAGAAACGTCTGACCTCTGTGATTGCCAACAAGGGTTTTGCGAAGGGGTCAAATACTTATTTCACTCATTAAAATGCAAAACAATTTATAACTTTTTTGAAATGCGTTTTTCTGGATTTTTGTTGTTATTCTGTCTCTCACTGTTAAAATTCAAATAAACCTACCATTAAAATTATAGACTGATCATTTCTTTGTTTTTAAGAACAATTTACACTTAAATTCATTGTGCCTGGGTTTGTTCACATGGACTCATTAATTTACGCAAGAATAAGTAATTTATGAAATAAAAGTTGGTAACACTTTACAGTAAAATTTCAGTTGTCAATCTCCTTGTCATGAACTTGTTAACTACATTATCTAACATTTAATTACAATAAATAGTACTTCTAGTTGTATCTGTTGCACTGTGAACTAACCTGAACAAACAATGAAGAACTGTTTAGTACCTAACATTAACAAAGATAAACAAATGCTGTAAAAATATATATTGCTAATTGTTAGTTGATTCTAGCAAATGCATTCTAGGGCTGTGCGATTTTCCAGATTTTATCGATTAATTCAAATTTAAGGTTTTGCCACGATTTTATTTTTTAGAAATTGAGGAAACGCGATTTTGAATAGAAATATTACCAAACGTTAGAATTAGACACTTTGACAATATGCCGGTGAGAAAAGAACGATCCAACCGCATGTCGCCACACGTGATTAACGCTCACATGTGACGCTCTGTGAAGGACCATAAATATAGCGCTAGGCGCCATTCACACAGAATGCACTTTTGTGTTGACAAAGATGCGACGCAGGCAGTGGAATAGGAAAAAATGCAAGATGGGAGTGAACTTCTTTTAACTTGAGCGCTACATTTTTAGAATGCCGTTTCATGCAAGAGACGCTGCAGACGCGAGTGCAACAGCCAAACATGTCCATGTTTACATAGAAAAACAATGGTATAGCAGCGCAATCGAATAAAAAACCTGTAACTACTCATGTTTGCATCATGGTGACAGATTGAAAGCGTGTGAAAGTGTTTTTACAGAACATTTATAGTTAATAATGGTCTACTTGTGTTATACCTTCAGTCATTTTGAATTTGAATTACCTTGACATTTGAGATTTTTTTAAAGCATTTTTCTCATATTATTTCTGAACACATAATATGCATAAGACTAGATGTACAATATGTACATGCAGCTTTTCTGCAAAGATATTTAACAAGTGATTTGTTTAACATTTACATCATGTTGACAGCTTCATGTGTGCTGCACTTGGAATAGAATATTCTTTAACTAGAGCATGGCTATTCAATTAACTTCATTTGAGGGCCGGATTATCGAATTGAACATTTGAAGGGTGCCAAGGGGGTGGGGGGCCGTCCCGATCTTTTTCTGGCTTATAAAATTGGAAATTAAATTTAAATGCATATTCAGCAGTAAAATTAACTAATATTACCAACAGTAACATCTATAAAAGGTTAACATTAGTGCTGTCTGCCATTCAATTAAAAAAAATAATTAATTTTTTCCGTAATTAATTCCAAAAATTTGACTAAACGCATATTAATATATTTGTGTTGTCATATTTTCACACTGAACTTCCAAATTAATATAGAAACAATATAAAGATGGTATATTTTAAATGTGTGTTAAATGGCATTTTTTCACTAGCCTGTTATTAATGAAGAAGTATCATTGATACAAATAATGTTATTGTTGTCTCTATTAAATCCATTTTTCCCTAATTTTAGCTATTAATTATAGCCATTTAATATTACAGTATAATTGAAATGTTATGATATTATTTTTAACATTTAATAGGCTTTGAAAAATGTAACAACTTTTTATAAGTGAACTTAAAACAATCTTCACATAAACTATAAATTGTATGCATAAGCTATATTGATTATTCTTTATTCAAGCTACAAAAGTTAATCAGCAAGCAGAGCAGTCAAGCGATTTCTCTTTTTCTTTAGTTCTTTGATTTACATCAAATCACAGACTGCAGCAGGTTTCACTTTAAAAGCAGCGCGGTTTCTTTAATAAAACCTGATGCACATGACGCGGATGTGACATCCAATTTTCTCCCAACTCTTTACAGTCATTTTGGATTTTATAACTGATTTAAGACTGTGTTTATGAGGTAACTCGCCAAAACCTCGCCAGCTGACGAGTGGAACACACCAAACAAACAAGCTCGACCGTCGGCTTGGTGTGTCCCAGCCTTTACAAATCGAAATCTTTTGATGGGATTCTATTAAAGTTCTCATAACTTACCAAGTATAGACACCTTACTGAGGAACTCTTCATACATCTTCCTCTTCCTCAACGTGCTTCCCTAAAAAAAACAAAAAAACATTGAAGGGGCAGTAAGAAGACACAAGACATCAGGTAACAGAATCCTTTGCCCTCTAATCAGTCTCTACAGAACAAGAATAAGAAACACGGCGCTGAGAACAAAGCTGGGGGAATTTCCTCAAACACTCTGCTTTAATCTGAATGTTTATAGTTCTTCTTCAGCAAAGTTTGGGCTTCCTTCTCCTTTGTTCCTTGTGTTGCCTTTTTCAGCTCTGTCTCTCTCTAATACTCAAATAAAACAAACAGAAACACATTAAGTGGAGACGGTCTCGTAGGAAAGAAAAATCACAAATGATCTTCTTAGTGTCTCAATTGTTTCTTCAAGACAGGGATGAGATTAAATGGAGAAGTGGAGACTGAAGTCTCTGCATTCTCAGATTTAAGTAATCTCATGTGGGATCCTCAGGTGTTTATTTCTCTTACTGCATGTCAACAATTGAGGCCATTTAATTTTAGGAGAAACATCTGAGTCAAAATGTTTCTCTGAGATGGGCTGTAAAACTGTATTCACTAAACCACCTTCAAATCGAAGACAATGAAACATATACGCAAATGTCCAGCCACTGACTGACCGTGAAGCTCTTCTCTCTTACGAGGTCAGTGACCTCTCCTCCCCTGGTGTTTGAGAAGATACAAAAACATCAGAACATCTGAGATGACCTGCAGACACTGAAGTGAAGCATGACATCGTGATCTACAGCGTACTGGCGAGTGCTGGTCAAGCTTAATGGATTAGTTCACCCACATTTCCCAAATAAACAGTATATGTTTTCTGTAGACAGACTCTTTGGGGATCTCTTTACTAGAGCAAATGAGAAAGACCATGCACATAAAATGTGAACTAAAACACTTCTGATAGAGAAACATGAGGCACATTCTAGTGCATTTTTATGTTTGTAAATGTCTCCTCAAATAAATAACCGAAGTACAGTATGTTTTCCTTGCAAGTTAGTCTAGGCCAGTGATGGGCAAACTTGGCCCTTCCAGGCCACTTTCCTGCAGAGATTTGATCCAACCCTGATAAAACTCACCTGCCTGTACCCTTCTAGTAGTCTTGAAGACAATGATTAGCTGGTTCAGGTGCATTTGATTAGGGTTGGAGCTAAACTCTGAAGGAAAGTTGCCTGGAAGGGCCAAGTTTGCCCACCCCTGGTCTAGGCAATATTTTGAATAATTGTAATATACAGTATTGAGTATTATTAATTGGAAAATAAGGCATGAAAAAATTAAAAATTAAAAAAAAAAAAGAGAAAGAAAAATAATACAATAACTTGTAACTTGTAAAAAAATACATTAAAAAATGTATTAAATAAAATATATTTAAAGAAATAATATGTTTATAAAAAAAATAATTCTCATTATAATATATCTTCTTTTTCAATTAGCATAAATTAAACTTGTACAAATTGTACACGTCGATTTTCAAGAATTAATTTCTTACAATCATTAAAATTCTCATTATATTAAATATATTTTTCATATTACATTATAATATAGTTAAATAAATAAATAAATGAATTATTTTACTCATTTCAATTGAAAAGCCTTTCAGAATGTATGTTGAAAATGTTAAATCAAGAAGTAAAATACTCAAATGTAATGTGAAAAATATATTTAATATGCAGTATAATAGAATTATATATAAATATAAAACACATAAATATTATTTCATACATAAATATATTTCAGTCCAAAAGCCTTTTAGATTGTGTGTTGGCAGGTGCGGCAAAAAGTTAGTTTTAGGCCCTGTATACATACACACACACACACACACACACACACACACACATACATATATACACACTGAACAAAATTATAAACGCAACACTTTTGTTTTTTCTCCCATTTTTCATGAACTGAACTCAAAGATGTAAGACTTTTTCTATGTACACAAAAGGCCTATTTCTCTCAAATATTGTTCACAAATCTGTCTAAATCTGTGTTAGTGAGCACTTCTCCTTTGCCGAGATAATCCATCCACCTCACAGGTGTGGCATATCAGGATGCTGATTAGACAGCATGATTATTGCACAGGTGTGCCTTAATAAAAGGCCACTCTAAAATGTGCAGTTTTACTGTATTGGGGGGGTCCGATAACCAATCAGTATCTGGTGTGACCACCATTTGCCTCACGCAGTGCAACACATCTCCTTCGCATAGAGTTGATCAGGTTGTTGATTGTGGCCTGTGGAATACTGGTCCACTCCTCTTCAATGGCTGTGTGAAGTTGCTGGATATTGGCTGGAACTGGAACACGCCGATCCAGAGCATCCCAAACATGCTCAATGGGTGACATGTCCGGTGAGTATGCTGGCCATGCAAGAACTGGGATGTTTTCAGCTTCCAGGAATTGTGTACAGATCCTTGCAACATGGGGCAATGCATTATCATGCTGCAACATGACGTGATGGTCGTGGATGAATGGCACAACAATGGGCCTCAGGATCTCGTCACAGTATCTCTGTGCATTCAAAATGGCATCAATAAAATGCACCTGTTTTCCTTGTCCATAACCCCACCGCCACCACGGGCCACTCGATCCACAACGCTGACATCAGCAAACCGCTCACCCACACGACGCCATACACGCTGTCTGCCATCTGCCCTGTACAGTGAAAACCGGGATTCATCCGTGAAGAGAACACCTCTCCAAAGTGCCAGACGCCATCGAATGGGAGCATTTGCCCACTCAAGTCGGTTACGATGACGAACTGCAGTCAGGTCGAGACCCCGATGAGGACGACGAGCATGCAGATAAGCTTCCCTGAGATGGTTTCTGACAGTTTGTGCAGAAATTCTTTGGTTATGCAAACCGATTGTTGCAGCAGCTGTCCGGGTGGCTGGTCTCAAACGATCTTGGAGGTGAAGATGCTGGATGTGGAGGTCCTGGGCTGGTGTGGTTACACGTGGTCTGCGGTTGTGAGGCCGATTGGATGTACTGCCAAATTCTCTGAAACGCCTTTGGAGACGGCTTATGGTAGAGAATTCAGTTCATGGGCAACAGCTCTGGTGGACATTCCTGCAGTCAGCATGCCAATTGAAGAGGAAGATGAGAGACACCAGACCCAACAATGCAGAAGAGCTGAAGGCCACTATCAGAGCAACCTGGGCTCTCATAACACCTGAGCAGTGCCACAGACCGATCGACTCCATGCCACGCCGCATTGCTGCAGTAATTCAGGCAAAAGGAGCCCCAACTAAGTATTGAATGCTGTACATACTTTTCATGTTCATACTTTTCAGTTGGCCAAGATTTCTAAAAATCCTTTCTTTGTATTGGTCTTAAGTAATATTCTAATTTTCTGAGATACTGAATTTCGGATTTTCCTTAGTTGTCAGTTATAATCATCAAAATTAAAAGAAATAAACATTTGAAATATATCAGTCTGTGTGTAATGAATGAATATAATACACAAGTTTCACTTTTTGAATGGAATTAGTGAAATAAATCAACTTTTTGATGATATTCTAATTATATGACCACCAGCACCTGTATGTATGTATGTATGTATGTATGTATGTATGTATATATATATGTGTGTGTGTGTGTGTGTGTGTGTGTGTGTTTCTATAGTGTCAAGGTATATTTGCATGCACATTATGACTCACCATGAAGATTTTATGCTCAGTGTGGACGTGGAATGACACATTTTATAAACAGCTTTATGAATTACTGACTGATCTCTAATTGACTGCAGCCACACACACAATAATTTATTGGTTTAATTAAGAGCAGCTCAGCATTACTGCAATCTGACAGGCTGTCTCTCCTCTCACAAAACACTGTCTGTGTGTGTGTGTGTGTGTGTGTGTGTTAAGAGAGTAAGTCTGTTTGAAAAGTGCATGTTTGCATAAGAAAGCAAGGAAGACACTAAAGAGAAAGAAAAAACAAACGATGGCCTGACAAAAAAAATAAAAAATCTACATTGGTCCCTTGTCAGGCTCTGTGTGGAGAACAGTTTCCACGGAGGCTCGCGGGCCATTAGAAATATCCATTTACTCATTCCCACAACACACACACACAAATACACACACTCTACAAACACAAACACTGCTACAGATGGAACACTTGATGCAGATTACACTGCAGAGTGAGACAGTAAGTATTTAGTTAAAGAATACCAAAGGCTGGAAAGTTTGGTTTAGTTTGAGTATGCCAACGGCACAATGGTCAAAAGTTTCAATCTGGAATATCATGACATCTGAGTGGACGGAGGGAGGGCATTTAAAGGAACAGTTCACCCAAAAATTACAAATCTGAGAATACTGACGTCATTTATTGCCCCTGTGTAATGCAAGTGTGTGAGTGTGTTCATACCATGAGGATGCGGCGGTAGCTGTCTCTGTCTATTCCCCACAGTTTCAGGTCAGTCTTGGCTTTCACAGTAGCAGCTCGAGGAGTTCCGTATATCAGGGCTAACTCTCCAAAACTACCTCCCTCTCCAATACTAGTCACCCATTCACCGTTTACATACACCTGCAGAGAGAGAGAGAGAGAGAAGTCATTGCTTAATTTCTGTTTATAATGCACGTGAATATGCATAACTTGTGTGGTTAATTGAAGACAACAGCTTTGACAACACATTTGACTTCCATAATACTTTTGAATTAAACAGATTATTCATGATTGGAATAATGATTCATCGGGGCATTTTAGGACTATTTTAATTTTCATGACCATTATATATATATATATATATATATATATATATATATATATATATATATATATATATATATATATATATATATATATATATATATATATATATATATATATATATATATATATATATATATATATATATATATATATGCCAAGACTGCTAAAATTCTCAATTCTTCTTTTATTTTACTACTGCAATGTAGTAAAATGCAATTTTGTGATCAACACTTTATTTTCTTTACATCAACAAAACAAAACAAAACAAAATCTATTCAAACAAATAACAGGGAGGGGGGAGCAACAGACACACCATCAACAATTTCAATTTGTAGTAAAAAGGACAAAACAGAATTCACATGAGTCCATAGATTGACAACAATTGAACATTCCCAAAACATGTGGAGAAAATTACCTGCTGATACAGTGTTACAGATATGACAGTTATAGGTCAATTGCAGTTTCATTTTAAACATCTTGTAAGGAGTTATGTATGCTCTATGGATGACTTTGAAATGGATAAGACGATGAGCCAAGTTTTTAGAAGTTAAGATTAGATTAGACCACACTCTCTCCCAGTCGACCGATAAATCAAAATCTGTTAATTCACGATTCCAGATAGATTTAATAAAAAGAGACTTTGCAGTGTGATCATTAAGTTTACTATATATTAAAGAAACAGATGGCCGACCAGAGGGTGGTGCGATCCAATCCCATATAGGATGAGAGGAAATAGGGGATGCCCAGGGAACTCCATAGGCCTTGAGAGCAGAACGCAACTGAAAAAAGACAAAATATGATGATGCTGATAAACAAAACTTAGTTCTTGATGTAAGCAGAGTCCCTGGTTATCATATAAGTCACCGCATGTGTTTCTGCCCAATGTAGACCAAGAGGGCTGGACAAATGGCCAATTTCAACATAAAAAAATAAAGTTGTGCCATAAGTGTGTTGTTACAATATTTGAAAGGTCCTCCCATCAGATGTACCACCCTTAAAATAAAATCAAATTTTTATAAATAAAATAGGTTTTTTTAGAAAAATAGTTTGTTCACCAGTGCCAAATTTATTTAATAAAAAACTGTAAAAACGGTAATTTTGTGAAATAATATTACAATTTAAAATAACTGTTTTCTATATGAATATATTTTAAGATGTAATGTATTAAATTTCATAAAACATAATATATATCTATATCTATCTATCTATATATCTCTCTCACTCTCTCATATATATATATATATATATATATATATATATATATATATATATATATATATATATATACACATACACTTGGGACAATTACAATTGTCATAATGTAATATAATATAATATAATACAATACAATATAATACAATTTTAACAGATTTTTACTGAAAAAATGTATTATATAAAATGTATTTATATTTTTGAAAGAAGATTTTTAAAAGTGCATTCATAATATTTATATTATTAAACATACTGTAATATTATGAAATATTATTACAATTTAAAATAATTGTTTTCTATCTGAATACAATTTAAAATGTAATTTATTGCCATTTATTGTAATTTATTTGTTGAATTTTCAGCATCATTACTGCAATCTGTCCAGTGTCACATGATCCTTCAGAAATTATATGTGTATTACACCAATTAGATTAGAACTGTGAGAAAATGTGCTGTCATGACAAAGTTACAAAAAAAAATAAAAATAAAAAATAAAAAAAATAATTCACACATTTCTTGACAGATTTCTTGTGAAATTCACATTTTGAATAAGATTATGAAAATGAATACTGTGAACTGATGAACTGTACATAAAAATACACATTTAAACAAAACACAAAGTGACTATTTTTCCATCTTCAAGGACTGACTGAACTCTTGTTTTAGATTAATGATAGTCATGGCCATTAATAGTGAGACAGGTGATCTGATAACACACTCGCTCCTTCTATCTTCTCAACCCTGTTGGATCCTCTAAAGTGTCTTACGAGGAATTAGATGATACCTTCAGACTCTTTCCCCTGTTTTGTCTTTCATTCTGGCATAACCGTAAGATGCTAGCGAAGAGAATATCTCAATGAACCTGTGTGTCAGCATGTGGTTTTCAACAGCCACACACATAGAGAAGCACGAGGAGCCTCCTTCTCATTTTCCACAGAGGCTGGTTCGGTTTCACCTGTGGACACACAATCCACTTGTTGATTTTATGAGGAGAGATAAAAAAACCTAACACATGGGGCAGAAATAAACGCTCATCTTCTGTCCGGCCCGGGCCAGGCATCCTGCCAGCCATCTAAGACACATTCCACAGGTATCTCTGCTCTCCAGACCGGCCAGTGGAACAGGTTCAGGTCACAGCCTCCTTAGAGCCGGCCAACATGTCACTTAAGGTGAGAAAGTGTGCTTACTATTCTTGCAATAAGCCTTCTGTCGCACATTAAAGGGATAGTTCACCCAAAAATGAAAGTTTTGTCATCATTTACTCACACTTGTGTCGTCCAAACCCACATGAATTTGTATGTTGAAGAACATTATGTAACGTTTTTTTTTTTTTTCATATGGAAGTCAATGGCTACCAGCAGTTTGGTTAAATACATTCTTCAAAATATCTACTTTTGTAAGTTTTTGTGAGGAAACAATAATAAAAAAAATATAATAATTTTTGGGTGAACTGTTCCTTTAAGACATTTTATTGGAACAACTTCCATAAAAACAACGGCAAATATTACTTCAAGTGACTGAAAGTGCATGTTTTCTTCTCGAGAGTGTGTGCACGTTAATGAATTCCAAATTTCCCAATTAGCATGCAGCACTACGCGCTCCAAAGTCACAGCAGATTTATCCTTTCTGCTAATGAGAGACATCACCGTCGCATTCGAGATGCATTCCTGAACGATAGCATGTGTCTGGGAGCTTTATAGAGCTGTGCATTCTCACTTACACACATGAGCAGATGGGTTAATGTCTGTATTTTGTATGTGTTTGAGAGCATTAGCGAGGTGAATGCTGGACGGAGCGAGCAGGGCTCTGCTGGTCTCAGTGCGCTGGCTCTGACCCAAGAGCTCGATACGCCGCAATCTGATGTGGCAGTGACCCAGCGCTGACTCAACGTGCCCTCGGAGCTCGTCCAGAGCAGAGGAGAAATATTAGCACTAATATTATCACACAGCAGATCACCGAGCACATCCACGAGGAGAACAGACTCAGGACAAACAAGACTGCTAATAACATTAAGATCAGCAGGGGTTTCTTGCTCTTTTAAAATAAAATAAAATAAAATAAAACTTGATGAATTATGTAGACATACTCTAAAACCTCTATATTCAAAAATGGACCAATCAGAAATGGCCAATGTTATGATGTCACAAGCATGAATACATTAACATATAACTACTCATATTCATGCTCTACTGTTCAAAAGTTTGGTGTCAGTAAGACTGTTTTTCAAGGGAATTAGTACTTTTATTCAGCAAAGAAGCATTAACTACATCAAAAGTCACAGTAAAGACATTTATAATTTTACAAAAGTTTTCTATTTCATGTAAATACTGTTTTTGATCTTTCTATTGATCAAAGAATGCAGCAGCACAACTGTTTTAACACTGATAACATAATAAATGCTTTTAGCAGCAAATCAGCATATTAGACTGATTACTGAAGGATCATGTGACACTGAGCACGTTTATATGCACATCAGTAACCTGACAACGCAAGTAAGCTGCGTTTACATGACTTCATTAATAAATCAGGTTATTTCCCTGACGTCAAAATATAATCATTAGAGTATCTGACTCAGAGTAGCCTATTCCATACATTTGTCAGTTGTGATGTTAAATTAAGCTTGCAACATGTCAGCGGGAAACGTACAGCTCATATATTATCCTCTCATGCAGTTATAAAAGCAGCATTGTGACTGAACCACTTCTACTTCTGCTGCACGAGATGAGAACACATTTTTATCATTTTCTGAGCCATGAAAAAGTCTGCTTTTGTGATATATTTCCTTCTTTCTTTTATGTTACAAATCACACATGCGCACTTCAATAAGCCGACAGAAAGCGGGTATATAGGGCGAAATCGAAGTAAGAGGCAAAAACCTACCTGTTACGACCGGTTTATGCTTAAGCCGTTTATGGCCTTACTCCGATAAAAGAAAACGGGTTACCTCGTTTACATGACCACATGTGTTTTCGGCTTATTAAGCATAATCGGCTTAAGAACGTGCATGTAAACGCGCTCACTGAAGACTGGAGTAATGATGCTGAAAATTCAGCTTTGCATCACAGAAATAAATTACATTTAAAAAAATATTCAAATAGAAAAGTTATTTTAAATTGTTATAATATTTCACAACATTTCTGTGTTTACTGATAAAAACAAAAACAAAAAAAAAACAGCCTTGCTGAATATAAGAGACTTCTGTTAAAACATTAAAAAAATCCTACCAACTCTAAACTTTTGAACAGTAGCATACATTCATATTCATTCATTATTCAGCATCTTGGCATGTGGTTGTTAGTTGTTTCACATAAAGTAATCATTTACACATAATCTTAAAGTTACAGTAGCATAAACAGTCTGTTTGAAGAGTCACAGAGAGCGTGGAAAATGGTCATAAAAACTAAACTATGACCATTAACAGTTCAGGAAGCCATGACTGCCATTATTAATGCACTCTGGGGAAAAAAAATAAAATGCTAGAAAAGTGTGGAAAAGAATGCTTTAAACTAAACAATCCTACTTACAACAGAAACAAAGAAGGGGGGTGGAAAATGCTACAGATTCCTAGAATGATAAAGACAACCTCTGAGAGAGAGAGAGAAAAAAATGCATTTACAAAGACTATCTATTTTAAAGCTTCTTATCTTCTCTTTAAAACAAAACGTGGGAAGTGGATTGACTGTGGAGATAACGACACATCATTTCACTTGAACTTTATCCATGTCATCTTTTGGGAAGGTAAAACAATGACAGTAAGTGTTCCACTTTTTTAGTGTTAAAAAGGTCAGTGGGTTAGATTTTTATCATACAGCACAGACCTACTATTATATATCTGGATGTTTCAGAATTTCTCTTATCCTGGCTATGTTCACACTGTCAGTTTTTGGGATTGACAACCGCATTTACTTACAGGTGTGAGTCTAGAAATGTCCTGTTCACACAGCAGCTTACAGTTGTGTTTGGAATACTGTCTGTATGAACGAGCAACGGGAGTCAAGCCTGTATTCCTTACCAGTAACTATAGCGACAGTGACCAAAGTAAAATCAAAGATGGAGACGTCCATAAAACTGAAAGTCTTATCACTTTCTGACACGACAAGAGTCCAATCGAGCCCTGAGTTCTTTCGTCAAATCTTCATTAACCGACAGCAGCTTTTAAATTTGGGTGGAGAGCAGAGCAGATCATCTCTCTCGCGTGCTGTATGACGTGACAGACAACTAGTAGTCCAGTCCGGTTCCGTTCACACAGCGCGTGTGTTCCGAGAACGCAGTTGTGAATCCTGAAAATTTAAAGGTGTGAGTTCGGTTACAGAATGTGGTTGTCACGCCTGTAAATAACCGTACTGTGTGTGAACGTAACCGTATTAAGGACTCAAATACAGGACTGACAACCGTATTCTGCTGCAGTGTGAACGTGGCCCAGGTAACATTTCACACCAAAGTCAAAGGGGAAAACACAATTTAAAATTCGCATTAGGGAAATTAGTACAATTAAGTATACTCCCATCCCAAACTGTCACTACTGTACTGAATTTGAAATTTTAATTGATTAATTTTTAAATGTATGATAACCATTCCAATGATACCAATAATTAATTTAAAAACATATATATACATATTATACACACACACACTCAGTAGTCAACATTTGAGGTGGATCAAAACCTTTCATCAAGGTTGTCCTAAAACCAAAATGCGTTCTTGTCTTAGCTCAACTTTCATGAACTTTTTTTGATCCATGGATCAAAAAAAGTACCTAAAAGTTTCATAAGATCCACCCTACCACACTTGCTATACTGATGAATATATTGCAGATGTATACATTTATGCTGATAAGTTGCATATACCACAGCACATGGGTGCATTTGACTGTAGAAACATGTATGAAATACTGAACTCACGTCAACTTCTCCTTGATCAATCACATAAAAGTTGTCTCCTTCATCACCTGAGAAGGAAACAAGAGAAAACTGTGAGTTTATTCCAATCAACCAACTTCAGGAAAAAGACTACCGATAAATAGCACTCTTTCCTTCTTCCTTTTCCTTGTTTTTCTGCTCAGTTGTGAAAATCTACATAAAATATTGAACATACACTACCATTCAAAAGTTTGGGGTCGGTAAGATAAAATGTTTTTAAAAGAAGTATTATGTGCTCACCTAGACTGTATTTCTTTGATTAAAAATGAATGTTTTCTATTTAAATATATTTTAAAATGTAATTTATTTCTGTTGATGCAAAGCTGAATTTTCAGTCTTCAGTGTCACATGATCCTATATGCTGATTTGCTGCTCAAGAAACATTTCTTATTATTATCAATGTTCAAAACAGTTGTACTGATCAAAATCTTTGTGGATATTTTTTTTCAGGGTTCCTTGATTATTAGAAAGTACCAGCATTTGTTTGAAATTGAAATTTTTAGCAACAATGTAAAAGTCTCTACTGTCACTTCTGGTCAATTTAATGCACCCTTGCTGAATAAAATTATTAATTTCTTTACTAAAAAAATGACTGACCCCAAACTTTTGAGCAGGTTATCTGCTATAAAGTTAATTGGTCAACCTTTTAACCGTGCATTAGCATCGAGACGACCCCACAGCTAACAAAAATAGCCTAAAAGCCAAAAAACTCCCATTTTAATTTCATGGGACCTTTAAATTCAGGACGGAAAGGAGGAAAAGATAAATAACGTTGTCTCATTCCCAGATTCCATCTCTTTCCGACTCGCCGTTTCCCAAGAACACACACACAGTGGTGCGTATCAAAGATAAAAGATGGCACACCACTTTAAAAGAGTCAGCACCTCCCAGAGTGGTGTCGTCTAAACGATTCCCAGGCTTCTTCATCTACACCCCATTTGAGAGATTTTAATGGACGACTGGGTGTGCCAGAAGCCACGGGCCCTGATCAACATCTCCAAGTTAAAGGCCATTACATAAAGCATTTCTGTAGGTTCAGGGGCTCTTTGATGTCTGAGTGTGTGTTGAAATTGGTGTTTGGGATCCTGGTAGCGAGCGTGTGTGTGTTTGCGCATGCCGAAGAGTTAAAAGAGCCCGTGATCCGTGCGCTGCCGAGTTCACGCGGGTTCACAGGGCTAATTAACACCGAACACTCTAAGCGCTCGTAAATCACACCAGCGATTTATCTTAACACACTCACCGATCGCTAGTGCCTTACACGCCATCTCTCTCTCTTTCAATCCGTTCAGCTCATTTTTCTTAGTATTGTTCCTGTCTTCCTGTCTTTTATCACCTCTGCTCTGAAGTTTCTGTTTTTTGGCTAACAGATCCTTGAGTCACAGAGTGCAGTCAAATATTTGACGAGAACAAAAGCACACACTTCTACACACACACACACACACACACACACACACACACACAGACACACAAAACATTGCGCATTCCTAGATCTCGTTTTATGGGCAATCTGCCCATGTTAGATAAATGCATCGAAACTCTGCTTCAAGAATCACATTGCACAGAGAGTGTGTAAGACATGCAAGCAGTTCACTGTTCTATTTCGCTTATGAACTCCACATGAAACCAAAAAGAGCTCATTGTTTGACTGTATAAAAAAAAACCTCATCACCCACCGTTCCTTCTTACATAACTAAAACAATCTGAAATGCATTTGTGAACTTCGTATCAGCACTTGGTTTTGACTTTATGGTTGCTCTTCCATAGCTCAACATGAAGGTGTCATCATTCAGCCTTGTCTTTATGTGACTGTTGCCATACTGTAGGCCTGAATGTGGAGAGAACAGGATGGGGAGCATTGGTCTCTGAAGAATTTTAATGAGAAATGTATGGGTTTATATAGAGATCACATTGCAGATGACTGCAAATACAGTTTGTTTTCAAGAGACACATTTCTTCTGGAGAAACATCAGAAGATTTCAGCTACCGTCTCCATATGCTTTGAGATATTTCAGTCTTTCTACTTCAAAAAAGCACATTTAGTTCAATGCATTACTTGCAATTTCTTTGTAATTATTTGTGAAATTTAAAAGTAATTTATTGGTGAAAACTGTTCAGTTTAGAGATCTTTCTTTGGTTTGCATTCTGGTGTTTTGCACTATATGCACTGCATAATTGTTGTGTAACATTAAATACATTACATGAAATAAATGTTCTAAGGCCCAAAAACATACTCTACACAAGTACTTTACATGACCACAGACACCTTGAGCTACACAAGCCTGCTTTTATGTGCCATTTTGTTCCAAGTTAGCTAAATCTTGGATATAAAAATTGTCATTGAGGGGAGAAAAAAATATGCTTTTCCATACTGTACCTTGCTGAATTACTGTCTCCCCGGCGATGTGTGTGACCGGGAACATGGCATCAAATATGTCACTGGGGGGAAAAAAGGGATATATTAGATTAAGCTCTCATTCAATCATTGAAAATACAAAAACAAATTCAGAATTCAGTTCAACGGTAATATTGGTGTCTTCTTTATGACTGGAAAAACAAATGCCAATGCTGTAGTCACAGAGATCAAACGCTACTGTATCACAACCTTCTACCCACATTTTCACATATCCACAGAAACACACGTGTTTAACATACAAAAGACAACAGCAAACTAATAGTAAATGCTCATGCTCTGCTCTTTACGAGACACACACCCTCAAACAAGAAACAAAACCGCACAGCCGTGCCTGTGTGAAAGCAAAGAGTGTCAGAAGTGTTACAAGTTTATGACCCTGATAATGCACTTCCATTCTTTGTTTCAGGAGCCACTGGTGTGTCAGTCATTACACATGACCCCTGACTCCATCCCACAATACACCTCTACTGTTGCCGGTTGTAAGCAGTGTTTATTTGCTGCTGCTGTTGTGCTGTCAGTGCCTCAGTAGTTGTATTTATGTTATGTTTGCATGCTAAATATGTAAATATGAGGCACACAAATTGAGGAAACAATTATGACTGTAACACAAACAGTGTTGGATGAGCTACAACCAATAGTATTTTACACTGTAAAAAAAAAAAAAAAATATATATATTTTCAAACTTATTGGAGTATGTTAAGACAATACTCCTTTTACTTCAAAAATGTGTTTAAATTCAATGTTACTTGTTTCTTTGTATTTATTTATTTATTTTAATTTTTTTGTGAAATTTACTAGCAAGTGAAAATCATTTCAAAGTAAATCCTACACCATTATTTTAATTATTATTTATGTACTATTCGAGAAATTTTTATTTATTTTTTTAATGAACTTTAATGTTATATTTTATTTTAATTTTATTTGCATTTTAGTAATTTTGCTATGTGCTTTTCTCATTTTTATTAGTTTTTTAAGCCATGTAGCTTATTTATTTCAGTTTTAGTTTTACTAATTTTAGCACTTCAGCTTAAACTATTTCAAATAGTTTCAATAATTTTCTGTTTTTTAAGCTTAAGTTTTCACTTCATATTTATATATACTTTTTAGTTGGCATTTTAGTAATTTTGCTATGCAGTTTTCTCATTTTAATTAGTTTTTTTTTAAAATACCATTTAACTTTGATTTGCTTTTATTTCATTTGTTTTAGCTATAATTTGAGCACTTCAGCTTAAATTATTTTATTTCAGTTAGTTGTCATGCAACATTTATCATTTTTAAATTCATTTATCATTTTAAAAGTCTTTCAAGCTTACATTTTTCATTTAATATTTTTATTTTATTTTATTTTGGCTGTATTTTAAATAGCAAATAAATAAATAAATAAAATAATCATTTTGGTTTCATTTTAGTTTTAGTTAGCAATAACAACACTGCAAGCCACCCTTTGTATTAATTAATACAAGTATATAGTGAGCTTAGCAAACACTGGTAATAATGCAACTACAGCTAGCAAAACATGTAGAAACAGTGAGAAGTTGTTAAAATGAGTTCCTTTGAGTTCATATGCATGAATATAAAAGTAATTGCATGCATTATACTTCAGAGGAAGCTTTAATGCAGTGATTAGAGGCATTGAAGCTCATATTCCAGTCTTGAGAGCAAATAATGGAGCATCTGGTAGGTGGTCTTCAGTTGCAGGCACTTGGTTTTAGAAGTTTACTGAGTGTAAAGGATGTTTATTTAAAAAGTTCCACCATGAGAGCTCTCATCAGCTGTCTGGCTGCGGGGATTCCCCAGCACTCGAACCCATTCCCAGCCCCGCGGCGTTACAAGATCACCATTTCAGTGGGAGATGATGATGATGGCTCCCCGGAGAACTGAACCACGGCTATTTCAGCGAAGTGAAGTGGTTAAAACAGAGCTGTGAGCAGCCATTAAAAGAAGCAGGATGGTTAAACTCAAAGTGTGATGTCAGATGGAGGAAAGATCAGAGGGGAGGGGAAAGGGATTGAGAAGGTGGCTGGTGATGAGCGGCAGCGAGATCGGTCTTACATTTGAGAAAGGAGTGGGTGGGAAGTGTTTGAGAAGGACTGAAAGCTCTTGTAACTCAAATAGCGGTGCAAGAGATGGCAAGGTTATAGGTTCAATTCCCCAAAAATGGTTCAAAAGTTTGGGTTCTGAAAGATTTTTTTTTTTTTTTTTTTTAATTAACATTTTTATTCAGCAAGGATGCATTCAATTGTGCAAAAGTGGCAGCAAAGATATTTATGTTGTTACAAAAAATATATTTCAAATAAATGCTGTTCTTTTGAACTTTCTATTCATCAAAGAATCCTGAACAAGAAAATGCATCATGGTTTCCACAAAAACAACTGTTTTCAACATTAATAATAATATTAATAAAATATATTTCTTAAGCACCAAATCAGCATATTAGAATGATTTCTGAAGGATAAATTATATTTTAAAATATTTTAAAAAGGAAATAATATTTCACGATGTTGCTATTTTTACTGTATTTTTGATCAAATAAATCTAGCCTTGATGAGCAAAAGAGGCTTTTTTCCTCAACAGAAAAACAAAAAAAAAATCTTACTGATACCAAACTGTTGAACAGTAGTTTATACATCCAGTATCTGGACATCTATGTCTAAACACGTATAGAGATGGAATAATTCTGGTTTAAGTGGGAGATTAAAAACACAGATATCGAATACAAGACATGTTGTGTGAAAGTAAACCGGTGGGAGAAAAAAAAAATGAAAATGGTCAACAACAAAAAAAATCAGATCTATGCATTAAACCTGAGAGTCCAAATGCAGTCTTAAAGATAGCGAGCAAATATTTAATAATGAATTCTTGATAGAAATGAAGGCATGAGTTAAAAGAAATAGGAGGAAAAGCATGAATGAATTTCCTTTCAACAGCTTCTTCATTTTTATTCTTTCCAAGAACTGCACACACATTGTAGGATATCATACACAACAACCATTGTATTTCAGATGCTGGATATTTCAATCAGCAAAAACACCAACACTGACCATCTTCACCGGATATACAGTACCAGCACCAAAGCAGCACTAACCGGCATAAACCAGTCTTGACCAACATAAGCTGGTCTTTTGAGCAGGAGAAGGAATTAAAAACTGAGGAGGTAGATAGCAACATGAGAAGGAACAGGGGTTTCGTCTGAACCTGTCTATGAATGAGTGGGAGGAGGAAAAGTTGGTGGGTTTGAGTAAGAATGAGAAAATATATGTGATAAAACACATGGAGGGGGTGGCATTCACTGCAGATTTGGGGTGGGATACACCGAAGAACATGAGATGTGTCAGTGTGGATGCTGAAGTCACTATGAAGGATGAGTAGAGCACAGTCTTCTGGGAAAAGAATGAGTAAAGTATCCACAGTTCCCATTCAAAAACCACAAACTGATAGAGTGAGTGATGCTCACTGCTGTCAATGAATCAGCAGCTGATCAACTGCTGGGTGTGAGAGAAAACGGTGTGATAACGTACAGCCATGCCGTTTCATATTTTTTAACAGAATACAATACTTTTATTCATCAAAGACACATTAAACATGTTTATATATTAAATATATTTATATATAACATGAAATACAATAATATATATATATAAATTTAAATTCAAAATATTTACTGTGTGTGTGTGTGTGTATTTATATATACATAATAAATACAGTACACACATACATATATTATGTAAACAAAAACCTACTTTGGATGCGATTAATTGTTTGACAGCACTAATTAAAATAGAAAACAGTTATTTTAAATTGTAAAAATATTTCACAATATTACTGTTTTTACTGTATTTTTGATCAAATAAATGCAGCCTTGGTGACTTTTTTTAAGTGTAAGTGCAGTCAGAATTTTGACTGATTTGTTCCTGTTTGCACCTTATTCTGCGCAATAATCATAACTGGTTACCAATCACAGCTTGTGTTGTTTTCATGCCATTCAGGGACCTTTATACTTTGTTGAAGATTCAAAGCAGAACATTATATAAAGGAAGATATAAAATGACACTGAGCGTCTGCACAGTGGTCTGTAAATGACTGTTTTTGTGTGCGTACGTGTGACCGCAAAATCTAATGAGGCTCCTAAATCATCACCTCTTCTCTTCTTCTTTAATTGAACCTGATTCTTTCAAAGGGAAAGTGTTAAAAGCACCAACATTAGGTCTCCTTTATTTGTCCACACAAGCCTGAGCCTGCCTTACACTCGCAAACGTCAAGGGAAAAACAGCTGAATGCAAAGGAACAAATCTTTAGCCTTGAGACAGTAAAAGCCAGCTGAGGTAAAGCATGTTCTGGAGCCCAATGACTTTCAAACAAAGTCATACAGGTTAGAAACAAAATCAAGTTGAGTAAAAGAAGATAAAATATCCATATTTGGTGAACTCTTTTTTTTTTTTTTTAACACTTGAAATGGCGCAACTTTCACTTAATCATCAGTGAAGTCACATCAGAGAGTAACGTCTGGTTTAAAGCATTTGACTGTGACACATCTGGGTGTTTGTTTCATCTGTGCATGGAAGCTGCAACATGCTGTGTGTTAAACAGATGACAGACTCACACACCTGCATACTTTTATGAGATCAGTCCTGAGACACGCTATTGGCAAAACTCAGTCTCTCAATAAGGACAGATGTTTACAAATGGGTCTCTGTGGTCACATACCAGTCCATAATCCATAAAAACACTTCGTCCAGTGAAAAAGTCCATCCCCTGTTGCCCGCTGAGATCAAAATCCACCAACAGTTTTGGACTTTTCAATTGTAACGGTGCTTGATCTGTGCATATTTCTCGCCGGATTCAGACAAGATGTCTTTTTCACTGGAGAAAACGAAATTATGGATAGGAACGGAAGCAACTGTTTGACGGCACCCATTCACTATAGAGGATAAAATGGTGAGCAAGTGATGTAATACTAAAGTTTTCCAAATCTGTTCAGATAAAACAAACAAACTCATCTATAACCTGGATGACCTGAGAGTGAGTAAATTTTCAGCAAATTTGTATTTTTGTGTGAACTATTCCAGTTGTTCATGGGCAAAACATAGAGGGTTCCAAGTATAGCCTGACTCATTTTGTGGACTAAACTAATTATGTGACAAGAAATGCAGCATGTTATGACAAAATTAATTTACATTTGAATACAAAAAAAAAAAAAAATTCATGACACAATGGGTGCATCCAGATTATTTTACATTACCATTTAGTTAATGTCTTGTATACTCACCAAGGCTGCATTTATTTGATCAAAAATACAGTAAAACAGTAATATTGTTCACAACATTGATCACTGTGCTGTGCTATATATTTGTGATTGTTTTTGTTTTTTCAGAATTCTTCAAAAGATATCTTTAAAAGATATTTCAAGACGCTCAAGATATGAATGTCTTTACTATCACTTTTGATCAATTTATCACATTCTTGCTAAATAAAAGCATTAAATTACTACACACACGCACACACACATGCACACACACACAGCTGTTCAAACGTTTGGGATCAGCACGATTTTTAATGTTTTTAATGGAGTGAAAAATGCATTTCAGGACACAATGGGTGCATCCAGATTATTTTACATTACCATTTAGTTAATGTCTTGTATACTCATCAAGGCTGAATTTATTTGATTTAAAAAAACAAAAAAAACAGTAATATTGTGGAATATTATTGCAAATTCTAATATTGGTTTCCTATTTTAATATACTTTACAATATAATTTATTTCTGTGACGCAGCGCTGAATTTTCAGCATCATTACTCCAGTCTTCAGTGTCACATGATCCTTCAGAATTCATACTAATATGATGATTTATTATCAGTGTTGAAACTATTGTGTTGTTTAATATTTTTATGGAACCGGTGATATTTGTTTATTCAATTTTTTGACGAATAAAAAGTTAAAAAGAACATAATTTATTCACAGGAATAAATTATATTTTAAAGCATATTAAAATAGAAAACGGTTATTTTAAATTTCAATATTATTTCACAAAATTACAGTATTTTTTCTGTATTTCTGATCAAATAGATACAGCCTTGATGAGCATAAGAAACTTTTATAAAACACATTAAAAATCTTACTGATCCCAAACTTTTGAACAGCAGTTTATGTACATTTCCACTGACAATGCAATTGGCTTTTGTTTTGTAGCTTGTTTTTGTGCCACATAATTGCTTCATTCCACATAATTTGTCTGGTTATACTTGGCGTCCTATAGAAACAACTCCACAATGCTCATGGACAAAATGCCAAAGCTCCCTCTAAGTGTGCGAAACTGTTTACAAAGTGCTGACCTTGTTTCACAAGCGATGGCATCTGTAACAGAGAGGAAGGGACAAAGTCAGACTGATAAAGCCTCATTAACAACTTCACCGGGGATAATCAGTGATTTCACTGTATCGTATCACTGTAGGGTGGAAAAAAGCACACCCATTAACATAAACTATATAAAACGCACACACACATGCCGTTCTTATCAATCATGAGCAGCAAACGTGTAGATCTGTTTATCCACACTGCACAGGGTTGCTATGAGGCAGGGAAAACCCATGTTTAATTGGCCACGAGCTACGTGTTTTTATGTGTAACATTGCAGCTGTTTTGGACACACTTCTTCCTTTGGGATCCATCTGTCTGTCTGAGCTCGCAGTATGCAGTCTGTCTGTCTAGTCTATACGTCTGTCTGTCTCCCTGTTTGTCTTCAGTGATGGATGGATTCATGGATTCAGTGACACCAACACTGAAATCAAGCCAAAGAAGTAAATCTCAAATGAGATTTAATACCAGACTGTCAAAAACGCCACTTAATTGTCATTTAATCAAGTGGAATAAGTGAATATTTATAGTGTTGATGAGTCAAGCATTAGTATTACAGTACAACCTTCACACTGAGGTTTAAAGCAGCTAGAGTGAATTCTCATCCTGTACCAAACACACCACTCAGACAATACAAAAAAAAACAAAAAAAACACCTCACACGTCGAGGAAAAGCAGCTGAAGGAGACAGTGGGCTTTAAGGCAGGAAAAAGAAAGAATGCAGGAATGTTTGGGAGGGAGGAAAGACAGCAGAACAACAGGAGGAAACCAGAGGAAAAGAGAGACAGACTGAGACAGAGGGAAGGAGAAACAATGGTCATAATTGTGAGTTTAACACAGTTGAATCCACTGTTAAGCTTCACCATATAAAGGAAAAATGATACCAATGAGATTAAAAGGAGAGCAAATGTCTTTATTCAGGAGAGGAAGAGGCTCTTGAAAAAAAATAAATCTGTCTGTCTAGACTAGTCAGTCTTTCAGAAAAGCTCCCAACAATACACTAGGGTTGTCACGATACCATAAAAATGTCTTGCGATACTATACCAGCTGAAGTATCACGATACCATGCAGTATTGTGTTAATTTAAAATTCAACTCTACAAAATGAATCAAAATTTCATAAATAAATAGATGTAAGTGAAAACAGACAAGGTTATTCTCTGAATACTTAATGTGAATGAATGACTGGCTATTGTTATCCATGAAATGATCTAAACAAAACTCATCTCAGCACTGCACAGAAGCTGCATGAAGTGACATTTAGACTGTATTTATAATTGCATAAATAATGTTATGAGATTAATGTTTTAAATACTAAATTCTGAATATATAAATATGTTGGAAAATAATGTAATATGCCTACTTTTAGACAGGAAACTTAAAAACTGCCAGCAGGTGGCAGAAGTTCGTGATTGAATCACGGAGTCACTCAAACGATTCTTTCAAAACGGCTGAATCTTCAGGAGCGAATCAAATGACTGTTTTTATGAATGGCTTAGCCTTATTGAATCAGTGATTCGCCCAAGCCAACGCGGATTTGGATTTGAACACAGAAACTAAACAAAAACAGCATGGAATTGTATTCGTGATCGCAAAGAAGCTTCCAGACACAAACTATTAGCCTACACCTGTTCTAGAAGTGGTCAAATGAATAAAACTGTGAGAATACTTTCTTGTAAGATATTATGATGTTGAATAATGCTGTTTTTTAAATTGACATCAAACGATCTGAATCAGACCCTTTGTTCTGATCAACTGCAGCATGAACAACGACGTGCAAGTGCAACTTCTCATTGCAAACTGAACTGAAGCATCGGGAAACACTCAATACCATATAACGCATATACACAGACTATACTACATAGAGCACAACAGAAAGACATGTTCAAATGAACGTTTTAAACAGTGTTCCTGCCATGCACGGGTATTTTTAAGCTTTAGTAACGCGATACTACCATATTACCGGTGTATCGTGCAACCCTACAATACACAAATCTCCAATCAAATGCTAAAGATCTCAATATGAACGCAAATGTTTCTCATTAAATTCTTTAAACACAAAATGATCTGAGCTGCTATGCACAGCCATTTTATATCTACATCTTTCAAAGGTTTGGGGTCAGTAAGATTATTCATTTGTTTAGTTATTTAAAGAAATTAATACATTCAGCAAGGATGCATTAAAAGTGCATATGCAAATTGTTTAAAAGTGACCATAAAGACATTTATAATGTTGCAAAAGATTTCTATTTCTAATAAATGCTGCTCTAAAGAATCCAGAAAAAAGGTTTCATAAAAAATTTATTAAGCAGCACAACTGTTTTCATCATTGATAATAATAAGAAATGTTTCTTGAGCCGTAAATCAGCATATGTGACCCTGGACCACAAAACCAGTCTTAAGTCGCTGGGGTATATCTGGGGTATATTTGTAGCAATAGCCAAAAATACACTGTATGGGTCAAAATTGTTGATTTTTCTTTTATGCCAAAAATCATTAGTATATTAAGTAAAGATCATGTTCCATGAAAATATTTTGTAAATTTCCTACTGTAAATATATCAAAACTTAATTTTTGATTAGTAATATGCATTGCTAAGAATTCATTTGGACAACTTTAAAGGCGATTTTCTCAATATTTAGATTTTTTTGCACCCTCAGATTCCAGATTTTAAAATAGTTGTATCTCGGCCAAATATTGTCCGATCCTAACAAATTATACATCAATGGAAAGCTTATTTATTCAGCTTTCAGATTATGCTTAAACCTCAATTTCGAAAAATTGACACTTAATACTGGTTTTGTGGTCCAGGGTCACATATAATAATGAATTTTGAAGGATCACGTGACACTAAAGACTGGAGTAATGATGCTGAAAATTCATCTTTGCGTCACAGGAATAAATTACAACTTAATATATAATTCATAGAAAACAGTTATACTTTCAAACTTACTTCTAAACATACTTTCAAAAAATCTTATGGACTCCAAACTGTTGAGCGATACTCTCTCTGTAGTGTGCCAACATTTGATTGATTTTTGCCTATTTTATTACTCCGGAGGAATTTTAAAAGACAAATTTGAGACAATGTTGATACATGGTGAAGCCCACATTAATTCTCAGAGCTATGAAAGATCAACATCTGAGCAATGTGATTTCCTTCCAGTTCAGTATGATATTGCAAAATGGAGAAATTAGATCAATAGCGTCTGTACATATTTGGCACACATTATCAAGTTAAAAAGTTACAGATTATGACATTGTCAAAAAAAGGTCAAATCAACTAACAGTCTCTTCCCACATAGCAGATTTACAGTAGTGATTTTGAAGTTTTTTTTTTTTTTTTCCGGAAGCACACATTTCTACTTTTTGGGGTTTGAATCGACAGCATCTGGATTACTAGCTCAGATCTTTAAGACACTGTTTCCCTCAGTCCCCTCTCTTCCAAGATATTTCACTTGAATTATTCATTGTTTAAATTTAAAATGCCCAGGTTTAACCCCAAAATAAAATTTAAAAAAAAAAGAAATTTTATGCATCATTCTACTATGTTTCTTTGTTTTTTGTTTACTTTGATTATTTATTTAAATTTGTTGATTGATAAAAAAAATATCATATTCAGAAAATGATTACTGTCTTACAGTTTTTTCCCCACTTAACCATAGTGAACATTTAAGTGCTTAAAGGGGTATTTCTAGTTCACCCAAAAATGAAAATTATGTTATTAATAACTCACCCTCATGTCGTTCCAAACCCGTTCATCTTGATATGTTCATCTTCAGATCACAAATTAAGATATGTTTGATGAATTCCGAGAGCCTTCTATTCTCGTAGCTTCATAAAAGTACAGTTGAACCACTGATGTCACATGGACTATTGTAACTATATCCTTATTAGCTCTCTGGGTCTTTAACGTATCAGTTAAACGTATCTGTCTATGCAGAGTCAGAAAGCTCTCGGATTTCATCAAAAATAATCTTAATTTGTGTTTCGAAGATAAACAAAGGTCTTACGGGTTTGGAATGACACGAGGGTGAGTAACTATCCCTTTAATTTGAAATAAAATGCAACAGTTAAAAAATATTAATGGCTCTTAAAATAGGCTAATTTTCCTTATTCAAAATATAGTTTCTTATTTTTTCTTTTGGCTTTAAGGTGTAATATGACCTGGATTTTCTTCATGAGGTTCACCCCTTTGAACCAGAGAGGAAAAAAAGGAAAGACGAAAAGTGTTGACAGGACAGAGGCTCCGTCTTTCTCACGTGTCCTGATCACAAGGCCGACCGTCTCACCTACATACACTCACACAGGCAATAAAAACAGAAAAGCAAACTAAAGTGTCTGACATTTGACAGGAAGTGCTGCCTGGCCTGAATCATTTGTTTCTCTGTGTCCAGCAGAGGAAAGGGAGTGATGTGTTTGAAGAGGAGAGCTCAGCACAAACAGCTCAGCCCCTTTTGTCCAGTGTTAACGGGAAAAGCTGTTTACACTGCTCACAGGAGGACAGGAGAGGAAAAGAGGCCTAGAAATGCTGGAATTGCATTAACTGGAACAAATTTAGAAAGGCAGCAGAGGAGAGATCCAGTTACTGCTGATTATTCTGATTCATCCACTTTCATGCACGCATTACATGGCACACAGACACCTGGTCACTGAAGCAGTGATAGACTGGCATGGGTTTTTAATAGCGATGTCAATATCTGGAGAACAGGGAAGCTGAAGCCAAATTATGAGATATATGTACGCATGTATGTATGTATGTATGTATGTATGTATGTATGTATGTATGTATACATGTATACACACACACACACACACACACACACACACACACATACATACATACATACATATACACTTTAAAATAAATACATATTTTTATATATTCATTATATATTTAATAATATTATTAACTAATAAAATATAAATATAAATTTATAAATAAGTAAATAAATGATTAACTGAAGAAATAAACAACTTTATAAATAAATAAGTAAATGATTATACATTTATTAAAACAAGTAAAATAATAACAAAAATAATAAATGATGTACTTGCTGAATTAAAAAACATTTATAAATAAATAAATAAAAGAGTAAATAACTGTTTACCTAGCTGAATAAACAAATGCACAAATAAATATATTTTTAAATAACAATATATAAATATTACATTTATAAATAAAAAATTAATAACTAAATAAATAATATATACATAAAAGCATAAGTAAACATATATAGATTTATAAATAAGTATTTTTTAAAGTAAATAACTAAAATTAATAATGCTTTAATTATTGCTGAATTAAATCAATTAGATCATTAAATAAAAAATGATATAAACGGTATAAACATTTAAATAAATAAACAAATAATTAATAGGTAAATAGTTTGAGTAAACGAGTAAAATTAGCTATGTAAAATAACATATTAAAACATTTATAAATAAATAAATAAACAAACAATTAATCTATTTATTATTTAATGCTATGTTTACCTGAAATGTACTAAAGTTATATAAAAAATATATATATATATTTTAATTTATTTAAAGCAATACTCCTTTAAATGCATGTAAAATGTGTAATGTAATATATATATATATATACACACATACACACACACATATATACATGTACATATATATACACACAAACACATATACATATATATGGCCAACTTTACAGAGTTATTAATCAATTATACACTTCAGCCTTGCATATGTATTTTTTCCCCCTTCAGAAATGTTCACCGATACAGTTGCAGTGAATTCCAGAGGGATGGCAGGGACCGGGTGGGTGGTAATGGGTCAGGTCAGGGGGCCCAGACGGACCAAAACAGCCCATTAAACACTCTTGCTCAGAAGACATGAGTGTGAGGACAGAAAAGAGGAATATAAAAGAATGCAAACACAATGTGGAGAGAGAGAGAGAGAGAGAGAGAGAGAGAGAGAGAGAGAGAGCGCTGCTTCTTGTGGCGATTGACCTCATTAGCAGAAACTCCCTTTGTGACAGCACAAAGCTATGCTAAATATTGACCACACACAGACTCACACTTTACAACAGCTCTAGTGACACTCACGGGGTAAAACTGCCACAGTAATTCTGCACGGGAAGAAAGACAAGTGAAACTTCCAGCTGGGGACAGCCTTCACTGCACACACACGCACACACACACACACACACTCGCTGTGTAACTGCCCAGACAAACATCCTCGGGCCAAGTCAGTTAAGGCTATTCATTAGCCAGCCACTTTTCCTCCTTCTTCCTGGTGAGAGTGTGTGTTTGTACGAGTGCGCTTACGACATCGCCGCTGCCAGAGCAAACACACCTGTGTGGAAGCTGTCAAGTGCCTCCCAAAAGTGGCCCACATCACAGCCAAACATCGCAGCTTCCTGTGGGCCGGAGTTTAACAGCTCACAGCAACATAGCAGCTTCAAATTATACAGTGTTGATAAGCGTACAGGATTGATATAACGTCATGCGCTCATTTGCTCCGCTCTGCTATCTGGCACGAAATGAACCGGTCCGCTTGCGGATCATCTGGAGTCACGGACAACTGAGTTGGAGAAACAGCATCTCTTACAGGATGGAGAGTGAAACTGCAGGGTCTCATGGACATTGTGTTGCGGTCTTCCGTTCTAGTACAACACTGTTCAAAAGTATCCTTGTATTGAGCAGGAATGCATTAAATTGACCAAAAGTGGCAGTAAAGGCATTTATAATGTTGCAAAAAGCTTATTTCAAATAAATGCTGTTCATTTGAACTTTGTTATTCATCAAAAAATACTGATTTTTTTTAGCATGGTTTGCAGAAAAATATGAAGCAGGATGACTGTTTTCAGCATTGATAATAATCAGAAATATTTCTTGAGCACAAAATCAGCATGATTTCTGAAGGATCATGTGACACTGAAGACTGGAGCAATGAGGCTGAAAATTCAGATTTGATTACAGCAATAAATTATGTTTTAAATTATATTCAAGTGGAAAATAGACATTTTAAATGAATAATATTTCATTATTTCTGTATTTCTGTCAATTTTGTGAATTTTTTGTAAAATAAAATGTGAAATTTAAAATGAATTTATTTTAATCAAACACGTATCACTTCCACCAGTATTAATCAAAACATCCTAGTAGCTCCATAGCAACGTGTTAAAGTCACTCACAATACCTTAGCAACCATCCAAAACATGACAGCGAATTTCAGAAAAATTGCACAATGAGCAGCGTTGTTATTGTGAAAAATTCAGTTTTGGTAACTGAAATGAAGCAGAAATAAAATTTTAAATGAAGGTAAACTTAAACTTAGATGAAAATCAGAAGTGAATAAATGCGTTAAAGAGCTAAAATTACTACAATAAATTAAAATAAAATAAAACCCTAAATAGAAATATTTAAAAAATGAAATGAAAAAATTATAAATACACATAAAAATTACTAAAGCAAATTAAAATAAAAAGAAATTAAAAAATAAAAGCTAATTTAAAATATTATTCAAAAAGTATAATAGTATACAATTCTAAAATAACACTTTGTAAATCTTCCTCAATGTAGTTGAAAGCGTCATCAAATTAACCAAAATATTTCATAAACAAGCACGCAAATGTGACCATGGACCAGCAGATATATTTGTAGCAATAGCCAAAATTACATTATAGATTTTTCTTTTATGCCAAAAATAATTAGTATATTAAGTAACGATCATGTTGTAGATATTTACAATGACGATCGAAGATACAACCATCATGAAGATATTTTGTAAATTTCCTACCGTAAATATAACAAAACTTTTTATTAGTAATAAGCATTGCTAAGAACTTCATTTGGACAAGTTTAAAGGCGATTTTCTCAATATTTAGATTTTTTTTGCACCCTCAGACTCCATATTTTCAAATAGTTGTATCTCGGCCAAATATTGTCAGATCCTAACAAACCATACATCAATGGAAAGCTTGATGAAAAATTGACACTTAAGACTGGTTTTGTCGTCCAGGGTCACAAATAAAAGGGTAAGTGCAGAAGTTTGTGAATTCATGTCATTTACAGAGTGTTCTGTATAATTCTTAGATGCCGTGTATAACTATATCAACTGGGAAAGTGGAGTGTCATGTAAATGCTGTTGAATAATGAGCAAAATGTCCTACTATTAATGTCTAGACCAGTGTTTCTCAACTGGTGGGCCGCGATCCAAAAGTGGGTCGTGAGACCGTTCGGAGTGGGTCGCGGAGTGTACGGCCAAAGAAACGACATCAACTACAAAAAAAACGTAATTCTTAATGTTTTTCTGATGCGAGACTTTTATTTTAAAAGAAGTGCATGAAAGCTGTTGACACTTCTGTCAGATGCAGTTTAAGTAAAGAGTGGCTGCTGTCAGATGAGATGTTGACAGGCTTATGTCGAGTTCACACTGCACGATTTTCAAACTCGTCGGATCGCTGTTGTTTTCACACTGCGTGACTATCTGGGGTAGCATTCAGTCGCTGCTGTGTTCACATTGCACGATGGATCGGCGACAGGGGCTTTCACATTGCACGATTTCACAATAGGAAGAATCGCCGACAACTCTGTCTGATCCGCAAACTACGTTTCACAACAAAACACACGCAAGAAGTGATAAGGAAATAACGCTAGAAGCTGCGTGCGTCAGCCCGTTGTTCTCGAGCGAGACTGGAAGTATTAAAACAATATAGCCCAAAAATTGTCTGTGCGCTGATTTCCAGCTACAAAAACAAAAACAGATTACGCAGGAGGGAGATGCAGGGAACAGGGATTGTGTTCTGCAAAGAGTGGTAAATAATAATTTTGCAGTAACTGTTATGCTGATGTTATGCTGGTCAAGCGTTTGTGCTTGTTTCTGTATGATATAATTGTACATATTAAAATACTGATATGGTCTATAACTCCTCACTGAACTTCCCTCTGCCCTGTATCTTTGTCTCTCATTGGCTGAAGGTCATCGCCGATGTAGTTTGTAGCGATGTAGCGAACGCGGTGCCGCGCTGTGTATCAATTCACTAAAGCGCAGAAACTACGAACATGCAACGCGTGAAATATAACTGGTACTGCCTGTGTTAGCTGAGAAGGATTTGCATGAAGGTATGATATTCATTCTACTGAGGAGCATGTTCCACGTTTCATTAACAGTTCATGTTAGTATTGTATATTCACCATAGTAACTGTTGTTTCCATAACCCAAAAATACAATGTTATTTTCACTTTATGTCATTTTGTGTATGTTTAAATGACTGTGGTGGCTCAAATCAACTTAATTGTATTAACAAAAACTAGTTTGGGCCTGCTATTTAATTGCCTTAACTTATAGGCTGTTTATTCAGTATTAATCATATTCTTAACAGTCTTAACTTAATTTTTGTGAATTAAATTGGCTTTGTTTTTGTTTTTTTTAAACACATATACACACACACACATATACATATACACACACACACACATATACATATATATATATATATATAGATAAATGGTAAGTGGGTTGCGGCTTGATGACCATAGGAAAACGTGGGTCCCAAGGCCAAACCAGTTGAGAACCACTGGTCTAGACCACATATGTTCATAAGGAGCAGCTCTTGTTCTCTGTTTATCTCTGGCCCTTCTGAAGAGTGCATCATCTGAGACAGCCACCTAGTGTGGGAGCATTTGTGCAGATTATGAGGCAGATCTAAGTGCAGATCAAAGGTGTCCTCCATTAGCCTGAGCTCTGAAGCTGTGATTCAGATTCATCCGATACAGCCGCAGTGTTACGTCACCCGCAAACTTCTTCTGCTCCCCATTTCCTTTGCCTAAAACAGACTGGGACAAAATAAACTGGCCTTACAAGACCTCTGCTGCGTGTGTGGCCTATCAGGTAGACTATGAGCTGTGCTATTTAAAAACACTCGAAACCAAAAGACTGATGATCAGTATGACTTACTTCAGTTTTTACTTCAGGTTTATGTGATTTATAAAATCAGATGTGATTCAGAAATGACTATTTGTTTATTCTGAGGAGCTTCACTGAGAAGTTCATTAATGATCTGATGCACTTTGTTGTTTCCAAAGATGTTCACTGTCCATCAGCACTGGGATATGAGAGCAAAGGCCAGAGGCTGCTGGGTCAAGGGTCAAGGGTCAAAGGCCAGAAGGGTCATTACTTGCTGCTTAATTGGTGGATTACCCCAGCTGCATGCTCTACTTTATGTGAACACAAGGACACACACACACACACACACACACACACACACACACATTAAAGAAACTAGCACTGGATTAACTAAATCTGTCTGCAGAAAAAACAACAACATTTAAACCTTTTCATGAATAGGCAGTGTTACAAAATTCAGTAAAAATTCAATAAAATTCACTGACTTAAATGATTGTGATAAATATAAAATGTCAATGCATAATGTTTAGAAGGTGCAACTCATAAAATAAAATTAAATAAAATTAAAAACACTACCGTTCAGAAGTTTTGGGTCTGTAAGATTTAATGCAAGGCTGCATTATAGTAAAAACAATAATATTGTTAAATATCATTACAATTTTAAATAATACAATAAAACATATAATAAAATATATAATAAAATTTAAAATAATGTAATAAAGCTGAATTTTCACATGATCACATAGAATCATTGCAATATGCTTTTTAATATTATTTGGTGCTCCACAAAACATATACAGTGGGGCAAAAAAGTATTTAGTCAGCCACCAATTGTGCAAGTTCTCCCACTTAAAAAGATGAGAGAGGCCTGTAATTTTCATCATAGGTATACCTCAACTATGAGAGACAAAATGAGGAAAAAAAATCCAGAAAATCACATTGTAGGATTTTTAAAGAATTTATTTGCAAATTATGGTGGAGAATAAGTATTTGGTCAATAACAAAATTTAATCTCAATACTTTGTTATATACCCTTTGTTGGCAATGACAGAGGTCAAACGTTTTCTGTAAGTCTTCACACACTGTTGCTGGTATTTTGGCCCATTCCTCCATGCAGATCTCCTCTAGAGCAGTAATGTTTTGGGGCTGTCGCTGGGCAACACGGACTTTCAACTCCCTCCAAAGATTTTCGATGGGGTTGAGATCTGGAGACTGGCTAGGCCACTCCAGGACCTTGAAATGCTTCTTACGAAGCCACTCCTTCGTTGCCCGGGTGGTGTGTTTGGGATCATTGTCATGCTGAAAGACCCAGCCACGTTTCACCTTCAATGCCCTTGCTGATGGAAGGAGGTTTTCACTCAAAATCTCACGATACATGGCCCCATTCATTCTTTCGTTTACACGGATCAGTCGTCCTGGTCCCTTTGCAGAAAAACAGCCCCAAAGCATGATGTTTCCGCCCCCATGCTTCACAGTAGGTATGTGTTCTTTGGATGCAACTCAGCATTCTTTGAGTTTTTACCAAAACGTTCTATTTTGGTTTCATCTGACCATATCACATTCTCCCAATCCTCTTCTGGATCATCCAAATGCTCTCTAGCAAACTTCAGACGGGCCCGGACATGTACTGGCTTAAGCAGGGGGACACGTCTGGCACTGCAGGATTTGAGGCCTTTGTTACTTTGGTCCCAGCTCTCTGCAGGTCATTCACTAGGTCCCCCGTGTGGTTCTGGGATTTTTGCTCACAGTTCTTGTGATCATTTTGACCCCACGGGGTGAGATCTTGCGTGGAGCCCCAGATCGAGGGAGATTATCAGTTGTCTTGTATGTCTTCCATTTTCTAATAATTGCTCCCACAGTTGATTTCTTCACACCAAGCTGCTTACCTAGATTCAGTCTTCCCAGCCTGGTGCAGGTCTACAATTTTGTTTCTGGTGTCCTTTGACAGCTCTTTGGTCTTGGCCATGGTGGAGTTTGGAGTTGGACTGTTTTAGGTTGTGGACAGGTGTCTTTTATACTGATAACGAGTTCAAACAGATGCCATTAATACAGGTAACGAGTGGAGGACATAGGAGCCTCTTAAAGAAGAAGTTGCAGGTCTGTGAGAGCCAGAAATCTTGCTTGTTTGTAGGTGACCAAATACTTATTTTACCGAGGAATTTACCAATTAATTCTTTAAAAATCCTACAATGTGATTTTCTGGATTTTTTTTTCTCATTTTGCCTCTCATAGTTGAGGTATACCTATGATGAAAATTACAGGCCTCTCTCATCTTTTTAAGTGGGAGAACTTGCACAATTGGTGGCTGACTAAATACTTTTTTGCCCCACTGTATATAAAACTCAATTCATTCATTCATTTTTTTTTTTTTTTCAATGTTAAAAACAAGTGTAATGTTGCTGCTTAATATTTATTTGGGAAACTGTGATATATATATTTTTTTCAGGATTCTTTGATAAATTGGAAGTTCAAAGGAACAGAATTTATTTGAAATAGAAATAATTTGTAACATATGTATTTACTGTTATTTTTGATTAATTTACTGCATCCTTGCTTGATAAAAGCATTCATTTCTTTACAAAATTCCTGATCCCACACTTTTGAATGCTAGTGTAATTTCAGTGCTAGGAAGTGAATCAGCTCACGTACTTTCACAGTGTCACATTCTGACCTGTGCGTGTCTGCACTGCAGAGTGACTGCGCTCACGGTTTACTGTTGACTACTACAAGAACATCTCTGAAAACCCAACACCATCTGTGTGCTCGGGCAGGCTGCAGCACGCAGTTTCATGCACCGATTTGACGGCTAAAGCTAGATACTGTAAATCAAAGTAATCCCCATAATTGTACCACGAGGAGGAAAAATCTTTGCTCATACATAATGGAAATCTTTAGTTATCATTTGGTAATTTATTGCTAGTACAAAACGCAATTATAAGAATGAACACAAGTACCAACAAGCCAGCATGAACTAAAAATAATATCACTGCATGTTCATACGCCATGCCAGCCAAAGTTAACAAGCAACATTATTATTAGTGGTGCTTGTTTAACTTTGGTGCACAACTCGCCCCGTACAAAATTGTTGCTAATAACAAAATACCTCAAATTGTGCGGCTTTTTAAGAAGAAATGCTCTCTTCATTTTCTAAACGATGCATGATTTTTGCCTGACGGAGGAAAAACCACAAAATAATTAATAGATTTACAATAAGGGAAGGACCTGTACCATATTTACAGATCAGAATATCATTAATTAATAAAAAATAAATAAATAAATTATACGACTACTATAAGTATACCCAATCTTACTTGCATACAGTAAAGTGATAAAATACTGTGAGCAAATCTCAACTGCATGATTGGTACTGTAAAAATGAAAAAAAAATATTATTATTTAAAAAAAATATACATATTAAGCAGCACAACACTGATAATAAATCAGTTTATTATTAGAATGAATTCTGAAGGATCATGTGACACTGAAGACTGGAGTAATGGCTGATGAAAATTCAGCGCTGCGTAACAGAAATGAATTACATTTTAAAGTATATTAAAACAGGAAGCCTCTATTACAAATTGCAACAATATTACAGTTTTTTCTGTATTTTGGATCAAATAAATATGGCCTTGATGAGCAGAAGAGACTCAATTAAAAAAAACATTACAAATCATACTGATCCCCAACTTTGGAATGACAGTGTATAGAGTTTACTCACATAGGATGATACATCATGACTTTGATACAAAGTGTATTGTCAAAAGAACTAAATTAATAAATTAATTTGATTCTTTTGTCAGTAAAGTAACCATCCAGAACATTCTAGCAAGTGCATAGCAACACACTACATCCACTCACGAGCATCACATTTCTAAAGACATTTTCTTCACAATTTCCTCAGAAAATGGGAAATCTAGATTGAAAAATGAAGTGCAGGCACAGCGAAATTACCTGCATGACTAATGAAGATAGCTAACGTGCACGTGTGACGACAGACTTGAGATTCTCCAGAGACAGATCCATCCATCCACGGAAGAATGCGAACAAATTACCCACACTTCACTCAGTCTGCATAGAGACCTTGTTTTTTTTAGACCTTGTCTATTTGTCCTTGTTTTTCTCTTTATTTACAATTCTGCCAGCTTATTATTTGAACAGTTTCTGGCTAAATAAAAGCTGAGTCATTTTTTTGACAAAGTTCTTCATAATCCACCTTTCTTTCTTTACTCGAACCGCATATGAAACTCAATAGCCACACTAGCTAGCATTACAAAAGCGTGACTGTCTACTTTAAAGGTCATTTTTAATAGTACTGTCTGGTCCGCAGGTGCGTGAAACAGCTGTTCCCCACAATCACGGTGTGAAGTTTATATCAGATATGAGCAGGAAACCAGATAGCCATTATGCTGAGAGCAGGTTAACATTATAAAGGGGAGCTGAACAGATGTGTTTGGAAGCGATAAAGCGATTACGAGTTATCAGGAGACATCGAAACGGTTTAAAATCAAACTAACCATGCTTTTATTACATTTGACCGCATTATGTTCCCCGTGCTTTGGAGCTGTGATGATGTTATACAAAGAAAACATTATTTTACATGCTAATCTCTCATGAGCTTATCAGTCTAATTCTAGAAAGCATGACGTACACTTATTTCATGTACGTGCAGAAATGTGTATGTAAAACCACAACACACTGTCTGCACAAATAGACGGACAATGTCTCTGTAGGTACAGTAGCTGTGGTTCACTGCAGCTCAAGTGCTTGTTACTGCCGATTGCTGGTATTTTGCTTTTTAATTAGAACACAAAGCTCTGTTGTTTGAGATGCTACAGGGCCCCTGTGCGAAGAGAGGGAGAGTTGGGGCCGCAGAGAGGACGCTGGTAGTGCAAAACAAGGCTCTGAAGGTTCAGAGTCCATTTGTGTTTGTGTGTAAAATAAGAGTGAGAATGTTCGGTAACACTTTATTTTATGGTGTCCTTGTTAAACGTTACATGTTACTATTATAATAACAATAAATGATGCATAATTGCATGCAAGTAACCCTAAATCAAACCCTAATCCTAACCCTAACCATATAGTAAGTACATGTAGTTAATTAATATTACTCAGTACTTAAATGTATAATTACACTGTAAGAACACCTTAAAATAAAATGAAAATAGATTAAAAAATAGAGAGTTTAAGACAAATGCATTGGAATAAAGCAATTAAAGGAATTATGATATAATCAAAAATAACATGTTAACTGAAAATAACAAGGTGAACTTCACAAAAACCATCAAAGGCAGGTCATGCTTCACCCCTTAAATGACAAAAAAGTTTGCATAAAGAAAATGAAGCCCGTTTTAGGTTTAAAAAAATAATTTTTAGCATTGTAATAATATTTTGTGATATTAAATTTATATCTAATGTTAATCGCATTTTTATATTTCAACTTTCACCCCCAAATTCTTACAGCAGTGCAATAAATATTATTACTCTTATCACTGTAATGCAAAAAAAAAATTGTGTTATGGTGTTTGTCATACTGCCATTTCATTTTATGTTGACTTTTTATTACTGTTTTACATTAATGAGAATCACCATTGAAAATAAAGTTTTATTTAAAATTCAAATAAAGAAAATTAATCCCATTTTAAGAAAATATGTTTAGCATTGTAAAATCATTTTGTGATATGTATTTAATATGTAATATTACTTATATTTTTATATTATTAACTTTTATCCTCAAATTCGTACAGCAATGCAGTAAATAATACTACACTAAGAAATGTGTCATGTGTTTTTTCTTTTATGCAGATTTTTTATTAATGTTTTACTTTAATGAGAATAACCACTGGAAATAATGAGAATGACAAAAAGGAAATAATTGAATATATTATTGAATTTGTTTTTGCACTGAAATATATATTTTGTGATATGTGACTACTAATATTAATTATATTTTAGATTTTTAACTTTTCACTGTAATGCAAAAAAAAAATATTCAATAAAAATATCTATGAACTGGCATTACAGTATTATAATAGTACTATTTAAAATAAATGAAAAAAACATTGGAAAAAAAAAAAGATAGAAATATTGTCCTTTTCAAAATTGGTTATGCAAGCAAAACGTAAATGAAATGTAAATGTATGTGCAAAGTAAGTCCCAAGGTCAAGTTCAGCAACAGACTGTGCATTCAATTTGCCAATGAGCTACTCCCATACCACCATGAGGTAACTGCTTGTATTTGCCATGGCAACAAAACCACACCAGACAACAAATAACCTGTAGGGTGGACCCTAGGGTGGGCTATGCCACATGCCAGATACTCCCTTACAATATCTGCCATCTAGCTGTAATGTAATCACCACTGGAACTAAACATCTGCCCGTGTGTCCCCAGTGATCATAACAAGAAGCTCTTACTGACTGCAGCACAATAAAGCAAACACTGTATGGCATGTTCTACTATATATGGCCATATGTGTGAATGCCTGCAAGAGCCAACAGCCAAATCTGTGCCAGTGCTGATTAAAGCATATGACTCCCACTCACCTACTATATGCCATTGCTTTTTGAGTTTACTGCACTGTAGTAGTGGCTATAGATGAAGATTGAAATTGAATAAATCTGTATTTAATAAAAAATAAATAAATACATTCATTACCATTCAAATGGTTGGTATCAGTAAGATTTATTTTTTCATGTTTTTGAAAGACGTTATGTTCTTTACGTTCACCCAGGAAGTAAATATTATAATAACAGTAATATAGTAAAATTAATACAATTTAAAATAAATGTTTTCTAACTGAATCTGTGTTATTGTAGTACATCAATGAGATACTATAGTTTTTATTAATATCTTGAAATACTTTTTTGTTTTTATATTTTCCACTTTCAATTTATAGTTAAAATTCCAGTAATTTATTGTGGGTTATTGTAATTTTTGGTATTTTTTGTTTTTATTTAATAATCCAAATAGTTTTGATTATTTCAATTTAAAAATTTTATTTCAGTTTTAGTTTTAGATATTTTGGCATATCAGCATATATTTCAATATATATATATTTTTATATATTTCAAGGTAAACTCAAATAAGAAATGTTGCCTTGTCAACTTGTCAAGTTTTTTATATACATTTTATTTCTGTCCAGTTAAGATGGTTTTTTTGGGGTTTTTAATGGTTTTAGTTTTAGTTTTCATGCTGATTTGAATATAGGCCAGGCCTATATCTTTATTTTTGTCATTAAAAAAAAAAATCTATTCAAATAATCTTTTAATTAATTATTTATTTGTGTGATGCAATGTGTCACATGATTTGCAGCCCAAGAAACATTTATTAATACTGAAAACAGTTATGAAACACTGCTATATATTTTTTCTTTTTTACTTTATATATATATATTAGTAGGTCTTAATAAAAATATTAAAGTGTTCACTGTCTTAATGCATCTGCAACATGTCAGACCAACATAACTCTATAAAACAATTAAATGATCCTGACATAATGTCATTATTCTGTCATTTACCAGATACATATTCGGTATGACCATATCAAGCCTGTTGTTTTGACAGACAGGCAGATAACTGGACATTGTGCGTGGCCGTCGCTAGGAGCAAAGTCTCCGTAACCATAGAAACAACATTAATGTTCTCCACCAATCTGAGTCAGAAATATGAAGAGTGTTCTGGAGCTTTCAGAAGAGAAATGACAAGGTAAGCCTTGCCTTAAGATGATGCACTGCACAAAATCAGTCTTTTCCAACTAAATTTGCCTGTAATTCTGATAAATGGTGACTGTGATATATTCACAACAGCCAAAGAAATGATATCAATCTTAAAACACGATAACACACATCTGCAGTCTCTGGCAAGAAGGCCTGATAATATGTGTGGTGAATTTCCAGCTGAGCGCAGACGGGATGTTTTGAGCGTTTGGGCTGTTTCGTGTGTTCTCATAGAGGCTTTAAAAGCAGAAAGCTGAGAGTTTGTTCCCTTCATGGTGGATCTGTATGGATAATGGATTCTCCTCAGCAATGAAACCGTATTCCGTACACAAAGACGGAGCAACCTGAGCGAAATTCCTGGTGGACTGGGAGAGGCTTTTTTCTGCTCGTTGTTGTTTAGGGTTTGTGGCATCTCCCGGACTCGAAAGCCAAAACGAAACAATCCGAGCAACGCCATTTCCCCACACCCACATTAAAACACACTTTCCACTACGCTCAGACACAATGCCTTGTTTTATTTCGACGCGGGCTGCCATGGTGACAAGAGCAACAGAGCGAATACAGTGGCTAGTCACAAGCCCCTCTGACAGGACTCACACCCTCACCCCACCAAACACACTCAAGACCAGCGCTGACAACTAGAAACAAGCTGCTAACAATGCAACCCCATTCATAAGACTTCACCATTGCCACATACACACTGCAGCTTCACCTTTTAGTGCTTAATCCTGTTCTGTACACACAGATCAGTAAAATATGGGAGCGACAGCCACATTTGAACTGACCCTTCGCAGGGAGTTTGATTGACAGGCGATCTGACCAATCAGTATGCAGAGTCTGCCATTTTTGTCCGACAACCTAATCAGACAGGAGAGTAGATTAATGTAGCTGGACTTGAACTTGAAAAATTTACGTCTTTCCGTTGAAACAAGATACCTTCTGATGTTCATTCATGTTTATTTTGCGCTATAACTAGCGGAAGAGATGATTGGTTCATATGCCGCTTGAACTGAGGCGTCACAGCAATCTGTCACGACACATTAAAGAGCCACAAAACTGTATTTATTGTTTGAATTTCTTTAAAAAAAAAAATTTGAAAGCTGGGACTTTGTTTTAGGCCAGAAGTAACCTGCTCTGTCTTGTTGTCAGTTTCTTCTTTGCTCCGCAGTGTATTTTTCACTGCGTGAGAACGATGTGTGGTGCATAGCAACAGTAACGAAGGTAAGCAGGTCTTTGTGAAGGGTCAATTGACTCCAGAAAAATCAAGGTAGTGGCAACTGCATTCACAGAAATTCGACACAGTGTGTACAGAACCAAACTGAACAACTAGTTGTTAATGACGTATTTAAATATTTATCTTTTCTGTATGAGCAGTGCAAGAAATCACAGGGAACGTTTTGACACAGTTGTTGCCAGATACTTTAAGAAAACAAACAAACAAACCAAAAAAAAAAAGAAAAAGCCCATAATAATCTTAAATTCAAATGTGTTATCTTGGAAATATGCCACATACTAAAATATCACGATTTGCACCTGATTGCTTTATTAACTTCATAAACTGGATCGCTTTATGAGCTGAGACCAAACAGCAAACCGAATGACGCTTAATATGCATTGCTTATAAAAAGTGGACTTGGCAACCTTCAAGAGCATGCTCTGCAAAATAGTCTTCCAAAAAATGATGGTTCAGACAGTGGTTTAGTTATAAAAAATAAATAAATAAATAAAAAAAAATAAAAAAATCACAAGTCTTTGTTCGTTGTACTATTACTTTGGTTGAAAATAGCGGATACCAAACACGTGAGATGGCAGAAAGTTACTATGTTTACCATGGTGTCAGTCATCACAATTTCGAGGGTGAGTTCTGTTCCGTACACACACAAAATGATAATATAGGGGATCCACTCACGTATTTAAAAGCGGTTGTCACTCCTGAATCTTTACAGTGTGTACGTCGCCAATAAAAACTATAGTGTGGATTAGGCCATGTTCACACAGCAGCAGAATATGGATGTCAGTCCTGCATTTGAGTCATTAATATGGTTGCGTTCACACACATTTCAGTTATTTACATGAGTGACAACTGCGTTCTATAATCAAAAACACACCCATAAATTATCAGGACTTCCAACCGTGTTTTTAGGCATGTGTGAACAAAACTGTACTGGACAACTAGTTGTCTGTCACGTCACACAGTGATCCAGTCTCTGTCCTCCACCAGAGCTACTCCAGACAGTTTTGTGGTATGTGTGCAACTCAAATGTTGTTGGTTAATCAAGATCTGACAGATGAAATCACACATGACTTCTATAATGTCAAATGTGATAAGAGTCTACAGTTTAGGACATCACCATCTTTGATACTTAAGCTACTGTGCGAACAGGACATTTTGAGACTTGCACCTAAGCAAATGTGGTTGTCAATCCTAAACACTGACAGTGTGAGTGAAGCTTTATATAGTAATAATACCTGTCAACAAACAACCTCCGATGATGTGCATTTACCTTCTCTCATTGTCATCCAGGTGGGCAAATAGCACGTTCTTAGAGATGGCTTTGGCCAGGGCAGTCATTGTCTTGTAGTCCTTTGGAATGACCTATAGCCAAAGAAAACAACATACTAGATGACAACTCATAAAACAAATTATTAGTATTTACTGGCATTTTCAAATTTCTGTATATTTTCTCAATAAAATTGTGAGCGTTGTTCTTGTGAAAAATGTGCAGCCATGATCCTAGGGTGTGGTCGATGTTACTAAGCAGTAGCTACAGAAGGTGGTTTCTTACTGGACCAAGTTTAAAGATCCCAACCTCTCAAGTTTCAATGATATTCTGGTCTCCTTTTAACTCATTTGATCATATACCAGGCAAATTTTATTTTTGCTTTAAAGAATTATAAGCACAGCTCTCCTCAGCAAGATGATGATTTGAGGAATCCTTCATGTTCATAGCACAAATGATGCAGGATGTTCTGCACCAATGTTTAATATTTAGGGTTTGTTGAGCAAATTGCCAATTGATTTGTTAATTGAAATTAATGAGAAATCCATCTATCTAAGGAATAGATGAAAACCTTAACCATAAAAAAATTGCCTTGGCAACTAACTGAAATATATATGTTTAAACTGAAGTGCTAAAATTACTAAAATTGAAATAAAAATAAATGAATTAAAGCTAAATAAAAATATTTTAAAAAAATTATAAAACGACTACTAAAAAAACTACAATAATAACAAACTAAAATTAAAATTAAAACTGAAAATATTAAAATATATACTATAATAAATGAAATTATAATAAATTATTTACATGCTTAAAAATTTTCCTATTATCATGCACACTTCATCAGTACATGTTAAAAGGAAAACAATATTAACCAATAATATAACAAGCCCAACCATCCAATCAAATCTCACTGGATAAAATCCACATCCAGTCCCGCATAATTTCCTGCTGAATATTCTGTTTCACTCAGAAAAGCCATATTTTATAGAAAAACTAATGTGAAAACACAGCAGTGACCCTGGCCTATTACTGATGGGGAGACAAAACTAAAACATACAAAATAGTGTACCTGAAAATAATGCAAATTTAACTGCAGTTTTATTCAAAGCTACAATGGCTAAATAATCCAAACTGTATCCGCTTTTCTAACCTTTCTGACGTAGCTGACGGCATCCTCCTCTGTGTAGACCTCGGCGCTGACCCCACCTCTCCGGCGCCGGGCCTTCACCACCGGGTTTGGAGGAGGAGGAGACACTTCATCATCGTGAGAGTCCGACTGCGAATTGGACTTCTGACGGGCCATGATCTGCTTGCATTCTTCCTGTGGAGAGAGGAAGTGAATGACACGTAAGATTAAACATCCATCTGAAAACATCGAGAGGGTTGTGACCATCTGGATTTTCATTTCCATCACACAGGACACACAGAAACTTGTGCAGAGTTAAAACAGTGGACGCTAAGAGGGTGAAACTACCATTACAAATCACCATAACAGATCATAAAATCTAAAGACTGAAACCTACTGTGAGCACAGAAAGCAGACACAACAGCACTGAGATTTCACTGGCAGAGCGAAAGAGAGACAGTGAAAGATTCCCGTATGAAAGAGGGAAGAACAATAAAGCTGCGTGCCACAGCACAAACGATGTGTGTGTGTGTGTGACACAACAAGATGTGTACTAGTCAGAGAGGGTACACTCAGTCTCACTGCACTGTATATTCACTACATATATGGGGTGGTCATAAAAACACAGACCTATATTAATATTACCCCCTTCTCATCGGTAGCCTATTTTATTTCAATTATTTTTATACAACCAACAGAATATATGCGTGTCTTAAAACTGTTTTGTTAAAAAAAATGTTGTCCTTAAATCCAATATCTTTTTCTCACACCTCCCATAGAGAGAGAGAGAGAGAGAGAGAGAGAGGGAGAGAGAGGGAGAAACAGCATTAAAGATTAAACACGATCATTTTTTTTTTGTAATCAGTTCATTTGAGACCCACTGGAATACCGTGTACATTCACTACATATATGGGGTGGTCATAAAAACACAGACCATTGATAATATTATATATACACATGCATACATACTGTATATTCATTTATACAATAGCCAAATGTTTTAACTAGTCTTTTATTGCAAAAATAAATGTGCAAAATAAACTGACAGCTAAACACTACATGCTAAATGTATTAAATGTATTATAGTGGATTCGTGTGAAGATTGTTATAATATTTTTAATGGCACAAATTTGACTAAAGTTGAATGGCTATATTTACTAATTTTATCTGTCTTTATGCTGTTTCTAAATTAATTTGGAGATTCAGTGTGAAAATACAATTATGATTACAAATTTTAATGTTAAAATCATTAATCATTAATCATGGTTAATTACAGGAAAATGCACAATTAATTAGCAACTGATAGCACTATATACATATATATAAAAAGATAAAGATATATAAAGATTTGACACACAAAAATGTCACTTTTTCACTGAATATTATATTTTAGTGCATTTCTATGTGGTTGATTACTTGGCCAAGTCATTCTCTATGGCAAATTTTCTATGGCAGAGATGCCCGAACTGGTTATGCACCATGCTGTATCACAAGAGTGGGGGGGAGGATAGGAAATACAACAAACAATTATTATTATTATAATTTATCCTAATTATCTTTTTGTTTGAACATTTTTTGGTTTTATTTGTCCATTGAAATGCAGAAAATAATTTTTTTTTTTTTTCAAGAAATGTACATTTTAATATAATATAATGGGATATTATGCAATATTTACTTTCATCCCACAGCTCACAATCAAGTATGATTTGTGGCCTTTTGTCGTAAAATGTTTGGCACCTCTGCTCTATGACATCCTGGCCCCTATAAATCTGATATCAGTCTGTTAATTCCACAATTAAAACTTTTACAGGATATAAAAGGATAAAGTGTTTGTAAAACGGCATAAACGTCTCCCTCTGAAACATCCCAAGGCACAAATACCAGAGTGAAGGCAAGGCAGATGCAAAGGAACAGCTGGGCACATGCCATACACACACACACAAATGCACACAAAACACACACATGCTCTCTCTAAAGCTTTAGACAGCCATCAACAGGCCTGACCGTGAAATAACACAGAAAGAGTCCAAATGTACTCGGAGATCTGTGAAATCAGAAAACACGTATAAGATGAACAAAATCATCTTGCTCACCAATGCATCGATGCAAATACTCAAATATAAAATGAGAGCAAACCCACAACAAAATTAGACAAGTGTCTATACAAAACAATTAAATATGAGGTTGTAATGCACAATTTTATCAAATTAGGTTAGAACTATAAGGACACACAACCAACAAAAGTTGGACAGTCACAAGTATATCTGCAAAAGATACTGATTTATCATCAAATCTGAATGACAGTTTTGGATTGAAGGCCACAAAAAAAACTGTAAACTGATTCATTTGGATGACACAAGCAGTTTAAAAAGCAGGGAATCATCCTCTGAACAGCATTTTATGTGCCATTATTGCAGTAAAATTGGTGTTTAATACCATGTTTAAGATTGTCACCTGTTCTGCTATTTACAATTCTTTATGAAGATACTGATTTACTCATCATCAACAATAATGCCCCCAATATTAAAAACTTCTAAACTGAACAAAGTCATCAACAAATGCTTTGTGAATCGGTTTGACCGAATCATGAAAAATAATCAGTTTTAATAAAAGAATCATTTATAAATTGGATCTCCCTGCACAAAAAAAACAAACAAACAAAAAAACACTTAATCCACATATATATTTTCATAGGCGTAAATCCCGGGGGGGGGACGGGGGGGGACAGGACCTCCCCCTATCTGAGTGTTGTCCCCCCTAAAAATATCATTACAAGTGACTCTGTGTACTGAAAACAATATAATGGACATATACTTAAAATAACTGTATGAGTAGTAAAACAAAATAAACACAAAAAAAAGCGTCTTAAGTTCAGAAATGTTTTGATTCCCCCCTCCTTTGCCTCACAATGGTTTGGTCCACTGCCTGCTTTCCTTCTTTACCGATAGAGCCCTGCACAGGCCTCAGATTTAGGCCCTAGCCTGGCCCTGGCCCGAGATGCTCAGGCCCTAGCCCGGCCCGTGTCCGACAGCTCATCAGAATTACCGGCCCGAGTCCGACCCGAGCCCGTCTTTTTTTTCCCCCTTCTCCCAAAACGGCTCATGTTTCAGCTATTAAAATAGTTCAGTTTTGTATACAATGGCAAAGTGATTATATTTCGTTTTTTTTGTTTTTTTGTTTTTTTTATTAAGTTAATTTTGAAAAACGTTTGGAGCATTTTTTGTTCGTTAAACAAGTTATTTCTTTCTTAAAGTAACTACCAAGCGGCCAGCGGCAGACCGGCAGGCTGATCAGCATGTTTGATCAATTTAGCCTTCTCAAATCATCACGACTTGCCTAAAATAAAATCTATAGATATACTAAAACAGTTCAAGCATATAACAATGTTTAAAGGTTAAACCTAGATAAATGTGCGCTCCAATAGTTTGTGCGGAGAACGGAAGCTAAAGCGCAGGATATGGAGGCACCAGCGCAATCAATTGCATTTTTTTTTTCAATGGAAACAACTTAAAATAGGCCGTAATTTTTGCTCATAAAGGTAAGAGTAATACATCATTCGGAACTGTAAAGGGTCTACTTCTATTTGTGTGCACTCACAATATCAACAAAACGTCGTGCTTTTAAAACGATACGCTTTCTGCCGTCTCGTCTTGAACAGAGCGCTTCACAAAAATGAACCGAAAGTCAGCGAATACATGCCTCACAGACATGATAAATATATCTATAGAAAGCTTTAAATTACTACTTAACGAAATAAATCAAATCGAAAACAAAAACTCATTCATTATAATCATAATCCGTGAAGATGCACTTCTCTCTAAAGGCACGTCTAATGAGGAGATGAATCCACACTGATGCAACACTGACACAGAAAACACGAGTTTATTAGTAAGTAATTAAAATATCTCCTTACTATTTCCCTCGGACACATTCATGGTAATTACTTTTGCTGGGGCTTTACGGCAAGCTTTATTGCGTGTATTTGAACGCAGAACAGCTGCGCTGACGGCGCGATCACTGCTGCTGGACACTAAACACCGCCGAGCTGCTCTTCACAGTCGCGGCACGGTCTCGTGTTGTTTCCACCAGCGCGGCAAATTTTTTTTTCATCACTAATTGATAATAATAATAATTCCTTACATTTATATAGCGCTTTTCTAAGCACTTGGCTTAGACATTGATGGATGTCTAAAATATAAAAATAAGGAGAAAACTAAAACAGGCCTGAGTCCCGGCCCTCGTCTGAACTATGACGTGAAAATTGGCCCGAAGCCCGGCCCTAGGGACGTAAAAAAGTCGGGGCCCGTCGGGCCCGGGCCAAAATGCAGGGCTCTATTTACCGATACACACACACACGAGTCCGGTGGGAGAGAGCAAAGTTCCTCAGTAACAGTTAATTATGTGTAAGCGCTATTTTATTCTCTTTAAACATCGGGTGAAATTATTATTTCTATTTAATACAGATGATGCTGGATCATTAATAAAATTGTCATGACAAAAAAATTATGATAGGCTATCCGGTGTATTTTCTATGAGCGATTATAAGGTTAACAAGTTTAATACCGTAGCTTGTCACCCACTACAACTAACATGGCGATAAGCCTGTGTGTGAACTGATAGGCTAATATTGTAGACCTACGATGCTTTGGGCTTTGCTCAATATGATGTTAAGTGGCAGATCAGTGGGCTTAATGCGGTTGAATATCTAAAGAGACGTACTCGGTTCCAGACGAAACCTAAAATACTATGGAGGACGCAAAATAATAATTATAATATGACCGCGGCGTGGTGAACCATATGAACCAAACTCATATTTAAACAAGGCCCATGCTATGTACACATGCTGAGTACACATACCTATCCTTACAAGTACAATTTGGGCTGTATTATTTGTGTCCCCTTCAAAAATTGCTCTTGAGAAATTTTATGTTTATTGTCCCCCCCTACTGTTAGAAGAAATTTACGCCCCTGTATTTCTTACAAAAGAAATACTGTAAAAGCGCACATATAGGCCTAATCTACTCTACCATTCAAATGTTTGGGGTAAATTCAACATGCTGATTTGCTGCTCAAGACACATTTATTATTAATAGTAGAGGTCGACCGATTAATCGGCACCGATAGTTGATTGCCACAACTATCGGGTATCGGCAAAAATCCATGCCGATAGTTTTCCGGTTTGCAACCGTTGCTGGAGTGGCTGAGAAGGGTCCGCTGGCATTATACAGTACGAGAGCGGCCTCTAGAGGCGGAAATCACTGACAGCACGTGTTGTTTATTTTGACACGTGACACTGCGCGCTGCATAGAGCGCGAAACTCCAGACGCGCATTTAAATACAGCCGACAGAAAAGCCTGCCGCGGAACAGAGCGCCATTCACATAGTTTTCTATTAAATTACATTATATTTGTCCCAAATCGTTGTGAATGTACATAATGACTTCACCCTAGGCTATAAATGATGTATTGTGCATTTTTCAGCAAAACGTTTGTCTTTCTGTGGCTCTAATAAAGTCTGTATGCTTCATATAGAGAGCTGTAATACAGATAGCGCATTCTCTTTCCGCTTGCTCTGTTTTTTTTAAACATCGAACTTCAAACTCATTTATGCCACATTGTTCATTCTTGAAGCAAACTTATGTCCGTTTGGTGATTAAATAAATTGTTTTAGACCGCCACTTGATCTGAACGCAAAGCGTCTGGTGTGTTTGTGATACCTCTGAGTTCTCCTAGACGCAGCGCTGCGCTTTTGCCCGATGTGTGACTAACTTTTTTTTTTTTTTTGATTAGATAATTATCAAGTGTTAAAAAATAGAAGCAAATAAAGTGTGTGAGTACACATACAATATCCATATGTATGTAATTTTAATGCTATGGCCTTGTGTAGATATTTAAAGATGGCCATCTTTAAGCATGACTGTTGAAATTAAATGGTAACACTTAACAATAAGAGTCCATTCATAACATTAATGAAAACTGTAGAAGTATTGTTCCTTGTTAGAGTGTTTTCATTTCAACATTCACTATTAGCTACTAATAGGCTACATTTTTAAATTTTAAAGTTTCTTCTTTTAACATTAGCAAACTATGAAATAACTTTAATGATCAGTATAGTAAATACTATTAATATTTTTATTCATTTACAAAGTATGGTTCAGTACTGTTGCTGCTTTTTTTTTTTAATAGTAAAGCACTAGCTCTCTTTCAGTATCCATTTTGAAAACTATCAGTTGATTAATCAGTATCGGCCAGTGTGGTCCAACCTAGCTATCGGTATCGGTAAAATCCACTATCGGTCGACCTCTAATTAATAGTTGTGCTGCTACATATTTTTTTATGGAAAGAGATTTTTTTTCAGGATTCTAAGTTAAATAGAAAGTTCAAAGGCATTTATTTGAAATACAAATCTTTCGTAAAATTCTATTTGATCAATAGTGTCCTTGCTAAATAAAAGTATTCATATAAAGTATTTAAATAAAAAGAAAGAAAATCTTAAATAATAAAAAAGTAAATAAAAAAAGAGCCCATACTTTTGAATGGCAGTGAATGTTTGGGCTAAAAGGGGCCCTATTTTACATTTGTGCAACTTTTTTTTTTTTTAATCATTGGCTAATCTCCATATACTGGCATTAGTATGCAACTGGTACATGAGCAAGAGGACAAGTTTGGCTGATGCTAATCTCAATTCGACCAAATATTGGCCTAGCTGACATGAAGATCTATCACTAATACTCTTGCATCCCTAAGTAACATCAGTACATTAAAAAAAATATAAAAAATAAAATCCTGTAATCATTTGCTCACCCTCATGTTGCCTTCTGCCCTACATAAAGATTTTAATCCGGCACAGTTTTTACAGACACAACATTCAGAATAGAGGACAAACACAGTTAAGGGTGTATATCCTTTAGCAGCCTGTGGAATTTCATCTTTCTAAATGAACAGAAGGTGCCAGACAGAGAGAATGTGTGAGCAATTAAACCATTTATGACTAAAATGCAAGTGGGTCAGTAAACATCGTTCACCCAGCGGCTCAATCTCTGATGACTCTAAATAACCCCAAAAACACAAGCTCTCATCATGAGGAGAAGGCCGGGACAGACGTCTTGTGCTGCGTTCAGTATCAGCCCATCTGATCGAGTCTTATGAATACACAATACCATCGGCTGTTTTGATGCTCTACCTAAACCAACAGTAGCTCAGCAGAAACACATTCCTAACAAAAGCCCAAGCCCAAAGCATCTGCCAGACTGAAAAAGCCTGTTGTTCCTGGAGCACATGATCAAAGAAGATGTTTAGTTGCTGCTGAGTGTGGATGCGGTTACTGGCACCTCCAGCTAAACGAATGACTGCTGTGACTTTCATACGGTCGGTACACAGAGTCTGAGATTGGGCAACGACATCAAAAAGCATCAGCATGCCTCCTAATTATTTATTGAGGGGGAACGGGAATGTTGATTATAGTTCTTAACAATTGCAGCTCATTAAAGTTCCTCTTACATAAAGTACACTACCATTCAGTATTTTGTTTTTGGAGCAAGGATGCATTAAATTGACCAAAAGTGATGATAAATATGTTACAAAACATATACGGTTTCAAAAGATTTTATTTCAAATTGTTTTCAACATTGACTTGAATGATTTCTGAGAGTAATGGCTGCTGAAAATTCAGCTTTGCATCACAGAAATAAATTAAACACTAAAATATATTTAAATATAAAACAGTCATTTTAAATTGTAAAAATATCTCACAATAAATAAATATGGTTTGAACCGATACTATATATTAAATAATCAAAAGCATAATGAAATAGGATAAAAATGTTCAAAATATTTCCTATTTGGACTAAAAAGGGACATATTCTATATTTGTGCAGAATTTTATTTTTTATTTATGTGATTGGCTAACCTCTACAGTCATGACAAAAATATCAGCACCCTTGGTAAATATGATCAAAGAAGGCTGTGAAAATTAATCTGCATTGTTAATCCTTTTGATCTTTTATTTAAAAAAAATTCACAACAATCTAACCTTTCATTGGATAATACGAATTTAAAATGGGGGAAATATCATTATGAAATAAATGTTTTTCTCTAATACACATTGGCCACAATTATTGGCACCCCTAGAAATTCTTATGAGTAAAATATCTAAGTATAAGTATATTCCCATTCATATTCACAATTTTGAGCACTCCAGGGTGATTATGAACATGAAATTATCCAGTCATGGCTTCCTGTTTCACAGAAATATAAATAGGAGGGAAAACAAAGCCCAAATTCCCTTAATCATCCATCACAATGAGAAAAAACAAAGAATATATTTCTGATGTGCAGCAAAAGATAATTGAGCTTCACAAATTAGTGAAGTGGCTTTAAGAAAAGAGCTAGAGCAGTGAAAATTACCATTTCCACCATCAGGGCAATAATTAAGAATTTCCAATCAACATAAAATGTTACAAAACTGTCTGGAAGAGGACGTGTGTCTATATCGTCCTAATGCACGGTGAGAAGGAGAGTTCGAAGACCACAGCTGGAGAATTGAAGAAAAATAGTTGAGTCTCGGGTCAGAAAACCTTTAAAAAAAATTGTCAAACAGCACCTACATCACCACATGTTGTTTGGGAGGGTTTCAAGAAAAATTCTCCTCGCTCATCCAAAAACAAACTCCAGCATATTCAGTTATCAAACACGACTGGAACTTCAAATGGGACTGGCTTCTATGGTCAGATGTAACTAAAAAATAAGCTTTTTAGCAGAAAACACTCAAGGTGGGTTTGGTGAACACAGGGATAAAAAGTACCCCATGTGTACAATGAAATATACTGCTGTATTTTTGATGTTGTGGGCCTATATTTCTGCTGGAGGTCCTGGACATCTTGTTTAGACACATGCCATCATGGATTCTATCAACTACCAACAGATAAAAAAATCAATAAGTGACTGACTCTGTTAGAAATCTTATAATGGGCCATGTTTGGATCTTCCAACCGTACAATAATCCAAACACAAACCTCAAAAACAACACAAAAATGGGTCACTGAGCACAAACCAAGCTTCTGCTGGCCATTCCAGTCCTCTGACCTGAACCCTGTAGAAAATGAGTGAACTGAAGAGAAGAAGCACCAACATGGAGCTGGGAATCTAAAGGGTCTGAAGTGATTCTGGATGAAGGAATGGTCTCTGATCTCTTGTCAGGTGTCTCTAACTTCATCAGGCATTATAGGAGAACATTTAGAGCTGTTAAACTGACAAATGGAGGTTTCAAAAAGTATTGAATAAAAGAGTGCCGTTAATTGTGGCCAATGTGTATTAGAGAAAAACATTTATTTCATAATTATATTTCCCCCCATTTTAAATTCTTATTATCCAATGAAAGGTTAGATTTTTGTGAATTTTTTTTAATAAAAGATCAAAAGGATTAACAATGCAGATTAATTTTCACAGCCGCCTTTGATCATATTTACCATGGGTACTGATATTTTTGGCCATGACTGTATGTAACAGAGTAAGAGGACACTTTATTGGCTAGTTGACATGTAGATACATAATATCATAATTAGGGGTGGGAATCTTCAGGCACTTCACGATCCGATCTGATTCCGATATTGGGAGACACGATCCGATTCCAAAACGATTCTTGATCTACATTTTTTCCCCAATTAATTCTTCAACTGTGCAAATACATCTTTACAACTTTACATCTTAACCAAAATTGGAGTTTCTATGCTGTTTGTTTATAGTTGTAATCTCTGTGTGTCAGTACTGCCATCTTAAAAGTAGGGGTGTGAATCTTCACTGGTTTCACGATTCAATTCAATTACGATTATCATTATCAACTCAATATCATGATGCGTCACATTCTCAGTTTTCAATTTTACTGCACATGGCAACATTTTCATATAAATTTTAAATCAAATTTATTTTGTGCAAAATTATATAATTATTATAGAAGCAGGCTACTTTTTAAAACCATAACTTATTTAAATAAGCGTTCTTTAATTATCTGAAAGCTTACAGACAATAGTTATGGGTTTTTCTTTTTTCCTCAGCATTATTGCCGTTTGATTATTACTGATGAGATCATAGACAGTGGCAGCTTTAACAGGCTGCATTCAGTCTAATGCACAGATCTAATTCGACAAATCAGATGTTTTGTCCTGCTCTGAAAACATAACTGACTGTGTGTACTTCAATTTTGCATAAAAGTATTCGAAAATGCAAGTGCATTTAACCACAGCCGCAATCGAGCTTCAGGACAAACAAACACAAAGCACACATGAAAGTCTGTCAGTGCGCGAGTTTCGTGCATCTAATAGTAGTGATGCACGATCATGATTTTTCATGGCCGATTCCGATACCGATTTTTTACAAGCAAACCGGCCGATTCCGATTCCGATAACGATTTTATTTTTTTTATTTTTTAAATCAAGCAACAAACAAGAAAGCATGAAAGTATACATGAACAAGATTTTTATTTGGTATTTAACAGGCCAAACTGGGTTTTGGCTATTAAAAATAACTGTAACCATCTGAAATTAACAGCAGTAACTGCACAGTAGGTAAGCTACATTCAATACAAACATAGGTACTGACAAAAGCATTTAGCTTTTGTTTTTAAATTGGGTTGAATCTATAAACTGGCCTTAAATGAATACATTAACTGTAACCATGTAATTTTAAAGGCAATAACTGCATAGTTCCACAATCCAAACAGCACAACCAAAACACATTCAACACTTCAAAGATGTTACTTAATCAGCATTCAGCATTTGTTTTCATTTTTAAATTTGGTGTAAAGAAAAAAAGGTCTTTAACAGTGAAACTAAATAAAACCAAAGTTGGCTATATGAATATATTATTCCAAAATGTTAAATCAAATAATGTTTAGTACAAGGAGTAACACAAAGATTCTACAGCAGGTGCTTTTTAAATCAAATTAAGTTAATGTAATTTTAAGGTCAAATTAAAAAATAGGCCTAATCATCCTCTATTTTACAGAACTGATGTTTACTTCTGGCTTTTCAAAAGTGCATGCGAGTTCTTCTTTACAAAAACAAGCATTTCAGCTTTGTCACAAGTTAGTCTGTTTGGTTTTTCATCCAACACGTGAGAAGCGGAGCTGAACAAACGTTCACTGTCTATGCTTGTGCAGGGCGCGGACAGGTACGCTCGCGCAACTTCAGCCAGCGCAGGAAAGCGGCTCTTATTTATCCGCGATTAACTTGTCCTTTGCAGACATTGCAGATTGCAATCTTCACGTCCTGCGCACAGATTTCGAAATACTTCCACACAAATGTCATGTTCGCGAATGATTAGGCTTACAAATGTAGTCTGTGCACGCGGGCGCACTTCCGGAAAAATCGGCCGGAAAAAAGACAAAAAAACCGGCCGGTTGCCGATCGCACATTATAAGCAAAAACCGGCCGGTTCCGATTTATGGCCGGTCAACCGGTGCATCCCTATCTAATAGTACTGCATTCCAAGCGGCATAAATTAAAGCATATCTAAAGAAAACATGGCGGGTGGAAGCACACACTGTCAAGCAATGCGCATGTGTCTCACAGCGCAAATTCTGTGCAATGAAGCCCGCCGCGTCTCTAGCGCGCACACGTGCCATATGCGGGAGAAAAAAAATTAAAACAAAAATACAAGCTCAGAATCGATTCAGAATCGTTGAAGAGAGAATCGGCCAATCTATTTTTTTTCTCCCACCCCTAATCATAATATTAATTCTTGCCTTAGCTAACAGTAGGCCTACTAATCAGCCTAGATTTTAACAGATATTGTCATAATAAATAATCAAGACATAATGAAACATGGAAATGGTGTACTAAATACTTCTTAAAATGAAATTTAACCAGCTACACTAAAAATGAAAGAATTACAGCAAAACCGTATTATTCTACATGAGCATTTCTGAGGGGGGCCTCAAGAAGACCTAAAATGATTTTAATTTGAAATAATCGGTGAAAGTATAATTTCTAGACCTGGAAAAGTCATGTAAATAAATCAATTTAAAAAAACGTTAAATGCCACAGGAATATATTTTTGTACTTATGCCAAGCTCTAAAATATTTAATCGGGTAGAAATTGTAAATATATTATATATTTTTTGAAAAATCTTATTCCTCAAAAAAAATCCTCATTGTTATGGACAATGTGAGACCTTGGCTTGAGTCAAAAAGGTTGAGATTCACTGATTTAACATACAAATAAATGATGTGTTTAACAGGTTGTTTTGTCCAGTTGCTATAAATCTATAAAAGCCAAAATCCATTTTAAAACCTGCAAATTAACTTAATCGATTTTTCACAGATCCTGAGAAAGTGTACCGTCCACTCAGTTCACACGCTCTGCAGATGCACCAGGAACCGATCAAAGAAGTGTTACAGAAACCAATGATTTCTCATTCTAAAACATGCAATTATTTCTCATAAGTTTGGTATCTATCTATTGTGCATCACTTGCCAATAATTAAGACACATAAAGAACATCAACCTCACTGTGAGCGCTAACACAATGACAGTTAATGATCGTGGATGTTTGACGGAAGGAGAAGGCATTCATTAACACTGTATCACAGTGCATTCAGCCAGACTTTTTTTCCAAAGCAATATACAGTACATTCATTACAGGAACAATCCCCATAGAGCATCCTGACGTTAAGTCCCAGGCCAAATGGGAAGGCAATGATCTCAATAACTCTCCAGCTCCAGCTTCTCCAGCTCCATGGGAATGAAGCGACATTCTTTGCGCCAGCAGCCCAGATCCCTAACCACCACCCTTTCCGATGCAAATGCATAACTTATACAAACACAACCACCGGCAGAGCAAATATAGTAAGAGTAACGCACCTTCTCCAGCTTCTCGAAGTGTTCCCGCAGGAACTTCATAGGCCGCTCGGGCTTGGCGATGCACAGGTTGACGATGCACTCTTTGAGGATCTGCTGGATGTTGTGTTTCTGCACGAAAACCTCACAGCCTTTCAGACTTTCGTCTTCTTCCAGATTGGAGGAGGAGGTGGCCATCTTATCTTCTATCACTGCTGCAGGAGAAAAGAGCGAAGGAGGGGGGAAGAGAAGAGATATTTGTTCTTAAGTCTGTGTAACTTGTTCTCTCAGATGATAAGCTTGCCTGCTGCCTGACTAATAATGACATCCACAATATAGTCAATATGCATGTATCTGTCAATCAATCATTTATTGTGAATACACAAACACAGTGCCTGGATAGATAGATAGATAGATAGATAGATAGATAGATAGATAGATAGATAGATAGATAGATAAACATGGCATTATGACTAACGTAAATCATGGTGATGAAGATGACACAGGCCATTCTTCTGAATGTTACATATTTAAATTTCACTTCCGCCATTGATTCACATCAGCCGTTTAAAGATCACCGGCAACTGTCGCATCAGTCCTCAATTTCGACGTATACGTTCACGAAACCGGTACCGCATTCAGTCGTGCGTGAAAAACGACGCGTCGGTGTGTCGGCGGAGCATCACTCCGTGATCACCTGTTTACGCTTTTATCACTGCTAATTCGCCTCTAAATACAAACCTATGCGGTGTGTAAATGGTTTTAGCCTTTTAATATCTTGAAAACTGCGTCTGTTGGTATATTAAGCTCAAAACAGTCGCGTGTCAGCGTATTTACCGTTAGTTTGTCTTACCGTTATGAGGCGGAGATGCGGGGCTCGCGCTCTGGATGTTGCTTGTTTGGTCCTGCTGCTCGCGACCGCTATGACGTCAATCCGCCTCCCGATTGGACGCTGACACTAATGGTCTACAATGAAATACGTAATTTAAAAGATCAGAAAAGACCTTTAACTGATATGTAGATGTTGATGGGCTGAGGTTGTTATGCTTATTTTAAAACTATTTATTCGTTTCCATTATACGCTGATGCAGCCAATCAGCGTCGGTGTGGGCCTGTGCGTCACTCAGAATAGCACGCATGCTTTCTCGTGCTGTAGATCACAGAGCTGACCTCTGCAAACACTCATGTTTTGTGACTGAACACATTTATATGCACAGATGACTGATGATTTTTTTTTCTTCTTCTTTTTTTTTCAATGAGCAGCTATGGAACATAAAAAATGCATGATTAGGAAATAAGAAGCAGATTTTTCTTACATTATTCAAATTGCATGGAGGCAAGATTAGTGTTATGAATTGTTACATACAAAATCTAATGAATACTTTTTTTTTTGTTTTTAAATAATCCGTATGTACTCACCATCTCGTTAGTTTGAAATCATTCTAATGCGCTTCATTTTTACTTTTATGCTTTTGTCACTATTTTATTTATTTATTTATTCGAAATAATAATGGTATTAAAACTGAATATATATATATATATATATATATATATATATATATATATATATATATATATATATATAGTATTTTATATATTTGTATTTTATACTTCTTTTTGAAAAGCTTGCAAGTATGTTTATTCTGTATTTTATTGAACTTTTATTGAACCCTCTTGATATTTTTTTCTTTGTAGAAAAAAAAATCTTGTTCTGACCATCGACTCAAGGTAAAATAAAGTTGAACTGTTTTGAATGAACGTCTACCGTAAAGCATCCTAACTGTCGCAATCTACAGTCGTAATGGCAACAATCGCCATGACGACCAATCTCCAGCAACAACAAACACACACGTGAAGCAGCAATGGCGACCGCCGGTGATGAGCGAGCTGCAGCGGATGTTTTAAAATCTCTGGCTCGACATTTGAACTGTCTAAACGACGACAACAAAAGCGCGAGAAGGCGAGCTCTGGAAGCGGTGAAGAGAGAAACCGTCGAGCAGCGCTTGTCTAGCGGCGCGCTGCAAGAGCTTTTCGCCGGTTTGCTGAAGGCGCTGCTGAAATGTCTGTCAGACCCTGCGGAGACATGCAGAGACACGGCGATTCAGATCATCACGGGCTTTATCAGAGCTGTCCCCAAACCAGAAGACGCTCTGCCCTACCTCATGCCCGCGCTGGCGCAGAGGCTCGGCGGGAAGGAGATCCTGGAGCCGGCGGAGGAGCTCAGGCTGGCTCTGATGGAGACGCTGTCTCTGGTTCTGGAGGTGTGCGGCAGGCAGCTGGCACCCTACCTGGATGACATGATCAAGATCCTGCAGAGAACCATCACAGATCCCTTTCCCGAAGTCAAGAAAGAGAGCTGTAAATGTGCCATCAGTGTTGCACAGCGCATTCCTGGTAAGTGGTGTTCTCAAGCTGTTGATATGTTTAAAAGACAGTTGAAATACAGTATATATGAAAAAAATATAAAGGTAATATGTCAGTTTGGATTCATTATACAGAAGGTAAGTGGCAAACTGATCTTAGACAAAGACTCTGGCTTAGATGGGTTGTTGGTTGTCATGGTAACAAGGCCAGACTGATGACCCTGACAAAGAGAAAATGAATTAAGACTTGGCCAAATGAGAGTAAAAAAGTGTTGGTGAGTATATACAATGCCTGAGATTGTGATATGGTTTATGCAACATGTGCCAAACATCTTCTCAAGTTTAGAAATCTGTTTTCAACAAAAGAAAACCATGGGGAATGTATCTTGAATTATTATTATTATTATTTTATTTTATTTTATTTTTTCAATTTTTTAACTTTGGAAGATGTTTGTCACCATATTACATTCCCAGGTATTGTAAGAATTAATAAATATACTCACCAACATGATTTTTTTACTCCTATTTGGCTGAGTGTTAATTTTGGTCATGGGCATCAGTCTGACCATGTGATTATGACAACAAGCAACCCATCTAAGCCCTGCTTGCCACTTGACTCCTGTATAATGAATCCAAGAAGATACATTACTTGACCTTTATGATCCATATGCAAATACACTGTACCTCAACTACACTGAACAAAATTATAAACGCAACACTTTTGTTTTGCCCCCATTTTTCATGAGCTGAACTCAAAGATCTACGACTTTTTCTATGTACACAAAAGGCCTTTTTCTCTCAAATATTGTTCACAAATCTGTCTAAATCTGTGTTAGTGAGCACTTCTCTTTTGCCGAGATAATCCATCCACTTCACAGGTGTGGCATATCAAGATGCTGATTAGACAGCATGATTATTGCACAGGTGTGCCTTAGGCTGGCCACAATAAAAGGCCACTCTAAAATGTGCAGTTTTATCACACAGCACAATGCCACAGATGTCGCAAGTTTTAAGGGAGTGTGCAATTGGCATGCTGACTGCAGGAATGTCCACCAGAGCTGTTGCCCATGAACTGAATGTTCAATTCTCTACCATAAGCCGTCTCCAAAGGCGTTTCAGAGAATTTGGCATCCAACCGGCCTCACAACCGCAGACCACGTGTAACCACACCAGCCCAGGACCTCCACATCCAGCATCTTCACCTCCAAGATCGTCTGAGACCAGCCACCCGGACAGCTGTTGCAACAATCGGTTTGCATAACCAAAGAATTTCTGCACAAACTGTTAGAAACAATCTCAGGAAAGCTCATCTGCATGCTCGTCGTCCTCATCGGGGTCTCGACCTGACTGCAGTTCGTCATCGTAACTGACTTGAGTGGGCAAATGCTCCCATTCGATGGCGTCTGGCACTTTGGAGAGGTGTTCTCTTCACAGATGAATCCCGGTTTTCACTGTACAGGGCAGATGGCAGACAGCGTGTATGGCGTCGTGTGGGTGAGCGGTTTGCTGATGTCAACGTTGTAGATCGAGTGGCCCGTGGTGGCGGTGGGGTTATGGTATGGGCAAGCGTATGTTATGGACAACAAACACAGGTGCATTTTATTGATGGCATTTTGAATGCACAGAGATACCGTGACGAGATCCTGAGGCCCATTGTTGTGCCGTTCATCCACGACCATCACCTCATGTTGCAGCATGATAATGCACGGCCCCATGTTGCAAGGATCTGTACACAATTCCTGGAAGCTGAAAACATCCCAGTTCTTGCATGGCCAGCATACTCACCGGACATGTCACCCATTGAGCATGTTTGGGATGCTCTGGATCGGCGTATATGACAGCATGTTCCAGTTCCTGCCAATATCCAGCAACTTCGCACAGCCATTGAAGAGGAATGGACCAACATTCCACAGGCCACAATCAACAACCTGATCATCTCTATGCGAAGGAGATGTGTTGCACTGCGTGAGGCAAATGGTGGTCACACCAGATACTGACTGGTTTTCGGACCCCCCCAATACAGTAAAACTGCACATTTTAGAGTGGCCTTTTATTGTGGCCAGCCTAAGGCACACATGTGCAATAATCATGCTGTCTAATCTGTGAGGTGGATGGAATATCTCGGCAAAGGAGAAGTGCTCACTAACACAGATTTAGACAGATTTGTGAATGATATTTGAGAGAAATAGGCCTTTTATGTACATAGAAAAAGTCTTAGATCTTTGAGTTCAGCTCATGAAAAATGGGGGCAAAAACAAAAGTGTTGCATTTATAATTTTGTTCAGTGTATTTATTTATAATTATAACTGTTTGTTTATCTATCTATATATCTTATCTATCGTTCTATCTATCATTCTATCTCTCTCTCTCTCTCTTTGCTTAGATCATTTCCACCTGCAGGCTGAGAGTCTTCTGAAGCCCCTGTTGCAGACGATTTCTCATCAGCATTCCCAAGTGAGAGTTTCTGTCACACAGGCCATTGGCGCAGTCATTCAGCACAGCACAGGCAAGAACGTAGATGACGTTTTGTCCCACTTGGCACAGAGATTGTTTGACGACTCTCCACGGGTAGGTTGGCAGCCGCTTCAATGAAAAAAATCAATGAATAACAAAGAAATAAAGTTAAAGAAAGTTCTTGTTGATACATTATTTAATAAATGGCTTATCTATGGTATCCTTCCAAGAAATTCTTCTGCTAAATATGAAATATGCTTCTTGTTTTACAAGGCACATTGGTGGTATTTTTTTCCACATGGGAATGGTTTATTTTTGTGCTAATCTGTTCAGGTGAGGAAAGCTGTTACTGTAGTTGTGGGTGATTGGCTTCTCCGTCTGCCGGACCGATATTCCTACTTCCACAAGCTCATCCCGCTGCTTCTGAGCAGCCTCAGCGATGAGATCCCTGAAATCAGGTGAAAACAAATGCACCCTCATGGAAATAACATTGTTTTCCAGGCCTTTTAAAGTCTTGAAAACTAGTCAAATTCATGTAAATGTATATGCTGTCATTAAAAAGTTAGGGTTTGGCTGCATTTATTAAATCAAAAATACAAAGTAAAAGTAGTAAAAACTGTTTTCTATTGTAACTTATTTTAAAATGTATTGTATTCCTGCAATGTTAAAGCTGAATTTTCAGCATCATTACTCCAGTCTTTAGTGTCACATGATCCTTCAGAAATCACTCTGATATGCTGATTTGCTGCTCAAGAAACATTTCTTATTATTATCAATGTTGAAAACTGTTGTGCTGCATCATATTTTTGTGGAAACTTTTTTCACAATTCTTTGATAAATAGAAAAATAGATAAAGATTATTTGGTATAATAAATAGATATTTTTTAACATTATAAATGTCTTTACTGTCACTTTTGATCAATATATTGCATCCTTGCTATATTATAAGAATCAGTTTCTTTGAAAAAAAAAAAAAAAATCTTGACCCAAAATGTTTTTGTCGTCTTATTTACTTTTCTCTTTAGACTTTTCCGATACAAAATATATAATTTTGTCTTTTCTTATACAGTATCTCACAGAAGTGAGCACACCCCTCACATTTTTGTAAATATTTTATTATATCTTTTCATGTGACAACACTGAAGAAATGACACTTTGCTACAATGTAAAGTAGTGAGCGTACAGCTTGTATAACAGTGCAAATTTGCTGTCCCCTCAAAATAACTCAACACACAGCCATTAATGTCTAAACCGCTGGCCACAAAAGTGAGTACATCCCTAAGTGAAAATGTCCAAATTGGGCCCAATTAGCCATTTTCTCTCCCCGGTGTCATGTGACTCGTTAGTGTTACAAGGTCTCAGGTGTGAATGGGGAGCAGGTGTGTTAAATTTGGTGTTATCGCTCTCACTCTCTCATACTGGTCACTGGAAGTTCAACATGGCACCTCATGGCAAAGAACTCTCTGAGGATCTGAAAAAAAAGAATTGTTGCTCTACATAAAGATGGCGTAGGCTATAAGAAGATTGCCAAGACCCTGAAACTGAGCTGCAGCACAGTGGCCAAGACCATACAGCGGTTTAACAGGACAGGTTCCACTCAGAACAGGCCTCGCCATGGTCGACCAAAGAAGTTGAGTGCACGTGCTCAGCATCATATACAGAGGTTGTGTTTGGGAAATAGACATATGAGTGCTGCCAGCATTGCTGCAGAGGTTGAAGGGGTGGAGGGTCAGCCTGTCAGTGCTCAGACCATACGCCGCACACTGCATCAAATTGGTCTGCATGGCTGTCGTCCCAGAAGGAAGCCTCTTCTAAAGATGATGCACAAGAAAGCACGCAAACTGGAACCATGTCCTGTGGTCTGATGAGACCAAGATAAACTTATTTGGTTCAGATGGTGTCAAGCGTGTGTGGCGGCAACCAGGTGAGGAGTACAAAGACAAGTGTGTCTTGCCTACAGTCAAGCAGGTGGGAGTGTCATGGTCTGGGGCTGCATGAGTGCACTGAGGAGCTACAGTTCATTGAGGGAACCATGAATGCCAACATGTACTGTGACATACTGAAGCAGAGCATGATCCCCTCCCTTCGGAGGCTGGGCCACAGGGCTGTATTCCAACATGATAGCGACCCCAAACACACCTCCAAGACGACCACTGCCTTGCTAAAGAAGCTGAGGGTAAAGGTGATGGACTGGCCAAGCATGTCTCCAGACCTAAACCCTATAGAGCATCTGTGGGAGTCTCTAACATCCACCAGCTCTGTGATGTCGTCATGGAGGAGTGGAAGAGGACTCCAGTGGCAACCTGTGAAGCTCTGGTGAACTCCATGCCCAAGAGGGTTAAGGAAGTGCTGGAAAATAATGGTGGCCACACAAAATATTGACACTTTGGGCCCAATTTGGACATTTTCACTTAGAGGTGTACTCACTTTTGTGGCCAGCGGTTTAGACATTAATGGCTGTGTGTTGAGTTACTTTGAGGGGACAGCAAATTTACACTGTTGTACAAGCTGTACACTCACTACTTTACATTGTAGCAAAGTGTCATTTCTTCAGTGTGGTCACATGAAAAGATATAATAAAATATTTACAAAAATGTTAGAGGTGTACTCACTTCTGTGAGATACTGTACAAAATGCATGTATGAAAATGTATGATTTTGTGATTATAAATAAATTCATTCAGGTCTCTTGCTGAGGACTTATGGAAACAAGTAGGATCTCAATGGGAGAAGGAAAATGAGGATGATCTGAAGGATAAGATGGACTTTCAATTGCCTGCTCCTGTCCTCTACACATCTGGAGGTAGAGACTAATCACAAACTAATCGCAGAATGACTTTCTTTCCTAAAAAATGAAGTTATGGATACTAAATACATACATATTTGATATCAAAACTCTAGATGAAACCCTTAAATAATATTTGAGGTACTGTAGCCCCCACTTATCCCTTCAACAGACTTTGATGCTCAGCTGTCTTGTCCTAGAATAAAAGCCCCACAGGCCTGATCTAGTTAAGGGTTATTTCATGAGTGAAACTAGGAAGAAGCTTGCTGGGGTGGCAGATGCTAGCTTTTATGTTTATTTTTATTTTTTTATTATTTCTACTTTAATTTAGAGAAAAGTAGAGCGAGGACAGAAAGACAGATAACCTTGATGTGAAAGCATTGTTAGCCAGATGTTTGCATTTTTGTTAATAACCAACTCATCGTAACAGAAGATTTTGATTTCAGCTTTCTATTCATCAAAGAATATTCATTCAAAATACTATATATATGTTGTAGCAGCACAACTATTTTCAACATTGATAAAATGTTTCTTGAAATCAGCATATTGGACTGATTTCTGAAGGATCATGTGACACTGAAGTCTGGAGTAATGATGCTAAAAAATCAGCTTTGCTTCACAGGAATAAATTGCATTTTAAAATATATTCAAATAGAAAAGTGTTATTTTAAAATTTATTTTTGATCAAATAAACACAGCCTTGACGAGCATAAGAGACTTGTTGTAAGAAAATGGAATAAAACCAATGTGTCTGCTTTTTCTCATACAGTCGAGCGTCCCGGGCTGGGCTGCAGGGAGCTGGTGGTGAGGAATCTGTCAAAGCTTCTTCCTGCTGTGGGCCGGGACATTGGTGACTGGTTAGTACAGACGCGAGTGAAGACGGCCCAGCTGCTGCGGGTGCTGCTGCTGCATGCTGAAGATCACTGTACACAACACCTGCAGTCACTGCTCACGGTTCTGTACCTCGCCTGCGCAGACCCCGAGACTGACGTCAGAGCACAGGTAACAAGACAGCCAATCAGGATCAACATTCACAATATTGCTTTAGTGAGGTTGCTTAGCGTTCCTCCAAAGCAATATGCAGCACCCGTTTTAAAGTTTGAAATCTTTTTTTGATGCCACACATGTCAAGGGCCCCCCTTCCTAAAATATTAAAGGCAGTTGTGTATGTTCATGCATAAAGACAAAACAAAATGTACTATTGCACTGTAGTACTATTAGAGTACTTTTAGATGTATAGACCTGGTTTAAAAAACCATAAACCTATGGCTTATTAGTGGAATAAAATAATTTTCTTTAAAATGAAATTAAACATTTTTTTTCACACAATTTATTAAATTATTTATTTTTATGTTTTAATGCTGTTTTATTAGAAAAATGGAATTTCACCTACATGCAAAGACCTAAAACAGGGTTGTTCAATTAAAATATTGGGGTCAGTGCAGTGAAAAAATATTTAATCCGTTGAGCCAAATTGGATATGAATATTAAAAGGTAAGAGCAGCTGTTTAATCAGACTATTAACCTATTGTATTTACAGTTAGATGCCTATGAATAGCACATAAGGCTTGCTGAGAAAAGATATAGAGGTTGTTGTCTCGAAGGGGGAAAAAAATGTGATGGATGATTGAGATTTTTTTATATTTTTATACCATTTTTATATTTTTCTTAGAAGAATCTACTAACAACAATTTATCAAAACAATCTCAAGTTACTAGGCTAACGTGCTGAAGTGGTTCCAAATTTTGATGAAAAAGCTTTATTGTGTGCAGGGCCACATCATTAATTTGTCACAATACACTTACAATACAATACTTTTGCCTTGCTGCATTCTCATTGTCTAAAGAAAGTATCAATCCCTTTTGCTGCTCAGCACTGTTTCTGTGCTACTGTTGTTAAAATAACCTTGTCATCTCACTGAAGGTGTTTTTTTTATCAATAATGCAGTGTTTTACATCTTCAGCTGGCGAGAGAAGCAACAAACATGAAGCAGAATGGGCTTAAAAGAAGTAGTTCTGGAGCTAGATATAAATATTAGAGGATGTAATGGCAAAATATCATTACCATAAATGAGTTGTTTTGACGCACTGTTCCCTTGAACTGTCCAAAGGTATTTTAGTGGTTGGTGTCAGCTTTGATTGCATTGATTTTGCTTTCAATTCTCTCGTTCTCTCTCTTGACAGTGTTTGGAGTCAGCAAAGCTCTTGGGAGTGTTTGTCAGTCCAGAGGTTTACCTCAAATTGCTCCTGCCTCACATTGAAGACTCCACTTCCTGCTCGTCTGCTTCTCCCTGGGCTCCTCTCATGGTTCTGGGGGCTGTATTAAGAGGGAGTTCAAGGGAGGCGTTAGGACCCCACCTGATAAAAATTGGAGACACACTTGCACACCCTGAAGTCTGTCAGGGATCCCAACAGGTGAGAGACGGTGAGCTTTTTGCTTTCTGCTTTCTACCTGCTCTTGAGTGCTCGCTATCCATTGTAAAGGAGTATTCACGCAGTGACTTGCCACAGCAAAGACCAGAATTCAATTATTTTCAGTCAGATTTGCCAATTTTGGTTGTTTTACCAGGAATTCCTTCCATTTGTGGTGAAGTTATGCAGCCTACCAATAACATTAGGGCATCCAACAGCAGAAATGACCGCCACAACCACTAGCACAGCCACTTAGTGACCTCCGGTGAAAATTGTGGCCCCAATTTTCCAAAATGATATGCTACACATTGTTAAAAACAACTATTTGCACACTTATTGGCTAGTTTAATTTTCCAGTTACTTTTCCTGAAGAATATCTTTATTACATATTTGTAGCCCACAGCACAGATGTGTGTTAGGACACATCTCTGTCAGACCGAATGGAAAAATCCCACCCAGACCCATGAGTCTGGCCCTGGTTTCCTCTCAACCCACATTAGGCTCGCTTTGATATCAAAAATAACACTCTATTTTTTGAGTTTGCCTTCTCGTCGGTGCCAAGTCACCACCCCTGAGGGTTTTGCAGGAATTTCCTCTATAGTGTAATTAAAAGCACAAAAAGAAAAATGACTAATTTTGCCCCTGTGTGTCCATCGCAATCCTGCATACTTTAGTCCAGCTATCCATGTTTCATCTCAGACTTCATGCCAGGATCTCAAAGTTCTCACAAAGTCTTCCTTCCGTTAAATAACGTGTCTTCAAAAGCATTGGCTGTGAAATAGTGACACATTATAAAGACACAGTCCATCACAGATGTTGCAGGACCTTTGACTGGGAGGTGAGACAGTGGTTTTTGTCAGTTTTAGGGAAGGAAATGGCAAATTATCCTGTTTTTATGTTTTTAACATCACAGTAGCCAATAATTGACATGAAATGGAAATTGAGAGAGAGAGAAAAATTAATATTAGGGAGAATCTAAATTTTGCAATTGTTTGCAAAAATGCAGTAAAAAATTAAAGCATGTTAACAAAATGATCACAAGTTCCCAAAAGATATTTAGCAGCGCAACTGTTTCCAATATTGATAATAAATCAGCATATTAGAATCATGAGAAGACTAGAGTAATGGCTGATGAAAATTAAGCTTTTCACAATATTATTGTTTTTTCTGTATTTTTAATCAAATAAATGCAGCCTTGATGAGCAAGAAACTTTGTTAAAAACCCTTAAAAATCTTACTGATCCCAAACTTTTGAATGACAGTGTATATTTAAATACGAAACATTTATTATGAATTGTTATATTTTTCACAATATCATTTTGTACTGTATTTTTTCTGTACTATATATATATATATATATATATATATATATATATATATAATGACAAAAGCACATAACAATATTAATAATACTTAAACTAAAATGAAAAAATATATGTAAAAATAAAAGAGCTAATTTAAATGCATGCTATAATAGTATAATACTAAATACACACACACACACACATTATATATATATAATATATATATTTTTTTTTATATATCTTTTCATGTGACCACACTGAAGAAATGACACTTTGCTACAATGTAAAGTAGTGAGTGTACAGCTTGTATAACAGTGTAAATTTGCTGTCCCCTCAAAATAACTCAACACACAGCCATTAATGTCTAAACTGCTGGCCACAAAAGTGAGTACACTCCTAAATGAAAATGTCCAAATTGGGCCCAAAGTGTCAATATTTTTTGTGGCCACCATTATTTTCCAGCACTGCCTTAACCCTTTTGGGCATGGCGTCATCACGGAGCTGTTGGATGTTAGAGACCTTGTGCTCCTCCACCTCCTGTTTGAGGATGCCCCACAGATGATCAATAGGGTTTAGGTCTGGAGACGTGCTTGGCCAGTCCATCACCTTTACCCTCAACTTCTTTAGCAAGGCAGTGGTCGTCTTGGAGGTGTGTTTGGGGTCACTATCATGTTGGAATACAGCCCTGCCTCCGAAGGGAGGGGATCATGCTCTGCTTCAGTATGTCACAGTACATGTTGGCATTCATGGTTCCCTCAATGAACTGTAGCTCCCCAGTGCACTCATGCAGCCCCAGACCATGACACTCCCACCTGCTTGACTATAGGCAAGACACACTTGTCTTTGTACTTCTCACCTGGTTGCCGCCACACACGCTTGACACCATCTGAACCAAATAAGTTTATCTTGGTCTCATCAGACCACAGGACATGCTTCCAGTAATCCATGTCCTTAGTCTGCTTGTCTTCAGAAAACTGTTTGCGTGCTTTCTTGTGCATCATCTTTAGAAGAGGCTTCCTTCTGGGACGACAGCTATGCAGACCAATTTGATGCAGTGTGCGGCGTATGGTCTGAGCACTGACAGGCTGACCCTCCACCCCTTCAACCTCTGCAGCAATGCTGGCAGCACTCATACGTCTATTTCCCAAACACAACCTCTGTATATGATGCTGAGCACGTGCACTTCTTTGGTCGACCATGGCGAGGCCTGTTCTGAGTGGAACCTGTTCTGTTAAACCGCTGTATGGTCTTGGCCACTGTGCTGCAGCTCAGTTTCAGGGTCTTGGCAATCTTCTTATAGCCTACGCCATCTTTATGTAGAGCAACAATTCTTTTTTTTCAGATCCTCAGAGAGTTCTTTGCCATGAGGTGCCATGTTGAACTTCCAGTGACCAGTATGAGAGAGTGAGAGCGATAACACCAAATTTAACACACCTGCTCCCCATTCACACCTGAGACCTTGTAACACTAACGAGTCACATGACACCGGGGAGAGAAAATGGCTAATTGGGCCCAATTTGGACATTTTCACTTAGGGATGTACTCACTTTTGTGGCCAGCGGTTTAGACATTAATGGCTGTGTGTTGAGTTATTTTGAGGGGACAGCAAATTTACACTGTTATGCAAGCTGTACGCTCACTACTTTACATTGTAGCAAAGTGTCATTTCTTCAGTGTTGTCACATGAAAAGATATAATAAAATATTTACAAAAATGTGAGGGGTGTACTCACTTCTGTGAGATGCTGTATAAACTATTACAAATGACTAAAGCACATAAAATTAGTAATGCTTAAAATTAAAAAAAAAAAATAATAAAATATATATATATATATATATATATAAGTTAATTTAATGTATTAATGCATACTTGGTATAATACTAAGAAATTAATACTAAATAAAACTAAATAAAAAATAATGCTACTACAAAAATTCTACATTAACACTTCTTAGTTTCAGTAAATGGTCTGAACTGGGGAATTTAGTGTTGAGTGAATATTAGAGTATGTCAATAATAAATTATGTGTCAAACTCGAGAAGAGGCATGTTTTTCCTGACATGAGCCTGAGTCTGTGGAACAGCAGTGAAGGCAGTGTTGAGTGAACAGAGGCAGATGCTCTGATCTTTCCTGTATTCTGCAGCTTTGATGTCAGGCTGCTCTTTGATGTCGGTGTTGTCAGAACACTTTCGACTGTCTGTTTTCCAAAACCATCGGAAAAAAAGTATCATGTAAGAACAAGGCTAGGAAATAATACGCCTGCAGTCCTCCTTTGAGGGTTTGCTAGATGTTGTGGGTCTTTAACACAAGGTGTGCGTTTCTGTAATGTGTTGTGAATTGGATTTGCGATGCCTTCAGGACGTGGAAAACAGAAGCACTAGTTCTCCATGTTTTGTTTTCTGTGTTGCTATGGGACTGCAAGCAGGAATGTAAATCTCAGCTGTCTAAAGAAAGGCAAACGTATGCTCGTAAGCATATATATTTTACATATCGTTGCTGACAGCTGTGGCCTGCTCACCTCTGTCCTGAAAAAGGAAGAGCTGGAGACGGGGTGGGACGACACATGCTTCTGCTGAGGGGCCGCTATGGAGCCGGGAGCACATTTATGGACTAGAAGAGCCAGACGGACGGGAATGGCAGAGAGTGCTGGTTAGGACGGTCGCTTTAAAACAGTTGTCAGACCTGTCAATCACTCCTCTGACAGCCCTAGGCAAGTGTGAACTGGAGAACATGCTTTTGTTTTACGAGTGTTAATTCAATCTGGAAATCTGCTCATAAAGTGACATCTTTAAAATGAGTTATTTATTACCGTTGCATAATGGAAAAAAAGCTTTTCTTTGACTGTAAGTCGTTAATTATAACGATATAATATTATAACGGGTTATATATATTTCAAAACTAAGGCCATGTCGTCAACCAACAGTACATAATAATTTTATTATTTTATAATGATTTATTTTATTCGTTTTTTTTACCTGTGCATAACCTGTCTACCTATTTTATTTTATTTTATTTTAATTTTTTATACCTGTGCATAACCCTGGCTGCCTAAGTTTATTTTATTTTATTTTTATACATATTTTACTTATTATTAAACATATTATTAATCATGTAAGTAAATGCATAAATCATACTCTAATCCTGAACATAAATAAAAAGAGAAAGTTGTCAGTCTTTGCAGTGCTTTTCAGTTGTGCCTTCTAAATTTAGTAGTAAAAGTGTCCAACACACACACTTCCTGTAGGCCAGTGAAAACACCTGCAGGTTAATCATCCAAGCCCTGTTAATGACAGAACCGCTGAGTGGAGGAAACAGTGTCATGATCCTCTTGTTGCTGTGAATGTGACACTTTGTCTAGACATGTGATCACTGCATGGAAAGAGACACACAGAGGTCTTGAGGGAAGGTAAAAATGCAGTGGGATAGGAAAACAACAGAAACTAATGGAAAGCAAAGCTTGTCAAGAGTTTTAGACTGCTTTACAAGGTCACAGAGTTTAGATGTGTGTTGTTGTATCCTTTATTGGCGTGACAAAAACTGTCCATTTATCAAACTAGTACAAAATAAAATATAGTTTAAAATTTATTTCAAAGCTAAGACTACATCATCAGCAGTACCTAATAATTATTCAAATTATTATTTTTTTTTATTAATTTTAATCTTTTTACCTGTGTATAAGCCTGTCTGCCATTTTATTTTAACAGAGACTGATGTCATTGTGTGTTTTGGGCAGATTTACGAGGTCAGAGAGTCCATTTGTTGAAGTAATACAAATTAGGTCAAATTAACGACAACTATAGCAGCATTAGTACAAAATTAAATTAAATTTAATTTAATTTAATTTAAAACATGTAACAGAAAATTAAGCAAAAAGGAATAAATGACAAAGTTAACATTAAACAAAAGTAATGAAAATTGGCAATGTGAAAAGTTGTAAATGATTATTTTTTTTGTCTCTCAGGCACAGTATCTGGATCAGTTGGTGGTGTGTGTGGACGCTGTGCTGTGTGTGTGTCAGGTGGACTGTGCTGTCATCAGTCTGCAGCTGCTGAAGGTCCTGGTGTCAGTTCAGAGTCTCGCCTCACAGCAGGAACAATGCAGCAAGGTAAAACCCACGCATGAACGGTGTACATGAAGCTTTCCCATGCGCAGATTGAACTGTACACATTAGATATGAGCAGTCTGAGTTCATTATATTGAACTTACTGCAGGGCCTTTTGTTGTACAAAATCGTATTGCATGTCAAAAGGAGCTGCTCAGCCTAATTTACCAGCCCCTAGATATACTTCATTCAAACATGTCAATGGATTGAGCATTACTGTGTCTCTCTCTGTCAGGCAGAGGAGTCAGTGAGGTGTTTGTGTGAGGCGCAGGGTCTCAGTGGAGCGTGTGAGTTGTACCGGCAGCACATGGCAGATCTGCTGCAGTGGCTGTCTGACTCCCATCACACCTGGACCAGTTACTCTGTTCAGAAAACACAGCTGGAGATCATCGCCATGCAGTCCGGTGAGTGTGTGCTTCATTAGCAGCTGGGAATGACAACCATCATTCTGTTTAGATGCATGCAAAGAACTGAACTCATTAAAAGGGTCATGAACTGAGAAACAAAAATTCCCTTCATCTTTTGACATATAAGAAGTCACTGTACTATTATTTCTCGTTAGTCTAAAAACAGCTTAAAAGGCAGACAGAATGCATTTTTTGCAGTGAGAGACGCTTTTTTTTAAATAGTTTTTTGTTGGCAGTGAGCGTTTTGCGCGCTGTTTATGTGCCCCAGACACCTCGCATTTTCTGCGCCTGCTTGCGCCTCGGGTTTTGAGCGCCTGAACTTGGAAAAAAAAAGCAACTCTGAGCGGAAAAGCACCCCACGTCATCAAGTTTTTTTCCATTGTCCAATCGAATGAAAGGAGAGGCGGGCCTTCCGTTGTGGTGACAAAAGTTTACCGTTGCTGTAGAAAGTCCGGAGACTGCAATGATGGAGGGGAAACTTTTGGTGTATGTCGCGGGTTACCTGGAGCTGTATTTTTCAAGTACCCCTGTCTGCAGCCTACTCTGATTGGTTCGATCGTCTTTCATAGGCATACATGATAGGAAATGTGTGCGTAGTTGGTGTAGGATGGAGTATGTTGTTTAAAAAGCTAAAAATGCTGTGCAGTTTTATAATGTACAGTTGTTTATTGTAAACTTGACTCACTATGTCTGTTTTATTGAATCACGAGATGTCAGCTGCTGCAAGTTTAACTTTCTGTACCAGTCAAATTCACAAATGTATTATTGGGACATTCTAAAACGCTTAACGTGGAAGTATATGGCTTAATGCGTTAAAACAGTGTTTTAAAAAGACCAAACTCAGTAAACACATTATTAATAAAGCATTCTATTCACAGACAAGCAGATACAAGCCCAGAATACAAACGCAACGTGTTTAATTATGCATTAAGCGTTTTCCTCCATAACCTGCTTGTCTGTAAATAGAATGCTTTATTAAAAATGTTTACTGAGTTTGGTCTTTTTAAAAAACATTTTAATGCATTACGCCACCCCACATGAAAATATACTATAGTAATTTATAGTAAATACTGTAGTGTTTTTTAACCATACTATATTTAAGTGTATTATACTGTATATATTATAGTATTTACAACAATTTTTAATGAATGCTACAGCATACTGTAGTATTAACTATAGTGAACTGATAAACTGTATTAAATACAGTAGTATACTTTAGTTTTTACTACAGTAAACTGTAGTGTATTGTAGTATAGTATACCCTATAGTTAGTACAGTATTGGGTAAAGTAGGCCTAATTTGTTTATATTAGGCAACTATAGTTGTTAAATTACCACAGCAACTATAGATTTAACTCAACAAATTAATTCAAGTACTTTACTATAGTATGGTTCAGAAACACTGTAGTATTTTCCTGAAATAGAGGGGAGGAAAAAAAGTATATGCTTTGCAATGTAGTGAAGAAAATTAAAGTTTCATAAAAATTTAAATGGCACACAGCAGACATTAGCCTATTGCGGTGTAATTTATCAACTGCATGACAGATAATTATATGTAACTATAATTATCTTGACATGCTATATAAATGAAAACAATACTGATACATCCTTTTAATTTCCTTTGCTCATACTCTGATGATATAAAATAATACAATTTTCAAAAATGATTTAATTCATAATTCATTCCTCTATCTGAAGACCACTGTGGATAATCAACCCAATTAATTTATTAAATGTCGTGGGTTGTTCGTCTGTTAGCCTAAAACCAGCTTAATTTAGCAAAACAATCATTTCAGGGACATGGCAAGTTACAGGCTAATGTTTTTTTTTTTCTTCTTCTTCTGTGTATTATAATGAAGGCTTTGTAAAAACTGCACAGCGTTTTTAGCTTTTTAAACAACATACCCCATCCTACACCAACTACACACACATTTCCTATCATGTATGCCTATGAAAGACTATCGAACCAATCAGAGTAGGTATGCAGCCAGAGCAGCCCCGCCCCAATCTGCAGGCTGCAGCCAGGGGCTTCTCGTATTTTTTAAGGTTTCTGCTAATACGACAGTTTATTTAGCAGCAAAAACTAAATATTTTAGAGCGCTCTCGCTATAATCCTTTGATTAGACTGACAGGACAGCTGATTTGGTGGTTGCCTAGCAACATAAAAAAGGCAGTGCGGTGCGCCTCGCATTTTCAGACCTAAAAAACGCATTCGGTGTGATCGGGGCCTAAATGGACCTATCGGTAAGCCCCTCCCCTCGAATGCCGACTAGCCAATGGCAGTCGAGTATCAGTTGCAGGGGGAGCGGAACTCGGACATCTTTAGGTTTCAGCGCCATAGAGAAACATTGGAAGATCCGAAGCTCGCATCGGTTTATGCTTCAAAAATGGAAAAATGATGTGCCTGGGATACTCGTAACACTGATTCCAGGTATCCTGAGAGGATGGGCAATATAATTTATTTCATTACATTTCCTGAATCCAAACAAAACAGAGCAAAATGTCCCTAAGTATTCACCCCAATACAAATGAAGACAGAAACATTCATTTTCTGGTTGTCATACACTCATTAAGTTGCAATTTTCATCTGCTCAAGCAGACCGTTAATGTTATCTTGTGCTTCAGCAAGGTATCTCTGGCCAAAACTAGCTAACGTTAAAGTTAGTGAGTCCATGCTAACGTACAAACCTAAATGGCAAACTGTACAGCAGCAGACCGCAAGACCTAAAGCGGACAGTAAACACAGCTGCAAAGATCATCGGTGCCCCTCTCCCCTCCATCCTGGATATTTTCCTTACACGATGCTCCAGCAAAGCCAACAGTATCGTGAAGGACTCCACACACCCCTCCCACAGTCTCTTCCAGCTCCTACCATCAGGAAGACAGTACCGAAGCATCAGAGTTCGCTCTGCTAGACTGCTCAACAGCTTTTTCCCCCAGGCTGTGAGAGCCCTGAACTCAAATCACCCTGCCCCTCTCTGAACCCCCATACAAACCCCCTACCTCCTGAAACATGGACCATCTGAAACTTATGGAACTTTTTTTTTGTGCAATCGAAGTGTGCTACACGCAGGTGAGTGGGCCTGTACAAACCACCTGTAGTAGCACACTCTCCTCCTCTATGTGCACTAGTCACCTTTCACACACACTGCTGTGTGTATACAAATCCCACAAAAAGACTCATGCACTAAAAATCATCCTGCACTGTTCCCCAGTTAGCTGCTGACTCACAATGTTTCTCTTCGCACATGTACAGTATTTATCTGAAGCACTCGTATAGGTTGTATAGTTTGTATTTTTTAGTTTATGTATAGGTAAAAAAAAAAAAAAAATTATATATAGTATATTTATAGTCAAAATCTATCAGTAGGATAGTTGTGTATAGGTTTATATTGTTTTACTTCATTGCTGTATGCCTGTATTTATGTAGCACCGTGGTCCTGTGAGGCACGACATTTCGTTCCACTGTATGCCCCGCATGTAGCGGAATGACAATAAAGCTCAACTTGATTTGACTTCTCGCGTCTTGTACAGTGTAGGTCAAAAACACATAAACGTAGGTCTACATTTCAGTGCCTCTCCATATTAAACTGGTTAAATGTACATTAACTTAATTGTACCCTGCGATAGATGAACAGTGTTGATCCGCGATCGTGATGACCGACCGTAATATGAGACTTCTCCCGCTTGCATTGTGATTTGTAAACCCTCCTTCAAGTTACCCACCGTATTTATTTTTAAATATTTTATAAATTCCTCCATGGAATATTTAATTCCCATTTGGTGGCCTTCTGTGTCCAAAATTGTGCAAAAACATTGTGGGACAAGGTTTTCACACTGTAGCTGTCATTGTAAGACAGTGAGCAACTCCCTTTGTTTGTCCGAGGGAGCAACAGTAACTAAGGGGGGGCGGGGCTTACCGATAAGTCAACAGTCTGCCAAAATGACAGCTTTTAGAATGTTCTACTCTATGATGTAATAGTGTGGATAAACACCGCCTCTGCAGAAGAAGATCGACATCACTACCTGTTTAGCCCCGCCCACCAATTAACACATGTAGTGTTTACGAGAGAGGTGAACACGCAGGTCTACACAGAAACCAAATGATAAAGATGGCTCTGAAGACAAGACTTTGTGCAGTGCTAAACTGTGCAAAAACAATTTGCAATTTGTCTTTGCATTGCCTTCCTTCTGATCCCAACATTGGGAAAAAGTGGATTAACTTTATTTTTAATGAAGATCCAGACCGCGTCAGTAAGAACTCAGTCCTTTGTTCACTTCATTTTACCGCGGATTCGTTTACAAACAAGGCATAATTCGACACAGGATTTTCAAAAAGATTGAAACTAAAAGACGATGCTGTGCAGGCAATATCGGATCCGACAGTAAATGTCTCAACACACAAGTGTACCTGTTTATTATGTGGTCACTATTGCTTTGTCTCTTCTTATAGATTGTTTGATATGTACAGTATTGACTTATTTATGTGTAAATCACAGCAGCGTTCATCTGTGAAGAACGCGGCTGTCAAACAAACACAAGCCAATCATAGCAGTGGGCGTTTACTTCTACAAGTCTACAATCTGCCACACCTATTCAAACAGTGTTCTGATGAGGGGGGTTAAAAACAGGACAGAAAATAGCCTGTTACTTTTAAATTGTTGTTTTTTTTAATATAAAAATATGATAACATTGATAAAATTATAAGTGGACCTCAGAGAACAGTACAAAATAAAAAAAACAAAGGCAGTTCATGACCCCAGGATTGTTTGATGAGTAGAAAGTTTACAAGAACAGCATTTATTTGAAACAGGAGTCTTTAATAACATTATAAATGTCCTTATTGTCACTTTAGATCAATTTAATGTGTCCTTGCTAAATAAAAGTATTAATTTCTTTTTAAAAAAAAAAATCTCACCACAAACGTTTGAATGGTAAAATAAATACAATAAAATCAGTTAAATTTAAATGTAAAAAAAAATAAAATAATAATAATCAAATTAAATGTTAAAAAATACTATGGAGTAAATATTGGAGTAAAATTGAGTTAATATTTCTTTAAAAAATAATGAAATTTTAACTGTTTATAATAAATGTGTGATATTAAAAATAATATTAACTAAATAAAATAGCAAAATACAAATAAATTAGTAGTGCAGACTAATCAAAGTAATCTATTTAAAATAGTTACATTTATCACTTTAAATTACTCCACATTCTCACATTGTTTTTTTTTTTTAATCGTCTTTGTGTTTTCCTTCAGGTCCAGTGGTGGGAGAGTTTCTTCCAGCCCTCTTGCCTCTGTTAAAGAGTTGCCTTGAACCCAGTCGAGATCCTGAGATGAGACTTCACATCTTCACCATGCTGTCCAAACTACTGCTGGACGCCAGCAACACTCTGGACTCACAGGGGTCAGTTCATCAAACACAGATCCTGATCTTAATGTGGCTATTGTGCAGTTTGTATCATTACAGAATATGCTGATGCTCTTGATGAAAAATTCACGTACTAGGCTTGCTGTCATACCTGATAGCACTGAAGCATGAGAGAGAACAGCAGTTGCTTACTACTAAACAACTGAGCTTTTGAACACTTGATATTTTTATATATACGATATCCCACCACTGCTTGCTTAAATATATGTATAAACAAGCATAATTACAATGATTTATACATTTTGAGAAAGGAGATCTTTTGTGATGCCTGATATGGATCTAAATATTATACATTTCAAAGACAAACCTTCATAATTACCCCAATAAAGTAACGTGTCAGGATAGTCCCGTTCAGATACATAGTAAAATCCCCTCTTTTCATGTGGTGTGTGATACTGTTCACCTCAAATGCCTCCGTTTCATGTGGCTCTTTGATTTGCAAAGTGAAATAAGAGGAGAGTGAAAGGAAAGACACAACACGCATGCAAAGATTTACCAAGACATATAATAGACTTCTGTTGTTTATAAATAAAGGTAATTATTATTTAGATTATTTATGAATCATTATCATTGCTAAAAGACATCACCGGAAATCCCCAAGGGGAATGCTTTAAGCAAATATACTGCAAAAAATGTCATTAACCCTGCTGATTTAATGTCCGTTTAAAACGGGTCAGGTCACATGACATGATTCGGCTGTCATATTTGTTGTGGTTTTCTCTCTGTAGGAGGTTTGCTGAATACATGGAGCTGGTCCTGCAGGATTTGTTGTTGCCTAATCTGGTGTGGCGTTCTGGTCGATCTGCCGCGGCTGTCAGGACCGCAGCTCTCAGCTGCCTGTTAGCTGTCCTGCATGGGGCGGCTTTCCCAGCGGAGCGAGTAATAAAACACATAATACACTGCATAAATAATACACCACATAAAACAGTATTTTGCAATGAAACGGATAGTTTACCCAAAAATGAAAATTCTGTCATTAATTACTCACCCTCATGTCGTTCCAAATCCGTAAGTCCTTCGTTCATCTTCAGAACACAAATGAAGACATTTTTGATGGAATCTGAGGACCCTCAGATATACCCTGCATAGACAGCAATGTAAATGAAATGTTCCCAGACCCAAAAATGTAGTAAAGACATCGGTAAAATAGTCCATGTGACATCAGTGGCTCAACTTCAATTTTGCGAAGCTACGAGAATACTTTGGAGAGTATCACGACACATGTGCGCGTTTTCTCCTGAATGTAAACAACACTGATTAAGTTGATTAGGTAGCTTCACAAAATTGAAATCGTGCCACTGATGTCACATGGACTATTTTACCAATGTCTTTACTACATTTTTGGACCTGGGAACATTTCAGTTGCGTTGCTGTCTTTGGAGGGTCAGAGAGCTCTCAGATTTCATCAAAAATATCTTACTTTGTGTTCCGAAGATGAACGAAGGTTGAAACAACAGTAATTAAGTATGAGTAATTCATGACAGAATTTTCATTTTTGTTGAGAACTAACTCTTTAATTTCTGTACTTTGTCACATTTATGAGTGAAACGGGATATTCAGTGGGCATTAAAAAAGGCCAGAATTGTGATATTACTAAAAAGCCGGAGTGTATATATTTTCTGTTGTCCGTGTGATGTAATATCTGATGTGTTTCAGGTTCTGTCGGTGGAGGAGACTCTCACCACTCAGCTGATCTCAGCGCTGGAGGAAGACTCTAAACTGGCTCGTCTTCTGGCCTGCAGATCTCTTCACTCACTGCTGAAACTCACTACACAGCGGCTCAACACGGACTCACTCAACAAGATCTATCCAGGTATGCTTAACTCCTCACACATACCGTAAAACAATGAAAGACGAGAGACCTGATTCAGAACAGCATATATTATGCGAAAATGAGGTTGGAAAGGATAGAAGTGTAGTGTGTTAAATATTTTTGGTGTAGATCATTTAGTCCTCATTGGGCAGTGCAATAGACAAAATCATGGGTTGTGAACATTAGATGTCAAAAGGTCACATGTTGAATGAATTGTACTTCTGTTGCTCACAGTGGTATTTTCATCGCATCAAATTAAGTACGTCATCTGCTTTAAGGTCTGTATTTTTATTCAGTTTTGTGAATGGTGAAATAAAACTGTTATTTTACATTCTAAGATGTTATTTAAAATGGTAGACTGAAATGCATCTAACAATGTTAAATAGTGTAAATGTTTTCCACAGTAAAATGTGTTATTGCTCATTGCACAAATGTTCAAGACATTCACTAGCATGCAATAGTATGCAGTGCCCCTAACTATTTTTTTTTTCAGCTTTTATTTTATTTTATATTATTTTTCAATCTTTTTTTCGGTTGAAAAATAGATTGAAAAATAGGTAAGACTATCCTGGTTAAATAAAGCATATCTATGTGTCTTGCACAAATTATCTAGACATTTATTAATATACAACAGTGCCCAGAGCCTATAAAAAGCCAGTTTTGTTTTATTTTATTTTAATTACCTAGATATTTATTAATATACAACAGTGCCCATAAAAAGTCTGTTAAATTTTATTTTATTTTATTCTGAATTTAATTGAATTTTGACTGCTTCTCTGTTGAAAAATGAATACCAGATTCTTAAGTAAATAAAGCATATCTGTCTGTATAATAATTGTTATTGCACACTTTCATAATTCAGTGTCTGTATTTCCGAAGTGTCTGAGGTTATAGATGTTGTCTTTGTGTGTTCAGAGCTGCTGAAGCGTGTGGACGACAGCAGTGAAGACGTCCGCGTTGAAGCGCTGAAGTCTCTGAGCACGTGGTTCTCATCTCTGGGGAAAAACTATGACACTCAGTCGTGCCGCCCACACCTGGAGTTCCTGTTCCAGCAGCTGCTGCTCTACATGGATGACCCCGACACCAAAATCCAGGATTCAGTCCTCGGTAAGGACTTTTTTGGCAGCCGTATTACATTTCTACTGTAATCATTTGATGTTTTGACTTGAATTGTGACTGATGACAGTTATATTCGTGTCGACACTGTTGTGATGTAAGATAAATCTCTTCCTGCTGCATAAGGAAGTGATTCAGCTCAGTGTTAATGGTCTACGGTCCACTTCTCTGATCCTCCCTGTTCTTCACTTCAAAGAACCTCATTAATCCTGCATTTTTACACTCTATCCATCACACGCTCCTCTGCTACTGGCCTGCCTCCAGCGGGGTCATGGGCTGTCAACGCCTTCCCATAATCCTGTGTCAATGTGTCCTAGTGCAAACGCACACAGAGTACTGTTCAGAAACCCTTCATACCCCCCTAATTACAGTTTGAACCCCCCAAAGGGCATTGAAAAAGTACATATAGTAAGTAGGCCATAATGTACAGTCATCCGGTTGATATCGCAGAATAGGCCCTGACAGGATAACCAGGATCCTGATGTGAAGTCAGTGCATTCGTATTAAGGCTGTTGATTAATTATGGAAAAAAATAATGCGTTAACATTATTAATGCACCTGCCCTGCCCAGACCTGTATGTCATCTTACATTGACGACTGGATGGCAACTGACTGTGTGATGTTGCCTATAATGATGCAGTATATGCCCCTAAAATTCAAGATATGAGGGGAAAAAATGCCCTTATATTGGTCTTATACTGACTTTATATCATATTATATACTTTAGCAATATCACACAAGTAAGTGCTGTTTTCCCCGAACATCTGCACGATGGCAAATGTGATATTGATTTTACACAGGTTCAGTAAACAAGAATTTAATATTGTGTTGCATTTTAGACACATTATTGTCTGTTTTGTTCAATTTTGCTGAAAATGAAAATAGTCCAGAACAAAACCACAACCTAACTGTTGTCCGTGTTTGAACTACACACAGCAGTGTTTCGTTATTGAATGAATTGCAGTTTTGAATGACTCAAGTGAGTCATTGATTCAGTGACTCATTCATAAAGACTTAATGAATCAGCTGTTTGAACGAATTGGTTTAATGAATGACTGAATGACTTGCTTATTAAGACAGTGACTTGTCACCCCCTACTGGCAGTTTTAATTTCATATTTTGTTTCAATTAAATAAATTTAAAAAATCAATATTTTGGTCACAGTTTTGGCTCACTATTCAAGGCTTTTCTCATTTAACACAATAATGACTTTAAATGATCTCTTGGGGGGTCATTTCCAGCCCCAATTGATGTGGAATTAATTTGTGATTCATTAGGTTAATTAATCGGCACATCATGTAATTAATTACAATAATATTTTAATCCCTTGACAGTCCTAATTTGTGTTATTCTGAAGGGATTTATTTTGTGTAATATTCGGCATCATGAGAGAAAAAAAAGTTTCTGCATCCGAATTCGCATACTTCCCTACTATGTAGTATGCAAAAACCGTATGTGAGTAGTATGTCCGAATTGATAGTATTCGTAAAACAAGTTTGATATCGTCCGACTGGATGGGATATAGATAGATGGATGGGAGTCCGTGACCATCATACACAATGCGATTTTCTATGAAATCTGTTAACTCAAATCTGCAGAATGGCTTTGACTTTCAGCAACTAGCGTTGTCTTAACCAAACTGTAAATCGGGGGAAAACCAGAAGAAAAAGTCTTGTAGTGTATGTTCCAGTGTTAAGTAAGTTCAAATTCAAATGTAGTACCTACTCAGTATGCAATTTTGGATGCACTATTTGTCTGATCTCGTTTTCCTCTTTTTAATCTCATCTTGTCTTTCTTTATTTTTCAATCTGCTCTTAAACAGATCTCGTATTTCAAAGACACCTCAGATGTGATTAATGTCTATTATAACACCACACTTGCCATATCCCATAATCCCTCATTCCTTTAGTTAAGCTTATAATAACAGCACTCTCACACTGTGCTTGAGTTACTGAGGAAATTCACTCGTATCTTTTCACAAAGAAAACCTTGTTTTCTGGTGTGCTTACAAATGTATAAAGCGCCGGATAAAAGTAAATCCCCCGACCAAACAAATCAGGATAAAACCAAATACCCACAACAAAGACACGACTGCTGAAAGAACACAAATGAGTTTTATGGGCTTTTCTTTGTTCCTAAATGGTGAGCGGACTTTGAAAGGTTTTCTTTTCTTTTTTTTTTCTTTACAGTATCTCACAGAAGTGAGTACACCCCTCACATTTTTGTAAATATTTTATTATATCTTTTCATGTGACAACACTGAAGAAATGACACTTTGCTACAATGTAAAGTAGTGAGTGTACAGCTTGTATAACAGTGTAAATTTGCTGTCCCCTCAAAATAACTCAACACACAGCCATTAATGTCTAAACCGCTGGCCACAAAAGTGAGTACACCTCTAAGTGAAAATGTCCAAATTGGGCCCAATTAGCCATTTTCTCTCCCCGGTGTCATGTGACTCGTTAGTGTTACAAGGTCTCAGGTGTGAATGGGGAGCAGGTGTGTTAAATTTGGTGTTATCTCTCTCTCACTCTCTCATACTGGTCACTGGAAGTTCAACATGGCACCTCATGGCAAAGAACTCTCTGAGGATCTGAAAAAAAGAATTGTTGCTCTACATAAAGATGGCGTAGGCTATAAGAAGATTGCCAAGACCCTGAAACTGAGCTGCAGCACGGTGGCCAGGACCATACAGCGGTTTAACAGGACAGGTTCCACTCAGAACAGGCCTCGCCATGGTCGACCAAAGAAGTTGACACTGGGGAGCTACAGTTCATTGAAGGAACCATGAATGCCAACATGTACTGTGAGTGACATACTGAAGCAGAGCATGATCCCCTCCCTTCGGAGGCTGGGCCACAGGGCAGTATTCCAACATGATAGCGACCCCAAACACACCTCCAAGACGACCACTGCCTTGCTAAAGAAGCTGAGGGTAAAGGTGATGGACTGGCCAAGCATGTCTCCAGACCTAAACCCTATAGAGCATCTGTGGGAGTCTCTAACATCCACCAGCTCTGTGATGTCTTCATGGAGGAGTGGAAGAGGACTCCAGTGGCAACCTGTGAAGCTCTGGTGAACTCCATGCCCAAGAGGGTTAAGGAAGTGCTGGAAAATAATGGTGGCCACACAAAATATTGACACCTTGGGCCCAATTTGGACATTTTCACTCAGGGGTGTACTCACTTTTGTGGCCAGCGGTTTAGACATTAATGGCCGTGTGGAGTTATTTTGAGGGGACAGCAAATTTGCACTGTTATACAAGCTGTACACTCACTACTTTACATTGTAACAAAGTGTCATTTCTTCAGTGTGGTCACATGAAAAATATAATAAAATATTTACAAAAATGTGAGGGGTGCACTCACTTCTGTGAGATACTGTATAATTTGTAAAGGTAAACCTATGGATGCTTTTGCATTTGAGTAATAATCACATTTATCAAAGTTAATGGAAGGAGTATATCAATAGACCAGTTAACTGTGGTCATAATTTAATTCTGAACTGTCACTTTTGATCTCTCTCGCTCTATATATAGATCAAAGTGACCGTTCATAATTAAATTATGACCACAGTATCTTTTTTTTTTTTTTCCTTATTTTATGTTCACTCATATATGTATGTGTATGTGTGTGTGTGTGTGTGTGTGTGTATATATATATATATATATATATATATATATATATATATATATATATATATATATATATATATATATATATATATATATATATATATATATATATATGTGTGTGTGTATGTATATATGTGTATATATATATATATATATATATATATATATATATATATATATATATATATATATATATATATATATATATATATATATATATATATACATATACACACATACACACAAGGAGTTTTTCAACATTGAAAATAATAAGAACGTTGATAAAATTGCTAATAATAATAACAAATGTTTCTTGAGCTGCAAATCAGCACATTAGAATGAAAACAGGAATAAATTAATCTTCAAATATATTAAAATAGAAAACGTTAAAGTTATTTTATTGTAATATTTTGAAATGTTTTTCTGCATTTTGGATACATTTTTAATGTTAAATTTTTTTACTAGATTTTAATTATATGGGCATGGTGAAGTTAAACTGCATTGCCGCTGCACCATGGTTATATTCTTGCTGTGTCAAATTAGTGAATTTTGATGTAATAACCGCATGTAAACGTCTCCTTGTGTTTTTTCTGTCACAGAGGTTCTGAAGGTGGCCAGTGAGGTGGACGGAGGACTCTTACAGCAGCAGACGGAGGCCGTGAGAGAGAAACAGCGCAGCCCTGAATACTGTGATAAACTCCTCCAGCACATTCACTCATTGTGAAACGATCTTCCTCTCAGAAATATACAAACAGACATGGCTGTGAATGAACTTGAACTTGATACGGTTTCTTTACTGTGTTTATGCAGATGTGAACAGACAAATGCACACAATTTGTGAATGGATAATCTCACTTTTTTGCCTCAGTTCCCTTATCATTATTGAAGATTTATTACATTAAATAATTAATGCTGTCAAACGATTAATCGCATCCAAAATAAAAGTTTTTGTTTACATTATGTATGTGTACTGTGTATATATATTTATTATGTGTATATAAATATATTTATATTTTATATTAAAATATTTACGTTTATACATTTATATATTCTTATATTTTATAAGATATATAAATAAATATATTTAATATATAAACATAACATATTATATATATATACACACACACACATATATATTATGTAAACAAAAACTTTTATTTTGGATGCGATTAATTGCGATTACTCGTTTGACAGCACTATAATAATATATAATTAAAATAATATTCATTCTTAACCATCAACTCAAAGGCAACCCAAAATAACTTTCTTTGCTTGGTTATTTTGTTAATACTTTGTGTTTTGTATTGAACAACAAAGAACATCTCATATGACCACATTGCTCATAAAAACATTCACTAAGGTTGTTTTCCGGATTTGAAAACAAATTTTCTTTAAAGTAATTGTTCGAGATGTGCCTTTCTATTTGATACTGGTGTCTTTATTCACTGAATTCACAATTTTTATTCAATAAACTTGTTTATTAAACATTTCATTGTTTTATTTCACATTTCTTAACGCAAATGTGTCAAGTGCTTCTTAAGTACTGTATACAAGGCAAGAGCAAATACAACTGATATGATTGTAGTTATAAGTACTAAAAGTATTATGATTAAAAGCACAAATTCTAGCAAAAACGTGCTAGTTGATCAAATACAATCATTTCATTTCTGGAGAAATGTCTGTACTCTTCATAGACATGTATTCGTATTAGTGCTGTCAAACGATTAATCGCATCCAAAAGTCTTTATTTACATAATATATCTGTGTATGTTTATTATGTATATATAAATACACACAGTATATATTTTTAAAAATATATACATGTATTTACGTGTATATATTTATATTATATATAAATATATTTAATATATCAATGTAACATTTTTCTTAAATATATACATGCATGGTTGTGTATTTATATATACATAATAAATATACACAGTACACACACATATACTATGTGAACAAAAACTTTGATTTTGGATGTGATTAATCATTTGACCGCAGTAATACTATTTGACATTCTGGCAATATTACTGACATTTTGATTTGTATTATTAACATTAAAGCAGCATTAACTTTTCTCTGTGTCAATGCAGGCTTCCATTATTTGGAAAACAGATAATCCCACCTTTACAGGATTTTTAATCATTTTTAAAAGGGTAATTTAGTGTAACTATGTGGATTATAATTACCTATAGGAAACTCTAAATAATATCTGGACTAATTCTACATTCATAAGCGGTATGTAGTAGAATAATGGGAAGAACTAGATAGCATTGACATTTAATAGTCATAATTCAATGAGATGGCTAGCAGAGGAGTATTTTTAGAAGTATGATTAGCACAATATTATTTTTTCATGTTCGGTTGATAAGTGTATATGAGGTCAACCCAGTGAATGCTGTTTCTTCAGCCTCTCAGAATGCTGAACTCTCTCTTCTGGAGTCTTCTTGTAACTCCTGAAACACATTAAACAGTTTTATCTGTATGCTTTCTATTAAGACGTTGCATGTAAATTTGGAATTATTATATCTGAAAATTCAAATCATTCAATGTAAACTCAATGCAGTTTATTAGTTTGAGGTTTTTGAGGTTTTGCAAATGTGTAACGCATTCCATACTGGTTTTCTTTTCTGCACAGTGATTCTTTGCAATATAATACAGAGATATTTTGATCACACTTCAGTTGACTAAATGACTACATGAGATCCTGCCAAATGCATTTACAAATAAACGCAGCCAATTTTAAATGTCAGGTGACTCTTCTGGCAGGCTGAGTGGCATTTCCAGTATTGTAAGAGTCCACCACAGACTGAATTGAATTTCAAATTCCATCAACTGCGGCGTAAAAGAAAATGGAAATGGCAGGAGCAGGAGATTGCATGATCAAAGGCAGCAAAATGTGAAGAACTGACCCACGGCGCAGGAGCTGCTGGCCTGAAACGGGAGCGTTCTGGCCCTGACTGGGCTGCAGGATCCTTCAACACAACACACAGACTCAGGAACACGGCTGGAAAACTGTAGGCAACTATAAACTATATGGTGCAGAGGGAGTATTGAATGTGTAAAGTATCTGTTTTGCTTCTGTGAAGTGATTTATTGCATCTCTTGGAGTGTTTTTGTGTTCACCTTTTTGTAGGAGGACTCTTGGTCTTCTGAGCTCTTCTGGTCTGACCTGGAGATTCACCAACTCTGATGAGATACAAGAACATTTTGGAGTGAATTTGTAAGCATATAAATACATAGCATTTTAGCACAGTATTAATAAACAGTAAATAAAATAAATAACAATTATACATATATTATAATAAATAATTTTATAATAACAGTATTTCTTTAAAAAATAGGAATATATAGATATTCTATAAATCTAGATATAGATTTATAGATAGATATTGATGTATATAAATTTTTTCTTCAGAGGAAAACAGAAATATAATTTTAAAAATAGCTTTTTCTAAATACATATATTTATTTCTATAATTAAATATATACATTTAAATATACCTATTATAATATTAAAATGTATAATATAAATAAATGTATATTATTATAATTATTATAAAATTACACTTTGAAAAATATAACTTAAAATATAAATAAAATAAAAATGTATGTATATATTTTTAAATGTGTGTGTGTATAGAAATATATGATTATTAGTGCTGTCAAACAATTAATCGCATCCAAAATAAAAGTTTTGTTTATGTAATATGTGTGCTGTGTATATTATTATGTATATATAAATACACACATACAGTATATATTTTGAGAATATTTACATGTATATACATTTATATACTTATATTTGATATTATATATAAATATATTTAATATATAAACATAACATATTTTTCTTAAATACATGCATGTGTTTGTATTTATATATACATAATAAATATACACAGTACACACACAAATATTATGTAAACAAAAACTTTTTGTTTTGGATGCAATTAATCATTTGACAGCACTAATAATTATACTTTCAAAAATAATAATAATAATACATTTATAAACAGCATTTTTAGAAAAAACAAAAAACCATCCAACTGTCCAAATAACATTGCCAATTTTTATGTTTATTTGTTTACTAGGTGTATTCATTTTGGACCTTGTAGATGACCATTTGCATGTAAAAAAAATAATAATAATAATAAAATGCATACAATATAACAGTAACAAAATTTGAATTAAATTATTTTTAATCATCCTCACTCACCTTTTCTTTCTATCAAGAGATTTCTGGGTAGCAGCCGACAAAATCACCTTGTCCTTGGGGCTTTTTGCTTTTTCCTGCATGCCAAATAAAATTGTACGTGTGTTGGAAAGAAACACTGACCTGCAGCTGTACATTCATATGGAAATGACTTTGTACTTTTCCAAAATAGAAAGGAAACAAGCACTTCAACAATGGCCAAGGATCAAAACTGGCCGAAATGAAAGAAAGTCACCCAATAAATAAACATGAAAGCTAATCGCAGGTGTGTCCTGCCAGTTACCATCTCTCTGAGCTTTCTCTCGGTGCGCAGCTCTCTGTCTTGCTGCAGCAGAGACAGACGCTCCTCTAGAGTCATCGAGAAGAAGATATCATGAACGTCAAACAAGGCCGCACGTAACTGCAAGAGAAACAGACACAAAGTATAAGATTTCAGTACCAGTTATACACTGTTCTTTAAGTATTCGAGCATTACAGCAGTGGGACCTGAGCTCTAACGCGCTCGCGCAGAGAGAGATCCTGCTCTGACAGAGAGCCGTTTCTCTGAGGAGCATCGCTTCTGAATGAACGGATGAACTCTTGCGTGTCCTGAGGAAATACACAGGCATGAGGATGATACAACACGTAAGGCTTTAACTGGCACGTATGTGAACTCTGTGTTGTGTTCTCACTTGTATGGTTTGCCTCAGGTGTTTGACTTTCTCTGTTTTTAGCAGGCGTCTGATCAGGAAGCCCTTCACGATGGCCGTGAGGTGACACAGCGCCCTCTGCTGCTCCGCTGTTACAACCTGCATCACACCAATTTATTATCCCTTAGAGTCCAATACAACTTTACACTTTTCTCATACTCTTTACAGAAGCTTATTTTACTCTACAGGGACTGCTTTACAGCTGTAAAATCAACCTGGCTCAGTCTGTTTCTCTTGCCGGTGCTGTGATTCAGGCCTCTCATAAAAATGGGAGTCTGTTTCGAAGGCGATACCACATCTAAACTGGCTGAAGGGAAACCTAAAAGGTAAAAATACAGTTTACCCAAAAATGACAATTACATTCATGTTGCTCTAAAGTTTAGAATTTAAACTCCAAAAAGACTGAAAAAAGTTTCAAAAAGAACTAAAAGCATCCTTAATATAGTCAATGTGACTGCATTTGTGTACATTCAATTGAATGTGTTGAATCAGTGTTATTTTAGCATAATTTATATACTATTATAGTACTTATTCATATTTTGAATGAGTTTTTATTTTTATATTTAAAATATTTGGCGTACTGTGCATATTAGCAAAAGCACATATCAAACCATTTGTTATGTGCCTTTGTCATTTTTATTAGTTTTTTTAAATTGAGATTTATACTGAATAAATAAGCTTTCCATTGATGTATGGTTTGTTAGGACAATATTTGGCCGAGATACAACTATTTGAAAATCTAGAATCTGAGGGTGCAAAAAATATTACTAAATATTATTAAATAATATTACGTTTTGATATATTTACAGTAGGAAATGTATAAAATATCTTTATGGAACATGATCTTTGCTTACTATTCTAATGATTTTTGGCATAAAAGAAAACATTTGGACAATTTTGACCCATACAATTACATAAATACCTGTGTGATTTCTGACTGGTCTTGTAGTCCAGGATCACATATAGCTTTAATAAATTTGTGTTTTAGTTTTAGTAATTTTAGTACTTCAATTTAAACTTATTTCACTTAGTTGCTAAGGCAGCATTTCTAATTTTTGTTTATTTTTTTTCATCTAAAATTTGTACTTTATTTTATTTCAGCTTTATTACAATTATTTTTTATTATATTTCTTTTTTTTTTTTTTACTAGTTTTAGTTTTACAGTAACAACACAGTTTAACAATAACATCGCTGTTTTGCACCAAATGCAATGAATTAAATTTCAGTTCCTCACACAAAGCTCTTGTACAACTTTGGAAGACTTGAAATATAGATCATGAGTCGTATTGGTTATTTTTATGATGCTTTTATGTTCTTTTTCTGTTGTTTTGGAGCTCATTGTTGTCTGCCCTCATCCACTTGTCTTCCACAGAAGAAGGAAAATAAAGAGTTTGGAAACAACATGAGGGTTAGTAAATGATGACAGAATCTTCACTCTTGGCTGAACTATTCCTTAAAAGTATACGTATAATATATACAAACATATTTAACACACTACTATCGATAAATCAACTAAACATCCACTGAAACACACACTGGTAGCAAATTCAAGACATTAATCACAGGCTGAAAGAATTGAAATAATACCAAAGGTTGGCACAGGGTGTCTTGGTGATCTGTCTCCTGGGCTTAAAGGGCACATGGGGCTCAGTATAGGGTAACGTTCACCAGCTGTCCTTAATTCACACCCGTCCTCGCCCGCTACAGGACTCAGACCACCCTGACCCCTCAGTCTCCTGACCCGCTCCTCCGACTCCTGAATGAGAAACAGACTAATGTCACACTGATGCATATCAAAGACCAGGGCTCTGGTCAAATCCCCAATCAAACCTTCATCCAAGCTGGAGTCCAGGGAAATGTCGATTAAGAGTATATATTCATTTATCACACCCAATATTTGTGTGTGTGTTATTCTATGCATAGCAGATGTTAGGATGAAGTCTTAAAAGGTAGCTGCCTAGGCAGATAGTAAGCATGTGGCAGTTAGGTTTGGAGCTGAGTCTGACCTGACTGAGGTGCAGCTGTTCTCTCTCTTGTTCCGCCATCAGACACGACATCCTGAAAGCATAATCGTCCTCCAGAGACCTCTGCATGTCTTCTAGAGCGTGGACTTGCCATTGCATCTCATCTAAGGAAAAGACATGTGCAACGAGAGGATACTTTATCAAAGAATTATGAAAATCTGATCTTTATTCTCAAATTGACATTCAAGTGGTTCTTTGAGGTAGAGTTGCTATATGGTTATTTGTGGTCTTCCTTCTATGGTTCATTAAGATCTTGATGTGACATTATTGGTTATTTATATTAGTGTTTTGGTTTCTGAGTTTTTTAGAAAAGGGAAAACAGGGAAAAGTGTCTTTTTAAAGATGTTTTCCTAATATTTATTACAGAAGCACTTATTTCAATATTTTTTTGGAAATTTTTATTCAGAACGGAGACATTAAGTTGATCAAATGTGGCAGTAAAGATATTTATAATGTTACAAAATTTCAGTAACACTTTATTTTAAGCTGTCATAATACAGAGTAATTACCTAATTAAGTACTTAGTAGTAGCCGTTGTACTTACATGAAACAAAATGTACTTACCATGTAACTAAGTTATAAAACAGCCTGTGATTACAGTTTGTAATTATGTAGATGTAATAGGCAGCTACTGTTACACATATGTAACAGACCTGTTACATATGAGTCTGTTACACAGCTACTTGTATACTTAAGTACAATCCTGATACACTTTATTTTAAGTGGCTTTTGCCTGTGTAATGTTCTGTAATTGTAATGTAATTTGAAAGGTATTACATGTATTTAAGCTGTGTACTGGTGGGTTAAATCAAACTAAGGTGCAGCTGGATAAGGTGTACAGTATAGATACACATGAAGTACACTTAAGTACAATCTTTATACACTTTATTTTAAGTAGCGTATGTCTGTGTACTTCCATTTATAATTACAATGTTTAACCCTTGTGCGGTCTTCATTTTGGGTTGTGCACTTATGGTCTTTGGGGTCTCTGGAGACCCCAGGCAACAAAATGTAATTTTGTAGCAAAATAGTTGGGTTTTTTTTAAACCAATGTAATTTTACTCTGTTTATTAATGTTTTTACTCCACATTTGTGTAGTTTTTGGAGGATTTATGATATTTTTTTAAATTTATATAAATAAATTAAAAAATATTTTTTATATAGGTTTTTATACAAAAAACAGCTTTTTATGTAAATTTCACTTAATAAAAGACCCACATTTCTAACTTTCATTCATGGGGATAACATGGATCATTTGACATGGTTTAGTGTAAAATTTTGTCCATATTTTGAAATTGTAGTTTCAAAAGTAAAATTATCATTTTACCACTAGATGGCTGCAGAGCTCCACTATTTACTATTTGCTATTTGACCAACTGAAAGATATCTTTTCACAAGTTTTTTTCAGTTGGATTCATATCTACATATTGTGAAATCACAATTATAACAATAACAATTATTTTTGTCAAAGTTTTGCATTTTTAGAACTGAAAAAAAATCAAATTTTCAATAATGTTACATTATGATTCGAATCAAACCTGAACAAGATGTTACAAAGAGAAAAGGTTGGAGTCTTTAGAGTTCATCATTTATTTCAATCATCTGTGTTTCATAGAATTTTCAAAGTGTGTGTGTGTGGGTGTGTGTGTGTGTGTGCGGGCGGGGGTGATTGTGTGTGTGTGTGTGCATTGTCGATGTGTCAGTATCACCAATTTATTCTTGTGGTGGCTCTGCATTTCGAATTATTTTATTTGACAAATTATAAAAGAGCAGTTTTTTTTAGTCTCACAAATTTATTCCTCTGTGTTTGTGTGTGTGACTGTATGTGTGTTCACAGCATGATCATTTTGCAATATTGGAAGTGTGACACTTCATTTCTGTCCATGTGTGTTCTGTGTTGTTTCTGATTTTGAGGATGAATTTTGTCCATTTTCTATGCGGGGTCTCTTCAAATAAAATAATCCAAAATGCAAAACCACCACAAAAATAAATTGGTGACACTGACACATCAACAATGCACACGAACACACGCACACACACACACTTAAAATTATATGAAAAACAGATGATTGAAATAAATGATAAACTCTAAAGACTCTAACCTTTTCTCTTTGTAACATCTTGTTCAGGTTTGATTCAAATCATAATGTAACATTATTGAAAATTTGTTTTGTTTTTTTCAGTTCTAAAAATGCAAAACTTTGACAAAAATCATTTTTATTGTTATAATTGTGATTTCACATTATGTAGATATGAATCCAACTGAAAAAAACTTGTGAAAAGATATCTTTCAGTTGGTCAAATAGCAAATAGTAAATAGTGGAGCTCTGCAGCCATCTAGTGGTAAAAATGATAATTTTTTACTTTTGAAACTGTAATTTCCAAAATATGGGCAAAAATTTTACACTAAACCATGTGAAATGATCCATGTTATCCCCATGAATGAAAGTTAGAAATGTGGGTCTTTTATGAAGTGAATTTTACATAAAAAGCTGTTTTTTGTATAAAAACCTATATAAAAAATGTATTTTAATTTATTTATATAAATTTAAAATATATCAATAAGTCTTCCAAAAACTACACAAATGTGGAGTAAAAACATTAATAAACAGAGTAAAATTACATTTGTTTTAAAAAAATATATATTTTGTTAAAAAATTACATTTTGTTGCCTGGGGTCTCATAAGTGTAACTTTTTTTTTTCACACTAACATAAAATCAAGAAATCATTCCAATTTTATTTTTTATTTGTAGATCTAGAAAGTGTTGACGACCGTACAAAGTCTCATGCCATTTGGAAAAAGAGAACATTTTTTTTTAATTTAGCAAACTTCATTTGCGGGTCAAAAAGACCCCGAAGAACGCACAAGGGTTAAGTCTGCAACACATATGTAACAATATTTTGGTTACATAAGTAGCTGTGTAACAGTCTGTTACATATGTGTAAGAGTAGCTGCCTATTACATCTACATAATTACAAACCTTACAAACGGCTATTACTAAGTACTTAATTAGGTAATTACTCTTTATTATGGACACCTTAAAATAAAGTGTTACCAAAATTTCTATTTTAAATTAATGTTGTTCTTTTGAACTTTCTATTTATTAAAAGCTTTAAAATGTATCATGGTTTCCGCAAAATATTAAGCAACAACTGTTTTCAACATTGATAATAATAAAAAAAAAAATTCTTGAGCAGCAAATCAGCATATCAGAATGATTTCTGAAGGATCATGTGACACTGAAGACTGGAGTAATGATGCTGAAAATTCAGCTTTACATCACAGGAATAAATTACATCTTAATATATATAAAAATAGAAAGTTGTAATATTTCACAATATTAATGTTTCTATATTTATCCTTTTGATCAAATAAATGCAGTCTTGGTAAGCACAAGAGACGTATTTAAAAAAATAAAAATCCAGACTTTTGAATGGTAGTGTGTATGGAAATATTTCTATACATATTTTAATTATTTATTTTCACTTTAGTACAATGACCTCATAAATGCCAATTATTTAATTTTCTAAAAATATTCTATATTTTAGGAAGGGGATCATCATATTTCTGGGGACCTTGGCATCACAATGATGATTTCCTAAAGAACTAGAACTTTCAAATGTTCTCCTATGATATCATAGGACTGAAACTCATTTTGGTTCTAAATTCAATCTTCATTTTTAACATTTGCTCTGTTCTTACCTGTTCTCCTTTCTTTCAGTGCTGTGCAAATAACACTGTTTCTCTCGGTCTCAAAAGGTAGTTTGGCACGAGAAGGAGAGTCTGGGGTGATCCCAGACCCCATAAATGCTGCTACGGGACTGTCCCGTGTGAAAGTCTTGTTCATCGGTGAAGGGGGAGACAGTCGAGTGGGCGTTCTCGCAGTGACCCCGGCCATAAAACGAGGCATTCTCTCCTGGCTCCTGTCTATGACTGGACTCTGATGACGTGAGGACAGGTGGCTATCCAGCGTGTGGCATCTCCTTCGAAACAGGGGGCTTGTGAGCTCAGAATCCACTGGAGACGTTTCCAGTCGTCCCACGGTCTCGTTCAACCTTGAGTGATCATCATATCGACCCAAACTCACATTTTCCACTCCGAATAGCTTCCTGTCCTGCGTTGCAATTGTTTTTACTTCCGGTGGCCTTGCATTCGCTGTAATGTTCGATTGGTTGGGGTTTTCAGTGAACGAAAAGAAGATGCTCCCGGCAGAAATGGGACGAGGACATCCGCGATGGGGTCTGGCAATTAAACCAGCATTTAGACCAGGTTCTGGGCTTATCAGGTTACTGGGAGAGGTTTGGTTTGGTGAAGAAATATAAAAGGGTAAACCAAAGGCAGTCCCATCCAAAGAACAGCCGTATTCTTTATCTGACGGGCTTTCAGAGAGGATCCTGCTTGGATCAGCCGTTGTGTTGCTGATGACCTTTGACCCCTGTTTACCTTGCTCTTTTTCAATAAATTCACGTGATTTCTTCAGTAGGTTCTGCAGACAAACTCCTTTCATTTGAATTTCCTCTTGCATTTGTTTTTCTTCTGCAGATTTTCTTCTCATAACCCCAGGCAGCTCAGCTGAAGGGGTCACCGGTTGCTTATTACTCAAAATGTACGGCTCTGTGGCCCCAGTAGTAAAGTTTGCAGTATCAGGTACTGTGAAACCATTCATGTAGTCTGTTTTTGGAGATGGAGACAGGCACTGCTCTGAAGGCTTTGGCACGTCCAATATTTTTGGAGCCTATAATGCAAGTGCAACAAGATATGAGAGTAAATTCACAACAAATTATAACGAATACACTATAGGGAAGTTGTGGCCTAATGGTTAGAGAGTTGGACTCGTAATCCAAAGGTTGCAGGTTCAAGTCTCGGGAGAGAGAGTGCTGAGTGAATGTACAGCGCTCTCTCCACCCTCAATACCACGATTGAGGTGCCCTTGAGCAAGGCACTGCTCCCCCAACTGCTCCCCGGGCGCCGCAGCATAAATGGTTGCCCATTGCTCCGGATGTGTGTTCACTGCTGTGTGTGTGCGCAATTTGGATGGGTCGAATTCCGAGTATAGGTCAACATACTTGGCTGTATGTCACTTCACTTTCACTTTTTTATATATATACACCCCTCACATTTTTACTGAAATCTGTTTTGTACATTTGAAATACAATGATAACCACCAAATGCAGGTGGTGATGAGAAAGTCCATCACAAGCAGCTTTTAAATAATAACATATATAGATGGTGCACAGAGTCATTCACACAAACACTAATCACCATCATGGTGAGACTCGTTAAACTGAAATTTGCAATAAACATTAATTTAACAACATTAGATGTAACATACAACCCTAATAAACATAACTGATAAGAAAAAACTAAGAGGAAACAGTTATTTCAAAGAAAAATGTAAATTTTACATTCTTTTTCACTTCCAAAAACAGTATTTCACTGTAAAATTGTCTGAAATGTCTATTACAGTTTTTCACCGTGTAGATTAGGGGAACTTACCGTTAACCTTTTAACAGGTTTTTTCTGTAGCATTTTCACAGTTTTTTACCATTACAATTACGGTCATTTTTTACAGTGTACACACACACACACACATATATATATATATATATATATATATATACACACACATACATACACACACATAAACACAAACATATGTATATAAACATACACACATATACATACATACACACACACACACACACACATATATATATATATATATATACATATACATACATACACAGATATATATACATACATACATACACACATATAAAAACATACAGTGGGGCAAAAAAGTATTTAGTCACCCACCAATTGTGCAAGTTCTCCCACTTAAAAAGATGAGAGAGGCCTGTAATTTTCATCATAGGTATACCTCAACTATGAGAGACAAAATGAGAAAAAAAAATCCAGAAAATCACATTGTAGGATTTTTAAAGAATTTATTTGCAAATTATGGTGGAGAATAAGTATTTGGTCAATAACAAAATTTAATCTCAATACTTTGTTATATACCCTTTGTTGGCAATGACAGAGGTCAAACGTTTTCTGTAAGTCTTCACACACTGTTGCTGGTATTTTGGCCCATTCCTCCATGCAGATCTCCTCTAGAGCAGTAATGTTTTGGGGCTGTCGCTGGGCAACATGGACTTTCAATTCCCTCTAAAGATTTTCGATGGGGTTGAGATCTGGAGACTGGCTAGGCCACTCCAGGACCTTGAAATGCTTCTTACGAAGCCACTCCTTCATTGCCCGGGCGGTGTGTTTGGGATCATTGTCATGCTGAAAGACCCAGCCACGTTTCATCTTCAATGCCCTTGCTGATGGAAGGAGGTTTTCACTCAAAATCTCACGATACATGGCCCCATTCATTCTTTCGTTTACACGGATCAGTCGTCCTGGTCCCTTTGCAGAAAAACAGCCCCAAAGCATGATATTTCCGCCCCCATGCTTCACAGTAGGTATGGTGTTCTTTGGATGCAACTCAGCATTCTTTCTCCTCCAAACACGACAAGTTGAGTTTTTACCAAAAAGTTCTATTTTGGTTTCATCTGACCATATGACATTCTCCCAATCCTCTTCTGGATCATCCAAATGCTCTCTAGCAAACTTCAGACGGGCCCGGACATGTACTGGCTTAAGCAGGGGGACACGTCTGGCACTGCAGGATTTGAGGCCTTTGTTACTTTGGTCCCAGCTCTCTGCAGGTCATTCACTAGGTCCCTCCGTGTGGTTCTTGTGATCATTTTGACCCCACGGGGTGAGATCTTGCGTGGAGCCCCAGATCGAGGGAGATTATCAGTGGTCTTGTATGTCTTCCATTTTCTAATAATTGCTCCCACAGTTGATTTCTTCACACCAAGCTGCTTACCTAGATTCAGTCTTCCCAGCCTGGTGCAGGTCTACAATTTTGTTTCTGGTGTCCTTTGAAAGCTCTTTGGTCTTGGACATGGTGGAGTTTGGAGTTGGACTGTTTGAGGTTGTGGACAGGTGTCTTTTATACTTATAACAGATGCCATTAATACAGGTAACGAGTGGAGGACAGAGGAGCCTCTTAAAGAAGAAGTTACAGGTCTGTGAGAGCCAGAAATCTTGCTTGTTTGTAGGTGACCAAATACTTATTTTACCGAGGAATTTACCAATTAATTCTTTAAAAATCCTACAATGTGATTTTCTGGATTTTTTTTTTTCTCATTTTGTCTCTCATAGTTGAGGTATACCTATGATGAAAATTACAGGCCTCTCTCATCTTTTTAAGTGGGAGAACTTGCACAATTGGTGGCTGACTAAATACTTTTTTGCCCCACTGTATATGTGTGTGTGTGTGTGTGTATGTATGTACAGGTGCTGGTCATATAATTAGAATATCATCAAAAAGTTGATTTATTTCACTAATTCCATTCAAAAAGTGAAACTTGTATATTATATTCATTCATTACACACAGACTGATATATTTCAAATGTTTATTTCTTTTAATTTTGATGATTAGAGCTTACAGCTCATGAAAGTCAAAAATCAGTATCTCAAAAATTTGAATATTACTTAAGACCAATACAAAGAAAGGATTTTTAGAAATCTTGGCCAACTGAAAAGTATGAAAATGAAAAGTATGAGCATGTACAGCACTCAATACTTAGTTAGGGCTCCTTTTGCCTGAATTACTGCAGCAATGCAGCGTGGCATGGAGTCGATCAGTCTGTGGCACTGCTCAGGTGTTATGAAAGCCCAGGTTGCTCTGATAGTGGCCTTCAGCTCTTCTGCATTGTTGGGTCTGGTGTCTCTCATCTTCCTCTTGACAATACCCCATAGATTCTCTCTGGGGTTCAGGTCTGGTGAGTTTGCTGGCCAATCAAGCACAGTAACACTATGGTCATTGAACCAGCTTTTGGTACCTTTGGCAGTGTGGCAAGGTGCCAAGTCCTGCTGGAAAATGAAATCAGCATCTCCATAAAGCTTGTCAACAAAAGGAAGCATGAAGTGCTCTAAAATTTCCTGGTAGATGGCTGCGTTGACTGTGGACTTCAGAAAACACAGTGGACCAACACCAGCAGATGACATGGCAGCCCAAATCATCACTGACTGTGGAAACTTCACACTGGACTTCAAGCAACATGGATTCTGTGCCTCTCCACTCTTCCTCCAGACTCTGGGACCTTGATTTCCTCATGAAATGCAAAATTTACTTTCATCTGAAAAGAGGACTTTTGACCACTGAGCAACAGTCCAGTTCTTTTTCTCCACAGCCCAGTTAAGATGCTTCTGACGTTGTCTCTGGTTCAGAAGTGGCTTGGTAGCCCTTTTCCTGAAGACGTCTGAGCGTGGTGACTCTTGATGCACTGACTCCAGCTTCAGTTCTCTCCTTGTGAAGCTCTCACAAATGTTTGAATCGGCTTTGCTTGACTGTATTCTCAAGCTTGCGGTCATCCCTGTTGCTTGTGCACCTTTTCCTACCCAAATTCTTCCTTCCAGTCAACTTTGCATTTAATATGCTTTGATACAGCACTCTGTAAACAGCCACACCTTTCAGTAATGACCTTCTATGACTTACCTTCTTTGTGGAGGGTGTCAATGTTCGTCTTCTGGATCATTGCCAAGTCAGCAGTCTTCCTCATTATTGTGGTTTCAAAGAACAAGAGATACCCAGAATTTATACTGTAGGGATGGTCATTTATTCAAACTCAAATGTAAATATTCTAATATTTTGAGATACTGATTTTTGACTTTCATGAGCTGTAAGCTCTAATCATCAAAATTAAAAGAAATATATTATATCATATATCATATATATTATATAATATATCAGTCTGTGTGTAATGAATGAATATAATATACAAGTTTCACTTTTTGAATGGAATTAGTGAAATAAATCAACTTTTTGATGATATTCTAATTATATGACCAGCACCTGTACATACACACACACATATATATATATATACACATACATACGCACATATACATACATACATACACACACAGACATATACATACACACACACACAGACACACACACACACACACATATATATATATATATATATATATATATATATATATATACCGTATATAAAAGTTTGAAATAATTGTTTATGTTAAAAAAACGCACTTGTGCTCCCTGATTTGACCAACTACAGTAAAAACATTACTGTGCACACTCAAAATAATGTTCAAAAGCTTTCACGGGGGCGGTACCCTTTCAAAAGGTACACATTTGTTCCTCATTTACCCCTAAAGGTGCATATTGGTACCTTAAAGGTCTATATTAGTAGATTTTAAAAGAGTACTGCCCTAGTGACAGCTTTTGTACCTTGTTTTCTAAAAGTAAACAAACTATGAATATATTTATCAGTTTAAATTATTTCTGAATTATCATGTGACATTGAAGAGTGGAGTAATGATGCTGAAAATCCAGCTTTGCATCACAGTTAGATTTAAATAATAGTAATATTTCACAGTAGTGTTGTTTTTACCATATTTTTTTTACCAAATAAATGCAGCCTTGGTGAGCATAAGAATCTTCATTCATAAAATAAAATAAAATTTAATGTATGGGTTAAAAACAAAGAAATCATAAAAATATACACAAGATATAAAAATAAAACATAGTTTTTTTTTTTTTTTTAAAGCTGAAATATATCAGTTTTAATAAAAATAAATTAGTCCCTGGTACATAAAAGTGCCTATAATTGATGAAACACTAATTTGCTTACCTTATTGGTCCAAAGAATGGTCTGAATCTGATTGAGGAGGTTTTTGTTGTAATGAATCTGTCTCTCAGCCTCCATTTGTGAAGCTCTTTTCTTGTATTCAACCATCTCCCTTCTTTGTTTCTCACTTAGCTGGAAACACAGAAGGCAAAATCAATCAATCAATCAATCAACAGTCAACTTAAAATAAGAGACAATTAGCTCTGCTAATTCTGAATCTGCAAATTGAACTTAAATATTAAGATTATTATTAATAATGTTTTATTACTATATTTTTCTTGTGCTAAGACTTTCTTTTGAGCTTAAAGTTTATAATCACAAAGAAAATGATTTGTCAAAAATTATGACAAAGACCTTACATGAACCATTTGTATTGCAGTCACACCGTGTAACATTAAACCTAACATTATGACACATACGAAGAAGAAAAAATGCACTCTCAGAAAAAGGGTACAAAGTTGTTACTGGGCAATACCAGTAATAAAATCTAAAGGTACATCTCTGTACCTTACTTACCCATAAATGGTACATGATATTAGTACCCTAAAAGTACATATTAGTAATTCATAAAGTTCATATTAGTACCTTTTGAGAGGGTACCTTTTTTTCTGAGAGTTCACAGCATACAGACTGCACATCTGACTCCCTTGTCATGTAAAACATCACATATCATGTCTTGTACTCACAACAGGAGACAAAACCGGCCTGCCATGGATGCAGATGAGCGACTGCGCCACCCCTCGAGCAGGTGCGGTACTGCATCTCTTCTCATGCATCATTTCCGACTGCAGTTCAGACAGAATGCGTGCGCAGAAATCCTCAAAGCTGTCCATGTTTTCTCCACACAGCTGGAGCAGCCTAAATATTGTTCGAGCAAGTGTCATCTATCTGATATAAACTAGACTAAAACAGAAGCATGCGGTCGCATTCTTTTATTCAGCAGATTGGGCTTTCACAGCAGCAGTCACGTTTGCTAACAATGCAGGCTTTTACATTTAGATTTTAAACAAACTAGCCAAGTCTATCAAAGCTCTAAATGGCTCCGCATTCCACTGCTGTTTTATCTGTAAAGATGTGTTTGCGAACAGATAACCGCGTGCAGATGTCACAATCTCAGCATCAGCACATACCTTTATATCACAATGCAGGCTAGAGCTTCGGTTTGAATAGCCTATATAAGAAAAATCAATTTAAGGCTTTCCTTACCCACAGATGCGACTGTAGCAGTGTGTGTGATGTCGCTGTGCTGATGTGTATAGTATTGGATGTACAGATGCGAATCGCGTAATCGTTTCCTGTTTTCTTCGGTAATTAGCCTACGTTGTGAATGATAACGAAGCTAGTAAACTAGATTAGGCTACACTAGCCTATATCACATGATGTAGGAAATAGTATGTCCGCAGAAGATGATTTCATATCCTAAAACGCGCATCTGTCATTCATTCACCCGGGTCTCTGTGTGTCTTCATCAGCAGCGCCGCCCCGTTACTCGCCGTCAGCTCGTTTGGACGTAAAACCAACAGAAGATTCCTTCACACCAAATACATTTAGGTAGGCCTACAGATTAATTTTCACACTATCTTTACTATAGAAGGCCTATTCATTTGCTATAAATTCACAAAATGATTCCGTTAATATGTAAGCCTATAGGCCTTTTTTTTGTTGTTGTTGTTGTTGTTTTTGTTTTGTTGCTTTGTTGTTGTTTTTTTACATTAAATATTTAGAATTAGAATAGTTAGCCTATATTTATTCAGGGTCAAATTACTCAAAATTAAATCATTAAATAAATGTTGAACTATAAAAATAAATCGTTAATGCATTCATTCATTCATTCATTCATTCCACATTTCATTTTCAGGATTATGGGACGTGCCGACAACCATAACTCTGAAAATGAAATGTGGAGGAAATGAATGAATGAATGAATATTTATTTATTTATGCATTTATTCATGTATTTAACGATTTATTCATATATTTCAACATTTATTTAATGATTTAATTTTGAGTAATTTGGCCCTCCATACCATATTAGACCTATAGTGAATTAATCAATGAATGATCAAATAAATATATAAAATAAGATGTTCTTTGTACTCAATATGTCATTGTTTGTGGCAAAATGGTTATAAAATAAATAAATAATGTAATTCTGCAGTAAATAAAAATGAAAATAAGTTATAGTAATTCAGTAAGTTTTTTTTTTTTAACCTTGCTTGGAAAAAAATGCAGACCTATTGTGATCTGTATTTCGCTTATGATATGGATTTACTGTAAAAGTAATGCTTTTAACTATTTTAACAGCAAATGAAAGACTTTTTGCTGCTTTCTTAAAAATTCCGTTACTGGTCATTACTGAGTAAAAAATATGTAACTGTTTTAATGGGCTAAAAAAAGGAAGGATGTAATAGGCTATTCAGGATTTACAATTAAATCGATTTAAATCTAACAATTGCCAAGGCAGTCCTTTAAAAAACGTTGATGAATTGTCAATAATCCATGCAAAACACTAGAGGTGTTTAAAAAAATCCTGTAGTATTCTGGTAATTAGTTTTCCAGTAGGGTATGTTCTGCGCAGCTGTAGTTGCTGTGGGCGGGGCTTCCACTCACGCCTCGCTGCGCGCGCGCCGCTCACTGCTCAAACTCGCCGCTCGCTCTCAGAGAGAGAGTGTGTGTGTGGATGGATATGGTGCAGATATCGCTAACTTCACTCTTCACGTATTCACAGACACACAGTTAAGTGTAACTGGACGCGGTTCTTACAGGAATCGCTCGTGCCGTCGATATCCACGCTCTCTATGAGTCAGGCGTTTGTGTTTGAAGGACTGAAGGGTACTTACACCAGTGGACTTTGACAACCGCCGCCGCCGCCTGGGTGAGTTTGCAGAAGTACCTCAGGAAGACAGAAACTGTAAACGATCAGCGATTATACTGACTTATTTTGTTATTCAGTTTGATTATCTCACACTTTTAAATAATAGTGAACAGGCTGACAACGTTTCAAGTATATGAAGTATTTATTTGTACCTCATTTGAAAGGCAACTTGATATGTAACTTAGTGTATAGCAGGATTAGTTATATCGCAGTTTGCTTAAAAATCTGCTTTGTTCTCTAGCAGTAGTGAGTTTGAATTGTAAGCTATAATTTGACGTTAGGCGGTAACTCCACCCTGTACACAGTACATTCATCCTTCAAACATGTTTCATTATGAGGCGTTTCAGCGCCACTGCAGCAGTGCTCTGAGAGACCGGTAGATGGCGCTGTTGCGCCGTGGATTTGGCGGGTGGCGTTGCTAAAAACAGTCATGCAATATCACCAAGAGACCCATAAATCTGATCATGCAATTGATTGTGTTGCTGTAGTTTACTTTGACCTTTGAATTGTGTGAAAGTTTGCATTAAATTTTCACTTGCAGACTGTGAGTCAACTGCAAGATATAAAATTGAAGCATTGCTTGGGAGTCCACTTTTCTTTTCTTTTTTTAGGAAATACATGGGTTACAGTTGTGTATCTGCTGTTTATTCAAAATGATCGCAGAGCATTTGAGTTTCTTGGCACAATTTGACCACATTTGTTGAGTAAGCGTTTTTATTTTTATTTTTTGCATCTGCTTGTGCCTTGCAATGTTTCACGTCTTGGGGGATCAATATAAAGTATAACAGTCTGTCTCTGTTTATTTTTGCAATTTTCTGTAGGCCTACAATGGATTAGGTTTGTGATTTGCAAAGAGAAGTGGATTGTTTTTGGAGTGTAGTGTGATTGACCGATTGTTTAATGGCTGTTAGGGACATTGTGTGTCAAAACTAGAGAAAAATCAGCTCTGTGCCTGTCTTGAGTCAGCTTTTGGAACTGCTTTGCTTGATATTGCAAGACTTTTTTTTTTCTGTATTGGAGGTGAAGTCAATTAATAGCTGCTTTTAAACTTTGGCACAATGGATTGGTAAATAAATTTTTTTTAAAAAGGATGAATTAATCCAATTAATGAATCTACAGTAAGTCAGTGGCAAATAAAAATGTCAGATGGAATAAAATATATTAATATATATATTATAATTTGTATAATATATATTATTATAAAGCTTAAAACTTTTTCTTTTTGCTTTTATGATTGTTTTAGACCTTTTTAACAAAATCATTAAATAAGTGTATTAACGTTATTTTTGTATGAATTGCATTTGTATTGTTTTTTATAAATTTGTCCGACAAAATAGCGCAGGTTTGCGAGAGGTTTATATTTGGTATTTAATCGTAAATATTGACCAACAAGCTCTCTTTCCATTTAATTACTGTGTATTTTGAGTCCAAATGCCTTTATTTGCATCGCTGCACGCTGAAAGTGAGTCTGTTGACAGCTGTACTGACGGACGCGTTTGAATCCTTTTATATCCAAGACTGCGTGACGTAGAGCGGGGAGGCGTGACTCGCGTCTTTTCCACCAATAGATTCAAAGTATGCCGCGTGATTGACAGTTGAGCCTGGAAAATAGGAGGAACGACTTTATCCGTCTGGCTTTACTCTGTTGTGGAAGCCATTTTGGGATTTTCCTAGTAGTAATTGTGAGTCAAGCTCGTAACTTTTGTCTATTCCCACGAAGCTCGCGGAACTCGGACCTGGTGTTTGGATACACGGTTGTTTCTGTTTTTATTTTTATGTGTCCATCGAGATGCGGCGCACATTTTGCGCATCCTTGAACTGGATTGTCATTTCTGAACTGGACTACCTTCAAAACAACAAGAGATTGTAGAAACTGATGGTCAAACTGGCAAGTGCAGGAATGTTTTGTTGTTATGTATGCCTTCATTCAAGCCATATGCACAGAGACCGTTATATTTTAGATGTATTGTATACAGTCTTTGGCGGACAGTCAGTGAAGCTCCTTTCTTTCCAAACTCTTGACAGAAAACATGGCCCTGGATTAACTGGCATACACGCAGTCAGGGTTTTATTCCTGTAAGATATATGATATATTATACAAATCTCGAGACGTGAACACTATTGAAGTGCGCCGAAACCCCTTTACGCATTTAGATAAAAGAACTGCGCTGATAACAGTGTTGCGATCCAAGGCTGTGTGTCAAAACCTAGTGAGCTGCCTACATAGTCTGCATTGTAGACTCGTTCTAAACAACGAAATCGAGTCACTTTTGGGGCATCGAATCGACAGCTCCATGATATGCAAATACGAGTCGATTTGAACGTCCAAAACGCGTCTGCTATTCCCAAAAGTGCTGTCTAATTAGGCTGCTCACTACTTTTTGAGACGCAGCCAATGTTGCAATCCCAAATGTAGCAGATGCGCAGATACGAGATGTCAAATCTGGAGAGTTGTGTGTCTATCTTGTTTATAAATGCAAATGCACCTTTGAGATACATTTGCAAAAGGCCATGAAGGTGTGAATAGATCAAGATGAAAGCATAAATCCTGACTTTTTTTGTCTGCCCAATACATAAAGAAAGGAGCTCATGCTTTTCACCATTGACTTGTTTTATTGCATTATTAGTGGCAGGTCATGTTTGAAACATAGCTGTGCTTGTTTGGGCTTGTGAAATGTGCGTTTTAGATCGGATAAAGAGGTGGAAAAGATTTTCTCTGGATGTTCAGCCTGTCTCTTGGATACTGGAGAGTGGTTTTCTGGATCTCCTCTGGTTTTGAGAATGTCAAGACATGCAGTTAGAGGAAAGGTAAACAAAATGAACATGAAATTTGACTTTGGGTAATTCAGAGTATTCTTCTTATTATCTCAATATTGTGATAATTGACTCCGTAGTGTTTTGTTCATTGAAATGTAAATTTTTTTCAGCACTTTGAAAAGATCCAGGACCGTTTTGACTCTTCATCTCAACTTCATAATGAGTTTAGTACTTATAGACAATGAGTAAAATTTAAAGTTGAAAGTTAAACTCTTAGTTTTTGTTTAGGTTAGTTTACGGTCTGCTAGTCTACAGATGACTATACAAAGCATTGAGTTAGGTTAATGATGGATGGCATAACTTAATATTAGCCTTAAATTATCAAATAAAATCATAATGTTTCATGGAAATTTAAGTAGCCATTTGCAATAAGAGTTTAGTTTGTTAATGCATAGGGTATCATGAACTAACAACAGCAATTTTTACAGCATTTGTTAAATAATCTTTATTAAGGTTACTGTTTATTTATAAATATACTTTTGATAATTCACATAATGCTTAATAATTAATAATGTTTAATTATAATATTCTTTGTTTATAACTTGGGAATTCAATTATAAAAATAACTTGATGTGTTATTTATTAAATGGAAAAATATATAAATTGTATAAATATAATAATTAAAGGGTTAGTTCACCCAAAAATGAAAATGATCCTGTTATTTACTCACCCTCAAGGCATCCTAGGTGTATATGAGTTTTTTTATTAAAAATGGTCCTGGCTCTTCTAAGCTCTATCATTGCAGTCGGCGGTGCAGTCAGTCAGCAAAACGCATGGATTCGCTACAGGAGGCCTTTATTCACCCCCCGGAGCCGTGTGAGGCACGTTTTATTATGGATTCACGCACTTTATTTTACGTGTTTTGGACTGTGTAACAGAAATACCCGCTGACTGCAATGATAGAGCTTAGAAGAGCCAGGACAATATTTAATATAACTCCGATTGGATTCATCTGAAAGAAGAAAGTCATATACACCTAGGATGCCTTGAGGGTGAGTAAAACACGGGCTAATTTTCATTTTTGGGTGAACTAACCCTTTAATAATAATATTAGCCTACGTTAATAATCGCTGTACAAACATTGTGCATATTTACACTGGTAAAAATGATTTTTCAAATTTGTAAACGGACAATTAGAGTACATTTTACGAGAAAGTTCTTTCTTTTTTTTCTGCAATATTTTGTTTAATTCAATGTGTTTCTTGCTGTGTCTTTATAATTGTGAAATGCACTAGCAATTTTTTTTTTCTGTGTAGTTCATGATACCTAATTAATGAATTGTAATTTTTGTAAACTCTTACCAAAATTTCTATAGTGGATATAAGTGTAGCTAATAACGCACAGCTATAAAATAATATTTTATTGCCAGGGGATTGCGCTTTGTGAATGCAGTTTTTATAAATATGTCAGAAGTCTTCATTCGGTAATCATATCTGTGTAAATACATGTTAAAGTTTCTGTGCTCTCGCTGTCCTATTAGAGCAAGTCACACTGGACAGTTGTTGATTTGTAAAGGTGTAGGTGTGGTCTTAAATATGACTTCCTGTTTGATCAACAGAATCAGATGAAGTGTTTCCACATTAAAAAGCAAAGTTTACTATCAAAGAGTTGCTGTCTATAGTTACCACTAGCTTTGTGTTCAGTCACCTGTATGCGACTAAACAATTAAACTAAAGTTGTTCCTTTGTTGCTGATCAGGATTCCTCCCAGAGGCAGGCTGAACCGCAGACCGTGTGTGTGTTCATTTTGTGCATGCTTTCATGGGTGTGACTGTGATGTTTATGCATTGAAGTCACACCCATCATCACACATTAGCTGTTGCTGTAGTTTGAGAAGTCCGCTCTTCACATCTGGTTTGATCTTCACAGCGTGCTCAGCGAATTACCATGGATTTTTCCCGTCTGCACACATATACTCCTCCTCAGTGTACTCCGGATAACACGGGATATACCTATTCACTCAGGTGAGATCACTGTGAGAATGAAGAAGCGATTGCTGGGTGGAACTACAGCGCACTTGCCAAATGTATTTACTTTTTCTATTTATAGCGCATCTCACTTCTAGTAGACCTTACAGAGATTTGTGTAACTGGTTGCGAACTTCCGACGTTCAGCAAATAATCAGGAATTTCTGTTTAAGGATTAAACAGATTAAGCAACCTGTTTGTTGCTCAAGGTTTGTGAGTCTGCGGTTGTAGAGTTCTACCTGTAAGATGTTAAAATATGTGTTTTTGATCAATTTTGAATCCTTATTCAGCAGTTGTGTTCAGGTGTGTAGTAGAGTATTATTTGTGTGCCAGGTGAAGAAGGGTTGAATGACAGTATGCAGGTGTGGTGCTTGCTTCTGCCGTCACAGTTGTTGACCTCAGGCGAGTTATGAAGTTACACAGAATTAATGGCTAGGTAATAATACACTTGGTTGTGAATGTGTTTTAGATAGTTTTCAGAAAATAGTGTGCTAAGCATGAACAGTGTAGATGTGTTGACGTTCGTATGCAGATAGGGATTTGTACCCCACTCTGATGGAGCTATACTTGACCCATCTTCTGGGCTGTCTTAGCAGCATATAAAACAAAAACAGCTCCGGTTTGAAGTATTCCAGCTGATGTAGCCTATTGTCATGTAGCAGATTAATATTTTCCAATAAGTTTAAATTGATTTACCTTTTTATGGGCATTTTTTACCTTTTTATAAAGCCATTTTTTTTTCTAAAAGTGTGCATTACCTTATGAGTCAATTATTTACATTTAATCAGTCAATAAGACATTTGGGCTGTTACCAAGCAAATGAAGTCAGTATTGACAAAATTCATCTTTGCAATGCAGAGGAAACACAGAAGTTGCATCTGAATGGCATTTAGATGTTTTTACACACTGTTTAATACAGATCAGAGGGACATGTAATGCTTTAACCTGCAGTTACAAATGCATAAATAATGTTTTGATATTTTAAACACAACGTTGACAACTGATGTTTGAAATTAATAAAAAAATTAAAAGATACTTTAAATGTGAAATTAAAATCGCCAGTAGGTGGCAGCAAGTCACTGTTAATAAATGAGTCATTGCGATTGAACCGAATCATTTTAACGGTTGATTCACTCAGGAACGAAACACCATCATGTTGTTCAGAGATGCAAAACGGTGCTGTGGCTGTGTTTGTAATTATTTTTGTCAGCTAAATTGAGCAAAAACAGGAAATATGGTGTCTAAAACATAAGTCTTTTAACTAACTTCTTGCTTATTGAACTGTTTTAAAAATCATTTGTAATCATGCTGATTTTTGGAGAGGAAAAAACGGCACTCTTCTGTGATATTGATTAACTATATAAAATTATGTAAATATTAGAGGTCGACCGATAGTGGATTTTACCAATACCGATAGCTAGATTGGATCACACTGGCCGATACCGATTAATCAACCGATAGTTTTCAAAATGGATACTGAAAGAGCTAGTGCTTTACTATTTAAAAAAAAAAAAAAAAAACAGCAACAGTACTGAACCATACTTTGTAAATGAATAAAAATATTAATATTATTTACTATATTGATCATTAAAGTTATTTCATAATTTGTTAATGTTAAAAGAAGAAACTTTAAAATGTAAAAATGTAGCCTATTAGTAGCTAATAGTGAATGTTGAAATGAAAACACTCTTAACAAGGAACAATACTTCTACAGTTTTCATTTATGCTACGAATGGACTTTTATTGTTAAGTGTTACCATTTAATTTTAACAGTCATGCTTAAAGATGGCCATCTTTAAATATCTACACAAGGCCATAGCATTAAAATTACATACATATGGATATTGTATGTGTACTCACACACTTTATTTGCTTCTATTTTTTAACACTTGATAATTATCTAATCAAAAAAAAAAAAAAAAAGTTAGTCGCACAGCACTGCGTCTAGGAGAACTCGGAGGTATCACACACGCACACACACACCAGACGCTTTGCGTTCAGATCAAGTGGCGGTCTAAAACAATTTATTTAAATCACCAAACGGACATAAGTTTGCTTCAAATATGAACAATGTGGCATAAATGAGTTTGAAGTTCGGTGTTTAAAAAAACAGAGCAAGTGGAAAGAGAACGCGCAATCTATTACAGCTCTCTACATGAAGCATACCAACTTTATTAGAGCCACAGAAAGACAAACGTTTTGCTGAAACATGCACAATACATCATTTATAGCCTAGGGTGAAGTCATTATATACATTCACAACTATTTGGGACAAATATAATGTAATTTAATAGAAAACTATGTGAATGGCGTTCTGTTCCGCGGCAGGCTTTTCTGTCGGCTGTATTTAAATGCGCGTCTGGAGTTTCCCACTCTGTGCAGCGCGCAGTGTCACGTGTCAAAATAAACAACACGTGCTGTCAGTGATTTCCACCTCTAGAGGCCGCTCTCGTACTGTATAATGCCAGAGGACCCTTCTCAGCCATTCCGGCAACGGTTGCAAACCGGAAAACTATAGTTGTGGCAATCAACTATCGGTGCCGATTAATCGGCAAAACCAATGAATCGGTCGACCTCTAGTAAATATATATATTTTCTGCCCCCATGTCTTGAATTTTGTGATCATTCTAAATGCATTTTAATAGACTGAATCATGCAGTGAAAGAATGCACGCACACTAATCTGATCTAATTGGACAATATGCTGTAATAGGATTAATCCAACGAATCGTTCGGTTAGTAATGCGTACCGAACCGAAAGCCTCGTACCGAATGGTTTAATACAAATACATGTATCGTTACACCTCTAGCTTTTACACATTATGAAATGACAAATTACAAAACCAAAGAGTTGTTAGTGATAAAACACTAATTTGTGTAATTGCCATTTTATAAAAGCAGTATAGCAAGCCAGAGGCATGAAAGTTCATGCTATACTATCAATATAGTTATGAGCTATTAATCTTGTTTAAATAAGTTGCGTTCTCTTAAAGGGTTAGTCCACCCCAAAATGAAAATTGTCATTAATCACTTACCCCCATGTCGTTCCAAACCCATAAAAGCTTCATTCATCTTCGGAATACAATTTAAGATATTTAGGATGAAAACCGGGAGGCTTGTGACTGTCCCATTAACTGCCAAGTAAATAACACTTGTCATATTTCACGTTTTCTGTTCTCTTTATTTATTAATTTCGGGCGAGTTGATAAGAGTTTCATCTGTTTGATCCACCGCATTGTTCTGTCACATTTAACTGTTGCGTAGCAATTTGGGAAGCACTGCCACCTACAGATGCACTTCGCATCAGCAGCGTATATGAAATACCGAATTGAGCAAAATTATGATATCGTACCGTTTGAAATATAATATATACCGGTATTTTTCCAGTACCGGTATACCGCGCATACCTACTACACAGAGCTGTAGGTCACTGAGAAGCTTGACTTGACTTGACTTTGCGAATTCAAAATAAAAGTTTCTGAGTTTGCATGTGGCCAAATATTAAAATTTAATGATTTAAACATCGTTTAATCACGCTGTAAAGTGAAACATCACCAGACCGTTGGCGCCCTCTGTAGGTATTTGTTATAATACATTATGTACTTAAGTTGGTTATGTTCATATTATGTATAGGCATATTACATTATGTATTTTAACAGTATTGTTCAATAAAACCATGTAATTACTTGCTTTTGATATTTTATTTGAGCCAATTATTATTGCCTCATTATTAGTTTATATATAAATAGTCATACTAAAGCCTGGTTTTCACTTAGGTTAATTTGTGTTACCAAAAAATATCAGATTGCTCAATTGTCAAAATAGTCATTAGTTACAACCCTAGATTATTTAAAATATTTCAAAATACAACTGCATTGTTTTACTTTTTGTAATTAAAAGACAAATATTTTGTCATTGAAAATTTCTTTAAAATAGTAGGGTACAACGGGGTTAAAGGTGCCCCGGGGTAAAAGGCGCCATTGATATTATTTTCATCTAAACCACTAGATAGCACAAAAACGTGGCTTAGCACTTTCCAAAACATTCGCTTTTCAAGTTGCATGTGTATATTTGTCTGATCTGTGACGCGATCGCGCGCAGCAATGCAAAGTTGATTCTGTGCTTACTTGATCTAATATTTTTAAAATGTAGATTTAAGTAACAAATGAGAATCGCTAAAATGAATGCATATATTTTGAGACAAAGGTCTTCTTTATGATTTTTAGTTTTGTTTAAGATGATTAAAGCAACAGTTTTTAAATAACGAAAGAATATGTAAAAGTATGGTGTTTGGGTTAAAAAGCGCCCCTGCTGTTGGTGCTAAAGGTGCACAGCATTTAACATGATAATTAATAGATGGCTGACTTTTTCATTTGTTGACATGACATGGATAGATTCAGATGGTAAATATCATATATTATGATGGGTGTCCATATTAGAGATAATCACCATGTTTATAATATAATAAAATATCATTTGTTGTTACTACTGTAAATATGTATTCAATTATTATTGGATCTCCTGCTATACTTTCAGAATCTTTACTTATTAAAATGATTTCGTTTCTGTATTTTAAAATATATATTTTTAGCTTGACATATTTTAATGACAGTATATTTATTGAACAAAAATGTATAATTTTATTTTTCAAAATAAGCAGAAAATAGTACAAACTTTGCTACAGTGATTGTTTTGAACAAGTATTAACTTAGACAAATCCTAAACGTAGCACGATGTCTGAATTCTTTCATTTAAATTGATTTGAACATCTATGTTTTACTCAGGAATGCCCCACACTGTGTGCTCTTGCTGTTATGTTTACTAAGACAGTTTGAGTCTCATTGGCTGTCGTATGGTTCAGCAGTGCCGGTGGCAGCGCGCTGGAGTGTCCGTGTAGGTTGCATGACTGTGGTCTTCAGGCAGAAACCATCGTAAAAAGAAGTGGGATTGAGTGACAAACCGTTGAGCCATCTGTCGCTGGCACTCAGAGGGACGTGACAAATGAGAGTTACTCAACGCGTGTCAGACAGGGGAGACGTGTACAAAGAGTCATTGTGTAATTGTGTAACAGAAAGGAGCGCAGCGACAATAGAGCAACACATGCATGTTGGGATTCCTTCTGGATCACTTTTGAAATGAATTACTTAAGATTGGTGCAGTGCTGCAGTCACAAGGGGAATCTAAAGGCCTCAGTGACAGCAGGCCAGAAAAATAATTATAAATGATATATTAGCATGATACAAAATTGTGATTGTGGCAAACCTTCTAATATCAGGCCATATATTTTTCACAACCCATACATTTTTGTGTGTCTGTATCTGTGTATATTTTGTCCCCGCGACAATGCAATTATTTGCAAAAAATATTTTCCTGACATATTTGTGACAGACAGTGGCGCTTATTGAGTTATGGCAAAACATTGGGACCCATTGTTAATTTCCCCCCCCCCTCATATTTAACATTTTTGTTGGTTAAATAAGAAAATCTCCCATGTGTCGTCTCTCTTACTTCAGAAGGGGGCTGAATGATATTCAGTTTAACTTGAACCATTTATTATGTTGCAGCTAGTACAATTACTGATGAAATGTCAAGTAAATATGCCCATTTTCACTCTCACATGGCAGACAGTTAGTGCAGTTAATGTTTGACGGCTTGTTGCATAAAGTTGTTTGCAGTGTATCAAGAGCAAATTACGTGTGACGTGTTGCATTGTCAGAGGAATCTGTGTGAAACTGGGACAGAAGCACCAAGAAATATGAATCTTCTTAATATAGCTGCTTCTGGTTTGGACATCTGGTAACTCTAGAGATTTAGTTTATAATGTTAGGCAAGATCGTAGAAGACATGCATGTTGGGAAATATCCTGCATGAAGGGAATCCTTGTACCAGAATGGTTTGAGTCTGTTTCACTGCAGCTGCTGGAGTATTTGACAGCTGTACGATACTTTGTGTGTGTGTGTGCGCGCGTGTGTGTGTGTGTGCGCGCGCTTGTGCGCATGCGCTGAATGCACTAAAGTTACTTAGTGGTTTTGTTCTGCTTTAGCCAAGCTGTAATAAAGGAAGTGATAGCACAGAATTTGAATAACCACAGCACCTTTTCCCTCTGTTTTCTCAGTTTCTGGGAGATGAAAGAGCCAAGCATGAATTGTTTTTTGCCATAAAAATATTGAGCCTTTCTTATTGTAATTGTTTTGTAAAATTTGTAAAAGTTTTTGTTTTCTAATTTAAATAAATTTGAGAAAACTAGTCAAAAATTAATAGATTTAAAATATCTAAGTACTTTTATTTAAAGATGCAGTCCGTAGGTTTTGCCTCTGTCGCCATCTCTGTTTGAAAACCTGGAATTGCAGTTACTTGCGGAATTATCTTGCTTGCGTGGTCTGTACTCTGGCACGGCTCCAGTGTGGATGAGGGTTTTGAGGTGAATGTGTGGCTGTCAGTCACCCCACCGGTGTGGATACTGTACTTTGCAATCACAGATTCTAGCCTACGTCTTGGAATATATGACCCAAATAAGAATTTTCACCATATGTTGCCATCTAAACAAGTAAGTAGCAAGTCTGCCACATTTGTTCTGACCAACTGCGGAAAAAACATTACAATAAATCGCGCTAATGGTGATTAAATCTAACAATCGGTTAGCTCATATCACATCAAACCGTGCAAATTGTTATACTTTATTCTCAAATTATTAATGTTAACAACATCAGCATTGCGTGACTGAGTATAGTATGTATTAACATATAGATTTCAATTTCTGTACAGTCTAATATCTAATTGTCATATCATTCGAATTTCATATAAAAAAATTATTCTAACCCAAAAAGCAAATTATGCTCCCTTCGAACTGGTTTTCTTTAAAATACAAATCTTGTGTAATCCCAGGCTAATCTGTAATCAGAAGCACATTTAAAACTGGAATATAATTTAATTTTATTCACATGTGTTTCATAAACACAATCCTTTGTGGATTACAATCCTCCATCAAAATGATGTTTAATTATTCTAGCTGCTGTGCGAAAAGGCTATAAACGATCTGCCACCTGCAGGATCCTCACATCCGATAGCCAAGTAGCCGGGACAACCAACGTGACGTAATGACACACTGCCATGCTCGAATTTCCTGCAAAAACCTACACGTACCTCTCAAATTAGAAAACATTAAGCTAACCGTTGTGAATCGGGCTAAAGTAAGCCGATAGTTTTGAACACTGGCTGGTTATGTACTTTCTCAAATATTGATTTCGGATCATTTTTAACCAAAAAAAGTTACGGAGTGCAGCTTTATTTAACTATGACTTTAAAATTAAAACTAATCACAGCTCTAGACTGCGACCATTTTTTGAGTGTGCGCGAGTAAAAATTTGACGTGGTCGCACATGTGCGAGTGCATGGTCTGCGCAGCTCCAAAGCGTCTGCTTCATACAGCGTGCGCTACAGAGCCGCAGCACATTGTAGCAGGAGTCGGATTTCACTGATCACGTGAAGAGAGGCGCTTTCAGCGTGAGCGCTTCAGGTGTAGAGCCTGGTTTATACTCAGAGGATTTGGTTTTCAATCTGGAGGCTTTCCTTAATTTTTAAAATATTATTATTTATTTGATTCCTCAGTGTTTGCTAAACATTCTGTAATTTATTAGTCGGTATATAATACAGCATGTGATGTATCCTATGCCATGCCTCGTCTTATTCGTTTTTGTTAATAAATGTTATGCAAGCTAGTTTGTTAGCATACTGTTTTATTGTTGTTGTGCTTTTTAATTAAGAATAACAATGAATCCATCTTTTGTTTAAGTCTTAAAAAGTGAAAGGTGTATAGATGTAAGCAAAACAGACAATTATCTTTTCTTGTAAAACGTGACACCAAGATCGCGAATTTGAAAATGAAATTGAAATAATACTGATGAAAAAGAACGGGTTGAATGTTGAACACTTTTGTTACCATATAACTATAAACTATGATAAAAGTTCATCAGCATGCATTGATTAATCAAATGCTGTAGCAAAAAAATAAATAAAAATTGCAACCAAATTATGTGCTCGTGCGACCAACTGAGAAAGTTAGTCGCAAAAGTGCGACCAGTGGAAAGAATGAGTCTAGAGCCCTGCTAATAAAGATTATAGTAATAACTGTTTGAAACTATTAAAAATCGTGTCTTGTTTCACCATCTAGATATTACAGTTCATTACGTGAAGTTCGCTACAATGCACACCTTGGAATTTTAAATCACTTACAAACACTACATTTTAGCTAACATGATTTCCATGCTAGTCTTGCCTGCAAATGTTCAAGTTGGTTGAGTAGCCTTTGTTAAAGCAAGAGTCTTCATGCATAGCTTACACTGTACGACTATGTTATTTCCTTTATCCTCTGCGAAAACAAAATAACTCTGAAATTTCCAGACATGAAAATGTTTTTCCCAGCAGGAAGCATCGTAATTAATTAACTGTAGCAGCGTCTCATCCCACATTTGAGTAAATTAATTGTAGACGGGTGTTATTTGCGCACACACCAGCAGTTGGCTCACGTGAGTCAACATGAGTGTCAACGGAACCAGGAACTACTGTCTGATGAAGCAGTGCTAAATATAGCGTTATGTCAAAAAACACATTTATTTCATTTTAAACTATAGTATAGTATTCCCACTTTTTACAAAATGTAACTGTAATCTGAATACATTGTTTTTTCATGTAACTGTAACGGATTAGTTACTAGATTTTTTTAATCCTGATTACGTAACGCCGTTACATGTATTCCATTACTCCACAACCCTGTTTATCAGCCATAATATATCAATTATATTATGTATGTAGAATTCACTTGAAACATGTCAGACTTTTAAATTTAGTTTTTAATGTTTAAACGTATTTATTTATGTAAAATAAAATAGTGTAGCTTAGATAATATTGGTCATTGCTTATCAATATAATTATGGGATTTTTATATTACTATTTCAAAATCAGCGCTTTCCTATGTAGTGTAACAGAATAGTCAATATCGTATAGTGAAGTGAACTGAAGGAAGAAGGATAAAGTATTGAGATAGTAAGTGGGAAGCGTGTGATCACTCAAGAGGGTCAGCTGATGCAGTAATGAAGCTGAAGTGGATCAAGAAGGTGCTGCTTGTTGACCGTTAACCCCACTCAGGTCCTGTAGTAGCTCGCTGAACTCTGAGCTCAGACACTCGTGAGCTTGAGCTTCTTAATCTCACTGAGAGCTCCGTGTGTTCTCCCTAATCACTCAATAAACCCATTTCCTCCTATCAGTCATTCTCTCAGCTTCTCTCATTGTGTGAGTGGAACATGGATTCTGGGGAGGTGTTTGACCTTTGTGTGCCTGCTATCTGCACTAAAAAGTGTGCTAATCGTGGAATTGGCATACTAATACAATGTCCTAACCAGGCACGCTGCAATAAAACATCAGGCAGTATATCTCTGTCGTGTTAAGGGATGTCAAATCATTTGTCAAAAAGCATTTGTTCTGAAAACGTCCACTTGAAATTAGTTTTGCAGACCAATATAAATTTGCTTGCATGAGAGTTTCTTCGCAAAACTCAAGTATGTTTTTGGACTGATGGTGTGGATAGTGAAAGATTGCATAAACTTCAATAATGTATATGCAATGGGGAGAAAAAAAATCTGGTGTATTTATTTGCAGACTTTAGTGTTAATTTTATAGACGAGGTTTTTTTACTTGTTTTCTAAAATGAACTTTGTGATTTAACAAAGGTTTAACATTTTATAGGGAAATGTTATATTAATATTTATTATTTTTTGTAATACTCATTTTTCTTTTTATTTAGTATTATTATCATTATCATCATTAATTAGGGATGCACAATTTTGCCGATATCCGATATGCCGATATTTTTCAACTCATTTTGACCGATACCGATATATTTCCTTTTGTTTGGAAGCAACACCAAGTCTCTCCTGTGCACAAATTATAAGCAAAATATTTTTAATTTTGGTTAGTTTTTAACAAGAACTTATTTGGTGGAATTAAATAAACAATGATGTTTTTTTGACAGTACATTGAAACTTTAAAAATAACTATAAATAAACTATATATCAATCGCTGCATCCTCCCCCATGAGGATGCAGTGTTAACCCTATTTTGTTTTAAGATTTATCTAACATTTGTAGATGGTCTAAAGCAAAAGAGTTGTAAGTATTCTGAAGATCTTTTAGAGCTTATGATTGGTTTAAAAAATAAAACATATTACACATTAATGAATAAATCGGTATATATAAAATTATTTAATTTACAAGTGTCATGTTTATTTTTTTGTGCTTTTTTTTTAATGTAAGCTATATCTTCTGACCTTTAAATCAAAACATACTCATTATTTTGTGACATGAATTACTGCTTTATTTAATCAAAAACACAGTCTAAATGTTATTTGTGTAGGCTATTTTACTTTTAATTAAATTAGAAGTAGGCCAACAGTGCCCCCTACAGATTAAAACTCCTTACCGGATGGGCATTGGGACCCGGGGGGGGGCTGTCACTGCGCGTGCTATTATTGTTTACTCTTATCACACACAACGCGTCATTTTGTATGTGCTTTCACAGATTTTATTTAACCAGGCAAGTTAATCAAGAACAAGTTCTTATTTTCAATAACTTTAAATGCAGATTTAATTTAAGATTAAATGCAACAATCCAAAAGAGTGAATCTAATCATCATTCAGACAAAACTTGGCTTCAAGAATGAGCCACACTGCTGACGTGCTCTAATCACTAGCACACCCTGAACACATGTGAGTTAATGTATTACTCTTATTGGCTAGACATATCGGCTGCATTTTTCATATCGGGGCGATGCCGATATTTACATTTTAAAGCCATTATCAGACGATTCCGATATCAGTCCGATAATATCGTGCATCCCTATTATTAATATTATTATTTTATAGCCATATTGATATATAATCACAACATTTTTGCCAAATTTTTCAGCCCTACAAGCATATCAAACTTTGAGGGGAAAAAAATGTAATTGCATTTTAAACCAATTGCTTTTTTTTTTCTCAATTGCAATTAGATTTAGTTTTACTTCACTGTTTGTTTAGATTGTGTAAAAATATTTAATGTTTTGGTACTCGCATGTTTATTTTATTTTTTTTGGTTTGCACAAACAAACACAAACTGAGAAGAAAAGTCAAATCTGATACAATTCCACACAGAACCCAAAAAATGCACAAGACAAAATTATAGGCACCCCTAACTTAATATTTAGTAGCACCCCTTTTGGAAAAAATAACTGAAATCAGTCGCTTCCTGTAACCATGAATGAGTTTCTTACACCTCTCTACTGGAATCTTGGACCACTCTTCTTTTGCAAACTGCTCCAGGTCTTTCAGATTTGAAGGATGCCTTCTCCCAACTGCTGTTTTGAGATCTCTCCACAGGTGTTCTGTGGGATTCAGATCTGGACTCATTGCTGGCCATTTCAGATCTCTCCAGCGCTTTGTTTGTAACCATTTCTAAGTGCTTTTTGAAGTGTGTTTCGGGTCATTGTCCTGCTGGAAGACCCATGACCTCTGGTGGAGACACAGCTTTCTGCCATGATGTCCTTTACCAAAAAGCTGTACTTTTGTCTCATCTGTCCACAGTACGCTCTCCCAGAAGGATTGTGGTTTTGTCACATAAGTTTTGGTAAACTCCAGTCTTGCTTTTTTATGCCTTTGTGTCAGCAGTGGTGTCCTCCTGGGTCTGCTACCGTAGCGTCTCTTTTCATTCAGATGGTGACGGATAGTGCGAGCGGACACTGTTGTACCCTGTGTCTGCAGATCAGCTTGAATTTGTTTGGAAGTTAATCGGGGTTCTTTATCCACCATTCGAACAATCCTTCGTTGTAATTTTTCATTAATTTTGCTCTTCCGTCCACGTCCAGGGAGGTTAGCTACAGTGCTGTGGGCTGTAAACCTCTTGATGATATTGCACACAGTGGACACAGGAACATTAAGATCTCTGGAGATGGAACTTTTTCTCTCAAATCCACAGACAACTCTTCACACCTCTTTCTTTTCTCCATGCTCAGTGTGACACACAACACAAAGGTTGAGTCAACTTTTCTCCATTTTAACTGGTTGCAAGTGTGATTACCATAATGCCCACACCTGTTACTTGCCACAGGTGTGTCTAAATATATTTGTGTTAAATTTGTGTAAATTTTAAATACAAAGGTGCCAATAATTTTGTCCAGTCTATTTTTGAGTTCTGTGTGAAATTTTATCAAGTTTGACTTTTCTTCTCTATTTCTTTGTGTTGTTGCAGTGCAAACAAAAACAATAAGCACGTGAATACCAAAACATTTGCAATTGGAACAATTTTCTGAGAGAAGTCTTGCATTTTCTGACAGAATTGGGTGCCGATATTTTTGGCCATAACTGTGTATATATATATATATATATATTTATATTTATATTTGATCAGCAGCTGTGTTTTATTCACGATACAGCACGGCTATGACCGCTTCACCCAACGGTTCTGTGTATCACTGAGCAACACCCTTAGCAACATAAACAATCAATAATATAGCATCAAAATGGTTTCATTTATTATGTATTTCGGCAGAATTAACTGTTTGTTATTTATTTAATGAAGTATGAGTGACCCCTGCTGGTGTTATGTTGCATCTTTCGTCTTTAATTTTGAGACCCCGCCTTTCCCCGTCTAATAAACGCTTCTCATGCGGAGATATGTTGATGTGTGTGCGGCGTGCGTTTGTGTGGAAGCCTACAGTTTCCGAAGTGAGGAGGGAATACTACTGTATTTACTAGTTTTCTGTTTCATGTATGATTCTGTATGTCTTTATGTCCATCGGTTTACACTGTAATGACGCTTGCAAACTCGCGCTGTGCCGCGAATCAGTTTTAAACTTAAAGACGTAAAACGGACGTTTCCTCATGCTGAGAGATAAGCAGATGTTGATGAGAAAATATCATTAATGGTGTTAAAACAATGAACGACACAGCGGATGATAAGACCTCTGTTTGTATTTAAGCTCCATTAGATGAGAGGCATGTTAGGAACCTTCTCTTGTCGTTTACTGTTGCTGTCAGGAACTATTTTTTAGCGGAAGGACAGCATTTAACTTCTCAAAGTACCATTTCAAAACATAAATTTGTGGTATTACTAATTTTTTTTATTGTGTGGTAACCGTTTTATAAAAGCAATAAGGTACTCGAGGCCGTGCTGTGTTGTGAATAAATCACGACTGAAGGGGTTGCAGGCACGTCATGATACAGCACGGCTAGTTGTAGTATGATCTCCTTGATTGTAACAGAAGCCTTTCATTTCCTGTCATTAATAAACCAGCTGCAAAATTGGCAAAGAAGTGATCTTTCAGGAGTTGATATAGCATGTATGATGTCATATTGCTGGAGGTTGAGCGCACTGAAGATAAAGGGCCTTCTAGTAATTCAGTGAAGTTTGGGGTTTTGGAGGGAGTGTTTTATTCAAGCTAATCTGATGTGGCACACATCCAATGGGTATTTCTCACAGGAAGACACGGCCTTTAAGGGACTGTTATTTTAAGATGTTTGTGCTGTGTTTCTCATTTCCGTTGCTGGGTTTATTCCATGCTTTTGTGTTCTGGTTGCTGTGGTGTTTACGTATTCAGCTCAGTTGTTTATAATAATCTTCTGATCTGATTTGTTAATCAGTCATTGACTGCTGCTCACTGAGTAATATGAGGATTTTGATTTGGCCTTTTTTAGATTAATTTGGCCATGTCAACCAGATTTTTACAGATCTGCAAGCAGCTTTGTCTGTAATACACATTTAATGCTTTCAAAAGTCTGTAAGATTTTTTTTTTTAGTTTTTGTTTTGAAAAGAAATTGAAGAAATTTTGTATTTTTTTGTCTTTGTTTTCTTTAGTTCCTTCATGTTTATATCAACATTATCGCATTATTACATTATTAGGACTGAGGCTGTTAAATTAAAACACAGATATTATCTCTATGTGTATATTTACCTTCAGAAAGCTTTGTTTTTGCATTTATTTCTGTATCTTTTGTCTTCATTAGTAAAGGATCTTTTAATGTAACTGTTTACGTGATTATTTAATGAAGCATAAGGCATATTGTGATAAAGCAAATGTCATGATTAATATGATAAGCATTTATAGTTTAGTTATCTTCATGTTTTTCTGATAAAGACGTGATAATGAGTGTAACTGATATGTATTAACCTCAGAAAATGCTTGTTTTTTTTTACTGCTGCTTTTCAGGGATCATGAACTTCCTGTTAGGGTTCAGTGATGTTTAGATCTAGTAGCTGGGAGGCCATTAAAGATATTAAACTTCATCCTGATGTTTATAAAAACACTCTTTAGTTTGTTTAGCAGTGTGTTTGAGAGCATTATCCTAGAGCAAACTTTTGGCAGCTGAACTCCTTTGAAATAAAATATTTACTTGAAAGAATTGGCTTCACATTAGCATGTTCTTGATTTTCTGATGCTGGGTAGTGCTAGCATGACATGCAGGTAGTTCACAGCAAATCATCTCACATTAAATACCTCATTCATTTAGAGCTTTTTATCTTTCTTCATCTTCTCTAGCCAAAATGAACATGAATTTTGTATAATAAACCAAGGCCGAGGCAGACAGGTTTGTGTGCAGTTGTCATCTTCTCCTATGTCTTTGACTGAGGACTGTGTCTCCCGTAGAGTTGTTGTAGGCCTCTTTTGTGACCTCTCTTACTGCTACGCCCAGTTTTAAGGGCTGGGTGATTTTGGGCAGGTGCACCACACACATTTGTCACCTGTAATTATGGCCTCAGAGAGCTTTAAAGTATTGCATTGAAATGTTCTCAACATTCCTTCGTTTTGTGGAATGTTCCCGGGTCATTCAAATTCAAATTCAAAATTTGAATTTTTCTTCCAGGTTTTTTTATTTATTTTTTTTTTTTTTTTTAAGCAAATGTGCTTAATTGGAAAGGATTCACACTGCATTTCTGTTTTTTTACTACTGACTGCAGGTGTCTCAAGATTAAACTTGTAAATATGAGCAACTGTAATCCACAAGTTGTACCATGTGACTAGTTTGTGCAGCCTGTCTAAATGTTATATATATATACATATATATTCACATGTTTTTTTCGCCCTGCAGCTCAAGTTACTCAACCGCAGCCCTTGAGTTTGAGAAGGAGCATCAAATCAATCCCGTGTACGACTCTCCCAGAATGTCTCGCCGTAGTTTGAGACTACAGACCAGCAGTGGTTTTTATGGTGACAACAGCCTCACTGAGCGCACAGGCGTTCACAATGTCGGCTCCTACAAGCAGGCCAGCACCAGCACCAGCAGCAGCAGCGTCAGCAGGTCAGATCTTCATCTCTCTGTCGGTGTAAGATAACAAACCAAGTGTGCAACATTACTTCTTATCTCGAAACCTGCACTTCTACGTGAGATGAGCGGCATGTTTTTGTCATCATCTCTGGAAAATGTGAACTTTTAAAACTGTAAAGCTTATGTGTCTTATTACTGTGGACATCTTTAATTCAAGGGAATGAGGGTATCTTAAATTTGTAGAAATATGCAAGTAGTGACAGTCAGCATCTCAACTTACACTAGTAAAAGAGATTGTCCTGTAATGACTGACATGTTTGTGCTTGAGTAAAGTGAATGATGAAAAATGAATGATATGGTGAAAATACCATCTTTACAGCCTTAAAAAAAATCCCCCAAAAATATATTTGTGTGATCATCCTGGCAGCGCATATTTTACAACTTGCGTGTCAGTGCTTAATCATGGGCCATTAAACTGACACAGTGTAAGCATGCAAGTATAGTAGTATTAGTATTTTTGCACAGAATTTTTTAAAAGAAATTAACAGTTTTATACAGGATTCATTATGAGAAATGTTTCTTGAGCAAATCAGCATATTAAAATGATTCCTGAGCAATCATGTGACACTGAAGACTGGAGTAATGATGCTGAAAATTCAGCTTTGCATCACAGGAATAAATTACATATTAAATCCTAATAGGTTTTAAAAAAGAAAACATTTTAAATTGTGAGATTTTATTTCTTAATTTTTATTTTTGTATTTTTACTGTATTTTTGATCAAATAAATGCAGCCTTGGTGAGCACGAGGCCTCTTTCTGTATATATAAATGAACTGAATTCCTTCTATTAGCAAAAATTTACTCTGTGATCATGTGATCTTAAATGGCACATCCTCACGATTCATTATGAAACCTAGCATCATTTATATAAGATCTTAACTGGGATTGCAAAATTCTCATTTCTCTAGCACTTGCAAAAGCTATTAGAGGAAAATACACCTTACTTCCTAAATATTCCTTATATTTTTATGCAGCAAATGGGGAAAAATTGCACAATTTTAAATAAATTGCAGTTAAGTGGCTGCAACATATGACTGTATATAGGGTGTACTAGAAGTGCATACTCACTTTCAAATGTAATTGACTTGCTGTATTTTTCCCCACAGGTCTGTGCAGAGCAGGAGGCAGCAGCAGCAGGGCTCATCGGTGTACGAGTCTGAGAGCGTGTCTCAGAGCGTGACTCAGACTCCTCAGACAGACCAGACCCTGTCAGACCTGAGTTTCACCAGTACAGCCAGTGATGCATCTCTGATCTCCAGCCTGCTGGATCAGTCCACACTCAGACAGAGCTCCAAGACACACACATACTCTGGTCAGTAGCCTTTCACGAGTGTGCAAAAAGTCAACATGAATTCAAAACGAACCCAGTTCAGTGCTCTTAAAGGGGCCGTTCACCCCAAAGTGAAAATTTGCTGAAAATGTACTCACCCTCAGGCCATCCATGAACATCCTGAGGTTGAGTGCATTTTTGGGTGAAGAACTGCCTTAATCAGTCTTAAGTGTAATAAGTCTTAATAAGCCTTAATTGCTTATTTAATCCTGACTGTTTAAACTATGAAACTATGCATAAACAACTGTTTTTGTTGGAAACTCAAGATTGTGTTTAAGTTAACAGAGTAAACAACTCTCATTCTTGCTCAGAACTGTAGATCAGGTCAGGTTATCATCAGTCCTTTGATGTTGAACAGTGAACAGCAGAGATGAGCACTCAAGTTTTATAGACTTCAGACTTGACTTTTCTTATTATCTATTTATTTATTTATCTATAACCTATGACTCTGACTGTTCAAACCAGATGTGACGAGATGCTTCTGATCTACATTTAGCATTATTAATCTGTAGGCTAAGAACATTTCAAAAGAATAATGCAATTATAATTTGGAAAATTGTTGTTAGATGGCTAGGACAGAACTTAAACTTTGAAACTGCTGGTTATCTTTCTTTTCTGCTCAAGACGAGAACGTTTTGATTATTGTAGCTACATTGTTTGTATAATGATTTTAAGATTTCATAGATTTCAGGAGGAAAACCCTGAACAGAAACAGTATTTTTTTTCTGTCACTTGGCCTCGCATGCATCTAAATGTAAAAATACAATACATGTAAAAAATCATATATCTTGTCTATAGCCTATAAAACAGCTTCGTAAATGCATGAGGATTCTGAATGGGATTTTTTTTTTTTTTTTTTTTTTTTTTATCGAGCCATTAAATGATTTGAGACTCGACTTGGACTTGTGACCAAAGACTTGAGACTTGACTCAGACTCCAAGTTAAAGACTTGTGAACATCTCTGGTGAACAGTGAAGTTGAACAGTGAACTTTGACTCTTTTTATTGATCTATTTGGTATTTTTCTCTTTATGTTGTGTTCAGCACGGAGAAGAAGAACTGCTCACAGCTCTCTGTTGGAGAATGGAGACATCAGTAAAACAGAGGCGCACACTAATCTGGCTAACGGCTATATTTGTAAGAACTGCTCATTCCACTCAGACGGGAAGGAGGACGAAACGGCATATTCCTTACCGTTCTCGACATCTGTGTCTTCAGCGTATCAGACAGCTGCAGACGCCACTATGACCACTTCTCTGAACAGTGTTGACAAGACAGGTGAGGACATGATCATGTCAAGTCGCAAACATCACCTCTTCATATTTCAAGACACTTCATTGAAGGAATAGTTTACCCAAAAAAGAAAATTTTGAAGAAAAGTTCGCTTTTTCATCATAACAGATTTGGAGAAATGTAGCATTTCATTGCTTGCTCACCAATGGATCCTCTGCAGTGAATGGTGCCATCAGAATGAGAGTCTAAACAGCTGATAAAAACACCACAATAATCAACAAGTAATCCACACCACTCCAGTCCATCAGTTAATGTCTTGTGAAATGAAAAGCAGCAGTTTGTAAGAAACAAATCTATCATCAAGACTTTTTTTTCTTAAAACCCTTGCTTCCTGCTGAAATACGATTCCTCGATCCATGATATTGCTTTCTCTGGTGAAAAAGTTATCTTTCTGAATTGTAAGATAAATATGCACAGATCAAGCCAAAACAGCTCTAAGCACATATGTGGGTGGATTTTGATGTGAGAGGACAACAGAGGATGGAGTTTTTCACTGGAGGAAGTGTTATTATGGATTATGGACTATTTTTTTGGCCAGAAGCAACAGTTTAAAGTTAAAACACCTTAATGATGGATTTGTTTCTTAAAAACATGCAAATTTTCACTCGTTAACTGATGGACTGGAGTGGTGTGTATTACTTGTGGATTATTGTGATGTTTTTATCAGCTCTCATTCTGACGGCACCCATTCACTGCAGAGGATCCGTTGGTGAGCAAGTGATGTAATGCTAAATTTCTCTGATGAAGAAACAAACTCATCTACATCTTGGATGGCCTGAGTAAATTTTCAGCAAATTTTCATTTTTGGGTGAACTATTTCTTTAACCCTCATATTGTTGTGTTTTTGTTTCTATAATTTGTTTAACATCTTTATTTTTGATTCACCATGAATATTTGAAGTAGAGAAAGGCATCTTAAATGTAAAGGGAAATAATCTCCCATTTTCAATTTGGAAATATGGTTACACTATTTCGATAGTCCACTTTAGACATTATATAAGTAACTTTGTAACTACATGTCAACTAATTGTCATTGATTATCAACTACATGTCTACTAACTCCCAGTAGGGTAGGTTTAGGGTTCGTAGAATAAATTGACATATGCTTGCAAAGTTTCTCATAGTCAGTATGTTGTATGTTGTGGACCCATCAAAATAAAGTGTTAGAAGATATTAAGCAGACAGTCTACTAATACTCTAATGACTGCTAGTTGACATGTAGTTACAAAGTTACTTACTGTTAGTGGAGTGTCTAAAGCGGACTATCAAAATAAAGTGTTACTGGAAACATTTTCAGTTGCAATAGGTGTAATCTTTTTATATATGCAAAATGTCCACTCGCTTTTTGTGAAATAAAGTGAAAAGCATGCTCGAATCTTAGATGAGCAAGTGCTTATTTGCTCTGTGTTTCAGCTCACGACAGCTACTGTGGCAGTGTGAATGTGCGAGACCTGGTGACCGCAGACAGCCATCTCAATCTCAACGGCTCACTCTGTAAGTACGCACAGGATACATAAACAATCCTTCAGTTCAAATGCAACCACAGCTACAGAAAGCACTACAGCTAATGAACTATTTTAACATATGACATTAGCCGCTTTTTCACTGTCGGGCCAGTGATTTAAACGGGCCGGGTGGAGCTAATAGCCTCGCACCTGTAGCACCGAGCCCAAAATCATGATGCATTTCCACCGTCAGGCCAGAAGCTCTGCAGCGCTTCACTAAAACCCGCCCTTTACACGGCTCTCTGGAACAACGTCACGCAACCCCATCATTTCTTCAACAGAGAAGTTGTCAGAAAACTAATAAGAAATAAGTCACTGGAACTAGCGCGATAACAAAACGAACATAAAACCATTATTATATTTTATGACATGCGCGGAGCGTAGATGAGACTTATGACCGATGGCACTAAATAAATAACGTTAATGTTACACGACTGTGATGGAGATTGAGAAGCTGATGTCTGATTTCTTCAAGCGGTTGTAACTTATTTACCATGTTTACTATGGTTACGTTAATGGCTAGCGTGCATAGTCTTTTGCATCGCTTATAAATATTTCTCCCTTGTATGGTGATCATAATCCACATTGGAACTCAAACAGCAGTTATTTCAAACATTCGCTGCTGTCTGAAAGTGAGTTTTGAGCTAAAATTATTTTAAAAGTCTTTATTGCTGGTGTTATAGCTGTTAACTTTATGAAATGCTCCGCGACGCTCTCCAGACGCGGAGAAACTCCGTCTTTGTTCATAACCACTCCTCTAGCCCCAGTTGGCCCGCTTTGGCCCAAGCTTATTGTCAGGCCAAAACACCCCGAGGAAGCACCGACGAGGCACGATCAAGCCCCGGAAGTGACAGTGGAAACGCGACTGGCCCTGGCACACACTAGCACGCCCGCTTTTGGCCCGACAGTGGAAGCGTGGCTATCGATGTTTGTGTGGCTAAACATATTTTAGTAGTGAAACAGCATCAACAAAAGTCTGGATTGTATTTTGTCACTTTCAAAGTGTTTTTTTTAGCTGCTCTACAAGTCTGTCAGGTGAAGCAACCAGTATTTGGTCTCATTAGGTTATAATCCATCATTCTCAGAGGTTAAGAAAGAGTTAAGTGAACCACATGCTGATTAAAATGGATTTCCATGTTGATGAGGGCTGAGCTCCAGATTATGTGTTTTTGTATGGCTAGTTTAAGGGAAGAACCTAAGCCTGATGGTCAACAGAGCATGTGACAAATGTGACCCTGGACCACAAAACCAGTCTTAAGTCGCTGGGGTATATTTGTAGCAATAGCCAAAAATACATTGTATGGGTCACAATTATAGATTTTTCTTTTATGCCAAAAATCATTAGGATATTAAGTAAAAATCATGTTCCATGAACTTAATTTTTGATTAGTAATATGCATTGCTAAGAACTTCATTTGGACAACTTTAAAGGAGACTTTCTCCTTTAGCTGAAATCTTTCAGATGATGTATAAATCTCAATTTCGAAAAATTGACCCTTATGACTGGTTTTGTGGTCCAAGGTCACAAATGATGTTGTTAAACAGAACGACACATGGGAATTCAAGAGTCTGGGACATTGGCTGTATCTACAGTTGACACTTGAGCCATTAATGATGTTTTTATGTTGCCTTCCTGTCCGTATATCTTAGTCGTTTTTTATTTGCATGATGTACGTTATATTTTCAGTAGTTTTCAGTCATTTTGAATGTATTATTTTATAGATTGAGATTTTAATTTGCTGTACTTCTCAAAGGTTTGGAATAGGTAAGAGGTCTCATCAAAGCTGCATTTATTTGATCAAAAATGCACAAAAACTGAAATATTGAGAAATATCATTACAGTTTAAAATAACTGTTCTTATTATGTTAATGTTGAAAAAGGTTTCTGCTTAATATTTTATAAAGAACTGCATTTATTTGAAATTCAAATCTTTTGTAAGATTCTAAATGTCTTTACTGTCACTTTAAATCAGTTTAATGCATCCTTGCTGAATAAAAGTATTAATGTATTTAAAAAATATATATATATTTTACTGACCCCAAACCTTTGAATGGCATTGCATTATTTTGAATTGATTATTTTATGAATGCATGTTCTAGACTTCATTCATCTGCTTTGTATTATTTCCATGAATGTACTGTGGTAAAACTGTGAAAACACACACATCTTTGTTGATGTTGTCGTCCCTGCTGATTTTCAGGTGATGACTGTAAAGGAAAACAGCACATGGAAATGCACACGGAGCACAAACGCTATTCCTACACCCACCATGTATACGCAGCCTTGTGGGCCCTTGTTTCTTACACAGGTTATACACCTTCAGATCTTTACACTCTTTCCCAGTAGACGTCGACTTCAGTGTCTCATTCCAGTAGAGCGATACCTTTGTGTGTCTTTCACCATTTATGTTTTTCATCCATTTGTTAGCTGAAAGACTGTTATGTAAGACACTGAAATGACAGAGATTTGGGGGGTGGGGGGCTGGATTGGATCGCAGGATGTTGTCTGATTGTGTTCTGTTTTGGCTGTTTTGATGGTACACACCCAGGATACGGGCTTCTGCGGGTTTGCCAAGGTTTCGGCTCAGCCGGTGCGTTTGTGACCCGGAAGCTGAAGTCCATTCTGTGGTTGGCAGTGTGTTCTCCAGGTCGATATAAATTCAGACTCCAGCATGCTTGTCTTTTGTCTCTTGCTTTCTCCTTTCCCTCATATCAGTGTGTCTTATTAGGCTTTCGCATATATTTGACTTGATCGTTTTTCAAGCACAATGAACCCACATCACTTCTCTCTGAAGACTCAAATCATTTTAACCAGCACTTCCTTTCTTAGCTTCTCAGCTGAGGTGGTTCGAGTCCATCCGTCTCTGTTTCTTAATCTTTGACTAATAATTCTCTTCCTTAAATCTTTTAAACTTGTCAATGTGTCACTTGAGCAACTTTCACTCCATATAATTTCCTCTTCTGCTCTTACACATGTGCTCTGAACAGGGAAAGCAGCGACCGGCGCCTTCTGGTGGCTGGGAACAGGATGGTATCAGCTGGTCGCACTCATGTCTCTGATCAATGTCTTTCTTCTCACCAGGTAAAAATGTGAAGTATTTAATCCTTAATATAAATATTGTCTTTCTGTTGTTGTTGTTTTTTTATTTGAAATGCACTAAAATCATGTGATATGCTGTTTTGTTTTTTATTCAGAATGCAAATATTATAACTGGTGTGCATATGATAAATGTAGTTTTTGAGAGTATTTTCTCTCTGTCTGTCAGGTGTCTGCCCAAACTACTGAAGCTTCTTCTGTTTCTGCTACCCTTACTGCTGCTGTTTGGTGAGATTTCAATTGGACTGATTTGGAACACTGCCACTGAATGAGTATTATTGCTTAGTGTTAAAGGAATTAGTTTAATTTAAGTATCTGTTAGATGCTGTATAAATGATAAAACACTTTTACGGAGATTTACATAAGCATGTACTTTTGTTACATGCACTTACATAAGGTAGTCTTAAGGTTTTTTTTTACTTCTTTGAACTGTTCTCATGGAGGTGGGGATACTTTCTAAATGGAAAACCTTTTGCTTAAGCATTACTTGTATACATGTAGATAGATTTTTCTTCATTAAAACGGTCTTTCGCAGATAGATACACCCAGTTTCTCTCTGGTAATCTTGTGCTGACACCAAGAAAAAGTAACCGGATTTGCTTGTTTAGCTGATGATGCATGAGTTGAAAGATCAGATATATACCATCAAAGTATTTTTTTAAGTAAATTAATACTTTTATTTAGCAAGGATCCATTCAGTTGATTTAAAAGGGAAAAAAGCAAATCAGCATATTAGAATGAATTCTAAAGGATCATGTGACACTGAAGACTAGGTTAATGCAGGCCCGGTTCTACGGGGTACAAACGAAATCAATGGCACCCTCAGATAAAGCTGTAATAGTGGCATTTCATTGCAGATTTGGCAAATTATCCAGTGCATTTGCGCTTTGGAAATCAGTTTCTGTTTCAACGTATTTTTACAGCATTGGGCAGTGTAGCCAATCACAGACTTATCTGTTGATTTCTTGAACCCAACAGCCAATCAGAGAAGCGTTTAAGTTAGAATCCACTCATCGCTAGAATCGCTGGAGTATTTGTTCAGGTGTTGTGGTCAGCACGAGTCATCTCATTATAACAAAGTGTAGACGCAATGTAAATAAGAGTTTCATTGTGCAGCACTGCAAGAGAACTTTATTGATTATAACGTAACTGTGAGATCGCGATGAACTAAGATGAGTGACAGCTTTTAGTGATCATAAACAGAGCACTCTTTGCACCATAGCAATGGATGGCAGTAAAACCTTAATTAATAGATTAAAATGAAAAGTTATTTTAGATTGTAGTACTTTTTCACAATATTAATGTTTTTTTCTGTATTTCTGATCAAATAAATGCTGCCCTGGTGAGCATAAGAGACTTTCTGTAACAATATTATATTTGCATATTTTAAATGTGTATTGACATTGCCGCAGGCTTGCTTGTTAGACTTCCATTGTAAGTGCGTTACACATTAACATAAACATATTTTTCATTTATATTTAAAAAAAAAAAAAAAAATTAGGGTAAGCTATCTGTGGTCATCAAAAGCATGTCACAAAGAGTAGTGTTATACGTATATGCATAAACATGTTAAAACACTTAAAATACTAATATGGTAGACTCCAATACTTCTATTTGAGTCTAATATACAGAGACAAGTTATTAAAAACAGGCACTGTTGTTGCAGTTCATTTTGGTGACACTAGTAGTGGCACAGAAACCGTTGTTACGATCCAAACATTCCTTCACGAAACCACTGGCACTGATGAACAGCCACAATTGTGCAATCAACCGTAGTTATACCCAGATGGTTTTGCTTATTCTCTTGATTGCTTTCACACTTATTCAGGATTGCACGAACACACACATTCTCTTTTTCTTTCTCCCTCTTCAACTCCTTAATTTGAATTTGTCTGTGTAGCACTGAAATCCCTTCGAAATAACTTCTGAAATGCCTTTGTTTTTTTGTAGCAGAAAGTCCATAAACTCCTTATAGCAGCTTCTGATCAAAGACTATGTGATTTTTAGAGATCCTGTCTTTTAAAGTTTCCCTTTCTCTCTGTTTATAGGATTATGGTACCTCGGTCCGCCCATCGCTCTGTCCTTCCTTCCAGCTGTAAACCTCACAGAGTGGAAAACAGCAGTCACTTCTTTCCCATCACTTCCTCCACTCCCTTCTCTCCCATCTCTTCCCTCTTTACCCGCATTACCTTCTTTCACAAAAGAACCACTTGCTAAAGAACAATACATCTCTCCCTCGGTGATCTCAAAGGTAACAAACCAAGACTAGTCTTGTGTGAAATCAGATATTTAATCATTCAGCAAAAATACATGAATTTGAATCAAATTCTGATCTGAATTCTTTCAGGCTGCGTCAGAGTCCATTAACGGCGAGCGTTTGGCTCGGCTGGAGCAGCGTGTGGCGGCGCTGTGGGAAAGCATCCAGCAGGGGGAGCTGAGGGCTAAACAGCAGCATGAGGAGGCCGTGGGTTTGGTTCAGACCCTTGAGGATCAGATAAACACACAGACAGACAGAGAGAGTCTCAGCCTGTGGGTCTCTCAGCTCCTGGAACCCAAGTTCACCGCGCTCAAAGGAGAGATGGAGAGAGTAGCGGTCAGCAGGGCAGAGGTCAGAATGAGTGCTCGTCTTATGCTTTACTCATTAGGTTTTGCATTCTCTTTTAGTTTGTTTTGATCATTAGTTATTTTCACTTCCAAAGTGATCGCCAATAAGTAAATATTTTATGGGACAGTCCTGCTTTTAATGATATTATTCAAGTTCTTCTAAAATTTCATTATTAGATGTTTTTCATTAAAAATACATTAAAATACAAATATGAAACTGAAATATGTTATATAGTTGTTGTTATAATTTTGTTTTAGAAGGGAAATTCTGTCTTTTTTTCATTAATTATATATTCATTTATATTTTTTGCCATGACTGTTGCCTTTGAAGCTGATATGGCTTTTAAAATAAATACTAAATAAAAAATAAATGTGGAAGCATATTTTATGGGACCATCATCTTTAATTTTATTATCCATGATTTCTATTCAGAAATGTTATTGTTAGATATTTAAAAATATATATATATATATTTTTTTTAATCCTGGGAAATTTGTCAGATTGTATCACACAACAAAATGAAAGATTTTATGTAGTTATTGTAATGCTGTTGTTTAAGAAGTTTAATTGTATTTTTGCCATGAATATGTTGATTTATAAATTAAAAAATAATAATAATATATACAAAATAAAATGGAAGCATATTTTAAAGTCCTGCTTTTAATGCTACTAGGCATTGATTTTATCCAGAAATTTCATTAATGTTTTTAAAAGATATTTCCCTGAGGGAATGTCTTACTTCTATATGAAATGTTAAACTACAGTATTTTATCTAGTTGTTATCATAATGTTTTTTACTCTCACAATGTCTTCCAGACTGAGGAACAGCGTGTGCAGCATCAGACGAGTCTTGAAGATCGACTAGCCGAGCTGGAGCTCCTGCTGAAGAACCTGAACTCTAGAACTGAGGTATAAACACACTCTTTTGAGAGTCTTTTCAGGTCTTGTTGAAATGAATGAAATGACAGTTTAGAGCGTGTTCTCCCATGTCCTCAGACTCAGAAATGATTTGTTGCTTTGCCGATGTTCATCACTACAGATGATTTAACTTTAAATTCTCTTACGAAATACTGTGAAATTGCAACAGATAATAGAAAATATTTAAAATGCTATACACTACTGTTCAAAACTTTGGTGTCAGGTGAGAATTTTGTCTCATGCTCATTTGATAAGTAATATTTATTTGATAAGATACAGTAAAAGCAGCAATATTGTTCAATATTATTAAAAATTAAAATATTTTTGCAAAGTTGAATTTTCAGCATCATTACTCCAGTCTTCAGTGTCACATGATCTTTCAGAAATCAGTCTAATATACTCTACTCATTCATCTAATTCTGTCTCAATTTTCTTCTCGATCAAAGGAAATCCATCTAACACAGCAGGCTCCAGTACAGGCTCCTGTCAGGTAGACATGCTAATGAATCACCAGCTGAAGTAGTTGTTTTGGGCTCCTCCTGTCTCAGCATTAATGTTTGCTCTTGTGTTTCCCGCTGCAGTGTTGGAGTCTCTCAGGAGAAGCATGATGCTTTGCTCACTGAGGTTCAGAGGCTGGAAGCAGAGCTGGGCCGCATCAGAGGAGACCTGCAAGGAGTGATGGGATGTAAAGGCAAATGCGACCGACTCGACACCATACATGAAACTGTATGTAATGTTTATAGACAGCGCACAATACATTTATCCTGCTTTTTTCACTATTCATATATATATAAAATCATAATCAAATATCTTCCCCAGGTGTCAGCGCAGGTGAAGGAGCAGTTGTACGCTCTGTTGTACGGTCGTGACGGAGGTGAAGCAGAGATTCCTGAGCCGCTGCTGCCCTGGCTGGCATCTCAGTACACACACTCCTCTGACCTCACCGCAACCCTCATGACCCTGGAGCGCAGCATTCTGGGAAATCTGTCCCTGCAGCTGCAGGAGAGCAAACAGCAGCAGTTCTCAGCTGAAACGGTTACTCAGACCGTCGCCCACACCGCCGGGGCTGCTGGGATGTCAGAGGAGGTACTACAATTGTTGTTTTGTTATACACTAGTGTTCAAAAGTTTGGGGTCAGTAATTGTTTTTGTTGTTGTTGTTGTTTTTAAACAAATTAATACTTTTATTCAGTAAGGATACATTAAATTGATCAAAAATTATAATAAAGACATTTATAATGTTACAAAAGATGAAGTTTCTATTCATCAAAGACAGTATCACAGTAAAAATCTATCACCGTCTCCAAAATCTTTTTTTTTACCTTGATAATTATAATAAATGTTTCTTGAGCAGCAAATCAGCATATTAGTATGATTTCTGAAGGATCATGTGACACTGAAGACTGGAGTAATGATGCTGAAAATTCATTAATATATTATCTTAATATATTAAAATGGAAAATGGATATTTTTAAAATTGTAATATTTCACAATATCTACAGTCTTACTGTATTTTTGATCAAATAAATGCTGCCTTGGTGAACAAAAAAAGACATCTTTTAAAAAAAAGTTGGGGTAACCCAATGGCTTTTAAAATGGCTAATCGCTAATATCTCATCTTAACTAAAACGGTCTGTCTGTTAGAATATTAATGACATGATCTTATGCAACTGTAAATTCTGTGAAGAGGAAAGAACAATCAAATTAAAATGCATTTAATGGGCCGTAATTGAGGAATTTTTTTTTTCTCTTTGTTAACATACCAATGTCGTTTAAATCTCTTCTAATAATGGCTGTGTGTTTCTCAGCAAGTCCAGCTGATTGTCCAGCGTGCGCTGAAGCTGTACTCTGAGGATCGCACCGGACAGGTGGACTACGCTCTGGAGTCTGGAGGTAAGCGCAGCTACAAAACACATAACCTGTATAAACATCACTAACCCTGTAAAGAGGTTTTTACATGAGACTGATGTGTGTGCAGGTGGCAGTATCCTCAGCACACGCTGTTCTGAGACGTACGAGACTAAAACCGCACTGATGAGCCTGTTTGGAATCCCGCTGTGGTACTTCTCACAGTCGCCTCGGGTCGTCATCCAGGTAAAACCTTGAACTACACACTGGCTATGCATCATGCACATCAGTAAATGCAACTTTCATTTAGCTCTAACCGATAGATAGAGGTGGGTAGAGTCTTGATATTGAAAACATGTAGGTGATTTTCAACAAAAAAAATATATATTTTGTCCTAACATGCCAGATGTATGATGTGAATTTCTGTCTGCCTTACAGCCGGACATGTACCCAGGAAACTGCTGGGCGTTTAAAGGCTCCCAAGGTTATCTGGTGATCAGGCTCTCTTTAAGCGTGATCCCTACCTCCTTCTGCCTGGAGCATATTCCCAAAAGCCTCTCTCCTTCTGGAAACATCAGCAGTGCACCACGCCGATTCTCTGTCTATGTAAGAATACACACTTGTGTCTGATTTATGAGTGTGTACTTGCATATATTTATGCTTGACCCAATGAGTTTTTGTGTTAAATGGTGGTGTATAATCCCATGTTGTGCAACGTGTAAGTCTTGCTGTCTGTATCCACAGGGATTGGATGATGAATACCAGGAGGAAGGGAAACTGCTGGGTGACTACACCTATCAAGAAGATGGAGAATCACTCCAGATCTTCCCAGTTATGGTAAAATATGTACATACAGAATATGCGGAATGAGCAGAATTGCAGAAAACAGTCATTGAAGTAGTTTACTGTTTAACATGGAATGTTACAGGATTCTGACAAATTCTGATGAATAAGAAATTATGAAAGAAATACTATATATTGCTATTTTACAGTAGAATGTATTTTTCATAGTAAAAATAAATAAATAAATATATATATATATATATATATATATATATATATATATATATATATATATATATATATATATATATATATATATATATATATATATATATATATATATATATATATATATATATATATATATATATATATATATATATATAATAACACTACAGATGATTCAAACATTATTTGTAAAGGAATTTCACTCTATTTTTCACCCATGTGATCATTTAAACTGTAAACCTCTGTTGTGCAGCACTTTGTTTGCCAAAAAATGGAATTGTTCATTTGGTTTACTTTTTAAAAGATTGATTAAATTGTTTAAATATTATGCATTCATTTTATCACTATTGTTTTTGATAATAAATTTGTATTAACTCTCAAAACTCAGAATCCAGAAAAAATTAAAACGGACCAAAATAAATAATTTCATAGGGCACTATTATTGTTAATTTTAGTAGATGATTAAATTGTTAAATCCTAATTGGTTAGTAACATTTAATTAAATAAATAAAAATGGAATCTAGAAAGAAATATAACTACATTTTGGAAGAAATTAAACGAGGATTTCTCAAAAGGTTGGCAGCAACAGAAGAAAAATAGTTCAATATGCAAAGTGTGTTTTTATTTTGGGCCAAATTCACTAGTGCATGTATCATTTCAGGAAAGCTATCCCAGCACGCATTGCAAAAAGCTAGTAATAAAATCAAGTGTTATTAGCTTAGCAATATGCTGCTATCAAACTGTGTTGGAATAAATGTTGCATTGAGTCTTCCGTGCTCTTTATGTTCCACACCAGTCATTTAATTTAGTTTTAGTTAATATGCTGCTTACTAGCTTTTAGAATAGAGCTACAATGAAGTCCTGACCACGTTTCACTTTGCTTTTATTCCCAGGAGAAGAACGACAAGGCCTTTCAGATCATTGAGATGCGAGTGCTGTCAAACTGGGGTCATCCCGAATACACCTGCCTGTATCGCTTCAGAGTTCACGGCAAACCTCACACTCCGTAATCAGGCCCGCTGTACATTACTATATAACCCTTTATGTACATACAGGAAACGCTCGGACTTTGACGCAGCACGGACGAAACTGGGCTTGCTAGACACATTTTCAAGACTTTAATATGAATGATGGCCGAAACAGAGTTAGAAGGAGCACAGCGGGAAAGAGCAATGCGTTTAAGCTAAGGATTCCCACTCATTTCCTTCCCAAGTCCCTGTTCTTGCACTGATTCATGACCTTGCGGCTGGGCCCTGTGTTACACTCCTGCCCCATACGCTCTCACCCGTAGAGGTATCTGTGCCTTCAGACAGAACACGCTTCTCTCATTCTGTGTACATTGTTTTTTTTCCCTTTGTTTTCTGAATGTACAGAGAGGAGTGAAGTTCAGGAAGCTGGACTTCAGCCTCGTTCACTGGTCACTGTGGGCATCTGCTATCAGAGGGAGAGTATTTGGTAGTTTATAAAAACCTTTACAACCACTAAACCAGTTAATCTCACAAAACCTGATGAGAATATGTCTGGGTCATGTTTTACCCCAAATCATTTTCTAAATTAGTCCTACTTTAGGGCTACTATGATTTTTTGCATTGTGACATTTTCTTCAAGAATAAGCATTTTTCCTCAAAAAAAAAAAGTCTCATTAAGATGAGCTTTCTCATTGCTGTAATGCAAAAAAAAAAAAAATTATTATTTAAACCTTTTTTTTTTTTGACATGATTGCATTTGTTCTGCTCCTTTTTAACTTGTGCTCATTTGAATGTTTTTTTTTTTTTTATTATTATTGTAATACATTTAAAAAAATATTGTAATACAGAAATGTTGTGATATTATTGAGAGTGGAAATACTTTAATAATTTTAAATGTATTTGTTATTTTTATAGGGTGGAATATGACCCAGGCAAGTTTTCACCCAACAGGCACTTCTTTTCATGTTTTTCTTTTTTTGTTGTTGTTGTTGTTGTTTTTTTTAAATATACATTTAAGAAATAAACTCATAACAGCCATAAATTTCAAGAGACACTGGCTTGACCTCAGATGGTTTCTCTAGAGAAAGGAATGGACTGGATGTGAGCATGTGGACTGATATGTGTACATTTTAACAAAACTGGACATAAAACACTCACTTGTTTGTTTCTCTCATCAGTAGTCATATCACAGTCAAGATTCGCTGCAGGAATGTAACTTATTGTAATTAGACCTTTTTATTGGACTTATATCAGTGTTTATTTTACATAAAGAGGTGCGCCCTGTCATCTTTTTCCTTTTTTTTTTTTTTTTTTTGTTAAGCATTTTAGTTCAAGTAGACAATGCACTGTTATGTCTTTATAAAGGAAATGTAAGTTGCACAAGTCCTATGTGATTCGTTGGATATGTTTGAAAAGTCAGGGGTTTGTTTATTGAACTGTGTCGTCAACACTGTGTTGACCTAAAAGAGTCTTTTGTAAAATACTATTGATTTGTTCATGACTATTTATTTTATGGAAATTTAGCTAAGAGATAGGACTTTGTGCAGTGTGTTTTTGTAAAATGCTTTTCAGTGCATATTGGTCTGTTTATATTTAGTTTTTTTTGTTTATTTGTTGTTATGAAATGGCTACAGTACTATGAATTGTACCAGTAAAGAATTTTAATTTTGATGGTATTTGTATTGTTGTTATATTTATTTAATTTTATGTATGGTTTAAAAGTTGAGTGGTTAAAATAAGTTCACCTATAAAATGTCAATTGTTTTATATTTTTAAAGTACCCTTAGTTATGGAATAATCAATGTCATACAAGTCTGGAAAAACATGCAGGTGAGTATTAGGAATGATTCATTCTTTACTTTATGTAAGCTCCTTTTTACTGCAGTTTCTTCCTAACTGCCAGCAGTCTAACACATGTAAGTAGCTCTTTTATAAATTGCAGTCCACAATGTTCCTGCATCTCAGTTCTGTGGTTCCAAGAGAGGTTATAAGAAACAATATCACAAAATCAATTCATTAAAAATACATACTGTATGCATTTGTAAAGCGATTTGGTTATACAACAAAAATGTTTAATGACATCTTATACCCTTAAAAAATAATTGGGGGAACCAACGGAAGAAGTCTAGGATAGACTTTTTTATAAAGCCTCACTACGCTGGAGAAATGTGCTGTTTAACATTTTTTAAACCATGTATGTTATATTTTTATATTTCATATTTTATTTTTTTCAGATGATTATTTTATTTCATGTAACTGCAATGTTTATGGTATCAGTTTTCATTTAATGAACCTTAAAGGATGGATAGATAGATAGATATTACTATCAATGACTAATCAATAATTAATGACAACACAATGAAATCACTAGAACTTTAACAAATATTTAAATGGAAAAAATAAAAACTATATGTATATATGTATGTACTAGATATTTATAATTAGATTTATAAATGTAAATATCTAAAGAAATGCCTAATATATTTCTGTGTAACAGTAGACGGTCTTATTAATAGTGATTCTGATGGAATGCAGCAGTCATGTGACTTGCTCCTCGCTAGTTCTTCTGTCCGCCGCTAGAGTGCAGCAAGATCAGCCCACAATGTGCGTGGTTGCCCTATATGTGGGTTGTGACCTGAAATGTTCTCAAATTCACATTATTTATTGATATTTTATGCGAAGTTGCGCATGAGACTGTGCTATAAGCGCCAAATACTTTCTTTTCTGGTCATGCACCTTTCTTCCCCGTTCATTCACGCGCTGAAGTCAACTTATGTTGCTTGTTGTCCAGATGCATTTACTGGACTGTTATTGATTTGCAGGATGCCAACTATAGGTTTCAACCCCCTCTAAAGTATTTATTTCTTTATTACATGTAAGTATTTATTTAAAAAAGTTAAACTTTATTTGAAGGTGTCCTTGTTACAGTGCAATACGTTTAAGTACTGAGTAATATTAATTAACTACATGTACTTACTATATGCTTAGGTTTAGGATTAGGGTTTGCCTTAAGGTTACTTGTAAGTACATGTAGCCTAACATCCCTGCTAAAAAAATAAATATAGAACCATCACAAAAAAAATCGAATGGTTTCCACTACAAATACAATTACAATCCTTTCAAACTATCAACTTTTAAACACTAAAACCTTTTTTTTTTTTTTTGGTAGCGTGTTTTGGGACATATTCCATTAAGATTTATTGGTTTTAACAAGCCACCAATAAAAGGTGACCAATTACCAGTAGAGACCCACAAGGACCATAACAGTTTCCATTAAAACCATTACAAATTTCCTGATGGTGTCTATTGTTTCATTAGGGCGGTGTAGTGTTACCAAAAAAAAAAAAATGTTTTTTTACTTATTTAATATTTTTAATATTTAACATTTAAGCACCGCCAAATAAACAACGAACAGAAATTAGTTTGCGTTAAGTTGTAACCATAACAAAATTCTGCCTTCGCGCTGCTACAATGTGTGTAGTTTTCGATTTTTTTATGTATCACAAGGTTTCTTGAAGGTTTCCTGTCTTGCTTTAAACGTTATAGCCTATATATAATTTGTAATAACTGAGCTCGTACCGCGAAATAGCAATTTAAAGCGTCGCGAAAGACGAACCTCGACGCATTTAAAATTATTTAACATTTATTAATTCAAATTTCAGAAGACTTGAAATTCCTTCAAATGCCGAAATTCCCTTTAAATCCAATAACTGTATTATTCGCATAGTGTTTAGACTATTTTTATACATAGTAAAAGTTAGTGTCCGCTTTTCACTGTTAAAGTCGTTGTTTACAAACATATATTCACGAGGCACGCAGAAGCATCGCCGCGAAGGCTCTTTGGCTGCTTTGCTCTGCGCGTCTCTGATGAAGCTGTTAATGGGCGGTCTTACTCCGCGCCACGCAGTTTGTCAGTGGACAGCGGCACCAGTTGCGTTCCTCTCTCCGTGGGCAGAATGTCTCATGGAGGAGATTTGGATGCGTCTGTGAACATCCACAGGTAGTTACACAGTCTGCTTCGCCGGCTCCACTTTTGCATTTTTCTTGCAGAAGCATATAATCGATTCGGACTCGATTCTTATGGTTTTTGTCTATTATAACTAATGCACTGCGCCGGATACTTGCATGCACATTTTTTTTTGCAAAACACCGCGGACTGTGCAATAACCCAAAGGCTAACGATGCTTGTTTGTAAACCTTTGCATTAAGTTTTCGAAAAAACAAAATAACGCTTGGATTTTATTGCAAGTTTGGATGTGAAGGCAAAGGCGGAATACAATGGCAAGCGATCTGAAGCCTCGGTTGTGTGTGATGAAGAAAGAAGAGAGCGGCTACGGGTTTCATCTGCACGGAGAGAAAGGAAAAACCGGACAGTACATACGGAAAGTGGAGCGCGCGTCCCCGGCGGAGGCGTCGGGACTGCGCGCGGGTGACCGTGTGGTGGAGGTGAACGGCGAGAACGTGGAGAGAGAGGCACACCATCAGGTACATCGCACACCTGTGCTGATCTCACATACTCCACCCTCACGAGAGCTCACCTTACACTGGCTGTGATGCGCGTTTCTATTATTATGCGATTTTTTTAGTAGCCTACACTCTTAAAAATAAAGCTTCTTTATCGGCACCAGTGGTTCCACAAAGAACCTTTACCTTCCATGGAGCCTTTTCATTCTACGAAAGGTTCTTTACAGTGGAAATAGGTTCTCTGGATTATGTTCTTCACTAAAAAAAAAAAAAAATGGTTCTTTTAATAACTGTTCACTGAAAGGTTCTTTGGGGAACCAAAACGGGTTCTATGGCATCGCTGTGAAAACCCCCTTTTGGAGCATTTATTTTTAAGAGTGTAAGCTAGTACTAACACACCAGTGTGTAAAAATGCTCTATGAAGTAATTAAACATTATATTTTGGCCTGGTTTCACAGACAGATCTTAGACTAAACCAGGATTAGGCCATAGTTCAATTAGGACTTTTAAGTGATTTTTAGAAACTTGCCTTAGAAAAACAAAATATATTTTATATATATATATATATTACTGGTGTCCATCTCGAGACAAAGCAAAGGCAATGATATATTTTAAGATCAATCAGTGCAAGGTTTTTTTGTTTGTTTTTCAGTTGAAACAGCTCAGACTTACATTTTAGTCTGGGACTAGGTTTAAGCCTCGTCTGTGGAACAGGGGTATAGCTAATTAATTAGTTATATACTATAACGTTCAAAAGTTTGGGGTCAGTATAGTAAAAAAAAAAAAAGAAAATAGCTAATTAATAGTTTTATTTAGCAAGGATGCATTAAATTGATCAAAAGTGACAATAAAAACATAATGTTACAAAAGATTTGTATTTAAATAAATGCTGTTCTTTGGAACTTTCTATTCATTACAGTGTCCAGGAAAATATATCACGGTTTCCACAAAAATGTTAAGCAGCACAATTGACTTCAGCATTGATAATAATAAGAAATGTTTATTGATCAGCAAATAAGTATATTAGAATGATTTCTGAAGGATCACGTGACTGGAGTAATGATGCTGACAATTCAACTTTCAATTGTGTTAGTTTCAATGACTACTGTTATTCTAAATGTATAAAACAGATATTCGAATGTGTCAGTGTGTCCAACCTTTTGAAGTGTGTATAAAGGCCTGTATAAACAGCAGAGGGTGTCATCTGATATTCGTTTGTTTGGGTTAAGAAGGTTTTGGCTTTGGAAACAACTTTACATGGAAAATGTAAGAGTATTGCATATAAGAACCCTATGGAAGACCTTTACCACCACAGAATTAAATAAAAAATAAAAAATGGTAATTGCGATATTTTATTATAAGAGAAAAAAAGTCAGTATTCCGAATTTTCAAGATTAATTTCAAGTTTACATCTCGCATTTCAATTTTTTCTTTTTTACGTCTCCATTCCTTTTTCTTGTTTCAAACAGAAAAACTTAATTGCGACTTTTTATCTTGCAATTATTACTTTTTTCTCACAATTGCGAATTTATATCTTGAAATTCCGACAAAAAATAATTACCTTGCTTATTTTTTATTCCATAGCGGAAACAAGCTTCCACAGAAACTTGTGGTGAAACTCTGACTTAAGTGGAAAATGTTCTTAGTGAATACACAATGAAATTCCATGCATATCTTTAGTTGCACTGACACTAATAGAGTGTTGAAGCTGTGACAGCAGCTGGAGGCTTTACAGCATTACAGCACAAGACCTTATGGCCAGATCTGTCTTTCTGCTCAGACATACTAACATGATCATATGCTGAAGTCATGTTGTAGTATGCAGTGTGGTGGAAAGCGCATCTCTTAGAGCTCGTCCTATAGTTTTGCTTTCTCTTACGCTCAGGTGGTGCAGCGGATCAAAGCCGTGGAACATGAGACCAGACTGCTGGTGGTTGACCGAGAGACTGACGAGTACTTTCGCAGCCTGCGTCTCACCTGCACGGAGGAAATGGCCATCCGGATGAGCCCTGCAGCCATGACCCCTTCACCTTCACCGTCCACCAGTAAACAGGGCAATGGCTCGGTGTCCAAACGACCTGAGATCTCCAAACCCATCAGGAAACCTCTGTCACGAGCTCCTAAAAAGGTATGGATCCATTCACTATCTGTCGGCTTCTGTTGTTCCATGAAGAATCTTTAACATCAGTAAAACCTTGTAGTGAAAGATCCTTCAGATGATTCAAATGTTCTTCTCTCTCGGTTCTTTCAAAGCGAAAGTTCACTCAAAAATGAAAATTTGCTGTTGATTTACTCACCCTCAGGCCATCCAAGATGTAGATAACTTTTTGTCTTGAGTAGAACAGTAAAGAAGATATTTTAGCTGAAACAAGTGCTTGGTGATTAATCAAATGCAAGTCAGCAGCTGCCTGTTTTGGTAGTAAAAAATGAATTCCTATTGCTCCTGATTGTCTTATGAAGCTAAACAATCGGTCTGTGCAAGAAACTGAATATTATTACCTGTAATCCAGAGCCTCAGGCAAACGGTCCAGATTGATGTCTGGTTCATGAATGAATCGTTCTTTTGAACCGGTTCTTTGTAGTGAACTGGATGAAGCATGTTCGCCAAATCGGACTGAACCGTCTGAAACAGTTTGCGACTCGAGCAGCACAGATTTAACAAGTTACTCAATCAAAACTCAATTTCAGACGCCTAACAGTCTCTCTGACTCGAAATGAGCCAAAATGCCGCCGTATATGATCCTATAATGCTGTTCTTTGCTAACTCATTCAGTGCTCCAGTTCCTCCAGCAGTCACTGAACTGATGAGCCACTGATATGAACATGTGTGAACCGAGCACTTAATTAAATCAAGGGGCAAAACGAAAGTTTTTATGCTTTCTCATTGTTTATGAGTTGATGAAGACTGGTTTATTTGCTTGATATGCTTTAGACAATTAAAACATCCACTTTTCACATCCTTATTGGTAGCTTTAATAGTTGTGTATACGTTGCATTATTGCGTGATTATGTAATCGAACTGGTGAATCAGTTATTTTAACCAGAAATGAATTGTCCGAAAGGCTCTAGATTACAGGTAATAATGTTGTAAATAATAGGACTGGACCAGAATATTCATAAACGGTTCTCATTCGCGCTTGAATATGAATCGCCCATGAGTGAACATCATGATTCAGTTCATCTGGAAGAGAAGACAAAAATGCAGAAGACTTGCATTTTATGAATCACCAAGAACCGTGGTGGGTTCAGCTAAAAAATCTTCTTTGATGCTCTACTGAAGAAAAAAGGCACTTACTTCTTGGATGGCCTGAGGGTGAGTAAATTAACAGTAAATTTTTGGGTGTACAAGAAGGGTGTACTATCCCTTTAAGAACTGTTCACTTTAGGGAATTCAAAATGGTTTCTCTATGACATCACTTTTGGAACTTTTGTTTTCAAGAGTGTAGAACCTTTCAATTAACCCACGTTGTTGGCCCTTCTCCCTCAACTAATATATAAATGAAATATATTGAACATCTGGATGTTCTGGACAGCTGGCTTGAGTGATGTTATATCTAGTTCTCACAGACTGTTTATGTAGGGGTTATCGGTTAGTTTGTATGTGTGGTCATCATATATGCTGCAATAATTATGGATTAATGGTTTAATTTGAGTTTAAAAGAATAATGAGTTAAGTGAGTAACTCCGATATTATCTTGTTGGCTCTGTCATGGTTGGTTGGTGTCCAAGATGTGACGCTGTATTTGTTTTGTAGAGTGTCTCCAGTACATTAGCGTGTTTCCCATGGTTTACTCATTCACGAAAATGAATCTCGGGATTTTGGCAGATCCTGTCCAGGAATTTCTTCAGCATTTATTCCACAATTTTTTTCCGGTTTTATTCCTGAAAAATCACCATATATTAATTTCAATTAGAGTTTATATTGTATAGCGCTTTTCACAATACATATCATTTTAGCTCATATACTGTGTACATACATACTAATTTTACCTGAAGTGAATTAGTTTTTGGTTTGCAGTAGTAACACATTTATATTCTCAGATTTTAGCACATTGCTACAGTATGTGGTTGCTAGGAATGGTTGTTAAGATGTTCTGTTATGGATCATTGTTCTTTGGGTGTTCTGGGTGGTTGCTAAGTGGATGTTTATTTTTTTCAAGTCAAAAGAGAGTCAGTTTTTGACCCAATGTATTTTTTTCCCAAATGGCTTTGTCTGATGACATATAGAAGTGCTAGCACATCTCTCCTCAACAAGACACATGGTTTGAGGAATCATTTATGTCTATAACACAAACATTTCTAGACAGGTTCATTGCTGAAGTGTATAATACTAAGGGTCAGGGGTTTGTTTAGCCATTAAAAGTGTGATTTTTAACATCTGTAAGCAAGTGTAGATCATGTTTGGAGATATTACATAGCAAAAATTGTCGTCATTAGTCTGTTAATGCAATATTTGTATAAGATCTTAAAAATTATATTTGTCTTTTTTGAGCCTAATGCATACATCCAACATCTGCTCTCACTTAAAGCCCACTTTCCAAATGGGTTTGCGTAATTCACTGCTGTTTCAACAAGATGGAGTGGAGTGGGAAAGATGTGAGTGTGTGAGTGGTGGGTGGGTGTGTTACAGCCACATGTGTGTGATAATGTTAAATATGACATTAAAACTGTTAACATCGCAGCAGCCCACAAGGTTAAAACAGAGAGACCGTTTCTGAAATCCATCAGAAGATGAACAGAGCAGAGCTACACGGGACAACATCTGCAAATCTGAGCTTCTGCTTGTGAAGCGCTTGACTTTACTCAAAGATTTAGATTCCGTTTTGGCAATCTGACCCAAGTCGAATAAAATGCAAAGAGCAACCTTGGACGATGAAAGTAGGATGTAGTAAAATTGTCTCATTTCACCCCAAAATCCTACTTTTTCTTTTGATTTTGGAGTGATGTATGACCTGAAGATGTTCTTCATGGTGTTTAAATCACTCATATGGGTGTTGCTTTATGGTGCGTTGGACAGTAAAAAGTTTGTATGGAACTTTAACATGTTCTCATCGAGCTACACAGCCTGTTTTGATTCTAATTCCAACATTTGTTTTCTCAAATCTCAAAGTTTGACTATTTAACTGAAATATGTAGAGGGATATTTTCCAGTTTTAAGAAGAACCTCCTTATTCAAAGGACGTGGAAATGTTCTTCTCCAAAATGTCCAGTAATAATAGTTTTTGGATTTGGTGATTGGAAAAGCCATATTCTGGTGTTCCAAAACCACTCTAATTGTGTTTAGCCATGTGAATGTGGGGCGATTTCCTGTACAGTGGCCTCATATTGGCTGATATTATTGCCCATACAGACATATCATTGGACTTGATGATTCCCCTCAGTGTTTAACAGTTGCTTGTATTGAAACCATCCATTGACTTTCTCCAGACGTCGGTAGACTGTAGGAAAGTGATGACTCATGAAACCATACTCCCATCAGAACATTGCTCAGGGTTCCAGGTTTGGTGCCACTAACACAAATTATCCATCTTTGTGTGTTGATTTTGGATACAAGAGGTTTTTGAATAGTCGCCCTGCTTGTCTTGTGAAACTCTGAGTCATAAGTGATTCGGATTGTGGGTCATTTTTGAGGCTCTTCGTTTTGTAATATTCATTAACTATCATCTCCATTTATCATATACTATTTTAGTTTTTGTGGATCACCTACACAGTTGTTTAAAAGTTTGGTGTTGGTATAATTTGTAATGTTTTTGGAAGAAGTCTCTTATGCTCATCAAAGCTGTATTTATTTGATTAGTGATACAGTAAAACAGTAATATTGTGAAATATTATTACAATTTAAAATGACTGTTTTCTATTTGAATATATTTTAAAATGTAATTTATTCCTGTGATTCAAAGCTGATTTCTCAGCATCATTTCTCCAGTCTTCAGTGTCACATGATTCTTCATAAATCATTATAATATATGGATTTTCTGCATATAATATGCCTTAATAGCAGGGCGTGTTGTCACACTATAACATAAATTATAATTAATAAATTGTATAAAATGACAACATATCACACACACATGTAACGACTTTCCCCCAAAAAAATGTAGCCAACGACAATTTACAAAAATACCTTGTGTTTCTGGTTTCCACTTCTACGTGACAACTAACCCCAGTGTCACATGACCTCAAGCAGCATCTTCAGGACAGTTAGTATTTGAAAGGAGCACGTTAGGAAGCGCAAAGACATTATAAAACCTTTCAGGCAGGAAATAGAGGCTGTCTTTGGAAGCAGAGGAGTCGTGTGTGTGTGTGTGTGTGTGTGTGTGTGTGTGTGTGAGTGAGGTGATATGGGAGTCCTGAGCCATAAAGGAAGGGGTCCTAGGAAGGGGTAGAAATCTGAAGAGGGTTTGTGTGAATCACACTGAATGCTGGTCCACACAGAGTGAAATGAGAAAGAAGCAACTGACAGAAATACATGTAGACTCTGTAATCAGAATTAAAACGTTACAAGCATGGAATGTTTCACAGATAGTTAATAAAAAAGTAATTAATTTGTTTGTTAGTTAGTTTATGTTTTATTTATTTATTGTTTTATATATTGTTTTTTTATTATTATTGTTTATTTTTATTTGGTTGTTTTCTTATTGCTTATAGTTTTATTTATTTATAGTTTTATTTTTATTAATTTTTTTAATTTTTAATTTTTTTACTTTAGAATAAAAATCCAGCTATATATATACACACACACACACACACACACACACACACACATATATATGCATATATAATTCCCCACCAGAGTAAGTGCTTGCTTATTTTTGTTGGCCTTTTAACTTTTTTCTTCATACTCCGCAAACTGTCAGACTCAGCAATCCAAGAAGGATTCCTTTCGTCTTTCCTTTCCCTTTCAGTTTTTCCTTCGGGGAGCTCTAGGAAAAGTTACATGCAGAAGAAAGCATTGTGAATACTGATCCAGTCACTAATCCAGCAGATCCATTGTACGGATCTTCCACTGCGCTTTATAAATATTTGACGATTTTAGGGCTGTTTGTCCCTGTTTTTCCAGAGTAGCCCTTTCTCCAGCTGTTACTCATATGGAGGAATTACACGATCATCTGAAGCTGTTCTCAAGATGTCTGGGGATTTCACAATCTACCGAATGTTCATAAAACAGCACACTGAACAAGCAGTGGGATACTTAGAAACAGCCTCGTTCCCATCCTTAGCTAATTGGCGCTGGGATTGTCTGGCTTTGATTTGTGACCCTTAAACTCTGTTCAAGTGTTTAAATCACTGTCATATGCAAGACAACGGCCTAAACCTGTTACACAACACTTCAGCACAATGACTGTGCAGGATCTTTACTACATTTCCATATTTTCTAAAGAAAACATGGGCTCCATTCATTTTCTCTATAGGGAAATTGATTTGAACAGAAACTGATAAACCTTTAAAGACAGATCTACTGTGAGATTCGAGGCTGTTAATTGATTGCATATCCTTTCTATGCTATCAGTTCACATTAATTCAGCTTATTCTTAAAATAATCATATTTAATAGCAGAATTTCGTGGTAGTACATTACCCATGATGCTGTACAGAAAATTCCACCAATCAGAGAGTCACAGAGAACAAATTGCACCAAAGTCTATATTTATCTCCGCCGACTCCCATGAAGCGCATAATCAAGTCTCTCTCTATGCTCTCAAAGTACTTAAATAATGGTGTGTATATATGCATATTTTGCAATGTACTTAAAGTATATAGTTTTTTTATGGATCCAAACAACAACCGTTGAACTAATAGGTTTGATTTTTAATTTGATTTGCAAAGCTTCATGGGATTGCAGTCTTGTTTGATTTTCATATACTTTTTTGCTTGAAATGATAGTTTTGTAATGTTGTGATTCACCTCGTAGCTGATTGGTTTGGTTTATGACTTATAATGCATTAATGAAGACTTTTTTTTTAAATCCCTATGGGAAAAATGAATGGGAACACTTTCCAGTGCGACTGAAAAAGTGGGCGGGCACTAGGGATGGGCGTTATGGACTTAAAAATATATCACAATATTTTCTTGTATTTATTGTGATAACGATATTAATGACGATAGTTCACTTGCATCCACTGAGAGACAAAAAAACTCTCCTGTTTCTTTAGAGAGAAGAATTGTCTTTCCTATTTCTACCAAAAATAGCTAGGGAGTATACACGTAATGTAATGTCTGTTTTATTCATACTGGAATCCAGAGGGCGCCCTCGCGCATAAACTCCACAAATGCATCACAGAAGTAATAGAACTGATGATCTGATCCAGCTACCGCTGTAGCGGAGTAAAAAAAGGATAGAAACACTTAAACTGATCAAACATGAAGACAAACGCACGATTTTGACAGTATATGGTTTATCTTCAAGCCATCTAGGGTATTTTTATAAGAATAAGTATATTTATAATGCAATGCTAATCGACATAGCCTTTATCACTGTACAGAATACTATAAAACTGTATGATTTATGCCTCATTCTGTGATATGAAACCATGTCTGGTCACAAAAAGAAGTTATTTCAAATGATCGACTGATGTTATGAAGTGAATTGTGAGTAAAAGTATGTGAATAAATCTCTTTGTTGGACAACAGGTTTGTAAACAGACTCATACACATGCAAAACTTTATCGCACTAATGCTTTTGTAGTAACGTTACATTTATTCATTGTACAGACCGATTTTTTTTTTGTCGCACTGTACAGACCTGACCAAACCAGTTCCAGATTGTAGAGGCAGCTCCTCATTTAGCGATTAAACTCCTCCTCAGTTTCACGTCCACCTTCCGCCATGTTGCTCCGCACGGTCGCACACAGAAATATGTCAACAATTAGACTGTATCGTTGTTATCGCGGGAAGACTAATTCTTATCATGGGTAGAAATTTTACCGGTATATCGCAAATGGTAAGATATCGCCCATTCCTAGCGGGCACATGCACTCTATTTGTTCGACTATTTGTTTGTTTGAAAAGTGAAATGCCATCATGTCACCCTCATGTCATTTCAAACCATATCTGTGCAACAGAAAAGATGATATTTTTAAAAACTGTGTTTTTTTTTAAGTCCATATAACAAAAGTCAAAGGGATGCAGTTTGGTTTTGGACCCCATTGACTTTCATTGTACAGACAAAAAAGGTCCTCAAATAAATTGTCTTTTCTCTTCTTCAGTTTAATTAATTCTTACAGGTTTGGAACGACATGAGGTTGAGTAAATGATTTTCATTTGTGTAGTTAAATATCACTTAAACATGGAGAATCTTTTAAAAATCTTCCCCACAATCCACTTTTGTACACACAGCTCGCAAGCCAAGTTCAGGCTGTGGAACGAGGCCGTTTAAGAAAGTTAAACACTCTTCGCTCATCCTGAGGTGTTGACAGTCATCTGGGTCAGAGAACGTGAGATCTGGAGCGATGCTGGACTGACCTACTTCCACACGCGCTCGTGATGAATGCCGGAGATCGAAACGGATCCCGAAGTCTCCGGTTCTCCAATTTATTTTTCTCCTGCTGGCATAAATGAAACCAACTGCTTCGGCATCACACATCTGTCTAAACAAACACGATACGACTGAATGTTTGAGTGCAAGAGATGTGTGAGGATAAACTCTGGCCTAGATAGTCATGGCATACAGATCACCTGTGTGTAATAACGTCCATGAGCCGAGAGACTGGTTTTGGTTTGGTGTGTTGAAACATAAGCATCATGGGAAACTCAGACATGCAGGTAAAGGTTCGTATGACAGCCAGCGTTTGCATGTCTTCGTACGAGATGCGTCTGCATGCTTGAACATCAGTCAGTGTGCTTGGTTCATTAGTGGACTAATATCCCTGTAGGCATGTGCACCAGCCAAACCCGCTCTTAAAGGCAATTTTGGCTCCGTATTTCCATGGAAACGAACTGAAAGTTAAGCGCTTTCAATTCCAATGCGCTGGTGTGCGGTTTCACCTTATAAAAATGATTCCTATGTGGTCCTGTATTGTTTTTGTTGCCTCTCTGCTCTGTTTGACTGAGTGTTTGTGGTTTGACTCATCACAGTTTGGCTGCATTATGCTGTTTGGATTCGTCTGTCTCGTATAAATATGTTGGTTGTGATACCTAAAGTCAAACAGTCTTATGAAAGTACACCTTTTAAAGTTCAGCTGCTTACAGTATTGTAATTAGTATAATTGCATTGAGGTAGTGATACTGTAGTGATACTGAAATCTAAATGAATGCTTTTGTTGCTATACATACTATATATATTTTTGCTATATATATATGCATACATTACATATTAACATATTTATATATAATATAATGTTCATAAAATATTACAATTCATTATTAATTAATTATAAGTATTGATTTGAATAATTATAATATAATGCTCATAAAATATAATTTATTATTGATTAATTATAAATATTATTTTAATTATAAAACAATTATTATATAATATAATACAGTACAATATAATGTAATAATGTTCATAAAATATTACAATTTATTATATTACAATTTAACATTGATTGATTTGATAAACATTGAATTTAATAATTCCAATATAATTATTATATTACATTATATTATATTATATATGTACAAGCTTCTGCAATGTTTGCATCAGAAATGTGCTTATGCTGTCTTAATTTTCTTAATGTGTTGTATGTATTTATTTATTTGATGCAATGACAACTGATATTTTTAGGTCTGACGTAAAAGGGATAGTTCACCCAAAAATAAAACTTCTTTTTTTTATTAAAATTAAAACTTTTATTTGCTTTTATGATTAAACTCACTGGGCTCCAATGTTGTCAAAAAAAATTATAATTGTGTCCATAGACTACAGAAAGTCATAGAGGTTTGCAATGAAATGAGGGTAGTAAGTGAAGACAGAATTGTTCATTTTCATGTGAACTGACACTTTACGTAGGCAAATCCTTTTTTGTTGCCGCCGTAACTCAGCATAGTTTTGGTTTGCAGACTCACGCTGAGGCTTTAAACATTAGTTCTGGTTTGTCTGTGGTTTATGTGTTGTTTCTGCACACCGCTGTACCTCAGGAACTACATGGCTTCTCTCTCTCAGTCTGAGCTCCTCCTCGTTATTCCCCCCATGATCCCGCTGTGAGACGAGGGGCAACTGTGTGGAGTCCAGATGTGCGGGTCTGTGGAACATTCTTGAGCGAGAGGGGTTCAGGCTGGGCTTGAGGAGCTCCGCTGAGGGGGGAGGGAGCGCAGATTCCATTAAAGGGTCGGATGTGTGACAAAACAGGCAGGCCTCATCCCACTTAACTGGGTTTGTTGGTCGTTTCAATAACCAGACCAATGCCTGCAATGAGGACATTAACCAGAGCTGTTTCACAAACTGAACGTGCTACTCATGTGACTGTAAGAGAAAGCCATGGCGGGACGCCCAACGCATCACTCACTGCCCTGCCTGCAGGTCCAGGATTGGAGAAGGGACTTTAGAGATTTATATATTTTAAATTTCATTTTGCATTTTTTTATTTTATTTTTATTATTTAGTTTTCAGTAGTTGCTGTCTATATTACTTAAAATAATAATATTGAGTTTTTGTTGTTGTATTATTATTATTATTATTACTGGGTTTTTAATTTTGTTGGATTTCAGTAGTTTTCTTTATATTATTATTATTATCAATATATATTACTCTATATTATTAAGTTGTCAGTTTACTTGTTTTTTTTTTATTTGAGTTTTAGTATTTTATGGCTGATAAATTAATGCACTAAAATGCACTATTCAGAAATGTTTAACAGTGTTAATTTTCTAGTGTTTTTTTTTTTTTTTTGCCATCTAGTGGCATTTTCAATATTTAATGCTGGCAGGTTGTAAAGATGTAAAAAAAAAAAAAAAAAGTATATCTGATTGATTGATTGATTTGAAATGAATACTTTTATTCAGCAAGGATACATTACATTGTTCAAAAGTGACAGTAAAGACATTGATAATGTTACAATTTCTGTTACATTTTTCAGTTTTTGTTTTGTTTGTTCTTTTAAACTTTCTATTCATCAAAGAATCCTGCAAAAAAAATGTATCACAGTTTCCACAAAAATATGAAGCAGCATGACTGTTTCCAACACTGATAATAATAATAGATGTTTCTTGAACAGCAAATCAGAATGATTTCTGAAGGATCATGTGACACTGAAGACTGGAGTAATGATGCTGAAAATACAACTTTGATCACAGGAATAAATTACATTATAAAATATATTCAAATTAGTGCTGTCAAACGATTAATCGCATCCAAAATAAAAGTTTTTGTTTACATAATATATGTGTGTGTGTACTGTGCATATTTATTATGTATATGTAAATACACACATATACAGTATATATTTTGATAATATTTACATGTTTATACATTTTTGTATATACACATTTTTATGAAATATATACATGCATGTGTTTGTATTTCTATATACATCATAAATATACACAGTATACACACATATATTATGTAAACAAAAACTTTTATTTTGGATGCGATTAATCGTTTGACAGCACTAATTCAAATATAAAAACAGTTATTTTTAATTGTAATAATATTTTACAATATTACTGTTTTACTGTATTTTTGATCAAATAAATCCAGCCTTGGTGAGCAGAAGAGACTGCTTTCAAAAACATAAAACAATCTTACTGACCCCAAACTTGTATATTAAGATGGAGTAGGAGAAACATAAAATAGATTTGGGACAGTTAGAAACTGTGACTCTCAACATCATAACTGAGACCAAACAACTGTGCTAAGGCCTCTTCATTCATGATTTCTATTATGTTTCTGTTTACCATTGATTAAAAAAACTTTGCTGAGGCTGAAAGCGAGGAGATTATAGATGCATCTAGTGATCACACACCGAGGATGTGAGGAGCTTGTGAATGTAGAGCGTTGATGTGATGTAACCGTGGAGGTCACGCTGTGTAGGTTGAGCGGCAGCCTCACGCTGTCTCTCCCTCCAACACATGGTCCTCCTGACAAACACAGCAAACCCAGATCTGAGACACAGCCCAAGAGAGGAGCCTAATGAAGCCTTCACACGTGTGAGAGCTCAGTTGTGTGCATCACTGCTTTGTCTTGAGGATAAGCGTCAAGTCTCTGATGCTCACCAAGGCAGAATTTATTTGATTAAACATACAGTAAAAACATTAGAATTGCGAAATATTATTACAATTTAAAATAGCTGTTTTCTATTTGAATATATTATAAAATGTAATTAATTCCTGTGATGCAAAGCTGAATTTTTAGTCTTCAGTGTCACATGATCCTTCAGAAATCACTTTAATAGGCTGATCTGCTGCTCCAGAAACGTTTCTTATTATTATCAATGTTGGAAACGGTTGTTCTGCTTAATATGTTTATGTAAACTGATACTTTTGTCAGGATTCTTTCATAAATAGAAAGTATTTACTGTCACTTTTAATCAATTTAATCCATCCTTGCTGAATAAAAGTATTATTTTTTCCTCAAAAAAAAAAAAATTCAATCCTACTTCAGATTGAAAGATTCCTTATGGCTGTGATTGTGAGTAAAGGTCAAAGGTTATCGCCCCATGCTGGTTTGGGTATAATATCACATCCTGAATGGTTAAAAATGTAATGGACATTATGCATTACAATAATAACAGGTATAACTATAGGTAGGCATCATAACAGGGGTTCAATTGTATTACAAGAACATATATGTAAGGAATAATTGACGACGGGCCGTTGGATTATTAGAAAAATAAGGTCGCTTCGTGTCGTGACCGCATCACCACCTTGGGTGTGTATTATTTTTCTAATAATTCAACGGACCGAAGTCAATTATTCCGCTTATACTACGGTTGCCACACCTCAAGACATCGATCAGATGATATATTTCAAGGCATTCGTCCGGTATTTCTACTTAAATCGCTGTTGTGAATAGGATTATTTCTTCTGCATCTCATCCAACGCCTCCGTTGCTAATTCCAAAACGTCATTTTAAACCTAGTAACGGAGGCTTGAGCCGTTGATAACAGATTAATGCAGTTAATACAGTTAATAACTAAGTTATGAGAGAGAGAGAGAGAGAGAGAGAGAGAATTACCTCTGTGCATCTCTCAATAGTGTTCGGCAGCAATGTCTCTAGTTATAGTGAAACTTAGTTCCTTTTGCGCGATGTATGTTAGTGTGTGTGCAACTGTTATGTAATATGTAATGCAGCTCTTGACCGCCTGGAACTACGTTCGCCGTGCGTTTCCCTGAAAATAATTGCACACCTTAGAACGTTCGTCATCTTGTATTACAAGAACACACACACACACACACACACACATATATATATATATATATATATATGTGTGTGTGTGTGTGTGTGTGTGTGTGTGTAAAACACGTATTACGTGGCATTATAATAATTTACTGTCGTAATGCATAATATTGAAAGTCTTCCAATTAGCATAATCCATATCCTCTCATGTTTTAGTATGTGTGTTACCTAGACAATGTGTTAAAACTGCATTTCTGGTGTTGTTACACTCACAAAGCATGTTTTTGGACGGAGGAAGTCATGTCGCAAGTGGTTGGGAATTTGGTCTAATTGATTCAACATGCTTGCTAGGGGTCACACAGCTACGAGGGGGGTGGCGTAACACGACACCGCCGTGTCTAGATCTTTTCTGCTTGGGAAATTTGATTGGTTGTGAATAACGCTAAAGTGAAACATTTTCATTTTGGAGGAACTTTTTCGAGGACAGATAGATTTAACAGACATTATAGTTAGAGTTGACTCATGGCCAAAATACAAAAGCGTTTCACAATCGGTTTGTATGCAGGAAAGTCCATATGATGTGGAAAAATATGTTCATACGTGTGTATGTTTCCAGTCTCCTCCCTGCTCTGATCTGTTCACTTCCTGTATGACTCCCTCCTGTGTTTCCTGCTGGGGGTGAAAGGCCCGTGTCGGTTTGTCCATCTGCAGAGCCGGGGCCCCTCCGTCGTCTGGGTGCCGCGTCATGTCAACGGCTGCAGGCGGTGCTGCCGTGTGAAGCGTGTCTGTGCTGGGCTGATAACGTGGGTGTGGGGCTGTGGAGCATCATCAACATACACAAACGCGCATTACAAACCTGAGAAGAACAGCTATGCGGCGAATACACGAAACACGTGAAGTAATGCACATGGTTTAGGGATGTGAATCGTTTGAATTGGATCAATTATAGTTCCTATTAGGTCCATTAATGATTCTTTTAGGTCTTTTTTGGCCTTTTTCATATATCCTGAAATATATATCAGAAAGAGCTTTATTGCCAGGTATGTTTACCAGTGTTGGGGAAAGTTACTTTTAAAAGTAATGCATTACAATATTGCTTTACTCCCTAAAAAAGTAACTAATTATGTTACTTTTTATGGAAAGCAATGCGTTACGTTACTTTTGAGTTACTTTTTAAATCTGGGCATTGTTTGCTTTTAATATAAAAAAGTTCTTCTTTTACAAATGTAGAAACCCTTTTCACAACAAAAGTAAAATGAATACGCCTCAGGCTGAAGGAAACGTAAATTCACGTCTGTACAGTAGAGGGCGCAGCTCAAACAAAGTGCATGAAGAATATGACGCAGGAGAAGAAAGTTCAACACTATTCAGAAATAACAAAAATCATTTTTGCTGATTAGTATGTTGAATTGGATCATTGAAGGTCAGTAGCAAAGAAATTGGTTAATAAAATGGGATTAAATACATTGATTTACAAAAAAATTACTTGTTGAGTCATTCATTCAGGAATCAGACTACACTATTTTCACAGTTCATAAGAGTCATTCATTTCATAATAAGAATAAAAAATGGTTCTTGGTTCCTAGCCCTCCTACTTTTGATTCAGTAGGTTTTAAAGTAAACACAGTAGCTTCTGAATCCACGTTTCCATGTGAGTGTGTAATTTCTGTTGTGCTTTGTGTCGTGCTCTAGATGCCCCAGTGGTGAAAGGGTTAATGACAGTCACGTGTGAGAAATCCCAGAGGTCCCAGTGTCAATAATTCAGAAGCATCTGTATCATTTTACAAGCCCATGCTTTGAAACAAACAGGCAGTGGCTTATTGTGACAGGAAGTTTGAGGAATGCTTTGTGCCGCATCTGCCGCTCTCTCGAGTGTTTTCCCATACTTATCCCACACATCCATGTTCAGGCCAGGAACAGAAACCTCAGGACCCCGGAGTGACAGGAAGAGGGCGTAATGCTGGGGAGTACTGAGGGGTGTGACAATGGAAATATTATAACTCAGATGCTCCAGCAGGGACCAGGGAGGTTTATTTGAGGCACAGAATCGTAAAGCCGTTTGGAGGTATTTAGAACAATGGAAGTGTCGGAAACAGAGAAATGCTTGTTCCTTCTACCAGTCCCAGACTCCTCTGTGTTTCTCTCTAACAGTAGTTGTTCTATCAGAGGTCAGCTGTGTTGAGGAGGTGGGATGGACTGCTCCTGAATTCAGTGGAATAAAGTCTTCCTGTCTTGGATTGTTTTAAACCCTATAAAGTCCACTGTATCATATTGGAACATGAAATTGCATTTCAACATGACTTTCTCATGTCGTCTGATTGATAGTTTATTCTTTTTTAACAAGTAATTAGTATTATTATTAAAACATCTTTTGAAATCTTTACTGATTTTTATAAAGTAAACATGAGGATAACTTATATCTTTTAAAATACTTACTGGACTGAAGCAACTTTGGTTTACTTGGTTTTCTGTCCTTTTTTTTTTTTTTAAATCATGTGAAAAAACATGCATCAAATATTTTAAGCGTTACACTTTTGAGGGACATTTATTTGTTCATATCTTAGCCAATATTGTTTTGCATTGCATTGTAAATAGTCTGTAATACTTTACTGTAATAAAGTTCTGATATAATACTGTAATACTGATATAAAGATTGATTTAGGCCTACAAGCTATCAGAATTTCATCTTTTTGTCCATATAAATATCAGCAACTGCACAAATTGCAGTTTGGGCCTTTGAATAAAACTGAGGTGTTATTTTCATCAAAACAGCTTTTTAAAATTTTATTTATTGTCTAAAAATTTAATAAACTGTTCCAATTAAAACAAACAAATATTTTTCTGATTATTATATCATATTTCAAGCTTTAAAGGGTTAATATCCCCAGAATTTTAACCATTTATACATTATAAACATGTATAGCTCCAGAAAATACCCTCAATTTTCCTATAATATATAAAATGACCAAGGCACTAAGCCAAGGCACTTCATCTGATACAATGTTAAAAAGCATTTATTTTACTTTTGCTTTCCACATGCAATCACTAAAGTGCACACTCTAAAATCAGTTTCTTTTGGGGTTTATAAAGTACTTCTTATCTGAACATCCTCTGTCTATGTCATGTGTCTTAGAAGTGTTTCATTCTTGAAGTTCTGAGATAGTATAGTATGTTTTCAGACATATCAGTATCGGAAATGCTGTAATCTGTTCTTCATTCGAACAATATGCGTTTGGGGGTCTGCTGTCTCCAGCCAGTCAGATCAACTTACATGCGGCTGTCAGTCAAACGACTCTCAACCCAACAAACAGGTCAAGCCACAGCAAACACAGACATTAACCATTTGTCTGAAACTGATCCTCCGAGCTCTTAAAACTTTGTTTTTGAGAAGCACAAAACTGTATAATTTGCATTTTCAAGCATAATAGGTCACATGCCTGACTGTGCCATTATAACAGCTTCATTCACGACATGCAAAAGGCTTTTGTATCTTAAATTGAACATTTACATTTAATCACTTACGAAACAATCTTATTGTACTAACCCTTAAAATGTGTAATACACACACATGTAATGTTTGTGTTTTTGCCGTCACTCTTAACAGACTCACCTAATGGACCTTATCCTTTGACCTTCACTGTAATTACTCTCTCTCATGAATAAAAAACCTTTTTGCATAGTGAATGTTCCTTGGCTTTTAATTATGTTTTCTCTTTTTGTATTATGCGCTGCTTTCTTCCTTTTAGTTTATTAAAGAGAGCAAACGTCTCTGCTCTGGATAAGACATGTCCATTCGATCTGGTCAGATGCTGACTTTCAGCTGGCGTATGAATTTTAACCTCCATATTAAACTATAAAAACTAAAAGAAGGATTGCAAGCAATGCAATGGCTTGTTTAATTGTGACTTTTACAACCATTAAACTGGATTCTTACTGTACATTATATGATGCATTTATGAGCACTGTTCAAAACACTCCTCCATGGTTTTAAGGTGCGATAAGTGGTTTTCAGGATGATTTTTGGAGTTATGAACAGAAAGGTAAGAATTAAAAAAAGAAATAAAAAATATGAGCACTATAATTGTGATGCATGAGCACATGCCACCAGATATGTAGGAGTATGTATGTCAAAAGCACAAATTGATTTTGACATGTTCATTATGACGCTTTATTGTGGTTTCTATGGTGACGTGATAGTGATAGTTTCTCCTCTGGCAGGCTGATAATGCTTCACGTGCTGCTGTTATTCACACATCCAGCATCTTTCTGTTCTTCTGCTGGCCTCGCTTTCAGTTTTCCAGGCGTACTGCATTGTCAAACAGCGTCCTTCGTGGCATTGTTGTGCATTTTCCACTCTCCGTCTTGGATGAATGGCAGATTTCCTGGCTTGGTTCTTGTTGTTGGTTGGTCGTGGCATTTGTAACCTTCCATTACACATTTTTATAAGGAAAACTCATGTATTCAAATCACAATGGTAGAATTCATTGTGAAAGAAACCCTGTCATTATGTTTTCAAAAAAAAAAAAAAAAAAAATTGCATTTCATTTTGTGTTCATTATCATGATTTCTGAGTTGTTTAAGCAGTGGATTGGTAACGGTGATTGATGTTGATATAACAGCAATTTTATAACATTTATTTACATTTAGAAGATGATCCTTATTCAAAATGAACACTACAAGCATGTGTAATGTTTTTTTTTTTTTTAATTATTTAAGTTATTTTTAAAAGAACACTCATTTTTTACAAATCCCCCAAATTTACCTGAAATTCGTTCATTAACTTTAATCAGCCAATCAAATAATGGTCATCTGCTAAATGAATCATTGTATATACAGAGCTGGGTATTATTTATTGTTAGGGTAGATTATTGTAATTGTAATCCATTACTGATCCCAAATTACATCACAAAAATCATACTTAGTATTGTAATCCATTACATTGCACATTTAGGTAATATAATCAGACTACTTTTAGATTACTTTTGACCTTTCTCATTTGTCATAAATAGGATACTCTTGTACCAAATTGATATAAAAATACAAAGAGTAAGAAAATATATTCCATTGTTATCAACAACATGAAGTGCATTAAACATTATAATACGTCAAGGTTTCCCAAACTGGGTGTTTGAAGGAACTGCAAGGGGTTAATGAGTTTAATGAAAAGCTAATAATTAATTAAATCATAAAAATGTTTATTTAAAAAAAAAAAAAGTAATCTAGTAACAAGCACTTAATTTTTGGAATTTTATTATGTAATCCAGATTACATGTAATCATTACTACCCAGCTCTGTGTGTGTGTAGCAATAATATTGCAAGTCTTGTTTTTCTGAGAAACTGAACAAAATTTAGTTTGTTTAAAACAAGAACAAATATCGTTGCGGCACGAAAACTTCTTTCCACTTTAAATTAAGTGCATTTTTCTGACCTTATATCGCTTCGTTTTGATCGATTTTAAATTAACCTTCGGTAACCTCTCTCTTTCTCTCTGAAATTATGGATGGAAAGACATTGGCTGAAACTGTTTAATATCTACTATTTAAAACTTGTGTAAAACTGAAATGCTGTGAGATACAAAGAGTTTATTTGTAGGTTTATAAGTGTCTTTATTTCTTCTATCACAGGAGGTTCAGCCCTCATCGGAGTCCTCGACCCGGGACCCGTCTGAGCTTCTGCCGAGGCTGTGTCACCTGGTGCGGACCGAGACAGGTTACGGCTTTAATCTCCACAGCGAGAGGTCCAGACCGGGCCAGTACATACGAGCTCTGGACCCCGGCTCGCCCGCTGACTGCGCAGGACTCAAACCTCAGGACAGACTCATAGAGGTGAGATCTGATTCTGATTCTGCTCCGTCTTTATAACAGTCCTCTATCATATTTCTATAATTTCCCATGAGGGAAACCACACACATGTGCATCAGTATACACTGTGATGATGCCAGATATACACCCACGCTTTCTAAATTCACTTGTGCATTCACACTCACACACAGCCCATCCATCACATTCAGATGCATGTGGGCGGCTGGTGATATGATGACTCGCGCAAAATATTTCTGTGCTTGAGAGACTGAGTCAAGCAAAATAACATACTGTTGAAACTTACATTTGCGATCGACAGAGCCGAGTACATTCTGCATCATCACAAAAATGAATAACATGTTCTCATAACCTCCGGTAACTCATGAACTTCTTGTATGGTTTAGTTGGATTGAGTGTGGATTTAACAAATTACCTCAGTCTAATCAATGCAAAAGTGCAAAGCTGTATTTCAGGAAAAACTGAATATGCTGATGGAAAGAAGAAAAACTATGCTCAACACTGTTTTACAGACATTTCAGTAAACTGCAATAATAAATAGGTGAATCTCATATAAAACCCTGATATAATGTGAGTTTCAACAATATCACAAGAAAGGGAAAAAATGCAGAAGATAATGCAGCCTATTTATATATTTTTTTAATATAATTATATAAATATATATTTAAAAAATTAATATAAATTCTTATTTCTTTCATTTGATTTTGAGGTGAAATATGGCCCTGACAGCATGATCTTGACCAGTTTTGTGAGAGTCACCAGTTCAGAGAAACTTTCTCACCCATTGCTCTCCATCTCTCAGTTGTTGTCCTGTGTTAGTATAAGAGTGAGAGTCCTGCCCCCTTGAGTTTTCAGAGATGCACCTCAGGACACTGATACCTGAAACCCACCTGGCTGCTCTTAATATTTTATGCTGTTCAGCTGAGTACAGCACACGCTCCATCTGTCCTCGGGACAAACACTCAGATTAAATCACCTTCAGCAGAAGGGGAGCGCGGGCGGCTCTCGTGCCCTTGTTTTTGTTTTGATTGATTTGGTTGTAATTTCGGTAAAAAATCTTCCTCACCGCCTCTCCTCTGTTCGGCTTGTTGGGAACCTAATTCTACCACAAAACATGTTGCTAAGCAACCAATAGCAGGGCACTAAGTCTAAACTGAATGAACAGGTTTATCAGGGATAAATAAAGCTTTTACATATGATTAAAGTCACTGAAGCAGAAGTGAGGATTCACCCCAGAATAATCTACTGATTAAATGTTTTTATAATGTAGATAATCACTGTAACTCTACTCTCTTTTAATGTTTATGAAAAAACTCAAATAAACCATGGCAAATGGAAATACTAGCCATTTTTCTACCAGGATGTAGTACTTTACAGAACCATTTAAATAAAAAAAATATTTATCAAAAATGTTTACATCACGGTTCTGTATGGTTTCAGTACAGCAAGGGAAAAAACTAATAAAAAAAAAATAAAATAAAAAATAAATAAATATATATATATATATATATATATATATACATATATGCATATACATATATACATTAAACAGTGGTTTACTGAACAAACTGCTTTTTCTTTAATAATAAATAATAATATATTCAATTAGAATTAAAATTTTCTAGGGATACAACTCTACCTCAGCTTCTGCTCTAAACTAAAGGGAGCCCTTTTATGTTACTAAAGGTTACAATTAGGTTATTTTTAAACATAATCAACACTTAACTTACCATAGGACGTTTCAGCCTTTTTCTGTCAATTAATGACCTTGCTATTCAAAGCTAACCTGTCATTAGCGGTAAGAAAGACACATTTGCATAATTTTCCACATTTGCATAATTTTCCATGATTATGATTTTAATTTAAAAATATAATTTAGGGGTGTCACACCAAAGGACAACAAAACGTAACAAAATTATCCATCTTCTCATGTCATGGGCTTGACAGGGGGCTTCAGTAACACGACCATGAATGAGGTCCTTCAACTAATTAAAGTTTTCTCTGGAATTGGCCGATTTAAAATCAGGATATGGTGTCACACCAGGGGACATAGTTTTCAGAGACAAAATGTATCAAGTTCCTACGCTTTCAGAAATATATGGGTGAAAAAAAAAAGATTGCCATTTACTAAAATAGACACAATAACATTTTTGTCATTTTCATTTATAAAAGTTGTAATTTATTGAACCATGCTTGGGACAGTCACACCATAGGACTTAGCTCAAAATTAAAAAAAAAAATCTAATAACACTGCAGCTTTTATAACAACAGGTCCACATATGACAAAGAAATGTTTAACCATTTACTGCATTTTAAATAATGACAATATTAATTATATTCATTTTTATCTTGTGGGACAGTGAAAATGCTATGTAACGTCAACAACCCACATATATTAAATAATAAAGACATCACTAACAGTTAAAGTAAAATATAATGAGTATATAGTCTAATATTTCATGAAAAGCTCTTCTCTGTACTTTATTTATCTAGCAAATAATGAGCTTTAGACACTGATGACTTGCCTGAGGTAAATGAAATGCTACATGACATTTTCTTTACAAGCTGGTTTATTGATGTCTTTCCACAGTTGAAACATTGATTGAGCAATTACACGAGGCATGAGATGCTCATTCATGTTTATTTCACATTAAAACTAGTAGTAAAGAGGAATGATCATGCTTCGCACTGCCTTTTGAACCGAGGCTTCTATACAGCAATCAAAGAGTGTCAAAACGGCATTTATTGTTTGAATTTCCTGAAAAAAAGAACATAATTTTTAAGATTAGACTTTGTTTCTTATCAAAAGTTACAATATACAACCCGAATTCTGGAAATGTTGGGACGTTTTTTAAATTTAAATAATTAGAAAGAATTTCAAATCACATGAGCCAATATTTTATTCACAATAGAACAAAGATAACATAACAAATGTTTAAACTGAGAAATTTTACAATTTTATGCACAAAATGAGCTCATTTCAAATTTAATGCCTGCTACAGGTCTCAAAATAGTTGGGACGGGGCATGTTTACCATGGTGTAGCATCTCCTCTTCTTTTCAAAAGGGTTTGAAGACGTCTGGGCATTGAAGTTATGAGTCTCTGGAGTTTTGTTGTTGGAATTTGGTCCCATTCTTGCCTGATATAGGTTTCCAGCTGCTGAAGAGTTCGTGGTCATCTTTGACGTATTTTTCATTTAATGCGCCAAATGTTCTCTATAGGTGAAAGATCTGGACTGCAGGCAGACCAATTCAGCACCCGGACTCTTCTACTACGAAGCCATGCTGTTGTAATAGCTGCAGCATGTGGTTTTGCATTGTCCTGCTGAAATACTGGAGTTAAAGTCTGGAGGGGAGCATATGTTGCTCTAAAACCTTTATATACCTTTAGCATTCATAGTGCCTTCCAAAACATGCAAGCTGCCCATACCGTATGCATTATGCACCCCCATACCATCAGAGATGCTGGATTTTGAACTGAACGCTGATAACACGCTGGAAGGTCACGGCGGAGGACACGGAGTCCGTGATTTCCAATAAGAATGTCAAATTTGGACTCGTCTGACCATAGAACACTTTTCCACTTTGAAACAGTCCATTTTAAATGAGCCTTGGCCCACAGGACATGACGGCACTTCTCTTGTTGGGATGTTCACATGTGGCTTCCTTTTTGCGTGATAGAGCTTTACTTGGCATCTGCAGATGGCACGGCGGATTGTGTTTACCGACAGTGGTTTCTGGAAGTATTCCTGGGCCCATTTAGTAATGTCAATGACAGAATCATGCCGATGAGTGATGCAGTGTCATCTGAGGGTCAGAAGACGTTAAATTTCTCCGTTTAAACATTTGATAAGTTCTCTAAGTTCTATTGTGAATAAAATATTGGCTCATGTGATTTGAAAGTCTTTTAGTTTTCATTTTATTCAAATTTAAAAAACGTCCCAACATTTCCAGAATTCAGGTTGTATACAACTGTGAGTTTCAAATTAAATTCCACTCATGCAGTGGTTAAAACAATGCTATATTTGTTCGGTACACATGCGTACTACCGAAAATATTTTATTTGTCTATAAACTCATAAGAATCATTGAATAAAAATGTGTGTGTGTGTGTGTGTGCGCGTTGGAGTAATAAATGCAACATATACAATTTAAAAGTTGTTGCCATTACCATGATAATACTATGTTTATGATACTGCAATGAAACTAATATCATGGTATTGTCTGAAGTACATTGGAGTACCACCATGGTATTAGTTTCATTGTAGTATCCAAAAAACATGGTATTACTATTGTAACGTGTCCAGTATATCCAGTTTATGAATATTGTTAAATATAATAGTCAAACCAGGTCAATAATATGTTTTGTTGTTGTAAAAAAATTTAATAGTAGCTTGTTTTAAAATCATAACCTTTGCTGTATTAAACTCTGCGCAGGTGAATGGCGTGAACATTGAAAGCATGAGACACGCTGAAGTTGTGGCCTTCATCAAGAACGGTGGGAATGAGACTCGTTTACTAGTGGTGGATCCGGATACAGATGAGCATTTCAAAAAGATGGGCATCTCTCCCACCAGCATCCATGTCAAAGGTAAAGTGAAAGACTTTACTGAGGAGAGTTCACCCAAAAATCACAAAATCAAGAATATATTTATAGAATATATTGATCTATGCGAGTATACTGTATGTATGTGGATAAAGTCGGACATATCCAATATCCAATTTTGATTAACATATTATTTAGTCAGAACACATCTACTTTTGAATGATCATCAATAACGAAAGATGATTTTGAGCCCAGATGAGTTAATTTTTGCAGTTTCAGTTTGTTTGTGCAGCCTTGGTTTCTTCTTCCTGGGATTTGAGGGGGAGTTTGACGTTTTTCCGTGCTAATGGTGCTTTTGAGGTTTCGAGACAGACAGATGTACGGTTTCCTCCCAAGGCTCTATATAGTGGTGTGAAACTCTGAACAAAGCCTCCAAACCCTGGGCTGTAGGTCATGCTGGTACAGTAAATCCATGTTCTCTGAGTCTCGTCCACGTCTGTTTTCAATGGTCCAGCAGCTCCTGACATGTGGCTCAGATTAGAGTTAAATTGGGGTAAACACCTTAAACAGGCTATTGACATCTCTTAGATAATTGCTACTTGGCAGGATCCTGATTTGGCCTACTGGAAGGTCATTCCAGCCCAGTCCACTTGGTTTCTATTCATTTTCTTGCTTTTCATTCTGGATGAGTAAATCTTCTGCGTCAGGTCTGTGAACATCAGGTGACCCAGTTTAGGCTGATCAGGCCACAGATGCGTGCTGCTTTTATCCCACGGCTCAGCTTTCTTTCTCAAGAGCGCGCTCAAGGTTTCCAGCTGTAGCACATCTCTCTATGAATTTACAGGGTCATCATGTACATTATATTGATAAACCTACAATGGATTATTTTTCCATTCAACATCAGCCAAGAGCGATCTGAGCATTTGTTTTTCTTATTAAAACAGATTTTGACGAGTCCATAACTAACGGCTCCAACAGCCCACATGTGAATGGGACGTCCTCACGATCCACATACTCAGACGGCAGCAGTCAGGACACCAACACACAGGTGAACAAAAGAACACAAATTCATCTGAAATTAATATATTTCTGTTTTATACTTATTGCAGATTCATGCATTAAGTTGTTTAAGGGTCAGGTAATAAAAAAAGCTTTATTATATAAAAGATAATAACTGCACAATACATTTCTATCTTATATTAATGGCAGATTCATGTATTAAGTCAAAAAATTATTTCAATTATTTAAAACATTTTAAGGGTCAGGTAATTTAAAAAAAGCTTTTTTATATAAAAGATAATAACTACACAATGCACAGCGAGATTTATTATTTTTGAAGGCATTCATTTAACTGCTTTAAAACATCTATAGATATTAATTTATTCTAGAAATTAAAAGATACGAAAGTCTTATGCATGTTATGATAGAAACAGAAGGGCACAGACATACATTATACATTATTCAAGTCAAAATGTATTTAGTAATTTTATAAATGTAATTTTTATTTCTATTTTAAATTTAATTAATTAATAAATTATTTCAATTATTTTTTAAATACATTTCATCAATTTAAATTTAAATCAACATGATGTTAAGATGACAAAACACATTTTAAGGGTCAGATCATTTAAAAAAAGCTCCTTAACAACTTAACATTTTCACTTACAGTATCTCAGTGTGTGTGTGTGTGTGTGTGTGTGTGCGCGCGTGCGTGCGTTTTTGTGTCAAATCAGGACATAGATTTGTATAATGACAAGGGTATGACAGGCATTACAAGGAGAAGGTGACTTTTCAGGACATTACCCCATGTCCCCACCTTTCAAAACGCTTATAAATCACACAGAATGGAGTGTACTGAAAATCTGAAATAGCACAAAGTTTCCTGTAAGGGGTAGGGTTAGGTGTAGGGTTGGTGTAAGAAAATAGCACATACAGTTTGTACAGTATAAAAACCATTACGCCTATGGGATGTCCCCACTTTTCACAAAAACGAGCGTGTGTGTGTATATATATATATACACATACACACATAGTATACAGTGTGTAAAAAAAAAAAAAATATATATATATATATATATATATAGAGAGAGAGAGAGAGAGAGAGAGAGGGCATTTGTTAATTGCTTATTTTCTTTGAAAATCTATAAATATAAAATTTTAAAAAACATTACATATATGCATGACACAAACACACACACTCTGTCACGATCTGTGTGGGGAGGAACGAGGAGACGAGAAGTACACGAAACAATCTTTAATGAAGTCCATAAACAGGGTACATCCAACACTGGGAAACACACGAACTGAGCAAGTAGACCCGACAAACATAAACTGAATGGACTGGGGCTTAAGAACACATGACAATCACGGGAAACACACCTGGAATTAAATCAACACAATCAACGGGAGACAGAAACTGGGTCACGGAGCATATGGGGAGCAAAAACACAACACAGACAGGTCCATAATCCTGACACACACCACTGCTTTTTTTTTTTTCCTGTTTAATTACCAGCATATTAGAATTATTTCTGAGGATCATGTGACATTGAAGACTGGAGTAATGATGCTGAAAATTCAGCTTTGCATCACAGGAATAAATTACATTATAAATTATATTTAAAAAGAAACCAGGTATTTTAAGTTGTAATAACATTTCATTATATTTCTGTTTTTACTTTTGATCAAATAGATGTAGCCTTGGTGAGAATAAGAGACTTTGTAATTATTCCAAACACACACACATACAGTCATGGCCAAAAATATCGGCACCTTTGCAATTCTGTCAGAAAATGCAACCCTTCTCTCAGAAAATTGTTTATTTTTTTTGTTTGCATTGGAACAACACAAAAAAAACTGAGAAGAAAAGTCAAATCTGATACAATTTCACACAGAACCCAAAAAATGCACTGGACAAAATTATTGGCACCCTTAACTTAAAGGGATAGTTCACCCAAAAATGAAATGTCATCGTTTACTCACCCTCAAGTAATTCCAAACCTGTATGAATTTCTTTGTTCTGCCGAACACAAAGGAAGATATTTTTAAGCAAGTTTGTAACCAGGCTGTTTTGGGGCACCATTGACTTCCATAGTAGGAAAAAAAAATACCATGGAAGTCAATGGTGCCCCAGAACTGCTCTGTTTCCCACATTCTTCAGAATATTTTCCTTTGTGTTCAGCAGAACAAAGACATTCATTCAGGTTTGGAACTACTTCAGGGTGAGTAAATGACAGAATTTTCATTTTTGGGTGAACTATCCCTTTAATATTTGGTAGCACCCCCTTTAGAAAAAATTTCTGTAACCATGAATGAGTTTCTTACACCTCTCTACTGGAATCTTGGACCACTCTTCTTTTGCAAACTGCTCCAGGTCTTTCAGATTTGAAGGATGCCTTCTCCCAACTGCTGTTTTGAGATCTCTCCACAGGTGTTCTGTGGGATTCAGATCTGGACTCATTGCTGGCCATTTCAGATCTCTCCAGCGCTTTGTTTGTAACCATTTCTGAGTGCTTTTTGAAGTGTGTTTCGGGTCATTGTCCTGCTGGAAGACCCATAACCTCTGGTGGAGACGCAGTTTTCTGACTCTGGCCACTACGTTGCGCTCCAAAATTCTTTGGTAATCATCAGATTTCATGATACCGTTCACACAGTCCAGACATCCAGTGCCAGAAGCAGTAAAGCAGCCCCAAAACATCTTTGAACCTCCACCATGTTTGACTGCAGGGACTGTGTTCTTTCCTTTGAAGGCCTCATTTATTTTTCTGTAAACAGTGCCATGATGTCCTTTACCAAAAAGCTCTACTTTTGTCTCATCTGTCCACAGTACGCTCTCCCAGAAGGATTGTGGTTTTGTCACATAGGTTTTGGCAAACTCCAGTCTTGCTTTTTTATGCCTTTGTGTCAGCAGTGGTGTCCTCCTGGGTCTGCTACCATAGTGTCTCTTTTCATTCAGATGGTGACGGATAGTGCGAGCGGACACTGTTGTACCCTGTGTCTGCAGATCAGCTTGAATTTGTTTGGAAGTTAATCGGGGTTCTTTATCCACCATTCGAACAATCCTTCGTTGTAATTTTTCATTAATTTTGCTCTTCCGTCCACGTCCAGGGAGGTTAGCTACAGTGCCATGGGCTGTAAACCTCTTGATGATATTGCACACAGTGGACACAGGAACATTAAGATCTCTGGAGATGGAGATCGTCCATGTTTTTCCACAATTTTTTCTCTCAAATCCACAGACAACTCTTTAAACTTCTTTCTTTTCTCCATGCTCAGTGTGACACAACACAAAGGCTGAGTCATCTTTTCTCCATTTTAACTGGTTGCAAGTGTGATTACTATATTGCCCACACCTGTTACTTGCCACATGTGTGTCTAAATACAAATTACAGGAGCATCACATGCTTGAAAAGCAATTATTTCTTACAATTTTGACAAGGGGCCAATAATTTTGTCCGGTCCATTTTTGAGTTTTGTGTGAAATTTTATCAAGTTTGACTTTTCTTCTGTTTTTTTGTGTTGTTGCAGTGCAAACAAAAACAATAAGCACGTGAATACCAAAACATTTGCAATTGGAACAATTTTCTGACAGAAGTGTTGCATTTTCTGACAGAATTGCAAGGGTGCCGATATTTTTGGCCATGACTTATATATATAGTGCACGAAATGTATTTCATGCCAAATACTCAATATTTTATGCATACTGTAATATGGCTGTTTGAAACAATGTTATGTGTGTATTTATATTTTGCAGCTCTCAAGGGAGAGCAGCAGTCATCTTCTCGACCCGTTTGAAGAAACAGGTCTGTGTCTGAGCCCCACAGCAGCAGAGGCTAAAGAGAAAGCCCATGCCAAGCGTACCAGAAAGAGAGCGCCCCAGATGGACTGGAACAAGAAGCATGAGATTTTCAGCAATTTCTGAGCCTTCTTCCCAAAGACGCCCCCCTACATGTGTTGCATTCAGAGCCCCGGACACGTGACTGCTTTTGATGAAAAAGAGGCACCTATTTTTGTAGAAAATGAGAACTTGAAGCATAAAAAGTTGAAAAACACACCCGGAGGGGATGATGTGAGTTACGCAATATGATTTCTGTCTTATGAATGGCTAAGAAAGTCACAAATCGATGGTCTTGCTGCTTGTATAGAGGGATTTCTGCATCATTTCGTGTTCATGCTGTTCATTCAATACAGAACGCTGACAAAAACATACAAAATGGAATACAAAAGCCAAATGAGACTATTATACAGAACAGCGTATAGACTGTGCTTTTGCAGAACTCGACTAAACAAAATCATGTTATTCGATTCAGGACCAAATTAATGAATCTCCTTTTGTGTCGTACATGTTATAGCCTATGTGAATCATCGGAAGAATTCGAATTGTTCTTTTGCCAAAGACCACTGATCCACTGATGTCTTATGAGTTTCAATTGTTTTGAAGGGACATACCACTGTTGGACATCAAGGGAATTACTGAGATTTCAAAAAAGGAAGAAAAACTGGAGTGACCCAGAAATGAGAATCTGCACTTCTTCAGCACTAGAGGACGCTGTTTATCCACTCTTGGGCTTCATTATGAATAAAGCAGAACTTGTTGAACCACCAGAGGGAGCATCACAACGCATGCTGCTTTCTTACGGCTCAGTTGACTGCAAGAGAACCGAAACTTATGCATCGAACAAGTGCAAAGTTGCAAGATAGCCCACAAAGAGTCATTGCTGTATTTACAATATATTGTCTACTGGTGCATTCTGGGACGTGGATACCGACAGACAGGTGGCATGCAAGAAGTCACAATCATGCAAAGCCGAATCGGTTCAGGAAGCAAAACGAATCTAAAGTAGCCTAATAAACCTTGTAAAACAAGAAAGCGCAACGCATGCCTTATCTATAGAGGAACAGACAGTATTGATGCTGTGAGGGTCAATGAACTTTGACCTCAGACTCATCTCTGAAGAGGGGCTCTGTTGTGGCTGATTCTGGATACAAGATTCCCACCTTTATTCATTTGAATTTTAGTAACAGACAGGCATGAAAGCTTTTTACAGAGCACTATATGCATTTACAGCACACATATTGTGATATATAACATCAGCATTACTATTATTCATCTTAATAATTCATGATACGTTCCATGTTTGCAATCTAGTATTAATGTAGTCAAGTAGTTTCTGTTTTTTTCTTTTCTGTCGCTCCCTTACACCGACATTGAGCAGTAATGGGAAATCATTTCCTGTCAGAAATATTCGAATTAGTATTATTTTTTTCAATAAAGTGTGACAATCACATTCCGAATGAGACTGATGTGTTAAATGGATTCAGCAGAAAGTTCCACTGAGCAATTTCTTTTATTTGTTAAGTAGGTTGTGTTTTATATATATATATATATATATATATATATTTGTTGTAAAGCTAGGCAAATGTTTTATCAAATTTAATAAACAACAAATATATCAAATATCAAATATACTTTAGGCTGGTCACTATAAATTTGGTAATAAATGATTAAATATATTAAAACATATAGAAGTTATTAAATATTCAATATAATAAATTAAAAATTTTGAACATCACATTATCTGTCATTATTATATAATAACAATATTTATTAATATTTTATCAATTAAATGATGTATTAAATATTTACCAATATTTACTAACAATATTTTTATTTAAATTTCACTGATAAAAATTGAAGGTTTTTTGTTGTTGTTTTTTTCATTTGAAAGTAATTTGGTGGATTTTGTAAATGATGCATCTGTTAATTGGCAAAGCAGATGTGCCTATAATCACAAAATGGTAAAATATCAGTCCACATCTATCATTTTATCATTCATTTTTCAGAATATACTGTCTTCTTCCCAACAAAAATGTGTTCTGGACAGTAAATTTAGTCCCAAAACGTGGCGCTATATAAACTTATTATAAACGTCAACAGTGGTAATGTCACTAAATTAAATAGTAATTCTAATGGGTAGTTGGTAAGTTTTCATTAAAAGAAATTTACATAATTTTTATATTAAATATTTTATTATATATTTATTATTAAAAAAAAAAGAAAAAGATATGTCAGAAATTTATGGTATATTTTCCTCTGTCTAATCCGCTTTGATTTTCCCTAAGTTTTTTTTTTTTTAGATGTTTGCGAGAGCTGATTGAACTGGATTCTGGATTGAGTGCTGCTTGTCCATGGAAAGGTCCATGATGCTCTTCCGTTGCTAAGGGGTTCTGACTTTTTGTTGTGTTGCATCGCGGTTGCTAGGGTTTTGTGTTGGGTTGCTAGGTGGATCCTTACTGGCCTAAATCAAAAGAGCCCACCTCCAAGTCTCCAGAATATTCTGCTCCTTACGTATGTGTCCATCAGGGCTATGGGATTTATCATCGGCCAGGTGGAAAATGTAAGTCAGATCACTCTGAAAAAATAATAACCCACCTCATCTCAACAAGACACATGATTTGAGCAATCATTCATGTAGCACAAATACGCAGTTTAATTTCCTAACCAAAAGTATGAGCAATAGTAATAGTGATGCTTGTATAACACCACTAATAATATAATCCATAATGATTCACTCAAATCTTGCACTTTGTTGATTAGGTTACAGTCATTTCTGTTCTCATTTTTTTCCCCTTCTTATGTCCGCGTGGTTTGATCCCTGCAAAATCTGTAAAGTTTTATCAGCACATATCATACAAACCCCGCAAATAATCATTTTCATTAACACTTTTCACGCAGCTTCTAGACGTTCACTCATTGCGAGACACTAGGCGTAAGCAAACGTGTCCGACCACGACCCGATGAGCAATAAATGATATTTGAGCGGATCTTTCAGTCTTTAGATTAGAGACAGGAGTGTCTGTTTGCACTGAGGAAACCTGAGCAATATAATCATATAAGACATGCTACAATGAAAATAAAAATAACTGATCTCACAGTGGACTGCTCAGACAATCTGATAACAAACTAGACCACTGGAATTACCCCATTTAGCCTTCAGAAAGTGAGTTTTTGAACAATAATCCTTCGGTTGCTCTTTGTAAATGAACATGCAATGAAAAGACGATCAGTGCATGTGCCTGACAGGGTTTGTGTATCTTTTGCTGAACATAATAAATAGCTCATAATAATCTCTGAAAGCACTTTAAACTGGGGACCTGTGGCGAGAACCATAAAAATGCAGTTTACTGTCATGCTTGTCTAGCAGTGTAATGCATCACAGGAACATGTTTAACTCTCTGAACAGCATAAATCTTTATAAGAAACCTTCAAAATGTGATTGGAAGCATGCACTACATATACAGTAAATCCAAAGTGTATTCAGTGTAAAAATGTTTGATGTTGCGTTAGATCTGTATCTATGCTCAAATGCACTGTCTTTAATAACTTCAAATTTCTTTGTCATTGTTGGTGGTTTGTTATGAAGTCCTCAGGTTTACACACGTAACCACAGGTCTAGTTCGTCATCATCACATACACTTTACAATCACAAATTGTTCATAATACTTGTGTATACACGATACAAATACATGTCCATTTAAATGTATTATTCACATAATTGTTTACCTATTATTTTAGTGCTTTAACTGTTTTGCTTGTAAAGTTTCTTTTACAATTAAATGAATTAAAATAATATAATTGAATATAATTATAAATATCTAAAATATATATTTAAGAAATATTAAATTAAAATAGAAGAATTTTAATTATAATTAAAATATAATAAATATTTAAATGAAACAATTAAAATAATTTCTTTGACATTTTAAAATTAGCATGTTTTTAATAAAAATTATTTTAATATTCTTTTATAAATGAATGCAATAATAATTAAGTGTTTATACTTTCTGGAGCCACTGCACCCTTAATTACACACTTTCTAAAATTAGTATATAATAATCCATATAATTAGTTTTGAAGGTTTACAAATACACCAGGGAGTACATTAAAGATAAACAAAGAAATAGTAAAACTAACAGATAGAATTAAATATTATAATTAAATGTGACCCTGGACCCTGTCATTTTTTTTTTCTTTAATTGAGATTTATACATCATCATTGATTATGATCGGACAATATTTGGCCGAGATACAACTATTTGAAAATCTGGAATCTGAGGGTGCAAAAAAATCAAAATATTGAGAAAATCATCTTTAAAGCTGTCCAGATGAATTTCTTAGCAATTACTAATGAAGTTTTTATATATTTATGGTAATAAATTTACAAAATATCTTCATGGAACATGATCTTTACTTAATATCCTAATGATTTTTTGCATAAAAGAAAAATCTATAATTTTGACCCAAACAATATATGTTTGGCTATTGCTACAAATATAACGTTACCTGTGCAACTAATGACTTGGTTTAGTGTTCCAGGGTCACCAATAGGCTACAATATTAACATTTTGCAGCTTTCTTATTTATTTATTTATTTTTTACTCTTTTAGATGTTGTTGAACTTCTGAATTTAAAATTTAAAAAAATAAAGGCTTATTTCCCTGAGAATTTAGTTATATAGGCCTACTAAATTTAACTATCACAAGTAGCGGATTAATTAAATAGGTTAATATTCCTTTTGAAAAGACACAAGTGAAGAAACCGAATAAAACCTTTGAAAACACAGCTGAAAGCTGAGCATGACCTTTAAATAAATGAACAGAAATCTAGCCAAAAATAAATTGCCGACACGCGAATGGCAGAATACATACTAGCGTTAGTAGTCTTCATATATTTGTGCGGTTGTAATCTTAAATTTAGCGTTCAAACTATAGTTTATAGTAATAGTAATCCCACGGTATTCTTTGAAGCAATATCCGATTCCAGCGCGTTACCTTTTGTCAGTGAACTGCAGCTGCTGCCAGGATTGCCAGGTTTTTACATCAAAACCCGCACAATTGCTACTCAAAACTAGCCCGATCGCGTTTCGCAGGGAAGGGGGGAAGCCGCGGACTTGGCAACACTGGCTGCCGCCGCTAAAACCGGAGCGAGAGGGCGGCAGACTGCGTCTCCATGGCGACTCAGTGTTGTTGTTAACACGCGCGTGAGTCAGAGCAGCAGTGAGTCACAGTCAGGAGGAAATTCTCTCTGTTCTCGATTCACACAACCACACACTCTCACCGAAGCCAAATAAGGACAACAGCTCGGAGAGAGAGACGGGAAATCTGTCCTGTCAGTGGCCGGCTGCGAGTTTGTGAGTGAGGGGAGGGGAAGGGTCACACCCAGCGACTTCACACCTCAGTTTACTAGCCAAACACAGCTCGACTTAGGTGATAATATTTCACTCGATGAGTCACATCGCAAACGGTTTAGCAATTTCGCGAAGATAAAGTGGCCTTCAGCTTTTGTAGTCAACCCCAGCCCTTTTTGTTGGTTTTTAGGTTATGAATGAACCGCTGTACAGTGTGCAGTGATGTTATCATGTGCTAATATACCCTGACACTGTATGATTAGCTCATAACCGTGTTTGGATTGTGGCTTGTTCGTCAACTTTTGTTTTTATAAAGATTAAGTTCAAATGTCTAGCCTACATCTAGGACAAGTTGTCACAGGCGCTATATGTGACCCTGGACCACAAAACCAGTGATAAGAGTCATTTTGTTTTCTTTGAAATTATGAGATTTATGCTCATTAATAAATAAGCTTTCCATTGATGTATGGTTTGTTTGGACAATATCTGGCTGAGATACAACTATTTGAAAATCTGGAATCTGAGGGTGCAAAAAAATCTAAATATTGAGAAAATCGCCTTTAAAGTTGTCCAAATGAAGTTCTTTGCCAATGCATATTACTAATCAAAAATAAGTTTTGATATATTTACGGTAGGAAATATACAAAATATCTTCATGGAACATGATCTTTACTTAATATCCTGATTTTTGACATAAAAGAAAAATCTATAATTTTGACCCATACAGTGTATTTTTGGCTATTGCTACAAATATACCCCAGCGACTTAAGACTGGTTTTGTGCTCCAGGGTCACATATTTCAGTAAAGGCAACAATAATATTAGCGTCCACACCGTAGGCAAAAACATTCTGTTTATTATAAGCGCGCTGCAGTTTTGTCATCTGCCACTTTTTAAATCGCTCGTCAGCTGGAAACATTCGTTTTAAATACCCCTTTACACCAAGCATAATAACTCAAGTTTTAATAATTGTTCAAATTCTATGAAAATAGTTAGGTCCATGGCACAACCATAACAGTAGCGACACAAAGCAACAATTTTGTGGGAGTCACTTTCACAACAATTTTTTTCCTGCTGATAGTAAACGATAAAAACATTGACAGCCAATCAACATCTGCTGGACTTTAAAGAGCTGGAGTGTTTAAATCGACAAAATTACAGCTGGTGCTTACAATAAACTGAACATTACAATGTATTTGGTTGTATATATTTTTAGTTTATCTTTATAGTTGATAATAAACTGAATTCTGTTTATTATAAACACATACTGCAGTTATGTCGTCTGCTGCTTTAAATGCTCGAGCTTGTCAAAATGAGGATTCTGATTGGCTGTCAAAGTTTCTATAGTTCATGGGCTCAAAAACTCATTCTGAAAGTGTTTTCAGCAATATCATTCTTCTGTGTCACTATCATTACAGCTGTGGTGTGGTGTGGACACAATTTAAAAAGATTATGGTAGCTATTGACTTCCATAGTATGGAAGAAAAAAAAATACTATGGAAGTAAATGGCTACCAACCATTTGGTTACCAACATTTTTCAAAATATCTTCATGGTTAACAGAGTAAAGAAACTCATACAGGTTTGGAACAACTTGAGGAAGAGTAAATGATGACAGAATTTTCATTTTTTGGGTGAACTATCCCTTTAACAATGATTTTTTTTGTTTCATAGATGTTTTACCTAAATTGAAAAGCTTGTAACAGATTATTAAATATCAGGCTCCCATGCCTTTGGGGCATGTTGTCACAAAAGGTCAACATTTGCTCTTTTTCCTTGGACAATAACCATGAAAAAAAAAACAATAGCTTTTAGCTTTCAAAGCGTGGTATTCACATGCTTTCATGTGCCTTTCGGGAAATCATGGCACCTTTTGGAAACATAATCTCTACTGCTTCTTTTAAGTGCAGTCTTCTGTATTTACTCTGCAGCTGTGCAGCGATGACAGCAGTGTAGTATCTTCATTCAGTAAGTAGCCATTTAGCAGTCGCTTTTAGCCAGAGTGAATTAAAGGGACAGTTCAACCTAAAATGAGAATTCTGTCAGCATTTACTCACCACATTTTGTTCCAAACCTGTATGACTTTTCTTTTTCTTTTTCTGAACACAAAAGAATACATTTTAGACCAGAAAACATTGTCTGACTTTCATTGTATGCAGAAGAAGAAAAAAAAGAAATTGAAGGTAAGTCATACAGGTTTGGAACAAGATTTTTGGATTAACTATCTCTTTAAGCGCTAAAGTGTTAACATGAGTTTTTTAAGGAAAATTAATGTTGCAGTTTTACTGAAATCAAACTTTTCATGTGCATGTAACCATACTGACTGAGATCCAGAGTCCAGGATGCTAGCGATTACACCATGGTGGTCAACCTCAGCACTGTGTGTTTTGGGAATACACTGGATTTCTTCATTTGCAAACGTTCTGCCAAAATGACTAAAATTCTGTCTATTCAACCAAAACCAGCATTGTATGTTGGCAAAACCACTGCCAACTGGATGATGTCCGAAGGCCCTAATAATCACCTTCACAGTAAACAGTCAACTTGCAGTGAAAATTGCTCGGATTGATCGGTATACTTAAGTTCACGTACATTCTATATACTTGCGATAGTAGGCAGTGCTGGGTAAATTACTTGTAATTAATTGTAGTACATTACTGATTACAAATTACATGACAGAAATTACAGTTTGTAATGTAATCTGGTGGATTACATGTATTAGGAAATGTATTCTGATTACTTTTGACAAAATATATTCCATTCTTTGTTATCGACATCATTAAGTGTATTGAACATTAAGTTATAGGTTTCCCAAACTGGGGTTCATAAATCAACTACAGGAGGTTTGTGAGTTGATAAAAAGCTGGAAGACTTTCCAAATATAGGCTGTAAAAGCGGTAGAATTTTAGAAAGGAAAATTTAATAGAAAAAAAAAAGAATTGGAGCAAATCAAATTATGAATAATTTACTGCCATTGAGTGAATAATATGGAATAATGCAATCTATAAAAATGAGCTATAATCTGATTATGAGCATTTTAAAATGTAAAATGATCTAATTACAAGTACTTACATTTTTGGAATCTGATTACGTAATCCAGATTACATGTAATGAGTTACTACCCAGCACTTATAGGCTAATGGTCACATGCATAAACCTTTGCACAAGTTGTCAGCCAAATACTATTCAAGCTCGTCAGTTGATGTCTCTTGTTATATCGTGTCACTGAATTTTCAGAACTGCACATAAGAAAGATGTTGTCACCAAAATGGGTTGTCATATACGGTTCCTAAAGTGTTGTTTCCAAGTAGCAGTACTAATGGTTTATGTTTCTGCCATACATCATTGCAGTAATGCAGAGCCGTTTTAGGTAGTGCACTTTCTATGTACCTCTACTGCAGGTCTAAATGTTGCTGAGCAGATTTTAAAGCATGCATAATAGACTGCATGGTAATTATATCGACTGTTTGTGTGGTAATGGATTCAAGGGCTCACATTTATCAGGCTGTGGTGTTGGGTGAGGTATAAGGACATTCCAATGAGAGAGTGGCATTAGAAGGGCATCACTGTGAGAAAGAGACAAAGAAGGTGCATTTTAGGAGGTATATTTAAGAAGGGAGTATATTCAATGTGCATTTATTTATAGGGAGGCTTGAGAACGGCAGTGTGTCATTGTGACAGTGAATGATCTCATTAAAATGATCTCATGCAGAGGAAGTGCTGTTGCTTTCATTTCCTTTTTTCTGAGATCATTTTGTCTCATTTCCCATTTACACAGTAAAAGAAGTTCATTTTTTAGTCAGATCATCAGTCAAAGTTATTTTCATTCAGATTTATTTGTTTTGACAATGATAACTATAACTACTGTGCATGAAGAAAATGTGAATGCATGTGCAAAACTCACCATAATCATGCTAGGGTGGTGCAGTATGTTCTTAGTATGTTGTAATGCAGTTGCTTGGGTGTTGTGGATGGTTGCTAGAGCAGTACTTGGTTGTTGTTTGCTTTAGATCTTTGTTGAAAACTGTTTAGCATGTGTTGTTCCAGCTTTGCTGTTTGAATGAAACAGTTGGAGGGTCACATGCAGATGAATTCTGGGAGCTGATGGGCAGCACGCTGGTCAGCTGGATGGAGTGTGGGAGGGGGTCAAGATTTGGCCCTCAGGCGTGAGGAAAAGAATGTGTACTAGAAACAGCCAGACAGTTAGTTAACATCGAATTCCTCTAGGACAGCAGGATAATCTACAGAGGCTAGATAAAATTGCTAATTCATTTATTTAATTAATGTTTTCCTAAGGAACAGATTTGGGAAAATTTAGCATTACATCACTTGCTCACCAATGGATCCTTTGCAGTGAATGGGTGCCGTCAGAATGAGAGTCCAAACAGCTGATAAAAACATCACAATAATCCACAAGTAGTCCATCAATTAATGTCTTGTGAAGTGAAAAGCTATTTGTAAGAAAAAAATTCACCATTAAGGTGCTTTTAACTTCAAAACATATAGTTTCCGGCTAAAATATCCATCATCTGTCATTTAACCTACAGCTTTTGATTTTAGTTGCTGTGTAAATAAATAAAAAAAGAAATGTTAAAGAAATGTCTATTCACACAATGAGCGCCAATAGGGTTTGATGCTTTTATATATATATAAAATATCAAAATATCTTCTTTTGTGTTCCACAGAAGAAAGTTAATCAAACATGTTGAGTAAAGCTGAGGCTGAGTAAATAATGGCAGATTTTTGGTTGAAAAATCCCTTTATGAAATGTCCCCTTTGCATGTGCACGGCTCAGTATGTCAAAAGCATGTGCATTACCTGCTGGGCCACAGCTCAAACTAAAAAATGCTTTTTTGGCAGTTCCTTGAGTGCAACTGCATTGCAGAAACTGTCATTAGCAAAATACCTGAAAGATCTTTATCATTGCACACGACAATACCTGAATTACCACAACTGAACAAGGAAATGAAGGTGGTCTGAACGGAGAAGAGGGAGGTCCCATTAAGAGTTTATTTCAGCGGGGTATATTTAGACACGACCGTGAAAAAAACAGAGAGGAAAAAGAGTGATGTATAAACAGTAGTACGAATCTGATGTAACGTACTGCAATAGGCCCACACAAGAAAACACACACACATAGCAACCCATGAGAAAATCTGCTGCGAATTACTCTCAAGGACACACTCTGATATTACACATAATGAGCGACATAAAGAGAAATCAGCACAGAAGTGAGCGAGACAGCTGGAAAATCAATACTATTAATGGCTGCGAGCGGTGCGTAACAGTAACGGATAATATCATGAAGACTACACGAGCAGTCCGAGCACTACACAGCAGCAGCCACAGTGACGCCATTGTGGTTCAAAACGCACTTCCTGTCTGCCGCCACAGTGTTTGTGTTTCATGTTGCCGTGGCAACTGTGAACACATAAATACCAGAGAAAAAAAAAGGAGCGAGTGAGAGAGAAACTGAGAAATCGAGGACAAACCCTTATGACTAGCTGGAATGAAAAAGCAAATGCATCCAGACAGGGCTTTACTGCTGTGTGTGTGTGTGTGTGTGTGTGTTGTGGATTAGCAGTGGCCCCTAAAGCAACATTATAATACCTGCTCTTTCCATAGGCTTTTACTGCCTGTCCCAACAAATTCCAGTATGTAACATTATGTAAATGTGAGTGATTATGTCATGCACATTCAGAACATTTTGAAGGTTAAGAACATTTTTTGGTAGAATTAATAAGCAGCAGTTGTGCAAAACCTGGCTAAACCTGTGTAAAGTATAACACATTTGCCGATAATATTGTTTACCTAAAAGGATTGCAAAGTATAGCATAGTATGCTACTGTATAGTATTGTTACATATATAGTACACTTTCTAGATTGTCTTGTTTTTAGAAGAAAGCTCAATGTTCTGCGAAATTCACCTCCACTAGGGTGTTGTGTGGTTACTAAGGTGCTTTGACTGATTGTTCACATGTTCTGTAGTTGCTAGGGCACTGCAGTCACAGTGTAGTCGCTAAAATGTTCTGAGTGATTTTTTAAACGTATCGCTATGTGGTTGTTAGTGTGTTCTCAGTAGTTGTTAGGGTATTGCAATTTGGTTGTTAAGGTGTTTTGACTGGTTCTTGGCATGTTCTGTGGTTGCTAGGGCACAGCTATACAGTTGTTTAGCTGTTTTGAGTGGATTTAATGCATTACTATGTGGTTGCTAGGGCGTTGGTAGGTGATTGCTTAGTGGCCCAAGATAAAAGAGACACAAGAGCGTGTTTTTTTCATTTGTTTTTGTTGTTTTGTTTTGTTTTGTTTTAGAAACACAAATTCCAGTACACCAGTAATCAGTTGATATTGTTAACCAAAACTATTGATTTGTTTTTGTAATTTAAAGAAAGCTTAAATAAAAATAAAATGTAAATATTAAACAGAAAACCTAAACTTAAAAAAACTTAAATAAAAATGAGAAATTTTATCTTGACAAGTTACTACCTAAAACTGAAATAAAAAATCAATTAAAGCTATAAAACAAACTAATAAAACTGACAAAAGCACATATTACTTTACTAATTATAAAAAAAAACAAAAAAAAAACTGAAAATATAAAATACTAAAATAACACTTTTGGCAAAATGAAAGAATCAAATTACTTGTGTATAAGAGTGATTAAATAAGTAAAAATGGCATACTCTATCATACACTCTTTTCTGTATATTTACTTGTTGTTTTATTTAGAATGTTTGATTTAGATGGTTTTAGTCTTTTCCTCTGATTGTGAGTACAGTACCGTATTACACTTCCTAACAGCATGAGTTTTGTTTATTGTGTGTTGATGTGCGAGTGAAAGAGCGTTGTGTCTGGAAGAGGAGCTTGTGTTTCCTCCGAGGAATGCTTGTATAATTAGATCCCCACTGTCATGACAACCAAACTTGATTTTTAAGGGGGCCGAGACTAGTTCAGTTATAGAAACTTGAGTCAGTGTCTGCGACTCACACACACACACACACACACACACACACACTGACTTTTAGATAAGACACGCATGAACCCTTATCACTACATTCATGAATGTGTATGTACAGCAGCCTTGGATTGTGAACTGTGAACTTTGAAAATTCCGGTAGATTATATAATTCACCTTTTTTCTTGCATTAGAGTTAAAACAATAACAATAATAATAATAATAATAATAATAATTCGCATGCTCTAACCTGTGCAGCAGTACAGAGAATAATGAATGGAAAAATTATCCTTCTCAAGCTTCTGTGCCAAATATAATAACTGGCAAACTTTCTGATTCAGCGGATGACAAATTCAACCCCTCAATGGGTTATTTGACACTACGACATCCTGACCGCTGACTGTAAACATGCAGAAGATTAATGCATATAAAAACTCTAGCCAAAAGATATTAAGATATGTGGCAAAACCTGGACGGAAGCTGAATGTATCGGTCATCCGTCATGTGTTGGATGAGCTGAAGTGAAGTCAGTGTGCGAGTCAGTGCTTATGCAGCATTTCTCTGGGCTGCTGGGAGACTGGTGTGTAAGCGTGTGTGAGGAATGTGTGATGTCCAGACAGTGTGCAGTTGTTCGGACCCTTTTCTCCGGCCCGTGTCTGGGGAGGGTCAGGCAGGAGCGGACAGTTGTAAAGTGTGTACGAGCGCAGAGTAAACACATGTCTCTGAGCGCTGGAGGAGGGTTAGTGTTTGTCAGTGTGTGTATGTCTGTGTCTGTCCTGTAAACACTGCGCAGGTGTGACCCTCTTTGTGTCCTTCTGACCTAATACAAGTGTTGACATGCTGTAAACGCCATTCAGATGTTTAAAATGAAGCACCAGCATGAATGAAATGGGTCTGAACCAAAACCAAGAGTCTTTATTATAACAATATCTGCTTCTAATATGTTGCATACTTGTTTAGTTATGTCACATTATATATATGATACCATAATATATTATTTTAATATATTATCTTAATCATGAGCACACTGGTTTGTAGTGCAGACAGTTTTACCATTTACTGCACGTTGTAATTTATTTTCCTATAGCGGCTAATGAACTGAAGTCTCACCCATAGGCTTACTTCCACGTTGAAGAATAAGGTGGGTAGCATAGTAAATTATTTAGAAAAAAAAAAAAAAAAAAATATATATATATATATATATATATATATATATATATATATATATATATATATATTATTTTTAATTATTATCTATTATTATATATATTATATATTTGATCTATATATTATATAATCACAATATATCATGTTATATAAAATGTATTGCAGTATATATATAACGTATTATTTTAATACACACATATATATTTAATTATTATTGTATAGCATAGTAAGGTGTTTAGAAATAAAATCATAAAAAAATATATTGCAGTATATTATTATTATTAGAAAAAGAAAAATTTAAGGTACTACAGTAGTGGAAAATATTATAATATAGAGCTATAATTTTATATAACTGCACAGCTGTTCTAAAATATAGTATTATGTAGCATAGTATTGTACAGTAAAGTGTTTAGTATACAAAGAAAGATGTAAAATGTTTATATAGAATATAATATGTATACATTGAAAACATTGCACTATAATATGGTATTTTTGTAGTGTACTGCACTAAAATTGTGTATAGTTCAGTATAGTGAAGTTCATTGTGATGTAGTGTAATAGTAGAGTATAATATTTCTTGATGTATGCAATTTAAGTGTTTAGAAAAAGTACACTGAGTAATATGGTCTACACTACAGTTTACAACTAGTAGAGTGCAGTTTTATAGTAAATTGTTGTGTGTTGTTCTACAATGTTTTTCTTCTTTGTCAAGAAGTCAAATATTTGTAGTATGGTGTAGTCCAGTGCAGAATGCTAAAGCGCGGTATAGTAGTAAAAGATTGTACAGTATAGTATTGTAAAAGAATTAGAAAGAGAGCGATCACATGTTGCTGTAGGGGATGAATCTCAACAGATGCAGGTGAAACAGTGATTGGAAGAGATCAGATGAAACGTAAATAGCATGAGGCGTGTGTGTGTGTGTGTGTGTGTGTGTATGTGTAGAGGGAACAGTGTCTCTCTTTTATGAGCTCTTCTGCTGTATAATTGCTCCCTGCCTCTTCCTGTGATCCACGCTGATGGAGGGGAGGGCTCAACTTCTGACGTTATACAAATAGGAATTCCCTTCGCTGGTCTCTCTCGCTCCGCTCTCATTCACTTTCACCCCGTCTGGCCTCCAGACGAACTCTCTCTCTCTCTCATCTTCCTCCTATATAAACACTCATAGCGTCTATACAGGAGTCGGACACTCCCTCTGAGACACAACTGCTATAAGGTTCCTCTCACGCTCTGAACAGAGGAGATACAGAGAGAGAGAGAGAGAGCAGTCCGATCATCCAGGTAAGAGACCAGAGTCACACTTCTGAACTTTCAATAACATCTGCATGTGGTTTCTCTATCGCTCTTGAAGTTTGAGGCGTTTTGCTCTTAAAAACAGCCCTTGTTCAGCACTTTGGAGGTTCGCGGTGTAGTTGGTGATGGTCGGACTGACTTTTTGAGTTCAGCCAGACAAGTGATCCACTTGAGCGTCCAGAGGAAAGGTCATCCGTAAATAGTTTCTTTGAATGGGCCGTCCGAGCGACTGCGCGACATCTGTCAGCCAGACATGAGTTCGGGGCGGCGTGAAGCGGAGGTCATAAAAACGCTCTCAAAACAAGGAGTGCGAGGATGAGGCTGTGGAGAAACGCTCAAACATTCTTCTCATTGTTCTCAAGTCTCGGAAGACCGTGCCAGACGCTCCACAGCCAAAACAACTTTCAGAGGAAGGAGGAGGAAAAAAAAATGTGTGGCAAAAACAGAAAGGCCAAGCCGGGAGTGTTAGACGAGGTGTCCAAGCTGGAGCGCTAGATCAGAGGAGAGCGAAAGCGACCTGAGGTGATTATTCATCTTGTGCTCTTTCAGAGTAAGAATGAGAAACCCTGACAGTTTAGTCAGTTTACTGAAATGTTAATATAACTAAGTAAATAGCATAGCAGATAATAGTGCAGTGTAAAATATATTAAAGTTTTTAGTACAACAAACTGTTCAGTATGATATTCTGTAGTGCACTATAGAAGCGTGTAGTATAATAAAGTGTAATACTATAGTAAAAAAAGACAAGTGTTTATAGTATATTGCGTATATTACAGTGAAGTGTGTACTCTATAGTAAATTATTGTGAAATGTATAAAATAGTGTTACATTATATACAGTAGTATAGTATCGTGTATAATATATTAAAGTGTTTAGTATGATATTTCGTAGCGTACAAATGTGTAGCACAGTATATTATATACTGTATATTAGTATACTATGTGGTATATAGTAAATTGTGTAGTATTGTTAAGTGTATAAAATAGTGTTACATTATATACTGTAATATAGTACAGTGTATACTATATTGAAGCATTTAGTACAGCAAATTGTTTAATATGATATTTTGTAGGGTACAATACATATTTTGTAGTGTGTAGTATAATAAAGTGCATAGCACAGTACGGTAAAGTATGTAGCACAGTATACTATAGTAAAAAAGACAAGCATTTATCGTATATAGTGTATGCTACAGTGAAGTGTGTATATAGTAAATTGTAGCAAATTGTGAAGTCTATAAAATAGTGTTACGCTATATACAGCAACATAGTAATAAAGTGTGTAGTAAAGTATATTATTAACAGTATGTAATAGTATAGTGTATATTACAATTAACTGTATAGTAAACTGTAAAAAGTAGTCAAATATATAGTATTGTGAAGCACATAAAATAGTGTTACATACAGTAATATTATACACTATCCTATAAATTAAAGCGTTTAGTACAATAAATTGTTTAGTATGATATAAAATAGCGTACAATACAAGTGTGTAGTATAATAAAGTGGTTAGTACAGTATATAAAAAAAACAAGTATATTATAGTATATATTCTAGTGAAGTATGCTGTAGTATAAAATACAGTGAGAATTGTGAAGTGTATGAAATATTGTTATATACAGTACTATAGTACAGTGTGTAGCTAAAGTTATTTTTCATCTCATAATGTGCTCATTGAGACCACGAGAGAAACTAGAGAGACACAGGGAAGGGTCAAGGTTCTGGAAACAGGCCCGTCCCACTTTTCAGAGAGCACAGGAGACCTCAGGACTGGTACAGAGATTAGGAAACGGTGCGTGAGTGGAACAAGTGTGATGGATTCCTGTGTTTGCTGCTGAGTGTTTTCTTCAGGCCTCTATGCTGAAGTTAATGGCTGCTGCGGAGGATTGGGTGTAATAGTATCTGGAGTAAAGTTACAGGCACATTAGCGTGAAAACCATGAGCTGTGGATTTATGCTCTGTTTAAAAGGGAACGAGCGCCTTTGTGTTTTTCTCTGCAGTAAAGGCTGTTGCAGAAGTTATATTTGGTGTCAGTCACTTTGGTTTTGAGTTAAATGAATGAAGCTTACGAGCAAATGAGACACATATTCCCACGGGCAGGGTGGAGTACTGTACGCTTATAAAAGCCGCCTGTCATGATTTTTGCTGAGTCATTAATTACATTGTCTAATGTTTAACGGTTTAAATTTCACTGCAAACAAATTAATGTGATGCCTGAAATTTGATAATGTGCAACAAGATGAAGTAAATATGAAAAACTGATTAAATAATTATATTTAAAAAATTAATATTTTGGAAAAATATTTTTTTTGTATTTCAAAATTTAAATGTAAAAGTTTTAATCAATTTTGTTCACATTTAATGTATAAATATTTAGATATTTAATATACTTTTGTTTCATATTTGTTCTGTTAATTCTTTTAAAAATGCTTCTTGCTTCATTTTCATTTTATAAGTCACTTTGCATCTGTTTAATGATATATGCGCTGTGTGGGCCTAAACTGATGCATCCAATCCTGTGTCCACTTAAGGTCCAGTATCAGGTTACCTACAGTGACTAATCGAAAAATCTCATTTGTTGGCAACTATACGGATCTGGCAAGCATGCAGAGCAAATGGGATATTATGGGCATTTTTTCTTCAATCCCTAAAATTAGCTGCAACACTGCAGGATGAAAGTGTGACTTCTCATGATGAGGAGAGCCATAAAAAAGTCTTTCCTGCTCTTTTCCTCTGTGAGGTGTAACCGCATCGGCTGCATCACGCCAGACGCTGTCATTAGTGAGAGGAAAGACTGAGATCACTGGCAAAAAGAACAACTGCGGCTTCAATTTAGAGGGAAAAAGCTGAAAGGAAAGATCTGATGGAAAATATTAATGGACAGAGATCTTCCCGTTCGCAAGGCGTCACTTCATCAAGTCTAGATTGGGTGCATGATTTCAAGCATTCGAGAATCGGGAAAACACATCACAGCGCTTCAGATGCCCTTCAAAAGCAATATTTGGTCTTAATGAATCATTTCAGTTGCAGACTCGCATGGAAAGGCGCATTTTTGTGAGTGGAAAATGCATAATGATTTTTCTAGGGGGAAAATATCATACTTTAAACTCTTTTGCAGCTTTCCGTAACAGGACATTTCAGTTCAATCCTGCTTGGGTGTAGAAGTGAGATCAAAAATGTCTGAATGTCTTTGCATTTGATACATAAACATCAAACCAAGTGTCATTTATTAAAATAAAGACACTTTTCAGTCAAAACTGAAAAAAGGTTTCACAAATGCAGGTTACAAGCACTTGTTTTGATATTTTGTTATCAAATGACATTCAGACATTTTTAGTACTGTCCTTACTCTTTTTTGGGGCCTGTGCGTGTAAGACTGATGGGCCACATCCTCTGATCAGCATCTAAATGACTGTCTGTCTGTAAAGTCTCATCTTGCAGTTAGTGGGGAAAAACCTGAAAAAAGAAACTGCACCACAAACAGTCAGTGCTCTATAAGTAATGGAAGTCTTTGTTTAGAGCAGGCAGGTTTACTTGCAGCATTATCTGGGATATTTTATGTAAAGGCATAAACATAATGCTCCTGGTTTGTGTAAGCTAGGAGTTCCCCTGCGTCTGGACATATTCATGTCCTTTTTTTCAACGCTGACATTTGTATTGACAACTGCGAGACGCTGTAAGGAACTGGAATGATTCTGTCGACCGGACGATGCTGTAAATGTTCCTTCATAAATGTTTAGAGGGAAAACAGTTTGAAGAGAATGTGAAGTGACATGTTACAACTGGAAAATATGTTTCTGCTTTAAAAACTCCAAACTGACGAGTTGTCGTAGGAAAGATCGCCGCAATAGACTGCGATGAGGTGAAATGAAGAGCAAATGGAGAGTGATTTTTTTTAAATGTGTCTCTTCTAGAACAGATCTCTGTAATGTCTCAAATTGTGCTCATGTTTGCCAAAATTTGTATTAATCCAAGATATAATCCAAACTTAATGCGGTCTACATTGATTGTATAGATCCAAACTCTTACTTATGTCAATAATAGTCTCATTTGTGTCTATTTTAGCAGAAACAACTGAGATGAAGCTGATATTGAAATAAAACTTCTCTTAGCAATGCATTTTTTTCTGAAAATCAAGTAAAATACCCTTAAAATACTAAAACTTTCCAACTGTGAAACAAGTGTCTGGTCCTCTGGAACGTAATGTGAGAGAAGGAGTAGTCCTGCTAGATATACTAGATCCTTCACAGGTTCTGCCTGTTTTTTGTCGCTCTTAAAATTTTACTTCAGATGAGACGTAGGTTTTGAACAGAGCAGCATAGCGTTTTTTTTTACGGCACTCGGCAGGGACTGCGTGTCTTTCTGACCTCATTTCAAACTGTCATTGAAAAGCTATTTTTATAAGTCCACAGGAAGCCCAGTCACCCAGACGCTAGCAGAAGGAGAGGCCAGCCGCAATGACCACGGACTACATGACAAAAAATTAGGTGCCCTTGGAAGACACACACACACACACATGCACTTTGCATGTTAAACAGACTAGTGCAGGCAAGTTTACATGTGTCATCATTTACTTACTTTTAAACCTGTTGGACTTTTTTTCTTCAATGGAACCAAAAAACAAGATATTGAGAAGATGTTCGCGCTGCCTGTTAAGCTCCAAAAAGAGACAAAAAGTACCATTATATTGTAAAAATGTTGCTCTAAAACATACATATAAATGCTATTCACTGTAGTTTCCAGCTGAAAATAACACCATTTGCAGTAAAACACCAACAACTTTTATTCCTTTTCATACAAATTAAGATTACAGGTTGAATACTGATTTATAAGGATTTATTTTCACACAGTTCATTGCACAATGCTGTGTTATGACCTCAAACCACTTTTACCATGTTCATTTCGACATTTTACATTTACTTCACATAACCAGGCAGCAACATATGTATGGCTTTCCTGAAGTAAACTTGCTACGGAGCTCACCTGATAGAGAAATGCTCTTTCAGATATGATGAGTCCAGTAAAACACGAATAGCATCACTAGATAAACATCTATTTTGCATGCTATTTATTCGCCGAAACTGACTTTGGCTCGCATAAGATACGCATGTGTTTGACGTGCATATATTAAATAGTTTTTGCGTGCATGATACGCATTTTGGCATTCATATAATACGCATCTACCCCACACCCCTAATCCTACCCATTGTATATCATATGGACACCAAGTCAATTTCTGCGTATAAATAATACGTCAAATAGTAGCAGAAAATCAGGCCACTGAAACGCACTTTCATGAGATTGGGTTAAATAGAGAATTAACCAATAGCGGCACTCACCGAACATTTTATTTCCTGCCGTAATACACAAAACAGCTAACCTTTTAACGCCACTCACTGGATGTCCTCAAAACATTGGCATAAAAACTTTATTTAGCTATACACTTTTCATCGTAATTTATTTCTGAAATGCTTTATTTGGGCATCCAACTTAATATATGTATATATATATATATATATATTCAGATTGTTTAAAAATATATTCAAATGTAAAGTTCCCATGATGTTTGCAAAATTCTAAAATGGAAGATGCGAATAGCATCCCATTATAGAATAGAATAGTTCCCATTACATTCGCATAACAAAAAAGTTTTCAAAACATTTAAAAAATGGATGTTTTGAATAGTCAGAGAACATTCTGAAATAATGCTTTCATAACTTGGGAACTATGTTTTTGTTATCTGGGCAAGTAGGCTATTTTAAGAGTTCAGTGTCTTGTATGTGTTCACTGTACGGAAAAGAGCAGCGTTGACATTGTCCTAAACATGTTATGTTTCACAGAAGAAAAAATAAAGTCCTACAGGTTTAGAATGACATAAGGGTGAGTAAACGATGACAAAACTTGAATTTTTGGCCGAACTCTCACCCTTTTTTGTCCCGGCTGTTTGCTATCTGTCTGCTGTGTTGTTTGCTGTTCTCACAGAGCCCTCGTGTATGATGTGTTAGGACAGATATAGAAATGTTGGACCTCACCTCAGACAGAATGACTTAAGCCCGGACCCTCCTCTTCTACCGGCCAGGGGAATTCCTGGCAGAGTGATTTTTAAACCTAATGACTGAATCACATTGCCAGGGATTTCCAATGGCTCGTGTGAGGGACTCGACTCAGAGACTGCAGACACGCCAGATATATACATTGCAGACACACACACACACACACACAACACACCTGAACACGTGAGACCCTAATCCTGAAGAATGCAGACCGTCTCGTACATGAGTTAGTGGTGACAGAAGTGCCAATTCACATGCATTTCTATGTGGGCTGTATGGTGTCAGGACTTAACCCACTTGTGAACACTGCATTAAATTTCTTTGTTCACAGTGGTTAAGTTCTGCCATCCTGGGACCCAAATCACCAAAGGAGAAGTTCAAGTCTATAGTGTCATCAAAATGAATGCATGCACACTGAGTGCTGTGACATGATATTCTCATTGCATGTATAATGTTCCTGAAAAACTGCATTAAAGATGCACTAGAGACTAATTCTAGGTTTGACTCTTCTTCCTGTCATCAATCTTGCGCTGTTGTGACAAGCCTGTTTTTATCTTGTCCGAAGTAATCTTCATCTCATGTGTTAAGCAAGATATACAACAAACGAGCCATTACCTGAAAATAAAAAACTAGGATAAACATCTTTTGTTGGTACTGGAACAAATTCCTGTCAAAACATGGTGGACTTTTTTCAGGCGGTGAACCACTTAGCGCCACTAACTTCCTCTAACCCAACAAAAATATGACCCTAAAGTGTCTTGTTAACATTTCCATTAATGCAAATGTTATTTCTGAATGTTCAGAGAATATTACAAAAAAAAGAGAACATTCCGTTTTAGAATTTTGCAAACCTTAAAGGAATGTTACTTTTGAATGTTCTCTCAACGTTCTGAAACAAGTAATAATATTCAAAATAAAAAAAATGTTTTAGAAATAAAACATTACATGAATAAATGATCATTTATTTGGGTCCTTCAGACCTTGGTATCCTTCACTGACCACCAGTGAACCAAGTAGGATATCTCGAATCTACTTAAACCTAACCATTAACTACATTAATAAGTAAATGACAATGATATGAATGCTCTTCCAGGACTAACAAAAGATATTGACTCAGGAACCCATCTTACGGAAATGACATTGAAATTTTACGGAAATTTCAGGTTTGTAGACTGTAAAAAAGATATTGCGTATGTCTTTTGCAAGTTTGCAACTGTTAATCCTGTTAGTGAGGCTGAAATGTATGCATTATATAAAAATAAAAAAAATCTGAAAATCAGCACTCCAGTATGTGAGTTCTCAGCGAAATGAGGCAACTAGTAAAGCTGCAAAAGGCCATATTACTGGTACCTCAATTCGAACTGCCTCAAAAAATAACTAAAGCATGATGTTTTCATGCAAAATAGGCATAAACAGTGAACACGAACTTGATGTCAAAGTTCGCTAACAGGGATGTTTAGGACAGTTGCTAAGTGACCACACATGTCCGAACTGAATCTGAACTTCGGCGTTCCAGTTTCAACAAAACCTCTTCAAATGGACGCCACACAAAAGTGGAATTTATGGCAGGGCAGCCATTCAGAAACTGTTTGTAACCAAGGCCCAAACGATGCATTAAACACAAAACAATGGAAAAAATGGTCCAGTGACTCATCTTTTACCGTATTTCCTGCATCAGCCCGGTTTATCTTACGAGAAAGCCAAAGGATGCCTACAGCCCGCAACATCGGCTGCCAGCTGTGAAACATGGTGGGGGATCTGAAAGCGTACGGGCCGGGTCTCACACAAATCCTTAGGTAATTGGTCCGCAGAATCATGTAACGGTGACCCAGGTTCACGAACGCCGTTCTAGCGTAATGTTCCCATATACGGCTAGAGTTCAAGAGTGATTTTAAGAAAGCCAGAATCAAGTCAAACGGCCTTCACTGCCTGCATGAAGCCAAACAAAAACATCATTGAACCATTACAGAAAGTTCTGAAGAGCATAGATTCACATCTCTTTTACTCTAACTCACAAAGAACCATGTACTGAAGCTAAAAAACAAAGTGCTGCCTTGATATCTTTATAGATAGATAGACAGACAGATAGATAGATAGATAGACAGATAGATAGATAGATAGATAGATAGATAGATAGATAGATAGATAGATAGATAGATAGATAAATAGATTCTCATTACTCATTATTTATTTATTCATTCATGGCATTATTTTATCTATGTTGGAGCATATAAATCAGATTGGTTTCATCTGGGCATACAATTTCTGTCCATTTCACTGAATAGAAGCATCTGGTAAAAGCAACTGGTGGTCATCTATCTGTCTGTCTTGTCTGTCTGTCTGTCTGTTTGTATTGTAATTATTAAAGGAAAATATGTATTCATTTATTTTACAGATTGATAGATTTATTATTGGTGCTGTATTATATGTATGTATGTGTATATATATATATATATATATATATATATATATATATATATATATTTATAGTTACATTTTATTATGTTTTATTGTTTGTCGTCTTGTATATTTAATATTATATTATGTATTAAAATAATAAAAATATATATTATGAAAATATTTTTTGTACAGCCTTTAAATTATGCTTAGTCATTGTATATGTTACTGAGAATCAAATAGGACTTTGTGTATTGTTATGGAAATGAGAATTTTAGATCATTTATGCAATGTAATTTATGTCTTTATGCACTATATATATATATATATATATATATATATGTGTATATATATGTATATATGAATACATGCATGTATGAGTCATAAATACCGAGGTTACTGGTTTCATTCGCGACGTCTGTGCCTCAGTCTGCTATTATTTTGGTGCGTGTGGCTTGTCTCTGTGGCTGTGTCTGTCAGTGGGCTGGTCTCCTGTGCCTGCTGTGCTGATAATCAGTGGATGGCTGTAGCTGGCTCAGTTCAGCAGGAACAGGGGTCTGGTCTTCTCTCTGTGGCCTTCTGCTCCACACACACCGAAACACAGAGAGAGGGCTGTTCACGCTACTGCTGCTCCGCACTATAAGTCCCAGGTATGAAAACATAAGTGACATATCATTTATCATGACACAGTGATGTAATATTCACATTTTGCCCAGATATAATAGTAGTTAAATATTATTGAGCAATATAAATAAATTCAATTGTGATATGTATTGTCAATTTTAACACTACAAATAAAATCACTTTCAAAAATATCTTACCTGTACGTTTCCTTTTTTTTTTTATCAGCATCTGAAATGATAAATGGTAATAAAGTTGGTATTTTAAAATATTAAAATAAGTATTAAAATTGATTTATTTAATATAAATATATTTGATATGGTATATATTAATCATTTCTATTTATTACAATTAATATGTGTGTTTATCATGTTAAATGTGCATTGTCTTCACGGCTCAGCTTTTCTTCTTTTTACTATAAGAAATTATCTGAAATACAATAAAAATTTAAATTTATTTATATAAAAAACAAGTGTAAATCATTTAAAAAAAAAAAATATTTTACATATAAAACTGAGACATAAAGTTTATATGGTATATATATATATATATATATATATATATAGTGATTTTAAATGACATTAAAACAGATATATTTAATATATTAATTGAGAATATATATTTAATCTGATGGCACGGGTTAAATAATAACTTAATATAATAAAATATATTAAAATCATCAAAAATATATAACAGGAAAAAAGAATGGTTGGTTTAGATTAGTATAGTTTCTAGTCCGGAAACATTTTTTACACAAGGGGTGTGTGGGGTAATGGGCCAATTTGTTGCTCCATATCCCTAAGTGTATACAGTCATTTGGAATAAACATATCAGCTAAAACTTATCAGTAGCAAGCAGGATAATAAATACCTCTCACTCTGACACATAAAGCCCATCCTCAGCATATCCCAAACTACTCTATATGAATATGCACTACTTGACTGATTGTGGCTCTGTTTCAGGTGTCATCGATATGAATATGAATATTTTGTGACATGAATGTTTTAATAAGCATCACATATAACGTTTTCCTTCATTTCCTTTCATTTCAGAGGGCTTAACTTAGACAAGCAGACATCTGTTTGTGAAACTAGCGTTTGCTATTTGCATTGCAGAGAATGTCGAGTTTCTTTTCAGTCTATACTTAGAAAGAAATGTCGTAAGTGTTTTTCAGAAACTTCTCACCACCTGTCCTCTTCGTTTGTTCATCATTTTTCTTCTCCTATGTCTCGTTCAGTTCTCTGTGAATTGCCCCAAACGGTAAACGGTGAAATGTGTCAACGGCTTTCTTTTTTTTCCCAGCTGCCATCGCGGGCCAAACAATTGGAAAATACAGCAAGTGACCATGGAAACCCAAAGACATACACACACAATACACACAAATACAGATATTTCAATGTCTGATCGCCAAACCACAAGAGGAACCACGGTCCGAGTCGCTGCGGCCTGTGACGGGTTTACTGCAGCAATAGCTGTGAGATATATGCCATGTTCCTCTAAAGCTTGAATTTTTAAAAATCTCATTAATATATTAATAAACCAATTAATAACAAATTGTCGAATTAATTATTAATCATTATTATTTATTTTATTTTATTAATTTATACATTTTATATTATGGATTTAATTTTTTTTTACAATTTATAAAATGTATTAATAATGAATAATAATTAATAGTGTACGAAAACATCGTATGATATATTTAACTTGTGTGTATACATATATGTTATTTATTATATATAAAATTAAATAATGTAATAATTATAAATATGCATATCTCCTTTATATGCATATATATATATATATATTTAACATGTTTGTATTTTTAAAAAGTTTATATTTAACGATATTTGCTCAGCTGATTATTCTCTTATTCTAAATACTTTTGCTTTCATTTTTGAAAATAAAAATGAAATTAAAATTAATAAATTTAATTTATTTATATTATATTTAATATTTATTTTGTATTTTTATATTTAAATATCTAAATTAGTGCTGGGCAACGATTAATCGCGATTAATCGCATCCAAAATAAAAGTTTTTGTGTACATAATATATATGTGTGTATTGTGTGTATTTATTATGTATATATGAATACACACCCATGTATGTGTATATATTTAAGAAAACTGTGTTATGTTTATATATTAAATATATTTATATATCATATAAATTATATTAATAAATATATACATGTAAATACATGTAAATCTTTTCAAAATATATACTGTATGTATGTGTCTTTATATACACATAATAAATATACACAGTACACACAGATATATTATATAAACAAAAACTTTTATTTTGGATGCGATTAATCGCGATTAATCGTTGCCCAGCACTAATCTAAATATAATCTCAATAAATATGAATTGCATAATTTTACATTAAAATAATATAAAAATTAATATTATTTAAATATATATTTTACTTTTAGAATTTATAAACATTAACTTATGCGTTAAAATTTATGTGTATAATGTGTGTGTGTGTATTATTAAATATTGTAATATAATAAATATGTAACTTGTTTATATTGCAAAATGATATACACACAATGTTTATAAATATTATTTTTAATTAATTGTTTAACTATATATTTAATAAAATATTATTTAAATATATATATATATATATATATATATATACACAAGGAAACCATAAGTAAAATGTTTGGATGCATAATGGTGATTAGATTGTTTTTTTTGTTTGTTTTTTAATGTGCTTAATTAATGCAGTATAATTTATAGTTTAATGCTAAATATATAATATAATATACAGGTGCTGGTCATATAATTAGAATATCATCAAAAAGTTGATTTATTTCACTAATTCCATTCAAAAAGTGAAACTTGTGTATTATATTCATTCATTACACACAGACTGATATATTTCAAATGTTTATTTCTTTTAATTTTGATGATTATAACTGACAACTAAGGAAAATCCCAAATTCAGTATCTCAGAAAATTAGAATATTACTTAAGACCAATACAAAGAAAGGATTTTTAGAAATCTTGGCCAACTGAAAAGTATGAACATGAAAAGTATGAGCATGTACAGCACTCAATACTTAGTTGGGGCTCCTTTTGCCTGAATTACTGCAGCAATGCGGCGTGGCATGGAGTCGATCAGTCTGTGGCACTGCTCAGGTGTTATGAGAGCCCAGGTTGCTCTGATAGTGGCCTTCAGCTCTTCTGCATTGTTGGGTCTGGTGTCTCTCATCTTCCTCTTGACAATACCCCACAGATTCTCTATGGGGTTCTGGTCAGGCGAGTTTGCTGCCCAATCAAGCACAGTAACACCATGGTCATTGAACCAGCTTTCGGTACCTTTGGCAGTGTGGGCAGGTGCCAAGTCCTGTTGGAAAATGAAATCTGCATCTCCATAAAGTTGGTCAGCAGCAGGAAGCATGAAGTGCTCTAAAATTCCTGGTAGATGGCTGCGTTGACTGTTGACATCAGAAAACACAGTGGACCAACACCAGCAGATGACATGGCAGCCCAAATCATCACTGACTGTGGAAACTTCACACTGGACTTCAAGCAACATGGATTGTGTGCCTCTCCTCTCTTCCTCCAGACTCTGGGACCCTGATTTCCAAATGAAATGCAAAATTTACTTTCATCAGAGAACATAACTTTGGACCACTCAGCAGCAGTCCAGTTCTTTCTGTCTTTAGCCCAGGCGAGACGCTTCTGACGCTGTCTGTTGTTCAAGAGTGGCTCAATGCGACAGCTGAAACCCATGTCTTGCATACGTCTGTGCGTAGTGGTTCTTGAAGCACTGACTCCAGCTGCAGTCCACTCTTTGTGAATCTCCCCACATTTTTGAATGGGTTTTGTTTCACAATCCTCTCCAGGGTACGGTTATCCCTATTGCTTGTACACTTTTTTCTACCACATCTTTTCCTTCCCTTCGCCTCTCTATTAATGTGCTTGGACACAGAGCTCTGTGAACAGCCAGCCTCTTTTGCAATGACCTTTTGTGTCTTGCCCTCCTTGTGCAACGTGTCAATGGTCGTCTTTTGGACAACTGTCAAGTCAGCAGTCTTCCCCATGATTGTGTAGCCTACAGAACTAGACTGAGAGACCATTTAAAGGCCTTTGCAGGTGTTTTGAGTTAATTAGCTGATCAGAGTGTGGCACCAGGTGTCTTCAATATTGAACCTTTTCACAATATTCTAATTTTCTGAGATACTGAATTTGGGATTTTCCTTAGTTGTCAGTTATAATCATCAAAATTAAAATAAAATAAACATTTGAAATATATCAGTCTGTGTGTAATGAATGAATATAATATACAAGTTTCACTTTTTGAATGGAATTAGTGAAATAAATCAACTTTTTGATGATATTCTAATTATATGACCAGCACCTGTATAACCTGTTTGTATTTTTAAAATATTATATTTATTTAATATATTTAAATGTGTTAATAATTAAAAGGAAAAACTAATACTGTATCTATGTTTCTGTGTTTGCATTCTATTAGATATTATGAAATATTCCACTAGGCGCTGTTTAACCCTCTGGGGTCTGAGGGTGTTTGGGGGCCTGGAGAAGTTTTGACATGCCCTGACATTTGTGCTTTTTTCAGTTGCTTATAATATATGTTTCTGAATGTTTATTGTTGTGATTATTTTACTTCCTTTTATGTAAAGCACTTTGAATTACCATTGTGTATGAAATGTGCTATATAAATAAAGTTGCCTTGCCTTGCCTTAAATGAGTGTGTGTGTGTGTGTGTGTGTGTAGTCCAGCAGGTGTGGACGCTGCTGCTCATATGGAGAACAAGAGCGCCGGATGTTTGCTCACACTAAAGCTGTCTCCATGGCAACGAAGAAACCCGTCCGTCAGCAAGAGCAGATGGCTGCGTCAGTGCTACAACTGACATCATCGCACTTCCTGTTTCTCAGACGACATTACCGGCGGGGAACTTCTTGAGCTCTTTTACCTTTAACAAGGCGCTCCAGCAGCGCCTCTCCCTCACACACACCTCTGCAGGTTTACGACAGACGAGAGGCAGTGAGGGCCGGGTCACCATGGCAACATAACAGGTAAACAGAGCGTAAGATAAGAGAGCGAGGCGGCTGATCAACATTCACACTCAACAAGACTCTGCACATAAAGCCGCCCACAGACACTCTCCCTTCCGCCTGTTTATCACACATCCACGGGTCAGATGGCGCTAGCTGTGCAGGACGGGGTCGATGATTGTTTGGAAGAAGGAATCAATCAATATTTGCTCTAAATGACACATGTTCAGTTAGGCTTAAATTAAAAATTAACTTTTCATTTATTCACTTTTTAAGTACTATATCCAAATATAATTTGTTTATATTTAAGCATTTTATATTTAAACATATTTGACCTATAAATATTTTAAATAGATGTTAAAATTCTATATATATATATATGTGTGTGTGTGTGTGTGTGTATATATATATATATATATATATATATATATATATATATACACACACACACAGTATTTTAACCTTTTAATGTCAAAAATATTGTTTTCAGTAATTTACATTTATATTTAGGCCTAGTCATTTAGCAGAAGCTTTTATCCAAAGTGACTTACAAATGATGACATTAGAAGCAAAAGGGCAAAGATATGCAAGCGCTGTCTCGGTTAGCCTAACGCAGTACACGAAGCAAGGTTGTTGTTTTTTAAATGAAAGAAAACAAGTAGAATAGAATAGGAAAAAAAGAAAGCTCGTGTTAGAGGGTCAGATAGATACAAAGAAGACTAATAGATACAAAGGAGACAGATAGATCAAATAGAATTAGAATAGAGAGTGCTAGAGTTAGAGGGTCAAATAAAGATGGAAGAGATGTGATTTTAGCCGATTCTTGAAGATGGCTGAGGACTTCAGATTGAGTCGGGCAGGTCAGTCCACCAGGAGGTAATAGTGAATGAAAAAGTGATTTTGTGCCTCTTTGGGATGAACAATAATGCGTCATTCACTTGAAGAACGCAAGCTTCTAGAGGGCACATAGGTCTGAAGTACTGAATTTAGGTAAAGGGGTGCAGAGCCAGAGGTGATTTTGTAGGCAAACATTAATGCCTTGAATTTTATGCGAATAATGCATATACATATATGACGAGTGCAAAAGCCTTTAAGCCTATCTGAAATTTTCTTCTAAAATGATCATTTTTCTCAGGCTCCTATATGTTATATATACACATACATACAGTATAACAAAAATTAGAAATAGAATAGAGAAAGCTAGTGTTAGAGGCCTTTTTTAAAGAAAACAAGCAGTTAGAAAACGAATAAAATTTAATCATTATAGAATCATTATTAGTTTACAGGATTTTATCGTTTTGTTTTTTTTTACTCTTCCAGGCCAGACAAAGTCTTGGTTTAGTCTTCCAGGCCAGGCTTTTCTTCTAAGAAAGAACACAAACAGGCAAAAGGACTTCATATAAGACAGCTGGTACTCATACTTTTCCTTTCACAGCTTTTGTGTAAATTTCATCTTGATAAATCCTTCCACACGCATAATAAATTGTATAGGGTTAGGAAAAAGCCATGTCTCCAGTGCAACGCACAACTCATCTTCTGCAGGACTTTAATAAACATTCATGCCAGTAAAGCAAACACTTAGAGCAGGAAAGCATTTCCAAATGGGACAATAATGGGGAAAAATGGAAATCCATAACATGGGGGGAACGTTTTACTGGAATCGAGCCTATAATGTGCTGCTGGGTAAGATCAGCTAAAATTCAGTGTCCTGGCTAGTGTACTGAAACAAACAGGAACAAAGGAAGTATATGCTGGATATATTTGATGCTGCCTTGAAATTTGTCATTTTGAAATAAAGCGTCTACTAAATATGCACAAATGTTTTCAGTTTCAGTTACATGTGGCATCTACTTAAGTACGTACATAAAACTGACTGGCAAAAAACAGCAACCTGTCGTAAATAAAAGATGGGGGGAAAAAAACCATGAGACATGCAGGCTTTGCATGCAAGTTCAGATATGCTCTATTTAGTTCAGGCCAGATTACTTATCACCGTGAGTTCAAACATGCAAAAGGAAGTTTGAAACTAGGCTAACAAAACCAACACATTCAATAGATCAATTAGGTCAAAACACTTGATTTGCACACTTACTACAGCTGAGCAAATGTTATCACAGCGCATGCCGTTAACATATCGACTACTGCCTTCAACAGAACTGCTAAATACAGTATAAAGCTCTACAGTTACTCGCTGTAATTAAATAAACTGTTTATACAGGCCAGGCCAAGTGAAGTAAATCAGAGTCTCTTGTGAATAACAGAAATGTAGTGGATCAGGAGACTGTTGGCTTGCAGGTAGTGAAACACGACTGCCCTCTGCTGGCCTTAAAGTGACAGAACAATAAAGATGCAGCATGTTTTTAGAAATGAAAACACACATTGGGTTTTAAATTATTTATTTATTTTTCACTATATATTCATCAAGGAATCCTGAAAAAGTATCACAGGTTCCAAAAAAAAAAAAAAAAAATTAAGCAGCATAACTGTTTCCAATATTGATAAATCAGCATATTAGAATGATTCCTGAAGGATGTAATGATGCTGAAAATTCAGCTTTGCATCACAGGAATAAATTAGATTATAAAGTATGTTAAAATAGAAAACCATTGTTTTAAATTGCAATAATATTTCAAAATATAACTTTTTTTCTATAGTTTTGTTCAAATAAATGCAGCCTTGATAAGCATAAGACATGCCTTTAAAGACATCAAAAATCTTACTCATCCCAAGTGTGTATAATGTGTTAATAAATAAAAAGAAATAAAACCTTTTTTTATACATTCTATTACATTATTCAATATTTCAGTAGGTGTTGATGACTCATTTATTGTTCATGCAATTTAGGTATAATAATAAAATAATGTAGGTTACAAACATCCAGATAAAATAAAATACACAAACAGCACACAAGATGTTGTGCATTAACACTGAAGGATGCAATGCAATAAAATACACATTGTACCATCTCATAAAGGTACAGAATTAAACATAAAACCTAGTAAACTAAAAAAATAAACATAAAAATCTGGTAAACATAAATAATTGAATGCAACTTCAATCTAGTAAAGTTGTTTTTGAACATATTTTGCCAGACAAAAGCACACAAAGACCATTAGAAACTAATGTTTAAATGGATAATTATGTAGGATTTCATGAATTGAAATTGAGCATTCAAACCATCTGCACTGAAAAACAAGCAAACGGGAAAACAGTGAGGCGAGGTAAAACGTTTAAATAGCTTTCACAAGAGAAAAGCATCAATCGCTCTTCTTTTCCTTGATCAACCTGCTGGCATTGTGTGCGAAAGTTTCAGCCACTAAAAGCGGAAAGACTATAGAAGCATCAGCGTAGACCTGCACAAAACACAACAGCACAGTTAACCAGATCATCATATTACTAAGAGTATAATGTCTTATCATTCAGATTGAATCTTACCTTTACAGGTGTGGCGTCCATGCGGATCTTTCCCCATGAAATGGCTTCATCTGGCCGAGCGCCGGAATCCGAGCCGTCAAACTCCTGGCCGGTGTTGACAAACACCGCAAAATCTGCTCCATTCCTCTGAAAAACAGATGAGAAAAGCTTCAGATTTTATTTAGTAACTCAACATGATTGTGTTTTTGGCTTCATGTGATTACCATGAGATTAGCGTTGGCGATGTGATGTTTGACGAGGCCTCCTCCGAGAACGATCATCCCTGTGGTCTTGGCAAACACCGCTTTGCTGTTCAAACGTCGAATATCTGAAGTATGCAAAATTATCATAAATGCCACTGTCAAATAATCTCCACATTGCACTGATATCGCATCTTGAGCGACTCACCCTCCACAATGTCAAGCACCAGGCCAGGGTTCTTATACGAGTGGAAATAGATCATATCACCCAATGAGCCGTCAGTGAGGGCGGGACTAAACACTGGGATGTCATTCTGAAGGACAATCATACAGTCATTAAGAGATTCAAATTTGAGGAAGGTAACTTGTATGTGTTCAATTCAAATGTTACCTTATAAGCCCAGTAGTACACAGAGTCTGGGTTGTTGATTTCTTTGCCTAGTCTGTGGATCATTTTGGAGGGTGTCCAGTGTGTGCCCTGATGGAAAAACAGCAATCAATGCTGGGCCAGATTAAATATGTATTTGAATAATTCTTACAAATTTAAACGCATTACACTCAGAATCATAGACAAAAAATTAAATACCAAAAATTACAAATATTTAACAGCCCAAATTTAATAAAATTAAATAAGATTAAAATAAAGAATGGACATTTAAAAAAAAAAAAAAGTTAAATTAAAAATAAATCAAACTTTTCACTTATGTGTGGGCAATTTTACAAATATTTAACCACCCAATTTCATTTAATTCAATAAAATAAAATAAAATAATTTGGTAGCTTGTTTTTATGCATGCATTGTACATATGTATGTATTAAGCATTTTTATAAGTATGTAACCACCCAAATAAAATAAAAGAAAGTTTCTCACATCTATTTTTGTTCCAGCAACATTTGGTCCAAAATAGGCATTTTAAAATAAAATTAAATAAAATATCAAATAAAAGTATTTATTCCACCACCATTTGGTTTAGAATGGGCATTTTTACAAATATTTAAACACCCCAATTTAATAAAATAATTTAAAAAAACAATAATGTAATTTAATATTTGATTAATTTAATTCAATTTAAATTAATAGGTCAATTTAATTTAATTTAAAAATGGAAAAAAAAAAACTCACACTTGTGGACAATTTTACAAATATATCACCACCCCAATTATAAAATAAATTAGAATAAAATGTCTCACCTCAGTTTATGTTTCAGGACAATTTGGTCCAGAATTAGCATTTTAACAAATATTTAACCACCCAAATTAATAAAACAAAATAATTCTCACCTCTGTTTTTTGTTCTAGCACCATTTGGTCCAGAATAGGCATCAGCCAGTCTTCAAACTTACAGTAATTATCATTTGGTACCAAGAGATTACCTATTCTATGACATAAAGTACATGCATTAATAATGACTTATAAACATGCATATAAACACCACAACGATCTAATGAGGAACTGTTTTCTTACCTATTAATGCCTTGCTGTCGTAGCTCTTTGCCTTTTAGACTGAACTCACCGAGGTAAGTGGGTGCTAAACATTTGATAAAGTCTTCCTCAATCCCTCCTGCTGTGGTCACTATCACATCTACCTACAGAAACATTCAAATAACTCAACATAAATACATTCTTTTCATTTAATATGAACAGAATAGATAGTGGCAGACCTAGACAGATATTATTAGCTGAAACAGATCATGAACCATAATGATGCTTATACAAAGTCACAGTGTGGCCGTACCATTCTGTGCTGTGCGAGGTAGCGAATACTCTCTCGCACACCGGAGCTGATCAGGTTGGATGTGTAGCCCAAGAAAATGGTGCATCCTGAAGCCGATGTATGTGAATCGCAGTCCTCATGCTCCTCCTGCACCGGCTCCAGTCTCTTCTCTATCTACTCCAACCACACACACACAATCAATGCTGGAGCTCAACATTAGGAGCTACAAGACTGAGATGTGATTGCTGAGATTATGTTGATTTGTAGTATACAACATCACACAGTGCTCCTTTCCTAACAATCAAAGTAATTTCTAATAAAACACACTCACAAACAAATTGCATGTTTCTGTGATACTTATACATTGTTGTTTTTTAATCATACTTTGTTATTAAATATGGGTAACACTTTATTTCGATAGTCCTTTTTAGACATTCTACTAACAGTAAGTAACTTTGTAACTACATGTCAACTATCAGTCATTAGAGTATTAGTAGACTGTCTGTTTAATATCTTCTAACACTTTATTTTGATGGGTCCACAACATACAACATACTGACTATGAGAAACTTTGCAAGTATATGTCAACTTATTCTACTGACCCTAAACCTACCCTACTGAGAGTTAGTAGACATGTAGTTGCAAATTAATGAGAATTAGTTGACATGTAGTTACAAAGTTACTTATAGTTAGTAGAATGTCTAAAGTGGACTATCGAAATAAAGTGTTACCCAAATATGTTATACAGTATATACCATATTGAAAGACAACATTTTATACATTAGTAATGAATGTCCCATCGAATATGAATATATAATGGCCCCAAAAAGTATTTAGACACTCAGGAAAGAGTTAAAAATATCTGAATAGCATTGAATTAAATAACAAATTTTTTAAATGTTTTCGAAAGAAGTCTCTAATGCTCATCAAGGCTGCATTAATTTGATTTAAAAAATACAGTAAAAACAGTAATATTGTGAAATATTATTACAATTTCAAATAACTGTTTTCAATATGAATATATTTTAAAATGTAATTTGTGATTAAAGCTGAATTTTCAGCATCATTACTCCAGTGTCACATGATCCTTCAGAAATCATTCTGATATTCTGAATTACTGCTCATTTATCGTCAATTTTATCGATGCTCAATTATTAAGAATGGTTCTTATCAATTTTGAAAGCAGTTTTTGCTACTTAATATTTTTGTGGAAATTGTGTTTTTTCAGTATACTTTGATGAATAGAAATTTCAAAAGAACAGCATTTATTAGAAACAGCAATCTTCTGTAACATTATACACGTCTCTATGGTCACTTTCTTTTATCAATTTAATGCACCTTTGCTGTGTTAAAGTGTTAGTATCTTTTTTCCCTTACCTCAGTTTCCACAAAAATGTTATGTACGTCACACAATTGTTTTCAACATTGATAATAATAATAATAGAAGTGAAGCATCATGTGACACTGAAGACTGGAGTAATGATGCTGAAAATACAGATTTGAATCACAGGAATAAACTACATTGAAAAATACATTCCAATATTTATACAAAGTTGCAATCATATTTCACAATATTATAGCTATTTTAAAATGACTGTATTATTGATTAAATGCAGTCTTGGTGAACAGAAGATATTTTCACAAATGTCCCTAAACACCCGACAGTGAGCTGACAGTCAGTCCCTCACCATCTTGTTGATCTCCTGCACAGCCAGGCCGAAGCTGCTGGCCTGGAAGCCCGTGGTGAGGAAGGACTGCAGCAGGGCTCTGTGGTCCACGCCCTGGTTAAAGTCATAGCCTCTAATCTGAGGCATGTCCTCCGGCAGAGAGATGCTCTCCTTCAACACCGCGTCCCTCGCCACGGACGGAGCCTGATGATCGGCCATCATCGCCCCAGCTGCAGCAACACAGCATACATACAATTCAACACAGACTTCAACTGATTAATGCAGCTTTACCAGGGTACAAGTATGGTATCAGATGGTAATACCATAATACTTTGATATATACGCTTGGTGCTGAATGATTATGATGTTTACTACCTTATTTCAAAGAATAGGCCTACCATGGTTTTATCATGGGAGCCTAAACACAGTTCTTTCAAACAGATTATGTGTATGTCACCTGATGAAAGCAGTTTGAAGACTGACTGAAGTTAGACTGCGCAGTTTCAGTGCTGAGATCAAACACTTTAGTGTCAATAATTGATCAAGTGTTATATAAGCTAATACGCAAATATAAATACAAGTTTGTTTTCTATTTCTTTGTGTCTTGAAAGTAATATTACACTCACCCCAACCGTTACGTATGTAACACCCGGCTTGTTAATGTACTTTATTTCTGTTATTTCTGGCCTCAGTCAGAGCGCTGCACACTTGATCGTCCACATGTTCCAAACAACTACGGCAAGCGCGGCGGTACAAGCTAAATACCAAACGCGATTGCGTTGAGTGGAATGGACTAATTTTGTTTTATATATGTTAGATTGTAATTAAAACCGGAATATTATGATGCCATTGACGTTGTATAAAATGGGGCGTATAAATTACCCGAAACAGCAGGAACAGTTACAAAAGCAGCGTCAGTTAGCGCATAATATATCAATATTTTGATAATATTTTTGAGCATATTTTATTATAAAAAAAAATGTAGTGTAATAATAATTGTTATTATTAATAAATTCTAATTATATATTATTATGTATGCTTTTTAAAGATATTTTACAGATTTAAGTACATATTTAATAATTAATTTATTATTTAAATTAATTATTTATTTTAGTCATAGGTATGTAGTTTGTATATACAGTTAACCCCAAAACGTTTTTAAATACTAATGCATGATTATTTTTAATGCATTAAACAGGAAAATATCACAAGATGTGGGACCTCCAAAGTCTTTTTCTTTTCTGATCCGTTTTTGGATAATTTTGACTAAGTAAAGTCTATTATACAGGCTTTTTTTATTTATTGCATATAAATATAATTTTTTTTATCATTTAATTAAAAAAAGATTCTACAGATAAATTGAGTTATTTGGAATATGCGCCATTTTTAAATGCTTATTTAGCTGCATGGCAAATTACAGAACACTCGATTTAATGCAATTTCTAAGAAACATTGTAAATCAGGAGCAGGATGATAACACATATGTGCGCACAGTTAAACAAATTCAAGAGAGGTTTCATGACCACCAGAGTGAAATCAAATACTGCTGAACTTTCATGACATTTCTGGCACTGTTGATGTGACCTCAAACTCCACCACATCACAGGAGCTTTGAAGCTTCCAGCAGTGTGTGTGTGTGTGCGCGCGCGCGTGTGTGTGTGTGTGTGTTGGAGGATGGAGGGGTTTAACATCCCAATGAGATATAAAAGCCTCCAAAAACTGGACACCAAATCTTCCTCACTGAAACAAGAACATTTGAGCTCTACACAACGACTTGAGGTAACATTACAGTCATCATCTATCAGACCTAATTATTCTTTCATTAGATAGTTCAAGTAATGTAATTAATAATAAGGTTAATGTAAACATGTTTTTCAGGGTGCAAGTCTAATGTTGCTGCAGCCGTGATGGACGTATACTGCAGTAATAATGTTCTTCAGGCCAGGAGAGCCGTGGAGCAGCTCAGACTAGAGACAGAACTACAGAGAATCAAGGTGAGATGCACTCATCACTTTACATGTTAGAGTCTATCTTTTGAGTTGTTTATCATTTCATTTGTACATGGCTGAAAATGACAACAACAACAAAAAACTGACTTCCGAGCACAAGAATAGAATATAATAGAATATACACTGTAAAAAAAATCCAATCATCATTTTAAAAGGTGAAGAAAGAAAGAAAGAAAGAAAGAAAGAAAGAAAAGAAGAAAACGGCAGCTGGTTACTGATTAGTAAAAAAATAGGGTAGCAATAGTAAAATTTTAGGTTTTACGGAATTAACTTAGGCTACATTTATAATAAACGCCATATATTTCATCAACTGACAGAATCCTACAATCAGAAGTACTACATCTGCTACTAACAACCACCAAAGAGACAAACTTGATCTACTTGTTGATTCAAAGCTCATCACAAGCTTAGAAAAACTGTAAATGTAACATTATTTTACTGTAAACTTACATGAAATATGTTAGATTTTTATGCAGTTTTTACTGTAAAACCGGTGGTGTCACTGAGGCGCCAAAATGTACCGTCTGAAGGTAACGCAAGTTATGGTACCTTTAAGACGTAAAGTGTAGGCTACATAGTAACTAATACGTATATTTTAGGTATTAATGTGTACTTTTAAAGTACTAAAATGTTCCATTTAGGGGTCAATAAGGTACAATGATATAGCTTTTGCACTTCAGGATACCTCCCAAGCGCAGTGTTGGGAAGGTTACTTTGGAAATGTAATAGATTACAAGTTTCCCTTTTCAGAATATAGTAAGTAATGTAACTGATTACATTTCTAAATTTTTAGTTTTCAGCTGTCAGTTATTTTTAAATATTTAAAGCAGACAGGGTTCATCTTACAGTAGCACTCATTACTGTCAGACTTTCAAAATCCTTCATCACTTGAATTAAGATGATATTAATTTAATTCTAAAGCACAGCCAGACTTACGTTGAGATCATTCTGAGGTTAAATACAGATATAAAATCATGACAAGAAAATAGTTTAATGATACTGTTTTTGAAATCAAATCTTTGCACAGCTATGACAGGAAACACTGGCATCTAACAATGCCTTGGAAAAGACAGTTAATCTTAAAAATAAGCGTATACATAAACCCGAATAGGAAATAAAACCGTTGTGGAAGAAGCATGTGTCCTAAACTCTTGAAACATTGATGTCTCATATTGTAGAGCAGTCAATGCAATTTATAAAAGAAATCAATTAAATCTGTATGTGTGTGAGAGAAATATTCAGATCATTAATTACTGATTACAGTTACATTTTGTAATTAAATTATGTAATTCCATTACATGTAACTAGTTACTCCCCAACACTGCAAGTTACAGAAGTACTTTTTCCTAAGAGTGCATGAGTAAAGGAATGTATAGCGTTAACCAAATAACAAGTTTTCACCATAGCATTTTATCGCTAAATTAGGATTTGTACAGTGTAATGTATGTCTATCATATCATGCATCTGTTGGCATATGTGTGTGTGTCAGATTTCGGCAGCAGCAGAGCAGCTTGTTCAGTACTGTCAGGAGCACAGGAGAGCCGATCCGCTGCTGACCGGGATCAACGCCTCCTCCAACCCGTTCAAAGACAAGAAGACCTGCGTGCTTCTGTGAACCGCCTCTGCAGCAGTCGCCCTTTTATTTGCAGCATTAAGAACGACACACTGACAATCCAACTGAATTATCAAATTGTACATTTATAAAGCTTTTTAAAAATCAAAGACAGTCAGTCACAGAACAAAACAATAACTATAAATAATTAATAAATATAAACGCTTTACATTTAGGATTTATATTTAGTAGTTTGCTCTGGTTGTGAAGTGCATACATTTTAAAGCATTGTGCCTCATTTGTAAACTGTATACTTGTGTAAGTACACTGACAAGTATACAAAAACAAATAAAACTTAAATCACACCTTTTTAATAACTGATTTCCTAGTTAGTTTACTATGTAGAGAGCTAAATACTGAAAACAGATATTTTTTGATTCTTGTCTGTGCATTACTATATTATACTGCACGTGCTTCAGAATTCACTGCATTTTCAATCTAAGTATATTATTTGCATCAATTTTGTTGAAATGTTCAAGAAATGATCACAAAAGGTGTTCTTGTGTTACGAGGCACTGAAATGTTTTGCACTCTGCCTGTGCAATCATAGTGCGACCCCTTCATGAAGAATGACAGAAAACTAGGAATGTCATATTTTTGTTTCTAGACTCACTAGAAACATGTATCAGACACCTAAAACATTCATTTTCATCTTTTTTTCCATTAAAATTAAACAAATTAAAGCATAATGCATTGATAAATTCCTGGAAACACAGAGTTGAGGAACTGATTGGTTCGTGTTGTTCCCTGCTATCAGATGCTTTAAGACTCTCAGCATCTGGGCCTCCAAACCTCCACATTCATGTCACCGGAAGCGATGGCCAGCATTCCTCCTTCAACACTTAACTGAGAAGACAAAAATCCAATCAGATTTATAATGCATTCGTGTGTTGAGTCTTTTGTTTTTTAATTCAAGTGTTATATAATGTGAAGCTCTTTTTGCATTGATTCCAGACAATTCATTTGTTTTGAATAATCACAGTTTTTTGGTTTGCATCCATCAAATTCAAATAAAAACAGTATATAATGAAATGAGATTAACTATCTTTCATATCATTTGATAAAAGTATTTAATTCAATTGATTATCAAAACTAGGCACAACCACATGGTTATGTAATAAATAATGGCGAAAAAGTAAATGCACACCTGAATATTAAGGTGCAATTACTAAAAAATTATATCAACAAAGAGAAAGTATAACTGCACGACTCGATCAATAGGTTTTGTAGATAGATTGATAGATTTCTGACAAAATATAATTATTTCATGTAAAAATAAGTTTTATTTGAATTCCCAGCAAAAATAACTATGATGTGATGAACAGATCTAATTTGATTTAAAAAAAATTTTTTTAGCAGCCATTACTTCAGCCAAGCCAATAGGGTTGGGAATTGAAAATCAATTCCAATTCCAGAATCGGATACTTAAGGTCAGGAACTGGATACATGTGGTAAAATTTCAATTTCAATTAAAAATTTCATTCTTATTGTTAAGAACTTTTTCAAAGTTGTAAATAAAAACTAAAAATTATTGGAGTGCATTTTACAAGAAAAAACTTTCAATGTATTACTTGCCATTTCTTTGTAATTGTTTGTTTAATTTAATAGCGATTCCTGAGTGAAATATGTTCCTAAACCATTCTTGGCCTTTACCGTCATGTTTGATCAATTTAATGCATATCTGCTGCAAAAAATATTAATTTCTAAACAAAATATCTCACTGACACAATATTTTTTTAAACGCTAGTGTATAAGATACAAGATTTTGGTTATATCGCCCACTTCTATTACCACTTGAATATACAAAACATAGAGATGAATCATGGGTAAAAATGTCAACATACCCCATTAACTCCTGCCTGATGGTGAAGGGTGCACAGTGTCTTGGGTGGAGCGCATGGAAGGTGGACCTGCATCCAATAAGAGATGTGAGCTGCCAATAACCTTGGATAAAGATCAGCTAAACTCATTTTTAACTGACAGAAGACTTGCCTTGATAGTGCGGTCAGAGGAGCACGTGTAGAGAGCACCAGGAGAGCAGTGAACGCCGGTGACCAGTGACCTGTGGACGTTAAACTGGGATACGGGTGTCAGGGAGCTGTTGTGCAGGGAGAAGGTGTGCACGAGTCCACGGTTATCCCCGGCCCACACCTCTTGACCGCTGCAGGACAGAGACAGTAGGTACGACCTCAGCTGTAGATGTGTGAAGAGGACACAGAGAGGTGCATTAGCTGACTGTAACACAGATACTTGTTAGGATTGTGTGATTTATTCTTTTATTTGTAGCTTGTGTGTGTACACCTGAACTTTCTGCAGGAGTTTTCCTGCCCTACGGTCGAACAGAGCGACAGTTTGGTCTTTACTGCCTGATAAGATGTACTGGTCATCAGACACCAGGCACAGCACAGCATCACTGTGAAGACGAAGACTCTTGACCAATGGATCAGCAGCTATATCACATGAATGAGAGCTGTCAGCAAACACAGCTAAAACGGCACGTTACAAACAACTACTAGTGTCTGAGTGGACTTCACAGGGTATTCAGCCATCTTCAAAGCCTATGCAACATGTGTGTGTTGAAATATACACCATTCAAAAGTTGGGGGACGGTACAATTTAATATTTTTTGAAAAAAGCCTCTTATGCTTACCAAGACTGCATTTATTTGATAAAAAATAACTGTATTCTATTACAATATATTTTAAAATTTTGTAATTTATTCCTGTGATGAATTTGAATTGAATTTTCAGCATCATTCTTCCAGTCTTCAGTGTCACATCCTTTTATTCTGCTTAAATTTTTTATTTGTTATTTGTCAGTATAAAGCACAGAAGCTTTGATATTTTGTTATTTAATGCAAATCCATTTATATATTTCTAATTGTAGCTTAGTTGTTCAAATAGTTTTTGGGGCCTCTCTATATGTTATATATAACAACCCAAATCACTTATTTTCACATTAAACATTGCAACAGTCATTTATCTCTAAATTTAGTGTTTTAGGTATTAATATTAATTCAAATAAATATTTGAAAAAATGTGACTACATTTGAATCATTGATATGCAATGTTGCTATTACTAACAAAAACTAAAACTATTACAAATAATTTTCGGAATTAAAATAAAGCTGAAATGAATTTAAATAAAAATATTATAAATTAAATATATTAGATAAAATACTATATATATATATATATATATATATATATATATATATATATTTTTTTTTTTTTTTTATTATAGTTGTATACTTATATATTAAATTACACTTATATGTTGTAACTTAAATATACTTACCTTATACTCAAAAACCTAGAAATATAATAAAACCAATCTAAAAGAGAAATTTAAAACTAATAAAAATGTCAAAGCACATAACCAAATTACCAAAACCTAAACTAAAATTATAATGAAAACTGACATTATAAAAATAAAAGATAATTCAAAATATCAACAAATACTACAATAGTACAAAAATAATACTAAATCAACACTTCACATTCACAATAAAACCAGGAGTGTGTTTTAAGAAAATAACTATTCTGAACCTAGACTCACCTCGGGTGTCAAAGATGCTTAATTTCTGATCATGTGACCCGGCCAGCACTGTGTCCCTCTCGCAGGACAGACATAATACAGCAGCTTTGCACTGGATGAGTCCCCGTTCTGCTCCTCCAGCTTCAAGGTCCCAGAGCCTGATGGTGCTGTCAAACGAACCAGACACCAGCAGAGGCCCGCTTGATGCCAGGCACCACACCCAGCCCCGGTGGGTACTAATGGTCCCGCGTCCCGCTAGAGTGTGCATCAGCTTGCCTCTGGGACCCTCTCGAAGGTCCCACAGGTTCACGTTTCTGTCCCTAGAGCCGGAGGCACACACCGCCTCTTCTCCACCCAGCAGGAGGACACAATTCACATCTGCAATGTGGCCAGAAGGAAGGATGATATGCTCCAAGGGTGAAGAAGTGCTGGATGACTCAATCAGATGGGGACTATCAGAGACATTCTGGGACTGAACTTGCACGTTCTCTTCTCCTGCTCCTGCTGCACCGTTTAAATCAACATCCAGCTGCATCTCCACCAAGTTCTCACTGTTCACCCCACCAGCTGCCTCTTCCTGTCTCTCTGCCTGATTCTCATGCCCTGCCCAGCAGCCAATCAGCTGCTCCATTTCCAAGCATGCCTTGGACCAATCAAAATCCTCCTTTGGCCCGACTGGGAAAGATGCTGCAGGACCCGCGAGTTTTTGAGCGCGAAGCTGCCATGCCAAGCGATCCTCGCCAAGCCTTCCCAACGTCTGACATACCTAAACACAGACGAACAGCAAGAGTTTAAGAGGTGTTTTTGAAAGAAATGAACACTTCCATTTAGCAGGGATGCATTAAATTAATCAAAAGTGGCAGTAAAGACCTTTATAATGTTACAAAATATTTCCATTTCAAATAAAATCCTGTGCTTTTGAACCTTCTATTCATCAAAGAATCTTGAAACAAAATGTATCACAGTTTCCACGAAAATATGAAGCAGAACAACTGTTTTCAACATTAATAATAATAAATGTTTCTTGAGCATATCAGAATGATTTCTGAAGGATCATGTGACACTGATGACTGGAGTAATGATGCTGAAAATACAGCTTTGATCACAGGAAGAAATTTTAAAATATATTTGAATAGAAAACAGCTATTTTAAATTGTAATAATATTTCAAAATTTTCACTGTTTTTACTGTATTTTTGATCAAATAAACGCAGCCTTGGAGAACATAAGAAACATTTTTCAAAATGATTAAAAAAATATTATTGACCCCAAAGGTTTATTGGACCTCTGAGCACAATTGTTTATCATATAAAAGTAAGCAACAGTTCTTAAAATGTATTATTATTATTATTAATAATAATAATATATAAAAATGTGTTAATATTAGTAAGAACTGCATACCCATCTTGCCCTGAATAGAAGAAAATGTCAATTTTGGCTTCTAAACGTCCCTTGAATTTGAAAATGTTTACCTGCGGCAGCACGTTAATGACACACTGTGCAGGGAGATGTGAGGCTATCTGGGTAACTATCTCCCATGGCAACGACAGGAGGTTGGTTCCATTGCTAGAAGGGGAGGGGCTTGTCTCCATAGCGCTGAGGGATGGTTCCAAATTCAGTCTGTGAGGGAAAACGTCAGAATGCACAAGTCTGAAATTTAAACTAAAGTTTGCAAACATACAGAGCTCAAGAAAAGACACGAGTCACTGCAGTCAGTGATAAACCATACGGTAAACTATAATATATTACAGTGAATGTTGAAACGACTTTTAATACAGACCTCTCGGGTAAGGAGTGTGGGGTGTCGTGGCAGGTGAAGTGGGGTGGACTGGCACCAGCAGGGCATCTCTGCTTCTCCTCGTCCTCCTCGTCCTCCAAAGCAACGCTTGTTCTCGACATCGACTGAATCACAAGAGCATAAAATGATGCTGACATCACTTTCTGTTATTCACATTTCACCAATTTACTCTGAACAGATTAATACTACATATGTGTCCCTGATTACCTCCAAGCTGAATAGTAATCAACATGGCAACATTATGCTATCTTCTTAGCAACTAACATATAATAGAAAAGACAACAACAACAATTTGCTATAGATACAGATTATAAATGCCGGTTGTCTAATTCTTAAGATGCTTACTGTATAAATCTAATTAATTAGGAATAGATAAATGATCGTATTAGGCTATATATAATAGACAATATAAATAGGGTTTCGGTAAATATGAGATATGGTGGGCACATACCTTATTTTAATCGAAAATCCTTGTATTCAAAGGCTAAACAATCCACCTTTCTCATCCACCTGGTTTTTTCATGAATTATTGATCATTATGATATGACTCTGCACAATCATCTGTGTTCACTCTGTTTTATATCTGTTTTCCCTTGCGTATGTTAAAGGTGAGCACTGATGTCAGACGAAAGAAAAATCATAGAAGGGTGAAACGGATTTTTGATCATCTTCATCGGAGAAATATGACAACAGTTATATTGACATCTCTGTGACTGGCTCCAACAGACGCTTGTCAAACACTACACTCCTCCGGCGCACACTATTTGCGTCATCGGTGTTTCCGTGTCGCGCGTCGTGATGACAAGAAACTCAAAACTCAAGGTAAGTGAAATAAAATAGATATTGAACAAAAACAAAGCAAACATTTCATAATATACCCTTTCACAAACTATAGGCAACGTATCGATTTTTTTAATTTTATTTTATTTTTTTAATCATAATAGACTTAATTTCCCAATGGCACTTAATCTTTTATTTTAAATAGGATCTTATCTTCAAATTGTACAAGATTGTGATATTGTGGGTCGTTAAAGAGTCTGGTATTCCTGTAAAAAAAAAATTAATATCTCTAGTTGCAGTTTAGCATTTAAATCATCAGGAAAACACAATGATGCAAATGTGAAGTTCTAATGAAACGCACAGAATTTATATTGTAGTAGCCTCGGAAATATCGAAAAATATATGAAAATATACAGCTTAATTTTATATTTAAAATGAGACAAAGGCATTTCTAATAGTTTATGTCTGTGTCAATAGGTGTGATCTGACTCTGTACACAATTAAAGGTCAAAGTCCAGCACATTTTGTCTGTTTCTCCAGCACATCCCTGCAGAGACACACAACCTCATTTGTTTGCTTTTCTACTGCAATATTCAAATTCATTTCTCTGTATAAGACAATAACTAAGGTACAGTGGAGGAAGCATACTTTGGAAATGAAATGCTTCACAAACTATGTTCTCATGACCCAAACAAACAACTGGGATAAAGATTTTGACAGTGATGCTGTCACCATTATCAATGCTTAGAAACTTCTAGCAGCAGATGATGAATAATTAGTTGGATATTTGGATCTCAAAGATGACTTTAGGTAATGTGAAGTAAGGATATATTTTATAGTACATGAAATGCAGTTCAAAAATATAAACATTATTCAGAGAATAAAGCATATAAAAACAATAATAGGGAACAGCAATGACAAAAATGCATATAGAAAATAAAGATACAGTAGCACTTTATTTTACAGTCCTGCTTCACATGTACATACTATGTAGTTAACTATAACTAGTAATAACTATAGGTTCCCTCACCTTAACCCATGTAATTACCTTGTAATACAGTACTTTTAGGTAAGTACACATACTGTAAAATAAAGTGCAAACATGTTCTCATTCTATAGCACCTTTAAAATGCAACTCAAAATGTAAAAAAAAAAAAAAAAAATGGGGGAGGAGGGAAGCATAAAAACAATAATAAGCAACAAAAAAATCACAAAAAAGCATATTAAAAAAATACACAACATCAATTCACACCTTTCACACAAAAAAGCAGTTCAAAGTTAAAAATATAAACATTATTTAGAGGACAAAAGAATAAAACAATAATAAGCAACCAGAATGACAAAAAGCACATAAAAATGTTAATTTGCACCTTTCATACCTAAAATGAGCTCAAAATATAAACAATAGGAGGAAAAAGCAACAATAAGCAACAAGAAAGACAAGACAGCACATTAAAATGAACAAACATATGAAAAACTAAATGTTATTTCTGTACCACCTTTCACACTTAAAATAAGCTCAAAGGTCAAAATATAAACAATATTTAGGGAAAAAGAATAAATAATAAGCAATGAGAATACCATAAAAAGCATATCTACGTAAAATATGTGTTTGCTTCATAAAATGAGAAAGCTCAGATCGTGTGTAAAAGCTGCCAGGTTGTTGATGCATATGTCATGGAGAGAAGCTGAACATGATTTCTTCAGGATTTCCAGAAAAAAACTGCATCAGAAGACCTTAATGTCTCATCTTCGGTGCATATCTCTCCATCTTTTATAGCCTCGTTTCGCAAATGAGAACTCTAGTAATTTACAGAACATGAATCAAACCCATCATTTCTTCCCTCCACCTTTAGTATTCAGATGCTTATCATGTTATTTAGCAATGACATTTCAGGGTCCACCCAGTTTCTTATCTTCACATTCCACTCATTTGAACTTCACACTGACTGGACACTTACAAACCAGGGTTAATCTACGGAGGTGTTACTGATAAGGTAATGAGTAATGAGAGGATATGGCCACTCCCTGGACCGCTTGCCATCTGGGAGAGGTTAATATGTGAAGACTAACTGTGAGTTGATACGGACAACGGCTGAGAAAGCAGCCGAAAAGCCAAGAGATTTTGGGAGTATGAGAGAGAGGAGTCAATGAGAAGACAACATTTTGAAGGCTGAGGGCATCAAAATCAAGGCGGAACTTCAATTTAAGTGACATTAAAGGAGCAACAGCACCATCATCATGGTAACCCTGAACACTCAATCTCTCACCGTGCCGGTGGGAATAATCCGCCTCTTTGAGTTCACACTAACGCTCATTACCTTCAGCCTGGTGGCTTCTGAAGGCCACGACAGCTCTTCATTCTGGGCCTGGTGCATGTTCACCTGGTGCTTCTGCTGTTTCATGACCCTCCTCATCATCATCCTGGAGTTCACCAGCCTCAATGCCAAGGTGCCCATCTCTTGGGATGACTTCACAACGGCTTTTGCGATGTTGTCCACGCTTATGCTGTTGGCCGCTTCGGTCATCTACCCCACGTTCTACGTAGGCTCCTCACATTCGGTCAGGATCGCAGCCACAGTGATGTCCTGTGTGTGCTTTGGCCTGTATGCAGCCGAGGTGGGACTGACCCGAGCCAAACCCGGGGAGATCAGCGGGTTCCTGTCCACCGTGCCGGGCTTGCTGAAGGTCCTGGAGGCGTTCGTGGCCTGCATCATCTTTATCTCTCTGAATTCGTTCGTTTACAGCAGGTCCCCTGGGCTCCAGTGGTGTGTGGCCGTCTACTCAAGCTGCTTCATCGTTGCTCTCCTCATCATCATCCTCACCATCGGCGGGTTGTTGGCTCGAATCCCCGTCCCGCTGGACAAATGTCTGACAGGGTACAACATACTAGCGGTTTTGATGTACCTCACGGCTGTGGTGATATGGCCTATCTACAGTTTCCAGAACAATCCAAGACCACAAACCTGCAATCATTGTCCCTGGGACAGCCTGGTTGTTGTGTCCTGCATGACTTGCATCAATCTGATCGTCTACATCGTGGATACGGTTTACTCAGTGCGTCTGGTGTTTGTTTCACATGCCTAGAAAACCATAATGGTAGAGTGATAAATTGCTTGTGATGTTCCTCATTTGCAAGTTGTGAAACATAAAATCTATTGAATGTAACCAGGCATCAGCTTGGATGAGAAGTACAGTTGTTATATAGGCAGTTTTAAAAATGCACCAACTGATTTTGTTGACTGGAAAACTGACTGGCAGTTTATTGATATTAATGAAAAAACATCTGAGAAATGTTGGCTTTTTGAGAATTATTACAAATAAACAAAACATATAATAATATTTTAAACATTAATTTTATGTGTGTGTGTGTGTGTGTGTGTGTGTGCATTATGTTTCACAGACTTTTGTCGTTCTCTGTTGCTTCTGCTGTTGTTTGCAAACAAACAGTGAAACTTCTGAAAGTGAAAGAGAGAAAACACATCAATTCATCTCCATCTTTATGTATGCCATTTATAGCATCATAACTGTAACATTCAATATCAGCGTAATATTAATCTTTGATCCTAACAATGACTCAGATGAACTCTTATGTAACGTATGCTAACAACACGGATACTATTAATGTAGTAAAGGTTACAGAAATAACAGCAACGATTTGAGAAATACTGTTTCATTCACAAATGCATTACAATCTATGAATGCCATTTCATGTTGACTGAGGTGCACTTTTTTGTATTAAATTACCTGTAATATATTTGCTCTATTTCAAATTCTGTCAGATTATAGTTTTCCAGCTAGTGCAAGTATACTTTAATCTCCAATAACACTTAAGTTTAAACACAGACTAATAGGGATAACAATGTACAGTCAAGTCAGTATCATGACCAGCTGATTGCCAACAATTAAATTATTAAAGTATTTTTTGTTGTTGTTCTTGTTTTTAAAAATTGATCTTGAACACAATTTTTTGTTGTTGTTTTATCATTTATCTACTATTATATTTTAACCTGGAACATGAAAATAGCAGCTGGCATTTAAAACAACAGGCATGCAGACAGAAGCAAAACAGTTAAAAAGTTTAAATGAGATCGAGATGTAATGTGACACCGTCCGATTGTCAGATGCTCGTTAAAAATGTTAATTTGATGGCTTTTGATAAGACTTTTGAGTATCTGAAATATATGGCTATATATTTATAAAAAGTTAGGATTAACTTCGGTAGCAAATAAAACGGAAGATGTTGAGAAAGCCGTAGACAAAGAAAGCATTCTGCAACATTGTTTGCTTTAACTGTAAAACATTCTTGGCCTATATACTGTTATCAGGACAAGTAAAAGAATAATCCTAATTAAACTTTCCTGTGATTAAACCAGAAGGTACCTTGATGTGGGACTGAAGCCCATAGAAGGTGATTAGAAGGAGCCTGGCTCTAGAGTCCAGGGTTTGGAATCAGCTCATACAACAACAGCAGACCAGCAACCAATGAGAACCTGGAGAAGGGTCATAAATGAGATAAGCTCGCAAAGGCTCGACTGATCAGTATCAACATGATCAGACATGTTTGCTGCCACCTGAGAAAGAACTGAAGTTTTACCACAAAGAGGAACTGGTTAGTACAAAATCCGCAGGACGACGTGAGGACAAACTGAATTTGTTATGGATTTGTCGATATTTATGGCACAGTGAAACTGCACAAAGAAGCTCAGAAGAATGTAACACGGTTTTGAGAAATCAGAAGCATTGGAAATCTGAAAAAACAAAGGCTTTGGGATTCGTGAAACAATTTCATCATGTTGCATGTGGATTTCAGATCATTGATTCTGCCTATTGGCATTGTTCGGATGGTGGAGGTGGTTCTAACATGCATCTGCTTTGCATTGGCGGCATCAGCGGGAATCCCGAATGAAGCCAAGTCCCATTGGGCTTGGTGCATGTTCTGCTGGTGCTTCTGCTGTTTCACGACCCTCCTGATCATCATTTTGGAGTTTACCAACCTGAACACCAAAGTGCCTATTTCATGGGAAGACTTCACCATGGCTTTTGCCATGTTGGCCACACTTATGATGGTCACCATTGCAATCATCTACCCCACGTTCTTCGCCTGTTCCTCCTGCTCCAGGCAGATCGGGGCGTCTGCGGTGTCCTGGTTGTGTTTTGGGCTGTACGCCACCGAGGTCTGGTTGGTCCACAAAAGACCTGGTGAAACCAGCGGCTTTCTCACCACCATTCCTGGTCTCCTCAAGATCCTGGAGACATTCATCGCCTGCATCATATTTATGTCTTTGACTCCCGTTGAATATAGGAAGTTTCCGGGAACAGAGTGGTGCGTGGCCGTCTACTCCTTATGCTTCATTTTTTCATTGCTGATTATTTTCTTCACCATCGCCAAGCTGTCTTCCATCTTTCCAGTTTCTTTTGACAAAGTGGTCATTAGCTTCAACATCCTGGCCGTGGCTATGTACGCAACCGCTGTTGTTATCTGGCCACTGTATGCGTTTGACAAAAACTCACGTCCAGCAGATTGTAAACGCTGTCCGTGGGATGATCTGGTGGTGGTGACCTTCATGACTGTCATTAACTTCTTGGTATACATTGGGGATATGGCCTACTCTGTTAAAATAGTGTTCTTTACCCAACACGGGCAGGAGTAACCCATGCCATATCTTTGGTTTAACATCAAAAAATAATGTATGTATAAGGATGTTATTGTATATGGAGTGGACATATTAGCGAAATACGCGAAATTTTGCGGGCAAAAAATGTCCATTGTTTGTCAACAGGTCTATGCAAGAATCGCTTACTGAGAGGATACTTCCAAACTAAGCAGTTTCAACGAAGCGAAAATGAGTATTTCAAGAACAAAAACTGCGCAAAATACCAAATTGCTCGGATTCTAATTCTTGATATTAACGGATATCGCCCGCGGGATTTCGCAATACAAAGGACCGCACCTAAATGTGGCCGCACCCTAATTATTCAGTCACGCCTGCGTAGGGTGGAGTAGCCTACAGATGAGTTATTCATTCCCAGGACATTCTCGTGGAAAGCCAAAAGGTTGTATGATGTGAGAAATATTCAGACAAGTTTATGAGATTTCGTAGCTGTTTTTAATCTAAAATCAGCATATAAACAGTGTCCAAAAAATGAAGAAATGGTTGAAGTTTACCCAGTTGATTTTAATCTGAAAAATAAATAAATAAATAAAAAATCTAATTAAAACATTATATTTTTTACCTTGTGTCTCTTTTGTGTTTATAAAATTAATGACATTTTTTTGTTAACATTATTATTTTTTTTAAATTAACATTTATTTATATTAACATTAACCTTGTCCATTAACATTGACGTTTTTAGGCTTTTTAACGTAATTGAAGAATTTTAATATAACTAAAGATAATCTAATAATTAGGAAACTTTTTTTTAAATAATTCATTCTCCAAACATTAAAGCAGAACAGGACAACAAGGAAAATTTAAATAAAATAATTTTATTAGAAAAATAGTTGTTTTTTTTATCTCACATGTCACCCATTTGTATGCCATACATCTTTGTAATATGAAAGCTATGTGTTTTTGTACATGAGTACACAGGTGTAAAAGTAAAACCACTATGAACCTCGGAAGAGAGTTTGTTTTTACTAATGGCAGTGAGAAAGTACAATAAAAAAATGCATAAATATGGGCACAAATAAACCCAGAGTAACAGGAAACATAGAGGTTCAAACTGTTCCAAACAATCTTCATCCATCAGTTAATACGGTACGGAACATACATTTAAAAAAAAAAAATTATTCATAAAATTTTTGACCATTCACGATTTAAAAACCTTAACGACAAAGCACACACACAAACAAAAAACCTGAAATGAAACTGTAGAAAACAGATGACTGAATATTTCATGCACTGTATTGAGTATGTATTTTAAATATTTTTGAAATGCAAAACTCCAAAAGCTAGTAAGCTAAACATTCTGATTTCCAGTGTTATGTATACAAACAATAAAATAGATCCTAATGCAGAGTGCAAACCAAAACATACAGACATTATGACAAAACTTAAATTTAAAATCTTAATATGTGTAACAATGGTTTTCCAGTCTCCAGTTGAGAGAGACAAGAGGTAGAGTTCACTGTTTCACGTAAACAGGTACATTTCAGCTGATTGTTCAGTTCAAGGCTTTAGTAGAGCGAGTCAGAGGTAAAATATGTCTTTCTGGTGTGATAAAACAGCTCCTGACTCAGTGCCTGTGTTTTGAGAGCAGCTACTGGTCCCTCTTTACTTTACATCCTAATACATCTACACACCATAAAACACACACGGAGTTCCATCTGATGATCTAAAATCTCTCTCAAGGACGTCTGTGGGGTTTCTCTCACTGCTCACTAGCTGCTCTTGAGGCTGACAATGGCATTGATGAAGAACTCGTACCAGAAGAAGGTGAAGCCTGTGGACAGAGCGGCCTTCAATAGACTGGGGGAGAGACCCTTAAAGAAACCCCGGAGCCCTTCCTCTCTGCCGATCCCCCTCACACAGTCTGCAAATCCACGATATGTCCGCACCTGCACAGAAAATACAGGAAATGAGTATTCATTTGTAAAACAGATAAGGCTGCATTTGTCTGATTAAAAACACAGTAAAAACAATATTGCAAAATATTATTACAATATAAAACAACTGTTTTCTATTTGAATATATTTTTATATGTGATGCAAAGCTGGATTTTCAGCATCATTACTCCAGTCTTCAGTGTCACATGACCCTTCAGAAATCATTCTGATATGCTGATTTGTTGCTCAAAAAACATTTATTATTATTAGCAATGTTGAAAACAGTTGTGCTGCTTAATATTTTTTCAGGATTCTTTGATAAATGTTGATCTTTTGTAACATTATAAATGTCTTCACTGTCACTTTCGAACAATTTGCTTACTAAAAGTATTCATTTCTTTCAAAAAAAAGTCTTACAGACCCCCAAATTTTGAACAAAAGTGTAGTCAGCTCAGAAATGCCTACAATACAGGTATAAATCAACAGAAGTGGAATGCCTTAGGGTTTAGACATTAACAGTAATAGGGAAGTTAGTCTAGCAGGCAGAAATAGTTATTATAGGAACATTGAACCTACAGTGCACTACAGCGCTCCACCCACCTGTCCAAACTTCATCCTGGCCTCTTCAAATCCACCCACTTGAAGTCTCTTTTTTATCAGATCAAAGGGATATGTGATTGTTTTACTGATGACTCCAGCACAACTACCGCTGATCAGACTGTGTAAACCTCCTGAAAACAGACAGCAACGTTTAACTTCAGTGTTGATTCATAGATATGTGCTTTAAGAACAGTGTTGATATTATTAGAAATTGCTTCTGGTTCTTGAAATACCGCTGAAATAAATAATAAATATAAATATTAGATGAAAAACTTAAATGAAATAAACTGTTGTTATGTTGAAGTGCTAAACTTACTAAAACTAAAACAAACATTAAAGCTAAATAAAAACGAATTAACATGCACATAAAACAAATCACTAAAATAAAAGTAAAAACTGAAAATATAAAAATAAAAGCTAACTGGCTGAATAAGAAAATAAAGAATTATGTTTAAACAAACAAATAAATTCAAAATATTAAGAAATATCATACTAGTACATAAAAACCTGAAATAACACCACATGCTCTAACCTTTAGATTTGGTGTCCTGGGGCTCCAGAAGTTTCTTCAGGATATTATAAAAGAAAAACTGCAGGCCTGCGTATGGAAACATGGCCACTAGGGTGGGTGTGAGGCCCCTGTAGAAGGTGAAGGGCCCCTCTGTGTGAAACATTGTGGCCACGGCATGTCTGAGGTTACGATAGATCTGTACATATGAGAAAACCTTTAGTCGTGGTTTCATTAGAGCTCACCAAAAAGAGAAAAGCAGGGATTTTGCACTGACACTTGACTTGCAATTTATTCAGTTATTTATTAAGCGTTTCTTTTACTTGTCCACACTTTCAGATACATTCAGTCACAACACATTAAAAATATGTAGTAACACATAATATTACACTCCTTAAGTTTGACCCCTGACCTTGGGTTCGCCCTGAGCAGCGAAGCGTGTGCGGAGGGTATCCAGCGGCTGGCAGGCGAAGGTGGCGGAGCAGGCAGCCAAACCACCGCAGATGAAATGAATTCCGGGTGTTTGGCTGTTAAAGTTCGTCTTCTTATGGACCAGCTCTGTCAAGGCTTCGAAACTCGCAAACTAGGACAAAAACGACAGAGAGAATCAGTGAGGTTTACAATTGTGTGAAGGACGACCGCAAATGCTTGATCTATCTTTCTAAATTACTAAACAGAATCAGCTACATGTCTACAATAGAATATAACAAAATGAAATATTAATTGCTACAAGATCAAAGCAGAATTGAATAGAATGTCACATTTATATTGATTTATTTCTACATCAACAAACCAGCATTACTTATATTAACTAAAACTATATAAAAAAAAAACTTTCCAGTATATGAAATTAAGCTGAAATTAAACATTACATATATATAAAAAAAAAAAAAAAATTAACTTAAAAAAATGAAATATTGATAATTGAAATAAATATATTTATGTATATTTATATTTACGTTACACACACACACATATATAAGCAATTGAAAATATAAACAAATAACAGAAGTAGATAAAATAATTAAAACATTTGAATTAAAATTACAAAAAAATGAAAACTGAAAATATAAATAAATACGATAGTAGTATATGAATAATACTAAAATAACACTGATCAGGACTATGTATATTTATTTATGTCAACAAAATGGAATAGAATACAATATTTCTGAAACAAAATCGTAGCAGAAGAGAAACTTTTTTTACCCTTACAATAGGATCAGTTTACAATTTCAAGTTCAATTTAAGGTCAAAACTAATTTTTTATGTGGCTTAATAATTAAACAGGAAGATGTTTCTGGCCTCATGAAAATCTAATATATATTATGAATACATATTATTTATCTCCAAATACCTGAACTGCCCCATAACACACAGACAGCAGCTGGGCAGGAATGTGACCTTTCCAGAAAGCAGGAAGTCCTTCTTCAGTCATAATACAGCGTGTGGCCTGCCATAAACCCCAGTACTTCCCCTGACGACTCCTCCAGGACACCTGCTCGATCTGCAACTGCAGCATGCACTAAACAGTCAAAACGGCCCTGCTGTATCACAACAGAGACCAGTTTGAATGTGAAGATTTGAAAAAGTCTAAAAGTGCAACACACTGCCACCTTGAGGCCTGTCCCTCAGTTGCAATGGCAGAGAAACTACAAAAACTAAATCAAGCACAAAACAGCAGATCGACTGCATCTTCTGTGTGCATTTATAACCAGTTTAAAGCAGATGAACAGGCTTCTTTGAACTGAGCATGCTCAGTGCAGCCGTGGATTTGGGAGTGGTGCTAAAATTCCACAGGAAAACGTGACTCATGTTTTAGGCACGATGATGATTATGTGAATCAGATGTAATAGAACAGAGACTGCTGTGTTAGCGGTGGATGAAAACAGCTTTAGTTGAATGTGTTGATATTCATATTTTCATTTCATTAATATGTACAGAAAAACAGTTCGGAAACTCCAGAGCCCTTCGGCTCAGTGATTACCTGAAATCTGATTTTGACGACATCCAGAGGGCTGATGATGGCACGGGTGACCATACCTGCGACTGACCCGGCCAGAGCAGCTTCCTCTGGGGAGAGAGTCACGCCGGGGGAGTCTGGATCATAGCCCACCATTCCTGCTCGGATCAGACGACAGAAACACAGCCACCAATTGAATTAAATCAAATAAAAATAATCAAATAAAGTATTTAATATATATATATATATATATATATATAAAATCAATTTGGCTGATGTGGATGGATATTAATTTGAGTGGAATAAATTAAAAGAATGCAATAATAAAATTAAAAAATCTGACAAATTGTAATATGAAAAAAAAAATCAATATGACTGGTGTGCATGGATGAATACTAGATAAATAAACCAAATAATAAAAATAATATCAAAATAAAATATAATTTATTTAAGTTATTTTGGCTACACTTTATTTTAAGGTGTCCTTGTTACAGTGTAATTATACATTTAAGCACTGAGTAATATTAATTAAATACATGCACTTACTATATGGTTGGGGTTAGGATTAGGGTTACTTGCATGTAATTATGCATATTTTATAATATTATAATAGTAAGTACATGTAACATGTGCAACAAGGACACCTTAAAATAAAGTGTTACCGTTATTTTATATTAAGTATTTTCAAAATATAAAAACATGTATGTTAAATGTACTCAACATGACAGCAGCTGGCTGCGTTACAAAACGTATTGAGCTGCCTGTCTAGACAGTATATTTCGGAAAATTGTATTGGAAGTGTAATTTTTTTATTTTATTTTGACTGAAGTCCCATTCGTCTACATGGATAGTTTATGACCTGTACTGCAGCCAGCCACCAGGAGGCAATCAAAGAGCCCGCAGCTTCACTTTTAAGTACGATTGAGACACAGCCAGTGTTGCGCTACTATTACAAACGCTTACAAATACAGACTCGCGGAAACGTAAACATACCTTTCTGGGGTGCACTTTAGTGTGCACCGAGTTGCTCTGTAAAATCTGTCTGTGTGATGGTCTTTATGAGCGCCTTGCAGCAGTGTGATGTTTTAGAGGAGACCTCCTCACGCTCCTCTGCGGGACACAGACCAATGACAGAGCGGCGCGACTGTGTTTACTGACCGTGTCTGATTTCACACCGATCGTTGGTTCCTACCCTAATACCTTACTTTTTATTTCAGTTTGAATGTAGTGACATTTAATTTAATAAACGATTTATAATAATTGATTTAACACAAAAATAAAATAATAAAATAAAGCAAATCAATAAAAGTGAATAATAAGATTTTTTAATACACATCAGGGGTAAAAAGTAGTTACAGCATACTTATTATTACAGTCGTTACATTAAATATTCGTAGAAATATTCGTTTTTATTAATGTTAAGTAGTTAATCTTAAAATAAAAAAAGCTGAGGTGAAAATGTCCCCCCGCCCCGCCCCACAAAAAACCCAAAACAAACTAATTAAATTGTATTTTTTGACTATTATCTATTAGCCTATTATCTTCCATATGCATAAGGGAGGGAAAGTAATTAGAAACAAACTTATCATTGCAGCCATTACGTTAATTATTCATGAATGTTTGCAAGATGAATACAAAGACGTCTTTTTTATTTATTAAATTCATTATTGAGAACATAATACAAAACATATACCTAGAATAGTTAATAATTATTGAATAAAATAAAATAAAAGTCTCTCCTGAGGTATGAGTTGTGAGGCCCCGCCCACATCCTAGTGTGGCCTCCGCTGATTGGTCAGTGAGGCGCGGAAAGCAGGAACTGAGGGTCGTGGGATTTCGAAAGCGGTTGAGGGTGAACTGCGGTGAAGCTGTCAAGTGCTGTCATGTGCGTGGGTTTTAATGACAGGTGATGAAGAAACATGGATCGGGCTGTCAGGGCTCAGTTACTGCTTCTCTTAGTGCAGTTACCGGCTTCATTTCACTGCAAAGATGCGTCCAGAGGAGATGATGGAGGATGGTGAGAGAAATACCATATGGATCACTGACCGTGTCTTAAAACCAAGTGTGATTCATCTCAAATCCTGACAACATGCAGTTGATCACCTAATTGAATAAATAAAGCGGTGTGAGTGAGATTAATTATGTTTTGTCTTTCAGGGGACTGGGTTCCAGTATAGAAGATGAAGGCGAGTGCAACATTGAGATCAGAGACGTGAACTCAATCACACACAGAGAGTTTATTAAAGAGTAAGAACAACAGACATACACATGTAGAGCTAGTTTATAGTATTTAGACATTTTAGTCGCGTAAAAACATGAGTTTCATTGCATTTATTTATTTATTTATTTTTGAAATCCTGAAAGCAACTCTTATTAAAAATACTATAATAATTTATAGTAAATACTATAGTGCTTTTGAACCATACTATATCAAAGTGTATTATACTGTATATATTATAGTATTTACAACACTTTGTTAAAGAATGCAACAGCATACTGTAGTATTAACTACAGTGAACTCATAAACTGTAGGTTAATAAATACTGTAGTATACTTTAGTTTTTACTACAGTAAACTGTGGTGTATTGTAGTATAATATACCTTATAGTTGTAGAAAACTTAGTACAGTACAGGGTAAAGTAATTTGTTTATATTACTATAGTTGTTATAACACCACAGATACTATAGAATTACCACAACAAATTAATTCAAGTAAGTTACTTTACTATGGTATGGTTGAAAAACTATTTACTATAAATTACTATAGTATTTTTTCATGTGGGCTACTTTTAATAATAGCAAGAATATAAATGGAATTGTATATTATAGCATACGTAGATAAATATTTATGTAATCCTAATGTATTTTTTATTATATTTTACAGGTATGCTTATGCAAAACCAGTTATACTCCGAGGACTTACAGATAACACAGTAAGAACTGTGGTTTTACCGTATATCAGGTGTTTATTGCTTCAAGTTATTATTGATTCCATTTCTAACAGTGCTGTGTTGTGATTGGTTGTTCCAGAAGTTCCGTTTCCTGTGTTCCAAATCCAATCTGTTGAGAGAGTACGGAGGGAAAACGGTCCGTCTCAGCACAGCCAATACACACTCGTACAGGAAAGGTAGATGCATGAGCACACTTGACATATTTGCACAGTCTTTTCATGTGCATGGTCAATAAAATCACACTGACCCCAGACCTTTCAATGTTAGTGTAAGTGTTCATGTTTCTGTATTTATATGTCCAGTTGCTCTGTCTTTTAACAGTGGATGTGCAGTTTGAAGAGTTTGTAAAGTTCCTGTTGACCCCTCAGCCTAATGACACACTGGGCAGTGGTCAGTTCTCTCTCTGTTACACACACACCAAATCTGCTCATTCTACAAGCTTTCCCCGCTGTCGATGATTATTTCATAATGTGTGTGCATTTTATTTCAGATACGCTGTACTTCTTTGGGGACAATAACTTCACGGAGTGGCATTCTCTGTTCGAGGAGTATAAAGCGCCACCTTTTTCTCTTCCACTCATGCATCCTGCATATAGCTTTGGGATTGCTGGTATGTACAAATACATACTCTCTGATCCAGCTAATTCGTTTTTTTGGAGTGCACACAGACACATTTTCACCCATTAAAGGAATAGTTCACCTAAAAATGTATTCATCATTAGGCCATCTAATGTACAATGTAATTGTAATGTGTTTCTTCATCAGAACAGATTTGGAGAAATTTAGCATCACACCACTTGCTCATCAATGGATCCTCTGCAGTGAATGGGTGCCGTCAGAATAAGAGTCCAAAGAGCTGATAAAAACATCACAATCCACAAGTAATCCACACGACTCCAGTCCATCAATTAATGTCTTGAGGAGTGAAAAGCTGTGTTTATAAGAAATTAATATTAGTTAATTATCAATATATGGGTGGATTTTGATATGAAAGGGCAACAGAGGATGGACTTGGAGGAAGCATTATTATGGACTATGGACTTGTATTTTAGCCAGAAGCAATAGTTAAAACACCTTAATGATGGATTTACTTCTTACAAACACGCAGCTTTTCATTTTACCAGATATTAATTGAAGAGAGGTGTGGAGTAATGTGATGTTTTTATCAGCTGTTGGACTCTCATTCTGACGGCACCCATTCACTGCAGAGGATCCACTGGTGAGCAAGTGATGAAATTTCTCCAAATCTGTTCTGATGAAGAAACAAATTCATCTACATCTTGGATGGCCTGAGGATGAATGCATTATCAGCAAATTGTCATCTTTGGGCAAACTATTCCTTTAAAAACAACATCTCTCTCCTGCAGGACCAGGTACTGGCGTCCCGTTTCACTGGCACGGTCCCGGCTACTCTGAAGTTATCTATGGCAGGAAGGTCTGTGGAACGCTAAACTCGTACAAATGTATTATTTACAGCTTCAGTACAGATGTAATTTTCCCTGTCTATATACTGATGTGCTTGTGTTCTTCAGCGTTGGTTTCTTCACCCCCCTGATGAGGTACCTGAGTTCCATCCCAACCACACCACTCTCTCCTGGGTCTCTCTGTCCTACCCAAACCTGGAGCTCCACCAGAGGCCCCTGGAGTGCACCATACGACCCGGAGAGGTGAGATTTAACCCATTTACACACTTAAATAGTAGGCACAAATTGTCAAAGTAAAGTCAAAATCATGTATTCCAGAGGTAAAACCGCATCTTTTTGTGCAGGTGCTGTATTTTCCAGATCGTTGGTGGCATGCAACTCTAAATCTGGACACCAGCGTCTTCATTTCAACTTTTCTGGGATGAAGACCAATGTTCCCTTTAATTTTTTTTCTTGCCGAGCAAAACTTTTCTCTATTGGGCGGACATTTCGGCCACCTGAGCAAAAACATTCTTTATACCAGACCTGTACAGCGATAATAAATAACACTGATAATAAATCAAAATATTAGAATGATTTCTGAAGGATTATGTGACACTGAAGAGTGGAGTAATGATGCTGAAAATTCAGCTTTGCTTTACAGGAGTACACTATATTTTAAAATATATTAAAATAGAAAACCAATATTAGAAATTGCAATAGTCTAAGAGTTCACAATATTCCTTTTTTTTTCTGTATTTTGATTAAATACATACAGCCTTGATGAGCATAAGTGACTCTATTAAAAAATATATATAATATAATATCAAAACAATCTGAAGCATTTAAACTGAGATGTGTAAGTTGTAAGATGTGTAAAAAAAAAAAAACGTGAACGTGAATTCTTCTATAGCTATCTAAACATCCCTATGAATTACAGTTTGCACAATACTGTGTGTAATGTCTCAGAGTTTTGTTACCGTTCTGTGTCCATCCTCCGCTATTTCCAGCACTTAATCAAGCCACTCTTCTTTAATACATGAGGATGTTTTATTTCACATATCATTGCGTTGGCTCTCGATTTGAGCTACTTCGTCCGCAACCATTGAACCATTGGCGCACATCGTTCTCTTTCTATGAAACCTGTAAACCGCATTCACCGGTTCTAACTCTATAGTGGTTTACCCGAGCATTGCAATTTTTTGTTTTTACTAGAATACAATCAAATGGCTTTCCAACTAATTTTTGCATGTGCATGGCACATTATTTCTCTGCGTGGCCGCGGTGGAAGAAGTGTGTGGCCGCGCGCGCGCAGCTTAGAGGAAACATTGATGAAGACTGATGTGGTGAACACACACCAAGTGCATTTGACTTGAAGGACCAAACAAGGATTCGTTGTTCAGAGGACCAAATCAGAGGAGTTTGACTCAGTTTGAGCAAAACAGAAAGTCAAGCCATTCGTCCATTAACTTTTTTAATAGAAGCTGCTTTTATTGCGAGATCGAGGTAATGTTTTAATAAAGTTGTGTTGATGAAACATGAATTGAATGCTTTGTTTGGTTTTATTCTTGGGTTTTTGAATGTTGAGTTTTAAAGATGCATTGACCTAAACAGATAATCAATTCAGGTAAGCTGGATATCTTTAATACATCCATTATATGTGCGTCTTCCTCATTCTGACTCACAATAATACATTTTTATCAATAAAGGAACATTTTTATTATACTGAAAAAATGATAAAACCTTAAAAATGTTAACAAATAAAAAGAATAGAATAGAAACATTATTGAAATCAGTTGGTTAAACTGTCCAGTTTCACATTAGATTGGGAGCATTGAATTATGTAGGTTATTACTGAAATAACTGGACCCTTGAGATTTTTTTACTTTTGTCTTTCACATTTGAACAAGTTATATTTGTGTTAGAAATCCATACACACAGTTTGTGATAAAAATGATTCTGGCTCTTTTTAAATGTATATATGGAGTATTTTTTTACATTCAGGAATTAATCAACAGAATTCAATTTAATGAGAATAACACATATGTTTTTGCAGTAATACATCTTTTTGGCGATCCGAGTCCAAAGAGAGAAAGAAATTCTAACCAAAAAAACTCTAACGATCCCAGCAGAAGACAGTCCTCCAGACGATGTCACTTCCTCCAGACCTGCTGTCCGGCGATGTAGGTTTCCCTGACTGTCAGTGTGTCATCAAGCACTACAAAATCTACAAAACAACACACATAACTATGCATTTCATATCAAAAACACTTTATTGTGAACACTTCATCTATCCAATGGACACAATAATGCCTTAACCACTAATAATAAATAAAATATTAATTTTAAAAATTACTTAGAATTTTTTTATTAAAAATTAATAGTTATTTTAACTTCCAATAATATTAATATTTAACTGCTAATAACCCCCAAAATGTGCAGTTAGATCTTCATATATTCTAGTATATGTAGTATATTCTTCTCCAACAAAGAGGATCACATTTGATGACAAGGAAATCAAAGCAAAAGTGGTAATGTTGTGATATGCTATTAACACATTAAATGTGCATGAGATTTTTTGAAAATTGTGTACGAGTTTAAAGGAGTAATTCACCCCAAAATTTAAATTTTCTTAAAATTTACTCACCCTCAGGTCATCCAAGATGTAAATAAGTTAATTTTTTTTTACCAAAACAGATTTGGAGAAATTTGTCATTACATCACTTGCTCATCAATGGCTCCTCTGCAGTGAATGGATGCCGTCAGAATGAGAGTCCAAGCAGCTGATAAAAACATCACAATAATACACACCACTCCATTTGATCAGTTAATGTCTGGTAGTGAATATCTGTGTGTTTGTAAGAAACAAATCCATCATTAAGGCATGTTTGGACTCTCATTCTGACGGCACCCATTCACTGCAGAGGAGCCATTGCTGAGCAAGTGACGTAATGCTAAATTTCTCCAAATCTGTTCCGATAAAGAAACAAACTCATCTACATCTTGGATGGCTTGAGAGTGAGTAGATTTTCCACAAATTGTCATTTTTGAGTGAATTATTCCTTTAATAAGCAACTATGTAAATTTTTAAATAAAAAAATAAAATAAATAATAATATTTAAAATAAGCCTCAAAAGACGCATTTATACCTGCATCAGTGCCGTACTCCAGCGTTCCCTTCCTGTGACTGATACCCAGCAGCTGAGCAGGATGCAGCGATGCCGCTTCTAATGCAGCTTCTACTGTACAACCTACACACACACACACACGTGAGTATAAAACCTCTATGATGGACACACATAGTCCAATAATGGAATAACATGCAGTGGATGTCCTCGGGATTCCTACACAGTGAACATGCACACATACTGACCTGACACCTCTCTGAAGTGTCTCACACACATGTCCATGGTCGCAATGCTGCCACTCAAAGTTGTAGTGCCTGAAATGAATAAAAACATGCTATAAAAAATTTGTACACAATCTACGTAAACAAAACACTCGAAATCATCTTATGAATAAGAGCAATAAATAATACCATGCAAAGAATTTCACAGTAAAATAACATAATAAAAATGCATGATAAAATATCACAAAATAATACATTATAATATGGATCAATCAAATACATTTTTCCAAAATCTTATCTTCTAAAATACACTAACATTCAAAGTTTGGGGTCAGCAATTTTTTTTTTAAAAGAAATGAATCCTTTCAATTGAGAAAGGACACATTAAATTGAACAAAATTGACAGTAAAGACATTTATAATGGTACAAAATATTTATATTTCAAATAAATGCTGTTCTTTTGAACTTTATATTCATCAAAGAGTCCTGAAAAACAGTTTTCACAAAAATATTAAGCAGCAAAGGATCATATGACACTGAAGACTGAAGTAATCCTGCATCACAGGAATAAATTACATTTTAAAATATATTCATTAAAAAAACAGGTCACACTTTATATTAGGTGGCCTTAAGTACTACGTACTTACATCAAAAAATAAGTACAATGTACTTATTGTGTTCATATAGTATTGCAAAACATTTGCTGCTATTGAGGTGTTATACGGGTAAGGTTAGGGACAGGTTTGGTGGTATGGGTAGGTGTAAGGGATGGGTCAACAGTGTAATTATAAATGTAATTACAGAAATTAATTACAGATGTAATTACATATAGGTATTTTTAAAAATATAAGTACAATGTAAACACATGTATGTACACAATAAGTGCATTGTATCAAATGATTAATTTAAATGTAAGTACATAATAGTTAAGGCCACCTAATATAAAGTGGGACCAAAAAACTGTTATTTTTCTTTATGAATCAATATAACCCAAACTTATATCTGTTTTAACTCTGCACCTTGTTATTCAGTAGTTTAAATAACATAATATTAAAACAATTAGACTAAATAATTACAAATACTCCAAAACAACCCTACAATAAGCAACCAGCAACAGTATTATTACAAAGAATTGTACTCAAACTTTTCTGTATGGTTTGAAATGCCTTTCACGTTGTAAATTAATCTAAAAAAGGAAAGAAAAGGTAAATAGAAACTGTCAAGCTCAACACTGCCTCAACTGACATACAAACAATTTGTCACCAAATTTAAGATGCATCTGGTTTAGCTTGTTACACACTGAAAGCAGATAGAACATGACGCAGACCTGCGACATAAGCGTGAAGCCCCTGGATGTCTATCTGCTGCTGTCCGAGAGTGTGTTGACCAGGAGGAAGACCCATCGCCGTCACAGCGTCAGTGACCAACACCAACCCTGCCACACACACATACTCTATTCTTACACACACATTAACTTTAATACAGTGAAAACCTGACATGCATTTCATTAAACTAATTTGTATTGTCATATATAGTCAATATTATGTACAGGTTTGTAGTTTTGTGTGTGTGTGTTTGTCTGAATACCTGCGGGATGAGCTCTGTGTGCGATGCGCAGCGCTGCAGGGTGTGTGTGTATCCCGTCTGCGATCATACCGTAGTAAACCGTCTGACCTGGTGGAACACGATCACTCGTCAGCAATCCCACAATGCCCGGGTCTCGATGATGAAACTATAACAAAACAAAATAGCATGCATCATTCATGGTGTGCAGATTCATGTTTTAAAATGATTAAATTTATTTATTTTCATGGTATGGTAGCGTACTAGGAATATGATGTTATTTTAAACATGTATATGTGTGCACAAACTTACAGTATCTGATCTAATGCAATTACCTGCTAATTACTGAATGTGCATATGTGTGTGTTATGCCTTTCCATTAATATGTGTGTAATACTAACAGGCAGCATGGCATTAAATAAGTGTGTAATGAACGTGGCTCCATTCTGTACAGCCTCTTCAGCCTGAGAGAGATCAGCCATAGAGTGACCTGGACAGAGGAAGTTTTTGGAAATGCTCAGCCAGTTGAGAAATTAATTAGAAATAATAAGAAATAATAAATTACATACGCACCAAGTGACACTGCTATGCCTCTTCCTGACAGTTCATGGATTGCTGCGGCGCTATTGGCCAGTTCTGGTGCAAGGGTTACCATGGCAACATTGTCCAGGCGCCCATAAGTCTCCATCAGGTCGGCCACACCACCTCCTTTAAAAGTGCGGAGGAACTTCGGAGGGTGAGCGCCTCTCTTCTCTTCACTGATGAATGGCCCCTCCAGATGAATACCTGATACAACCGGGAGTAAAATCATAAAAAAAAATTATTTTGCAGTAATTCAAATCAAATACATGAAATAAAATATCAACAGAACTAAAGAAATTATAGCTATTATAGCTTTTTATCGATGTTTGGAATTAGTTTTTATTTTTATATTTTCTGTTTTTCTAGTTCTTGTAATTTTATTGTCTGTTTTTGTCATTTTATTAGTTTTTTTTATATATCGATTTTGTTTTTATTTCAGTTATTTTAGTAAATCAATTTAAACTAAATAATTTTCTAAATTTCAAGTAGCAAAAACAGTTTTAGTTTAATAATCCTGGTCAACTCACATTACAATCTGAATAAAGTAAATAAAGTCTATTTATTTTGTATGCACAGTGCACACTATGTCTGTGTACATCTTACCTAAAACCCCTGCCCCTTCAGGTCCTCCATCCTGAACTTTGAGCTCAGGAATGACCTGTGGAGAAAAACACAGCAACATTACTGGTGCTAAACGATCAAGCAGCACAACTGTTTGCAACACTGATAATATTAAGAACTGAGCAGCATATCAGCATATTAGAATGATTTCTGAAGCATCATGTGACACTGAAGACTGGAGTAATGATGCTGAAAATACAGCTTTGCAGCACAGGAATAAATTACATTTTAAAATACATTCAAATAAAAACAGTCATTTTAAATTGTAATAATATTTCACAATATTACTGTTTTTACTGTACTTGTGATAAAATAAATGCAGCCTTGGTCATAATATTACTATTTTTACAGTATTTCTGATCAAATAACGGAGCCTTGGCCACAATATAACTGCTTTTACTGTATTTCTGATCAAATAACGCAGCCTTGGCCATAATATTACTGTTTTTACTGTACTTCTGATAAAATAAATGCAGCCTTCGTCATAATATTACTGTTTTTACTGTATTTCTGATCAAATAACGCAGCCTTGGCCACAATATTACTGTTTTTACTGTATTTCTGATCAAATAATGCAGACTTAGTCATAATATAACTGCTTTTACTGTATTTCTGATCAAATAACGCAGCCTTGGCCAAAATATTACTGTTTTTACTGTATTTCTGATCAAATAATGCAGACTTGGTCATAATATAACTGCTTTTACTGTATTTCTGATCAAATAACGCAGCCTTGGCCATAATATTACTGTTTTTACTGTACTTCTGATAAAATAAATGCAGCCTTCGTCATAATATTACTGTTTTTACTGTATTTCTGATCAAATAACGCAGCCTTGGCCACAATATTACTGTTTTTACTGTATTTCTGATCAAATAATGCAGACTTAGTCATAATATAACTGCTTTTACTGTATTTCTGATCAAATAACGCAGCCTTGGCCACAATATTACTGTTTTTACTGTATTTCTGATCAAATAATGCAGACTTGGTCATAATATAACTGCTTTTACTGTATTTCTGATCAAATAACGAGCCTTGGCCATAATATTACTGTTTTTACTGTACTTCTGATAAAATAAATGCAGCCTTCGTCATAATATTACTGTTTTTACTGTATTTCTGATCAAATAACGCAGCCTTGGCCACAATATTACTGTTTTTACTGTATTTCTGATCAAATAATGCAGACTTGGCCATAATATAACTGCTTTTACTGTATTTCTGATCAAATAACGCAGCCTTGGCCATAATATTACTGTTTTTACTGTACTTCTGATAAAATAAATGCAGCCTTCGTCATAATATTACTGTTTTTACTGTATTTCTGATCAAATAACGCAGCCTTGGACACAATATTACTGTTTTTACTGTATTTCTGATCAAATAACGCAGCCTTGGCCATAATATTACTGTTTTTACTGTACTTCTGATAAAATAAATGCAGCCTTCATCATAATATAACTGGTTTTACTGTATTTCTGATCAAATAACGCAGCCTTGGCCACAATATTACTGTTTTTACTGTATTTCTGATCAAATAACGCAGCCTTGGCCACAACATTACTGTTTTACTGTATTTCTGATCAAATAATGCAGACTTGGTCATAATATAACTGTTTTTACTGTATTTCTGATCAAATAACGCAGCCTTGGCCACAATATTACTGTTTTTACTGTATTTCTGATGAAATAACGCAGCCTTGGCCATAATATTACTGTTTTTACTGTACTTCTGATAAAATAAATGCAGCCTTCGTCATAATATTACTGTTTTTATTGTATTTCTGATCAAATAACGCAGCCTTGGCCACAATATTACTGTTTTTACTGTATTTCTGATCAAATAATGCAGACTTGGTCATAATATAACTGGTTTTACTGTATTTCTGATCAAATAACGCAGCCTTGGCCACAATATTACTGTTTTTACTGTATTTCTGATCAAATAATGCAGACTTGGTCATAATATAACTGCTTTTACTGCATTTCTGATCAAATAACGCAGCCTTGGCCATAATATTACTGTTTTTACTGTACTTCTGATAAAATAAATGCAGCCTTCATCATAATATAACTGTTTTTACTGTATTTCTGATCAAATAACGCAGCCTTGGCCACAATATTACTGTTTTTACTGTATTTCTGATCAAATAACGCAGCCTTGGCCACAACATTACTGTTTTACTGTATTTCTGATCAAATAATGCAGACTTGGTCATAATATAACTGCTTTTACTGTATTTCTGATCAAATAACGCAGCCTTGGCCACAATATTACTGTTTTTACTGTATTTCTGATCAAATAACGCAGCCTTGGCCATAATATTACTGTTTTTACTGTATTTCTGATCAAATAACGCAGCCTTGGCCACAATATTACTGTTTTTACTGTATTTCTGATCAAATAATGCAGACTTAGTCATAATATAACTGCTTTTACTGTATTTCTGATCAAATAATGCAGACTTGGCCATAATATTACTGTTTTTACTGTATTTCTGATCAAATAACGCAGACTTGGTCATAATATTACTGTTTTTACTGCACTTCCGATAAAATAAATGCAGCCTTCGTCATAACATAACTGTTTTTACTGTATTTCTGATCAAATAACGCAGCCTTGGCCACAATATTACTGTTTTTACTGTATTTCTGATCAAATAATGCAGACTTGGCCATAATATAACTGCTTTTACTGTATTTCTGATCAAATAACGCAGCCTTGGCCACAATATTACTGTTTTTACTGTATTTCTGATCAAATAATGCAGACTTGGTCATAATATAACTGTTTTTACTGTATTTCTGATCAAATAATGCAGCCTTGGTCATAATATAACTGCTTTTACTGCATTTCTGATCAAATAATGCAGCCTTGGCCATAACATAACTGTTTTTACTGTATTTCTGATCAAATAACGCAGCCTTGGCCACAATATTACTGTTTTACTGTATTTCTGATCAAATAATGCAGACTTGGCCATAATATAACTGTTTTTACTGTATTTCTGATCAAATAACGCAGCCTTGGCCACAATATTACTGTTTTACTGTATTTCTGATCAAATAATGCAGACTTGGCCATAATATAACTGTTTTTACTGTATTTCTGATCAAATAACGCAGCCTTGGCCATAATATTACTGTTTTACTGTACTTCTGATAAAATAAATGCAGCCTTCATCATAATATTACTGTTTTACTGTATTTCTGATCAAATAACGCAGCCTTGGACACAATATTACTGTTTTACTGTATTTGATCAAATAATGCAGACTTGGTCATAATATAACTGCTTTTACTGTATTTCTGATCAAATAACGCAGACTTGGCCACAATATTACTGTTTTACTGTATTTCTGATCAAATAACGCAGCCTTGGCCATAATATTACTGTTTTACTGTACTTCTGATAAAATTAATGCAGACTTGGTCATAATATAACTGCTTTTACTGTATTTCTGATCAAATAACGCAGCCTTGGCCACAATATTACTGTTTTACTGTATTTCTGATCAAATAACGCAGCCTTGGCCATAATATTACTGTTTTACTGTACTTCTGATAAAATAAATGCAGCCTTGGTCATAATATAACTGTTTTTACTGTATTTCTGATCAAATAACGCAGCCTTGGCCACAATATTACTGTTTTACTGTATTTCTGATCAAATAATGCAGACTTGGTCATAATATAACTGCTTTTACTGTATTTCTGATCAAATAACGCAGCCTTGGCCACAATATTACTGTTTTACTGTATTTCTGATCAAATAATGCAGACTTGGTCATAATATAACTGCTTTTACTGCATTTCTGATCAAATAACGCAGCCTTGGCCATAATATTACTGTTTTACTGTACTTCTGATAAAATAAATGCAGCCTTCATCATAATATAACTGGTTTTACTGTATTTCTGATCAAATAATGCAGCCTTGGCCACAATATTACTGTTTTACTGTATTTCTGATCAAATAACGCAGCCTTGGCCACAACATTACTGTTTTACTGTATTTCTGATCAAATAATGCAGACTTGGTCATAATATAACTGCTTTTACTGTATTTCTGATCAAATAACGCAGCCTTGGCCACAATATTACTGTTTTTACTGTATTTCTGATCAAATAACGCAGCCTTGGCCATAATATTACTGTTTTTACTGTACTTCTGATAAAATAAATGCAGCCTTCGTCATAATATAACTGTTTTTACTGTATTTCTGATCAAATAACGCAGCCTTGGCCACAATATTACTGTTTTTACTGTATTTCTGATCAAATAATGCAGACTTGGTCATAATATAACTGCTTTTACTGTATTTCTGATCAAATAACGCAGCCTTGGCCATAATATTACTGTTTTTACTTTACTTCTGATAAAATAAATGCAGCCTTCGTCATAATATTACTGTTTTTACTGTATTTCTGATCAAATAACGCAGCCTTGGCCACAATATTACTGTTATTACTGTATTTTTGATCAAGTGAATGCAGTCTTGGTAAGCACAAGAGCACAAAAACATAATTATTCCAACACATTTTATTCCTAGATACAGTCTCAGATACTCTAAAATCTCAAGGAAAAAGAGCAGAGATGTATTTGTGTGTGTGGTTGAGCATCCAAGAGACTAATGAAGAGTGGTTATTGATGTATAGATTGTACCTTATGGTATATGTGTGGTGGAGACGTGACGAGGGTCGGGCAGAAGGAAGTGACACCATGTTCTAGAATCTTTTTGGCCACCAGAGCCACGCCTCCTCTGATGTCACTGCTGGCCTGAGAGAAGTCGATGCCATATCCACCTATGAGTGAGAAGACGGCAGGAGCTTAGCATTACAAGGTATCAGTAAGAACACAGAGACTTCTATATAAACTGGTGAATGTAACAATGTCAACCCGCTGTGTACTTCTACATTAGTCTTATGCTAGTCTTGTTTACCATTTATCTGTACATCTATGAATCCAGGTGCAATGATTTTATTCTCGCAGTCAACTTTGTGATCTGCAAAACCCTGCTCATCGAAGAACAGCTTCTCCGGGTTCAAAATCTTGCCCTCACGAACCCACAGGTCTTCCCTACAAACACAAAGATTTCCTTTCAGAATCACTGTAGAAAATGTGCAGATTTCATCTGGAGTCAATTACAGCTCTTAATGTTTTAACCAGCTTTTAATATGGAACAAATAATTACACCAAGTCATTAGCATTAATCATTTATATTTTACAACACTGTAAAGGGCAGTCTAATATGTGAGAATCCATGTGAATCTGTACTGTTTGCAACAAACTTCTTACTTTAAGAAAATTGTAATATAAAATTATAATCATAATTGTAAAGAAATCAGAGGTGTGTCATTACCTTTGCAGCTTGTGATCCTTCAGTATCCTGCAGTTCACAAACTGTGTGATCGGGGCATCTGAGACACTCTTATTGGACGGCATTTCTCCCGAAATCCCACCCCGACACTTAAGAACACCCTGTGAAGAGAAACCAGAACTATCAGGTCTTGCTAGTGGATCATCTTGGTTTGATTTTATCCACTGGACATCTTCAACACACCCACACCACATACAAACATACTTCCATAAGAAAACAAAACGTGATTATTATGTATTATGACAGTAATGTAAGGTCTTCAAATGAATCATTTTGATTTAATTTATTAATTGGACATCTCGAACTAAAACAGACTACATGCAAAACAGAAAGTACTTTCATAAAATAATGTTAAAAAGAATACAAATTTGTATGATGCACACTTTCTGAAAGCAATATTCTATGATTAGCCAATTCTTTACCACCTATATAATTATGAAAACGTCAATAATGTGCACTTTTTAGGTACTTTTTCATGTTTTATTAAAAGTGCTATACAAATAAACTGACTTGACATCCATGAAATACAATGACCTAACGATCATTGCCCTTTTGAACACATTTTATCTCTTTTTATGACACAGTATATAACTTTGTACTGTCAAACATATTTTCCAGACAAATAAACCTCCCATGTAAACGGACAACCAGCTCTGTCAACATCTGCTTTATTAATATTTTTGTTATTTATTATTATTCAGCATATAATGGCACAGTTTTTAAAACAACAAGCGATGCTTTTCCACTGTTACAGCAGAAGGTAAACAAAAACACCGGAAGTGCGGATCAAACTCTTCATACACTCATCTTACAGATACCGGATCATGACAGGGACGTGATCACCGGCTGTAGTTTCAAAAACGCACTTACCGTTAATTCACATACTTTAACCCTGATGCTCCGCTCGCTTGTGTTCGCTAGGAAGTCTGTAGAGTACGGTGTGTCACGCGCGCTGTCAGCTGATGAGGAGGCGTGGCCAAAACACACGCGCTCCAATCGTGTTTAAACCCAGCCCTCTCCATGTAAACTAATGGGACTCGAGTCAAAATAAATAAATAAATTACACTTCCAATACAATTTTACGAAATATGGTTTTGGTAATTTAAGGTAGTTGTTATCACGCTGATATATGTTCAGTTGTTCGTTTTTGTGATAAGTTTAATTTTAGCTAGTAATTTGATGCTATAAAAACGGGGCGTGTCGTTATGGTTGATTGGGTCTGCGGGAGTTTGATATATATATATATATATATATATATAGTATAAAGACAGTGTTATGGTCATAACTTCTGGCAAGAAATAGCGCAAACACTGGACGAAAATTATTATCAAATGAAGTATAGTTTGAAAGGCTGAACACATAACGTTCATGTGCATCAGGTTTTAAAGAGACAGCGCTGCTTTTAAAGTAAACCCTGCTGCAGTCTGTGATTGATGTAAATCAAAGAACAAAATAAAAAGAGAAATCACTCGACTGCTCTAGTCGCTGATTAACTTTTGTAGCTTGAATAAAAATTAACCAATATAGTTTATGATTATACAATTTATAGTTTATGTGAAGATTGTTTTGAAATCAAATTAAAAGTTGTTATATATTTCAGAGCCTATTAAATGTTAAAAATAATGGATTTCAATTATACTGTAATGTTGAATGGCTATAATTAATAGGTAAAATTGAGGGAAAATGCATTTAATAGAGACACCAGTAGCAGTATTGTATCAACTATTCATTAATAATAGGCTACTCTGTAAAAAGATGCCATTAAACATGTATTTAAAATATACTATCTTTATGTTGTTTCTACATTAATTTGGAGTTTCAATGTGAAATTATGACAATAATGTTCCCCCCCTGAAAGAGATTGGGACGGCCCCCATCCCCTTGGCCCCCTTAATATTTTCAGTTTGATAATCCAGCCCAAGCTAGTTGACTAGCCTTGGTCTATGGTTTAAAACCTCAGACACAAATGATAAGAATGTATATGAATATATCATTTCATTTTAATTTTGAAGACAGAAGCGCAAAAACATCTAAAAAAACCGAATGCTTGAAAAATACGAACGCTGTAAAATGTATGATTTGTAAACATTTTGTTTTTAATAATATGGTATTATTATTATTATTCATGTATTATTGTTTATCCTAATGTACCCCCTGGCTGTATTTGTAATTGTATAAAATCATTAAGAACATGAATTAATTAATTGCAATATATTGTAATATATTTGTTTCATATATAATCATATAATGTTATTTCATTATGTATAATCTGATTATATATAATCAGATATTTACATGTATATATTTACACACGTGGTCAGAATTGTTGGTACCCTTAGTAAATATGATCAAAGGCGGCTGTGAAAATTAATCTGCATTGTTAATCCTTTTGATCTTTTATTTAAAAAATTCGCAGAAATCTAACCTTTCATTGGATAATAAGAATTTAAAATGGGGAAATATCATTATGAAATAAATGTTTTCTCTAATACACATTGGCCACAATTAACGGCACCTTTTATTCAATACTTTTGAAACCTCCATTTGCCAGTTTAACAGCTCTAAATTTTCTCCTATAATGCCTGATGAGGTTAGAGACACCTGACAAGAGATCAGAGACCATTCCTTCATCCAGAATCACTCCAGACCCTTTAGATTCCCAGCTCCATGTTGGTGCTTCTTCTCTTCAGTTCACTCATTTTCTACAGGGTTCAGGTCAGAGGACTGGAATGGCCAGCAGAAGCTTGGTTTTGTGCTCAGTGACCCATTTGTGTGTTGTTTTGAGGTTTGTGTTTGGATTATTGTACGGTTGGAAGATCCAAACATGGCCCATTATAAGATTTCTAACAGAGTCAGTCACTTATTGATTTTTTATCTGTTGGTATTTGATAGAATCCATGATGCCATGTGTCTAAACAAGATGTCCAGGACCTCCAGCAGAAATATAGGCCCACAACATCAAAAATACAGCAGTATATTTCATTGTACACATGGGGTACTTTTTATCCCGGTGTTCACCAAACCCATCTTGAGTGTTTGCTGCTAAAAAGCTCATTTTTTAGTTTCATCTGACCATAGAAGCCAGTCCCATTTGAAGTTCCAGTCGTGTCTGATAACTGAATATGCTGGAGTTTGTTTTTGGATGAGCGAGGAGAATCTTTCTTGAAACCCTCCCAAACAACATGTGGTGATGTAGGTGCTGTTTTTGTTAGGTTTTCTGACCCGAGACTCAACTATTTTCTGCAATTCTCCGGCTGTGGTCCTTGGAGAGTCTTTAGTCACTCAATCTCTCCTTCTCACCGTGCATTAGGACGATATAGACACACGTCCTCTTCCAGGCAGTTTCATAACATTTTATGTTGATTGTAAATTCTTAATTATTGTACTGATGGTGGAAATGGGAATTTTCACTGCTCTAGCTCTTTTCTTAAAGCCACTTCACTAATTTGTGAAGCTCAATTATCTTTTGCTGCACATCAGAAATATATTCTTTGGTTTTTCTCATTGTGATGGATGATTAAGGGAATTTGGGCTTTGTTTTCCCTCATATTTATATTTCTGTGAAACAGGAAGCCATGGCTGGATAATTTCATGTTCATAATCACCCTGGAGTGCTCAAAATTGTGAATATGAATGTAAATATACTTCAGAGACATTTTACTCATAGGAATTTCTAGGGGTGCCAATAATTGTGTTAAACGTGTATTTGAGAAAAACATTTATTTCATAATGATATTTCCCCCCATTTTAAATTCTTATTATCCAATGAAAGCTTAGATTTTTGTGATAAAAAAAAAAAAAAAAAGATCAAAAGGATTAACAATGCACATTTATTTTCACAGCCTTCTTTGATCATATTTACCAAGGGTACCAACAATTCTGACCACGTGTGTATATTATTATATTTTATATTATATATAAATATATTTAATATATAAACATAACATTATTCTTAAATATATACATGTGTTTGTATTTATATAATAAATATACACAGTATATTATGTAAACAAAAACTTTTATTTTTGATGCGATTAATCGCTTGACAGCACTAATACACACAGTTATATATAGTTACTTTACTGTTTTTCATTTAGCAAAAAATCCAATAAATAAATTCAGATGTTGTAGAAAGTGGCAAATGAAAGTGTCAATGAGCAGCAGGTTCTTTGTGTGACAACTTACCCCATATGCCAATATATCCCACTACAGGTCAATGTGTCAAAGATTTTGTAACTTTTCTGAATAGGATTTGTCTGTACACAAATGTAAACAACACACAAAATCAAAGCAAGTCAAATGGAAACTTATCCAAAATGACAACAGAATGTCGTTCATTCACTTGTGTGTATCTGTAAGCCACTGACACTAATAATGTCAAGCACAGGTTACTTTATCTCAGTCGCTCTGTGTGCAGTGAGGCTACACATTGTTTTCGGTGCACATTAATATCAAAGGACAGATGAGAGCTGCCGGCTTTACCGTCAGACACAAACCCCTCACACCTGCGTCATTACTGTTGGGAACAGCCCTGCAGGGCCTAACACGCGCCGTCATTTCCCGCCAACCTCGAACCTGTGTCAGACAGCTGGCCTCTCACATTCACAACATCACACATTAAGAAAAACAGAGCAAACAAACTCTCTTCATTACTAAAACAACACGTCAGAGTATTTGAGGTTATGCTGCAGTTGTGAAGTTGTTGAAGTTTATTTGCTCAAGCAGGTAGTTCGTTTAAATGAAATACATTTTCCATTTGATACATATTAAGGAGCTCCTAACAAGCGCATTAGAGACGCGTTTAACGTCCATGGAATCTTTTAACTGCAGAAAATGTTCTTTATAGTGAAAAAATGAGGGACAAAAAGGTTATTTTAAGAACTGTTCGCTGAAAGGTTCTTTGGAGAATCAAAAATGTTTTGTTTTTTTCCTATGACATCACTGAAAAAAAATAATAATTATAATATTAAATAATAATAATAATAATAATAATAAAAACAAACAAAACTGATTAAATTATAAATGCATTATATATTAAAGGTTTATTAATGAATGAATGAATAATCTTTTCTAAAGAGTGCATTTCAAATAATATCCTAAATAACTATTACCTCTAAAACCAAATTAATTTTGAGAGTAAAAGAATTATCATATGTTAAGATCCTAAAAATGTGAATGACCTCATATTGTTAATGGGCTTTTGCATGTATATTTGTATTGATATATATTTCTGCATGTGTTGTTTTGGTCTGTCTAGGAGCTCAAGCATCACCTCACTGAAGGCATGCTTGACCTGATGATTAGATTTATTAAACCGCGTGGGTGAGGTGTGTGTGTTTGTGCATGTGTTTACTGTGTGTGTGAGCGGATGTTTTAAGGGGGTGTCAGTGACGTAGATCCTTAAGGCATAAACTCAGAGCTCGTTATAGGTCAGAGGTTGAGAAGTGAGCTAATTGATTAATTTAAAGTGATAAAATGCGTCATTCATTCAATGTGTGACGAAGTGTCAACTTGAAGGCTGCACCGTACACTGTCACGTAGATGGTCTACATCCAAACCTTTAGTGTCTCAGAGTCCAGGTACTACAGGGAATGTAAGGTGTTTGAAAGCCAGTGCTGTTTAACATCAACAGCAATCTATAAATGTGATTCACTGAACTTGGAAATCTGTGTAATTTACTATTTATTACAAGAACTTACATCTTGTAAAGCTATTCTGTCTGAATACAGTAAGTTGAGAATCCCACAGAATAAGCTTAGTTTCATTATACACATGATATTAAAACACAACGTAAGATTTCGGGTAAACCCCTACGTAGTTATTTCAAAAAAAAAAAACGTTCTGGAAATGATTCGTGGAACGTTATCAATTTATAAAATGATTTTTTCTTTTAGACTCCCAAAAAACTGTACATTTAATAGCATGTTACTGTGAAATTACATAAATGTCCCACTATCTACATTTTCACTGTAAGGGAACTTAGCAGAGACACATGCAAAATGAACCAGTAAACTGAACAGAAAGGAGACATTAAATAGAGCAGCTGACAAGGGGCACACAGGTGATGGGAGTTAACTAATAATGACTAATGAGCAAATTAACTCAAGAGCTAAACCGAACAGGAACAAAACCATACAAGGAAAAACAGGAACAGGCAGACGTAACAGAAAAAGACTACACTAAACTTCATAATCCTAACACTTTTATTGCCGGTATGGAAATAAAATAGAATAGAAATATTAAATGAAAATATTTAAATAAATAAAACTTTATTTTTAACTAAATGAAATAAAAAGTGGAAGCAATAAATTTAACTGAAAACAACTAAACAAAAATGTAATTGAAACCAAAACTGAAATACAAATTAAACCTGAACAGAAATATGACAAAATACAAAAGCACATACTGAAACAAAATTAAAATAAAAACTAAAAATATTAAAAGTAATTTATAAAATAGCAAATATGTATAGGCCTAAAATGTATTATAAAACATACTAAAATGTATTAAACAATATCAAATAATTAAACATACAACAAATGTGTTAATTTTTCTATTACATTATTAAATACTATTACTATTATTTATTAATAATATTGATTAATTATTATGTAGTTTATTTATTAAAGAGCTGCCCTTTATTGTATATTACCCTTTCATGCATGAATTATTAAATTATTTTACTTTTAAACAAGTGAAAAATCACGCAAATAACTTTTTTTGTCAATATATTTTATTTTGAGGGAGTTATATATCTGTCCACCATGCATGAAAGGTATGAAAAATGAATCAATAGAACTTAATGTGTGCTCTTAAAAAACATGTTTTTAAAACATTTACTACAAGCAAAAGGTATGAACACACATAACATTAAATAACAACAAGCTATATCATGACAGCACAGAAAAGTAAAGTGTAACAAACAAAAGGTGTGTGTGTGTGTGTGTGTGTGTGGTGGGCTATTCATACACATGTGAGCACAAATACAAACACATGTATACCAGCCTACATTTTATATTACCTAATAAATAAATATAGACTGTACGCATTGAAATAAATGTTAAAATCTGAAGACTATTTAATATTTTTGTTAAATAAAACCATTCAAGTATAAATTATATCATAAATGTAATTAAACATACAAAGTAAGGCAGAATCTATATATAGGCCCATAGGCAGAATTATAACCTTTGGTGCATGACGTCCACTAGTGGACAGATATACAATACAATACATATATTTTACAATACATACATAGATATAATACAATACATAGATATATTTTCTGTCACAGAAAAAAAAAAAACGTACAAGAAAATAGTTAAAATCTGGATGAAGCATATTTCTGGCATCCTATTTAGCTGAAAAAATACATTTGTACCTGTCTGGTTTTCTGAAAATAAAAGGATTTAACGCTTAATCCTGAGGTACTTGGTGCATCTCCTCTTCCCTCTGCCTTTTTGAATATATTATGCAATGTCTCAAAACAAAAAAGAGATACAAAGACAATTAAATGGAATCGTAGACCAAACTTTGGGGGGAAATGGTGCTACAACTTAAATGATTCAAAATGGATTCCAAACATCTGCCCACTGCATGACACCATGCAATGCATGTAATTTAAAAATAATAGTATATAATAAAAACATTATAAAAGAATTTTAATAATAAGAGAGTGAGCGAGCAAGAGAGAGAGTCTCAAGTTTCAATTTCTTTATAAAGCACAATTAAAAACAACTACAGTTGACCGATGTGCTGCTCAATGTTCTAAAAGACTGATAAAAACATGTATCCAAACCAAGCAAACATCAGACAACAAGTCATAGGCTATAAGTGAAGAGACTTTGATTTAAAATATGTAATGTTGGTGCAGTTCTAACATGGATTGGTAACGTGTTCCAAAGTTTAGGTGCGGCTATGGCAAAAGCTCGATCACCCCTAGATTTTAATTTTGACTTTGGAACAGTTAACAAACTCTGGTTGGCAGGTCTTTCCGGATGATATTCAGCGAGGTCATTTAAACATTTAAAAACAAGCAAAAGCACTTTAAAATCAATTCTAAAGCGTACTGGGAGCCGATGTAAAGACATTAACACAGGAGTAATATGTTTGTATCTACGAACACCAGTTAAAAGAGGTGCAGCCGCATTTTGGACCATTTGTAGTCTAGATATTGAAGAACTGTTTATTCCCAGATACAGGGAATCAATTCTACACAGCAAAAAGTCCAGTGTTAAATTAACTCTCACAGAGTTGATTTCAACACTTTTTCAGAGTTTATATAGCTCCACACTTTCTGGAGTTAAATTAACACTTTCAAAATAGTTAAACATTTAACACTATGCCAGAGTTCCTTATTTGACTCTAAAAAAAGTGTTAAAATAACACTAAAAGGGATACAGAAAAACAACACTGTTTAAGAGTTGCATGTTTTAGGTGGTTGGAATTTAGAATTTAGGTGGTTAAAAGATCAACAAAACACTGTTAAATATACTGAAAACATAGTTAAATCAACTACAACACACAACATAATTTCCATCGACATGTTTATTTTTAATTCTCCCTTGCAGTGCAATTTGAAGTAGAATTAAAACATTACAAAAGAAGGAATGATATACAAACTTTCATCTGCCACACTATGAGTTTTGAATATCAAATGGCTCATAAAATTTAATCTCTGACATTTTTATAATACACCTTTCCTCACTTCGTAGTACTCTGAATGCATGAAGATGCTCATAAAAATGTGTAGTAATGTGTAAAAGTTCACAAGTGCACTATCATATGGCAAACTGAACACAAAATGTGCTAAAAATGTGCACAAAATTTAAAAGTTCATCAAATGCTCCAAGGAAGCAGTTTGCCTGGCATGGGAGGAGATGCTTATCCAAGGCGATGTAGAAGCTGTTGCTTTTCTGACGTCCAACAGCAAGGAGGAACGGATGGTTGTTGCTGAGGTGCTTCTCCAAACTGCAGCATGACAAGAGTTGAAATGAAAACCAAATATTAGACATAAACATAATGTGCAGTCACAGAGAAAACAACAACATAAAAGTGACTGTTCAAACAATGACCCACAACACATTTGTAAAATGCCACTACCTTATGATAGATTACATGGCTTTCAGCTGCATCGCATGCAATTTTGGAGACTTCAGTCCTCCTGGAAGTGGTAGAAGGATTAAAAGAAGGGATGCCATTTCCTGGCTGTAGACTGAAGACAAAGATTCACATGAATTAATTAATGGGAATCTTCAAATGCAATACTTTTTCAGTTTAAGAACAGAGATAATTTTAAACATTCATCTACCTGTTGAGGAAGAGGGCTGTCTGGTGGCATCGCTCCATATTGCTGTGGACTGTTTTATTACGCCAGGCAATGTATCCTGTGTCACTTGCAGCATCATAAAAGTGTTCCTGAAAGATTTTTTAAATATCCTGTGTCATATTCAGGCTAAAATCTCAAAGAATCAAATTTCAATGTCATAGAAACAGCCTGTCATAACATTGCAAGTATGACATGAAAGTGCGATGCAAACAATGACTTACGGAGCCTTTCTTGGAGTATGGATCTCTGAGGGAAGGGAACAGCATCACTATGTCAAGAGCATTCTGTTTTCTGATTGCTTTAGTAGGGAGTTGCCTATGGGAAGATAAACTAGTTATCTTAATTTGCACAATGGCCATGCAGTTATTTGGTTTAAAAAATAATAATAAAAATAAAATACCCATGTGTATCAATCATGTGAGCCACCAGTATGTTAATCATTTGTCTTCTTGTGGCATCTGTAAGGGTTTCTGTTTCTTGATACTCCTGTAGTACTGCTTCACCACCAGACTTGAACTTTAACACATCTTTAACCATCTAATAAAAAATAAATAAAAACATGAGCATGGTGATTCACAAATTTCTACAGATTCGGAGGGGGGAGAAAAAGTGTTGCCCCAGAAAGTAAATTCTGTCATGTTTACTCACCCGTATTTTGTTCCAAACCCATAAGACTTTTGTTAATCTTCAGAACACAAATGAAGATATTTTTTTATGAAATTTGACAGTTCTCTGACACTCCACTAACAGTCCACACAACTACCACTTTAAAGACCCAGAAAAGGTAGTGAATATGTCATTAAAATAAATCATGTGACTACAGTGGTTCCATCTAAATTTTTATGAAGCGACATGAGTGCTTTGTTTGTGCAAAATATAACTCTCCAACCCACATTCACAAGAACACCTTGACATGTGTGTTGTGTTGCCATGTGAGCTGTTGCAAGAATACTTTTGGAGATCAATAGTTTGTAAATGAAGTGTTAAATGATGGTAAAATTAGTTTTTTTGCGCAAACAAAAGCACTTTTTTACAGTTTTACAGTTGTGGAATGACATAAGTGAGTAATTAATGACAGAATTTTAATTTATGGGTGAACAAACTCGGAGACTCATAAAAAGCTTTGTTCTAACCTGTTTAAGAGGCAGTGCAGATGTCTCCTCAGTTATTTGTCTCTTGCTAGGGATTAGTCCATGCACTTGTGCTGTTGCTTGAGTCAGACGTCTCAGATATGGAAGACAAGGAGTCTGAAAATTCTAAAGAATCAGAAAATATTAAAATATAACAAATATTATGATGACCAGCACAAGGATCAGAAATATGAAATGGCAATTTTTTTTTTATTTCGAGTGCTTGACAATACTTTCAAATTTAATAACTCAAACTTCTGTGAACAGTAACAAATAGGTGTGTAACTTGTATGTATCTGCATGCGTATGTGTTTGTGTGTGTGTGTGTGTGTGTGTGTGTGTGTGTGTGCGCGCGTCAGTGCATATGTATATAAAAGGATATATCTGTTTATTTACATACATATGCATAGAGAGAGAGAGAGAGAGAGATGATACCGCGGCCACAATTTAAGGTGACAAGTAGTAACGTTAGCCACATTGTACTTCGTTCGTGTCCACATTTTAATATATTACTACATTTGTCTGCATGTTCTGTGCAGTGCTCCGTACTACGTAATATTACTCCGTACATGCTTATATTGAATTTGCATATCATAAATCATAAATGTTTAAGTAAGCATGATTTAATTTACCTACCGTTCGAACCCATGCGAGGATAATGGCGGCGGTTTCTCCAGCAATGGCCGGAAATGCGGGGGCGGAGTATAATTACATCTCTTTGGAGTTGTTTTAACACTGATGATCACACTCTGTCAAGTAACTCCAACACCGGACACCATTTTACTCAGAATGTGTTAAAATTACTCTTTGGGTGTTGAAATCAACTCAGAAATGTTTAACACTGAAATTTCAACACTTTAATTTTTGCTGTGTAGAAGAAATACAAGCATGAATTGCAGTTTGAAAGTGCTTAAAAGAAAGGAAGGAGAGAGAGAGAGAATATAAATAATAATAAAATGAATGCTACAATGACAATGTTATGCACTTCACAGCCTGAGAGACAGCAGGTCTTTTATTACCGGTATGGTCACAATGAAATAAAAGAATATAAAATACAAGGAATGAATGTGAATGTGTATAATAACGTGTGTATGTCTGACCCTCAGCATGTGTGTGTTTATATGTTAAACACTGTGGTTCAAATGTTCACACATTACACTGTTTATTTAAGTTTAAATTGTTATAATGTTTTCTTCTATTGTGATATTTTCATTGTTATTACTGTACAGTAGTCAAGTCATTTGAAGTGGATCAAAAAAGTTAATCAAAGTTGAGCTAAGACAAGAACGCATTTTGGCTTTAGGTTTTAGGACAGCCTTGATGGAAGGTTTTGATCCACTTCAAATGTTGACTATTGTGTATTTCTCCACATGTATTTCTTGGCACTAGGCCTATTGTATTTTTTAACAGTCATGCCAATAAAGCTTTTTTTTTTTTTTTTTGATTTTGAGAGCGAGAGAACAGTAGATAATACTAAAATGACAATGTTTTGTAATTTAGGGTCATTATTTCTGTGTTGAGGGGTGTCCGCTCACCTGTCGTTGTGCCGGGTGACTCGCGTCGAGCTGAAAGCCGCGGGGCGACGCTCGTGACGCGTTCGGCGTCTCCAAAGAAAACCTCGCGCATCAGCAGACCGGCTTCAGTTAGCAACGAGCGGCACAGTCTCACATTAAAACCTCTACTTAATCAGTCAATTACCTGCCGGTCAAATGTAGTTTATGGGGTATAGGGAGCGTCTATCTCACTGTTTTGGACGATTTCCTCACAAGCATTTTGTAACCAAGAACTGCTGTTCAAAACAAGTTTTCTTTCTTAAACGTTAAATATTTGTATTGTATTTTCTTGAGTGATTCGGAGTTTTGATGAACTTTTCTCGACTTGAATGGAAATGAAGGCGTCTTCTGCGCTCGTGCTCTGCGTGTCCGTTACCGTTCACCTCGCGCTCGCTCAGCTTCAGCTGCTCTTGCGCCCGTCGCCTAGCGACCACCTGCCGGTACCGGACCTGCACGAGGAACCCGACCCGGCGCTGGAACCAGGAGAGAAGGATTTAGCCCCTCGGTTGCTGCGGAGGAAACTCGGCAGCAGCTTTGACCCCGTCTTCTCGTCGGTCGGTCAACCGACTCCCGGTAACGGGTCCGTAATCACGCGAGAAGACGACATGAGTCTCGCCGGAGCGATTCCCCGCGAGTTCCAGCAGCTGGATTTCACCGGTCTCAGAGCGGCGGCGAAAACGGAGCGCAGGGTGCGCCGGTGGCTGTGGTCGTACACCCGGTGTCCGGTGCTGTCGGTGTGGAAAGATCTGGGCGTGCGTTTCTGGCCGCGATACGTCAAAGAGGGGCAGTGCTCGGCCGAACGCTCGTGCTCTTTACCGGAGGGCATGTTTTGTAAGCCGGTGCGGTCCGTGAGCGTCACACTCCTCCGGTGGCGCTGCCAGCAGGACTCGCGCGCGCTCAGGCCCTGCTCGTGGATCCGCGCGCGCTACCCGGTGATCTCACAGTGCGGCTGCGCGTGCTTGTAGCGGCGCAGAGTCATCTCGTTAGATCTGGGATGAAATTTGAATCGGACTTGTTCCTGTCACCCACCCATATAACTTTGAGAAGGGGATCAGTGGACTTTACTAATGGAAAGACACATCTGTGATTGTGTATGATGTTTTAAATTATATTGTTGTGTGAAGCATGAAGAAGAAAGAAAAAGACAATAAAAGTACAGAGACTTCACTACGTTGGGCATTTGAATTGTTATATATATATCTATATATATATCTATATATATCTATATAGATATATATATATATATATATATATATATCGTTTATTGTTCGCTACGGTGCTGCTATTTATTCTACTCTGGCCGTTTCCTGAAGAAAAAAAAATCCGATCTATGTAATGAATAATTTTTATTTTATTTTTTATTTTTTGATTACCCGAAGTTTATTGTTGTTGTTCTCTTATTCAAATTATAAATGATATAACTAAACAAATTAATAATTGGGCCTAGGTGAAGCTGTGCGCTTGAATTTGTCATAGCATCATCCTATGCAGTGTGGAGAATTATTATTGCTCATTATTGTCTATTGGCTATTTTAGTAATTTAAGTAACATGGGTTATCCTAATATATTGATTAATGACATTGTATTATAATATTACACCACCCAAATATTTACTACCTTCTAATTTTCGTTGTCAGTGCAGGCTTTTCTTTTTTTTTTTTTAGCTTACTGACCATTATGGATTAGTGTAGGCTGCATTAAAAAGTCTTGAACATAAAACAACAGGGTAAAAATATAGCTGACTACTAGACATAATAATTTCATGACTCTAGACACTTCTTTGTGAAGACAGTGGCATTATACAGTGAAATAATATGTTCTTTAGCCATATAAAAACAGTTGCCATGTGTGAGGGTAAAATTTACCCGCTGGCGCTTTTAGGCATACAGCGACCTCTGGCGGTTCTAAGTGCATGTGTTACTCAGAAACATCTAAGTAAATAATTCAATAGATATTGTGTAGATACCACGTCTACATAATTATAATAAGTAATGCGGCACTCACCCGAACACAGACTTCAATACAATACACAATGTCCGTATTCTCTGGTTAATTTCTGTGTAGGTGTGTCAAAATGAACTCCAGATGTAACAAAATCTCAAGTTACTAAACCTAACAACAAAAGCAATGATTAAAAGAAAAAAAAAATCATAATTAATTAAAAATATAAAAAAAAACTTATTCCTGCCCCAGTGCATTATGGGAACACCAGTATCAGAAAAGCTGAGTAGGTTTTAGTTAATTTTATAATATTGATATTTATGCTTTAATTTCTACAAGCTAGAATTGAGTATAGAATTTACTTTTTTTATTATTGCCTGAACTAACATTCCATGTAGAAATTACATTTGTTTTTCTGCAGTATTTAGATCACCACAGAATCATTTTTATCAGTGTATGTATATATATGTAATTTATATTATGTATAAGTATATATTTAATACATTTCTTAAATATATGCATGTATGTGTGTGTAATGTATTTAAACACACACAGTACACACACATAGGCTATATGTAAACACAAACTTTTATTTTGGATGCGATTAATCGTGACTAAACAATTTGACAGCACTATATATGATACTTAATTTAATCGCTGTTTGCATTAAAATGCTAAACATGTAAGTTACGTGAAAACAGTTATGTACATGTGAGGATTGTGTTTACAATATGTTTACTTTCTCACTTCTCCTTTTTTCATTTGATGTTTTTCTCTGTTACTCCTTCCTTCCGTCTCTTCCGCCACATCTGTCTTTCTCCTCCTCTCTTTTATTGTCAGTTCTGGTTTGCCCATCTTTGCGTGTACATCAAGGTTTTCTTTCTGATGCTTCAGGATGAACACAACAGGTAAGGCCATCACTGAAGGTAAAGACAGAGGAGGAGTTGCTCAAGTGCTGATATTTATCTGGACAACAGAGAAAAAGGGGTATCTATCATTATCACAGTAGTTCACTTAGACCTATAATTATGCATATGATATACAGATTGCGTGAATATTTTTTGTAATTACGGGTGTATGGAGATGTTTAAATATTTAAACTTATTTAAATATGGAATACGTTGAATTGAATACATTGCATGTTGTTTTTGGTCTCTACTAATTGCCATGCAATTTTTCCACTCTGTTAATTAAAGTTAAAAATTAAACTAAAATATCTATATATTTCTGGTGCTGGATAGTACTGCGTTTGGGTGCGTGTTTGATGGTTGAGAATCAGCAGTTGTAATCATCACTTCAGAGAAAATACAGTTACAAATGTTTGTTTCTGGTCAGTGTGTTAAAGAAAGGAAACGTGTTGCAGCTGCTGAGAAAACTACACGCAGTCCCTCCCTTGGGATCTGTCTGTGAGCGTGTATAACAAGAAACAGAGTAAGACTGAAAGTGTGAGGGTGTCACATGAAGCACATCTAGAAGATGATACTGTTTTTCAAAAGAAATTTGTCAAACCAAGTGACAAATCCACAATTCCACAAAAGTCATTACATTCTTTTCAGTAGCGTGTTTCTTCCTTGTAATTTCACTAATGAAACAGAACAAGGTTTAGATCTAAAGAAGAGATTAAATCTGTTTGTTGTAATCCAATTATTTTGATTCAAATGCTAAAATCACAGAATTAACACACCAATCTAAAAAAAAATTAGTCAAGGCAACTTTTTTTCCCCCTTTCATTACTTTAAGTTAATCAAAATAATTTAACCAATTTCACCTTCCTTTTTTTTTAAGTTATACAAGATTCAACTACATTTTTTTTTAAAGCAATTTAAATTGAAATGACTTAAAATCCAAAAGCCAATCTGAACAGAAATTGATTTTATTTTTTATTTTTTATTTTAACCCTCAATTGTCATTCGGGACAAATTTGGACAAAATCTTTTTTTTTTTTTCTTTAATCTGAGCGGTTCAAGACTTGGGTACTTTTCATAAATTTGCCACCTGAACACACACACACACACAAAAGAAGACTAGATTCAACAAAGTTAAGTGGTTGAAAAAAAAAAACCTCCTTAATTTGTCATTCGTGCACAAAAATGGGCACCCATAGGAAATGAATAGGAAATAATGAAATTCAATTATTTATATTATAATTAAATATATCATAAAAATAAGCATATTTTACATCAAAATATGGTACTTTTAGAGGTAAATAAAAAAAAAAGGCATAAATTGATAGTTTTCTATTTTATCGAAGACAGTGATATGACATTTATTTAAAAAAAACAAAAATTGGGATCACAGCTGAGACCTTTGCGCCCAAATTTGTCCACGAAGGACAAATTAAGTGCTGCTATACAAAGGATGCTTGAGGGTTAAACAGAGCTTGATCTAATAGTGATAGTGACCTGATGTTCCTGATAATTGTTTCTAATATTATTTTCTTGTTTTTCTTGGTGCAATCAATTACACTTTAATTAACTGATTCAGAGAGTACACAGAAAAAATGTAATTTAATTTTGAAACAATTTTCAATCAGAAATTGCTAGTAAATTTCATAAATAGTTAGAAAGAAATTACAAGATTTGATTAAATATGACATATTTTGAAGTAGAAAGACTGAAATTGTATTTTCTTGTAAAATGTACTCCAATAATCTTTATTTTATTTACAACTTTGAAAAATCATTTTTACAGTGTGTTAATTTTTTTCTGTAATGTGTACATGGTGTCTCATTATATCAAGTGTGTGAATTTATATAAACCAGCATGATGAAGTGAACTTTCAACTCTAAAGAAAGACCATTCATACATGTCCACAGGCTACACAGAAGTTATCACAACCACATTTGACGATGTGTCCCAGAGCAAACCTAATCTCAGAGCAGTCAAAAACCCCTCACATAACACAGGTATGTTTGTGTGTAGCATTACGTCATTATAAATCAAATGCAGATTCACTTATTCATTTATTTGTGTGTTTTGAGTTTAGCATCTCGACCTGATTGGTTACTCTACACAGTTCCTGCATCAGCTTTTCTGATTGGGATTGTTCTGTTCACGTACATCTGCAAAACACAACGCCGAAGGAACAGTAAGTGTAAATACACCCAAACACATACACACACTGACGCAGAGAAATACTCACACAGACTTAATGCTGACTGATCATATTAGATTTACGATCTAAATAAACACATTTTTCTTGCAGTGCCCACAAAGCAGAGGACAAACACAAATGGACACTTTACCACGTACACCGACTTTGGGTGATGCATTTACCTTTTTCTTTACTTTTTACTCTCTGTCTCTTTCTGTGTAAAATGGGTAAATGTTTACCAAAATGTACACTTTTATCAGAAATAACTTAATACATTTTTATGAAATTGGTTGAAAATTTACTCACCCTCTGGCCATCCAAGATGTAGATGAGTTTGTTTCTTCACTGAGAGAGATTTGGAGAAATTTAGCATTTCATCACTCACCAGTAGATCCTCTGCAGTGAATGGGTGCCGTCAGAATGAGAGCCCAAACAGCTGATAAAAACATCACAATAATCCACACCACTCCAGTCCATCAGTTAATGTTTTGTGAAATGAAAAGCTGCATGTTTGTAAGAAACAAATCCATCATTAAATTGTTTTTAACTTTAAACCATCGCTTCTGGCCATAATCCATAATAACGCGTCCTCCATTGAAAAAGTCCATCTTCTGTTGTCCTATTGCATCAAAATCCACAAACATATTTGTTTAGAACTGTTTTGGACTGTTTTCACTTGTAAACAGTATCTTGATCTGCATATATATTGCATATTTCTCTCCTTGATTCAGAAATCCATATCATGGATAGAGGCCTCGTATTTTAGCAAGCAAACCCTTACCAAAAATAAGTATACTTCAAGTTTATTTTATTAAGTATACTTAAGTAAAGTTCAAGTATATTTTTAAGTATACAGGTGCATCTCAATAAATTACAATGTTGTGGTAAAGTTAATTCATTTCAGTAATTCAACTCAAATTGTGAAACTCGTGTATTAAATAAATTCAATGCACGCAGATCTCAACAAATTAGAATACTTCATAAGACCAATAAAAAAAAAGCATTTTTAGTGAATTGTTGGCCTTCTGGAAAGTATGTTAATTTACTGTATATGTACTCAGTACTTGGTAGGGGCTCCTTTTTAATTACTGCCTCAATTCGGCGTGGCATGGAGGTGATCAGTTTGTGGCACTGCTGAGGTGGTATGGAAGCCCAGGTTTCTTTGACAGTGGCCTTCAGCTCATCTGCATTTTTTGGTCTCTTGTTTTTCATTTTCCTCTTGACAATACTCCATAGATTCTCTATGGGGTTCAGGTCTGGTGAGTTTGCTGCCAGTCAAGCACACCAACACCATGGTCATTTAACCAACTTTTGGTGCTTTTGGCAGTGTGGGCAGGTGCCAAATCCTGCTGGAAAATGAAATCAGCATCTTTAAAAAGCTGGTCAGCAGAAGGAAGCATGAAGTGCTCCAACATTTCTTGGTAAACGGGTGCAGTGACTTTGGTTTTCAGAAAACACAATGGACCAACACCAGCAGATGACATTGCACCCCAAATCATCACAGACTGTGGAAACTTGACACTGGACTTCAAGCAACTTGGGCTACGAGCTTCTCCACCCTTCCTCCAGACTCTAGGACCTTGGTTTCCAAATGAAATACAAAACTTGCTCTCATCTGAAAAGAGGACTTTGGACCACTGGGCAACAGTCCAGTTCTTCTTCTCCTTAGCCCAGGTAAGACACCTCTGATGTTGTCTGTGGTTCAGGATTGGCTTAACAAGAGGAATACGACAACTGTAGCCAAATTCCTTGACACGTCTGTGTGTGGTGGCTCTTGATGCCTTGACCCCAGCCTCAGTCCATTCCTTGTGAAGTTCACCCAAATTCTTGAATCAATTTTGCTTGACAATCCTCATAAGGCTGCAGTTCTCTCGGTTGGTTGTGCATCTTTTTCTTCAACACTTTTTCCTTCCACTCAACTTTCTGTTAACATGCTTGGATACAGCACTCTGTGAACAGCCAGCTTCTTTGGCAATGAATGTTTGTGGCTTACCCTCCTTGTGAAGGGTGTCAATGATTGTCTTCTGGACAACTGTCAGATCAGCAGTCTTTCCCATGATTGTGTAGCCTAGTGAACCAAACTGAGAGACCATTTTGAAGGCTCAGGAAACCTTTGCAGGTGTTTTGAGTTGATTAGCTGATTGGCATGTCACCATATTATAATTTGTTGAGATGAATGTGAATTGGTGGGTTTTTGTTAAATGTGAGCCAAAATCATCACAATTAAAAGAACCAAAGACTTAAACTACTTCAGTGTTTCTCAAATTCACAATTTGAGTTGAATTACTGAAATAATGAACTTTTCCACGACATTCTAATTTATTGAGATGCACCTGTACTTTATGTAGTAAGTATACAAATATCAGTTTACTAGTAGTATACTTGTAAGTGTACAATTTCAATACTCCTTGGGACTAAATTGACCCACTTTCTAGTATATAAATGTATACTTTTAAGTATACTTTAAGTATAACAGTAGTAAACTTTGAGTACACAATTAGTTTACATTTTATATTTTTAGTTTGTACTGCAACTATACTAAAAGTGAAGTTATAGGTATACTGATTGTTTACTAATTAAATATTGTAGCATTTTTAATACACTATTAGTTCAGTAGTTGTATACTGCAAGTATACTCATAAGTTTTCTTTAAGTGAACTTTACGTCATACTTTAAGTATACTACTATGTCACTATTTAGGTATTAATTTGTATATATTTTGTTATATGAATATCTGAACATACAAAACATCAAAATAAAGAGCAGGATATCTGCTTGTAAACAAAAACATTTTTTTTTTTTTATAAACACTTGAATGTGAGTGTAAGTTTCATAAAAAAATAAACAACATTTTGAACAAAAAGCTGAAAAAACTATGAATTGGACTATGAAATGGATTCAGAATGATAATCAAAATGTAGATGGAGTCAGTCAACACCCCAAAGCTTGACAATCGTTATTACCTCTTCATTGGTCAACATTTTATTCCATAACGTTACACAGTTTTGATGCTTTTTTATGTCTGTTGATCGTGTTAGATTACGTGTGGAAGCATCTGTTGTTTCGGTTTCTTCTTTGTTTGTGGTTTGGAAATTCTGTACAGAAGATGTGTATTAGTGCCCCCTACCATATAACAATGAAAACATGGATTCTCGGAGCACAAGTATAGCTTAAATATATGTATACTTTTTCTAAGTATAAGTTAAGTATACTTAAGTGTCATTTTAAGTATATTTCTGAGAAGTACATAAAAAGTAGACTAAAAGTATTCTTTCCTATTTTATAGTTTAAAAGAAGTGTACTAATAACACACTTAAATAAAGTGTGTTAAGGGAAGGTTTAAAGTTAAAAACATCTTGATGGATTTGTTTCTTACAAACACGTAGCTTTTGGCTTCTCAAGACATTAACTGATGAAATGGAGTGGTGTGGATTATTGTTATGTTTTTATCAGCTGTTTGGGCTCTCATTCCGACGGCACCCATTCACTGCAGAGGATCCACTGGTGAGCAAGTGATGTGATGCTAAATTTCTCCAAATCTGTTCCCGTGAACAAAGAAACTCATCTACATCTTGGATGGCCTGAGGGTGAGTAATTTTTCAGCGTATTTTCATTTTTGGTGAACTTTTACTATTGCTATTAAATCAAGCTATGCCCTTATAATTGAAACCTACAATTATAGAAGATGGTTATTTCATGTTTTGAATGTGTGTTGTCACAGGTACATTGAGAGCGGTACTCAGAGTTATATGGAGAGCGCTGAAAACAAAAAGAAAGGTTAAAATACTACAGTGTTCATATTTCAAATCCTAGTTTTACACATAATATCTCTTTGAAAAAGATGATTGACACACCACAAAAATAAACCCTAAAAAGCACAGTCACTATTTTGTTGTTTGTTTCGACAGATGAGACTCAGTCATATGAGAATGTAGAAGCAGCTATCTACAGCAATCAAGACAAAGTCACATACTATGTTTCTGCAGATGAAGGTATATCCTGATCAGCAGTAGGCCTAATTATGTGAGTGGTTTTACTGTGCAATTAAATAGTTGTTGGTTTTAGATTATCTTAACCCGGATGCCATTGGGGAAGGGGAAGTGGCGGGGCCACAGGAACATCACAACACCCTACAACTGCCTAGCAATTTGACAGATACTGGTGAGTGGTGAGGATTGAATTAACAACTTTATTTTACTTAAGTTATTAATAAAATAGGGCTTGTTGTTGCAAGTGCAAGCTACAGAAATTGCAGAAGGCCAGTATAGACCCTGGTTATTGTAGTATTATTTGTATACTATTATATATACAAATAATTTTTAGTAATTTTGTTTTGTGATTTTGGCCTTGTTATTATAATTTTTTAATATTACTATAGGTTTAATTTATTTTTTATTTTCTTTACTGCTTCAAAATCATTCTTCAAAGACACTTTTTTCCAGCTCAGGTTTTAATCTAATATTTATATTTTATTTTGTTTATCAGATTTATTTCAGTTAACAAAACACTTTTCAATAATTTTAATTTTATTTAACTATAATAACCCAGCATTTTACAGCTAAAGAGGACAGAAAATGGTCTGAAATTGTTCAAGGCATATTTATTTATTTAATTGAAATGATTTTTCCTAAATAATAAACATTATCACTATATATTCCAAAGCTTTGACTGCTTAATAAAAAGCTCCTCAATAGACGGAGTTCTTAATGTAGTTTGGACTGGAGTCCTGTAGGAAAGGACATAGCCCAAGTTGTGTTTGGTGTCTGATCTGATTTCTCTTCAGATGGAGAGTCGTATGAGAACATGGAGGAGTGTTTATATGCTCAACCTCGCAAACAGACACAGAAACTCCGGCACGCCACTGAAGACGAGGGTGAGGGATCAGACACATGGATCTGATATTCTATTAACTTTAATAAATATTAGACAAATGAAAGTGTGGTAATCTCTCTTAAATATGCCATAGACTACATCAATCCCGATGAAGATGGAAAACAAGATCTTGCTCTGGACCACACAGACACTGGTAAATATGTCACTGTGTGTTTATATGCACATGCACGGTATGAAATACTGTAAGAACTGTCATTTTCTTTCCTTCCAGAGTCGTATGAAATGATGACCGGGCCAGACTGTCTATATAACAACAAAGACTTCACAGCACCCCATGACACCACGGAGGATGGTGAGTGTGTGTTTATATGTGTTGACGACATGTGTATGTCTTTACATGTGATTAAGTGTTTGTGTAAACGCTTGTTTCAGATTCATATGAGCAGATGAATGGAATCCCAGTCTCGTTCCAGACAGAGATGGATGGAGGAAGACAGTGTGAATGAAGGAGATGCAGAGAAATGGACAACTGCAGTCAAATTGTAATTAAAAGAGAGAAACTGAGACAATTTAAACCTTTGAGAGCAGCTACTGGATAATAGCTATATAATTGTATAGGCTACATCAAAAACAACCTTGAACTTGAAATCAAAATGGATCATTTACTTGCTTCATTGTCATTTAGGGCACAATTCATCACTGCAAAAAACAATGACACAACCCACGTTTCACTATCCAATCAAATCCTGAATTTCACTCGAAATGTCGCATGGCAGATTTGATTGATTGATTTTAAAAGGCTAATTTCCTCTAGCACATTTTTAATTTTTAATTTTTTTTTTACCTTGAAATATCAGAATCAACATCTTTCAGCCTTCTTTTTCTTTCCTTTGCCTCCCTGAAGCGTCTGTTCCGGGTGTTTGTAAGTTTGGAGAGCGGGTACGAATTTCCGCGAAACGGGCGGACTGCTTTACGGCAGCAACAAATGCACGTGTTCAGCCAAAGATGGTCTGTAATTACTACAGTGGTATGTTTGCAACAGTTTCTGCGTCCCTATTCGCATACTATCTGTCCTAAATAGCATTCGAAAATAGAAGTAGTATGTTTTATCTGGTGCGATCCGGGTGGAGAAAAATCTTTAGGCTATATTGTATTTAGAGACAAATATCACAAAAATGTCAAGAAATGTCCTGGTCATATCTTACTTGCAACATTTAAAATCATTATTTAAAAGTATTATTTCTCCATAATTAATGCAATTATTTGAATAGTAAAATATCAAATTACATCACAGTAGTAATTTTTTTTTTAATGCAATTTTGCTTGTTTGAAGTCTCCATTTTAATATATGACCATGACGTTTCTTTGTGAAATTCACCATCTGGGTTGCAATTGTCAAGAACTTCCTGAAGATTCCTGTTTATTGCTGTAATAATATTGTAATAACATGTAAGTAAATGTCACAATAAAGACCTCTTGAATGAGTTTACTGTCGAAAAGCAAAATTCAAACAGATTCAGAACAGACCTAGCTTTTTCATAATTTTATCTTCTAGCACACATTCACCATAACACTCAAATGTTTTGATTTAAACCTCACACTTTAAAGCAATTACTTGAAAAATTGTCTTCTCAGTTTTACTACATATGTTTGACACCATCTTAAAAATATATAATAGTCTTATTTGCAATTTACATGATCACTGTACACTTTTCTGCTTATTACATTTTTATTGTCGAAAAGTGGTTAAATGCAAAACAGACACAAATCTGAGTCTACAGATCTGTTGAATTCATTTTATTCCATTTTTTAGACAGATAACCAGAAAACAGACAGCAAAAGTGCCCAGTGTGTGTCTGTAGATGAGCGGCATGGAATGACAAGCCAAGTACAGTTTAAATTTGGAAACTTTCTTCAAATGTACTGTTTTTCACTTTGTGAATAACTGACAGCTCAGATGAGACAGAGGATAATGAAAACAGAGCATGTTTCGAACATTTTGATGTGCTAAAATGGACAAATAATTCCACATTTCTAATCTGAGTGATACTTTACTTGCTGCTTCATGTAGAAAATTGGTGGGCACATTTTTTAAGGGTTCGCAAAGACATCGGCAATAAGGACAAAGACATCCTCCATAGCAAACAGATTTAATTTTGCAATATAAACAGGGCCGCAATTCAATTCCAGAGGGACATTTCTAGAACTTCAGTCCAAAAAGGCTTCGGACACCAGAGTCTCAAAGAGTTTCCTCTTTTCTTGTCGTCTTTCTCAGCCCCAGTTGTATTTGTCGTCCTCTGTCATGGGGAGGATGTCTGTGACCAGGCCCGTGCCGATGGTTTGGTTGCCGTCTCGGAGCGTGAACCTTTGGCCTTTGTCAAGAGCCATGGGCTGTCTGAGGGCCAGGATCAGAGACGAGTCCTCTCCCGGCATCACCATCTCCTATGAAGACAAGAGATGGAGAGAGCAACAAATTTAGAGTAAACATTTCTGGTGCTGATATTCAGTTTTTGCACAGCTAAAACGTACCTTCCCCGGAAGCAGCTCTACTATACAAGCCATGTCCCAGGTGTGAGAGAACATGATCGGCATGAAGTTTGTGCAGAACGGTTTGTGTCTGCCGCCCTCCTCTTTGCTCAGGACGTAGACCTGAAGACAAAGAGTTTAAATGACTGATTGGTTTGAGAAGTAGGTTGAGCTGCTGAACTGATGTTTATTGTTTTAAAATTCACCCACCTGAGCTTTGATCTTCTGGTGTGGCTGGATGGATCCAGGTTTGCACATCACCATGCCTCTCCTGACATCCTCCCTCTTCAGACCGCGAACCAGAGCGCCCATGTTATCGCCCGCCTCCGCCCGTTCTAGAGACTGATGGAACATCTCGATACCTGAGAGAACGAGCAAGAAACACAGAAAATCAGAGCGTCAGTTGAATTTCTGTGTAAAGCTGAATCATATCCCTCTTGGACCCCAAAAAGTGATTCATTGCTTAAAGGATTTGATTTTAGCTATCCTGTTAGGAGCCCAATGAGAAATAATTATATACTACAATAGTATTTTAATGTTTTGAATTAGCTTTTACCTTCATATTTTCAATATTTCAATATTTCAATTTTTTAATTTTAGTCATTTTATTGTTGTGATTTATTAGATTTTTATGCGTATTTTTTAGTTTTAGCAATTTTAGTACTTATTTAAACTTATTTTAAAATTTTTTTTAAAAAGTTGTTGTTGTTAAATATTTCTATTCAGCTTTGAATTATTTTTATTTCAGTTTTAGAACATCAGCTTAAACTTATTTTATTTCAGTTAGCTGCCAAGGAAACATTTCTAAACTTTTCACCTAAGTTTTATTTTATTATTTTAGTTTAAACACATGAACCTAATAGTTATTATATATAATATGTATTTTAATAGTTTTAAAAGCCAAAGATAAAATTCATAATACAAAAAATACAAAAAAAAACAACCATGTCGTGTTTCCAGTTGGCATGCAATTTCATGTTAATATCCAATAATCATATTCAAATACCAAAGGGTGATTTGTTTTCACAATAAGACATCAATGATGTTCAATGTAAGATCCATAGCAAATACATTAACCATATTTTGCACACTAAAGTACTGCCTATTAAGATGACTTGCATGTTTATGCATTGAGCAGGAAATATTTTCTCACCAGTGATGATAGACTTAAAGCAACGATTGTGTCCGAGAAATTCACATTCATCTCCTTTCTTGATCATTCCTCGCTCTAGTGTGCCAGTGACCACAGTACCACGACCTGCACACAGGATTCACACAGTTAAACACACAAACATAAAAACAAATATTCATTTCAGAGATGAAGCAAAAAAGCACAACTTATCAAACAAATACCATATCTGCACTACCTCAAGAAGGAAACACACCTGGAATAGAATAGACTCCCTCTACGGGCAGCAGGAATGGTTTATCCAGATCTCTCTTTGGCAAAGGAATATAATTATCTACCACCTCCAAAAGCTTCATAATGGAGTTTACACCCAGCTCCGGCTGTCTGTTCTGAACACACACAATCATAACAGCAGCACTGAAATTTGTGATTTAACAGTTCAAAACACATCATTCCAGTCTCTTTACCACTGCCTAAGTGCCTATACATATACATATACTACAATTTAAACAAACTGTCTTCTGTTTGGATGTTTTAAAGTGTAATTTCTTCCTGTGCTGCAAAGCTGTATTTTCAGCATCATTACTCCAGTCTTCAGTGTCACATGATCCTTCAGAAATCACTCTAATATGTTGATTTGCTGCTCAGATCTTAGTAATTATTATTGGTGTTCAATGATTAGTTGTAAAAATATTAGAGGTCGACCGATATGGGTTTTTCTCTGGCCGATGCTGATATTCAGAAATCAGGGCAGCTGATAGCCAATATATGATGCCGATTTGGCATTTGGAAAATCTACTTGTGGCGGTCAGTTTTGAAATTGTGACGAGCCGCCACAAATAAATCAATGTATGGGAAACACTGGACACTGCTATAAGATAAATGGCCATAATCTAAGTGATAATAAAAATAAAAGAGTTCACACATATTACACAGCCTGCTGCGCATAACTGCTTAAGAGTGCTGGTGAAAAAATAAGCTTACTGAAGACAAGTAAAGAGTCACAAATTAGGCTACAACAGAACAAAGATCATAAGAATTCGATCTACTTGATAAACTTAAAGCACTGAATAATAAATATTATATTATATAAAGAAAATGTACAAATAGACTGAATAGTCTTCACTGTATAAATTCAAAATACATTCATTCTTATTTATTTTACAAAAGTGATTCAGTCAAGGACAGTAAGTGATTTTCTTTCTGATGTTTGATTTACATTATTCACACAAATGGCAACAGCAGCTATATTAGGCTGCTTTAGAGGAATAGTTCACCTGAAAATGAAAATTCTGTTGTTGTTCTAAACCTGTATGAGTTTCATTCTGCTGTTGAACACTAAATAATATATTTGGAACAATACTGGTAATCAGACAGTTGCTGGGCCCCTATGACTTCCATAGTATGAAAATAATACACTCTTGGAGTCAATGGAGATCATTCTTCAAAATATATATTCATCTAATGATAATGAATGGAATTTTTGGAAAAGCTCCACTAAATAATAGCACTAAGAGGGGGGCGTGGTGGGGCTTTAGCGTTCGGCGCTACAGATGGCCCACAGCCAAACACGGGCCCCCTCCTTGCTTGGGCCGCGGGGCTTCAGCCCCACGTAGCCCAATGGTTAATACGGCCCTGGCCTGGTCACGAGCGATGACGAGTGTTGCCAGATAGGATGGACGATTTCCAGCCCAAAAGCTCACAAAAACCCGCCCACTCCAACAAAAGAACGCCCAAAACTTTAAAGTGCCCCTATTATGGATTTTTTGAAAATTATCTTTCATGCAGTGTGTAACACAGCTCTAAGTGAATGAAAACATCCTGGAAAGTTGTAAATCTCAAAGTGCACCGTGGATAAAGTTATTGTCTCTCAAAAGAAAGAGTCGACTCTGAATCATTGAAACAAGTTGTTTTTAAAACGAATCCCAAGCCGTTTCATATTGACGTCAACATGAAACATTAGCATATTGTCCGCCCACTTGTTGGTCTTTTAGCGTTGGTATGAATGAAAATGCAAATTCATTTTTTGCCACTAGGTGCGGCTTTTGGAGGATTAAAAATAGCTGATTCCTCGGCTGCACACAAAGCAGCACTGTGTTCACAAACGCTGCTTTATCAGGCATTACAGGCATGATGAAATGAAAACCCATAATAGGGGCACTTTAAATGTCAAAATAATGTGATAGAATATGTCAATCAAGGTTGATAAGAGTCATTTTTAACTCCTTAAAACAAAATAATAACGACAAAACCCGTCACTCATGAATATTCACGTCTGTCTGCCGATCCCTAGCGATTGGAAAGTGCGGCTGTGACGTCAGCACCAGTCGTCTCTGCAGTGAGCGCGTGTGTTTAGTAACGTCACGATGACTGATTGGATGCAATATATGCACACTTGGGCTTGTTTGTTAACCAATTAGCCTATACAATTTATATGTTTGAAAACCGCCGTGTTTGAAAACCACCCCAAACCAGCCCAACTTTTGTCCACCCGCACAATCAAATTCAAAACCGCCCCATCTGGCAACACTGGCAATGACATCATGGAGGCTACTGTCGGACCCACAGACACATTTCATGAGGAAAGTTAACGTGCATGTTATAATCAGCCCAGACATTTTGTTTCTACTTTCACATGCAAATGACTTGTTGCACTTATGAATATGATAAGCACGGTCAGTATCAATTCCAGTAGGACAAAACTTAATTACACTTTCGTCTGTTTTGCCTGGCCATCGTTAGCTGAAGCTGTGTGTGAACAAACCACGGCTGCAGAGTGTGAGCTGCTCCGTCTCACACGCATCCTCAGAGGGAGAGAGGTTCTCCGGTACAGCGTTTCACAGCAACACTTAGCTGCCCGCAGATGCGCCTGCCAATAAATCAGCCTAATTTGCAGCACAATCGGCCGATGCCAATTAATTTTAAAAAAATGCCAAAAAACAGCCTGATCAATCGGTCGACCTCTAAAAAATATTTCTTAATATTACTGTATTTTTTCTTCTTTAGAGGATACATACTTTCTCCATCTCTATCCTTACCTCTAGAGCACAGAGTGCTGATCCAATAATAACTGGTGTGTTTTCACCGTCGTAGCCGTACTCTGTGAGCAGCTCTCTGATCTCCAGCTCCACCAGGTCCAGCATCTCCTTGTCCTCCACAGCATCGGCTTTGTTAACGAACACCACCACGTGCTCCACGCCAATCTGCCGCGCCAGCAGGAGGTGCTCACGCGTCTGTGGCATCTGACCGTCGGTCGCCGCCACCACTAGGATGCAGCCGTCCATCTGAGATGTGCCTGTGATCATGTTCTTCAGACAGAGACATGCTCTTATAATACAGGTCTAATGGTCATGTATATACACACACAATAATGTTAGGTCAGTAAGATTTTTTAAATGTTTTTAAAAGAAGTATCTTATGCTCGCCAAGGCTGCATTTATTTGAAAACAGTAATAATGTGAAATATTATTACAATTTCAAATAACTGTTTTCTATTTTAATATATTTTAAAAAGTAATTAATTCCTGTGATTCAAATCTGTATTTTCAGCATCATTACTTCAGTCTTCAGTGTCATATGATCCTTCAGAAATCACTCTGATATGCTGATTTGCTGCTAAAGAAACATTTCTTCCTCTATCATCATCAGTTTTTTTGTGGAAACCATGATACATTTTTTTAGGATTCTTTAATGAATAATATGTTCAAGTGAACAGCATTTATTTAAAATAGAAATCTTTTGTAACATTATAAGTGTCTTTATCACTTTTGATCAATATAATGCATCTTTGATGAATAAAAGTATTAAATTTCTCCTCTTACTGCCCCCAAACTTTTGTGTAGTCAGATATGTGATCTGTGAGCAGTACCTTGACGTAGTCAGCATGTCCGGGGCAGTCGGTGTGAGCGTAGTGTCTGTTGGCGGTGGTGTACTCCACATGCGAGGCGTTGATGGTGATTCCTCTAGCTTTCTCTTCAGGAGCATTATCTATATCCTCATATGTCTTATAACGTGCACCACCGGCGTCAGCAAGGACTGATGCAACAGATGAAGAAAATACAGTCAGAGCAACAATTTTTGATTACTAGGAGCAAAAAGCAAGTCATCAATTTACCTTTGGTGATTGCAGCGGTCAGTGTGGTTTTGCCATGATCTACATGACCAATGGTCCCGATGTTCAAATGGGGTTTACTACGAGAGAAAACCTTCTTTGCCTCTGCTGCATAATTCCTTCGACTTAGAGGAACTGCACACTAAGAGGGGGAAAAAAAACATTCACACATTTCAACATTACTTGTATTATGTAAAACGTTCTTATACACCTTTGTGGCATTATTTGTCTCATGTATATATATATATATATATATATATATATATATATATATATATATATATATATATATATATAAAGTCATTTAAACAAAAGGGATTTAGTAATTATGCAGTTTTCAATATTTTGATTTGACTTTACTCCCTACAATAATCCTAAATAATACTATTACTCTAATGCATTTCAATGAAATCTTCTATTGTATAAAGTTATGGATATTTGAACATGAAAACACTCACCAGTTTATAAGAGCTGTGCAGTAAACTCGGGGAGGTCAACTGCAGAGCTGGAAAACATGAAGGGGGTTTGCTTTATGTCCAATACACAAACCTAATAATTCATCTACGACAAGATTTATACTGTCTTATAATTCAGATGTGTGTCCGAACATTACTTTAACAATGATAACAATTAAAAACAGGGCCCACTTTCACATTAATCAACCCATCACAAAATCAATTAATCAAATTCTCAGTCTCTTTGCATAGCTGTCAAAAATAGCACGAGACTGAAACAATCCTAATCCATTTCCCAGAAGTCTAATCTTGACACAGGACAGGTTCTCAGTTATATATGCATGCACGACCTGATGCATTACAGTCATTAAAGTACTGTATCTCTATGATACATAAGACACGGGCTGAGGAACTTGACCTTGCTTACGGAACGCCCGAGCATCCTTCCTCTATCCACACCGACATTCAAATATAAACATATAAATGATAGATTCCACACGCAAAACACTCGTAGCTTGAAAACAATGTCAATGTCACGCGACAGGAAAAAGAAACACATTTTGTAACTTACCGGAGAGGCACGCGCGGATACCCACGAGCGCAGCCATTTTGCGGACAAAGACAAACACGCATGCGCGGAGACGCACACATACGCCATCAACACTGGACGCGTTTTGCGCCTTACCGTAAACATTATAAACAAATTGACCAAATAAAAACGAGAGTCGGCTCTTAACATAAAAAAACAAACAATCAAACAAAAAAAAAACATTTCAGATCAGATATAAATATATATATATTGTTGCACCTACCAAATTACATTTTTAAACCTTGTAAACTTTAAAAATATAAGTAAAAATGAAAGCAAAAAGCAAATATAAGTTACTATAGTGTAAAACTGGGAATTAAAAAAAACCCTGCCATTTAAAACGAGGACCTTGTAATGTTAATATTTATTAATGTTCTATTTCTTTCCGTTGGCCATTGATTTAAAAGGATGGTCAAAAATCGTTACGGTAAAGTCGGGACGGTAATGCACCAAAAAGCTGGATGCCAACCGCCGTAAAACTGGAAAGAAGAAGAAGTTACGGTAAAGTCGATGACGCGTATACGCGTCGCCGGTGCGCGCGGCGAGGTCTGGAAGCTTCTGGAGCCGCAGAGGTGTTTATAACGGCGGAGCTCATGCACCTTATTACCGCTGCTGCTGGGAAACTCTCTGACACACGGCCGAAGAACTTATACTACTAATAAACACGGCGTTCACGAAGGTAAGGCCGCTCTGTTTTGTCCCATGTTTACCTGGTTTATCTTTATTTTGTACCTGGAGTAGAATGTGATTCAGTTTAGTTGTAACGTTATATTTGGCTGTTGGTCGCTAGTCTGTGATGTATATTATATCTGTAAGTTAAATAATAGAAATAAATACATTAAAACATATCTTCGATAAAATATCTGTAAGTGAAATCACAGAAATACATACGTGAAAAAACTTCATCTGTGAAACTGTAAGTCAGAAGTCACAAGGAGATTTATTTAAAAAAAAACAGGAAATTAAATAATAATGCACTATATACAGATCTAGAAGTGTAGATAATTTTTTTTTTAATTGTTTAAATGAATGTACAGATGTTATTTACAATAAAATGCAATAAAAAAGTATTTGTATATATCTGTGAGTAAACTAAAAAATTGTCAAAAACATCTGTGATTGATATATTTGTAAGTGAAATAAATTAAAGAAATATGTCCAAAAATGTAAGAATTTCAGTTCTCAACGTGACAGGAGCGGTTACCATAAAAAGTCAACCAACCAAATATTTAGTGTTACAAATTGTAAATGTGATTTTGTCTTTAAAAAGTTTTAATAATGAATGTATTTATTAGGTCTATTTAAAAAGCATTTATGGACTAACAGGAAAACGATGTGTGATGCATCTTTTTCTCCTTAGATGGCAGAAGGCAGAGGTAACAGGCATCACCCCCGTAATTTGCAAGGTGTGCTTCAGATGGCTGTGGAGGCCGGTTCTGCTTCTGAAGATCCAGCTCCAGCTCCACAAGAACCCATGACGCAAGAGGTTGAAAAAACTCCTAATGCTCCTTCTAAACCGTAGCGCCAACCACCATGCAATCTCTGAAATGTGTCCCGACAGATTTACAAGTGTATTCTGTTATGTTGTTGTTAGTGTTGTATATTAAACTGCTTTCTCTTATCCAACTTTCCAGAGGATGGAGTTTCTGAGAGGAGCTCTTGCGGAAGTGTGTAAAGGACAGATGGATGAGGTTGAGCAGATGAAACGCTGTTTGGAAGTGCTGTGTAGAGATGAATGCAAGGAGAGAGGGAGCGAGGAGGAGGAGGAGGAGGAGGAAGAGGAAGAGGAGGAGGATGAGCGAGAGGAAGCGCTGGAAATGCTTTCTGAGCTCTGCGAGAACTTGGACAATGCAAGAGGTTTGTGTGTGTGTGTGTGTGTTTGCTCTTCAAACCTTCTTGTTGTCTACTTGTAACGCCTAACACGTGCATCACTTCTCTGTGTGTTTTGCAGATCTGATGAAGCTGGGTGGTCTGGATTTGTGTATGTCACGGTGTCTCTGTCACTCCAAGGCCGGGATTCGATGGAGGGTGGCTCAGCTCGTTGCCAGCTGCGCCCAGAACATGCCGGAGGTGCAGTTCTACCTGCTCAACCAGGGGGCGCTGCTGACGCTCCTGCAACTCACAGATCATGACGCAAACAGCACTGTTAGAGTTAAAGCACTCTACGCAGTGTCTTGTAAGTATAAATGTGCATAAAGGTAGAAGCCTTGATTGATATTGACCAAGTTTTTACATTGGATATCAGGATATTCACAAAGCGTGTGACCATATATGAATGTTTTCATGACCACGTCAGGATTTAACAGTACTAAAATTTATTCTAAATTTATTTAATTGTGTTAGAGGTGCAATAGGAGATCTCGGAAAATGCTAACTTTAGCACTGAAAGCGAACGTCCCACCCTCCCTGCAATCGCAGTCCAAAGCCACGCCCCCTGAACGCACATACAAGAATCAGGGCTTAAAGTTTTCCGGCACCGTGCCGGATCTCCGGCGTGCAGTGTTTGGCTGCGAGGAAAAAAATAAAAATAAAAAATCGTACATTTAAAAAAAACATGTTGATTATCACTGTCGACAGTGTAGAGTCCATGAGTTCGCCTACCAGTGGTATGAGCTTTCACTCTCAAACAAACTAACATTACTAGCCAATCAGAATTTTTTGCTCTTATAAACACGAGACGCGCGTAATAGTAGGCAGAGTCGCAGCCCTGATGAATGGAGAAGAGCGACAAAAAGCTGCGAGGCGCGATGGTCAAAGTCCATGTAGCGCATATTTACATGGAAAAACTAATTAAAAAGCAGCGGAGCTCTGTAAACAGCTCCGAGTAATCATGTCGTCTCCATAAGAACAATATAAGTTTGCGCCCTCTGCAGGTATTTGTTATAATTTACTTAAATTGGTTATGTTCATATGTATAGGCATATTACATTATGTAGCCTATTTTAACTGTGTTGTTCAATAAAACCATGTAATTACTTGGTTTTGATATCTTATTTGAGCCAATTATTATTGCCTCATTGTTAGTTTATATATAAATAATCATACTACAGCCTGGTATTCACTTAGGTCTGTTTGTGTTGATAAAAATATCAGATTACTCAATTGTCAAAATAATCAGTAGATTTCTTGATTACCAAAATAAGCATTAGTTACAGCCATAGATTAGTTAAAATATTTCAAAATAAAACTCTTTTGTTTAAAAATAATTAAAAGACAAATATTTTGTCATTGAAAATTTCTTAAAAATAGCATTCAAATTGTCTCGTTCTAGTAAACCAGTTATCTGTATTTTGTCTCATCTCGTGATCTAAGTATATTGTCACACCCCTAGTGTTGATAAGCGGTGATATAGCTCATAATTGTTCAAGTGTATGATATAGCTTTCATTCTTCAGGTCAACCATGAAAAAAAAAAATCAGTTTGAATAAGGAAAGTAATAACATCATGTGTCACTCACCAGTGAGAAAACTTTATAGTACAGTTAGGGTGAATCCCATTTCTCTGTCTTAACCCTTCCCCTTAGTTTTGCGTGTTCACGTGAGAGTAAGGGCTATCCCAATTCTCGTTTTGATCGAGGGGTAGGGCTAAGGGGAAGGGGTAGATACCCCTTAAAACCAAGCATTTTCGCGAGCTTACTTGAAACAAGGGGTACCCAGAACACACTGCGCAACCGGCAACAATGGCGGCCAGATCAAGTATTTTCAGCTTAAATAATTTATTTAAAAATTACGACAGTCTTGTTTTGTGCTCTAGACAGTCCTGTGTGTATGTGTGTGTATATGTATGTGTATGTGTATATATATATATATATATATATATATATATATATATAAATAATAATTTGCAACCATGTTCTTAATTGAAACGTTTTAAAAAATCGCTAGTTTGCTACGCTAACGTTACATTGCTGATTTGCACAACAGTCCCACAGACTAGCCTTGAATGGACTCCATGCATGTCTACAGTTTTAACTAAACTCCAAAGTTTGTGATCAACACTTGTCGGCTCTGGTGACGTAGCAGCCAGCTAGCGACGGTGTATGATGACGTAACCGTAACCAAGTGGTGTCTCATTTCATAGGGGTATGTTTTCACCCCTAGCGCTTACCACTCGGTTTCGAGGGACAAGGGCTAGGGGTAAGACAGAGAAATGGGATTCACCCCTAGTAAAAGTACTACAATACCAGGAAGGAAGATAGGGTTGTTGATGTTTGCCTGCCATTCTTGCTCTGTCCGCACAGTGTGCGTGAACACGCTAATGACGTATCCTGTCTGCGTGAACAGGGTGCGCAGAGGTATGCTAATACATACGTTGACAGGCAGGTAGGAAAGCCAATTAAAACGCTCGGACCGAACGTTTTGATTGGACGAACATTTCTTGGTCCTACAACTTCCACAGAATATATAAATACATTTAGACGACTTAACTTAATGATTGCTTGCTATCGGGATGTGAAGAGACTTTCAACCAGAATAAGAAAAAATGTTTCTGAAGACAATCACCTATGGCACCTTTAAGAAGAAATTGTTACAACTAAAATATATCTGAATTGAAATAAGCTGCTTTATGTAGCTCAAGATGCAAGGTTCCTCTGCATAACAACGTAGATACAAGAACAAATTCATATGTGTGTGCACAGTTTTTGGGAAATTTGTGTACAGCTATAAAATAATCCAAGCAATTATTAATGAAAGAAAACCTAGTTATTTTTGGTTGGTGACCCAACATTGGTTTTTTAAAATTGAAAGGCTTCCAGTAGCAAGTCTCCTCTTTATACTATCTCTGGAATTAAGAATCTTCAACTCTTGTCTCTTGCAGGTTTAGTCCGGGAACAGGAAGCAGGTCTTCGGGACTTCCTGTCACATGATGGCTTTTCAGTGCTGATGAGGGGAATGCAGTCAGACAGTGAGAAATTGAGAACTAAATCAGCGTTCCTTCTGTTAAACCTTCTGACCAGTCATCCAGAACACAAAGGTAGTTCTGATTCTGGAGTCTGTTGGACCACCAAGAGTCAACGGTTTCCAGTTATTAACAGTTTTCCATTTAACAGTTTCCATCACCCTGTTTTTATGCGCATTTTGAAGTATCGCATCAGAAACAAGTGATGGAAATGCTGAATTGAAGGGGGGAAAAAACCCTTAATTCAGTTTTTATGCTTGCTTGAGGTGGTTTTTGACTTGTGCGAAAAGAGTCAATGTGAATAATCGGAGACGGAAACGCATTTACCGAATAAATTCCTCCTTGCGCTTCAGAAAAGTCATGTGACTTTGCGTGATGGGACGGCATAACCTGACTAACCAGCGGACAGATCTCGTTGCACAGCATCTGAAATGCTGTTATAATCCTTCTGAGCAAAGTCTGTCGTCAAAGTCTATCCAACTCCGAAAGCAATGACCGCATTTATTGTGCTTTGTCTGCTCACTCTGGGGTGCAAGGAATTTATTTGAAAATGATTGCATTAGTGGCTTCCCTTAACTTTTCTTAGTTATATTTAGTGCCAGTTTATCAGGAAGTGATTATTTTGTTCTCTTTGACTCGTTGGATGGAAACGGTACTTTATTCGCAAATATTTTATGCGATCTTCCAATTTTGCGCACAAGTTAAATTTGCAACTTTGGATGGAAACATAGCTAGTGTTTGATCCTGCTTTGTTTTTCAGATACAGTGTTGTCTATGGGGATGGTTCAGCAGCTGGTGTCAGTTCTTCGCTCCCCTCATTCCTCTGTACATGAGCATGTGCTTGGTGCCCTCTGCTGGTTAGTAGCATTGTTGCATGATGAAAACAAAACTGCAGTATGCTGATGGAAATACATTTTGGAGTTTGAGACTTGGTTTCTGACTGTTTTTTTTCAACATGTATTTGTAGTCTGGTTGAGGACTCTACCCGCGGTGTGAGCGATTGCAGAGATCCATCGCTTGGCTTGGAGGAACTGCTCAACCAGCGAGTGCAGGACCTAAGGGGGCGAGAGGAGAGCCTGGTAAACTATTGTTTTATTTGTTTTTCATTCCTTTACTTTGTTCTTCACTCTCACATTCACGTTCAAATCTAATGTTAAAATCAACACAAAATCAAAATGGACCCTATTTACTTTTTCCTAACTTTTTTTGCCACTGAAGTGACTTTCCTTCTAAGCTTATGTCACCTAGGCCACACATGTAGATATGAGCAACATGGGTGGGAAAAATATGGATGCATTATGCAATGCTTTAGGCTGCCCTTGTAGCTAATGCAGCCTTTCTAAAATCATACACATTAATTAAGTGCTATTTAACATTAACATCATACAATTCGTCCACATTATTAGCAAATAACAATAGATTTGCCACTGTTCATCAGCCAGTCAGAGTTTGGTATCGTGTAGGGTATCAGAGCGAATCAGACATTTCGATCAGAACGGTGTTGAAACACGCATTTATATTTAATAAAATATAAATATTGGGTGTAAAACTTAAAAGAAAATTAGAAATGTGTTGCCTTGGCTACTAACTGACATAAAATAATTAGTATAAACAAATAAGTAAAGTAAAAGTTATATAATTGCAAAAAAATTTAAAAATAAAGCTAAAAAAGATATCTTAAAAAATAAAAACTAATAATAAAAATAAAAGTAGGTCTACTAAAAATTAAATTAAATTGAAAATTAAAAATATAAAAATTTAATTCAAAATGTTACTGAAATACTATAATTTATGTAAATAATACTGAGCCAGTCAGTTCCCAATGAATTTAAGCATTTTTCCTCCATTGTTTTACTGAATATTCTGATTCACATGTCACATTTTGCCAGTTTAATGGGTTGTGAATAATGTTTCATTATGAGTTAAATGTTTGACGCATTTTCTTTCCTGCAGGAGGAGCTGGAATTTTGTGAACGTTTACGCGTGGCTTGTTTCCAGGGGCAACCCCAGGACGACAATGGAATGGATCGCTGAGGTCTTATTAGTGATTCCTGCTACGCAGTGATCAGTCAACACAAAAGAAGTGACCGGAGTTTGAATTCCCTCTCTTGTCAAGAGAGAAATAAAAACTAGAAATAGAACTGATGAAGAGAGATACTTTTAAAAGGAGAAAAAGAGACATTTAACTCTGAATATTCAGAGTTCAGTTTGGCTATGTGTGCTCTTGCATACTCATATACAATGAACTGTATACAAACACTCTTGTGTTATATTATGAATATGTACATTTTGTATAATATATCAGTTTGTTATTGTAAATGATGTGCTGTTTAGGATCAACTTGTTTACTTTTCCTCTTTTCACCTGAACAACCATACAAATGCAAAGCCATAATGTAGAACTTCACATCAATATAAAATATTTTGTAAATTTTAAAGTAAATGTGAAAGTGTACTGATACAAGCCTCTGTCTAAGTTTAATTCTGATCTAAACAACAAAAACAAAACATGGTAGTGAGTTCCAAGATTCAGAAGCATAAAAACACCTGCACAAATATCTGCTTTTTCACTATTGCATAATCAATAAAAACTATGATTCTGTGTTTTGAATGTAATGTTTGAAGTGAAACTGCCACAATGATTGTTTGGACGTAGTATTTTAGTATTGCCCTGGTTCACGTCCTGTATGTTTAACATGTAGCTGATTATAATAATGTAATGTATAAAGTATACATAGAATAGGATAGAATATATATAGTTTTGATCCTATGTTGATACTGTTTCAGAACAGATTAAAATGATCAAAAAATTATTTATGGTTTATTCAGGATAATTGGGACTTTTTTTTCCAGTGCTTTCCCAATTTACATGAATTCACTTCTATCAAATAATATTTAAACTTTTCCCATTTCAATGAAAATCCTAACTATTTTTCTATTTGGTGAACTGGTTAGTTTTACCTTGTGATAAACCATATCACAAAGTAAATTGCATTTCAAAGGCTGCAGAGTAAGACCAAAATAGAAGCTTCATCTGTCAACACAGTTTCCACTTATTCACAAGAAGAACTTATATTATTATTATTTGCTAGAATTATTAAACGTATCTGAAAGATTATTAGTAATAAGAAAACACTTTTTTTCTAAGATTACATACAAAGGTAAGCTTTAAAACAGGTGTTTTGGAATTTCTCCATTTTTAAGTCTCTTTTAAGTAAATAGTCCCCCCATACAACACTTTTACAATACATTAAACTTTTTAGTGATGTCCATTAAGAAGTTAAGATTTTTGACATTTCTTTTATGACTTTGTTTTGAAAATAAGTACTTGGGTTTTGGTTTGTTCAGCTGTAAACAGACTGAAAGCATCTGTCACTTTCTCAAAGCTAGATCTTGTGCTTACATAAGTGTTGGCATGTATTTATAATGCGTGTGAGGTGCAGGGTAGATGCATAACAGAGACTCTTCAGTGCTCTCAAGTTCTGTCCTCATGGATTGGCACTTGCGTCTGCTTCTTTCTTTGCTTGTGGTGTTTGCCGCTGAAGGCAAGCCATGTTATGTTCAATGTTTTACTCACTATGCTGAATAATAACTGGTTTATTTATGTGTACAAGCACTAGATATATTACCTAAATTTTGTTTAGGTAAAAACAAGTGTTACATTTATGTAATATTTTCACCTTTCTTGTCATTTCAAACACAGATGACATTTTTTCATCATGAACTAAACTTTGAAGAATGTCTAGAATGCTCTTTTTTCATAATCAGGTCAAAACATTATTTAGAAAGCAACATAAAAGTATAGTAAAAGATTTTAATGTGACAAGCTGTGCGATAGCTTTGTTTGAGTAACAAACCAACGTATTCATTATTCACTTAAAATAGTGGAAAAGGAAGGACGTGACGTGTGGCCAAGTATGGTAACCAATACTTGGAATTTGTGGTCTGCATGTACCTATCCAAGTGCACACACACATCATTGTTTGACATCAATGACAAAACATAAGAACCTATAACATTTTACATTCATTGACATCAAATGTGTCAATACACAAAGTTTATGTTTGTGTATGTGTAATATATTAATTTCAGTAATGTCAGTTACACGATACAGTTTTGACTCGGGTCAAAGAGTTGATTTTATTGCTTGGTTTCAGTAAATGTGTGGGGTATTTTTTGGATTGGGGAGGATGTTTTGTGGTCTAAAAAAGTCACAGTACAACAATGAGCTCTTGATAGTTGATTCCTCGTGATATTACTGCTTTAAGATCTGTGGTTAAGGAAGAATGGTTCCTATTAAAGTTTACTTGTTTTCTGTGTTTTCCCCCTGGTTTTCCATCAGCCACCACCACAAAGCACATGAAGGACTTCATCAGAGCTGTGGAGAGCATTGAAGCTGTGAATCCAGGTCTTCAGATGCTCGATGTGGTGAAAGGTCTACGTAAGGCTGCTGGCTTTGAAACCGACCTCATCAAGCGTTACCTCGGCGACCTCAGTGATGCACATGACCTTGTGGCAGATCCATCAGTCACTTCCTATATAAGCGAGGTCATTAATCACAGCCTGTCAGAGTTGGGTAAGGAGAAAGGTGTGGTTCTCACGTTAGATGGTTCAAATGTGGTGTTGGCCCCAATGCTCCTCGGACTTGAGGCTGGGCTGCAGTCCACCGTCCAAGCCCTTTACCCTTTAATCTTTACCGACAACCTGGTCGCCTCATTTCTACATCACGTCCACAACGAGCAAACCACTGTTCCTTTTGGCACTAAAGGATTCTGGGATAGCATTTCATCCCCAAAGGTCTACACTCTCTCTGATTTGCCCTCCTTGGCGACCGGCGCTCTAATAACCGGAGGTATAGGCGGGTTCATTCTCGGGTCAGAAGTTTCCACATCTAACCATCTTGAGCGATCACTGAGTGACCTGCTGAAGAGTTACTACAGCCACCAGCCTGACGCCGCAGGGCTGGACGCATCGCCCCGTCTGATCAGCCAGAAACGAAGGATGAACTTCAAAAAGCTGGTCAGCTTCTCTTTGCTGAAAAGCCAGATGGTCCAGGCTCTAACAGTTCGCCGCAACTTAAATGAGTCTGAGCGGAAGAGGCTGGATGACGTTATGAACGAAGGGTTTGACCAGTTTGTCCATGTGTATGCTGGTAATTAAACATATTTATTTGTTACTGTTAACCATTTTATACTGATAAAAATAATTTAAATATGGTATTTTTATATGAATGCATTTCCTTAGTATAACTTTTTCATTATTTTTTAAAATGAAATTCTAAGCTGACTCTGTTTTATCATTTTGAACTACCAAGTAAATCAGTTTACTAAGGACCAATGTTAACATACAGACTGATTTATTCACATATGAAAATATTTTAATTATATGTTTAAATAAATACATTTTCTTACTTAATATAACTTTTTTCATTTACAATTTTTGTTTTTAACTGTATATTTTAAGCTGACTTAAAGATGCTGTATGTATTTTTTTTTGACTGTACTAATGCATAAACATACAATAATATGTTTGCAGATTTTTAAGAAACATGTTAAGTTCACATACTCATTTCCCTGAAAAAATGGAGCAGCCATTCTACTTTAAAATGCACATTCCGTGTTGGAATGTTTTTGTTTTGGTTTGTGGGATTCTGCCCACTGCCAGTTTACACAGTAGTATTTCGATACCCTGTTGCCAGCTGTTGGAAAACACAGCATATTGTAGCCATGAAAGACAGCAAATGCACTTGATCAGAGATTGCAGATTCTACCCGTCCTAAAAGCCTCTGCATCGATCTAAAAAGGCAGAGGCAAGACCAAGGAACAGACAGAATCTTGAGGAGGAGGTGGGAGTGGGAAGCTGGTCTGGAACACAGGAGATTCTGAGTTGGGTGGAACCAGCAGGGAACCCAGGAGTTTCTGGAGGCTCAGAAGATGCAGGAGACTTAGGCGACTTCAGGGCTGGGGGGAGCCAATGGAAACGGGAGAAACAGGGGATCAAACTCTTCCAGAATATCAGTTACTATTGCAGAGGTCAGCTGCAGCTCACCCTCAGCGGCTGGAGTGTGGGCATGGCTTCCCTCTATGCCCTGGTACTCAACAAGTACTCCCTTGGGGAGGTTGCTGGCTCACACATCTGGTCAGGTCGGGCTCCGGGGCGATGGTTGGCTTAGTTATTCATTCTGTAACTATCATCGTGGCAGACTCTCAGTGCGTTCCAAACAAGATATATTGCTCTCCGAAGGGTGCTTTGGAGTGAAAACAAACATGGCCACCATATTGAAGGGTCGTTCCAAATTGAAGCGCTCAAAACTGACCACTTCAAAAGGCCTTTCGGACTGAAGGTTTTCGAAGGGTACAACTGATGGACACTTCGGTGCCCCATGATCCTTTGCACAGGGAAGTTGTTTGGCGTGCCCTAATCCCTTCGAAAATATTCCCCCAGGACCTATCATGGGCAGGCTTGCCCTGGACCACTCACTAAGGCTAGTGTGGTAAAATACGCAGAGGATACGGTCAGGGAATGTGGTGAGTTTAGCCAGTTCTATAAAGTCCCTTGTGTGGTCCCCGAGGGAGCGATCTCCTTGCTCTAGGCAGAGCAGCTGAACAGCTAGCAAGTCTATGGGGGGAGGAACCTAAACAAAAAAAAGAAAGAAAACGCTGCAAAATTCAAACTGTATGGGTCCTATCTTCTGTCATGGGAAGCTGTAGTATAAGTAAAACTCAAAAACAAATAATTCAAAAGAACAGTCTTTAATTCAAAACTCACTTAGGAAGACACCTTAACATAGACGCAGACAGGACAATGGAACTCATCAACACAAGGAATATATATATATATATATATATATATATATATACACACACACAAGACCAATCAAGGAACAAATGAGTTAATTAATCAGAGGATAGTTAATTAATCACCTTCCATTGTCAGTTGCGCTTGTTCCTATTGTGTGTCCTCAATCTGGCAACCCAGGTGAGTCTGAGAAGGAGGAGAAGGGAGAAACAACTCTCTCCAATATATGTGATCCTGGACAACAAAACCAGTCTTAAGTGTCAATTTTTCGAAATTGAATAATAAGCTTTATAAATAAGCTTTCCATTGATGTATGGTTTGTTAGGATCGGACAATATTTGGCCGACTACAACTATTTGAAAATCTGGAATCTGAGGGTGCAAAAAAATATAAATATTGAGAAAATCGCCTTTAAAGTTGTCCAAATGAAGTTCTTAGCAATGCATTTTACTAATCAAAAATTACGTTTTGATACATTTACAGTAAGAAATGTACTAAATATCTTCATGGAACATGATCTTTACTTAATATCCTAATGATTTTTGGCATAAAAGAAAAATCGATAATTTTGACCCATACAGTGTATTTTTGGCTATTGCTACAAATATACCCCAGCGACTTAAGACTGGTTTTGTGGTCCAGGATCACATATTGAATTTGGACTTCAGTACCTATTTCAACTGCTAGCTTTCAATATTAAATACTGCACCTTTAAATTTTTTTTGCTATATTTAACAGACATTTTATATCATTTTACTGTTAAGTAATATCATTTAAGCACTACCAAGTAGCCCACTTTGTTTATGACAAACGTTGTTTATGACAAAGTTCTCACATTGCGTTTTCCCTCTCAAGTCTGTCCCAACATCATTACAAGGTTTCAATGGGGAGCTGCTGCTTTCATTGGTTCTCCCTCCTATCTTTCTCTTCCTGTGTCGTACCTTTTCATCCACCACACATATCAACCCTCCAAGCCTTGCACCACCTTTGATCAGTGTGCCAGTGACATGGTCTGACATTGGATACAGGTTACAAATACAGACCCCAATTTGGACCATAAAGCCCATTATGCAGTTTAATTTCCTATAATTATCATTATTCGTCCCCCTGTAGTTTTGTTGCAGGTTCTGATGGAAACCTGTACGAAGGCCGCGGCTGGAATTGGGTCGGTACCCACACTTATGGGTACAACTCCAAAGGCTATGGTGTCAGCTTTATTGGAGATCATACCTCCACCCTTCCCATCAGGAGTGCGATGAACATGGTGTGGTACGACTTCACAAGCTGTGCTGTGAACGGTGGTTGATTGTCTTCATCTTACTCCTTATATGGACACAGGCAAGCTACTTCCACTGACTGCCCAGGAAACGCCTTCTACTGTGAAATCCAGTCATGGGAGCATTACCAGGTAAAAAGATAAACAAATGATTCATTGGATTTATTATACTTACTTGGTTCCGACTTTGTAGAATGAATTGCAATTACAGTTCAGACCTTAACTGTGTCTGTGTGTGTTTCTCTGCTTTGTTCTACAGAGTTATTTGCCTTGATGACTGTGGCATCACCAATGAACGCAATCAGCTAATTGTCTCTGGAAATCAGTACATGTATTACATGTATCGGTCATAATAAATGCATAATAAATTCCTTTTGAAAATCATATCTATTGTTATTATTTGTTATTACACATTACAATTCAAATTAATCTAGTCAAGTTTAAAGATGCTAAAGATGCCATAACTAGATTTTAAAAAGTGTTATTTTTATTAAATGAATGCACTATATTTCATTTTAATAATGTTTTTATAATATTTGTTAGCATTCAATTCAATTCAATTCAAGTTTATTTGTATAGCGCTTTTTACGATAAATCGTTGCAAAGCAGCTTTACAGGAAATTAAGTTGCATGTATTTATAAGGCGTATGAGGTGCAGGGTAGATGCATAACCGGACTGAGTGAACAGAGACTCTTCAGTGCTCTCAAGTTCTGTCCTCATGGATTGGCACTTGTGTTTGCTTCTTTCTTTGCTTGTGGTGTTTGCCGCTGAAGGTAAGTCATATATAGACATATAGTTCTTTGTTCTTGTCATGTGATTGAGACAGCTGTGTGTACTTGGTGCAATGAATGATGGGAAATGTAGTCTGGTGAATTGCAACAATAGTGTGGTGCAAGAGTCCATGTGATGAGCGATGGGCCAGGTCCGTGAGGAAATGAAGAGACCCGGAACTGAGGCAAAGCCGGCAGAGCAGGGCACCAAGGCGGAGCAGATGAGACTAGAGCACACCAGGGCGGAGCAGAAGACCACCAGTGCGGGGCAAACAGGGCAGCAGACTTCCACGGCGGAGCAGACAGAGCAGGAGCCCACAGAGCGGAGCATAAGGGGCTGGGGCCCACCAGGGTGTAGCAGACAAGGTGGGAGACCTCCACGGCGGAGGAGGAGAACCCCACGACGGATCAGGAACCCACAGCAGAGACTGGGACCTATGGAAAATTGAGACACAAGAAAGAGAAAGAGCATGCACGGACCCAAGGACTGAGGCAGGGAACACAGGAAGACCATCAATAAATTCCCTGGTGGCAACTGAGAGGGCACACAGTCCATAATCTGACTCATAGACTGTGACTGGCCAGACAGGCAATTCAAAATTTGTTACCTTGGTCAGTTCAGAACAGGGCAATAGTTTAGAGATAGCCTCCTCGGCCGGTTCAGAGCGGGGAAAAAGTTCATCAGGGGAAGCGCTTCGGACAGGGGAATAGGAGCAGGAACAGGAGGGGTAAAGTGAGCTGGTTTAGGGATAGCAGCTGCATGTGCAGACACCAGTGGTGCATCCCTCACACTGGATATCCGGCCAGGATACTGAAGGACTGACCTTGAATATCTGGTTGTGGCAGACAGGACGTGACGAGACTCTGGACGGTCAGCTGTGACGTGACGAGACTCATGAAGATTAACTGTGACTGGGCTTGACTCACAATGATCAACTATGATCTGCCTGGATTCACGAAGATCGACTATAACTTGACCTGGCTTTTTAACATCAACTGTAACTGTGACTTGACTAGGCTCTTTAAAACCAACTGTGACTTGATTTGATTCATGACTGGCAGCAATGACATGACGGGGTGTTGTTATGGCCGCCATTTCGTGAGCGCACTCTGGCATATTGATGCTAAGGGTTTCCTATTTAAAGTGTTGAACCAGTGGATCCGTGCATGGACCACGGCTGATGCCTGTCACTGACTTACATTGGTATCACTTCTGTGAGCCCATCACAGAATTTTCGGCAATTCCGTGATGCCACCACAGATTCAGGGGTTAAGTGTCTGTGGTCATTACACAGAATTTTGTGAGACCAGAACGCCCACCACACACCAGTTTACTGGTGGAGAGGAGACAGAGTGATGAAGCCTATCAGTAGATATGGGGATGATTAGGAGGCCATGTTGGCCAGAGGCCAATGGGCAAATTTGGCCGGGATGCTGAGGTTACACCTCTACTCTGTCTGGCCATATAAAGTGTTCCTGTCCGTCCTGTCCCACCTACAGAGGTCGTTCCCGCCAGTTGGGTCATTGCCGTAGTCGGTGTTCCTGCCTGTCAAGTTATGGCCATATAAAATGTTCCTGTCCTGTTATGTCCTCGGAGGTCGTCCCTGCCAGCTGGGTCATGGCCAATGTTCCCTCTAATTTTTTTTTCTTGCTGAGCAAAACTTTTCTCTATTGGGTGGACATTTCGGCCACCTGAGCAAAAACATTCTTTATACCAGACCTGTACAGCGCGTGCAAAAAAAAGTGTGTAACTTTTAACTTTAATGTGCTATTTATATTTGATTTGACCCTTGATGTAACTAAATGATGCACGCTTTAGGTTATCTGAGAAAACTTTTTTACAGTACAATACACTGCCATTCAAAAGTTTGGGATTGGTAAATTTTTTTTAAAGAAGTTTCTTAGACTCATCAAGACTCAAAAATACTGAATGTTATTTCACAAAATAATATTGTGAAGTATTATTGCAATTTAAAATAAAAGTTTTCTATTTTAATATACTTTAAAATATAATTTATTCCTGCAGCAAAGCTGAATTTTCAGTGTCACATGATCCTTCAGAAATCATTCTAATATGCTAATTTATAATCAATGTTTGAAAAAGTTGCGCTGCTTAATATTTTTTGGTACCTGTGATATTTTTCTGGATTCTTTGATAAATAAAAAGTTAAAAAGAACAGTGTTTATTCAAAATAGGAATTTTAGGAATATACACTACTATTCAAAAGTTTAGGGTTAGTAAATTTTTTCTTTCTTATTTTTATTATTATTTTTTTTATACTTTTATTCAGCAAGGATGTGTTAAATGGATAAAAAGTGATAGTAAAGACTTATATTGTTAGAAAATATTTATATTTTCAATTAATGCTGTTCTTTTTAACTTTTTATTAGCTTAATCAAAGAAAAAAGGTTCCAAAAAATATTAAGCAGCACTCAGCAGCACTCAGTTTCAACACTGATAATAAATCAGAATATTAGAATGATTTCTGAAGGATCATGTGACACTGAAGAGTGGAGTAATGATGCTGAAATTTCAGCTTTGCTTTACAGGAATTATTGAGGAATCCTGAGGAGTACACTATATTTTAAAAATATATTAAAATAGAAAACCAATATTAGAAATTGCAATAGTCTAAGAGTTCACAATATTACTGTTTTTTCTTTCTTTCTGTATTTTGATCAAATAAATACAGCCTTGATGAGCATAAGTGACTCCATTAAAAAAGGTCAATTATTTATTAGGTTTATAATATAGGCCTAACATAATATCAAAAAAAACTGAAGCATTTAAACTGATAGAAGAGAATAGAAAACGAACTGAAGCATTTAAACTAGGATCTGTACGTTAAATATAAAAAAAAAAAAAAACGTGAACATGTTAATTCTTATATAGCTATCTAAACATCCCTATGAATTTCAGTTTGCACAATACACCTGTGTGTGACTGTAAATGTCTCAGAGTTTTGTTACCGATCTGTGCCCATCATCCCCTATTTCCAGCACTTAATCAAACCACTCTTCTTTAATGCACAAGGACGTTTTATTTCACATGTCACTGCGTTTGCGTTGGCTCTCGATTTGAGCTACTTCCTAGGCTATTCGGTTTCTACAGTGACTCATTTCATTTGGCGCTCATACTGTGGTCACTGTGAGGTCACTGCGCACTCACTGTGTGCTCATACTGTGCTCAATGTGTGCTCATACTGTGCTCAATGTGTGCTCATACTGTGCTCACTGTGTGCTCATACTGTGGTCACTGTGAGGTCACTGCACACTTACTGTGCGCTCATACTGTGGTCAATGTGAGGTCACTGCGCACTCACTGTGTGCTCATACTGTGCTCAATGTGTGCTCATACTGTGCTCAATGTGTGCTCATACTGTGCTCACTGTGCGCTTATACTGTGCACAATGTGTGCTCACTGTGCTCACTGTGCTCACTGTGCTCATTGTGCTCATACTGTGCTCACTGTGCGCTCATACTGTGCTCAATGTGCTCATACTGTGCTCAATGTGCTCATACTGTGCTCACTGTGTGCTCATACTGTGGTCACTGTGAGGTCACTGCACACTGTGCGCTCATACTGTGGTCAATGTGAGGTCACTGCGCACTCACTGTGTGCTCATACTGTGCTCAATGTGTGCTCATACTGTGCTCATTGTGTGCTCATACTGTGCTCATACTGTGGTCACTTTGAGGTCACTGCACACTCACTGTGCGCTCATACTGTGCTCAATGTGTGCTCACTGTGAGGTCACTGTGCACTCACTGTGCGCTCATACTGTGCTCAATGTGTGCTCATACTGTGCTCAATGTGTGCTCATACTGTGCTCAATGTGTGCTCACTGTGCGCTCATACTGTGCTCAATGTGTGCTCATACTGTGCTCATTGTGCGCTCATACTGTGCTCAATGTGTGCTCATACTGTGCTCATTGTGTGCTCATACTGTGCTCAGTGTGTGCTCATACTGTGCTCATTGTGTGCTCATACTGTGGTCACTGTGAAGTCACTGCGCACTCACTGCGTGCTCATACTGTGCTCAATGTGTGCTCATACTGTGCTCACTGTGCGCTCATACTGTGCTCAATGTGTGCTCATACTGCGCTCAATGTGCGCTCATACTGTGGTCTCTGTGAGGTCACTGCACACTTACTGTGTGCTCATACTGTGGTCAATGTGAGGTCACTGCGCACTCACTGTGCGCTCATACTGTGCTCAATGTGTGCTCATACTGTGCTCATTGTGCGCTCATACTGTGCTCAATGTGTGCTCATATTGTGGTCACTGTGAGGTCACTGCACACTTACTGTGCGCTCATAGTGTGGTCAATGTGAGGTCACTGCGCACTCACTGTGCGCTCATACTGTGCTCAATGTGTGCTCATACTGTGCTCACTGTGAGGTCACTGCACACTTACTGTGCGCTCATACTGTGGTCAATGTGAGGACACTGCGCACTCACTGTGCACACATACTGTGCTCAATGTGTGCTCATACTGTGCTCAATGTGTGCTCATACTGTGCTCAATGTGTGCTCATACTGTGCTCATTGTGTGCACATACTGTGGTCACTGTGAGGTCACTGCGCACTCACTGTGCGCTCATACTGTGCTCAATGTGTGCTCATACTGTGCTCACTGTGCGCTCATACTGTGCTCACTGTGCTCATACTGTGCTCAATGTGCGCTCATACTGTGCTCAATGTGTGCTCATACTGTGCTCATACTGTGTGCTCATACTGTGCTCACTGTGCTCAATGTGCTCATACTGTGCTCATTGTGTGCTCATACTGTGGTCACTGTGAGGTCACTGCGCACTCACTGTGCGCTCATACTGTGCTCAATGTGTGCTCATACTGTGCTCACTGTGCGCTCATACTGTGGTCAATGTGAGGTCACTGCGCACTCACTGTGCGCTCATACTGTGCTCAATGTGTGCTCATACTGTGCTCATTGTGCGCTCATACTGTGCTCAATGTGTGCTCATACTGTGGTCACTGTGAGGTCACTGCACACTTACTGTGCGCTCATAGTGTGGTCAATGTGAGGTCACTGCGCACTCACTGTGCGCTCATACTGTGCTCAATGTGTGCTCATACTGTGCTCACTGTGAGGTCACTGCACACTTACTGTGCGCTCATACTGTGGTCAATGTGAGGACACTGCGCACTCACTGTGCACACATACGGTGCTCAATGTGTGCTCATACTGTGCTCATTGTGTGCACATACTGTGGTCACTGTGAGGTCACTGCGCACTCACTGTGCGCTCATACTGTGCTCAATGTGTGCTCATACTGTGCTCACTGTGCGCTCATACTGTGCTCACTGTGCGCTCATACTGTGCTCAATGTGTGCTCATACTGTGCTCAATGTGCGCTCATACTGTGCTCAATGTGTGCTCATACTGTAGTCACTGTGAGGTCACTGCACACTTACTGTGCGCTTATACTGTGCTCAATGTGTGCTCATACTGTGCTCAATGTGTGCTCATACTGTGGTCACTGTGAGGTCACTGCGCACTCACTGTGCGCTCATACTGTGCTCAATGTGTGCTCATACTGTGGTCACTGTGAGGTCACTGCACACTTACTGTGCGCTCATACTGTGGTCAATGTGAGGTCACTGCGCACTCACTGTGCGCTCATACTGTGCTCACTGTGAGGTCACTGCACACTTACTGTGCGCTCATACTGTGGTCAATGTGAGGACACTGCGCACTCACTGTGCACACATACTGTGCTCAATGTGTGCTCATACTGTGCTCATTGTGTGCACATACTGTGGTCACTGTGAGGTCACTGCGCACTCACTGTGCGCTCATACTGTGCTCATACTGTGCTCACTGTGCGCTCATACTGTGCTCACTGTGCTCATACTGTGCTCAATGTGTGCTCATACTGTGCTCAATGTGCGCTCATACTGTGCTCAATGTGTGCTCATACTGTGGTCACTGTGAGGTCACTGCACACTTACTGTGCGCTTATACTGTGCACAATGTGTGCTCATACTGTGCTCAATGTGTGCTCATACTGTGGTCACTGTGAGGTCACTGCACACTTACTGTGCGCTCATACTGTGCTCAATGTGTGCTCATACTGTGGTCACTGTGAGGTCACTGCACACTTACTGTGCGCTTATACTGTGGTCAATGTGAGGTCACTGCGCACTCACTGTGCGCTCATACTGTGCTCAATGTGTGCTCATACTGTGCTCAATGTGTGCTCATACTGTGGTCACTGTGAGGTCACTGCACACTCACTGTGCGCTCATAGTGTGGTCAATGTGAGGTCACTGTGCACTCACTGTGCGCTCATACTGTGCTCAATGTGTGCTCATACTGTGCTCATTGTGTGCTCATACTGTGGTCACTGTGAGGTCACTGCGCACTCACTGTGCGCTCATACTGTGCTCAATGTGTGCTCATACTGTGCTCACTGTGCGCTCATACTGTGCTCAATGTGTGCTCATACTGTGCTCACTGTGCGCTCATACTGTGCTCAATGTGTGCTCATACTGTGCTCATTGTGTGCTCATACTGTGGTCACTGTGCGCTCATACTGTGCTCACTGTGCGCTCATACTGTGCTCAATGTGTGCTCATACTGTGCTCACTGTGCGCTCATACTGTGGTCAATGTGAGGTCACTGCGCACTCACTGTGCGCTCATACTGTGGTCAATGTGCGCACATACTGTGCTCAATGTGTGCTCATACTGTGCTCAATGTGTGCTCATACTGTGCTCAATGTGTGCTCATACTGTGCTCATTGTGTGCACATACTGTGGTCACTGTGAGGTCACTGCGCACTCACTGTGCGCTCATACTGTGCTCAATGATTGTGTGATATCACTGTGATCATCACATGATCTCACGTGTTGACTGGATGGTCATGGCCATGGAGATTGTTCCTGTTTGTCTTGTTAAGCCCACAGAGGTTGTTCCTTTTAGTATGTTTCTACTAGTTGTGGTCCACCTGAAGAGGCTGTTCCTGTCAGTTTTGTCTTGTTCTTGAAGACTGATCCTGTCTGTCTTGCTAAGCCCACAGAGGTTGTGCCTGCTAGTGAAGTTGCACTCACTGAGATCATACCAGATGTGCTCTCTGCTGTTTCTGACGAGTCCCTTAGAGTATGCTCCTGCTAGTTATGTTCCACCTGTGGAGGCTGTTCCTGAGAGTACGGCTCTCCCTGTCATGACCTCTGAAGATGTTCCTGTGCGGTCTGCTCCAACCTGTGAGTCACCAGAGTTCACTCCAGCCCCAGTGCTGCCTGCTTATGACTCTGACTTCATTTACCCCCACCCCCACCCCTGCACTACGTGGCCACAACCATCCTGCAACTATGGTCTGGTTTGGTGGGACTGGAGGCCAGGAAGCATCCATTGGGAGGGGGGTAGTGTCAGGGTTCAGCCCTCACACCCTGTTTGTCTTGTCTTTGTTTCTCATGACTGTTGTCTTGCCAGCACATGGCTGTGTTGTTTTTGACAGTCATGTGCTCCTCTAGCCCCTCCTCGTTTCCTCTTTACCAGACCCCTTGTTAGCCCTTTTCTGGTCCTTGTTGGTCTAATTGTTCTCACCTGTTCCTCGTGTGTTTTCCTCCTATTTATAGTTCCCATTGCCCTCGTTTTTGCTGATTTGTGGTCATTCTCACCCTCACTTTTACCGTCTTTGTCTCTGTCTGTGGATGTGGCTGAGTATGTGTTCCTGTCTCCTTGCCTGGTTGGTCTTGTGCTCTTGTCTTGTCTAGTCCATTGTAATTCTTTGTTCTTGTCCTGCTCCTAGTTTTTGGACTTGGTCTGTTTTTGTCTCTTTGCTTTAATTTTAGTATTCATCTAGTTCTCTTAGTCCTGATCTTTTATTTGCATTTTCGGTGTACTACAAACAACAAACAGTACTACTGCGTTTTCCCCCTCCATTTTTTAATATGTTTTATTCAGTGTATTGCTTATCCACGTCTCCGTCGTTCCTCCCAGCACAGTTTGTGACAATTACAGAATCCAGATTACATGTAATCAGTTACTACCCAGCTCTAACTATGCATAATATAAATCAAAATTTGAATAAATTGTAAATAATGCATAAATTATGGACCAGCTCCAGGGGAAAGTGAGAAATCATGAGTCATATCGTACAAGTTTTAAAACAAAAATGGTTTTAGATATTTTTTGCTCCAACAAATAACATTATCATTTAAAGATTGTATTTGGTGTTTTATGTTAGATTTTGTTTTTATTTTTGAAACAATTTATGAGATATACACAAAAAAGAAATCAAGAGACAAACACTTTTACACAGCGCTATATACGTATACACACACAGTCTATTGTATTTGCTATTAAAAAAAGATATTTAATTATTTTATTCTACCACAGCATAGTTAGATTTGTAAATATACAAAATCATATTAGCTACATTTTCTGATTTTATAATATTCTAACAATGTAAAAATAAGGTATTGATATGTCAAAATATGTACATGAACGTTATCGCTTTTGTAAAAGAACTTTGTTTTCAACCAAAATTATTTAAGGTAAATTTGATTTTTGCCAATTTTAAATTACTGGACTAGATTAATTTCTAATGTCATGTGTAAAAAAACAAAACAATAGATATGATTTTTAAAATGCATTTATTATGAGTGATAAATTTAGTACATGTGCTGTTTTCCAGAGACACAATTAGTCGTTCATTGTTGATACCACAGTCATCAAGGCAAATAGCTCTGTAGAGAAAAGCAGAGAAACACACACAGAAACACTGTTATGGTCTGAACTGTGACCAAAGAGAAGTCAGAACCTCATAAATACAATAAATCCCAAGAATCAACAATCTTTTTACCTCCCAATTAGCCCAATTCTGGATTTCACGGTAGAGGGAGTTTCCTGGGCAGTCAGTGGAACTTGCTTGCCTGTGTCCATATAAGTTGTAATATGAGGACAGTCGGCCTCCGTTTATAGCGCAGCTTGTGAAGTCGTACCGCACCATGTCCAGTGCACTCCTGATGGGAAGGGTGGAGGTATAATCTCCAATGAAACAGACACCATAGCCTTTGGAGTTGTACCCCGAAGTGTGGGCACCGACCCAATTCCAGCCACGGCCTTCATACATGCTTCCATCAGAACCTGCAACAAAACTTCAGGGGGACAAACAATGATAATTAATGAGCAATTGAATTACAGTGATTCTGTACAGCACATGAAACACAGTTCAAACGGCTTTATGGTACAGAATGTTGCCTAACAAATTATTTTTATACGAATTGGGACTTTTCTAACCTGTATCCAATGTCAGACCATCCATTGCTTTGCTGGTGGTAGCGCTGCATGGAGCGCATGTCACTGGCACACTGATCAAAGGTGGTGCAAGGCTTGGAGGGTTGATATGTGTGGTGGATGAAAAGGTATGGCACAGGAAGAGACAGATAGGAGGGAGAACCAATGAAAGCTGCAGCTCCCCATTGAGACCTCGTGACGATCTTGGGACAGACTTAAAAACAATATAAGAACAGTATTGCTACTGACAGATTAAAAGTGGATTACCTAAAACAAGTGATATTATTTAAAAAACATTTTTTTTTAAATATTTTATTATTTAAATATTTTAAATTTAACAGCATAAAATAATATAGGAATATTTAGTCAGAAAACATATACAGTATATTTTAAATATTTTTTATAAGTAAATAAAATGGTCTGTATGTTAACATCAGTAATAAAATAATCAATATAAAATGAATAACATCAGTAATAAATAAATATGTTTAATTACCAGCATACACATGGACAAACTGGTCAAACCCTTCGTTCATAACGTCATCCAGCCTCTTCCGCTCAGACTCATTTAAGTTGCGGCGAACTGTTAGAGCCTGGACCATCTGGCTTTTCAGCAAAGAGAAGCTGACCAGCTTTTTGAAGTTCATCCTTCGTTTCTGGCTGATCAGACGGGGCGATGCGTCCAGCCCTGCGGCGTCAGGCTGGTGGCTGTAGTAACTCTTCAGCAGGTCACTCAGTGATCGCTCAAGATGGTTAGATGTGGAAACTTCTGACCCGAGAATGAACCCGTCTATACCTCCGGTTATTAGAGCGTCGGTCGCCAAGGAGGGCAAATCAGAGAGAGTGTAGACCTTTGGGGATGAAATGCTATCCCAGAATCCTTTAGTGCCAAAAGGAACAGTGGTTTGCTCGTTGTGGACGTGATGTAGAAATGAGGCGACCAGGTTGTCGGTAAAGATTAAAGGGTAAAGGGCTTGGACGGTGGACTGCAGCCCAGCCTCAAGTCCGAGGAGCATTGGGGCCAACGCCACATTTGAACCATCTAACGTGAGAACCACACCTTTCTCCTTACCCAACTCTGACAGGCTGTGATTAATGACCTCGCTTACATAGGAAGTGACTGATGGATCTGCCACAAGGTCATGTGCATCACTGAGGTCGCCGAGGTAACGCTTGATGAGGTCGGTTTCAAAGCCAGCAGCCTTACGTAGACCTTTCACCACATCGAGCATCTGAAGACCTGGATTCACAGCTTCAATGCTCTCCACAGCTCTGATGAAGTCCTTCATGTGCTTTGTGGTGGTGGCTGATGGAAAACCAGGGGGAAAACACAGAAAACAAGAAAATATAAAACAAACCAAAAAAATAGACCCTTTTTGACCTAAACCAAAACTCACATATAAATTGATAAAACCAACATGCACTTTGTGCATAGCATATTTGAGATCAAAAACCTAAAATGTTGTAGATTCTTATGTTTTGCCATTAAAGTTAAAGCAGAGTAGGAAGATAAATCAAGAGTCACATAAATGTTTTTTATTACATTTTTAATGCTTTTTTATTTTAGATTCAAAGTGTCATTCATGGTCAAAGAAAGTCAACTGTGTTTGAAATGACACGAAGGGTGAAGAAATTACATAAATGAAAGGTCAAGATCTTGCCCTGACTGTCTTGTCTTTGTTCAATGTTTCTTTGTTTGTTTTGTGTCTAAGCACATGGTTCTGTCTCTGTTTGTGTCTGCCATGTGCTCCTCTTGTCCCACCTCCTTGTTTCCCCTGGTCACGCCCCCTTGTTTAGTCCTTTTCTAGTCCTCCTTTGCTTGGTTGTGTTCACCTTATCCTCATGTGTTCTGCTCCTTTATATGTGTTCCTTTCCCTTATTTCTTTGCTGGTTAGTTTAAGTGTTTATCTGTTCTTCCTCTGGAGATTTATCCTTTCATCTTGCTCAAGTTATTTAGATCTCTTGTCTAGTTATCTTTTATCCTTGTTTCGTTTTTGTTTTCTCTAGTTCTTTCTGCCTAGTTCTTGTTTTTTTTGCTTTTGTGCATTCTAATCAAGTTTCTCTGTTGATTTAGAGTTTATTTTCACTTGTTGCGCATTCCAGTTCCTTTTGGTTCTTAGCTTTTTTTTATTTTTTACTTTTTTTAAATTTTCTTTGGCCAGTTTAGGTTATTTATTGCTTTTGTTCTTTTGTCTGTCTTGTAGTGTCTTTGTGTTGTCTTGAGTCTCGTCTTGTTTATCGCATTTTGTCTTGTCCTGCCCTTTTCCCAGATTTCCTGGCCATCTACCCCTACTACCTGGCGGCTAGACTGGTGCGACTTCTGAGATCCACTTCAAGTTACGGGGTCCCTGTCTTCCTGCCTAGCGCTTCCTCTGGAACTGCCGCCTCCGTGCTTGAGTCCATTGCCATCTCGGACTAGCTCAGTGGTCATCCCTCCTGCCCATATTGTTGTCTGCCCTGCCCCTTTTTTTGGACTGATTCACTCCTCACTCTCCCTGTTGTTTCAAGTCTACGTCTTGTCAATAAATGATCCTTATCTGCTCATTTGCATCTGGGTCCCATTTCTTGCAGAACCCTGACATGTAACTTTTGAGTGAACAAAGCATTGGTAACATATTTAGTGCTTGTACCCATAAATAAATCAGTAATTATTCAGCATATATGACTTACCTTCAGCGGCAAACACCACAAGCAAAGAAAGAAGCAGACGCAAGTGCCAATCCATGAGGACAGAAGTTGAGAGCACTGAAGAGTCTCTGTTCACTCAGTCCAGTTATGCATCTACCCTGCACCTCATACACGTTATAAATACATGCTAACACTTATGTAAGCACATGCTGATAAACTAGTGTGATCCATTAAATGAAGATTTAGCTTTGAGAAAGTGACAGATGCTTTCAATCTGTCTCAGATAATCTTGCAGTTGAATAAACCACCCATGATACTAATGAATATGTCAAGAAACTTCAATTCTTACATCACAATAAAGTCTGTTGTATTGTAAAAGTGTAAGTGAAATATTATGGTGTGGGGGAAAACTACACTTTATTTGAATTATATGCAACACTTTACAATAAGGTCCCATTAGTTAACTTCAGTTAATGCACTAACTAACATTAACAATGAGCAATACATTTGTAGTATTTATTAAACTTTGTTAAAACTTTTGTAAAAAATTAGCTCAGATCCATTAGACAACAGATACAGAACAACTTTTGATTTTAATAATGTATTAGTAAATGTTAACATTAACAAGATTAAGAAATGTTTAAGAAAATATTTTTCATTGTTATGTTAACTAATATAGTTAACCAAAATGAACAAATGTATATTGCAAAACATTACTGATTTGTGTTTAAATTTCTACTACAACACCCGTTTCAAACCTTTCTTAGAGAAAGTGTTTTCTTATTGCTAATAATCTTCCAGATATACTAAATTACAGCAAAAAGAAAAAAAAAACAGTATTAGTTCTTCTTGTGAATAAGTGGAAACTGTTGATAGATAAAGCTTCTATTTTTTCTTATCCTATATCAGAAAAGCCTTTGATATCACAAGGTAATTTACATTGTGATATGGTTTATCACAAGGTAAACAACATAACCAGTTCACCAAAATAGAAAAATGGTTAGGATTTTCAATGACATTCTGTAAAATTTTAACTTTAAATCATATTTGCTTAAAAAAAAAAAGTCTTGTCCTGAAACATGGCTCAATTCAAAGACCTAGGTATCAAAGGATCAAAACTATGTCTCTTTTGTATTTTACTATATATCTTCTTCAACTACATAATCACAAACGATTCCTCAAAACTTACTGATGAATCAGGACAATACTAACATAGCAGGTCCAAAAATGCAGATTGTGGCTGTTTCATTTCAAATATCGAAGTACAGAATCATGGGTATTTTTGATAATGTAACGGTGTAAAAAAAAAAACGAAGGAAAAAAAAAACGGTATTTGTGCAGGTGTTTTCATGCTGTTGAATCTTGGAACCCACTACCATGTTTTTAGATCAGAAATAAACTTAATGGGAAGCTTGAATCAGTACTCTCACATTTATTTTACAAACAAAAGTTTTTTTTTTCTTTAAAAAAAAAAACATTTTATATATTGATGTGTAGTAATACATTATGGGTTATTGTTATGGTTGTTGACATTTACACATTAAAGTGAAAAAAATAAAATACATTTAAAGACTTGTTTTAGGCTGCCCTTAGCTAATGCATCTTTTCTAAAAATCTTACACTGTGATTAAATGCAGATTAAAATTAGCATAATACAACTGTAACACAATAATAACAAAAAACAATAAACAATAAATCTGATTCCAATTCATCAGTTCTTATTCTGCTGGATCTATCTGCCGCTTTTGACACTGTGAATTATCAGATCCTCGGCCCTGGCATATTTTGGTCCAGGCGGCCCACCACCACTTCTTTTTTTTTCTCTCTCTCTCTCTATATATATACACAAACATATAAATAAAGATTTTGAACAGTAAGATTTTTAATGTTTTTTAAAGAAGTCTCTTCTGCTCACCAAGCCTCCATTTATTTGATCCAAAATACAGCAAAAGCAGTAATATTGTGAAATGTTTTTACTATTTAAAATAACTATTTCCTATTTGAATATATTTTAAAATGTAATTTATTCCTGTGATTTCAATGCTGAAATATATATCTTTTGTAACATTATAAATGTCTTCATCATCACTTTTGATCAATTTAAAGCATCCTTGCTAAATAAAAGTATTAATTTCTATAATGTTACAAACACTTTTTTATTTCAGATAAACACTGATCTTTGGATCTTTCTATTCATCAATATTTAAAACAGTTGAGTACATTTTGAGTAAACGTTTCTGGAACAGCAAATCAGCATATTAGACAGATTTTTGAAGGATCATGTGACACTGAAGACTGGAGTAATGTCGCTAAAAATTCAGTTTTGATCACAGGAATAAATTAGAGTTTAACATATATTCAAATAGAAAGCAGTTATTTTAAATAGTAAAAATATTTCACAATATTACTGCTTTTATTTCGGATCAAATAAATGCAGGCTTGGTGAGCAGAAGAGAATTCTTTAATAAACTTTAAAAATCTTACTGTTCAAAAACTTTTGACTGGTAGTGTATATATGTATCATTGCATTTAGTTGTTTTGGATAAGAATAAAACGTCAGATTTACAATTTAAATCTAAATATTTTTTTTATTTAAATCTAGATTTATTTTGCATTGGCCCATGGAAATCTCTATGAACATACTTGACTTGGCCCAAAAAATTGCGGGGGACGAATTCACGTTTTATTAAAAAGTGTTTACGTTTTCTACATTCGTGTCGCTCACACGTTAGGATATAGATGCCTGCCTCCATTCCGAGTCCCTATCAAGCACTTTACCGATTCAACTCCTCTCCTCTCCTCCTCCTGCCTGGCACTAGGCGGAGCAAAACACTTCATCGCTCCATCATAAAACCTTGAATACTGATATTTGAAATTATTTAAATAATAAAAAGATACTATAGCGCATTGTGATTGGGTGGTTTACGCTGTCAATACCGGAGACAAACTAATAGGCCACTGGCTGCTCGCTGTCCCTACGTGATGGTTCTTGACAAATAATAATAAAAAAAAACAACAACATTCTGTTGTCCCCTAAAGTGCGTCAGCCCACCAGGAAAATGCCCGGTATGCCCGATTACCAATCCAGCCCTGCTGTCCACTCTCTCATCACTGGGCATCGCTGGGCATCACTGGGATTCCACTTGACTGGTTTGAATCCTATCTCACTGGTAGGCATTTCAAGGTGGCCTGGGGAGGGGAGGTATCCAAAGCACACAAACTGGTCACTGGGGTTCCTCAGGGATCAGTTCTTGGACCCCTCCTCTTCTCCATATACACTACATCACTGGTACCCATCATACTCCATCAAGTTCGGTCAGAAATCTGGGTGTAATATTTGATGACCAGCTGACTTTCAAAGACCACATTGCAAAAACTGCTTGATCTTGCAGGTTTGCATTGCACAACATCAGAAAGATCAGGGCCTTTCTAATAGAGCAGGCTGCACAACTTCTTGTCCAGGCCCTAGTCATTTCTAGGCTAGACTACTGCAATGCTCTTGTAAGTCGCTTTGGCTAAAAGCATCTGCTAAATGACTGATGGTAATGTAAATGTAGATTGGCCATTTTCATAAGCCAATCATTAGATGTATAATTAACTAATTAAAACTATAAAAAAATGTTTTCATATTTGAAATAAAATAGAAATCTTAAATTAAAAACTTAAACTTAAAAAAATATGAAACGGAAATATAATAAGTAACATAAAGTGATATAATTGCTAAAACTAAACAGAAATAAAAATAAAACTGAACAGAAAAACAATGCTTAATGACAAATGCACAAAGCACTAAACATTTAACTAGAATGAAATGACAACTAAATTAAAACTAAAAATATGAAAGTTAAATCTAAAATAATTGATTAATACAATAAAGTATTTAACCCTCTATGGGATATCGTCTTTTATAAATGACGCTAAGAAAATTGCATGTAAAATAAAATATTAATGTTCAACCAACAAAATGTTATATTAGTGATATCAAATGACATCCCCTTCAACCAGTAAAATTAAAAGTTATTAGCCATGTGCTTCACATTTTGGCAACAAAGTAGTAAAGAAGGCATTAGCACATGTTAGGTCACATGCTCTCAAGGCTCCATATTGAGCTCATTTTAGACTAGAAAATACAAATAAACTATAAAAAATATCATTCCAAATGTGTTTTCTAAAGTTTTTTTTGTCATTTTTAATGCACTTTTATAAAAACAATAACTCAGAGATCAAATAAATCTGAGCGTCATGCATAACTGACAAAGTCATATTATGGGATGCATATTTGCTGTAGCTGGCACTACTGACCAGAATTGGCAGGCATTATAATAGCCTTTATGCATGTGTTTTAGGTTTATTTTTGGAATCAGGATGTAGTAATAATAGAAGTTGTTGAGGACCAAGGAAGATAGAAGAAATGAGGGCAAGGGCCGTGATGAAGAATAGGTTGCTATGGAAGTCAGGAATTTGGGTACATTATTGTATGCCAGTTTAAAAGATGTGATCCATAACCAGAGGTCAGGAAAGATGCCAATGTCTATTATTACTATACTGACAGGCAGTGATGGTCCAATCATGACTGCACAAGTCAACATCTACTTACGTGTGGGATGTGTGGGGTACACTGAAAAAGAAGAGTCTTGTTGACTTTCACTTGTGCTACGATAATTGATTTGAAATTCAAAGATGAAACAATGTTAAAGTTGTTTTAATGCTTTTGAATCACTAAGACATGATTTTCAGGCAGTGAAATTGCATCCGAATTTGTGTCAAGTTTTAGTCATTTTCATGCGTGAGTTCCAAATCAAATATAGCAGCACAAGAAAAATAAAAGAATGTTCCTAAAGATTTTTAATGTTTTTTTTTTTTTTTTAAACAGTAAGACCTTTTCACTTCTTTTCAGATAGTGAAAAAGCATTTGGTTGTGTGTGAAGTTTCAGACAATTTGCCAAAAATAATTTAATGGGACAAAGTCAGTTATAAATGATGGAACCCTAAAAAGAAGGTCAAAGGTCAGATGTAGAAAACTAATTTTGGAAAATGATTTTACTCCCAAATATACAACCCGAATTCCGGAAATGTTGGGAAGTCTTTTAAATTTGAATAAAATGAAAACTAAAAGACTTTCAGATCACATGAGACAACATTTAATTCACAATAGAACATAGATAACATAACAAATGTTTAAACTGAGAAATTTTTACAATTTTATGCACAAAATGAGCTCATTTCCAATTTGATGCCTGCTACAGGTCTCAAAATAGTTGGGACCGGGGCATGTTTACCATGGTGTAGCATCTCCTCTTCTTTTCAAAACAGCTTGAAGACATCTGGGCATCGAGGTTATGAGTTTCTGGAGTTTTGTTGTTGGAATTTGGTCCCATTCTTGCCTGATATAGGTTTCCAGCTGCTGAAGAGTTCGTGGTCGTCTTTGACATATTTTTCATTTAATGATGCGCCAAATGTTCTCTATAGATGAAAGATCTGGACTGCAGGCAGACCAATTCAGCACCAGACTCTTCTACTATGAAGCCATGCTGTTGTAATAGCTGCAGCATGTGGTTTTGCATTGTCCTGCTGAAATACACAAGGCCTTCACTGAAATAGACATCGTCTGGAGGGGAGCATATGTTCCTCTAAAATCTTTATATACCTTTCAGCATTCATAGTGCCTTCCAAAACATGCAAGTTGCCCATACCGAATGCACTTATGCACCCCCATACCATCAGAGATGCTGGCTTTTGAACTGAACGCTGATAACACACTGGAAGGTCTCCCTCCTCTTTAGCCCGGAGGACACAGTGTCTGTGATTTCCAACAAGAATGTCAAATTTGGACTCGTCTGACCATAGAACACTTTTCCATTTTGAAACAGTCCGTTTTAAATAAGCCTTGGCCCACAGGACACGACGGCGCTTCTGGACCATGTTCATATATAGCTTCCTTTTTGCGTGATAGAGCTTTAGTTGGCATCTGCAGATGGCACAGCGGATTGTGTTTACCGACAGTGGTTTCTGGAAGTATTCCTGGGCCCATTTAGTAATGTCAATGACAGAATCATGCTGATGAGTGATGCAGTGTCGTATGAGGGCCTGAAGACCACGGGCATCCAACAAAGGTCTTCTGCCTTGTACCTTACGCACAGAGATTTCTCCAGTTTCTCTGAATCTTTTGATGATGTCATGCACTGTAGATGATGAGATTTACAAAGCCTTTGCAATTTGACATCGAGGAACGTTGTTTTTAAAGTATTCCAAAATCTTTTTACGCACTCTTTCACAGATTGGAGAGCCTCTGCCCATCTTTACTTCTGAGAGACTCTGTCTCTCTAAGACTTCTTTATAGCTAATCATGTTTACAGACCTGATGTCAATTAACTTAGTTGCTAGATGTTCTTCCAGCTGAATCTTTTCAAAATTGCTTTCTTTTACAGCCCTTTGCTGTCCCGGTGCCAACTTTTTTGAGACCTGTAGCAGGCATCAAATTTGAAATGAGCTCATTTAGTGGATAAAAGTGTAAAATTCCTCCGTTTAAACATTTGTTATGTTCTCTAAGTTCTATTGTGAATAAAATATTGGCTCATGTGATTTGAAAGTCTTTTAGTTTTCATTTTATTCAAATTTAAAAAACGTCCCAACATTTCTGGAATTCGGGTTGTATGTAAAATATAAAGTCAATTTTTTTTTTTAAGCTGTGAATTCACAATTAGTCCCATAGAGGGATAAATAATACTAAAGTCAGTCAGTTCCAGATGAATATAAGCATATTAACTGAATTTTCTGCTTATGTCACATTTTGGAAGTTAAATGGGTCAAGAACAACGTTTCGTAATGACTTAAAAATATTTGACAATTTTTCTTTTCTGTAGGAGGAGCTCAAATTTGTTAAACGTTTACAAGCAGCTAACATTCAATTATGAATTTTTATGTTTTGTATAATAAGTCAGATTGTTATTAAGGTGTTTCTGTTTCATTCCTCCTGACCGCCAGAGGCAGTGCTAAGCACTAGTGGATAAATCGCTGCGCCAGCTAGATAGGTCGAGAAAAAATAACAACAAAGTCACGTTATGACGTCGACCGAGATGCGAGGATATAAACCACAGCTATGGAGTCAATTTAATGCCGCATATATATGCAAAAGAAAATAAAGTTTTGCAAAAGAAAATAAGTTTTGCAAAGAAAAATAAAGAATTGCAAAAGAAAATGAAGTATTGCAAAAAGAAAATAAGTTTTGCAAATAAAAATAAAGAATTGCAAAATAGATAAATAAAACAGAGCAAAAGCAATGATTTTGCAATACATATTTTCCATGGCCATATCTACTAATTTATTTGCAATGCAGCTTTTATTTTGCGTTTCAGTCAAGTTTGAGCTTGCGATACCGTTTTTCCTTTGCGCTTCACGTTTCTGCGCGTCTCACTTTGTGGCGCTGTTTTGACATGGGGTGGAGTCAGGGGACGGGGCGTGTCCAACAGACCTGGGCATGCCTCCTGGAAGTGACGTCATCGGCCAGAGACGCAGATCACAGCTGGTCCAGGCACCGTCATTGAGCAGAGGCATGCGGGCGGATCGTTTCCTTTTATTCACTAGCTTTAAAACATGCATGCTTTCGTTTTATTAACAAATGTATATGTGTATTAGCAGCGTTTGCTCATCTGCTGTTTATTTCTCTCAATGAGTGCACACTTTTATAGCATTAAAATGTGTATTGTTTCATCTGGTTAACTAAATGTGCATTAATAGTGCTTGTTTAAAATCTCTTAACCTGTGCACAGCGCTCTTTGTTTACATTAGTTCAGAGATACTGCTAGTTTTAATGTAAAAGAATGCATTTAACTTCACAAACTATACATCATTAAAAAGGTCTAAGACTCAAGCTTCATATCCATCTCGACTTTTCGAGTTTTTCAAATAGGCTACATAATATATTTTCAATTAAAAATATCCAAGTCTTACAGTCATTGACTTTTACTAAAATTGTGTTATTTACAATCCTCTGTTTATTGTTAAAAAATTGTTTAGATAAAACCAGAACAAAATGGGGCATTTATACCTATAAGCGCCATCAGGACAAATTTACGCATAATTCCTGTCATCACGTTCAAATGAAGATGTTTTAGATGTTTATTCCTCTACTCATAAATGTTCAAACTTTGGATTAAATATTAATTTGTGTTTGCAATTTTTTATCGTTTATGGTTCTCTACTGTGTTGCTTATTTATTCCTGAAAAAAATCTGAATTATGATGTAATGAATAAAACAATTTTTATGATTACCCCAAGTTTATTGGTGGTGTTCTCTTATTCAAATGATAAATTATATAACTAAACAAATTAATTAATTAGGTGAAACTGTGCACTTGAATTTGTCATTGTACATCCTTTGCAATGTGGTGAATTAGTATTGCTTATAATAGTCTATTTAGGGTGTTTTAGTCATTTAAATAACATGGGTTATCTTGAAACATTTTATTAGCTATAATATTACAACACCCAAATATGTATTTATTTCCTCGTAATTCTCGTTGTCATTGCAGGCTGGTTTATATTCATCATTAAGAAAAGTGATTAGTGTAACCTGCTTAAAAATAGCTGTGAAATTAAAACAACAGGACAAAGACAGCTGATGACTAAAAATAATAATTTTATGACTCTAGACATTGTGAAGACAGTGGCATAATACAGTGACATACTACGTTTTTAGCCATATCAAAACAGTAGTCATGGCATGGGTAAATTTGACCCGCTGGCGCTTTTAGGTATACAGCGACCTCTGGTGGTTGAAGTGTTAACCATAGGCTACGTACTGGACTGTATCGCGATGTAGACAACATTCGAATTAAGTTTATTATGAATAAATGTTACATAAAGTATAATAAAATAGGCCGACAAGAAAACATTTTTATCCATCCCACAAGTCTTGTAAGTCCATGTATTTTATTAGTATTGGTAATATTTTTATATTCGTTATGTATTTGATTTATTTTCCCTGAAGTTAATTGCATTCTTTTACATTAAAACTAGCAGTAACTCTGAACTAATGTAAACAAAGAGCGCTGTGCACAGGTTAAGAGATTTTAAACAAGCACTATTAATGCACATTTAGTTAACCAGATGAAACAATACACATTTTAATGCTATAAACAGTGGCGGTTCTACATTGAATTACTCCCCGGGCGAGACCCCCTCTGAGCGCCCATCCCCCATTCGAGAATTTTTTTTTTTTTAGGTCTTTTTGCTAAAAAATTTTGCACAAACAGTTTTACTATAACAATATAAGTGTAAGACAAGCTTATATTTCTCAATTGCACAAATCCTTCAACATGAAAAACACAATTCTGCACAAAACAGTATAAGTTATCAGAACTTAAATACTCTATATACATAATAAACACTCTGTGTTTATTTGGCACTCGACAATCAACAGATTTCCCATCCCCCAACACTGTCACTCACGACCAGAAGTCAAGACTAAACCACAAAGTGAAAATAGCAGTATTCTTTAGTGATATGTTATTTACACAGTGCAAATAGCTTTTCTATTTATTCTATCTTAAAATAAAAACATGGCGAAAAACATTATTAGAGAAAAACATTACTTATTGCAAAAATAGTGGTAATTATCTGCACTTCTGCATTGTAATACATTATAAAATAGTATGCAATAACTTATTGAGTGTAATTTTTAAATTTTATTTCTAATTATTAAATGGATGCCACCTTATTGGGACAAAAGCCCTCTCTACACCTACCCTAACCCTACCCGATACTTTATGTTCAACTCTTTGATTATTTCCTTCATTTTTATTAAAAAAATAAATGCTTTTCTGATGTGATGTGATTTGAAATTTAAAAAGGGAGAAAAAAAGTTCGCCAAAAGGCAGAATCGAATCCTGGTCGATCGTGTCGAAAGAAGTGTAACACAAATTTTACCATCTGCACCACTGAATCTGACGACTAGTAACCGTCTTTTGCATATTTGACTATCCCAATCATACATTTGTGGGTGGAGTTAATCTAAATAGCCTCTGCCAGCAACATAGCTATTTGCACTTAAATAGATACTCCGATTTTTTTTTTTTTTATATTCCCAACAATTAAACAGTTGCTCACATGAAAAAAACACTTCCCGCGCCCCTGGGTGTGACTGACTTTAGCCCACTTGTCCCACTAATTTGGGAGAGGTGAACTGTCCCCCGCGGCCGCACCCCCCTCCCCTTTCCACTTCTCACACAGCTTCTGTGCTCGGTACCTTCTCAACAAGCAGGGGCGCCAATTTGCCAATTCCCCGCACAGTTATATGATAGATAATATGATAGATAATAGAAAACCGCTTAGCGTCGCAGATGATTTTTTTTTTCCAAGTGCTTGTGCCGCCCCCCACGTGTCATGAAAAAATGCCGCCCCGGGCAGCCCGTTCGCCCATGCCTAAAACCGCCACTGGCTATAAAAGTGTGCACACATTGAGAGAAATAAACAGCAGATGTTCATATTAACAACTTCTTTAACTTGAGCAAACGCTGCTAATACACATATACATTTGTTAATAAAACGAAAGCATGCATGTTTTAAAGCTAGTGAATAAAAGGAAACGATCCGCCCGCATGCCTCTGCTCAATGACGCTGCCTGGACCAGCTGTGATCTGCGTCTCGGGCCGATGACGTCACTTCCAGGGAGGCATGCCCAGGTCTGTTGGACACGCCCCCGTCCCCTGACTCCACCCCCATGTCAAAACAGCGCCACAAAGTGAGACGCGCAGAAACGTGAAGCGCAAAGGGAAAACGGTATCGCAAGCTCAAACTTGACTGAAACGCAAAATAAAAGCTGCATTGCAAATAAATTAGTTGATATGGCCATGGAAAATATGTATTGCAAAATCATTGCTTTTGCTCTGTTTTATTTATCTATTTTGCAATTCTTTATTTTTCTTTGCAAAACTTATTTTCTTTTGCAAAACTTTATTTTCTTTTGCATATATATGCGGCATTAAATTGACTCCATACCACAGCAGCTCGATGCCCAGCCTCTTTCGCTTTCTCGCTTACCATAGGTCGTTAGTTAGCGTTGTCCCGTACAGCTTACCTGAGTCGCGAGGATTCGCCCTCCCAAGCTGTGACAGCGCGTTCTGCACTATCATCAGGACGGATATTGTGTGGATTTTTTCTCCCTCATTACGTGAGTACACATCTTTGCATTTGATCGTCGTGTTGGCGAAACCCTGTGCTTCACGGTACTATCCGGCAGTGTTGGGCACGTTACTTTAAAAAAGTAATTAGTTATAGTTACTAGTTACTTCTCACAAATAGTAACTGAGTTAGTAACTGGGTTACATCATTATAAAAGTGACTAATTACCAGGGAAAGTAACTATTGTGTTACTTTAAAAAAAAAAATTAAATGACAAATAACTTTGGATGCCCCCAATATTAAATATGTTAAATTAATGAAATGGACACTAAAAAGAATAAATTATTATTGGAAAACATTGTACATTAATCTACACTATTTATCTACTGACACTTAGTATCAGTCAGTCAAGCATTATAATATAATATTATGATAATTTAATATTATATGATGATAGAACTTTAGTAATTAGAATAACCAAGTATGAATGCATATTTGTCATCAATATAAAACGCACTAAGGATTAATGAGCTGCTGGGTTCATGAATATTAATCACGTTGTCTGCGTTCGCGCGAATTGATTTGCTGAAATCAAAACAGGGACGATAATAGGTGAGCGCCAGCCAATAAGATTGTGGTTTGCGCATTAGTTCCGCCCACTACCAGAGAAACCGGCAGTTCTTAAAAGCTGAAGAATTCCAAAGGAACTCCGTTATTTTGACAGGAAAATACAACAAAGAATACCGCTTACATGTAGCGAGTCAATTCTGCATGTTATGACAGACTCTCTTGCTCTGTATCTTTCTTTGCGCGCGTGTATGTGAGAGAAAGCGACGGCGAGTCGTGCGCTTTCACACTAGAGTTCATGGTACGTCAAATACAGATACACTGCATCCATTCAGATGAACTGAAAAATTAAATTCTAATAATATAATATAGTAACGCCACATTTTATTGTCAGTAACAGTAGCGGCGTTGTAACGGGGGAAACAGTAATTCGTTTGATTACTCGTTACTGAAAAAAATAACGCTGTTAGTAACGCCGTTTATTTATAACGCCGTTATTCCCATCACTGCTATCCGGTAGCTGGTCTCGACCGCACATAGGTAGCGTTCCCCGCTGACCTATTTATCATTGATTCGCTGCTTACAGTCGTACAAGCTCTTGTATGCCCTGTGGTGCTATCCGAAGGCAGCTTTGATAATCCACGTGTAATTCTCTCACTTATAAATCTTTCGGTTCTATCCGAAGATTTTATCAACGCCTGTTTTTTCTTTTGCGCGACATCTCAGTTTGTGTTCCTACGGTGCTACCGAGGACGTGTTCGACGGAGTCATGGATCACAGCTCTCATTTTTCCGTGTCTTCAACGAGTTGTAAACTGTGTCCGAACACACTCCTTCCCGATGACGGACACGATCTCTGCCCGTCATGTTTAGGGATTCTGATCCGTGTTTGTATTGTGCCATGCTGCCGCTGTCAGAAAGACAGCTGCGTCTTGCAGAGCTAGATCCTAACTCGCCTGCTAGCCTCGCACAACCGTGTATAACGCCACGACATGCTCAAAAACGTCGCACATCAGCGGCTGCTGGTGCGCCGCCGACCAAAAAGAAATCTTTACCGAAGACAGAAAATTCGCTATCGAAGACTGTTGCTTCTCTTTCTTCAGAGATGGCAGAGATGAAACGCCTTCTCCAGTCGTTACAACCCCCCGTACCAACCGCGCCTACTAAAACCGCGTCAGTGAATGAGAGTGATTTCGGCCAGCCTCCAGATAGGATCGATTTAGACGCTCTCTCCATGAGTGCATCTAATTCACATTTCCTTGATAAAGAGTTGGCGGATCCTGCCATACAATCTGGCCCCCCACAGGAGGTTCTCTCCAGCCTGTCGGCTGCTGGTGGTTCAAGCGGTGGGTCTGTACATTCATCTAGTGCAGGCCAGTCTTCTCCTGATGACATTCTCTCAATTCTGCAGATGGCAACGGCTCGTTTAGGTCTTCACAGATCTGTTCAGCCTGCTCAATCTAATGTGTTCTTCAGACAAAATGCTGATACTACGTTTACTATGCCACAATGTAAGGATTTTGTTACTGAGTTCTCCAGTGCACTAACTAGCTCCAATGCACCTAGAAGGAGGTCAAAGTCAGCCCGCACTCTGGCCTCAATGGCTGAGGCTGATTCTATTGGGGTGGGTCGGGCACCTGAAATTGAACAGCCGGTAGCAGCCTTGGTGGTATCACCAGACGAAGCGCTTAGAGGCAATGTGCGTTGCCCAAGTGCACAATGTGGTCGTACTGACACATTTCTGAAAAAAGCATATGAATCCGTAGCCTACATAACCCGGGCAGAGAATACTATTTGCCAACTACTGCTTGCCTGTAACGCCACATTGGAATCAGCAAATATTGACCCCTCTGTGCCTCAGTTTCTACAGACTGCCCTGTTGACTATGGGTCATGTGACACGTGAACTTGGGACACTGTCAGCGACCCTTTTAACAGCAAGACGCCAGGTATGGCTTGCTCAGGCAAGATTGCCTGAAGATTGTAAAAGGACATTGAGAGAACTACCAATTGTACCGGGACATCTCTTTGGCCCCAACATTTCTGAACTATTGGAAAAGAGAATGAAGTTATCGGATGGGCTCCCTCCTTTAAGATGCCATCGACACCGGCTCACCCACGCTACTCAAGTGCAGAGCAGCGTTTGCGTCACCACAGTGGTCCGCAACTCCAAACACGACATAGAGTGGCTGAAGAGACTCAGTCACGCCGCCCTTTTCCCCGTCACCATCAAGGAGGGCCACGTCAGCCCCGCACAGGTCCAAAGGGCAGAAACCCGAAACCCTGAAGTTCCTGGGCTGGCAGTCGGCCGTTTCACTGCAGAACATCTACATTGCTGGGAAAATTCAACATCCGACCCCTGGGTTCTGACGACTCTGAACAAGGGATACAGTCTGCAGTTCCGACGCCGGCCTCCAAGGTTTTCAGGAATTCTTCCGACAGTTGTCAAAGATTCAACCAGGTTAATGGCCCTTTCCATGGAAATTCGTTCGCTGTTGTTGAAAGGAGCCATAGAGAAAGTTCCCCTTCTCAAACAAAGAGACGGTTTTTACTCAACTTACTTCCTCGTTCCAAAAAAGGATGGCGGGTTTCGCCCAGTTTTAGATCTGCGATGCATCTTCCCTTTCGGATGTTGCGCACAGTCGACGTTCTTCGATCTGTGACGAAAGGAGACTGGTTCGTGAGTGTGGACTTAAGGGATGCTTACTTCCATGTTCCCATTGCTCTCCACCACAGGAAATTCCTAAGATTCAGCTTTCAGGATCAGGTCTATCAGTTCAGAGTCCTACCATTCGGGCTATCTCTGGCTCCTCGGGTTTTTACAAGATGCATGAGTGCGGCCCTGTCTCCTCTTTGGTCCAAGAGCATGAGGATTCTGCCCTATTTAGACGATTGGCTTCTCTGTGCCCCGACAAGAGTGCATGCTCTACACGACACCAAGATTGTTCTGGAGCACATACAGAAGTTGGGCCTTATTGTGAACTACACAAAAAGTCATCTGGTTCCAGAGCAGACCATAACCTTCATAGGAATAACGCTCAACTCTGTCACAATGTCTGCTACACTTTCTCAAACTCGGACAGACAGTATTTTTCAGTTACTGACTCGTTTCCGCATGGGAGCAAGGATACCTTATGGCGTCCTACTTCAACTAATGGGGATGTTGGCTGCTGCCACATCTGTGATTCCCTTAGGGTTGCTACACCTCAGGCCCCTTCAGAGGTGGAACAACAGCCTAGGGCTAAACTCAACGAGACATCGTTATCACATGATTGTTGTCACTTCTGCCTGTGTCCGAGCACTGAAACCCTGGAAACGGGTAACATTTCTGAGGGCTGGAGTGCCACTAGGGGTGGTGCCTTCTCGTCGAGAAGTGATCACAACCGATGCTTCGCTAACAGGATGGGGGGCAACATGGAACCAGAGGGGGATTGGTGGTCACTGGTCAGCAAAGGAGGCCTTAGAACATATCAATGTTCTAGAGCTGAAGGCGGTATATCTAGCACTACAACGCTTCCTACCACATCTGTTAGGTCGCCATGTGCTTGTACGGTCCGACAACACGTCGACAGTCTTTCATTTGAATCACCAGGGTGGCACCAGGTCTCTTGCTTCTTTTCAGCTAACTCGCAAGATCCTCAGATGGTCTCAGGGCCGACTGGCCTCATTGAAGGCAATGTATCTCCCAGGATTGAACAATCAAGTGGCAGATGCTCTGTCCAGAGATCTACTGCTTCCGGGCGAATGGAGGCTTCACCCGCATGTGGTGCGGCTGATTTGGCAACGGTTCAGCAGGGCAGAGGTCGATCTATTTGCCTCGAAGCTAACCACACATTGCCGCTGGTGGTTTGCGAGGACCGAGAAATCCAGCCCATTGGGACAGGATGCATTAGCTCATGAGTGGCCGAACTGCCTATTGTACGCATTCCCTCCTTTTCCACTTCTGTGGGAGACCCTACATCGGGTATTCCTGTCCAAACACAGGGTGCTTTTAGTGGCACCTCGTTGGCCAGCCAGACTATGGTTTCCTCTTCTTCTGAACCTGTTACAGGGCGAACCGTGGCAGCTTCCGATCAGACGGGACCTCCTTTCTCAGCTGAATGGCCATGTTTGGCACCCAGATCCAGCTCGTCTTCAGCTTTGGGTTTGGCCAGTGGGTCCACCTCTCAGTTAACTGATTGTGAGCCAGCAGTACTGAACACTATTGGTAACGCTAGGGCTCCTTCAACGCGACAGCTTTACGCTGCTTGGTGGAGGATTTTCTCCTCTTGGTGTGGGGATCAAGGATTTGACCCAATTCATTGTACTGTTCCGAAAGTGTTGAGTTTTTTGCAGAGTCTGTTAAATGACAACAAGGCGGCTTCTACTTTAAAGGTTTATGTTGCCGCCATATCTGCTTATCATGCCCCGGTTGATGGTGCATCATTGGGATCTCACAACCTCGTATGCAGCTTTCTGAAGGGAGCGAGACGTTTAAAACCTGTTCGTTCTACTCCCTTTCCTGTATGGGACTTGCCACTTGTTCTAGAGTTTCTTTGCATGCAGCAATTTGAACCATTGGATGTTGTGGATATTAAGTGGTTGTCCTTGAAGGTATCTTTCTTGTTAGCCATTGCTTCTTCTAAACGTGTTTGAGAGCTTCATGCCCTGTCAGTGAGTGCACCGTGCTTACGCTGGTTACCAGAGGACTCTGGGGTCATTCTTCGGCGTAATCCAGCCTTTCTCCCTAAGGTCTTGTCGCCTCAATTTGTGAATAAGTCTATTCATTTGACTGCTTTTCAACCGCCTCTTTTTCCTTCCGATGCAGGTGGGGGTAGGACTCATCTTCTCTGTCCTGTAAGGGCTTTGAGGTGCTATGTTAAGTCTACTGCTCCTTTTAGACAGACGGATCCGTTATTTGTCTGTTATGGGGAGGTACGCAAGGGCGCCCCCTTGTCTAAACAAAGATTGTCACATTGGATTGTCAAGGTGATAAAGCTAGCATATAGTAATTTGAATCAGCTTTTACCAGTGGGTGTTACTTGTCACTCTACTAGGGCTGTCTCTTCTTCTTGGGCCGCCTTGCGGGGAGTCTCCTTGGCGGAAGTCTGTGCAGCTGCTACCTGGTCCTCTCCATGTACCTTTGCACGGTTCTACAAGGTGAACGTGGCTGCTTCCCATGGTGTGAGTTCTGCAGTCCTTCTGGAAGATCCCTGATGTTTGCGGGTGGGTGGCATTCCTCATGACTGTGTTGGTATGTGTCATCCACTAGTGCTTAGCACTGCCTCTGGCGGTCAGGAGGAATGAAACAGAACGCTAGTTACGTATGTAACTGTGGTTCTGTGAATTCCGGATGACCGCCAGAGTTCCTCGTCATTTGGAATGCGCGAGAAAGCATTCCGAGGCTGGGCATCGAGCTGCTGTGGTTTATATCCTCGCATCTCGGTCGACGTCATGACTTTGTTGTTATTTTTTCTCGACCTATCTAGCTGGCGCAGCGATTTATCCACTAGTGCTTAGCACTGCCTCTGGCGGTCATCCGGAATTCACAGAACCACAGTTACATACGTAACTAGCGTTATCCATTACACTTCATATTACATCTGAACAAATGGCATAATATTAGGGATGTAACGATTCACTCAACTCACGATTCGATTTGCGATTTTGATTTCACGATTCGATTCATGATTTTTTTTAAGAAAATGAGATTTAAGACAAATTATAAATTAAATATGTTCTTTTATTATTGCTTGGACAAAATGCTGCACGTTTCTTTGTGAAATTGAAATATAACACTATAATAATATACTAATATAGCACTTGCATATTATTGCTCTTTTGTTGGTTTTGATTGCTTCGATTGTCCTCATTTGTAAGTCACTTTGGATAAAAGCGTCTGCTAAATAACAAAATGTAAATATAATGCAAATATAAATAACAACTAAACTGAAATTTTAAAACAAGCCCCAAATCAAATAAATAACAAAAGAAATCTCTTCATAAAAACTAAATAAGGCTTTGTCTGTGCTCTTTCCATTTAAAATGAGAGGCAACCACTGCATTTTAATCATGATCCAAACAAAGATGCTGCATGCATGCAGCAGGAGCAGTTTTTAACCTAAATTAGACTGTATAATTTCGAAATTTGAAGCAAAAACAGAATGGTATGACTTCAGTTTTGTGAAATTATACATAGAAACAGCAGACGAGCTGAATGAGACGCAGATTCACTCTCTGCCAGCAGGTGGCGCTTTAAGCGTTTCCTTGGTTTCCGCTGTAAACAAAGCAGCGCTGCACTTATGAACTTTAATATGCATTATACAGAGGCAAGATGAGAAGAAAAATACCATCTAAACTTTTCTAAAGACAGTAAGTTCCCCTCAGACATGCATTCATATAAACTACCCTAATTGAATCGCGATTTGTTTCGCATCTCAACCAATTTGAATCGTCACATATTTGAATCGATTTTCAACCGGCTCGCGGTTAATCGTTACATCCCTACATAATATACAACTATATACAGTGGTGTGAAAAAGTGTTGGCTCCCTTCCTGATTTTTTACATGTTTGTCACACTTTAATGTTTCAGATCATCAAACAAATGTAAATATTAATCAAAGATAACACAAGTAAACAACATGCAGCTTTTAAATGAAGTTTTTTTATTATGAAAGGAAAACAAAATCCAAACCCACATGGCCCTGTGTGAAAAAGTGCTTGCCCCCTCCTATTAAATCATGAAAGAACTGTGATTAACCACATTATTTTAGAAAGATGAGTTGAATTTCACTAGCCAAACCCAGGCCTGATTACTGCCAGACCTGTTGAATCAAGAAATCACTTAAATAGAACCTGTCTGACAAAATGAAGCATGTTTAAAGAGCAACACATTCCGCGATCTTAAGAAATTCATAAACAGATGAGAAACAAAATAGTTTACATGTATCAGTCTAGAAAGGGTTATAAAGCCATTTCTAAGGCTTTGGGACTCCAACAAACCATGGTCAGAGCCATTATCCACAAATGGAGATGTAAAAATGAGCGGCTACTGGTAGCTCTTCTCCTTTAAAGTGAATTTGCCGGTTGGTAACAGACCCACAACAAAGCGTCCGGTTAAGACTTATGCGGGATTAACCCATTTATTGTCACCACAAGATTTGCATATGTGTGTGGTTTCCTACAAAAAGATATGAAAATATATAAATACAAACAACAAATAGGAGTAGTCACAATAGATATAATAACAGCAATTTCCACAATGAATGTGTTAGAATACAGTGATTAATACAATGAAAATAGGACAACAAATGTGCCATTATATGAGAAAGTGCACAGAGAAATTACGCTCTGTCTAGCGCATTAGTGCGCATGCGTTTAAAGAGTACTTTAACGCTTACAAATAAGCGGTATAGATATCAAATAAACCATATGATGGATAAAGGACACATAGATCATGTCTTCTGAACATAACACTGGTATATCTGAGTTAACTGGTATATAGACGTATACACAAACATCTTTACGAGCTACTTCGGATTCGTCAGTCACATACATTAACTTATACATGTTCGGGCAGGGTAAATGTGCATAAACAAAGTAAAGAACAATGCATCAACAGGCGGCTACTTACTTTCCAGGCACGCACACAACTTTAGCAAGATAAATCGCTACGGTACAGCTTGCATTTGTACGCTTTCCCGATCAGTCTAGCGCTGGTAAATGGGTGGGGGGCTGACCTGCGCGTCTTGTTCAGAGCGCTGATTGGCTCACTGAACGGGTGCTGAGACTGATGCGTCATCTTCGGCTTTTATTAAAGGAAACTAAGGCACATAAAGATGTTCCTAATAGTAGCCTTTTTTACAGAAGAAAACGTGGAACAGTGGTGAACCTTCCCAGGAGTCGCCGGCCTGCCAAAATTACTCCAAGAGCACAAAGACGACTCATCCAGGAGGTCATAAAAGAACCCAGAACAACATCTAAAGAACTGCAGGCCTCACTTGCCTCAATTAAGGTCAGTGTTCATGATTCAACAATAAGAAAGAGACTAGGCAAAAACAGCATCCATGGGAGAGTTCCAAGGCAAAAGCCATTGCTGACCAAACAGAACACAAAGGTTCGTCTCACATTTGCCAAAAAATATCTTGATTATCCCCAAGACTTTTGGGCAAATATTCTGTGGACTGATGCGGCAAAAGTTGAACTTTTTGGAAGGTGTGTGTCCCGTTACATCTGGCGTAAAACCAACACAGCATTTCATAAAAAGAACATCATACTAACAGTCAAACATGGTGGTGGTAGTGTGATGGTCTGAGGCTGCTTTGCAGCTTCAGAACCTGGATGACTTGCCATAATTGATGGAACCATGATGGAATTCTGCTCTCTATCAGAAAATCCTGAAGGAGAATGTCCGGCCATCAGTTTGTGACCTCAAGCTCAAGCGCACTTGGGTTATGCAGCAGGACAATGATTCCAAACACAGCAGCAAGTCCACCTCTGAATGTCTCAAGAAAAACAAAATTAATGTTTTGGAGTGGCCAAATCAAAGTCTGGACTTAAATCCAATTGAAATGCTGTGGCATGACCTTAAACAGTCCATTCATGCTCAAAAACCCTCCAATGTGGCCGAATCAAAACAATTCTGCAAAGAAGAGTGGGCCAAAATTCCTCCACAAGTGTGACAAACATGCAAAAAAATAAAAAAAATCAGGAAGGGGGCCAACACTTTTTCACACCACTGTATATGTATATAAATTGTAGATTTAAAATAAATGTGTACTAATTTAAGCAGTTCTAGGTTAAAGGAACAGAGCACCCAAAAATGAAAATTTATTGTTTGTTTACTCACAGTCAGTACACCCAAGATGATGTGACTTTTTTTCAGTAGAACATTATGAACCCATGATTGATAATGTATTTGATTACACTTTCACTGTAAAGGTGAAGTGTGTAATATTGACAGCTAGCGGCTGAAATGGGTACTGCAGCAAATTCAAAATACTGGAGAGAGTCGTTTCTCCCGCCTCCTCCTGCTCAGACTAGCAAAAAAAAAAAAAAAAAAAAAAAGCGGAGCCTTGGTTTTAGTGTTGTTCATCAAAATGGTACATACTTTTTTTTCTTGGATGACTGTATGATGATCCAGCTGTAAACACAATGGCGTGAGTTTACTATTTACTGTTGTAAATAAAATTCTTCTTTTTACACATGACCAATCGTTTCACTTCCTAAGACTTCACTCTCAAAGTTACTTTATGCCTTACCTAGCATTTTGTGAATCACCAAGTACCGTGGGTTCAGATAAAAATCATATTTAGCTACTGTTCTGCTGGAAAAAGAAAGTCAGAAATTCACCTACATCTTGGATGAGGGTTAGGAAACAAAACACCACTTTTTCATTTATGGATGAACTATTCCTTGAATTAATATCTTAAAAAAAAAAAAAAAAGATCCAGAAGCATAAAACTGAGGCAGCTACAATATGAATTTATGAAAACACTATAGTTTAGTGTTGTCCTGATTCATAAGTGGAATCCATTGCAATATATTTAACATGCAGCTAATTATTTGCAGTAATATAGAACAGAAACATAGTTTTGATCCCATGATAAGTTATAATGAAAAGGCTAAACAGATTTAAAATCAAGCTCTGTTTCAGGATTTAAAATTTACCAAATGTCCATAGAAAAAAAAAAAAAACCTTTTCTATTTGTAATGTTTACCTTGTGATAAACCATATCGCAAGGTACATTACCTTGTGATAAACTGTTTCACAAGGTAAATGACCTTGTGATGAAGCGTATCAAAGGCTGATAAGAAAAAAAAAAAATTAAAGTTTTATCTATCAACAGTTTGCACTTATTCACAAGACAATCTAATACGGTTATTTTTTCTAGAATAACTTTAAAAAAAAAATCTGATTACTAGCAATAAGAAAACACTTACCTCTAAGATGACCTAGTAATCCACTTTATTCATGACAGATTTGTAATCTGTCAGTAGCAATACTGTTCTTATATTGTTTTTTTTCCCCCTCCAAAGTCTGTCCCAAGATTGTCATGAGGTCTCAATGGGGAGCTGCAGCTTTCATTGGTTCTCCCTCCTGTCTGTTTCTTCCTGTGCCGTATACCTTTTCATCCACCACACATATCAACCCTCCAAGCCTTGCACCACCTTTGATCAGTGTGCCAGTGACATGCGCTCCATGCAGCGCTACCACCAGCAAACCAATGGATGGTCTGACATTGGATACAGGTTAGAAAAGTCCCAATTCGTATAAAAATAATTTGTTAGGCAACATTCTGTACCATAAAGCCTTTTACAAATAACAGATGGACCCAAGGGCAGATAGATGACTGAATAAAGAGTGCTTTACTGAGGAGTTCAACTTCAAAAGTACAACAAAAAGTTGTACTTCCACAGAGAAAAACACAAGAAACAAAAGATGAGCAAAAGGCAAATCCAAAAACACAACAGACTTAGCTTTCTTGGTGAGGATAACACATGCATAGTAGGCTCAAGACTGAACACAACTGAAAGAAAGAAGCATGCTTAAATATGCAAACACAAACGGGATAATGACCCACAGGTGGACGAAATCAAGTGCTAAATGAGTAGCAATACAATTAATTCTACAGAAGCTGGGCCACCTAGTGGCTGGGAGAGTCATTACAAGCTGGAGCCTTACACAGGAACACATACTCAGCCACATCCACAGACAGAGACAAAGACGGTAAAAGTGAGGGTGAGAATGACCACAAATCTGCAAAAACGAGGGCAATGGGAACTATAAATAGGAGGAAAACACACAAGGAACAGGTGAGAACAATTAGACCAACAAGGACCAGAAAAGGGCTAACAAGGGGTCTGGTAAAGAGGAAACAAGGAGGGGCTAGAGGAGCACATGACTGTCAAAAACAACACAGCCATGTGCTGGCAAGACAACAGTCATGAGAAACAAAGACAAGACAAAAAGGGTGTGAGGGCTGAACCCTGACACTACCCCCCTCCCAATGGATGCTTCCTGGCCTCCAGTCCCACCAAACCAGACCATAGTTGCAGGATGGTTGTGGCCACGTAGTGCAGGGGTGGGGGTGGGGGTAAATGAAGTCAGAGTCATAAGCAGGCAGCACTGGGGCTGGAGTGAACTCTGGTAACTCACAGGTTGGAGCAGACCGCACAGGAACATCTTCAGAGGTCATGACAGGGAGAGCCGTACGCTCAGGAACAGCCTCCACAGGTGGAACATAACTAGCAGGAGCATACTCTAAGGGACTCGTCAGAAACAGCAGAGAGCACATCTGGTATGATCTCAGTGAGTGCAACTTCACTAGCAGGCACAACCTCTGTGTCTTCAAGGACAAAACTGACAGGAACAGACTCTTTAGGTGGACCACAACTAGTAGGAACATACTAAAAGGAACAACCTCTGTGGGCTTAACAAGACAAACAGGAACATGGCCATGACCCAACTGGCAGGGACGACCTCCGAGGACATAACAGGACAGGAACATTTTATATGGCCATAACTTGACAGGCAGGAACACCGACTACGGCAATGACCCAACTGGCGGGAACGACCTCTGTAGGTGGGACAGGACGGACAGGAACACTTTATATGGCCAGACAGAGTAGAGGTGTAACCTCAGCATCCCGGCCAAATTTGCCCATTGGCCTCTGGCCAACATGGCCTCCTAATCATCCCCATATCTACTGATTGGCTTCATCACTCTGTTTCTTCTCCACCAGTAAACTGGTGTGTGGTGGGCGTTCTGGTGCACTATGGCTGCCGTCACATTTGGCATAAAGCAAGGACCATTTATACAGACTTGACAACTGACTGGAACACCTTCTATGGACATAACAACAGGAGTAATCTCTGGGGATTTGACACAACTGACGGGAACATCTTCTGTGGATGTGATGTGACATGACAGACAGGAACAATCTCAATGGACATGATTGACAGGAACAACTTCTGTAGGCATGACATGACAAGCTGGAACAGTCTCTGGCATAATTCTATAGAGAAGTCAAATAGACTGGACGGCTCAGGAAAATGCTTTGTAACTGTAACTTGAGGATCTGAGACCAAGGCCAACCAAACTAAACACCTCTGGACTCACAGCGACTCACCCACGGCTTGAGACTTCAGAAGGAAGGCCAATAAGTAGAAATGCATGTTCCCTCCTCCACATCTGAGGGGGTGACAAAATATATTGATCAGCTAACACAGAGTTAAGTAAAGCTGTCTTGATTGACATAGAGGTGGCTACAATGGTCTGACTTGACTGATTTAGATTGCTGCAGTGATCTTAGCCGACCCAGAGGTGACTAGAACTGTTTTAACTGACACAAGGAAGTCCTCATTGGAGTATCTGGAACTGACATGACAAGATTAACGGAGGCCAGAGCTGACTTGACTAGATTAAAAAAATAAAATAAATAAACACTGGGGTAGTGAAGCTCATCTGCTGGGTCCTGTCTTGGCCGGTTCCAGATGTCAGGTTTCTGCAAGGAGGACCCAATCGCATAGTGAGTGACAAGGGTTTATTACAAAACAGACATATACAAGAGGGTAGTGAGGTGTGCAGGTGATTCAACGGCAAGAACAGAATATCAGCAGAGGAAGCAGCAAGACCAGGCAGCTGGAGATGACCGAGAAAGGCACCATAGAGCTGAGCTCAGATACTTGTTGACCACAGACTCTGAAGGGGATCAGGTGCCAGGGAAGGGGGAACCAGTGGCAGGAACTTACGGGAACAGGTCAGGACAGGAACTCTTACAATACAACAAAACAAGACAGGGCAAGGCTCCACAGGAACACAAAGGCAGGCAGGAGGATAGACAAATAAAAGAACTGATAAAAAGTAAAATAAAATAAATCGGAAATAATTAAATTAACCATCACAAATAACTAAAAAAAAAAAAAATTAAAAAAATCAACCAAAAATGTAAACAAAAGATCAGGACAAGGAGAACTAGATGAATACTAAAATAAAAGTAAAGAGATAAAAACGGACCAAATCCAAAAACAAGGAGCAGGACAAGAACAAAGAACTACAAGGGACTAGACAAGACAAGGGCACAAGACCAACCAGGCAAGGAGACAGGAACACATACTCAGCCACATCCACAGACAGAGACAAAGACGGTGACAGTGAGGATAAGAATTACCACAAAAAAGACAACATAGACACAAGAAACAAAGACAAGACAAATGGGTGTCAGAGCAGAACCCTAACACGTACACATAAATAAGTAATTATTACTTATTTATTAATTATTATTTAATTACAGTAATTATTCAGCACAGTGACTAAAACTTTGAATATATGTCTTACCTTCAGCAGCAAACACCACAAGCAAAGAAAGAAGCAAACACAAGTGCCAATCCATGAGGACAGAACTTTAGAGCACTGAAGAGTCTGTTCACTCAGTCCGGTTATGCATCTAGCCTGCACCTCATACGCCTTATAAATACATGCTAACAAATATTATAAAAACATTATTAAAATGAAATATAGTACAGTCATTTAATAAAAATAACACTTTTTAAAATCTGGTTATGGCATCTTTAGCAGCAATAACTGCAGCCAAACACATCTAACAACTGGAGTCTTTCAAAGCTTTGTGGTGGAATGTTGGTCCAGCGACACTGGAGAATTTTCAAGCATGAATTGCCCCTTTAATGTCCTGCCACAGCAAATCAATTGGTATCTAATCAGGACTTTGAGAGGGCCACTACAAAACAAATTTAGCTTTTTTCGAGCCATTCAGTGGTGGACTTACTCCTTTGCTTTGGATCATTGTCTTTCTGTATAATTCAGTTGGCAACTTATAGATTGAAGGCCAGACAATTGTCTTCATGATGTTGTGGTAGAGAGCACAATTATTTTTTTATTCTCTATTGACATAATTATTTATGCAAGAAAAAAAGGCTTGTTGTTCTTTCCATGTTTTCCTTGAATCTTTTGTGACTTCCTGGATGAGTCATTGCTGTGTTCGTGGAGGAATTTTGGAAGGTTGGCCACTTCTACAGGAAGGTTCGCTACTGTGCCAAGTTTTATTCATTTGAAGATAATGGCTCTCATGGTTCTTTGGAGCCCAACAGTTTTTGAAATAGCTTTGTAGCCCATCCCAGCAGTGATGGCTGATTCTTGAACAATTCATTCTTTTGAGGTAATAATCAGCAATATGCATTTACACTTATACCAATTTATTTGAATGTTTCAGTATGATCATACCATGAACCTGAAATGTTAGAAATATACATGCAATTGATGTCATTATTTGATTACATTATGCGATACATTTACAATTTAGGATATGAAACATCCAAAAGAACCGGTTCATGGAAATGAATGAGACTTCTCATGACTACGTAATGTATTTCAATCAGCGGAAATTGTATTTTCGTCCTGGAAAGACGCCAGTATCATAGCTTGTGTTGTATTTACCTCAGAAAAGTTATCCAATGTTCACAGTTCATTAGTTAGCATAAAAAACACTAAAGAGGAGCTTATTTACTTTTATTTGTATATGTATGTTTGAATAAATCTGGCATGAAGACAGGTGTTTATGAAAACTACCTTGTATGCAAATGAATTGTATACAGACATTTCAGTTTTTGAGTGTAAAATTTATATCTGAAAATAGCAGTTAAATATAATTTCTGCTGTTAATTTTAACCTTTAATATTATAGTAATATAATAGAAAACAAGATTATTTATTACTGCCTCTCTCGTATTACAGAAAGTTTCTTATTTTAGGTCTTAACTTAAGATATGATGTGTTAAATTAGGATTGTTCGCAAATTCGTAATACAGAAGCAAATCTTAACTTGATTTGGGATTCTTATGCTATCTTACAAAATCGTATCTTATTTCTAGTTAGGAAATCTTAAATTGCACAATCAAGTTCGACAATCCACTCTCAGGTCTGTTACCAAGCAACCAACACTACATGAGCTGCTGCTGAGGTAAACAAAATAACAGAGGTTGGTTACTTCACTGTTTGAAAATCACCTTTTGCAAAAAAAAAAGAAAAAAAAAAGAAAGGCATTTCTTTAAGAAAAGGCATTAAGGCCCGTTCACACCAAGGACGATATCTATAAAGGTACACTGTAAAAAATTTACATTTTGAAAAATTGTGGAAACTGAAAAATAAACATTGACTCAACAAATTGCTTCCCAAAAATTACCCCCAAACAACAACAAAAAAATACATTCTACTAATTTTATCTGAAGGTCTGGAAGTAAAATTAAAAATATATATTCACCGAACATATTAAATTGTGCTCAGCCATGGCTCTGGGCCGAACAAGTCTTGCACCAAAAAACGCGTACGCATGCGCCTGACAGAAACCGTTGGTGTAGTGCAGTGGTTCTCAACCGGTGTAGGCTACAGGATGGGAGGGAAAAAAAACTGAAAAAAAAAAAAATTGCAAATTTTTTTTATCACTAAACTACTGTCATAAAAAGTTATAGTTTTGTATATACATAACTCCTGAATAAAAATTCAAATGTGTTGGACTGATTTAAAAAAAAGAGTTTTGAACAAATTTGATTGGTTTGTCGATAATGAGCGCAAATGCAGGTGATAAGCGGTTTTATTAAGCGAGTCATTGAGTCGTTCATTCAAACGATTCGTTCAAACGGCCGATTTATCAAGAATGAGACGGATGTTTGTGCATGGGTCATTGAATCTTTGACTCAACCGATTCGTTCAAAACACGATTGAGTGTTGCTGTGAGATGCGCTATGCCGTGATCTTTTAGATTCATCGGATCTATTTTCGCTGCTAAAATAGACCAAAACAGTCATTATTTCGTCTAAAATGTAAGTGACTTAATATTATTAACTTGTTTGTTGAACTGTCATATGAAATCAGTGTCACATTTTCAATCGTGAGGTGATGGTGAATTAAGTGATGGTCAATTGTCAGCTCTCTTGGTCGTCAGGTCATGTGATGTATGTTGCTGAACTGTATTCAAATGTTATAAATATAAAAACACCACATTTTGAAATTTAACTGCAGTATGTCAATTTAGTTTATTTGTGTGTGCTGCGCTCACAGACTTTAGAAAACGGCGCTCATTTGTTTGATTTCTCCTCGAGAAACTGAGCAAGCCTCAAACGTTTAAGGTCCTTGCACCCTGACTGAGTCCGAAACTGTCATATTTGTTTTTTCATATTCGTCATTTGGTGGCTCTCAATTGTCAAAAACACCCCTCAAAATATTTGCTACGGATGCGAATAATCCTGTAAATTTAGCAGTTAATAACAGAAAACGGAATGAAAATAAGTAAAAAACAAACAAAAATTACAGTGGCATTCACTAAACGCCCAGACTAAATATTTCAAGCAAAACTGAAACTAGCAGCGTGGTAGTTACAGTGCCCTGAGCAGGAGGCAACACTGGCATTTCTTCTCCTGGAAAGTGGGTTGTTGTCCCCCTCCGTACAGATCACGTTCCGGTAGAATCCCCCTCGGTCGAAATCGCAATGGCGTTATACTGTTTCAGCTATTAAAATAGTTCAGTTTTGTATGTAATGGCGAATTTTCGAAATTTCGTTTCGTTTTTTTATTAAGTTAATTTAGAAAAAAGTTTGGAGCATTTTTTTGTTCGTTAGATAAGTTTATTCTTTCTTAAAGTAACGACCAAGCAGCAGCGGCAGACCGGCAGGCTGATCATAGCCATGTTTGATCAGTTTAGCCTTCTCAAATCATCATGACTTGCCTAAAATACAATCTATAGATATACTAAACAGTTCAAGCATATAACAATGTTTAAACATTAAACCTAGATAAATGTGCGCCGCATCCAGTAGTTTGTGCGGAGAGTGGAAGTTAAAGCGCAGGACATGGAGGCGCCAGCGCAATCAATTGCATTTTTTTCAATGAAAACAACTTACGCCGTAATTTTTGCTCATAAAGGTAAGAGTAATACATCATTCGGAATTGTAAAGGGTCTACTTTTATTTGTGTGCACTCACAATATCTATGCAAGGTGGTGTGTGTGTGTGGGGTGTGGGGGTGGTGGTGGTGGTGGGGGCAACTGCAATGAACCAGCTTTGGGGGCCCAGCTTGCAAAAGGTTGAGAACCTCTGGTGTAGTGAATTCAAATGTCTGCGCGAGAGAGCGGAGCCGATGCTGAGGAGTGACAAAACATCATTCCCAGACGGTTTTTCCATCATTAAAGTTATGGTGAGTACTGAACTTTGTCTTTATTAAGTCATGTTTAAGTTTAACAGAGTGCAGGTCTCAGTTATTTCAACATAAAAATGAAAAAGGTGGGTATTACATTACCTTACATTAACGCCTCTGATAATGTAAGTATTCGCTAAACGAATTAAACCGAGTTTCCTAATGTTTTGCTTTAGGACACAATACATTTTATATAAATTACATTGTATTTTTTCAGAATAACGGTGAATTCACGCCTTTACTCATGTCATGTTGGCGTTTCAATAACCTAGTTTAGCTCATACTGATCTCTTGTAGAGGTGTGCTATACGTTATACGTCTGCGATAATATCGTAATTGCTGTTTTAACGATGTGGGGTTTGACATTATGAGTAACTTTATATCGCAAAAACCAAACAAAACACACCCACAGAGTGCACACATACATTAAAGGGGTCATATAATGGTACATGCACTTTTACAAGTTGATTGTACTGAAATGTGTGTTAGCAGTGCCTGTACACAACCATCATAAAATGATAAAAATCCATCCAGTGTTTTTTTTTTAATCTCCTTATTTGTTTTACCCTGTCTCAATTCAAGCCGTTCCGCCCCTCCCACGATGGTTGATTGACAGCAGTGTTTCAACACAGACCCGCCCTTGCTTGTGAGCGAGCTGTCAATCATAGTCCGCGCGTCATTGTTGATATACGCTGGAGCCGTCTATGAGCAGAATGGCGTCTAAGCGATTGTGGTGTTCTGTTCTCGGGTGCAAGAATGAACACAGCCGTCATTTTGATGTTCCTAAGTCCGAACCGCTGAAGACACAGTGGCTGAGTTTCGCTTTTGAAGGGAATATTCCCCACAAGCAACGTCAATGTTTTCATGTTTGTGCGAATCATTTTTCACCAGACTGCTTTATAAATGAAGGTCAGTATAAAGCTGGTTTTGCTAAGAAGCTGCTCCTGAAAAAAGAATCGGTACCAACTATTCGTGTTCCTGCTGAACCTCCAGAAGAAGTGAGTGTAACGTTTAATTAACCTTTATATTAATCTTTATATTAATCTTTGCAAATCGCTAGCACGCTTCACGATGTATGTGGCTAATGTTTACATTCAGGGTACATGCATGTTTTCTATTTACGACGTTCTCAATATAATTAATAATCCCAGGTTTATAATGAACAAAACGTTATGGTTATTGTGTTATTACAAACTGTGTACGCGGGGTATTAAAGTTAACATGATAACACTACACTTAGCTTACTTTTGTAGATGGTTTATAACGGTGTCTGTTAAGAAGTAATGTAAAAAATTTAAATAAATAAAAAACAGTTATAACTGCATGAAAATTAATGGTAACACAATACCTGCAAAATACTGTTTACATCCTGCAAATGCATATGATCCAAGACTATAAATACTCTAATTGATGTTTTTCAATATTATGCCAGAATAAGTTATGTTATCTGTTACCTGTTCCGGGTCCGACTCAGGTTCGAATTGATACGGTTGCACAGTATCCTCAGAGACTCCCGCTGCCATTCTTCAAAATATACCCTCAACTGTTGTCAAGGCAACACTCCACTTGTGTTGTGTCAAAAACGCCCCACAGAACAGAGGGGCGGGGCGAGCAAAGCTCATTAGCATTTAAAAACACACGCACTAAAACGGTGTGCTGAAAACAGAGCTGTTTTTGAGCAGGTAAAATGAGTGTTTTCTTACAATACTAATGAGAATTTTTAATTAAAGTATATTACAAACTTTCAATTTAGACCCTAAAGAATCATATTAGCTTGTACAAAAATGGCATTATATGACCCCTTTAAGTGATGAAGGTTAGACGAGTGTCTTTCACTGCATGATTCAGTCTGTTATTAAAATGCATTTAGAATGATCACAATATTCAATATATGGGGGCAGAAAATGTATATATTTACATCATTTCAAATGGTTAATTAATATCTCATGAAGAGTGACGTTTTTTCTTCCACAAAGCAACATGATTACAAATGTGATATTGATTTTATACAATAGTTCAATAAACAAGATGGTAATATTAAGGGACTTACGTTTTAGACACAATATTGGCTGTTTTTGCTCTATTTCACCAACAAAAATAATTACAATTTGCATCTCTGAGCAACAAGTCGGTGTTTAGTTCCTGAATGAATCAACCGTTTAAATGATTCGGTTCATTCACAATGACTCACTTACTAACAGTGACTGCCACCTACTGGCGGTTTTAATTTCACATTTAAAGTATCTTTTCATTTTTTAAATAATTCCAAATATCAGTATTCAACGTTTTCATGTTTAAAATATCAAAACATTATTTATGCAGTTGTAACTGTAGCTTAAATTGTTCATGTCCTGCATTAAACAGTTTGTAAATGTTTCTAAATGCCACCCAAGATGCAGCTTATGTGTTTCCGCTGCATTGCAAAGATGCATTTTGTTGATACTGATTTCATTTGCTTGGTAACAGCCCGGATGTCTTATTCTAATTGACTACTAAAATGTAAGAATTTGACTCAAACGATGATGTACATTTTTAGAAAAATGGCTTTATGAAGGTAAAACTGCCCAAAAAAGGTAAAACTCAATTTAAACGTATTGGAAAATATTAATTTCTATGACTGCTGTGAACTGACCACCACACAGAATATGCAGAATGTCAAAACTTTAGGAGTCCACTGTAGTCCTTAAAATGTCAGCACAAAAACACACTCAGACTCATATCGTCTGTCTAATTATTGTTATTGATAAAATCCCAGAAAATATTGAGATATAATTTTTGTCAATATCGCACACCTCTATCTATCGGTTACCTAAAGTTACTATTTATTGAACTAATTTATTTTTATTTCACATTATGATTATTATATTAAATGTAAGAGACACAAAGAAAATGTTTCTGCTGTAACAATTTTTTTTTTTTGTTCTCCTCAGTGTAACCCACCATTGCTAGGTCTGAGCTTGCGAGGCACCATTTAGTCAGAAGTCAGAAGTGTAAAAAAGGAACCACTATGAATTTCACAGTGAGTATTTTATTCTTATTGAATATGTTAATTCCATATTAGTGTCAAATACTATGAGCTCTTAGATGTAATTTGTGTGACGTGGCTCTGTGTAATGCAGGCTGCATAAGTTATTGAAGTTATATGTAGACTTATATTGACATTGCTATTTTATATTTTTTTACAGAGCCATTGGACAACCACACAACTGCAATGAAAATTGGAATAGTAAGCATCAGCAGTTGCACTTCAAGAGCCCTGTCAAGTGTGCTAAATGTCTCCATTTTCCTGGAAAATGGTGCTTCACAACTTAGGAGACTTTGTAAATGTATGTACTCTTTGGATTATTGTGTGCACTCAGCATGGAGTACAACAAGGATTTACAGTAAAAGGTTAGTTCACCAAAAATTGAAATTGTCATTAATTACTCACCCTCATGTTGTACCCAAACCCGTAAACCTTCAGTCATCTTCAGAACACGTATTAAGATATTTTTGATAAATCCGAGAGCTCTCTGAGCCTCCATGAGGCTATGCAACTTACACATTCAAGTTCCAGAACAGTAGGAAAGACATCATTAAAGTATTCAGTGTGAGTCCAGTGGTTTATGAAGCAACGCAAGAGTTTTGTTTGCAGAAAAAAATAGAAAACAATTTACTACTTTATTTACAAAATGATATCCAAAGTGTGGTGGTGCTTCCCCTATTGGGTTGCAGATCAATGTTTTAGTAAATAAGGTGGTTATTTATTTATTTATTTATTTTTGCGCAAACAAAGCACTCGCGTTGGTTCCTAAAATTGAGGTTTAAACCACTGTTGATTACTCTAATGATGTCTTTCATACTGTTCTGGACCTTGAATGTGTAAGCTGCATAGCTTTCTATGGAGGGACGGAAAGCTCTCAGATCTCATCAAAAATATCTTAATTTGTATTCTGAAAATGAACAAAGGTCTTACAGATGTGGAATGACATGAGGGTAATTAATGACTAACCCTAAAAAGTTCAAAGTACCTCTTATGAGATTATTTATTTATTTAATTTTTTGGCAAACATTTGAAGTGTAAGTTTCATGAGCTCAGAGTACCTTTTGTGAGAATGGTAATATTCAGGTGACATTACACTAAACACTGGTTGAAGTAACCTCATATAAATTGTTACATTTTATGGTGTTTTTGATATTTTTGCATGTTTGTGAATGTATTAATGTTTAAAGTGCAATTCATCAGCTTTGTGTATCTTATGAGAATTGAAATGCATGATTTTTTAAGGTTTACTGTGTAGAAAATTTCAATGTATTATTGTAAGGTATTTTTACAATATTGTTGTAGATTTTATTAAAAATTTATTAAAATGTGTCCGTGTTCAGTGTATCATCACTTAATGTTTTTAAAAAATTTTTTTTTATCATTTTCTTTTGGGACAACGGGGAATAAACAATTCAGTAAGGTTGCTTTAGCAATATAAATTTGCCAATATACATTTTTAGATTAGGTAAAACAAAAAATGTATGCTACAACCATTTAAAATATTGAATTAGGCCAATAACATGGTTTGGTGGATTTAATGTTTTTCCAATTGGCTCAACATATTATTTCTCATTGAGCCAATGTTAACAGACTGTTGCCACAATTGAAAAAATTAAATTCGCAGAAATTCAATTGGGCTAATGGGAAAATTTTGAGTTGGGGAGGTCTGAAATTTTTTACAGTGTAACCAGCGGACGATATCGTCTGTTTATTCTAAGCACACGCTCGTCTGCCTCTTTTAATTCTCCAGCTCATTATCGCAGGATGGATTCTGATTGGGCGTCAGTGTTTGTGTCGTTCATCAGCTGGAGAAAAACGTTCTGAAAGTGATTCTCTGTGCCTTTATCGTTATAGCTGTGGTGTGGACTCCGGACTCTGCTGTTCTTTAACATTTAGAACGATTTTTGAACTATATCTTTTTCATTATCTTTATAGTTATCGTGCTGGGTGTAAACGGGCCTTTAGTCACTTGCAGTATAACCGGTAATGCTCCGTGACACTTTTGTTGGTCTCTGTAATGCTGGTTGCAGTTCCTGTGCTAACTGTAATATGTTGCGTGGCAGTCTATACTTATAAGTGTTTTGTCATCAAAATGTCACATCTTCAGGGTCTTCCAAGAGCCTTTCTACCATTGAACATCTTCGTTCTTCATTTTCAGTTATTAGTAAATGTAATACCATTGTTGGACAGCGCAATTGTGAGTGTTTTTTCCGTTAGCTTTCATGTAATTTTGAAGTTAGGACAGATGTGGGGTTGTCCTAAAGTTAAGACCGCTTTTAGAATTTTTTGTCAAGTTATTAGGTTTCTGTAATACCCCCTTCCTATCTGTAGTTAAGATGGGATAATGCACTTAGGAAATGCTGTTCTGTAATAGCGTTTGTCCTAAATGTGGTCCTAACTCAAATTACCATGGGTACCAAACAGATAAGATAAGATTTTAAAGTTAGGATCTTTCTGTAATATGCCCCCTGATGTCAGTTAACTTAATTAGCTGCTAGATGTTCTCCCAGCTGAATCTTTTCAAAATTTCTTGCTTTTTCAGCCCTTTGTTGCCCCCATGCCAACTTTTTTGAGACCTGTAGCAAGCATCAAATTTGAAATGAGCTCATTTAGTGGATAAAAGTGTAAAATTTCTCCATTTAAACATTTATTAGTTCTCTATGTTCTATTGTGAATAAAATATTGGCTCATGTGATTTGAAAGTCTTTTTCCTTTTTTCATTATTTGAAAGTGATTTGAAATGTAAAAAATGTCCCAACATTTCCGAAATTCAGGTTTTATGTAAAATATAAAGTCAATTATTTTTTTAAGCTGTGAATTCACAGTCCCATAGAGGGATAAATAATACTAAAGTCAGTCAGTTCCAGATGAATATAAGCATATTAACTGAATTTTCTGCTTATGTCACATTTTGGAAGTTAAATGGGTCAAGAACAACGTTTCGTAATGACTTAAAAATATTTGACAATTTTTCTTTTCTGTAGGAGGAGCTGAAATTTTGTAAACGTTTACAAGCAGCGAACATTCAATTAAGAATTTGTATGTTTTGTATAATATGTCCGTTTGTTATTAAGGTGTAGGTGTTTATCCATTACACTTCATATTACATCTGAACAAATGGCATAATATACAACTATATGTATATATGTATGTAAATTGTAGATTTAAAATAAATGTGTACTAATTTAAGCAGTTCTAGGTTATAGCTGCAGTCCGTAACTTTTTTTGGTTGTGATCAATATTTTTCAAACAGAGATCGCGACAAAGAGGCAAAACTTATGGACTGCAGCTTTAAAGGAATAGTGCACCCGAAAATGAAAATTTATTGTTTGTTTACTCACAGTCAGTACACCCAAGATGATGTGACTTTGTTTTCAGAAGAACATTTTTATGAACCCATGATTGATAAAATACATTTGACTACAATTTCACTGTAAAGGTGAAGTGTGTAATATTGACAGCTAGCGGCTGAAATGGGTACTGCAGCAAATTCAAAATACTGGAGAGAGTCGTTTCTCCCGCCTCCTCCTGCTCAGACTAGCATTTACAAAAAAATAAATAAACAAAAAAGAGGGGGGATGCTTATGCAGTCGGAGCCTTGGTTTTAGCGTTGTTCATCAAAATGGTACATACTTTTTTTTTTTTTTTTTTTTTTTATCTTGGATGACCGTATGTAAACACAATGGTGTGAGTTTACTATTTAATACTGTTGTAAATAAAATTCAGCTACTTACACATGACCGATCGTTTCACTTCCTAAGACTTCACTCTCAAAGTTACTGTATGCCTTACCTAGCATTTTGTGAATAACCAAGTACCGTGGGTTCAGATAAAAATTGTGTTTAGCTACTGTTCTTCTGCTGGAGAAAGAAAGTCAGAAATTCACCTACAATTTGGATGAGGGTTAGGAAACAAACAACACTTTTTCATTTGTGGATGAACTATTCCTTCAATACAAAAAAAAAAAAAAAGATTCAGAAGCATAAAACTGAGACAGCTACAATATGATTTTTTATATTTTTATATTTATATTTAATATTTATATTTTAGCGTTGTCCTGATTCATAAGTGGAATCCATTGCAATTATTTAACATGCAGCTGATTATTTGTAGTAATATAGAATAGAAACATAGTTTTGATCCCATGATAATTTATAATGAAAAGGCTAAAGGTGTTTAAATCAAGCTCTGTTTCAGGATTTTAAATTTACCAAATGTCCATGGAAAAAAATCGAACCATTTTTCTGTTTGTAATGTTGTTTACCTTGTGATAAACTGTTTCACAAGGTAAATTACCTTGTGATGAAGCTTATCAAAGGCTGATAAGAAAAAATAGAAGCTTTATCTATCAACAGTTTCCACTTATTCACAAGAAAAACTAATAGTTCTTTTTTCTAGAATAATAAAAAAAAAATCTGATTACTAGCAATAAGAAAACACTTACCTCTAAGATTACATAAAAAGGAAAGGTTTGAAATGGATGTTATAGTATATATCCATTTTTAAGTCTCTGTGACTGTATCTGAATGTATAAATGTAAACATAATTCAATAATACTTTACAATAATGTTCCATTTGTTAACATTAGTTAACTGCATTAGCTAACATGAAAAATATTTCTAAGCAATGTCTTAATCTTTTAAACGTTAACATTGTTAATGTTAATGTATTAACTAATGTTATTAGAACCTTATTGTGAAGTGTTACCCATAATTCAAATAAAGTTTTCCCCATACCGTAATTCACTTACACTTTTACAATACAACAGACTTTATTGTGATGTCCATTAAGAGTTGAAGATTCTTGACATCCATTATAGTATCAGGTGGTTTATTCAATTGCAAGTTTATTTGAGACAGATTGAAATCATCTGTCACTTTCTCATAGCTGAATCTTTATATAACGGAACACACTAGTTTATCAGCATGTGCTTACATAAGTGTTAGCATGTATTTATAAGGCGTATGAGGTGCAGGGTAGATGCATAACCGGACTGAGTGAACAGAGAATCTTTAGTGCTCTCAACTTCTGTCCTCATGGATTGGCACTTGCGTCTGCTTCTTTCTTTGCTTGTGGTGTTTGCCGCTGAAGGTAAGTCATATATTCAGTTTTCTAATCACTATGCTGAATAATTACTGATTTATTTATGTGTACAAGCACTAAATATGTTACCAATGCTTTGTTCACTCAGAAGTTAGATTTATGTAATTTCTTCACCCTTCGTGTCATTTCAAACACAGATGACTTTCTTTGGCCAGAAACGAAAATTTGAATCTGAAGAATGTCTACAGCACTCTTTTTTTCAATAGAGTCATAAAATATCAAATAAAGTACCATGTAAAAGTAATTTATTTTCCTCTTAATTTTTAACTCTGCTTTGACATTAATGGCAAAATGTAAGAACCTGCAATATTTTATGATCATTGACGTCGGTGAAGTTTATGATTGTCTTAAATTAATTTACTATAAATGTGAGATTTTGGGATTCTAATGGGTCGATTTTACTGCTTGGATAATCATCCAAAAAAGTTAATTCATTCCACTCTCTTCCTTTAAAAATTCAATTCAGTCAATAGTCAAGAGCATTGTACTTGTTTTTAGCTATTTGCTTGTTCTTATATGTCACTGTTTATAATTGTGTTATTTGTAACTGTATAATGTCTTTATTGTTTTGTACCTGCTTTTTATGCTGCCTCTTGGCCAGGTCATCGTTGTAAATGAGAACTGGTTCTCAATTGATTTACCTTGTTAAATAAAGGTTACTGCTTGGTTTCTATAAATTTTTATTTTAAATTGACTCATAATATGATTCTTTTAATAGCTGCAGTTAAGTAAAAAAGGTTCCTATTAAAGTTTTCTTGTTTTCTGTGTTTTCCCCCTGGTTTTCCATCAGCCACCACCACAAAGCACATGAAGGACTTCATCAGAGCTGTGGAGAGCATTGAAGCTGTGAATCCAGGTCTTCAGATGCTCGATGTGGTGAAAGGTCTACGTAAGGCTGCTGGCTTTGAAACCGACCTCATCAAGCGTTACCTCGGCGACCTCAGTGATGCACATGACCTTGTGGCAGATCCATCAGTCACTTCCTATGTAAGCGAGGTCATTAATCACAGCCTGTCAGAGTTGGGTAAGGAGAAAGGTGTGGTTCTCACGTTAGATGGTTCAAATGTGGCGTTGGCCCCAATGCTCCTCGGACTTGAGGCTGGGCTGCAGTCCACCGTCCAAGCCCTTTACCCTTTAATCTTTACCGACAACCTGGTCGCCTCATTTCTACATCACGTCCACAACGAGCAAACCACTGTTCCTTTTGGCACTAAAGGATTCTGGGATAGCATTTCATCCCCAAAGGTCTACACTCTCTCTGATTTGCCCTCCTTGGCGACCGACGCTCTAATAACCGGAGGTATAGACGGGTTCATTCTCGGGTCAGAAGTTTCCACATCTAACCATCTTGAGCGATCACTGAGTGACCTGCTGAAGAGTTACTACAGCCACCAGCCTGACGCCGCAGGGCTGGACGCATCGCCCCGTCTGATCAGCCAGAAACGAAGGATGAACTTCAAAAAGCTGGTCAGCTTCTCTTTGCTGAAAAGCCAGATGGTCCAGGCTCTAACAGTTCGCCGCAACTTAAATGAGTCTGAGCGGAAGAGGCTGGATGACGTTATGAACGAAGGGTTTGACCAGTTTGTCCATGTGTATGCTGGTAATTAAACATATTTATTTATTACTATTATTTCATATAATTTTTACAATGACTCACTTATTTAGCAATTTTAAACTTTGCATTCTTTTACTCATAAATTATTTTTTTTTACAATAATGTCATTCAAGCACTACCAAGTAAACCACTTGTTTTGACGAATTTACACTGTTTTTAATTGGAAATTTGCACTTTTGTGTTCACCTTTTCTCATAATTTTTCTTCCCAAAAACAGTCTGTCCCAAGATCGTCACGAGGTCTCAATGGGGAGCTGCAGCTTTCATTGGTTCTCCCTCCTATCTGTCTCTTCCTGTGTCGTACCTTTTCATCCACCACACATATCAACCCTCCAAGCCTTGCACCACCTTTGATCAGTGTGCCAGTGACATGCGCTCCATGCAGCGCTACCACCAGCAAAGCAATGGATGGTCTGACATTGGATACAAGTTAGGAAAGCCCCAGTTTGTTAGGCAACATTCTCAATTGCGTTTCATGTGCTGTACAGATTTATTGCAGTTTAATTTCTAATAACTATTGTTGTTCGTTTGTAGTTTTGTTGCAGGTTCTGATGGAAGCATCTATGAAGGCCGCGGCTGGAATTGGGTCGGTGCCCATGCTTACGGGTACAACTCCATAAGCTATGGTGTCTGTTTCATTGGAGATTATACCTCCACCCTTCCCATCAGGAGTGCACTGGACATGGTGCGGTACGACTTCACAAGCTGCGCTATAAACGGAGGCCGACTGTCCTCATATTACTACTTATACGGACACAGACAAGCCGATTCCACTGACTGCCCAGGAAACTCCCTCTACCGTGAAATCCAGAATTGGTCTCACTGGGAGGTAAAGATTGCTGATTCTTGGGATTTATTGTATTTATGAAGTTCTGACTTCTCTTTGGTCACAGTTCAGACCATAATGGTGTCTCTGTGTGTGTTTCTCTGCTTTTCTCTACAGAGCTATTTGCCTTGATGACTGTGGCATCAACAATGAATGAACAACTAAATATGTCTCTGGAAAACAGTACATGTACTAAATGTGTCACCCAGAATAAATGCATAATAAAAATCATATCTATTGTTTTTTTTTTTTTTCACATGACATTAGAAATGAATCTAGTCAAGTAATTTAAGGCAAACTGGCAAAATCAAACTTTCCTTGAATTATTTTGGTCAAAAGCAAAGTTCCTTTACAAAATGACAATGTTTAAGTACATTATTTTGATCACACATATCTACTAATTTCACAGTTAGAATATAATAAAATTGGAAATAAAAACAGTGTTTTTAATCAATACACCTTAAATGCATGCAGCTTGATTTTACTATATTTTATATAGCTATTTTTTAATATTTCTAAACTTTATATTAAATAATTGCAGCGCTTTAAAAGTTCTAAGGCATTTTCGTGCTAAAATTGCGCATATTAACAGTCACTAAAGTTATCTATGTACAAGACTGAACATTGTTTAGACATATGGAACAGATAGACAGACTGATAGGCTATATTAGGCATGTGACTAATTACTAATAATTATTTCATGTGACTGATTTTACACTTATTCATATAGCAGATTTATAACAGCTGACTTTTAAAAGTCATATATATATATATATATATATAAAAAAGCTTATATCATATTAGCCTATGTATTAATGCTTAATACATTTTTACATAAAATCCCTATCAAATATTACAATCTTTTCTATTTTACAGTTTTATATGTTTAATGTGTATATTTAAAATTATCAAATTATTTTACAGTTTTGAACTTTAGCATTTTACATTCTTTTTAGTCTTAAAATGAATGACATTTTGTCATCCTCCACGCACTTCGTGTACTGAAGTAGTCCGCGCTCCGCACAGCGCACGCAGCAACGCCGCTGTTAGCGCACTGATCAGGTGTCGTTCATCTCTCAACCTGCTGTGAAAGAGTTACAGCGTGGCTGATACACAAACTCCTTTCCCCTCCCCACCAACGTCACCATCCCTCCGAAACTAACAACATGGAGTCCGGTGTTTAGAGTGCAAAGGCGGTCTTCACCGTTAGCTAAACCTATATGCTTTTCCCTTTGCTCCTGAGGGAAGGCAGCGACGCTCCGGGACGCATTAAGCGCAACGCACACATGCTCTATAAGCGTCAGTGCGTTCGTGCCACTTGAATCCATATAGGACATGGAGAGAGCGATGTGATTGGACGCAGAAGATTCCAAAGACAGGCCGCTTTCCGTGAGTGTTGCACAATTCCATCCTCGCCGCACACATCCAGAGAGATGTTTAACAGATTGTGTTCCTGGGGAAGGACGGCGTTTGCTGATAGTCCAGTCTTGACATCGCAAGTTATAAACGCATGCAAACTGCATAGACGAGCCCCATTATTTCGGGAGCCGGTGTATGTTTTTCCCCCAGTAAAAACGGCCTCCTTCGATATTATCAGCATAGGAAATGAGGCATGATAAAATAGGTCAGGCAGAGTGACGCTCCTCAAGAATTAAACACAAAGATTTAGTTATTCAAAATGCATTCTTTCAAAGGTTGGACAGCACAGAACACTATAGCTAATTAATCACCAAATTATTTTCTTGAGTTGATAAACATCTTGCAAGTTTTCTTCTATAGGTTTTCTTTAAAGTCCCCATAATAATTTGACTTTTGAGGCTTCAGGTCCATGTCTATGCTTGCATAAGGTCAGATTGCATCTTAGTTGTTTGTATTTTTGTCCAGAAATGGAATTGCTCTTCATAATGTAGGACAGGAGAGGTGGACAGCAGTTGCACCCAAGCTAGTGCACCAGGGGACCATGGAGCCTGAGGAGGATCTCTCGACCAGGGACCCCCAAGATCTGATGTCCAGCCCAGGGCTACTGCCTTCAACATCCACCTCCTTACTCAGCTGCACCTTCCTGGTATAGTCAAGGCACCTACCAGTTCACCTACATATACTGTGCCCTAAATTTATGTATTCTTTTTGTGAAGAAAAATATATACTTTTGAGTATGCAGCAAAAGAGTAGACAAGCTTTGGGACATACTAGTTCATCATACTTCTGTTACTTAGTTACATGCATCCTGTCACTGTTTAAACTGCCTTGTCAATCATCTTCTCACAGTTTAAATCCTCCACATTCATTTCATTTAATTTCCTACCATATTTTAAATGAAGCAGCATGTTGATCTGCCAGTCGCAGGTCTGTTGTGCCGAGCGCTCTCATGTGTTTGCATAATGACCCATTTAAAATTTAATGACATAAATGCATCTTTATAAAAGTTCACAATGTTGTTGCAGATTAAATATAATGTGCATAAAATTACATAAATATTTTTTTCATCAAGTTCAAATGTTGATTATCATTCACTCAAACCCCTTTATCTAAACCTCTCTAGTTAATTGTCAATCTCGCAAATCCGCCATGTTTTAGTTTTTTTTTTTGTTTAACTTTTTATTTGTGTTTGTAGATACTAACGTCAACATATATTTAAGATACACTAATTCTATTTTGGAATACTATTATTCAGGAAGGATAGTATGCAATTTGGGACACAGCATTTAACTCCCCTTTTTCTTTTTGGATTAATTTATTCACTTTTCCAACGAAAGAAGAAAATAGACTTAGAAAATAAACAATAACTCTATACTATAACTATAAAATATAACTATAAAATAGAAAATAAACTGTTACTCTATTAATTTAAAAAAATATGTGGGAGACATTGCTTTTATATAGTTTAATACTTTTTCATTATATTTTACAGTGATTATATACATTTTTGATTCCTATCTTTTAACAATCAGTGTACACCTGTGTGAGAATCGTGCAACATTTTATTTCTTCCCTAAACAGAACTATGTAATGTTGGTCTTGTTTCAACCCTTTGAACTCACAGGGGGGGTTATTGCATTGTGATGACATGGATAAGGGTGATGGAAATGGAGATTCAGACGGTCCAAAATGCTTTTTCCCCACACTGGAGCATTGTGGTAAAGTACAGAGAAGCCCACGATCTTCAGCCTTCCCCTCGTCTCTCACATGGGACTCGGACTCGGAGAAAGAAACCTTGGACGGTAATTTTCTCTTTGGTTCATTCTTACTTTCTTAAGTCAGTGAAAAATGTATGTCTGAATCATACACTCTGAGAAAAAAGGTACAAAAGCTGTCACTGGGGCAGTACCTTTTTAAAAAGGTACCTGGTTTTTCCTTTTAGGTACTAATATGTACACTTTATGAACTAATATGTACCTTTAAGGTAGCAATATGCACTCTTTACAGCTTTTGTGCCTTTTTTACTAAAAGTGTAAGAAACTCAGACCCCGACTAGAAATGAGAATCTGCAATGATTCAGCTAGTTTCAGACTGAACTATTCTGTGTTTGTACTGTGAAACTTGTCTCTCTGTGAACAGCGTTAATAGATTTGTTTGTCTACATGCTGTAGATATAACTGTGAGTCTACTGCTTTCTGTTAAGTCATGTGTATATTGTTTGTGTTTCTGTGTGGATTCCAATGGTTTATGTCAGAGGAAGAACTTCAGCACTTTTCTAACCCTCATGGTCTGGCTGCTCACAGCCCAGGAAGTCCCACCTCTGGACAACAAGAAGACAGGTGAGATACAGATGATTATACGGAAAAACAGGTTTATTCATCAAGGTTTTTTCAACATTGAGGAGTTTGATGGAAATAAATATTAAGCTGTAACCTATTCATCCATTTTAATCCTTATGCTTGCAGATTTGACATCGATACATGCCAAGAACCTGTGGAAACCAAGAACTTATTTCTTGAGAAGATCCCACTTGCCCCCCTGGAGGTGGAGAATCAAGGAGATGTTACATACGAGGAGATTAAAACTACAGACTCCAGCCTACCTAAACGTACAGCAAAACTTAAAAAAAGTACCTCAATGCATGTTTTGATTGTCAATAACACCCTGTCATATATATATTAAAAAAAAAACTATTTAAGTCAATAAAGCCTTTTGCTGTTTTCTTGCAGTGGAACAAGACAAAGTGAGCCATCTACCAGATACTACACTGAAAGAGGGATGCCAAAAAGACAAAAAAGATGAGCAGAAAATGCTTAATAGTAAAGGGCGAGAAGAGAAGATCACCAAAGAGCCAGATGTATACACCTTCCCAGGAGACTCTGAACCAGAAAGTCCACCACCTGGGCCTTGGGCGCACTGCACCTTCATCCAACGGCGAAGAAAAAAGAGGGCCATATTGAGGCCTTTCTCTGGCTTAGATACTTGGCAGCGCACAACGGGAGCCGGCAGGAAGACCAGAGGAAAACCCTCGGGAGCAAAGGAGCGTAGGAAAACCACAAAGGTTGGGGAAGGGATGTTTGAATTTAAAGAGGAAAAGGAAGAGAAGGTACGGGGAAGGCAGAGGTCAGTAGTAGAGCACCAACTGGATGGAGACCTCTCCCAAGAGATTTTTACATGTGTAGAATGTAGCATTTACTTCAAAAAACGCACCCATCTACGTGAACACATGCAAGAGCATGGCCAGGTTGGTAGATCTGGGAAGAAATGGCAATGTGGAGAAAAAGACTCTTGGAGTGGACATCTTAATAAAAATGCTTTTGAATGTATAGAGTGTGGTCTGGAGTTTGTAGACAAGGTACTGCTGCTGGATCATCAGCGATGTCATGAGGAGTCACGGCAGAAAATCCTTGAAGAGATTGGAAAATTAAAAGAGGGGGATAAGCGGGTGGCACAGCAAGCCAGTTGCAGTAAGGCAACGGAGCCAGTCAACCAAGAGTCAACAGATGTTAGCCAGTTTGTGTGTCTCAAGTGCAACTTTAGCTCTGATTTGCCTCAAGAACTTGCTGAGCATGCCAAGACGCACAACACTCGAACAAGAGCTGGTGTCTATCGAACCTCACCCCGCTTTCAACAGAAGTCCTGCAAGAAAGGACAAGTTCAATCCTCTGCAGATGTTACATCAACTCTTGTCACATCACCTCTCAACAAGAGGTACCCCATCCGGGCATCCAAAAAATCTAAAGAAACACAGCCCGAAAGTGACACTTCACAGGTGGACTCTAGTTCGTTGTCTTGTCAAAGTGCTTCTGCAACCCCAGGAGAGGCCACAGAGCAACCTGATAATACAACTCTGCATGAAAATACAGACCCTGTGGAGGAGTTGAGACAAACAGAAGAGCCCAAGACAACTCTGGATAATCCTGTGGAAGAGAATGCTCCACAACCTCAGCATCTCATGTCGTCTCCGCCAAATCCCAGGGCTGCTCCGCGGCGTAAGGATGTGGCATTCAAAAGTATAGGGAATAAACGCTCAGTCCGGGCCACAAGGGGTAAACTGGGGCGCACAAGAGCGAGTACAAGACTAGATCCTAAGTCCACCCTTACTCCCGTTATGAAAAAACAAGTACAAATCTCAAACCAGACCGAAGATAAGTGCCAGAAAGAAGACATTCCAACACCAGAACCAGAGCATGATCCAAAACAAGACTCCAAAACAGGTAAGTCAATTACAGGTTATTACACCAAGACCAGTCAGTGTGTAGCCTTGTAGCTAAACTGGCAAGGTGGTAACAATGGCAAGACTTCAGTGCTCAGAGAACAGTAATATACACACTGTATAAAACTTGAATGCCCTAAAAGTTCGTTAGATTCACTATACCTACCAGTGCAACATTTACATACTGAAAAAGAGAGGCTGTAAAATGTCATAAACTAATGATGTATTTACTACTAAATTGTTAATGTATTTTCAGAAAGGTCTGTATTTTTTCATCAATTTCTCACCATCTCTTTATAACATTGTTACATGAATTAATACTGTCATTAAGCACCACAATAGAACAATGAGAATTTGCTTTCACAATTCCAATTTCATATAGACAAAATCTGAATAAATACATTACCTGTACCATCTTTTGTCTTGTAGTGAAGCATGTATATGTGTGTGTGCACTATATGCATTGTTGTGTTATTGTGATGCCTGGATTTGATGTGCCAGAACCATCCTTAAACCAAAATTTGTGTAGTGCTACTTCCTGTTTGATTGGCCGCTGGTTAAAGGAGTGTAGTGACTATCCCCATTCCATTGGCCAGTTATAATTGTGAGGCGTTACTTCATGTTCCATTGGCCGATGCTCACTATTAGCCACTGCTGGTGGTGTACAGACTTACTTTCTTAAATTTTTATTGTAGGAGAAGAACCTTTCCCAAACAGTTAACCCAGTCAGTGGCAATAGTCAGCAAGGACCAATACTTGAATGGAGGGCAAATGGCAAGCCTTGAAATTCTGGAAGTTCACTTGAGTCATGCTTGGCCATAAACTTGGGGAAATCCCAGGTTTCACCCTGGTCTGAACCTGGTCCCTTCCCCTGCAGACTCTGTGGAGGTACCTGCCCTGGCCTTGCAGCTGAAGAGCAGCTTCTCAGCCAGCCTCCGAGGGGCAGCAGAGAGGCTGGGGTTGCTTGAGGGGCAGCAAGCCCAGCTAAGAAACAAGTTACCCCTCATCCTCATAGAGTCTCTCAGCTCTGACCTCCAAACTCCCCTCTTATGCAGCAGGGTGATGGGTGAGTGATGAGCAGAGCCACAGAGATCTTAAACGGTTACAGAGTAGCCAGGCCAAGCTGTTCCTTTTGTATACAATGAGCCCAAAAATGAGAATTATGTCATCATTTACTTACCATCATGTTCCAAACCCATATGACAATCTTTCTTCCATGGAACACAAAAAGAGAAATTCTGACAGACATTCACAACACTTTTTACTTTTTTTGGAGCAACTTTTATTTATAGAAAAAAGTAGCATGGACATTCTTGAAAATATCTTGTTTCATGTTTCGTAGGAAGTCATTCAAGTTTGGGACAACATGAGGGTGAATAACAGATGACAGACTTTCCATTTAGGTCAACTATTCCATTAACTCAGCTTGTCACCATACTCATTGCATCCCACATACATTTTGTTTGCATTTAACCATTAAATTATGCAATACTGGTCATTTTTTTATATAACTGTTGAACACTCTGTAACACTCCACATTAACCCCACCCCACCCCAGAGACGGAGCCACCTGCCAGTGATCCGGATCTCAAAGCCAATTCCGCCTCGCCAAAAAAGAACAGCAAAAAGCTTGAAGCACAGGAGGAGGAACCCAAACTCAAAGAAGAAAAATCTGATAGTCACGAGAAGAGTGGAGAAGACACACTTGTTGCTGCAAAACTAGAAGATGATGATGAAGATGATGATATTGATGATGACGAAGATGAAGAGGATGTTGTTAGTCGTCTTATTGATGCATTAACTGAGGAAGATGATGATAGAGAGGGGTTGTTGAAGAGTGTGGAAAGAAAATGCCCTTATTGCCCAGATAGATTCCATAATGGCATCGGACTAGCCAATCATGTTAGGGGTCACCTGAACAGAGTGGGTGTCAGTTACAATGTTAGGCACTTCATCTCTCCGGAAGAGGTCAATGCCATTGAGAAGAAATTCTCCTACCAGAAAAAAAAGAAAAAAGGTGAGGATGCTTTTAAATGTAAATGTAACCTTGTTAATGTTTATTAACTTGATGTCTCATTAAAGTTTAATTGCCTGCCACACAGAACCAAAGGCTTGTTTTGATGCTCTTCTCTCCATTGCTACATCTAGTTGCCAACTTTGACCCGTCGACCTTCAGCGTAATGAGATGTGAGTTCTGCAGTGCTGGCTTTGACACCAGAGCTGGTCTCTCCAGTCATGCCCGAGCCCATCTCAGAGACTTTGGCATCACCAACTGGGAAGTCACGGTTTCACCTATTAATATTCTCCGAGAGCTTTTTGCCAAGCATCCAGATCTTGTTCTACCCACTGCACCCACTCATACTCTCCAGTCAAGTCAAGAGCAAAACTCTGATGAGGAGCAAGAGGGCAGGAAAGACATGAAGGATGAGGAGAACATGACAGCAGAACCCACCACTCTTTCTTCTGACTCTCCAAAACGGCGCTGGAAGGAAGAGCACAATATAAGTGAACTAGAGGGTAAGTGGATGGGTTTTACTTCTTCTTGATTTCTCAAAAAGAAATCATGTCATAGTTCTTACTTGCAAAGTTTTTTTTGTTTGTTTTTTTAAATTAAATGTATTGTATAATATATAAGAAGTATTTTAGAGTTTGCATTGTTTTTTTTGTCACTACTCAAATTGTGAGATGTTCTTTGATTGTACTGAAGCACAGGATGCTCTTTGAAACTTTGTAAAGTCATGCTGGATAATGAAGTATTACAAATTACAGTCCATGCTAGTGCATGCTGTTATCAAAGGAAAGGGGAACATAAAAAATTGATTGTTTTAAAAATATGAAATTGAAATTGTTATAGTCATATTATAATTTGTGGTGGAAATGTTTGTAGGCCAACTGCATTAACAAAAAATGCAAAATCTCTAGTGGGCTCAGACTTGTTTCACTATAGTGGTTTTACTTTTGATCACTTTTTTGTTTCTTAGTTATTTTTTCTTGATGTTTAGATGTTTTAACTGGCTTTTCAAAGGTTAACGAGGCAATACATTAAGTGTGTATTACTTACTCATGCTACTTTTCTGTTAAATAAATAGCCTTTACCTCATCTGCATTGTAGTCAGAAGTCCAAAATAAACTAAAAGAAAACTTAAAAGCTTGTGCATGCCTTGGGATTTTTGTACTGCTGTCAAGGGCAATTGTTAAAGCAAGTTGTAAAGATTTTTATATGGTGCAGAACACTTGCTAATTTCTTAATGCAATCTTCATTAATGCAATTGATGTCTGGCATTTAATATTTTGCCTAGTCTCCGCCTTTATTCGGTTCGTCACGCCTTGGTGCGTTAGTGCATGTGTGCGGGGCAAAATGGCTGCTTCCACCTCCCCGCAGACACAAACAATAGCGGAAAAATTGTCTGACTGTAGGTGCTGTAATAAGTCCGATGCGCTGCAGCCGCTGAATGGTGAGTGCATGCACTTCCGCGCCGTGCATGGGGATGCTTGAGAGATGCATATGCTTGGAGCTTCGCCACTTTTAAAGCTTGCATGGCATGCAATCGTGTTAACATTTAAGACGAGCTCCTGTCATACTCGATGTGCGTTTTAAATCACTGATGCCAGGAATGGTCCAGTGAGACAGAGAGTGCACGTACGAGATCGATTCATTCCCCTGCTGCCTGAACAGTTTTCGATCTGAAAAGTCACAATATGTGACATTTTGCGCTCAGTGTGCTTAATAAAGGCAGTTTTTGATGTCCTGTCAAAATGACGGATTCTTTTTTCAATGCATATATGTCTTTATGATTCTCGAAATTAGGCTGAGTCTTCGCCATTTTACTTGAGGTGCTTTTTTAATGTTGAAATGGAGCGCGCCAGCTCTTTTTTTCTTGGTTCTTATTTCTTTTTCCGCGCACTTTCACAAAAACATTTTTGAAAAGAAAATGTCAGCGCTACTTGTTTTCTTTTACGCTGTCCTGAACAAGTTATTAAACGGTGGATTTTGTGTTTAACTTAATGCATTTAATGTCTTTTTTTCTCTTTATTGTCTGGTTATTTCATGGAGTATGCCATTACAGTGAATTTTCATTTTCAGTCTGAGCAGAAAAAGGGCTGATGTTGCTAGAATTGTGTCTAGGACAGATCAAATGACAGAACAGAAACGCCCACCGCAGGAACGCGTTCACAGTTTATTATATTGAATATGCTGAGAAGAGCAAGACCAGCAGGAGCTTCAAAAGAAATTCTCTGTGTGCTGCTTGAATGTAGACCTGCTGAATTTACCTCTGGAGTGAATAAAGTATCAGTCTGTAACAACTTTAAGTCAGACAAACCTGTTTTATAATCTATTTGGTTGCTGTCAGTCAGCATTGCTAGTTGTTTGTCTAGTTTTATTGCTGGTTTGTCCATTTTAAAAACATCAGTCATTAAGTTTAATTGCTGCCAATAATTGCAATCAAAGAGCAGTGAAAGTTGTGTGCAGGACAAGACTTAGGGTGCCGGGGTGGGCTCCCCCCTTTTACATTTTCTCTGTGCAATATGGTGCTTGAGAGAGAGAAAAAAAGAAATGAGGTAGAAATAGTTGTTTAGTCACAGGTGAATTTGTAACATTTATGGCAAAATAATTGGGAGACTGTAATGTCATGATTGGACCAAAATATGATAGGAAATTGTAGTGTGTAATCTCAAAGGAAAAAAACAGATGTGAATTTTAAGGGCTACTAGAAGGTTGAAATTATTTATGTTGAAATTCCTTTGCTGAATTTGACATCAAACTATATGTTTTGTGATTGACTTGTAAGTTATTGACCCCATATTAAGGATAATGTAGCAGATGTCTTTTAACAGATAATCTTACAGAATCACCTGGCCAGGTAATTAAGCATGAATTAATTATAAATATGTTTATTTATTTTATTTATTCTGTGCATCAGATGAAGGTAAAGCTAGTTACAGTTTGGTTAAAGGAAACATTCATTTGAGACCTTGGTGGGTTTAACTCTACAATTAGCTAATTAAAAAAAATTTTGTTTCTGTCTATGCATATGCAGATGGGGAGGAGGCAGACGATGGGGAAGAGGAAGAAGAGGAGGCCCAAATGCCTGTTACAGATAAATTGGCCACAAGTCCAGTAGAAAAGACCCTGTTCTCTATTGAGGAACAGAGCCCTGAATCCAAAGAGACAGACACTATGGGTAATATGAATTTTAGATTTTAATCTATTTTTTAAATAATAGCTCACCCATAAATGAAAACGCCATCATTTACACACATTATCATGTTGTTCCACATCTGAGAATATTCTTTAAACATTCACCTTTTGTGTTCCACAGAAATTCATACAGGTTTGGAATAACCTGATAGTGAGTAAATATGGACAGAAATGGTAATTTATGGATGAATTAATCCTTTAAAAAACATCTGAATTTGCTAGTGTTAATTGCATGAACATGAATATTTGAGAGCTGATGGGATATTATGTTACATATATTTGTCCTTATTAGCCTGGTCTGTCACCTTGATTTTCTGTCTCCTTACATGACATTTTGCAAAAATTAGTTTTCATTTCCACAGTGGATAGTCAGTAAAGGTCTATTAACTCTGCTTAGTGAATAAATTGAAAAAATTTGGTTAAGCAGTCCCATCTATCAAAATGCATAAGATAGGTCCTGAATCACCATTTCTCTGTTTTCCAGGCTCTAACCTGTTGAAATGTGAGTTCTGTGGTGCTGCCTTCGAGACACGTCGTGGTTTGTCTAGCCATGCCCGCTCTCACCTACGCCAGCTCGGCATCGGTATGTCAGAGAACAGTGGCGCACCCATTGATCTCCTCTACCAGATTACTAAGGAACGCTCCATTGATGCACACTTCACTGCCACCTCCCCTACTGTGGAATCTCCTAAGAAGCTCCAGCACCATGCCCCTATTGTTCCTATACCTAGCCCCACAAAAGATGTTGAAACTGAAGAAGGAATGCTGGACACCAAGCCCCCTGTCCCATTCTCTATTGCGGCTTCTGCTATTAAAGTTTCCTCTTCCCCAACTACTCACTCTGCAGCTGGCTCCCTGCCTTCCTCTCCATTTGTAAAGTCTCGGTCCCCTTCCCCAGTGCTGAGAAAGGCTCCCATCTCTTCCCTCCTACCCGTGACTTCCCCACTGCGATCCCAGGAGCATAAGACCTTAGGAAAGAACCAGTCTACAAACCTCTCCAGTCCAAACAAACCATTCTGGGCACCGCAAGATACGGATGCCCCATTGAATCTTAGTAAGAAATCTATTAATGTACAATATACTAATAAAGAATTTCAATAAGTTGTTTGTGATTTGTTTTTGTAGTGTTGTGGTCATCAGTTTGTTCTTTTTGCATGTTTATTGTCTGTCCTTTTTACAATCTCTTTAACTTTTCTGTTCCTCTCACACTTCTTTCTAGCGATGGACATGGACTCTAAAGACATTATTTGCCAGTTGTGTGGTGCATGGTTTGAAACAAGAAAAGGCCTCTCGAGTCATGCTCGTGCCCATTTGCGCCATTTTGGGATTGAGTACTCAGAATCCAAGGGCTCCCCCATTGACTTACTCAATCGGTTCATCTTGACTGATGACTTTAAGCACAGAGCAAATTCTTTTCTCTCAGATGGTCCAGAAGACCTGAGGTCCCAGAAGACCAGCATGACGTCCCTCTTACCCTCCACTTCCACTTCCCCTAAGAGATCTCTTCCCTCCAGCCCTGTCCTATATAAAACAGCAACCTCTTCTTTGAGGACAACAATTGGCTCCAAAGCTACCTCCTCTTCTTCCCACCCCTTATTGGGCCCACCCCCAAAGAAGCTGAAAGCATCCTCATTGCAGGTCCTTCGTTTCAGTAGTGGGGAAGTGATGTCCTTTCCTATTGGTAACAACTTTTATGTGTTTTTGCATGTCCTTGCCTATTGTTTGCTTCCTCAGTTATGTAAGGTAATTTACACACCTAAACTGACTTAAGTCTACTAAATTGTTCTCTAACAGAGCCGATGAAAGACGTGGGCTGTGAATTCTGCGGAGAACTTTTTGAGAACCGCAAAGGCCTCTCCAGTCATGCTCGCTCCCATCTGCGCCAACTTGGGATCACCGAATGGTCTGTGAATGGCTCACCTATTGACACACTAAAAGAGATTATAGTCCGCCGAGGCCTGCCGTCCATCATACCTCTGAAGTCCCCCAAATCCCCCTCTTCTTCTCCGAGCCCTGGACTGCCTCGGCCCGCACTCCAGTCCTCTTCCCCACCAGGGAATGTGCTTGGGCGCCTGCCTTTCCATTTTGCCCACACTCCAAGCCACGACCAGCCTACTACCCGCAAAATGTCTCCTTCGACATCTACTGCCAGTTCTTCCCCAACCGTAGAGCTGGTTAAACCGAAACCAGAGCCTGAAATTGTAGAGGTTACCATGAAAGGATCAGACATGGGAGTAAATGAAAGCTACAACCCAGAGCCACTACATTCCAGTTTAAACACTTCAGATAATGTTTATCCAGTCAACTTGGGTATGTTTTTCTGTTTTCACACCTGTGATATATCTTTGTTTGTTTACGTTTAGCTTTTTCAATGATCTTAATGGATGACTGAATCATTCCCAGCTCAATCTGTTGTCTTTTTACTGTTTTCTTCCTACAGTTATGACTCAGGAGAAGGAACCTTCCCGTGATATTCGCTGTGAATTCTGTGGCGAATTCTTCGAAAACCGTAAAGGCCTCTCAAGCCATGCGCGTTCACACTTGAGGCATATGGGTATCACAGAGTGGTCTGTGAATGGCTCGCCCATTGACACGCTGTGGGAAGTCATGAGGAGACAAGGCACTACCCCTGCATCTGTTGCCTTGGGCATAAAGGAGGAACCGGGTCAGGATGGTGGGATTTCATTGAACAGTCCAGGCTATCAGTCCTCTGCCCTGTCCCGCAAGTCACCTCTTAACCTGCTCCACTCGGGCTCGCGTCTTCATAAGCATGGGCTGGGAAGCGTTGGCTTGTCCTCCACCTCACCTGTGGGGAAGATTTTTGGAGTGCCTCCACTGAAGAAGAAGGTGCTGGTGGAGGAGGGACAGCCAGGAGAGAAAGCACTGCTCATCCAATCTAAAAACTTCTCTCCTCCCCCACAGGACTATTCCTTTAAGGGTAAAGCCTCAGTGGAGAAGCATGGGGTAGGCCACATGGGTAAGGTTATATTTTTGCCAGACTCCTTATTTGGTTCTTTTCTATTACATTGTTTGAAGACTATTTGTAGTGCAGTGCCTGTGTTGCTTCCATGTTTGCAGAAGAATGACTCTCATATAAATAAAAGAGCCCAATTCAGAATTCCAAGACTTAAAATAGATTCAATCATGTCGGTGGTTATAAGTGATCAACACGAACTCAGCCCTCCTGTGAAATTGATAGGTGCGTAGGAGAAATATTCCAAAAACAATGTCGAATCCAATTAATGAAAAGTAAAATCCCGCACACTATCAGTCCAACCAAGTGGTTATAAGTGAAAAATGATATCAAAACTGACCCTATCTTTAGATGTTTCTGGTCTTATTGTGAACTATTCATTGTTTGCATGTTTGGCACAATATTTATTGGTTTCCTTGCTTTGCAAATAGTCTCAAGAACAATGTGACTTCATCTTTTTGTTTTTCCTATTCAGATGCCAGTTGTGAACTCTGTGGATTCTACTTTGAGAACCGGAAGGCACTGGCCAGTCACGCTCGAGCACATTTACGACAGTTTGGCGTGACGGAGTGGTGTGTAAATGGCTCGCCTATCGAGACGCTGAGTGCCTGGATACGCAGCCGTCCACAGAAGGCAGCAGAGATGCAGCAAAGTTATGCACAAGGAGCCCGCTATGCCCAAAAAAAAGTATGAAAGCAACTGGAACAATTTTGTGATTCTTTACTCACCCTGACCAGTCATTGCAATTCTGTGGTGTCTTGCTGTGAAAGTTAGAAAAACTTGCTTTTTAATATCAATTAAAATGGCTGTAATCTTTTGCAGAGGTGCAGTTCCGCTCTCTCACCGTCCTGTGACTCTGACCCTACAACTCCTGTTTCTCAAAAGCCCTCACTGGCCAAATGGGCATCTCTCACTTTGCCTCAAAAGAGAGCAATTGGACGGGATGTCAACAGTTGTTCCTGGGGGCTGTCATCACGGGGAACTGACGCAAAAAGCAGAAGTGGAAGTTCCACTCAGCATGGCCTTATTCCACAGCCTGGCACTCATCATTCCAATAATGCACTTCCACATGCGCAGGTGGCGCATAGTGAACTCAACGTGCGTTTGCCACGAGGTCTGAGCACAGCTTCACCTCAGTCTCTTCCTATCCCTTTTCCCCTGTCTGCCTGGAAAATGATACCTAATCAACCAATTTCTTTCTCTTAAGGATTTGAGAGACGGCCACTTAAACACCCATCACATGCTGAAGGAGGGGAGGGAGAGAGTGGCCCCCCAAAGCCTCGCTCCGGTACCGTTCCTGCCCTTGTGCCAAAGCCCCCCTCCACCCCACTGGTTAGACTTGTGGGTAAAATTTACTCACTCAAGTGCCGGTGAGTTTCATTTATTAGATCTGTACTTAGTTATTATATCTATTCCGTAACCTAGTGAGCTGCCTTGATATCTTGACTGCCTACTAGCATGCTAAACAAAATGGAACCTTGTAAGTGTTCGGTTTTAGAACAATCTAGAATGGTGGAAATTTCACATGCTACACAAACAGCACTTCTTGCAGGCCCAGTTTACAACTAAGGCTACGTTTACAGTAGTGCGAATGTGGGCAGCCACACCATTGTTTTCAAAAGTTTCTGTTTTGGTCCGTTAACACTGAAACGCAACCCCGGAGTTTACAAATGAAAATGGGGTCTGCTGCGTTTTTGAAAGTCTCCATTTTCGAGGGTCGAAAATGCCGGAATAGTGTAAGCGACAGGCATAACCGTAGCAAAAAATTATGCATTTTAAAATAAAAACGCACTAGTGTAAACGTAGCCCAATTCCAGTTAGCTAATATGTTGCTTAGCTAATAATATGATACAGGAGTAAATATAAAGAATGCATAATACACGCAAGTACTGGGTAGACTAGTCTACTTTTTAACTTTTGTTTTGATACTTTTCTCTGTTTAGTAAAATATAGTTATAATGATATTATCTACAATTGTAGCAACTCAATGTGGCAACAAGCAGTATTCTTACATCACTCAGCTCTCAGTCAATGTTAGCATCTTAATATACTTGTGCTAATAAGCATAAAAATAAATATTTTTTACATTTTTGGTGCAGTAATAAAAGGACCAGTTCTCACTATTAACTAGCATGTATATTGGCTGTTTATTAGTACTTATAAGGCACATATTAATGCCTAATTCTACATGACCATATTTTAGATCCCTTAATCCTACACCATACCTAAACTTAACAACCACCTTACTAACTATTAATAAGCAGCAAATTAGGAGTTATTGGAGGCAAAAGTAATATGAAAAAAGTGATATGTTTTGCTAAGTAAAATTATATTTATAATCAGAATCTCTCAGTTCATAAAATATTTCAGATCATATTTTTTCAGCCTAAAACTATGTATCTGTCTTTTGGAACAGTCTTTGTAATGGGAGCATGTCTATGATGCCTTAAAATGTGAAACATATTGTTTATTCAAGATCATATTTATGTCCTTTGTGGCATTTTTATGTGCATTTTGGTGGCATTATGTTTAAAATAGCCATAAATGTGTAAGCCCTCAGAACCAATTGTCATTTATGTGTAATTCATTTCTTTTAGGTTCTGTGATGTGGAGTTTCACGGCCCTCTCTCAGTACAGGAGGACTGGATCAGGCACCTACAGCAGCACATTCTCAATCTCAACTACAATAAGACTGCTTCACCCGCAAACGACACTCCTGCCCAAAGTGACACTCCTGATCCCAAGCCCCTAGTCTCAGCTGCTACCTCCACGTCAACTACAACCACAGCTCCTGCCACGACCCTGTCCACGCCCTCCCCAAAGCCCACAACTACACCCACATCAGCCTCCACACCTACTCCCGCCCCCAGCCAAGCCTCCGCGGGGCGGCCGGCCGCAGCAGAGCCAGTTCCTACTCCTGCTAATTAGGCCATGTGTCCTTCCTACATATGTATGAGATGCCATCATCTTCACCAGTTATTTCCATGATTTGTTTCTGTATTACTCATCTTTGATTATTTCAATCTCTGATCAAAGGGAGAGATTTTTCGAAAAATCTAGCGACCCACTTACCCTGACCTACATCACGAGCATCTGTTATGATTCAGGCGTGAGGTAGGTGTGTTGCCATGACAGTTCTCATCTCCCTTTTGTCTCGTAAGGATCGACCGTTATTTATGAACAAGAAAAAGTCACAGTACAATGCAACTTTACATTTGTTTTGTGGATAAGCTTTGATTGTTTCGAAAAGCAGAATGAGTATGTGGTGGGTTCAGTTCAGTAAGCTATTTGGCCCTAATGACTAATATTTGTTTAAAATTATCTCACAAAACTCTTTAGCTTACCAAATGTATTCTTAAATTGTCGACAAATCAGAGAATTACAATCAAAAAGGCACAGATGTAAAACTCAACCTTAAATGGTTTCACTATGAAGCACTTAAACAAAAGGCCTTGACCCTTTGAAACAAAGCTTATCTGTTTCTAGCATTTGCAAGTTCACAGTTTGTAACTCTTTTAGCTGTGATAATTGACTACAAGCCTGCACTGCCATGCAGTTATCAAAAGATATGAGCCGTTCATTTTAAGCAGACACAGATGGGTTTGTGTCCAAACGGGACATGCCTTTTCTTTTCTGCAGTCCCACTGCAATCTAGACATGATGATCTGAGTTGAATCTTGCCACTTAGAGTTGATGATCAAATTTGTCTGGAACCGATTGCTGCTAAATATTTAAATAAGCTAAGCACACTTAGTTAAATGCATCGTTTTAGCACATTACCAACAAAATGAGCATGCAAATTCTGTCATGCCTTCCATTTGTATTCAACCACACGTATTTATGCCTTCGTTGCTTTTTTGTATGGCACATTGTTTTGTAGCGCGTTTGCACAAGCTTATGCGATGCTTTGCATAATGCTTTGATGAATCCGATCCTATGTCGCTCCATTTTCTCTCCATTTAATTCTGTGCTTAGCACAAAGTAAACTCTAAATGAAACAGTCGACGCTGCTGTCTAAAAGTCTTCTTTGTTGCTTTTTAAATGATAATGAATCTTTCTGAGAAATTGTCTTGGAACAAGTTGATGGCCCGAAGTATTTTATGCTCATAAAAGTCACTTTTTTCCCATAACCCAAATTATGGCTCATCTGAATGTTAAATGAACTGAACTATTTGGCTACACTACATTTGAATGTTTCACAAGAGTAAAAGGTTAATGCACCTTTATCTGCAAAGAATTAGGGGGTGTTTGTGTGTGTGTGTGTGTGTGTGTGTGTGTGTATATATATATAATAATATATATAAATAATACATATATATAGTTTGTTTTTCTGAGCATAAAGTGCTAAGTTTGACCATTTTTCTTAAAAATGTTTTTCCCTGTACCAATTTGAAGGCATTTTCACAAAAACGTAAACTGTAGAAATTTGCCAGTGACAGAATGTGCCAAAGAGAACGTCACACATGTCTCTGTTGCTTTAGCTTTTGCAAGTTTTTTGCAAGTCCGTTGTTTTGTCTTTGAGCAGTTGATGGCGGCAGCAGATTTGCTGCTGTGGATTTGCTTGAAAAAAAAAAAAAAAAAAAAAATGGAAACTAACAATTGAGTTATACTATATGAGTATACTATACAAGTACACCATACTCATGGTGCCAGGAATTATGACGATTTTTACCGCGAATATGGTGACTGCCTCCCAAACATACGAGTGCTTTTGGTTAAATTTCCATATCTGCACAGGAAAGCAATAACAAACCGGTCCACTATGGATGTTTGTTTCAGCTTTCACGACTTAACTCTTGACTGTTAGGCTTTTAGTATTCCAAAAGGGAATATTATTGATATATCTAACCTAACATATGTATAGACAAGAAGAAGATATTAACAGTTTAACACTTCAAATGTGATCTTGATCATTGTGAATTTATTTTGATTTTTAATGCTGTGTATTTTTTAATGAGACGTGCGTTCCTTTACTTGCAGTTACATACCAGTGGAATAGATCAGTGTTTTATTTTTTATTCTGTCAGTTTCTCTTTTAAGATACAGTACATTGGTGCTCATGCGGACGAGTGGATGTGAATGGATTTTTAATTGAAGATTGTTCCAAAGGGAGATTGTTAAGTCCTTGCGCAAGGACTCTAAAAATGTGTCTTAAATGCAACTTCTCTGTACATTATGTTCTTGGTTAGTTGGGTCATTTTGTGACTGTTGCCCAGTTGGCATGTGCTTTACAGCTGATGGTGTACGTTCTCCTAAATATCTCCTCAGCTGGTTTAGACTGCGGTGTCTGTACAAGTATTTGTGTGTATGAGAGCGACGAAAAGACTTTTTGTGGCTGAAAGAGAGAAATGCCATGGAAGTGTTGACCAGAGGAAGATTCGTGTGAATCTGCTCTTGAATGAAAATCATTAAATGTGATCTGAAATCTCAGCGAGTTGTGCAAGTATCATTTTTTGATTTATAACACAGGAGGATGATCAATAATGCTGTATTTCATTGGACGGAGTACAGCAACGTTCCTTTGCATATGTCTTATCAGCGCTGGGACTGGTGTAAACAGTACATTAGCTAAACAAACAGCTGGTAAATGGTTGAAGTCAACGCGATGGGAACACAGTGATAACAAGCTTCCTGAACTGCTGTACTATATTTGTCAAATGCATGCTGCTTTTTATGAATTGAGCGCAAATCCCGTTACTTACATTGTTAGATAAACTATTACGTAAAACTAGCTTGCCATGAGAAGCATTTTTGAACACATTGTACCCAGGATGTAGGCCAAAATCAACATAGTCCAGTCTCAGAAGTCTTGACCTTAACTATGCAGCAGTTACTGTACATAATCATTTTAACATAATCTGTTTTGTTACTCATTTGCTAAAGTAAAAATTGCGAAAGTAACATGATTTGGACTCTTTCTACAGACAAATAATATTGGTGATTTCATTGATTTGTCAAGTCTATTAATATTATGAACCAACATTTAGTCCTAAACTAACTAGGCTAGTTTAATGTAAGCTAAACCTTTGACCCAGTTACCCATTCTGGTGTATTTTATTTTATCGTAGTATCTTATTTTATTTTGCACAGTATGGAAATTTTTAACAGTAAGGTTCTATTTGTCGACATTAGTTAATTACATGAACTAACAATGAAAAATAGTTCTAAAGCCTTTATTAATCTGTTAATTTCATCATTATTATAATCAAAAGTTGTACCAGTTAATACTCTTTAATGGACTAATGTTAACTACTGGTGTCTTGTAACGTGCTACAACAATTTCTTTAGTTATTATTACTGGTTAACTGATTATTTTATTTTTAAGTTAAGAAAGGTGAAATAATGTTTTTTGTCAAGTCTATAAATATCGTGAACCAATATTTAGTCCTAAACTAGCTATAGGCTCTATTGAGTGGCAGTTTAATTTATGCTAAACTTACCTTTTATTTAATTTTATTGCATTGCATTGCAGACATTTTTAAACATGATTTAGATATATTCTTATACCATGTAAAATAAAAACCTGAGGTTGGCTTTCACAAAAAGACAAAGAAACTAAAAAAAATTAAATGTAATATATTTTTAGGATTTTTAAAAAGACTTTCAGACTTTATTTTACACAATATTAATACTAAGTAAATGTGGAGCATATTACAAACACACACCAGAGGAAGGCGCTATTGAGCTACAGAGCGGAACATATTTAGACTTCGTACCATCCTTATGAATCACGGCCACTAAAGAAATAACGATAAAATTGTATTTTACGGTGTCCTTGTTACACGTTACATGCACGTACTATTATAATAACAATAAATTATGTGTAGCCTAAGTACATACAAGTAACCCTAATCCTAACTGGTAACAACTTTATTTTAAGGTGTCCTTGTTACAGTGTATATTATACACTTCCAAGTACTGAGTGATATTAATTAAATACATGTACTTATTATATGGTTAGAGTTAGGATTAGGGTTTGGCTTAGGGTTACTTGCATGTAATTATGCTCAATTTTTTGTTATTATAATAGTAAGTAATTAATTCTTATGTGACCTGCAACAAGGACACGTTTTATTTTTTTGTGATAGTATTACCGTAGTTTCTAGTCATAGTTGGATGAATAGCTTTTGATGGCAGGAAGTATGGAAAGCATTCCATGTTCAGTGCTTTTGTGCAATTGACATTCTCAGATAGAACTGATAAAATGAGGAGTCCAGTTGACCGTCTCTTTAAATAAATATTTTTGAGCACATGGCATTTCAAACCATTTCAATCTGATTGCTACACAATCTGGAAAGGCTTTTTGTTATAATGGATATTTATGAATTCATATACTTCTCAGTTTATTGTTGTACTCTGAGTGTGGGCTGTCTGATGTATTATATACATAATAATTATACGGTGTGAATAATCTTAGGACATTTGCACAAAAGAAAAAAAAAGACGCAGACATTTCCCAGGAACCTTGGCGTTAAGTGGAACGATAGACGAGCTACTGTGAATGGGGGTGTATATGTCAAACTAAAACAAACATCAATGCAGACTTAAAAGCCAAACAATGCCAGATCCGAGCTAAGAGGCGGAAACACGGCGAGATGCTGTGAGAGATCTGTGTCTCTTTTAAGTGGAGAAAAATACCAGTCCTGTGTCTCACATCAGGTGGAAAGACTCAAAGTCAAGGCTAAATCTGATCAAAGACATTGCATGAAACAAGGAACCACAAGGCCTATTTTTGTGTATTTTTTGTGCAGCTCCTCAAAGTACAGCAACTTGGTAAAAGTATTTGTTTGCATTAGTTAACTACATTTGATAACATGAACTAACAATGACAAATACTAAAAATTAATAAACAGTTGTATCTCTTTAATATATTATATAATAATGGGTCAGATCAACAGATCAATGCTGATTGCGATATATACAGTACATAGACAGTTCACAGTATACATATACAGTTTTTTATTGCATTGTTTTTACAGTGTATCAGCATTATATTGGCCGTTATATAAATTTTTTGGTAACATTAGGTTCATTAGTTAACATTAGTTAACTACACTAGTTAACATGAACTAAAAATGAACAATACTTCTACAGCATTTATTAATCTTAGGTAATGTTAATTTCAGCATTTACAAATGCTTTATTAAAATCACAAGTTTTGTTTGCTGACATTAGTTAATGCACTGTAAACTAACATGAACAAACAATGAACAACTGTATTTATATTAACATTAACAAAGATTAAGAAAGAGTGTAATAAATGTAGTGTTCATTGTTCGTTCATGTTAATTAATACATTAACTAATGTTAACAAAAGACACCTTATTGTAAAGTGTTACCCATTTTTTTTAAATTCTAAAATGAGACATATATGCAAATCACTTACTTATTTTAGACAATATTTTCACAAAATGTTGAAAACCAAAAATACTTAAGAAGTTTGTCCATATTCTGGAATTGAAATAAGAAGCAACTAACACTTCTGTTGATGTCTGCCTTGCTGCCAATATATCAGTTTAGTGACTGATTATCAAGTAGTCAAAATAGATTATCAAATAGACTATCAAATTATCATTAGAATTGATGAAGCTTTATGAAACTTTTCCATTGTAGTACTATTTATTTTGTATACAGTATAGAAGATAATTTGGCATGTGTAGGCCTATAATATAACTTGTGATGTAATCTCTCACAAAAAGTATAGTCATGAAAAAATACGTTTTACAGGTTGTTCAAATCGTGTTTTTAGCATGCAAGTATTCATATTAAGTCACATTTGAGGAGATTTAAAGGGATAGTTCACTCAAAAATCCATACTTCCATAGTATGGTAAAAAATAAATAAATAAAAAAACACTGTGAAAGGCAATGACTATCTTATTTTGTGTTCAGAGGAAGAAAGAAATTAATTCAGGTGTGGAACGACATTAGGGTGAGTAACTAATGAGAGAATAAAAATTTTCGCGTGAACTGTCCATTTAAATGCTGGTTAAAACTGATGTATACACATTTTGAGATTACTTTACTACTTTATGGTGGTTTCTAATGGTACAGATTAGCTGTCTAGTTTTACTACTGAAAAACATTAACTCTTTCTTCTATCTTGCTGATTTCCTGTCATTATATGTCTTATGAAAGAGTGGTCTGGCATACAGATGAACCACAGGTTGTACACAACTCAAGTGTTTCACACAACTTTCACAGAACATTGACTCATAAAGCTTTAGCAACGTCTTTGGCAAAGTGGTATAGGTCACAAATGTTTATTTTTGGGAATGTGCAGCCTATTTTTGAGAATTTGTTTGGTCATGCAATTCCAAAAATGTCCATTTTTTAATCCACAAAAAAGAAATATGGAAAATGTTTGCAATGGACTTTTCATAAAACTGTAGAAATTGTTTTTAAATGATTACTAAAATAAGTGGAGATAAAATTACTATAATATTTACCATAAGTATTATGTAATGCATATTATTATATATGAAATATTATAAGGTTATAAATTGTCACAATTATTTTGTTAATGTATACACGCAATGTGTTTATCATGTTGAAATATTCTATGTAAAATATCAATATCAGATTTTTAGGCTGATTAGAAGGAGCCATGTTTTCCTTCATAGTGGGTTAGAGATGAGGGATGAGTGGACAAGCTGCTCTAAGTGTTTCTAATAAGCCATCATGCGTTCTCTCTAAGGGCAGCGGGCCGTGTTTCTCTCGATCTCTATCTAATCCCCGTCATTTATCTCATCAGTTCTTAGCAGCAGAACAGAGGTCTCTGGAGATGTCACTGAGCTGCTAGTGATTCCCTCATGAGACATGCAGAGAGATTCTAGACATCTTAAAACATGAAGTTTGCATTGATCCACCAGATTGTCCATCCATGCCTCATATTTGAACCGTCCTATTAAGATTGAGCTGATGTTCTGCATGCAGACATACATTACCGTCAATCCCAGATTGTTTTTGTTGCCAGATCTGATTTAGACGTTAGTATTGGGCTTTCAGCATTATATTATTCATGATGATGTGAAGCTCTGATGGTTCAGATCCACACAGAGTTTGAATCCCATAGGCACTATCCCAGCTAATAGGGAACATTCTCACAATTTTAACTAATGTTTTTATGTTTTAAGTTATGTAAACGATAGGACAAAACACTCTTAAACTAATGTTTATGGAACATTCTCATAACATTGAGACAAAAAAAGTTCTTAGAACAACATTTTTAGAACATTCTCATGATGTTATTTGTTCTTGATGAATGTTCTCATAATGTTGAGAGAAAACGTTCTTAGGGGCCGTTCACACAGAATGCGTCTTTGCATCTATAAACGCGAGACGCAGCGCTCAGAAATAGTTTTTTAAAAAGTGCAACGTAGAATGCCTCCTCTGCCATACTGCCGTCAAATAAAACAGCTGTCAACCATGCCAACCTGCTACTGTAAACAAAAAGCTTGCATCTCTTGCCCTGCTTCCGGGGTCTTCTGATTGGTCCACTGTTTTGGAACTGACGTCTAGCGTGTGTTTACATAGAAAAACAATGGAAAAGTAGCGCATTGGAATGGGAAAATGAGTTCTGCATGAACGGGCCATTAGAATACTAAAATTAAATGTTTTAACGAATTATATTTGGGGTAAAAATAAAACTACAATGTTGTAAGAAACATTTTAGTCACCTTTAAACAATGTTCTAATCACAACAAGAAAACTAGACATTTTAATGTTCTTAGACATTCAAATAATGTTATATTTTGGGTGAAAATGTTAGTAGATTGTTGTAAGAAACATTTTAGGAACCTTTAACTTTAAATAATCATGACAAAAAAACTGTACATGTCAATAGTTTAGAAATGTTCCCACAAAGTTTGAATAACCTAAATTTGTTTGCGTTTAAATAATGGCGCAAATACTAGTAATTTGACGAGCGCAAGCGTTAGTAAATTGCGTTGTGTGATTCATTTTAACACTCTTCCTCCATAAATTTTGCATCTGAAAGGGAAACTCCCACAAATGCATTTTCAATAAGTTCAATTGTTCAAAAGTTTGCGTTCAGTAAGATTTTTATAGCAGTGATTGGCAGAGGGTAGCCATTGACTTCCATAATAAATGAATAGGTCAATGGCTAACAGCTAATCAGCTATTTGGTTATCAACATTCTTCAAAATATCTTATTTTGTGTTCAACAGAAGAAAGAAACTCAAACAGGTTTGGAACAACATGAGAGTGAGTAGATGATGACAGTGTTTACTTTTGGTGAACTATCTCTTTAACTTTTTGGAATATTAATAATACAATAAATAAAAAAGATTCAAACCTATGTCACTGATATAAACGCCAAGGCTCAATACAAAAGAAATGTACTAACTGCTCGGTGATGACTGATGTGTCTTTAAAACTGGTGTAAAAGTTAAATGCCTTACTTCTGCGTATGTTACTGAACTGATGCAGGCGTCATCATCAGCATACATTTGTTAATAGTATTATCAGTAATTCAGAATTGCATTTCACCATCCATTTAACATATGTTAATGGAATAAAGCTTTTGTTATGCTATGATTGCTAATCGCAAGAGTGATGTTTATTGCAGATGCCAATCTCTGAACACAGTGATCTTACGGCTGAGTGAGTCATGTTCAACTATTGCAAAAGATGTATTAAAATAGAAAGCTTAAAGGAAGAGAGGAAATCTTACAGTGTTTGTTCACCAGTTTGTTGTCCAATGTTTGTTAAAACACTTAAAGAAAGAGCTCACCCAAAACTGAAAAGTTGCTAAAATTGTACTCACTCTCAGACCATCCAAGATGTGGAGAAATGTATCATTACATCACTAGCTCACCAATGGATCCTTTGCTGTGAATGGGTGCCGTCAGAATGAGAGTCCAAACAAGTGAAATGAAAGGCTCCAAATTTGTAAGAAACCAATCCAAGCCATTTTTTAACTTTAAACTGTTGCTTCCAGCTAAAATACAAGTCCTCTGTCAATAACACTGTATCGCTTTCTCCAGTGAAAAAGCCTCATCTGAATCAGGGGAGAAATATGCACAGATCAAGCACCATCCAAAACAAATCTTAACAAATATGTCAGTATTTGGAGAGGACAACAGGAGATTGACTTTTTCAATGGAGGAATTGCTATTATGGATTTGTATTTTGGCCACAGGTGATGGTTCAATGTTAAAACACCTTAATGATGGATTTGTTTCTTACAAGCACACATCTTTTCACAAGACATTAATTGATGGACAGGAGTGGTGTGGATTATCGTGATGTTTTTATCAGATATCAGAGGATCCACTGGTGAACAAGTGAACAGGGGGCCTTAAGGTTTCATTTTTTGGGGGAATTATAAGTGTCTTTGGTGAACAAACATTGAAATATTTCCTCTCTGCTGCTGATTTAAATGTACTGATGTGTAGAGTGTTTTATTGTAAGACATTACTTTTAAATCCTGGCCATTTTTAGCAATGCATATCATATTTATACCAGTTCCCTTCTCTAAGCCACAATATTTTAACTTTGTTTTATTTGTTTGACATTGATGCATTCATTTACAGTCATTTTTCAAATCCCACCACCCAAACGATTTCATAAATCAACTTTTGTTGGTGTCCAAGACCACATGACACAGTTGGGCATTTGTTTTTTTCCAGAAGTCCCAAATCGACTGACATAAATTGTGGTCAGGAAGCCTTCATGAAGAATTCTGGCATATTGCATTGAAGTGAAGTGCAGGTCTTTTGTACAACAAAGCATCTTCTGTGTTTCCAGCTTTCCAAGCTCTTTCATCCATCACTCATCAGCTGGACGAGATCCTCTTCCATGACTTCACATACAGTAAACTCATCTGGCCAGGCTCTGGCGTTTCTGTTTTCTGTGTCCAGTGAGTTACCCATATTTGAAAATCCAGACTCTACATGAGCTCGAGATGTTTTTCTGTGTAGTTCAGCTTGATCCAGGCTGCTTCTGTTGAGTGTTGTGTGTTTGTAGAGCCATATTTAGCTTGTCATTTGCTCGTTTTTTTCCAGAAAGGATGCAGGTTAATTCCCTGGGTGAATGTCATAGGAAAACAGCACGGCAGCTCAATGACACCATTGTTTTATGCTTTGAATATTTTTGTGTGTTTTTGTAGGTTGCTGTCCAACAGATATTATAGCAGGAAACTTGTTGAAAAATTCTGGGTTTCTATTAGTTTTGCTATACTTAACATGCACAATAGCAAATAGGTAACAATAGCAAAACTAGATATTTTTGTTAGCTGGGTGGGTGGTTGCTCGGTTAGGTCAAAAGTCAGTTGTGGTTAGGGTACAGACGATCACGTTCACTCGGTTTATTACTTGTGTTGCCATTTTTTTTTTTTTAAATGGCATTTGCAACAGAATGTATTATGCAAGCATGTTTTAAAACAGTAAAATGCTACATTCTTGTCACATGACCTCATTGCATATTTAATTCATTATCGTTAATATAATACAATATTTTTTAAAACATTACTTTGTCTTCTTAATTAAATTTGTGTAAAAATGTCTTAACATTTTAAATTTTGAACTCTGATCAAATAATGATTACATGAACTTTTTTTTTTTACAATACACATTCATTTACACTTCTGTAAATATGGCAGCATTAGCCAGCTGGCTAATTTTCAGCTGTAATCTTTTGGCCAGATGTTGAAACAACAAATATAATATTAAAAATTACAAACATTAAGATAATGAGAGAATAGAATAAGAAAGAGAAAAAAGGAATACCAAGCGTGCAACATGAAGTTATAAAATACAAATTATCTTGCAAAAAGAAAAAGGCCATTGCTATGGACATTGGGAATGGACCTTTAGATGTCAAGTAAATGTATTGTGTCATGGCTGATTATGTCTGGTTTATTTGTCGACCTGGAAATTTAAGGAACATCAGGCACATTGCATTGTGGGATATTACATGGAGTTCACTCAGTGCATTTTAGCAAAAGTTTAAAAATGCTTGTTACTCACAGGATACATATAATGTAGAATAGTACGAGTACTATTGTAGTATGCTTTCCCAAACATAACCACCAACCTGCAAGTACCGTTTACGTATCTGCTTCACAGTTGAATGATGTTCATGTTTCCAGTCTTCTGAAGAGACGTGTTTTTCCCCAGCAAACCTCTGCTTATTAATGCATTTCTGATACCCATCAAGCTATGAAATGCATAAAATGTGAATAAAACTATTCCAGCTTATGGTGACTGACTGTCCAGCTCTTGTTTCAACCAGGATTCCCTCTCGAGTGTTGCGCATTGGATGTTTCCATGATAACTCATTGTAATGTGAAGGTGATGACTGTTTCTTGGTCACCCATGAGCCTGTAAAGCTCAGACACCTAACTAAAATCCTCACCAGAAGTTATTCATCCACAGATGTAATTCAAAGTTTTAAACAAAGAACAGGAGCACATCCAACAGCGGAGGAAATTGTGCATTTATCAGTTTTATCATCGCTTTGATGAATCGGAGTATCTTGCATTTACACCTCCTCTGTTAAAACACACACCAACTCAAAGTCTTACTCATGCGCTTACATACAGTAAGACTGTCTTTCACAATGTTCCCTGGATTTAAACAGTTACTTGCCAAAATATTAATTTATATCATGTTGTTTCAAACCTAAGTGACTTTCTTAAATGTTTATGCTTTTTGTGTTCCAGAGAAGAAAGAAAATCATTTGAGTTTGACATGAGGGTTAGTAAATGATGACAGAATTGCACTTTTTTCTTAAAGAAACTTTGTGTTGCTCTCGCTAAATGGATTTTATGTTTGTTCACTATGGGACTGATGTAAAGCACAGCATGTTTTACTACAGGGGCCTTTGAGGTTCAATGTCTTGCTGATGGTGATAAAGGATGAAAGCCAAGGACAGAAACCCTTACAGAACAGACATTCCTCTTCCTGCATATGGGACCTTAGAGACAAACTTTCCTTCCAAAATACACCAAACGCAGCTGTGTTAGAAGAACAGCAGCTCATCCAGCAAAGAAGTAACCACATATTCAGGACTGGGGTAACAATTTAAAAATTACAGGGATAGTTCACCTAAAAAAGAAAATTTTGTCATGTCCTTCTACCAGTATGTAATTTTAATTTTTTATTTTTTCCCTGTGGAACACAAGTTCATTTTTGAGCATCAGTATATAATACGTACAGTGGCCCAGTCGTGCACAACACAACAAAATCGCCACAACACAACGCATAGGGCTAATTTTGCTGTGTTGAAACTTGTTTCCGTTGTGTTGCGACTTGTGAGAAACTTTTGAACTGCGGGTTTCGTCTGGTCAGAGGAGAACTGGCCCCCCGACTGAGCCTGGTTTCTCCCAAGGTTTTTTTTCTCCATTCTGTCACAGAGGGAGTTTTGGTTCCTTGCCGCTGTCGCCTCTGGCTTGCTCAGTTGGGGACACTTAATTTCTAGCGATTATCGCCGATTTGATTGCACAGATACTATTTAAACTAAACTGAGCTAGACAATGACATCTCTGAATTCAATAATGAAATGCCTTTAACTGAAAATTGAGTGTTTAATCTTATCATTATACATTACTGACACTCTATCCTCCAATTTGATACTGTTAAGTGCTTTGACACAATCTGTATTGTAAAAGCGCTATATAAATAAAGGTGACTTGACTTGACTTGACTTGTGTGCGTTGTGTTGTGGCTTATTTACATTGTGTTTTGCGAATTTTGTTGTGTTGCAGCATGTTTCCGTTGTGTTGTGGAGATTTTGTTGTGTTGTGTTGTGCACTACTGGACCACTGTAAATACATCTTTTTCCATAGAGTGACAATTAATCGTGACCATGAAAAAAGAAAACATTACAACAACAATATTCCAAGTCTTACAATAGATTTATATGAACTACTTTTATGACACATTTTTGGCTTTATTTGTTCTTTTTGAGCTTGACAGCTTAAACGAATCCAACATTTCTGCTTTTGTGTTACACTTCTCTTCAAAAGATTGAGATCGGTGCATCACAGTATAAGCATGCATACAATTTTTTATTTCAAATAAATGCTGGACTTTATTTCTTTTTTAAATCCTAAAAATGCATTATGGTTTCCACAAAAACATGAAGCAGCACAAGTTTTCAACATTGATAATAATAAGAAATATTTCTTAAGCAGAAAATCATCGTATCAGAATGATTTCTGAAGGATCATGTTACACTGAAGACTGGAGTAATAATGCTGAAAACTCAGCAATTGCATTTTAACATATTCAAATAGAAAACAGTTATTTTAAATTGTAAAAATCTTCCTCCTCCTCTCATGCTTGTGTTCTTTTCTGCGTTCACAGTCTTGCTAAGTGGGTTAGTGTTTATATTGGCCACGAGCTACAATTCTAATGTCATTAAGATAACATGATGGAAAGTGTGTTTTTCCGAGCAAAACACGTGTTTAGAGAAGATCTGCCAGTGTCTAAACAGATCTGACAGAGATAGAGTGTCTCCGCTGAAAATCAGCTTCCAAACAAATATTCAGTCTCAAAGGACCGTGCCTGTGGCTTTCTCTCTCTGAAGTGTTTTTCTGTCAGTTTATTTCCCCATCATGCCATTTGCTCTACTTTTCCTTCCTTCTCTTGGGTTTGCAGCCAGATGTGATGACAGAGATCTTTGGCAGTCTAAATGAAACATGATTAAATAAGCAGCAGTCCATTTTGTGATGTGATTGTATGTGTCACACTGAATATGCATGTGTCAATCTATATGCTCATTTAATGTTTTCTTCATTTATGACATCTGGCGCACTTTTGTACCTGCATTGTGTGAAAGTTGGATGTTAGTGCCAAGTGTTTGCATCTACAAACATGCGTGTATTTGTATGGAAAGTGTGGAGTGTTTCTCAGTATTCTCTGGGGCGAGTGCATCGAGGTTGCGATTGCTTTCTCGTAACTCTGATTCATAGTTTGGCCCTGATCTTGAAGGGACAAGGCAAGCTGCTTGATAACCAGTTTCCACTGGCTTTTTCATAAACTATTAGCTTCTTGTACATGCATGATAAGCCCTTGCTTTATATTGTCAGTGGAATGTGCTTGTTTTTTCTGGTGGACAGTCACAGTCGTGCAGCTGTTAGTGGATTATGTCTGTTCTTCCACCCAGATGTAAGTTTTTTGATGTTAACTGTAACTACTTGTTTTAGTTTATCAGTTTAAAGGAACCTTACATTGACAAAGTGCAGGTGTGGGAGAACAACTGAGTTTTGTCTTGTTAGTATCACCATTAATTAAAGTCAGAGAACTATGTGGATGTGGAATGTTGAGACTCTCCAGCTAAAACCAGTTTAAGGTGGTAGCAGTGGTTTGGTCAAAACTGGAATAAATTTGGTCATCAGCTGGTCCAAGCTGATCTAAACTGGTGATTAATTGTTTCAAGCTGTCTCAGGATTATCCAAACGGGTGAGAATTAGAGGGAAAACAAAGACTAGTGACTCAGTGAGGTGTCAGACATCTCGCTCCTGTTGTATTGATCAGTTTTCCACAGAGCTTTGCCATAAACCCCTCTGCATTCAAATCACATTTATAGAGAAGTTACCAAGCCTTGCTGAGAGACCAATAAAATATATAAAGTATATATATTTATACAACAATTCTTTCTGGTCCTCGAATCTGATTGGCTGATAAGAATCTGGTTGAATCTGATTGTGTGATATTCTAGTGATAACAGAATATCACCGTTTCACTGCTTGTATCATGTATCACTCCGCTTGCGCTATTCCTCACAGCGAGTGTCATGGCAGATGTCCAAATCCACTATAATTTAAAAAATAATACTGTTTTTGTGTCACAGAATGTAGTTTAAAGAGTTTTTTAGGGGAGAATGTACTTGTTTAGACTTCAAATATGCAGTGTGTTAATAAAGATAACGTGCATTTGAAAATTTGCTTCAGTGTTTTCAGAGTAGTGAGCTCCAGGACGTCATTGGCTGTTCAGCGCTCATAAACCCACCGAGAGCGCCTCACCTCGACCAGATATTCTGGAATTTGTCTCTATAGTGGTTAACCATGAGATGTAATTCGTGTTGGGTAAATTTAACGGCAGTCTTTGGTCTCGTTAAACTATTATTTTTTCCAGAGCAAATAGTTTTGGCTGAGGGAAAAAACTTATCACATTATATTTTATGTATATCAGTGTGCTGCCTTTGTACTTTTGACTGAATTGCCTAGCAACTATTATGATTGTTGTTTTTTTAATTTAAGTATCATTAGCCAATAAATAATATTTTTTATAAATAATAGTAATATTTCATTAATATTAGTATTTAGTATTGGGATTTAGTGTGTGTTCATGATGGTCATTTTAGTTACATTATTCCGCCGTTAGATGGGAACAAGAGACTGTTTTTATGCGTGAGTCAGCAGTAAAGACTTTTATATTGAAAGAGACTGAAACAGGGTTTTAAACAAGGAAGTTATTTTTAGTTCCAACAACTTATTGTAGGACGCAGCCAACAAATGCACTGAGCAGTGCTGTCATCGGAAATCACCCTTAACAGATCAAAGGATAGTAAGACAAAGACATTGCTTTCCTCAGCAACCTAATGTTTTATTGTGAATATGAGATTGAGCTGAAGAATTAATGCTGTATCAGATGCATAATACTGTACATAATACGCTGCTTTTAATGCAGTTCAAATAAGCTTTTGATGAAACAACTTAACGTTCCTTCGTTACTAGTTCTAAAGTGATGTTTTGGAATTAGTAACTTAGGCTTGGGAACAGCTGTTAAACTGTCAACTTCAGATTTGAATCCGTGGCGGAAGGAAGTAGTTCTGCACAAAAGAGAGACATTAAAGACATTCTGTTGTTGTTTCTTATGTATTTACACACTCATGCCTTTGAACTGTTGTATAAATGCAATATCACACCGTAGCAGTGCGCTATGGCTGTATATTGGCATGCTGTCATTACCTACAGCACAATACAATTACAATTTCACATACAATTACAAAGAAGTAACAAAATTAATTACACATAAAATTCTGAAGCAAAAAAAACCCTAAAAACTTAAATAGTAATTTATTGTAAAGTGTACTCCAATACTCTATATATTTTGAAGAGCTAAAGTAAAGAGTTTAGGAGTTGAGGATGAATTTCTCTCAAAAAAAAAAAAAACCTAGCTTTTCTGCATCTGGAAGCATGATTTGATAAGATGCCAGCAGTGACATTTTTCTTTGTCGTTTTGACAGTAACATTTGTGTCTGTCAGTGAGGCAAATGTCAAGTATCTGTACTGCTGATGTTCTGTTTCTATCCTGAGTTCAGTCCTAAAGAAAAAAGCATGTCAGAAACTGTATGACCTTCTCCCCACATACAGCCCACATTACGTTACACAGCCCCTCTCTTGATTTTCTGAGAGCCCCTGGTGATGCCGGCTGAGACACTAATACCCTTCCTTCCTCTGCTTTTGCCGTTCAGCATCCTGTTTAATTGCCATCTGAGGCAGACAAGCATGAAGTGGCATCTTTTATTTATAGTCTAGCTTTCTTCCTGGCTCTGATGGACAATCGATGTCAGAAAGATTCGTGCAGTGCATTAGGAGGCTTTAGTGTCTATTGTGTCATCAGAAATATTCCCGTATCTGCTGACCTCCACATCAAAGTAATTCATGCTAAATATGGATTCAATTATGAAGCTGTCAGAACAGGTATTTGTGGATATGCAAATATGAGATCATCAGTTTTAATAGTAGGTTTACTGCTCTGAAAAAATATGATTTAGATTCTTAACAAATGAGCCATAATTAAACACAGCTAATCTGTAAAGCTTTGTGTAACAGGGTTCATTCAATATGATGAAGGACGAGGAAGGCAGGGGTGGCGAGTAAGACAGTTTATTTACTCCAAAATTAATTCAAAGAAACAAAACAAAAGGCTGTCGGGCTCTCTGCCTCGACAGTCAATCCGTCACACAACACGCAGGGCTCCGTCTCTCGTGACATTCAGACCCTCTCTTTCCCTCTCCCAGGTCTGCGAGCCGCTTTTCAGCCATCTCTCCCCCAATCACTGTAATCAAACACAGGTTTTAGTCATCATTCACTTGACCTCCTTAACACCGCTCGTCTCCACACCCGCTCTCCCATTGCAGCCTTTCGCCTTCCCACGCCCCCCTCGCCACACTTTGATTTAAAGGGGACAAAATTGAAAATATAATCCTTATGTGTATTATTTTATGCAAGTGAATATAACAAAAATATATTTGACCCCATGATCATTGTCACGGACACGCCAGGCTCTTCCACCTATCAGCACTCACAATCACCAGAATACTAATCACGCACACTTAATTGTCATTCACTAATCACCCACACAGCACTATAAGAACACACAGTCCACATTGTCTGGTCTCCCAAGTGGAAAAGGACTCAAACCTACGCTGAATTACTTACCTGTTGCTCCAAGTGTTCTTGATCTCCTGTGTTCCCCTCGTGTGTTCCTGTGTGTGTGGGTGTATGCGTGCGCTCCGTCTACTTACCTGCATCCAGCTCCGTCACACCAGCTCCTGGAAAACCCGTGATCCTCAACATCTCCGTCAGACCTGGTAATCAAGAACATCACTATCATTATCATCTCCAGTTCAGTTAAAGACTCTGAATTTGCTATACTCACCAGTTCCTTGATCTCCCGCATACCGTTCAATAAACCCTTCTGTTTGATTCTAACTTGCCTGTGTCTCGAGTCTGACTTCCTGTTACAGAAGACCAGACCATACCATCATGAATCAAACAGACCCTGATCCATTCCAGGAGCTGGTGGATGCTATGAGAAGAGTTCTCAGTCAAACCACCATTGCACCAGCACTAGCACCAGCCCTGGATCCTGCACCCAGTATTTCTTCTTCGGCCCCGATCTACACAGTCAGTCCCATGGTCAATCCAGCGCCCTACTCTGGCTCAGCGGAGGAATGCAATGGCTTTCTCATGCAGTGTTCGCTCGCCCTAGAGATGCAACCGCATCATTTCCCCACAGAAAGAGCTAAAATTGCCTACATTCTAACCCTGTTAACAGGTCGAGCACTTCAATGGACGGAGGCATTATGGCACCAGAATGGACCAGCCACACAAACACTGGGGGCTTTTTGCACTAATTTCCGAGAGGTTTTCGGACGACCAGCTGGAGATGCTTCAATTGGTGAACCGTTATATCATTTAAAATAAGGTCAGAAGTCTATTCAAGAGTATACTCTCCGTTTCCGCACATTAGCAGCTGCTAGTGGTTGGAACGAGTGCTCCCTGCTGACCACTTACCGTCAAGGATTAGAGCCTTCGCTATGGGGCTAGAGCCTTTCCTTCAACTCTCCATCCGTGTTGCCAGTCGGATTCAGGGCTGTATGGAAGAACATTTGTGCCAAAAGCCAGCTATTTTTCTCTGCCAGCCAGAATATCCCAGCTCTCCAGAACCAAACCCCGAACTCATGCAGATTGCCAGTGTCCGTCTCACTTCGACTGAACGTCGACGCCGGCTTACCCAGGGATTATGCTTATACTGCGGCAAGGACGGTCATGTAATAAGGAAATGTCCTACAGTCCTCCTTCAGTCAAAATAAAACCTCTAACCACTACTGTTCAGATTACCACTCCTCGTCATTGTGTTTCGGTCTATGCCCTCCTCGACTCTGGGTCAGCCGGCAACTTCATCTCTGCCGACTTATGTAACCAACTCCAACTCAAGAGACTCAAAGATGTCTCGTACAAGATTCAGTCAATAACAGGCAAGCCCCTGGTGAGAGGAAATGTTCGACACTGTGTGGGTCCCATCTGGTTACAAGTTGGTCAGCTCCACAAAGAAGAGATCTGTTTACTGGTTCTGGAGGAATCCACCCCTGGGATAGTGTTGGGGTGCCCATAACCCATCTATCTCATGGTCCACTAGAGACATCCTGAAGTGGGGTAACGACTGCTTTCCAGACGGTTTCAAAAATGGCCTCCAAATTACCACCTCATAGACCATGGGACTGTGCCATCGACCTTCTCCCTGATGAACCAGTGCCCAAAGGTAAAATCTATTCACTTTCCATCCTCGAACAGAAGGCCATGGAGGAGTACATTTCTGAGGCTCTACAGCAAGGATACGTCCGACCGTCCACGTCCCCTGCTGCTTCCAGCTTTTTCTTCGTGGCTAAGAAGGACGGAGGCTTGAGGCCTTGTACTGACTATCGATCCTCAACAAAATCACTGTCAAGTACAGATATCCCCTTCCTCTCGTCCCATCCGCTCTGGAACAGCTTCGCGGAGCCAAGATCTTCACCAAGTTGGACCTCCGGAGTGCTTATAACCTCATCCGGATACGTGAGGGGGACGAGTGGAAGACAGCCTTCGTGACACCCACAGGACACTATAAATATCTGGTGATGCCGTATGGTCTAGTCAATGCCCTCTCCGTATTCCAGGGTTAGATGAATGAGGTGTTCCGGGAGTACCTCCACCGCTTTGTGCTGGTTTACATCGATGATATCCGAGTGTACTCCCGGAACGAGGCCGAACATCACCTCGGAGGTCCTCCAACGGCTCCGTGAGCTTCAACTATGCCTCAAGGCAGAAAAATGCACCTTCCATCAACCTTGCATCCAGTTCCTGGATTATCACATCAGTGCTCACGGCATCAAGATGGACAAGAGGAAGGTGGAAGCGATCAAAACCTGGCCCATTCCATCCACCATTAAAGAACTCCAACGATTCCTAGGTTTCTCCAACTTCTATCGTCGATTCATCCTGAACTACAGTTCCATCACTGCACCACTAACTAATCTCCTGAAAGGCAAGCCCAAGTCTCTGTCCTGGAACTCAGAAGCCACCACAGCCATGAAGAAACTCCAAGAGGCTTTCACTACGGCTCCACTCCTGGTGCATCCCGATCCCAAGAGACCATTCGTCGTTGAAGTCGACGCCTCCACATCAGGAGTTGGAGCCATTCTATCACAGCAGCAGGGGAACCCACCTCGACTCCATTCATGTGCTGCCTTCTCCTGGAAATGAACCTCGACGGAGCATAACTATGACATCGGGAATAGAGAACTACTTGCCATAAAGCTCGCCCTGGAGGAATGGAGACACTGGCTTGAAGGAGCTCGTCATCCCTTTGTGGTCTATACGGATCACCGGAATCTTGAATATCTCCGTGAGGCTAAGAGATTAAACCCCAGACAAGCCAGGTGGGCTTTATCTTTTATCCGGTTTCATTTTACCATCTCCTATCGACCCGGGACGAAAAATACCAAGGCAGATGCTCTGTCAAGACTTCATGCTCCAGACGAACAACCCGAGAATCCAGAGACTATCATCCCTCCTGAGCTCATTGTTAGCCCAATCCAATGGACCCTAGATGACAACATCACTGCAGCCAGTGTCTCCGATCCCGCTCCGCGGTACGTGAGAGGATGCTGGGAATGTGCCATGGCTAAAACACCTCACCACTTACCAACTGGCAAACTCCTACCTCTCCCTGTTCCCCGGCGTCCATGGTCACACCTGGGAGTAGATTTCGTCACGGACCTCCCTGTATCTGACAATAATACTTGCATCCTGGTTGCGGTGGACAGCTTCTCAAAAGCCTCTGAAAGGACTCCCAACAGCAATGGAAACAGCTGAGGTACTGTTTAACCATGTCTTTCGTAACTTTGGCATTCCTGAAGATATCGTATCTGATAGAGGTCCACAGTTTTTCTCACGTGTATGGAGAGCTTTCGGTTTGCTCCTAGGTGTGACCATCAGGTCAGGGGAACCCTCAGAGGTTCCCTCTGTCACCCATTGGTTCCAGGAGAGTGAGAGGGTCTGGGACTCAGCGCACCAACATCTACAATGGGCAGTAAGATGCCACCAACACCATGCCGATGTCCGGAGAGCCCCTGCTCCCATATTCCAGCCCGGACAAGAAGTATGGCTCTCCAATCGGGACATCCGGTTGTGCCTCCCCTGTAAGAAGTCCCAGGTATATTTGTGCCTTCCCTGTCATCCGGCAAATCAACCCAGTCATGTATGAACTCAAACTTCCATCACAATACAGGATTCACCCCACATTCCATTTTTCATTGCTCAAACCCTATCACCCACCTGTTCTCCTTGTTTTCACAGAGCCTGGCACCACAGACGAACCCCCTCTCCTGATGGTGCTGGAAGATGGAACAACATACTCCGTAAGGGAGATCCTGAGTTCCCGACGTCGTGGTGGTAGATTGGAGTACCTCGTAGACTGGGAAGGGTACGGCCCCGAAGAAAGGTCATGGGTTCCAAGGGATGACATCCTTGACCCCAATCTGTTGACAGAATTCCATGCCTCCCATCCTCACGATCCAGCTCCAAGCAGTAGGGGTCGCCCACCACGACATCGGTATCTTTGGCCCCCAGGAGTGGGCCGTGGAGAGGGGGGTTCTGTCACGGACACGCCAGCCTTTTCCACCTATCAGCGCTCACAGTCACCAGAATACTAATCATGCACACCTGATTGTCATTCACTAATCACCCACACAGCACTATAAGAACACACAGTACACACAGCCACATTGTCTGGTCTCCCAATTGGAAAATGACTCAAACCTATGCTGAATTACTTACCTGTTGCTCCAAGTCTCCTTGATCTCGTGTGTGTGTGTGTGTGTGTGTGTTCCTGGAAAACCCGCGATCCTCGACGTTTCTGTCAGGCCTGGTAATCAAGAACATTACTGTCAGTATCCTCTCCAGTTCAGTTAAAGACTCTGAATCTCCTATACTCACCAGTTCCTTGATCTCCAGCATACCGTTCAATAAACCCATGTGTTTGATTCTAACTCGCCTGTGTCTCGAGTCTGACTTCCCGTTACAATCATAAAATGAGAAGTTTTGTTTTTTTATTGATATGACCGGTTCAATTTAAGGACTATGAAATTATTTTAAAGACAATTGTCATTGTACTTTATCAGAACTTTAAAAAATATAATTTTTATTTAATTTAAAATATTTTATTTATTTACATTTACATTATTATTTTTTTTATTAATTGACTTATTCTTAGTTTTTTCTTTATGTAATAGTGCAAAAAATAAAGAAATATATAAAATGGCTCATAATGCTGACTTAAATCAGTATTTAACATCAGTATTTTTGTCTTTTTAATAAAATTATTTTTAATCAGTATTTTGTCTTTTTCTGCATAAATTAGTATTTTTTTTTTGTCTCTTGTCTTATGTAGAACTATCATATTTATTATTCTATTTATTTTTATTATTACAATCATTTTGTACACAATACAGTATTGAGAATGTTTAATTAGTTAGTACAAAATATCGTTACCTTTCTTTCAATTATAGGGTGAAATATGACTCAGACATGTTCTTGACAGGTTACACTTTATGTGTGTTATTTCCCTATTTCTGTGTGAAAAGTGTCTGCTGCTGATGAACTCCATGTTCAGATGCTTGAGTCACATTCACACTTTCCATATTCCTCCTGCAGAACATTCCAAAGATCTGAGTTCCTCAAGCAGCCACTATCAATCTAAGGCTCTTCTCATCCCAGTGTATGTGTATGTTACAGCTCACTTGTCACACCAGTTTGTCCTGCATGTCCTCCACAGTCTGCATCAGTGACATTACGTGCAGAGATCAGTATATCATATGAATCTCTGTTCCTCATCCCATGCTGAATGAGTCTCTCTATATTACTGCTCTAGATTAATCAGCATGCACTGGAAGCCAGTGACATAAATGTTACGTGGCAAGGACAGTGTCATGATTGTACTGTTTGGGCCAGCAGAAAATATAGTTGATATGAGATATACAACAATATACTGCATATGAAAAGCTTTATATGCTTTAAGAAAGAGGTTGCTCTGTCATATCGATGTTTAATTTGAAAGAGCAACACCCCGAAAGCAGCAAGGATATATTGCCTGGCTAAATGAAGAGTGTAGGAAACTTATGAAGGAAAGAGATCAATTATTGAAACAATCTTTAAAAACAGGTCTTACAACAGACTGACAAAAATTTACCTCATTAAGAAATAAAGTAATAAAAAGGCTAAGACAAGCTAAAGCCAACTTTTTCATTGATACTATTGAAGAGGCAAGAGGAAATGGGAAGAAGATATGGCAAACCATCAATAAGCTGATTGGCAGAAAACAGAATTATAACAATAAATATTTAGGGTTGAAAATTAAATGAATTAGTTACACTGAATTAGTTACAAATCCAATCATCATATCTAAAGAACTAAACACCTTCTTTATAGACTCTGTTTATGAAATAACTCATTTTTTTTAATTCACCTAGCTATTCTATTTGCTCCATTAATTATGCACAGCCGATTTTCCACCTACAAGAAATAACTGAAATAGAAGTAGCAAATACCATCAGTGGCTTAACAAATTCTAAGGCCATGGATATCTATGGCCTTGATACAAATTTTTTAAAAAGGCTCAAAGAAATCCTTCTACAGCCTATTACATATTTGATTAACCAGTCCTTAAGACAATCCATTGTGCCATCAGCATGGAAGATGGCCCTGGTCACACCCATTTTTAAATCAGGTGAAAGATCAGATATGGCCAATTATCGGCCAATCAGTATTTTGCCTGTTGTTTCTAAAATAGTCGAAAAATGGGTGGCTAAATTATTGATTCAACATCTCAATAAAAGCAACAATTTATTTCACCCTATCCAATTTGGGTTCAGGGCCCATCACTCAACAGAAACAGCTAACTGTTTGTTTTTAGAAAAGGTTAAAGTCTACCTAGATAAGAGTTATTATGTTGGTGCTTAGACCTAAAGTGAGCTTTTGATACTGTTAATCACGAAGTTCTTTTATCTAAATTAACATATTTCAATTTCTCTGAACAAGCTCTCAACTGGATAAAATCATATCTGTCCAGCAGAAAGCAATGTGTTCGTATTAATGATTCAAAGTCCCCATTCTGTGAATGTCCAGTAGGGGTCCCTCAAGGCTCCATACTTGGTCCAATCCTGTTTACATTGTATATAAATGATCTGCCAGAGGCATGTAAAAATGTTGATGTTCAGATGTATGCAGATGATGCTGTAATCTTTATACATGCTAAGAACTACCAAGAGATAGCATCCACACTTACATCTGCAATGGCTCACATTGATGACTGGCTTCCCAGACAGCAAGCAGTGTCGGCCCAGATCCGGCCCAGATCCGGCCCACATCTGGCCCGCATGGATTTCACATGTGTGGGCCGAATCTGGGCCAAAACTATGTTGCTGTCTGGGTTACTAAGTCATGTCTCTACTTAAACAAAATATGAAGGTGTCACATTCTAATGTGTTCCTTAGAGGACAGGAGCTTTGATATTGTTAATGATTTCAAGTATCTAGGAGTCACATATGACTCCACCCTAACATTCAAATGTCAAAGGTGGCAAATAAAGTTAAATTCAATTTGCAGAATTTTAAACAAGCTAGACCGTTTCTTGATACCAAAGCTGCCAAGTTGTTCTTATATACTATGATCTTTTCTCATATTGAGTATTGTTTTATAAATTGGTCATTATCTAGCACAACTACTCTTAAAAGTATTGAATCTCTATTTAAGAAAGCCATAAAAACTTTTGATAAAAAGGCATTGTCATTCCACCATTGCGATATCTTAGAGAGACATACATTTTTAAGTTTTGACAATTTCAAACGTCTTAAGTATGCTTGTTTGGTATATAAAGTGTTACATAATCTTGCCCCTCCTCCGCTGCATGGCTTTTTCCAAAGACTTGAAAGCGGAAGTAGTACACGGGCATCTGTAAACGGGGACTGTGTGATACCATTTAGGTGTACCACTTTTGGACAAAACGTATTGTCAATAATAGGTGGTAAACTCTGGAATAGTTTGCCCCTCCCAATAAGAGAGTGTCCTACATTCAACACCTTTAAAACTCACTTAAAACAGTGGCTTCTAGAAAACCAGAGATGTACTCATTTTTAACTGTCACACATTTATCACTCATACACTTTCACTGTTAAATTGAATGCAGTATAGAGGTGGATGAACAATGTTTCTTCCATCATGTATTTTTGTTTTGTTTTGTTGTTTGTTGTCAATGTATATGTCACCACTACGTGTACCTTTTCATTTATAGTGAATGAATGTTGAATGCATGTTCCCTATTAAATAAACCAATAAATAAATAAATCTGAGCAATAAAATGCTCCTTTGGGTAGTTAGGTTTGTTATTGGTACCTGGGATTTGTAAGAGAAGATCTAAAACACTTCAGGGTTCGGAGCACTTTCTTATATCTAAATCTTCTCCAAAAAGGAGTTTAATGTTTGTCAAATGGGTTAATGTTTGTTTTATACTGTGATGAGACCACTTTAAAGAGTGTGTGCTCATGCAGATGAACTCTGGTTGTGTTTGCAAGTCTGAGGCGAGAGATGGTGGAGATTATGAATATTAACACATCGCTTACACATAATCACAGCTAATGTACCCATCGCCACAGTCTGAATGTCTGCTTCATGACCTTAAACAGGGAGTGATTGATTCAAACAAGTGGCCTAAGGGCTTGATTACAGTTTCAGTGCCTGAAACGCTGCTTCTAAACACTGTATTTTGGGGTGTTTACACAGAGGTAGTGGAGTAACATACCAGACTGACTGAATGAAACTTACATCCATCTCTATTCAAAGTCTTTCTGCTGAAGTATACTCTCACAGCTTTCTGTTTTAGCTGCCTTACTCTGTAAAATTTTTTGCCTGTTTTTCTGTAAAAGTAAACCGTTGTATATGTATATACAAAAAAAATGTATATATTTATATTCTATAAAATAATAATTATATTATATTAATTATAATAATTAATTCATAATTAAAATGAATAGTTATTAAAATAATTGTAATCTGTATTTTTTTTCTGTAAAAATATATTTTAATCAGTAATTTGTATCTTTGGTCTTTTTTTCTGGACAATTTGTAATCAGTATTTTTGTCTGTTTATATATCTATTTATTATTATTATTTTTTATTAAAGGGGTGGTTGATTGCGATTTCACTTTTTTAACGTTAGTTAGTGTGTAACTAATGTTGCTGTTTGAGCATAAACATTATCTGCAAAGTTGCGGCGCTGAAAGTTCAATGCAAACAGAGAATTGATAAGCAATATTGACGACATCATTGTTTACAATACAACCGGAGCACATGCCGCCAAGGCGAGGGGCAGGACGTTCAGACGCAGTCTAGAGGCAGTTTAGCCAATCACAACACACTGGACCAGCTAACCAATTAAAGCCCATCGCTTCATAAAACCAGGAAATAATCAGGGCGTTTATCAGAGAAGGGACAGAGCGGTGCAGAATAAAGGTAAATTATGTGAAAAATAATGCGTTTTTAAAAAAATTAAGCATGAATGTTTGACTGCACCCCATAAACACAATCAAGCCTAGAAAAAAAAAAAAAAAAAAAAAAGAGTCAACCACCCCTTTAAAAAAAGTTCCTTTTTAAATCAGTGGTTTCCTCTATTTTGCCTTTTTTAGACACTATTAAAAGCACTTTTTTTTCTCAAAAAAGTATGAGAAGTATGGTCACACCTAGGAGCAAACCGAAAGCTCTCCATACACGTGAGAAAAACTGTGGACCTCTATCAGATACGATATCTTCAGGAATGCCAAAGTTACGAAAGACATGGTTAAACAGTACCTCAGCTGTTTCCATTGCTGTTGGGAGTCCTTTCAGAGGCTTTTGAGAACTGCTGACTTGGCAATGATCCAGAAGACGAACATTGACACCCTCCACAAAGAGGGTAAGTCACAGAAGGTCATTACTGAAAGGTGTGGCTGTTTACAGAGTGCTGTATCAAAGCATATTAAATGCAAAGTTGACTGGAAGGAAGAATTTGGGTAGGAAAAGGTGCACAAGCAACAGGGATGACTGCAAGCTTGAGAATACAGTCAAGCAAAGCCGATTCAAACACTTGTGAGAGCTTCACAAGGAGAGAACTGAAGCTGGAGTCAGTGCATCAAGAGTCACCACGCTCAGACGTCTTCAGGAAAAGGGCTACCAAGCCACTTCTGAACCAGAGACAACGTCAGAAGCGTCTTACCTGGGCTGTGGAGAAAAAGAACTGGACTGTTGCTCAGTGGTCCAAAGTCCTCTTTTCAGATGAAAGTAAATTCTACATTTCATTTGGAAATCAAGGTCCCAGAGTCTGGAGGAAGAGTGGAGAGGCACAGAATCCATGTTGCTTGAAGTCCAGTGTGAAGTTTCCACAGTCAGTGATGATTTGGGCTGCCATGTCATCTGCTGGTGTTGGTCCATTGTGTTTTCTGAAGTCCACAGTCAACGCAGCCATCTACCAGGAAATTTTACAGCACTTCATGCTTCCTTCTGTTGACAAGCTTTATGGAGATGCTGATTTCATTTTCCAGCAGGACTTGGCACCTGCCCACACTGCCAAAGTTACCAAAAGCTGGTTCAATGACCATAGTGTTACTGTGTTTGATTGGCCAGCAAACTCGCCTGACCTGAACCCCATAGAGAATCTATGAAGTATTGTCAAGAGGAAGATGAGAGACACCAGACCCAACAATGCAGATGAGCTGAAGGCCACTATCAGAGCAACCTGGGCTCTCATAACACCTGAGCAGTGCCACAGACTGATCGACTCCATGCCACGCCGCATTGCTGCAGTAATTCAGGCAAAAGGAGCCCCAACTAAGTATTGAGTGCTGTACATGCTCATACTTTTCATTTTCATACTTTTCAGTTGGCCAAGATTTCTAAAAATCCTTTCTTTGTATTGGTCTTAAGTAATATTCTAATATTTCGAGATACTGATTTTTGACTTTCATGAGCTGTAAGCTCTAATCAAAATTAAAAGAAATAAACATTTGAAATATATCAGTCTGTGTGTAATGAATGAATATAATATACAAGTTTCACTTTTTGAATGGAATTAGTGAAATAAATCAACTTTTTGATGATATTCTAATTATATGACCAGCACCTTTATATGTCTCTGTTGTCTGCTTGTTTTTTCTGTAAAAAAAAATCCCCTTTTAAATATGTATTTTTCTAGGCTTTTTTTTTTTTACTTTTCAGATTAAAAAAATATATATATATATATATATATATATATATATATATATATATATATATTCCACATGAAAATATTTAAATATTCTTGAAACTATTTACATTTTCTTGACAAGCAATACTGCACTAAGACATGTTTTTTTTAGGCATTGTAATATAAGTTTACGGCCATCATCGTAACCCCAGTTGCATTCACATTAGGATTTGGATTCAGTTACTTTGGATCCTGTAAACCATGCAGCTTTACCTTTGCATGTTTTTTTTTTAAACTTATTTATTTTTTTAATTGAGCCTAGAGGTCAGTCTGTGACATTAAGATCCTCTGTAGAGTGGTACAGCCTTGAGATTAATTTGTAGGCAAATCCAGAAGGCGAATTTGCCATAGCATTTTCCTTTGGGTTTTTGTAATGTCTTTTTTCAATTAATGACCAAAATAAGGTCTGTAGTAAACATTATTTGCAGATTTATGTTTTGTTCTACAACATAAATTTTACAAAATTGTGAAAATTTTGATGGACGAATGATGTTGATGTTAAAAAACGTTGCTAAAAGAAATCCTTCAAAATTCATTTTTGAGATATGAGGTATGTGTAATTTATGTTGTAGAACAAAGTGTCCATGATTAAAATCTTACTTTACTCATAAATTGAACATCCCCATTTTTTAAAAAACAAAACATCCAGGAATTTCCAGAGGGCTCATGGCTTGAAAATGCTAGTTGTCTTCCAGTTTTCTACACTACAAACCTCAACAGCTCTATCCTTTTTTGGTATGCAGATTCACAGGTCAAAGTTCACCAAGCTTTTGTATGCAGTGCTTTACATGCTAAACCAATCAAAACACCTTTGCAACCCAGCAACACCTGATAACCAACCAAGCATCACAGTGCTGATCTTTGGAGAATGTATAATTCTCAAGAAAAATTAAGAAAGAAACTATTTAGTGTGACATTGTTTAATACTCTATCATCCTTACATCTACCAAAATATAAACAAATAATAACAATAACAGTGATAATGCACCGTTTATTCTGAATCTCTCACATAATTCCCTCCTGACAGACTGAAATGACACATCTTCTTCCCACGGAGCCAAAGCAAAAGATCAAAGACATAAATTCTCCAACGTTGATTAAGATCCGAGTCTCTCTGCCTCTAAATATATGTTTTTTGGGAGACAGGTTAAATTTAAGGACGGTCTCTTCGCTCAATTCATTGTACTTGAGCATTAGAGGAACACAGAGTTCAAACTAGCTTATTAAAGAGTCACGCTGTGAGTAACTCTACAAACCAAATTGGTAACCACTATATTAGGCTTTACAGGAAGCGTCGGCAGTTCTTGAAATGAGTGGGCTTGAGTATGTTTATGTGTGCGGCGGAAATTTTACTTTCTTATGAACCAGGCCTTCTCTCTGGCTTCTGGTGAAATACGGTGCAAACTGTCGGGTTGATATGTAGCCAGCTGTGTCGGGTTGATATGTAGCCAGCTGTGTGTGTGTGTGTGTGAGAGAGTGAGAGTGAGAGTGTGTGTGTTATAAGATTGATTGCAATGACTTGGCCAAAATAGGAAACAAATGGTCTTTAAATTAATCAGAGCTTATCTGCGATCTACTCCACTTAGTACTGGAAACAGATCTCAGTTCAGTTCTTTTGAGCATAAGGTTTTTTTAAGGTAGGAAAAACGTACCTATTAAGCTCACCAAAATCTACATTGAGACATTTTTAGTGCACAATATATTGGTTTCAGTACAAAAAGTTATGTTAAAATAAAATATTAATCTCTCACATAAAAATATTTAATTTGATTTTAAATGACAAAAGCATTTCAATTAAGATATACATCATTAAATTTAAAGAGTCTGGCTGTGCTTAATGGGTACATTTTTGTACCCTTTAAGCACACCCCTGTTCCCATTAAGCTCACATCATGTTTTATTAAAAAATATTGTTTATTTTAAGGAAAGTTTTAAAGAATAATTGTAAAAATATATATTTTTTGGTAGATACAAAGTCAATCACCAAAAAAAAAAACAGAACACTAAAATCAAGCAACAAGGCATCCAGTTTGATCAGTTAGAGTGGGGCAAAAAAGTATTTAGTCAGCCACCAATTGTGCAAGTTCTCCCACTTAAAAAGATGAGAGAGGCCTGTAATTTTCATCATAGGTATACCTCAACTATGAGAGACAAAATGAGAAAAAAAAATCCAGAAAATCACATTGTAGGATTTTTAAAGAATTTATTTGCAAATTATGGTGGAAAATAAGTTTTTGGTCAATAACAAAATTTCATCTCAATACTTTGTTATATACCCTTTGTTGGCAATGACAGAGGTCAAACGTTTTCTGTAAGTCTTCACACACTGTTGCTGGTATTTTGGCCCATTCCTCCATGCAGATCTCCTCTAGAGCAGTAATGTTTTGGGGCTGTCGCTGGGCAACACGGACTTTCAACTCCCTCCAAAGATTTTCGATGGGGTTGAGATCTGGAGACTGGCTAGGCCACTCCAGGACCTTGAAATGCTTCTTACGAAGCCACTCCTTCGTTGCCCGGGCGGTGTGTTTGGGATCATTGTCATGCTGAAAGACCCAGCCACATTTCACCTTCAATGCCCTTGCTGATGGAAGGAGGTTTTCACTCAAAATCTCACGATACATGGCCCCATTCATTCTTTCGTTTACACGGATCAGTCGTCCTGGTCCCTTTGCAGAAAAACAGCCCCAAAGCATGATGTTTCCGCCCCCATGCTTCACAGTAGGTATGGTGTTCTTTGGATGCAACTCCGCATTCTTTCTCCTCCAAACACGACAAGTTGAGTTTTTACCAAAAAGTTCTATTTTGGTTTCATCTGACCATATGACATTCTCCCAATCCTCTTCTGGATCATCCAAATGCTCTCTAGCAAACTTCAGACGGGCCCGGACATGTACTGGCTTAAGCAGGGGGACACGTCTGGCACTGCAGGATTTGAGTCCCTGGCGGCGCAGTGTGTTACTGATGGTAGCTTTGGTCCCAGCTCTCTGCAGGTCATTCACTAGGTCCCCCGTGTGGTTCTGGGATTTTTGCTCACAGTTCTTGTGATCATTTTGACCCCACGGGGTGAGATCTTGCGTGGAGCCCCAGATCGAGGGAGACCACTCTTGTATGTCTTCCATTTTCTAATAATTGCTCCCACAGTTGATTTCTTCACACCAAGCTGCTTACCTATTGCAGACTCAGTCTTCCCAGCCTGGTGCAGGTCTACAATTTTGTTTCTGGTGTCCTTTGACAGCTCTTTGGTCTTAGCCATGGTGAAGTTTGGAGTTGGACTGTTTGAGGTTGTGGACAGGTGTCTTTTATACTGATAACGAGTTCAAACAGATGCCATTAATACAGGTAACGAGTGGAGGACAGAGGAGCCTCTTAAAGAAGAAGTTGCAGGTCTGTGAGAGCCAGAAATCTTGCTTGTTTGTAGGTGACCAAATACTTATTTTACCGAGGAATTTACCAATTAATTCTTTAAAAATCCTACAATGTGATTTTTTGGATTTTATTTTCTAATTTTGTCTCTCATAGTTGAGGTATACCTATGATGAAAATTACAGGCCTCTCTCATCTTTTTAAGTGGGAGAACTTGCACAATTGGTGGCTGACTAAATACTTTTTTGCCCCACTGTATATATTCATAATGAAGTGTCATCTAAGCACATTGCAACATCTATACTAGTCCACGTTCAGCTAAGTAACACATTCAAAAATCAGATAAGACAAACCAATAAAACATTTAATTCATGTGGATGAACACAGAAACTAGCCTCATTATGAAAACTCTTGTTAAATGGATGTCAACTTATCTATAGTCTCTTAAGGCTGGAATACACTTCATGATTTTTGCCCCAATTTTCCACAGATTTACAGTCTGGAGAAGCTGATGCTAGATGCCAAAGATCAGAGCCAGTCTGTAGATTTGAGCTGACAGAATCCATAAAAAATCAATTAACTTAACTTAAAGTGACAACCATCAGTTAATATTAGTGCTGTCAATCGATTAAAAAATTTAATCATGTCATGGACTGTGATTAATCATGATTAATCGCAAATTTAAAATACTAGGATTTACCTGTAAATGTGTTGAAAAAGAAATGCATGACAAACTAGTTTAAGGAAACAGAACCTTTCACACTTCCGCCAGCTATGAGACATACTCCTCATTATTCTTTCATCATTATTCTTTTGTTTTTATTCAGCCATTACACTGGCAATAAAACGTTTACCAAGCCACATCGCTTCAGTCCCAGTATACATTTACACAACTATTATCAAAAGTATTTCTAAATAAATACAACAAAACATTTCTTGCGACCTTACGTGAAGTAATGACAAAATGCATTATGAAGAAGAATTGGACCTGTTCTGCAGCTGCATTAGAGCTAATATTAGCATCATGCTACATAAGACAATTTATGAGATTAATAGTACACTTTTACTCAGAACTCACTTAAAACCACCATCGAGTGTTTGTAATAACTTCCTTTTACGATCACATGTGGAATTTGGTCATTTACTGTTGTTAAAATATGCTATTTATAGCCTTTTATATCGCTGCTCAAATTAGCATTTCAGATGCACACATTCACATACAGACCATATCCTATCGTGTGTTTATTATCTTATATAATCTATAGTGACTGTTATTAAGTTTATTTCTGCTGTGTAAAAGCCTTAACGTGCTCTGCTGAAACTCATGTTGTTTGTGATGTTATAACCGCCTCTCAGTTCTTAAGTTGCCAGGGATACATTCCAAGTATAATACACATTAGTAAAAGGATCTATTTTAATTTTAATTTGTCAATATACACTTTGGGCACCCGCGGTACATTATAAAAGTAGCCCAAAAAACTGCAACTCACGGCTCTGTAATTTTTCCCGCGACTGTATTTTCAAAATAGCCCACTTGTGCCGCAACACTGGTTCGCTGTACCCTCATCACACAATGATAGATAACCTTCCAAGCTGCGATGACGGGAAGAAGTTGGGGTCAAACCTTGTCAAACGATTAATTTTCGTTAAAAAAATATTAACTTTGACACCCCTAGTTAATATTTAAAGTCTGTTTATGAAGTATTTACATAGACGTTCAATGTGGAAGAGCTTAAAGAGAGCACACTGAGCTTAATGGGAGCAGCAACAATTTTTAATACATTTCATGTAATATTTATTAAAATGACAGGATTTTGCTAAATAAATGTCATGTATTAAGTTCATACATATTTTAATATGAACAACTATTATTAACAATATCTATGAAATTATACTTTTTTTACTGATGTCACACTGAAGCTGTGTGATTTTCATAGTAGTGCACCCTTTAAGCTCACCTTACAATAATATGATATCTTTAAAAATTACAGCACTGTAAAATGACAGACCAGCTATAACTGTCAATTTATAATATTATGGATGAAAAAGTACAAGCCAGTAATGCCTGTGAGGTAATATATTAGCATAGCACACAATCTTATACAGCTAGTCAGCTAACTGTGTTCTGTAGCATCCGCGCTGTGGTGCTAAAACTATCTTTTGGATCTAATGTAATTATTTCCCACATCCAAGTTCTAGGTTATAATATGCAAAAGACTGAACATTAATCTCTTAATTTTACAATAAGTAGTGAAACTTACCCAAAATATAGGCTTAAACATCTAAAAAAAATGCACATTTAAGGGGCTCCTCTTTTGGTGAAAGTTTTTAGACAGCTTTCAAAATGGCCGCCAGACCGTGTGAACACATGGAGACTCATATCTCAGTGTGCAATGATCTGATTGACTTGAAATTATAGGAGGTATATAGTAACAAACATATCAATTGGTTAAGACATCAAGTAGGATAATAAATGATTTTTTCTTTTTATAATCTGATCTCTAAAATGGAAGTGTGCTTAATGGGTACGTGAGCTTAATAGGTACGTTTACCCTAATTTCATCCTTTTAAGTTTTTTAGGCTTTTGTCTGTTCCTTGTTAGATATGTTAGGAGAGTGAGGTGATTAACTGGAAACGAGAGAGAGGGAATGGAGACTCGTGCATGCCTCACCTACATAAATGTGACTAGATAATTTGTGCAGACTGTAAAATATGCACAGTATCAAATATAAAATAGATCACCTTACTTGGTTTTACTTTCAAAGTTTTCCATTTTGGATTTTTGTGTTGCGCATAGTTACTGTCTTTATTAAGAAGTGACAAAGCTTTCAATAAATATATCATACCTTATCTAAAATAACCTCATTAAGCATTTTGTATTTTTTTTTGCCAGCTGAAAATGCCAGGCACTCTGCGGAAATCGCCTAGTTGTGAGTACTGCGGCGCAGTGTTTTTGATTTTTTTATCTGCTATGATATAGGATATCCACAGAAGTGTAACTAGCATCTGATTTCGCAGACAGTTTGTTTCTGAATATAAAAATGTTGACACAATGTAAAGTACTTGGTTCTGACCCAGGTTTTAAATAATTTAGTTTCGTTGTTGAGCTTTTTATTGTCGTCTGTTGCTGTTATACTAGCAGATTGGGTTTGGTGCGGAATTTGTCCTGCACCTCCTTGACTGTGATTGGATGGCTGACTAAAAAGTGACTGTGATGAGCACTTTTTACCCAAAGTTGAACTTCTTTTTTTTTTTTTTTTTTTTTTTTAAAACAATGTTTAATTGAAAACAATTGAAAAAATATGCTAACCTCTGGAAAAACACTTTCGTGGACACACGGCCTTAGTCTTTCTGCACTACTGAAGAAGCAAATAAATGTTGGCATGTTTTTTTAAATTTGAATAAAATGAAAACTAAAAGACGTTCAAATCACACAAGCCAATATTTTATTCACAATAGAACATAGAGAACATGTTTAAACAGAGAAACTTTACACTTTTATCCAATAAATGAGCTAATTTCAAATTTGATGCCTGCTACAGGTCTCAAAAAAGTTGGCACGGGGGCAACAAAGGGCTGAAAAAGCAAGACATTTTGAAAATATTCAGCTGGAAGAACATCTAGCAACTAATTAAGTTAATTGACATCAGGTCTGTATCATGATTAGCTATAAAAGGGATGTCTTAGAGAGGCAGAGTCTTTCAGAAGTAAAGATGGGCAGAGGCTCTCCAATCTGTGAAAGAGTGCGTAAAAAGATTGTGGAATACTCTAAAAACATAGTTCCTCAACGTCAAATTGCAAAGGCTTTGCAAATCTCATCATCTACAGTACATAACATCATCAAAAGATTCAGAGAAACTGGAGAAATCTCTGTGCGTAAGGGACAAGGCCGAAGACCTTTGTTGGATGCCCGTGGATGCCCGTGGACTTTGGGCCCTCAGACAAAACTGCATCACTCATCACCATGATTCTGTCATTGACATTACTAAATGGGCCCAGGAATACTTCCAGAAACCACTGTCAGTAAACACAATCCGCCGTGCCATCTGCAGATGCCAACTAAAGCTCTATCATGCAAAAGGGAAGCCATATGTGAATATGGTCCAGAAGCGCCAAGGCTCATTTAAAATGGACTGTTTCAAAGTGGAAAAGTGTTTTATGGTCAGACAAGTCCAAATTTGACATTCTTGTTGGAAATCACGGACGCCGTGTCCTCCTGGCTAAAGAGGAGATTAGACCTTCCAGTGTGTTATCAGCGTTCAGTTCAAAAGCCAGCATCTCTGATGGTATGGGGGTGCATAAGTGTAAGTGTAAGTGTAAGTATGGGCAGCTTGCATATTTTGGAAGGCACTATGAATGCTGAAAGGTATATAAAGGTTTTAGAGCAACATATGCTCCCCTCCAGACGACGTTTATTTGAGCAGGACAATGCAAAACCACATACTGCAGCTATTACAACAGCATGGCTTCGTAGTAGAAGAGTCCAGGTGCTGAATTGGCCTGCCTGCAGTCCAGATCTTTCGCCTATAGAGAACATTTGGTGCATCATTAAACGAAAAATACGTCAAAGATGACCACAAACTCTTCAGCAGCTGGAAACCTATATCAGGCAAGAATGGGACCAAATTCCAACAACAAAACTCCAGAAACTCCAGAAACTCATAACCTCGATTCCCAGACGTCTTCAAGAGGAGATGCTACACCATGGTAAACGTGCCCCCGTCCCAACTATTTTGAGACCTGTAGCAGGCATCAAATTTGAAATGAGCTCATTTTGTGCATAACATTGTAAAATTTCTCAGTTTAAACATTTGTTATGTTATCTATGTTCTATTGTGAATTACATATTGGCTCATGTGATTTGAAAGTCTTTTAGTTTTCTTTTTATTCAAATTTAAAAAAACGTTTAGGAATAGTGTGAAACACCATCTTATGAATACCCAGGATTTAAATGAACTACATTATGAAATAATTATTCTGATTTGATAAATGTAACCATTTAATGCTGTCATTTTATAAATTGCTATGACTGATGTTTTATAAATGCAACAAGCCACCTGATGCTGTGCATTCCAGTGATTTTCTCATGGTTAACAGGAGTTTTAGTGACTCTACTTTATGTTTTAGCTATTGTGGTAAAATTATTTTGATTAGGCCATCAAAAACTGAACAGAATAGTCAAACACGGGAGGAAGAACCAAGATCAGACACAATAGCGGGCGTCACAGTAAGCTCAGGATGTTGGCTGGCTTCTTGTGATCCCAAGGTCAAGTGTGTTGCCAGGTTTGTGTTGGTAGAGGCTTGGAAAAAAAGGGATTTTGTAGGAACTGATATGGTTGTAAATGAGAGGTTGTAAACGTATGGTTGCATGCTAAAATGACTTGTTTAGAAGAGAAAATAGGATGATAGCTTCCAAAATAAGGTTGACAATCCCACTGGGTTTGTTTAGGAAGATGTCCAGTCCCGGGATGCAGACACCAAAGACTGAATATAGCAGGGTGGGTGATAATTCCACAGAATAAAAACAAATGCTCATTTCTGTACAGCTTAACTTTGTTGTGTTTGGCAGACCAGCAGGCAGGAGGATTAGCTGCACTCGACCCGAAACAGACCAGACAGTTTTGATGCTTTTGAACTGGAGTGCTACATATTCAAGATAAGCACTAATGTGAGTAGTGCTCAATAAATCACGTTCCCTATAACACACTTAAGGACAAAAATAGAAGACGCAGCAGCAATTAAAAACATCTTTCACCAGTGTCTTAGTGTTTAGATGGACCATGTAATGTTTACCTCTCCATGTTTTGAAAACTTTAGTGTTTATCTTAAAATTTATGGTTAACAATTTAACCTGATTCATTCAAGAAATATTATTATCAATGTTAAAATGTTTTTTTTTTTTTTTTTTTTTGCTGTTTAAGATTATTGTGGAAACCATGATATACTACCATTCAAACATTTGGAGTAAATATAAAAAAAAAATGTAATTAAAAAAATCTATATCTGCATATAGATCATTTTATGTGTCCTGAATATTTATTTATTTATTTATGACATTAAATTGATCAAAAGTCAGAGTAAAAACATTTATAATATTACAAAAAATAAATATTTTCAATAAATGCTACTCACTGAACGTTCTATTCATCAAACAATACTGAGAAAAAACCCCGTCTCGGTTACGTATGGTAACCTGTAGGGTCTCGGGTCTGATCACCTGTATCTTTGCTGTCTCTGTGTTCGTGCGGTGTGTTGTGTTGGGTGCGTGGCTTTGTTTTGACAGCTCGCCAAGTGCTCGTTGTCCACGTTGTTGTGTCTCCGCCCCCCTTGTTTCCCTGCTCGTTAGCTCATCTTCTCTCACACTTGGTTCTTGTTCATCTCGTTATCTTCCCCTTTATAGCTCCCCGTTTTTCACTGTCTTTTGTCAGACTGTTGTGGTTTATACCATTGTTCTGACTGCCATAGGTTATTATTGTTACCTGTCCTGTCTTGTCTCGTTCAGGCTCCAGTGCTCGTAGCTTCAAGTTTGTTTTCCTGCACCCTTCTGTGCACTAAAGTGGACTTATCTCAGCATCCGCCATCCCTGGGTCTCTGCGGACTCTCCAGCAGTTTTCTCTGCCTCTTTGCCGGCATCGTCTTCACTGTCGCGGTCGTGGATTCTGCCAGCCTTCATCACCCACCCATCTGGGTGGTAGGAGAATCTACGTTCTCATGAACTGTCTGCTGAAGCAATCTACTGTATTTCTGGTTATTCTGTTCAATAAAGCATCAGTTGCAACCGCATCTAAATCCTGCCTATTTCCTGACAGTAACCCTCCTTCCCTGATGGAGGGAACGGAGACGTTGTGTCGAGTGTACGACACTAGGAGTCACTCTTGGGAGCCCAAACACCACTGACATCTTTGAGAAAAGGCCAATGAAAATGGGTGTGCAGAATTTGCATAGCTGGCCATGCCCCGGATATTTGGGTATAAATAGGCCAGTGTGCCATCTGCGTCTCAACCCACTCAGAGGCAATTCGGAGTTGTGGCATGAAGGACACAACGTCTCCGTTCTCTCCATCAGGGAACGAGGGTTCCTCAAGCATTCCAGCACCGACTGAGCACGATCCTGAGAGAGGCGTGCAATCATCGTAACCGAGTCCTATTCTACACAGAGAAAAGAGATACTCTGCACAGGGGAGAGTTTGCTCTTTTCCCAGTTGGCCCGAAGTCCCAATCGGGCTAGGTGGTCGAGGACAATGTCCCTGTGTGCGCAAACCAATTCTCGCGAGTGAGCTAGGATCAGCCAGTCATCAAGGTAATTGAGAATGCGAATGCCCACTTCCCTGAGAGGGGCAAGGGCAGCCTCTGCAATCTTCGTAAAGATGCGAGGAGACAGGGACAGACCGAAGGGAAGAACTTTGTACTGATATGCCCGTCCTTCAAAGGCAAACCAAAGAAATGACCTGTGCCTTGGTAGGATTGAGACATGAAAGTGCACATCCTTCATGTCTATTACCACAAACCAATCCTGATCTCTGACACATGTTAATATGTGCTTGAGGGTTAACATTCTGAACGGAAGCTTATGAAGGGCCCGGGTCAGAGTCCTCAAATCCAGGATTGGTCTGAGCCCCCAGCCCTTCTTGGGTACAATGAAGTACGGGCTGTAAAACCCCTTCTTCATTTTGGCCAGGGGGACAGGCTCGACACCCTTTTCGAGAAGGAACAGCCGCATTCTCGCCTCATACCGACGTACCTCGGGCAGGGTTCCTTTTGCTGAGCGGAGTGGAAGGCGCTGTGGTAGGAGTTTTACATCCTGTAGAAACACACTGCGCCTTGTCCACAGGGTCTGTCACATGTGCCACCGATTGATGAGGGAACATGAGTTTGCACAGCATGGGTCGTGATGGCTGAATGATAGACCCTTTGCATCTGAACGTGAGGAGACAGAGTGTCTGTGTCCAAATAGGTTCTGATGCATGGTTTCAGCGTCTGGCCGTCGCAAATGGGAGGGCCAAAAACAATATGTGTGTGACCCAGAGAAGAAGGAAATTGCTCTTTTATTGACCAGGTGGTGGCTATATTCCAGGTGGCAGACAGCCGTGGTGGAGCCGAATCCACCTCTCGTCCTCCCATCGGAAGTGGATCCAGACTGGCCAGATGGTCCCTCCTCCCTGGGTCTCTCATCTCAGGAAAGCTTTGAAGCCTAGCAAGGATTCCTGATGCCCTGATGACGAGCTGGCGGTGCCACCTTCCTTCCTGGTGGGCCGTTGGTCAGGCTTGACTGAAGGCCCAGGCTGTTGCGGGGCCTCAGCAATTCTCACAGGGGGCCGTCCCCAGCGACAAGCAGACGGGGGCTGCTGGCTCGGAGGTGCAGGAGCAGGACCTGACCTACGCCGAGGCAGGATGTGTTTGATGGCCTCCGTCTGCTTCTTCACCGTGGAGAACTGCTGGGCAACCTGTGAAATGGGGGCGTCAAGAAAGCGTACTTTCTTGGCTTCCCGCATCTCAGCCAGGTTGAGCCACAGGTGCCATTCCTGGACCACTAAAGTGGACATCGCCCTCCTCAGAGCCTGCACCGTGACCTTTGTAGCCTGGAGGGCATAGTCAGTCGCCGAGCACAGTTCCTGCAGTACCTCTGGGTTGGGACCACCCTCGTGCAGTTCTTTCGACGCTTTGGCCTGGTAGACCTGCAGGATGGCCATAGCGTGCAGGGCAGACGCTGCTTGTCCAGAAGCCACATAGGGATGAAGAGAATTTACAGGCCCTGAATTGGAGTCTCAAGTAGGTGCTTGCTCAGCCGAGTCGTCTGCTTCTGATGGCTCAAGCCCGCCCTCCGATGCTGCGATTGACAGCTCGTCCTCCTCGCGAGCCCCGAAGGAGGCTCTCAAACTCATCTGGAAACTCGACCGGTAAGCACGAAGCAAGGGAAGAACGGGAAGCTCACGGGGATTGCCCCGGCAAAACTGATCCCTTTTCCCCACGCTTTTCCGCGGCACACATCGCTGTGGCGTCATACCTGGAGGTAGAAGGACCAGAGCAGCAAGCAGCCGCGGTGACTCGGGGTCTTTTGGCGAAGAACCTGAGCCACGAGTGCACATTACGGCTCGTCAGCCCACAGAAGAGAAGGGTGGGGTGAGCGGAGCTCATTAGCATTTAAAGGCAAATGCAAAAGAACTGCTCGCTCAAAAAGGGGCTGATTTTGACAAGGTAAAAAGGGTGTTTTACACTACCACTGAGAAATTTTAACCAATGTATGTTATAGACTTCTCATTAAGACGCTAAAGAATCATATCAACTTGTGGAAAATGGGCATCCGATGACCCCTTTAAGCAACAAAAATTGTTTTCAAAAATATTAAGCAACAAAAATTGTTTTCAACATTGATACATCCCTACCATGGTTAAATTCAGATGTTCATCAACTAATGAAAAAGAGAGATATTGCTTTGAAAAAGTCTTTGCTTGCAAAAACACAGACAGATATCTTAAGTTTTAAATCGTTAAGAAATATAGTAGTTAGTGAAATGAGGAAGGCGAAACCTGCATATTTTGAGCAATTGATTGCAGAATCAGGAGGAAATTGCTCATCTCTTTGGAAGTGCATTAACAAACTTTCTAAACGAGAGGGCATACAAAAAAGACCATTGTTGGAGCTGCACATAAATGGAAGACTAAGTACTGATGGCACTGAAATTGCCAATGAATTTAATAGATATTTTACCCAGTCTGTGGAAGAGCTTGCTATATGTTTTGAACCTATACAATTACCTCAAAATGCAATAAATGACACACCCTCATCCTTTTATATCTCTGAGGTTGATGAAGATACGATATTTCAAATTATTAATCAATTTAATAATTCAAGGGCTAAGGATATTTATATATATAAGGATATATTTGGAATGGATACCGCGTTCGTTAAAAAATATAATGCTTGTTTGCTAAAGCCCTTGGTAAATTTGATAAATTTATCTATTAGAGAAAGTAAATTCCCCTCAAATTGGAAAACTTCTATTATAACCCCAATTTTTAAGGCAGGATCAGTTGATGAGGTTCAGAATTATAGACCAATTTCTATACTCCCTGCAATCTCTAAAATTTTGGAAAAGTTGGTAGCTGATTTTGGGTCCATTGTTGTTTTCCTTATATGTCAATGATTTACCAAATTGTTGCAAGCAAACTAAATGTCAGCTATATGCAGATGACACAGTCATTTATGTATCGGCACAGACTCCATGCTTGGCTGCAGAAATGTTAACAAATGAAATGACTGGTATGTCACATTGGCTGCAAAACAACTGTTTGTCCTTGAACTGTTCAAAAACATTGTGTCTCAATGTGTTTTTCAATTAGAAGGAAGGAAATTAGTGGTTTTATAATTAAGATCAATCAAAAGGCAATAGAGACAGTTAACAATTTTAAATATTTAGGTATATAAGTTATTTTATATTCTCATTTGAAATTTGATATGCATGTAAAGAGGCTGTGTAGTACAATCAGAACAAATTTGAATTGTTTTTACATGATTAGACCCTATATATCTCTAAAAGCAGTAAAGTTATACATGCATGCAATGGTCTTTTCGCATTTATCTTATTGAGTGACTGTCTGGAATCAGGTTTCTCAGCTGACTATCAAACCTGTTTGATCTCTATATAAACAAACACTAAAAATGATGGATAAGAAACCAAATAGATGGCATCAATGTAATATTTTACAAAAATATAGTTTGCTTAGTTTTGAAAATTTTATAAATTTGTCTCTTATTAAAATGGTTTTTAAATGTGTAAATAATCTTGCTCCAAAAATTATATGCCAATTAATATCAAAACAGAGTAGTAAGGGGATCACTACAAGAGGTGCAACTAATCAGAATTGTACAGTACCAAAGAGAAAAACTAAATTTGCTCAATCCACAATTTCAGTTCAAGGTACACTGCTTTGGAACAGCCTGCCAGCTGAACTGAAAATGCAAACAGAGTTGAACATTTTTCAAAGAAATTTGAAAAAGTGGTTCAAACAAAAGCAGGTTTGTGAACACTGATGGTCGTACACAGTCTTAGGTTTTGTTTTGTTTTTTTTGCTTGTTTTTTTATGTGATTATTGTTTTGCTGTTGTTAAAAAAGCCTAACCAGGGACTGGGGCTGCAAATTAGCCTTTGGCTAGAAGCCTATATGTGGAGTATCGGCTTGAAATTGTAGCAATGTTATACTGCATTGTCCCTGTTAAATAAACTAATAAATAAATAAATAATAATAAGAACCATTATTAATACTTGAGCTGCAATAATAAATGCAGCAAATCAGCATATTAGAGTGATTTCTGAAGGATCATATGGCACTGAAGACTGGAGTAATGATGCTGAAAATTCAGCTTTGATCACAGGAATAAATAACATTTTCAAATATATTAAATTAGAAAGGAGTTATTTTAAAATGTAATAATATTTCTCAATGTTACTGTTTTTACTTTAATTTATTTTATCATAAATACAGCTTTGGTGAGAACATTAAAAACGTTAAAAAAAAAAAATTCCTTTGATCAGATAAAAAAAAGACATATCTGCATCTCTGTGCTGCTTTCAAAACTTTTTTTAAAGCTTAACCAATCATGTGTGTTTGAGGGCTGGACTATCTGTTTGCCTAGATAATAGCAGACAGGGAAGTGCTTGGAAAACCTGTTTGAAAATCACATTTATTTTTGCCATTTTTGGTTGACATTAGAGGCAAAAAGTTATAAAATAAAGGAATTCAGATCACTACATCCTTCCCGAAGCTCTGCTTCATTGTTTTCATGCTTTCAACATCTGGCCTGTCATCTCAATCATATCTGTACAGTCACAGCATTGATGTTGGTTTCCAGGGAGCAGAGAAATTAAAGTATTGAGTGAGTAATGAGAGATCTGTATTCTCTCTGTAGAGCTGTGCAAACAGGTTTGACCTGGTTTAAGAGAAAACTCCAGTCTGTCTACTCCTCCACACACCTACAGCTGAACATCACAGGAAATACTTCGGTGTTCTAGACGTATGATAAATAAAGCCTTATGGGTTTGTTTGGAAGTCTAGTTCAAAAGTTGATCCAAATATTGGCCTGTTCTTCCAAGTTTCCAGCTGCTGCGTAATAGAATTGTGTGGAGATTATTCTTATGAAACAGCCTGATTAAAGCATTTATTCGGGAAGAAATTCCATTTCATTGTTACTCCACTTGTAAATCACAATCATATGGCACTCATATTTTTTTTATTAAAATGTGCATTGCAGTTGCACATTAAACATTGTTTTGTGTGGGCCAGATGACTGCAGGTGTTTTGCAGAATATCAAATACACCCTTGTGGTGGATTAACGCAGTGTTGTTTCACCTGGTCTCTGTTCAGCAGGCCAACAGAAGGAGCTGCCAAGAAATACCAACATTACCGTCCAAACCTGACTTAAGTGTTGAGGATGGTGTTGAAAATTTCAGTCACAATGTACATCAATGAATGGAGATGTGAATGGGCTAAAGCTGTGAAGTACATCATCAGCCGCTGGTAATCAACTGCACCTTTACACATACTTACACATGCAGTGTTACGATGTTTCATTGCTCCTTACAAGGTCAAAGTTTACCTGATGCCTTGTACACAGCATAGCCTACTGCCTAGGTCTTTCGAGCTTGTTCGGGCTAGACAATGAGATGTGTTATACAGTTGTTATACAACCTTTACCATTTAAAAAAAAAAAAAAACATAAAAAAATACATTGTTCAATGCAAAATATTTAATCAGTTAATGGCAGATTGTACAGAACATTATGCAAAATTATATATTTATATATGAAGAGTTAATTTGCAAAAACAGATAACTCCGTTTTTAACAAATTTAAAAAATCATGTTTTTGTTCACACATTGTTGTGTAAAAATACAAAACTACAAAATTGCTGGCACCCTTCCATTAAAGAAAGAAAACCCACAATAGTCACTGAAATAACTTGAAACTGACAAAAGTAATAAAAAATAAAAATTTAATGAAAATTAACTAATGAAAATCTGACATTGCTTTAGAATAGTGGTTCAACAGAAGCATTAAAAAATTAAAAATAAAAAAAACTAATGAAACTGGCCTGGACTAAAATAATGGTGCCCCTAGAAAAGATTGAAAATAATTTGACCATGTATGGGCATGTTAAACTAAAGTGTGTCCTGTGATTACACACTTTAGTTTACCACAGTGACCACAGCGACTGTAAAAAGTATTTAAACTGTTCGGGAACTGTTAGATCCCGGGAGAAGCCGATTAGTCACCAGAAGAGACGGACGGCAGCGCGTGAGTGTCTTAATACTTGTTCTTAGTTCTGTTGTTTAAATTAATTACTTACTGCTAGGAAAGAATACTCCGTTTCCTACCTATTTCTATTCTGCTTTTTCGTTGTGGTTTATATTTTTGATTGCACTTACTGGTCATTATAATAACTGCCCCTTTAGCTTAAACTCCTTTGCTGCACTTAAGTGCGAAGTGTTAGTTTCGATTTGAGCCATTGCCCTGCGATTGGCTGGTGTTTGTGCTAATTAGGGGAAGCGTCCAGCAGTCGTGTTCAGCCTCCTCGTGTGAAGACCGACGAGTGTAAAGACCTGCGACTTTTTCCTGCGCGACTTTAACCGAGCAACGACACCGAGCTACACACTTAAGTATCTTTTTTCCTTCCTCACACACTCTGCTTTCCTATCCTCTTTCCTTCTACCTCTATCATGTGTCTCCAAAACATTCCGGTTCTCTCTCAGCCACGCTCTAAAATCACACGCAGACGGCAACGTAATCCTGCTAACCTACGCCCTATCTCTACATCTTCCACTACACCTCTTGCTTTCTCTGTGGGTCTCTGGAATTGTCAGTCAGCCGTCAACAAAGCTGATTTCATTTCTGCCTTTTCTTTAAAATCCACTCTCAGCATCTTGGGCTTGACTGAGACCTGGATTCGTCCAGAAGACTCAGCAACCCCAGCTGCTCTCTCTACTAATTTCTCTTTCTCTCACACTTCACGTCAAGTTGGCCGGGGTGGGGGTACTGGCCTGCTCGTTTCTAACAATTGGAAATACTCAACCCGCTCTACCCTATGCAATTACAACTCATTTGAATCTCATGCCATTACTGTATCAGCTCCGATAAAACTCCAGATTGTGGTAATCTACCGTCCCCCTGGACAAATTCTAGCCACCTTCCTAGAGGAGCTGGATGGGTTGTTGTCCTCTTTCATGGAGGATGGCACTCCACTCTTAGTCTTTGGTGATTTCAACATTCACCTAGACAAGCCTTATGCTACAGACTTACACTCACTCCTAGCTTCATTTGATCTCAATCGCCTTACCACTACTAGCACGCACAAATCAGGCAACCAACTTGATTTAATTTACACACGCAATTGTACTGCAGATAACATTCTGGTACAACCGCTACATATCTCGGACCATTTCTTCATTACATTTACACTACATTCTGCTACCCGTGTGCCACCAACCCCCCTACCGGTTACTTTTAGACGAAACCTACGCTCCCTTTCTCCTTCCCATCTTTCCTCTGTAGTATCCTCCTCTCTTCCCTCACCTACCCATTTCTCATCACTGGATGTAAACGCAGCTACTGAAACTTTATGCTCTACCTTAACTTCTTGCCTAGACGACATTTGTCCTCTCTCCTCTAGGTCAGCACGGGCTGCCCCTTCTAACCCCTGGTTATTTCTAATCCCTGTTCTTCGTGAACATCGGACTAAACTCAGAGCGGCAGAGAGAAAATGGCACAAATCAAACAACCCGTCGGACCTGAGTAGGTATCAGTCTCTGCTCTCATCTTTCTCTGCTGATGTCCACACTGCCAAATCCTCACATTTCCACAACAAGATCAACAGCGCTCCAGACATGCGTAATCTCTTCAGAACATTTAATTCTCTCCTCTGTCCCCCTCCACCACCTCCCACCACTTCTATTACAGCTGATGACTTTGCAACTTTTTTTACAGACAAAACTAGATCAATCAGTGATCAGTTCTCACCTCCACGCACACAAGACCCCCAACCAACCACATCCACTGCTAAAACTCCCATCTTCTCCTTCTGTCCCCTGACGGAGGCTGAAGTATCCAAACTTCTCCTCTCCAACCATCCTACAACATGTCCTCTTGACCCAATTCCCTCGCACCTTCTGCAAGCAATCTCTCCCATGCTCTTACCGGCACTCACACACATCATCAACACATCCCTCCTCACAGGCATCTTCCCCACTGCGTTCAAGCAGGCTCGGGTAACCCCACTGCTCAAAAAAACTACATTAAACGCTTCTCTTATAGAAAACTATAGACCTGTCTCTCTCCTTCCATTCATAGCGAAAACACTTGAACGTGTTGTCTTCAACCAGGTCTCATTGTTTCTTTCACAGAACAACAAACTGGACGCTAAACAGTCAGGTTTCAGGAGTGGCCATTCAACTGAGACTGCGCTTCTCTCGGTCACTGAAGCCCTGCGAATTGCAAAAGCCCAGCCCAAATCATCAGTCCTCATTCTGCTGGATCTATCTGCCGCGTTTGACACTGTCAATCATCAGATACTCCTCTCCACCCTCTCATCACTGGGCATCGCTGGAATTCCACCGCTGGTTTGAATCCTATCTCACTGGTAGGTCTTTCAGGGTGGCCTGGGGAGGGGAGGTATCCAAAGCACATACACTGGTCACTGGGGTTCCTCAGGGATCGGTTCTTGGACCCCTCCTCTTCTCCACATACACTACATCACTGGGTCCCATCATACAGGCACATGGATTCTCCTACCACTGCTATGCTGATGACACACAGCTCTATCTCTCCTTTCAACCAGATGATCCAACGGTAGCTGCAAGGATCTCAGGTTGCCTGGCGGACATCTCGGCTTGGATGAAAGAACATCACCTTCAGCTCAACCTGGCAAAGACTGAGCTTCTTGTCTTTCCCGCCGCTCCGACTCTACAGCATGACATCACGATCCAGTTAGGTTCATCAACAATTACCCCATCAACTTCGGTCAGAAATCTTGGTGTAATCTTTGATGACCAGCTGACCTTCAAAGACCACATTGCAAAGACTGCTCGATCTTGCAGGTTTGCACTACACAACATCAGAAAGATCAGGCCCTTTCTGACGGAGCATGCTGCACAACTTCTTGTCCAGGCCCTTGTCATTTCTAGGCTGGACTACTACAATGCTCTTCTGGCTGGACTTCCATCAAACACAGTCAAACCTCTACAAATGATTCAGAATGCGGCACGACTGGTCTTCAAGGAACCCAAAAGAGCCCATGTCACACCTCTATTTATCTCATTGCATTGGCTACCAATCGCAGCTCGCATCAAGTTCAAGACAATGATGCTTGCTTATAGAACAACCACAGGCTCAGCACCCGCCTACATGCACTCACTATTAAGAATCTACATCCCCTCCAGAAGTCTGAGATCTGCTAGTGAGCGACGCCTCGTGGTACCATCACAAAGAGGCTCAAAATCACTCTCCAGAACATTCTCGTTCACCATTCCTGGCTGGTGGAATGATCTTCCCACCCATATTCGGAGTGCTGGATCCCTGGCAATCTTCAAGCAACAGCTGAAAACTCATTTCTTTCGACACTACTTGACTTCACCTTACACATAAAAAAACAACAACAACAAAAAAAATCTTTCTCCTTATTTATTCCTTCCCTTGCTAGCTTGTACTTATTTAAACAATGCCTGAGACTTGGTGTTACAAGCACTTCGTTTGTCGGATTGCCTCTTCAAGATGAATCGCTTTATGTATTCCCCAATTGTAAGTCGCTTTGGATAAAAGTGTCTGCAAAATGACTAAATGTAAATGTAAATGTGATTAGCATCACATGTGTCTTCAAACTTGTAATCAGTCGGTCTGCCTATTTACCTATGAAAAGTAGTCACTTTGGTATCATGGTGTGCACCACTGGATCACTGAAAGCAATGGCAGAGAGTTGTCTCAGGAGATTAGAAAGAAAATGATAGACCAGCATGTTAAAGGTAAAGGCTATAAGACCATCTCCAAGCAGCTTGATGTTCCTGTGACTACAGTTGCACACATTCAGAAGTTTAAGGTCCATGGGACTGTAGCCAACCTCCCTGGATGTGGCCGCAAGAGGAAAATTGATGACAAATCAAAGAGACGGATAATACAAATGGTAACCAAAGAGCCCAGAACAACTTCCAAAGAGATTAGAGGTGTACTCCAAGGTCAAGGTACATCAGTGTTTGATCGCACCATCCATCACTGTTTCAGCCAAAGTGGACCTAATGTAAGACGACCGAGGAGGACTTCACTGTTAAAAGCAAATCATAAAAAATTTGACTGGAATTTGATAAAATGCATATTGACAAGCCACAAAGCTTCTGGGAGAATGACCTTTGGACAGATGAGGCAAAACTGGAGCATTTTGGCAAGTCACCTCAGCTCTATGTTTACAGATGAAAAAATGAAGCATACAAAGAAAAGAACACTGTACCTACTGTGAAACATGGAGGAGGCTCGGTTATGTTCTGGGGCTGCTTTGCTGCATCTGGCACAGGGTGTCTTGAATCTGTGCAGGGTACAATCTCAAGACTATCTCAAGACTGACTTAAGACCGACTCAAGACCATTCTGAAGCTAAATGTGCTGCCCAGTGTCAGAAAGCTTGGTCTCAGTTGCAGGTCATGGGTCTTCCAACAGGATAATGACCCAAAATCACACAGCTAAAAACACCCACGAATGGCTAAGAACAAAACATTGGACTATTCTGAAGTAGCCTTCTGTGAACCCTGATCTAAATCCTATTGAACATCTGTGGAAAGAGCTAAACATGCAGTCTGGAGAAGGCACACTTCAAACCTGAGACAGCTGGAGCAGTTTGCTCATGAGGAGTGGGCTAAAATACCTGTCGACAGGTGTGGAAGTCTCATTGAGAGTTACAGAAATTGCTTGATTGCAGTGATTGCCTCAAAAGGTTGTGCAACAAAATATTTAGTTAAAGGTACCATCATTTTCGTCCAGGCCAGTTTCATTAGTTTGTTTTTTAAAATGCTTCCGTTGAACCACAATTCAAAAGCAATGTCTGATTTTCACTAGTTAATTTTCAGTACATTTTTATTTACTATTACTTTTGTCACTTTCATGCTATTTCAGTGACCATTGTGGGTTTTTCTTTCTTTAATTGAAGGGTACCAACAATTTTGTCCACATGTGTAGTTAGAATTAAATCCTTTTCATTTACAGGGAAAAGCACATAAATTCCTGCATTACTCCTCACATTTTTATTGTTTTGGCAGACACTCCAAAGAGATTTACGGGGAATTCGGGGTAATTTATAATTTTATTGTTTGGAGATCGAATCCATGACCTTGGCGTTGCCAACACAATGCTCTGCCAGAAGCATTTTCATTTATTTTTATAACTTCTAGCAACCACAGCAGTTATTGCTCATCAAGTCTTTATCACAGAGTTTGTTTGTTTTTGGCTAAATATTAAAATAGAGTCAGAGAAATTATAATTTGTGTGTTTGTATTTCTCTCTGATCATTTGTTTATTTTAGTAATTTTATTTCCCGGTTTTGTTATCACAAATCATTAGATTAGCATAAACAGCTCACTGGACATCATCCCTTGATACTCCCATGATAAATAAGTATATCCGGGAAGCCCTAAATTACTTGGTAAGATAAGAAGGATGGCTCTGCTCCACCGACAACACTATATATATATATATATATATATATATATATATATATATATATATATATATATATATATATATATATATATATATATATATATATATATATATATGTATATACAGTATAGCCCACAGGCATATGAATATTTGCATATATAATTGCCGATATTTGAAGATATGTAATAATAACAGCACTATAAATGCAAATTGTATGATTTCACTCAATTTGAAAAGCAAAGATGTCCAAAATGTAACTCATGAAATTATTGAATAATAACCCCACAAATTACAAAAAGTATTACATTTAAAAATAATAATAATACTAGTAACAACATGGCAATCTGGGTCTTCTGTGTCATAGATCACTATTTTCCATAGACATAAAATTAGATTAGTTAACCTATCGAATGACTAAATTTCACAAATGTTGACATTCAACCGCTACATATCTCGGACCATTTCTTCATTACATTTACACTACATTCTGCTACCCGTGTGCCACCAACCCCTACCGGGGTCATCTTACCCTATATACATATCATCTGGATCAGTATCACTTTTCATGCACATCTCATTTGCCTCATGTGTAATTGATCAGTTAATGAAAATGAACTGGGTTATATTTGAGCAGTAAGTTACTCCCCCCCCATGTCAGTCCAAACTCATATGATTATCTTTCTTTATCAGAACCCAGAAAGAGAAATTTTGAGGAATCATCACATAACTCAGATTTTTGTCACAACAGTTTTCTGCTGAACTGGTTGTGAAAATATAGAAACATTACCAAAATAAAGTAAGGCCTACTATTAAGAGTAAGTTTCTCCTTGATACTAAGTATAGCGATAAAGTTACATTTCTACAGAATTCTGAACTTACAAGTTCCCGAATTGTTGCAAAGTTAAAATGCCATTGTATGGTGTAACCAACATGATCTCACAGAATTCCGTGACCACAGACTCTTAACCCCTGAATCTGTGGTGGCATCACGGAATTGCCGAAAATTCTGTGATGGGCTCACAGAAGTGATACCAATGTAAGTCAGTGACAGGCATCAGCCGTGGTCCATGCACGGATCCACTGGTTCAACACTTTAAATAGGAAACCCTTAGCATCAATATGCCGACGCGATATACTGGGAAATTTAACGTCATCATTATTGTTCAGAACTGGGTAGGTTTAGGGTAGGGGTGGGGTCAGGTACTCCAGTGAAAGTATAAATTTATATACAAAATATAACTGCATCGGAGTCACTCTTTTTACGTGGTCCGATGCAGCGCTGGTGCTGAACCAGTGAATCCGTGCATGGACCACGGCTGATGCCTTCTGTGAGCCCATCACGGAATTTTTGGCGATTCCGTGATGCCACCACAGATTCGGAGTTAATTAAGTCTGTGGTCATTACACAGAATTCTGTGAGATCAGGGTGTAACGTTAATATGGAATAACCAAAGTTAACTGATATCAATCAATAAATAAATAGTTCTTTAAAAAATTGTATTTTATCATATTATGTATTATTTCAAATAGATGACTTGTATCAGAATGTCAAGGAAATGCAGTCTGACTACAGAATTTCAGAATCACTAGTTCTTTGCCTTTGGTCTTGTTCTTTCCCCCACAGGGCAGTTTAAAGACATAAAGAAAGACGAGGGTCAGTGCATTTAAAAAACAGCTGCTGATTCTACATAATGACATAAGTTAGCGTGAAATGATTTGACCTTTCCATTTGGGCCAATGAGTAAATTAAACTTTGGATAATTTTAGAACCTAATTCTCATCATGCTTGGATTAAAGTATGTAACGCCAGGCTTTTTGGAGTTTGTTGGCGTATTTTCCATTTTTGCATCATGCAGAAGGCCTGTGTTGCTAAAAATGGCTAGTCTGGAGATCTGCGCAGTATATCATTGCCATGCGTTTCAGGTCGAGTTGTTTTTGTTCCATTTCGTTTCTGCAGCACAACTGGAATTTTGAAATAATTTCACTATTTTCCTACACTATGGTGAGGCTGCAGATGGATGTCAAGAACAGATGTCCTTGCAAACATTCCCTGGTTGTTGTCAGCAGCTGAGAAACTGAGCTCAATGGTCTCAATATTAGCATTATATTGCTAAACGCCCTGGTGTCACACCAGCATACGAAGTAGCTTAAAAAGCTTTAAAAAGTTCAAAGTATTCCAATATAGAAAACATAAAACATAAATATCTCCATTTACTTATCATATGCCATGCAAAATGAGAATTTTATAAGCATAATGTGCTCCAGGAAGTCCACACACAGTGACTGAAACAACTCCTTAATTAGGAATAACATGAAGAAAAGATGGTTTAAAGGGATAATTCACTTAAAAATTTTCCACATTTACTCACCCTCAAGTTAAAGCTGCAGTCCGTAAGTTTTGCCTCTTTGTCGCAATCTCTGTTTGAAAACCTGGAACTGCAAGCTGCTTGTGGAATTATCTCGCTTGCGTGGGTTGTGAGTTGGCATGGCTCCAGTGCGGATGAATCTAATGTTTTGAAGTGAATGTGTGGCTCTCAGTCACCGCACCTGTGTGGATACTGTACTCAGGAATCACAGATTCTAGCCTACATCTTGGAATATATGACCCAAATAAGAATTTTCATCATATATTGACATCTGAACAAGTAAGTAACAAGTCTGCCACGTTTGTTCTGACCAACTGAGGAAAAAAGAATTACAATAAATCGCGCTACCAATGGTGATTAAATCTAACGATCGGTTAGCTCATATCACATCTAACTGTGCAAATTATTATTATTGTTATACTTTATTCTCAAATTATTAATGTTAACAACATCAGCATTGCGTGACAATGAGTATAGTATGTATTAGCGTGTAGATTTCAATTTCTGTACAGTCTAATATCTAATTGTCATATCATTCGAATTTCATGTTAAGAAATTATTTTAACCCAAAAAGCAAATTATGCTCCCTTCGAACTGGTTGTCTTTAAAATACAAATCCTGTGTAATCCCAGGCTATCTGTAATCAGAAGCACATTTAAAACTGGAATATAATTTAATTTCATTCACATGTATTTCATAAACACATAATCCTTTCTGGATTACAATCCGCCATCAAAATGATACATTTAATTATTCTAGCTGCTGTGAAAAAAGGCTATAAACGATCCGCCACCTGCAGGATCCTCATATGCGATAGCCTACTAGCCGGGAAAATGTCTTTATGTTTACAGACGTGACGTGATGACACAGCGCCATGCTCAAATTTCCCGCGGAAATCTACCCGTACCTCTCAAATTAGAAAACATTATTATAAGCTAACCGTTGTGAATCGGGCTAAAGTAAGGTGATAGTTTTGAATACTGGCTGGTTATGTACTTGCTCAAATATTGATTTCGGATCATTTGTAACCCAAAAAAGTTACGGACTGCAGCTTTAAACTATATGAGTTTATTTCTTTTGAACACAAAAGATGATATTTTGAAAAATGTTGGTAACCCAATAGTTGCTGCATGGTACCCATTGACTTCCAGAGTATTTTTTTTTTACATATTAGTTGGCTACTGTCAACTGTTTGGTTACCAACATTCTTCAAATATTTTATTTTGTGTTCAACGGAAGAAAGAAACTCACAGGTTTGGAATCGATAATGCCAAAAGTTTCATTTTTTGTGTGAACTATCCCTTTCAAGTTAAATACCTTAAATGTATTAGTACAGTCTGCTCAACATTTACACTTCCCTTGCTGAAATGTTTCCCATGTTCAAAAGCTCACTGGGAAACAGTATTAATCAGTAGCCTTTCCTTTAACACTGCTGTCTTGCTTTCCCTTCAACCCTGATAAGGGGGTGTTTTTGTAACAAATGAGGACATAAATTTGTATAATGACAAGGGTATGACATAGGTATTACAAGGAGAAGGTGACTTTTCAGGACATTACCCCATCTCCCCACTTTTCAAAACGCTTATAAATCACACAGAATGGAGTGAATTGAAAATCTGAAATAGCACAAAGTTTCCTGTAAGGGGTAGGGTTAGGTTTAGGGTTGGTGTAGGGCAACAGCACATACAGTTTGTACAGTATAAAAACCATTACGCCTATGGGATATCCCCACTTTTAGCAAAAACAAACAAACACACCCAAAGCACACATTAGCAGTCAGTGGCATCCGTCACCACCTCAATCTCCGGTGGGTTAATGGAGTTGCCCTTTTACGTAACAGCTGACCATGATCTACACAGCCTTCAGTGGCCCAAAGAGCTTTGAACAAGTTTGATCTTATTTTAAATGAAAACAATTCAACTGAATGGAAAAGCATAAACTATTTGGAGACGTTTAGGGTGATTCTAAACAACTGACATTTGGGAAAATTAATATTATAAAAATCCTTTTGAGGTTGCATGAACAGTAAAGTCTCGTAGCTCAGTGAAAAAAAAGGAGAAGCATTGTTTCTTTGACGTAATTTAAAGTGAGTTGCAAATTTAAAAAAAAAATACATACTGTAAGTCTTGAATGTTGCAATACAGTCCTAAGCTATTATAAATATTAAAACTTACATTTAAAAACTTGTGTAATGTCAAATTTTGTGTGGTTGTACTATGAGCTGTATCAAATAAATCTTGTCTGTATCTAAATTAAGTTTCTTTCAAATAAAACCTTTCATGAAAATAATAATTTCAAAAAATATTGCTAGTGAAAAGCTTAGGTACTTATAATTATGAGTTTGTAGTTTGGCACAGTGGTGTCTTACTCAGGTGTACATTTGCAGTGTGGTTTATCTTTGTGATCCAAACAAGGAAAGTCAGAGAACACAGTTGTGAATAAAGGGCAGAATGTGTTCTGGAATTCTAATCCAGTAATTCTTTTTAAATAAGTGCCGGGAAAAAGAGCTTTCACTGCTTTACAGATAAAATGTTGTTTTGGTTTAGGGCCCATCCTGCCCCTGCAGTCCATTTAACATTTCTGACTCCATGCTGCCCTGCAGTTTGTGCCATAAGAAAAATGTTTGGTGGCTTAAAGTTAAAGTTTACTCCAAAAAATGAAAATCTGCTGTCAATTTACTCACCCTCAGGCTATCCAAGATGTAGGCTACTATTTTCTTCAGTTGAACAGTAAAGAAGATTGTTAGCTGAAACCATGGTCCTTGGTAATTCATAAAAAAGTGAGGAGAAAATAAGTGAGAGAGAGACAAAACCATAACAAGGATCATACAATTAATACCTGTGACTCCTGATGATGTGTTATGAAAGAGTCGATTGGTCTGTGCAAGAAACTGAACATTATTTACAACATTATTACCTGTAATCCAGAGCCTCAGAAAAACAGTCTGGAGTGATGCCTGAATGAATCTTTTTTTTTTTCTTTTTTTTTTACCGGTTCTTTTTACTGATTTGTTAACCCAGTTCACCATAATGGGCTGAACTGTCTGAAACAGTTTGCAGCTTGAGCAGCACAGATCTACAGGTTACTCAATCAAAACTCACTTTTGGACAAGCCTGACAGTCACTCCGACTCTAAATGAGCCAAAATTCTGGCGTATATGATCCTATGATGCTGTTTTTTTGCCAACTCATTCAGCACTCCAGCTGTTTCTGATCAAAATTTCATAGCAGTTCACCCAAAAAAGAAAATTCTGTCATTAATTACTCACACTTATGTCGTTCCAAACACATAAGACCTTCGTTCATCTTCGGAGCTCCACAAATTAAGATATTTTTGATGAAATCTGAGAGCTTTGTGACCCTCCATAGATAGCAATGCAACTACCACGATTAAGCTACAGAAACGTAGTAAGAACTTTGCTAAAATAGTCCATATGTCATCAGTGGTTCAACCATAATTTTATGAAGCTACGAGAATACTTTTTGATCGCAAAGAAAACAATAATAAAAAGTAAAAGTAAAAAAGACATTATTCAACGATTTCTTCTTTTCTGGGCACACGCATTCTCTCGATAATGGTGGCGGATTGTCCCAGGAGAGAAGAAATTGTTGAATAAAGTCGTTATCTCAGAATGATAATTGTTTCTATAGCAATGCATATTAGGCACATATCCAATCATTTGTGCAGAGAGTGGAAGTTAAAGCAGGACATGGAGGCGCCAGCGTGATGTGGAAACAACTTAAAATACGGCAGCATTTTTGCTCATAAAGGTAAGAGTAAGACATCATTCAGAACTGTAAAGAGTCTACTTTATTTGTGTGCACTCACACTATCAATAAAACAATGTGCTTTTATAAAATAAAGAGAAAAACCAGGATGCGCTTTCTGCCGTCTCGGCCTTGAACAGGAGCGCTTCACAATGATGAAATATCGCTGAAATATCAGTGAATACTTGCCTCACAGAAATGAGAATGGTAAATATATCTGTAGAAAGCTTTGAATAACTATTTAAAATGAAATAATTCAAATCGAAAACAAAAACTGCACCACGGTCCTTTGCTCAGTTCTTTTGGACCATAGCTAAGGGCCTTGAAAATGATGATGCAGCCCTGAAGGAGGCCTTCAACTTCACTCTGGATGACCCCTTGCCACTGCATGTTTTGAATATCTGGGACTTCTCCAATTATGTGCATCATCGCAAAGACTGGCAGATCCTTAACCTTCCTGAGGATGTCAACAGTGACCACCCTGCCATCCTTTCCTCTTCGAGTCAAGTCCACGATCATCTTCTAACTCCCACTGAGAAATGAAGGGACAGAAGAAAGAGGGCGGCCCGAGTTGCTGCATCTGCCAGTGAGTCCTCAGTGCAGGCTCCAGCCTCTGAGAGCAGCACAGTGCCGGCTCCAGCCTCTGAGTCGGCTGAACCCACTGCATCATCCCTGAGTCAACCAAGTCCCCTGAAGCAGTCAAGCTCAAGGTAGCTTCGAGAGAAGTCTCCCAGTCAACCTCTGTTACTGTGTTTGTCAAGTCTGTCCCAGTTAAGTCAAAGTGAGTCATGTCCAGTCTCGATAATCCTGTGTTTATGTCAGTTCAAGTCACCCAAGAAGTGGGAGATCTGACAACCTCCTACCCTGGGACGCATAGAGGGCTAGAACCCTTTGTTCAGAGACCCCTCATGCACTTATCCTGGAGGATCTCAAGTTGCCTGCTGCATCACTCATGGCCCTGGAGACCAGTTCTGAGCAGCCTGCACTTCCTGTCATGGCCATGGAGGCCAGTTCTGAGCAGCCCATCCTTAATATCATGACCACAGAGGTCAATCCTAAACAGCCTGACCTTCCTGTTATGACCATGAAGTCCAGTCTTGAGGAGGCCGCTCTCCCTGTGATGGTCATAGAGAGTAGTGCTGAGCAGCACACTTCCCCCGTCACGGCAAAAGAAGACAGTTTTGAGTGGCCTGTTCTTCCTGTCGAGGTCATAGAGTCCAGTTTTGAGCAGCCCGCTTAGCCCTGCTCCATCCCAGTCCTGCCCAGAGGCTGCTTCATCCCAGTCCAGTCCAGAGTCTGCTCGCGAGCCCATCCCAGTCCTGTCCAGAGTCTGCTTCATCCCAGTCCAGTCCAGTCCAGAGTCTGCTCCCAAGCCCTTCCCAGAGTCTGCTCCATCCCAGTCCTGTCCAGAGTCTGCTTCATCCCAGTCCAGTCCAGTCCAGAGTCTGCTTCCAAGCCCGTTCCAGAGTCTTCTCCATCCCAGTCCTGTACAGAGTCTGCTTCATCCCAGTCCAGTCCAGTTCAAAGTCTGTTCCCGAGCCAGTCCCAGAGTCTGTTCCATTCCAGTCCTGTCCAGCATCTGCTTCATCCCAGTCGAGTCCAGTCCAGAGTCTGCTCCCGAGCCCGTCCCAGAGTCTGTTCCAGAGTCTCTCCCAGGTTCTGCTCCAGAGCCTGCTTTAGAGTCCACTCCGGTACCAGTCCAGGAACTCATTCCTGAGGATCCAGTTCCTTTAGCCCTGGAGGGCTTTTCAGTTTCAGCCCCTGATCCTGTTCCTGCAGCCCCGGAGAGCATTTCAGATTTAGCCCTGAGCCAGTTCCTGTAGCCCTGGAGGGTGTTTCAGATTTAGCCCCTGTGCCAGTTCTTGTAGCTCTCGAAGGCATTTCAGATTTAGCCCCTGTGCCAGTTACTGCAATCCTAGAGGGTGTTTCAGATTCAGCTCCTGAGACAGTGCCTGCAGCCCGGATGGCATGCCAAAAATTTGCCCAAGACACCAGGCCCACTCCCAAGTCCCCACCAGTTAAGGGGACCTATGTATCTAAAAGGGCTTCTAGTAATATTCCCATCCTGCCCTCTGTGTTACTTGGGTCTAGTGGGTTTCAAAAGTGAGCACCTCCCTGGTCAGCCCAAAACAACTTCCCTGGACTGTTTCCTACCCTCCCAGCCCTGCCCTCAGTATTTCCAAGTTTAGCTCACCACCCACCCACCCTCCCAGTTGGTATCCCCTTGGTCTTTGCCTGGTGAGGACGCCTGGAGGTCAGGGGCGTAAATTTCATCTAACAGTAGGGGGGGACAATAAACATAAAATTTCTCAAGAGCAATTTTTGAAGGGGACACAAATAATACAGCCAAAATTGTACTTGTAAGGATAGATATGTGTACACAGCATGCACATAGCATGGACCGTGTTTAAATATGAGTTCGGTTCATATGGTTCATATATGGGTATAATTATAATTATTATTTTGCGTCCTCCATAGTATTTTAGGTTTCGTCTGAAACCGAGTACGTCTCTTTAGATATTCAACCGCATTAAGCCCACTGATCTGCCACTTAACATCATATTGAGCAAAACCCAACACATCGGTAGGTCTACAATATTAGCCAAATATCAGTTCACACACAGGCTTATCGCCGTGTTAGTTGTAGTGGGTGACAAGCTACGGTATTAAGCTTGTTAACCTTTTAATCGTTCATAGAAAAAACATCGGATATCATAATTTTTTTGTCATGACTAATTTATTAATGATCCAGCATCATCTGTATTAAAGAGAAAGAATCATTTCACCCGATGTTTAGAGAATAAAATAGCCTTGACAGCCTAAGTTACTTACACATAACTAACTGTTACTGAGGAACTTGCTCTCTTCCACCGGAGTGACCGGACTCGTGTGTTAGTGTATCGGTAAAAGACGAAAGCAGGCCGTGGACCAAACCACTGTGAGGCAAGGGAGGGGGGAATCAAAACATTTCTGAACTTAAAACGTTTTTTTTGCGTTTATTTTGTTTTACTACTCATACAGTTATTTTAAGTATATGTCCATTATATTATTTTCATTACACAGAGTTGCTTGTAATGATATTTTTAGGGGGGACAACCCTCAGATAGGGATTTACGCCTATGCTGGAGGCGTCCGTTCGGGGGAGGGTACTGTCAGGGTTCTCCTGTCGTGTGCCCTGCCCTATTGTGTGGATTGTCTTCCTGCCTCGTCCTTTTGCGTTCTCGTTTTTGTTAAAAAAAAACTTTGTTCCCCCTGTTCATTCTGCATCTAGGTCCTCCCTTGCCAAACTGTGACAAAAATTGAATCTATACTAAAACAAATGCATTAAAAAAAAATTTTTTTAATTAGTTTTGTAAAGAATCTCATACATTGAAATCTAAAAGATCTTGATTAATGTATAAAAGAAGCTGATAATATATCTATACAGTAAATACAAATATACTGAGGAATTTCATTGCATTTCCATATTGATCCATAATTCTATTGTATTGATCCACGCCAACTGTTACCCATTTTTTAGTGTACCAAAGAGTTTTAGAGTAGACAGATATTTGAGTCATGGAGAACGAAAAGCAGCTGCCAGTACTTTTCCATGGAATTTTAGCAATTATATATTTTGTTTAGCAATTATATATCAGCAGGTCACAGTGATGCCAAATCATCAGTGTAATTAGTGACATAAGTATCAGTATTCTGCCTTTGATTAGTACATATGCTTTTGTCTTTTTTTAAGTAGTTTTTTTATATTTTCATTTTTTTTTTAGCTTCTTTATTTTATTTTTCATTTTCAATTTTAAAGTTTTTAAGTTTAGGTTTTTCATCTAATATTTTTTTAAGTCTTTATACCAAAATACTTTCTGTGCATTTCATTTGTTATGAGGGATAAAAAAAAAAAAAGATTTTGGAGAAAGGGGGTAGGGGGGTTATATCAATTCCAACTATTTTAAATATCAATTCAGTTTTTCATCTCCCCATCTAAATCCAAATATAGAATGTTTTGACAGCATGCATTTATCATTCATATGTTACTGATTTATTTAGCCTTACTTTTAAAACCTTGTTTCCATTTGTTATTTTATTTGATTGTTTCCGCTTCATTTTAGCTTTATTTCAGTTAAACCTTATAGTTTAGTTTACAATAATATATGGTTTAACTTTACAGTAATGTAGCAAGAGTCTAAAGGGCAAATCACTGCACTGGAATAAATGTTACAATACAGATTTTTTTTTAAGTATAACCACAAGACTTCAAACTGTTTACTAACTTAGTTTGTGTAGAATTACATGTAATTTTCAGCTCCTGTAAAGCCAGTAAACTTAACATGATCTGCTCAACAATAACAAAAAAGACTGATTACTTACCGTAAAGGAAAATTAAATTGTTGCATTTTATTGAATATGATATTGTATTTTATTTTAATTCTTAAATCATTTAAAAGTAGGAACTCAGATTTTTCCATTTGTAACTTAATGAAGATGAAAATGAAAATGTCATACCCTAAGACTCATAACTCAGTGGATAATGAAAGAAGAGTGTTGTTTCTTTGACGTAGTTTAAAGTGAAAAAAACAAAATACACAAGTCTTGTATGTCACAATACAGTCCTAAGCAATTATGAATATTAAACCTGACATTTAAAAAAACTGATGTTTTACTGATGTTGTAATGTCAGATTTTGTGTGGTTTTACTATGAATTGTAAATAAAAAATATGGTATTTTTGCAGATGAAGGGTGTCTGTATATAAATATTATTTTTGTATTTCATATATAACCTTTCACAAAAAATATATTATCAAAGAATAAACTGTTAGGTGCTATTGTAAAGCTTGAGTGCTTGTAATTGTGAGTTTGTAATTTGGGCACAGTGGTTTATCTTTGTGATCCAAACCAAGAAAGAGAATACAGATGTGAATGAAGGGCGGAATGTGTTCTGGAATTCTAATCCTGCAATTAAAAAAAAAAAAAAGTTCTGGGAAAAAGAGCTTTCACTTTACAGATAAAATGCCATGGTTTAGCCATGCAGCTTGTACTATAAGAAACATGTTTGAAAGTTAAAGTGAAGTGTGGCCAGGTATGGTGACACATACTTGGAATTTGTGCTATGCATTTAACCCATCCAAGTGCACACACACACACACACACACACACAGTGAAAACACACCTGGAGCAGTGGGCAGCCAATGCTGCGGCACCTGGTGAGCAGTTGAGGGATCGGTGCCTTGCTCAAGGGTCTCACCTCAGTCATGGTATTGAAGATGAAGAGTGCACTGGTTATTCACTCCCCCCACTGACAATTCCTGCTGGACCTGAGACTCAAACCCTCAACCTTCAGGTTATAAGTCTGACTCTTTATCCATTAGGCCATGACTGCCCATGTTTGAGTGCCAAAATCACCAAGTTTGGTGGCTTAAAGCAATATAATACAATAATAATAATACAATCCAAGATGTAGGTGACTTTTTTTATGCCAGTAGAACAGTAAAGAAGATTTTTAGCTGAAAATGTGGTCTTCTGTGATTCATAAAATGCAAGTCAGCAGCTACATGTTTTTGAAAATAAAAAAATGCATCCCAAAATGAATACCTGTGGCTCTTGGCGATATATTGAGGTCTTATGAAGCGAAACGATCGGTCTGTGCAAGAAACTGAACATCATTTACAACATTATTACCTGATTAATATTATTATTATTTATACTTATAATCCAGAGCCTCAGAAAAACTAACATTTCCCTTCGTTGCAGTTTAATGTGTGACTTTCCCTTGCAGGCCTAACATTTGTATGCCTATTCAAATACTTTTAGTGTGTTGCAATCACGGATACATATGGACAAGATAAGACAGCTACAAGTCTGTCTGAAAATAATAATAACCATAAGCACTCATGACTTGGGTAACATGCTGAGGTAATCAAAAAACAAATTTGCCTTGCAAGTATTAGAGGACAGTTATGTAATGTGACATGATATTACCTTTGCTATATTTTTGCTTTGCTTTGCTATGTTTGTTTTTCTATATAGCCCAAGCTGTTGTATCCTTTTTGCTGGAGGGATACTCTTGAAACAGTCTTTCTGTAGTGTAGTGGAGAACTAGAGATCTCAGACCTGAGTGATAGTATTCAAAAGGGACGATGTCGTCCGATTTGACAGGGTGTTGCAGATGTGCTAAAAGAGTATAAATGTCTAAGTGTCGCCAGAGACGCCCCAGGTTATCTTAAGTCAGGTGCACATAGGGGAATTTCTGCCTCAGTACTCAGATATTTATTGGCGCTCATACAAACAAGAATTATGTGGTTTAAAATGTTAATTAAATCTAAAATTTGCATTAAAAAATGTAATTTTGTCAAATGTAATTTTTGATCCATAATTCTATTGTATTGATCCACGCTTCAACTGTTACTCATTTTTTCATGTCCCAGAAGGGTTTTGGGGCAGACGGACTTGAGTCACAGAGAACCAAAAGCAGCTGTCAGTACTTTTCCATGGAAATTTGCTGTTTTTTTGCTTGAGTGAAAGATTTGTTTAGCAATTATGTATCAGCAGGTCACAGTGATGCCAAATCATCAGTGTAATTAGTGAGATAAGTATCAGTATTCTGCCTTTGATAGATAGTTCATAATTTGAGAAGGTTTATGTTCATATCAGAGATCAAGGAAGAGTGCACTGTGCCAGAAAGAGTCAATAATTGCGTTAGTCTCACAGTGGGAGGTTATTGTGGGTAAGAATAGAGGAATTTTTGTGTCTTGATTGTTAAGAATAAGGGAATCCATTGAGACTGCAGATGAGGTTTCTGGTATTAGCTAATGATGAAACTGAGGTATCATCTGTCAACCGCAGTATGAGACTGTTTATTAATTTGTCAGTCTGAGAACGTTTTTTCTGCATGAGAAGAGATCTGTTTGAATGTGTGCGAGTGAATCAGCATGTTTGTGTGTGTGTGCAAGGGAAACTAGAAACAATTCATTTAGTTCTTCACGCTTTAATATATTAAACACTCAATCATTTCATTAAGGCCTAAGGGTCTGGATGCCTTTTTGGGAGGGTGATCTCTCACAAAATATACCGTGATGTTTTTCCATCTGATCCTGGACTGTGGATTTTGGAAACAGAGACATAGGCATTTAATTGCCTCTTTAAATATGTTTTATGTGGCAGGGCTTGTGGGATTTCTACTAATACTAAATATTTGTCCTCACCATTATGAGCAATAAAACCAATGTTCAGGTTTAGTGCAAGTTAAGCATGATATGCTCTTGATTACAAAAGAAAATAATTTTAAAATAATGACAGAACAAAAGCATGCTATTTTAGTAGTGTTTATGTATTATTATTCATATTTTTACTTAGCCCTTATTTTATATTTTAATTTTAATTTAAGTTTTAGTAATGTTGTCATTTTTAATTAGTTTTAGTAAGTTTGTCATTTTTAAATGGTGTTTTAATATTTCCATTTAACTTCTTTATTTTTCAGTTTTAGTCATTTTAATACTTGAACTTAAACTTATTTTATTTCATTTAGTTGTTCATTTAGGCAGCAAATTTTTCATCTAATATATGTTTTTAAATTTATTTTATAATTCTTTAGACAAGAATACTTTTTTGTGCATTTCATTTATTATGAGGTATACAAACAAATTATCTTTGAAAATGTTTTTATATAAATTTCAATTATTTTTAATTCAATATTAATTCAGTTTCTCATTCATCTCTCCCAATCTAAATCCAAATCTAAAATGTTTTGACAGCATCATTTATATGTTATATACCTTATGTACCTTTACTTTTAAAACCTTGTTTCTATTTCTATTTCATTATTTTATTTTATTTTTTATTTTTTTCCTCTTCATTTCAGCATTATTTAAATTAAAACATATAGTTTATTTAACAATAACACTTGAGTCAAAGGGGAAAACCACTGCACTGGAATAAATGTTAGAATACAGATTTTTTTTAAGTATAACCACAAGACTTCAAACTGTTTACTAGCCTAGTTTGTGTAGAATTACATGCAATTTTCAACTCTTGTAAAGCCAGTAAACTTAACATGATCTGCTCAACAATAACAAAAGAAAATCCAGCCACAAAATTATTGCTAACACAAAAGCAGAAAATCTAAAACAGTTGTTCCAAAAGAATGATTTAGACTTGCACACTCATATAAAAAAAACACACACACACACACAAAAATCTTTGTGTGCAATGCTATTTTTAAGCATTCTTGCCCCATAGACTTCCATTTTAAATGCAATTGGTTTTTATGAGGGACATTCCTTCAAGATTGATACCACACTCAAATCCCTGCATTAACAATTCAGCCAGCTTGTGACTGATCTAAGAGGCCAGTGAAACATTTAACAGGACATTACAGCAAGAGTTATAGTGACTAAACCAGAGGCCCTCGCTGGAAGCTTCAGGAGGCCGAAGCTCCTCTCAGACATCGCTTTATTAATCCTCATAGTCATAAATCTGTGGTTATTTCTGGTAGCTGTCATCAGAGGCACTTGGAGCTGGCAGTGGCATGATTTTATTTCAAGGATGGGCTGTTTATCAGGAGCTCGCAGTGTGGCACAGCTGATTAACCTGCGAGACGGAGGAGTTTATCGCTCAGGGAGCTAAATGGGATTTGTGAGCCGTGTGTTTACAGATATTGATGCCGTCTCAGTTTGTGATTGTCTTTTTGCTGATACTCAAGGGTATCTACTAGCACATAATGCATGCCAGTCACACATTACAAACTGAAGTGTCTATATGTGGGTAGGCAGATGAGTTTGCAGTGTTTTTGGGTGAATGATTTCTACATTTCACAAACCAAACAGAGACATGCAGAGTGGTTTTGTTTCACAAGTGCAGTACTTCCTTTAAAACATTTCACTTGTTTAATTTTAATAAAGGATATGTGCATTTGACTGATAGTGGCCTGTAAAATCAGCTACACACTGTGTTTTTGGATCTTAAATTAAGTGTCTTAAAATATTCAGAATATAGTCATATAAAAGACACTGCAAATAGCATATGTTGATGTCAATGTACATTTTGTAAATTAACCTAATCGCATGTATTTTCATATTAAATATCATAGGTAGTTATTTTATTCATATAAAAATAAATATAATAAAAGAACCCATATGTATTTTGTTTTCTGTGTTTGCAAATCATATTTATTTTCGTACTAAATATAGCAATTATAAATGTGTGTGTGTGTATGTATATATATATATAAATATAAATATAAATATATATATATACACACATTTATTTTATAACATCCATATACTTTTGTTTTATATTTGACAATGTTCACTAATTTATTTATTTAATAAATACCTTGTGTATTTATGTACATTACATGGTCAACTCTGTCATGTTTTCCTTTTTACGTCAAAGTTTTTCCACCATGGCTGTTGCTTTATGCTGTTTTGGTGCCAAACATACGATTTCTGATTTCTGCTTAAGTTTATCAATTGCACACAACAAAATGTAGTTCTTTATAAGGAAATTATTCTTAATTGCACCCACGCGCCCATCAGCCAGGCTTAGAAAGCTCAATTGCTTCCACTCAATAATCATGCAACATTAGCAAAGATTTGATCATACTGAATGCCGACCCAAACTGAACTGTACAGTGGCATGTTCTGACAATGCAGTACAAGTATGAGTATAACAGCACCAAAGTAGCACGAACTAGCCTGCATAAAATCCATTCAGTCTGTGTTTTTTTATTCCAGTCAGTTGTGCTGTTTATTTCCCGGACAGGTCCAGCCAGTGTCACTGCACATAACCTTTGTTTGACACTAAACAGTCCCAATTCTCAAATGTTTACCTCGGTTCGACAAAGCAAAAACTTTCCCTTGTGAAATACCAACATGTGTAATATATTCTGTGACAGGGTGAGATCATTTTCTGCATTTGTAATAGTTTTTTGAAGCCATTTCCCACTCATTTGTTGTAGTTGTTTTTGTGTGTGAATCTCTAATCATGCATCGGTTTTAAAGGGATCACATTTGTATTGTGAATCAGAATCAGAATCAGAATTAGCTTTATTGCCAGGTATGTTTACACATACGAGGAATTTGTTTTGGTGACAGAAGCTCCACAGTGCGACAGAATGACAGTGACAAGACAAGACAAGACAAGACACAGATAATAAAGATAATAATATACAAATATAGAAAATAGACAGTGTGCCAAATAGCACAAACACAATATTTAAAATAGACAATTTAGTATGTTCAGGTATGTTAGGTGCAAATTTGAAATGTAATAAGTATTCTAAACCCTGTTACAGTTGTCCAGGGTTCATTGTCCCACAGAGGTTATATTTTCAGTCGAACATCCCAGGGAAGGAAATATGAATCGCCAAAATGCTGCACATCAAATGTTCAAACTTTAAACTCTTTTTAATTCTCTGAGCAGATTGCTCTAGGTCAGGTTTCCATCTACTTTTCTGATGCCTATAAATTTTATTTTCTATAAAGGTCTTTTTAAGGCAAGTTAGAGAAATTCCCATGGAGGAAATGGCTTTTTCTATCACTTTCAATTGTATCAGTTCAGTTTATCATTTGTTTTTGGGTCATTCTTAAAGTTTAGTTGACTTTGGACTGAGCAGGATTGTTGAAAAAAAAAAACATTTAATGTTTTTTTAGTCTAATCAGAGGGAGAAAATGTCAGAAAAAACATGCTAGTAAAGCTCATAACCTAATTGTCATGAATCTGGCTCATGGCCTTCTGTCCGATTTGCCACATGAGGTCATCTCTCCATCATATTAACTCTCACACCACACATCACACTGGACTGCATTTCCCATCATCCATTGCACTGATCGCACAGCTGTCACCAATCACACGCTCACCTGAGAGCTATTACACACACCACATAACATGCACTCAGTTCCTGCTCAGATCGCCGAGTATTGTTAAGCGTTTATCTCTGTGTTAGCTGATAGCTACTTTACGGAGCCTGTCCTAGTTTTCCTAGTTTATTCATAGTCTTGCCTTGCCTGTTTTTCACGTGTATCAGATTCTTGCCTGTGTATTTCGTACTACCCTTTTGTCTTGCCGTTTGCCCCTGCCTGGACTATTGCTGTGTACTTGTATTATCTCTCTTTGCCTGCCCTGTTGGATATTGTTCGCCGATCGTAGACCCACGCTTGCCCTAGGATTACTCTTTGTCTTGCTTGTGTTTTTCCTGTTTGCCATTGTTTGACTCCTGCTTTTTGTGACCGTGTTTTGGAATAAAGCTTGCATATGGATCTGCACGCTTCCCCTGTTCACTCCGTTACAGTAATAATCCTGATCAAATATTTAACATTTCAAATTTGAATTTAGCCATTTTACAGTGCAATGTAAAAAATGTTTTAATTTATTTTCTTGTTTATTACTTATTTAATTGTTTTTTTTTTTATTTTAAAAAGTAAATAAAAAGTAATAAACAAATATTTATAAATGACAGGGTGGACATATTTGTGTTTTTTTTTTTTAAACTAATAATTACTTTGTTCTTGGAGTCATTAGGTACTAATAATAAAATATGCAGTATTGTTTTGTGGGCAGAGAAAATCCACCAAACTCTCATAAAAAAAGGTGGTACTAATATGTACAATATTATAAAAAGGTATCGCCCCAGTGAAAGCTTTCGTACCTTTTTACCTGAGACTAGGATGAATATTTTCCCCATGTAAATCAAAATTTAAAATGTTTTGTCAGCATCACTGTCAGAAATGTCAATGATTGATTCAACTTTACATTTAAAACATTGCTTCTGAATACTTTTACAAATTGTATCTGGTAGATGATAAAACAGGTATAAAATTGCATACAGTTATCAGATTATCATAGAAATGTGGGCACTCTGATTGTCTTTAGAAAATCTAAAAGTCTAGTTTGTTTTTAAAATGCAATTTCTGCAATTTCCGAGGTGTGTGCTTCCCTTTAATATCCGATTATTTCCTCTCATAAGACAAATGGATGAGTGAATTTTCCCCCGTGGTGTATTTTGTGGGCCTAAAAGCCGATGACATCTTGATAGCTGGTCATTTATCTCTGCCAGACTCTCCTCACTAGAGACCAATGAAATCATTAGTCACTGCAGTACTTAGTCCATTTACAGCTTTTAGTGAAAAACGAAACAAACCTGAAGATGTGGCATATTGGTTAAAGCCTGGGGCTGGAAGTCAGAAGAATGCCAGTTCGATCTCCACAGGGAAGGATCTGTCAGTCATTACCATTGTGAAAAAACACCTCATGTTGCTCCAGTGGGATTCCCTCCTGGAATAAATGCTTGCTTTGGGCTAAAGTGTCTGCTAAATGATCTTGCATGTGTGAAATGTGTAATTGACCGTGCTTGATTCTCGCTTTAGGTTGCAAGGCACTTAATTCCAGCACATTTATCCTGTTCATCCACTTTCATTTCCTCTCCAAATCCACTTTGGATAAGGTAAAGTCTCAGATAGATCTAACAGACTTAATGACCCGAGGAAAGTGCTTGGGTGACGGCCTGCAATTTTGTGGTACTGTATGAAGATGTGGTGTTGTCAATCAGCACAACCAAAGCCTCAGAAAATGCCTTATGTCAGCAAACTGTAGGAAGGTGGTTAGAAATGAGAGTCAAAGTAAAAAGTTGTATTGTTCAGAAGTTGCTCTTTCATATGAGTTCTCAGTTATGTTTACGTATATAAAGTATAACTTTGTATCTGATTTTTTTCCCAAAATTCCATTAGAAAATAAAACTGAATGAATCAGTCATTGATATTGCTATAATGTGAGATCTCTTTGGAAACTTGGAAGAGATATTTTCTCAAGAAAAACATCTGAGAAGCAGGAGATGTGGCCAAAATTCCTATTAGACATTAACTTATAATTAATGTGAGTTTTCCTTTATGCATTTGCCAGATTTTTTTATCCAAAGCAACTTACATTACATTGAAGACAAACAGTAGAGCATACTGTAAAAATATCCACAATGTCATTTTTTAATATGAAGGAATTTCCTGAATTGATTATTGTCATGTTTTTACTTTGAACTGTATTTTGAATTTGACATTTTATTATTTTGTGTTTTATGCAATGTTGTGGAAAGTTACTTTTAATGCATTACAATATTTACTCCCCAAAAAAGTGACTTATTCAGATACTTTTTATGGATAGTGACGTCGCTGTCGACCGGCTTACGTCACTTCTTAGTACCCACTGTCGGTGCGAATGCAACCCTTTAAATGGTACTGGGAAATAGTTCGCGCAAAATTGTCCCAGTACTTTAGTACTGTACTTTTAGATCTGGAACTAAAGCAGTGCGAAAGGCCCTATTATAACACCCACTCAGACCCTGCTCAGATCGCCGAGTATTGTTTGCGCCTATCGCTACGTCAGAGATAGCAACGTTACGGAGCCATTTCCGAGTTTAGTCTAGTTCTCAGTTCCTAGCTCTAGTCTAGTCACGTCTAGTTTTGTACCTGATTGCCTGTTTCCTGATTTCCTGCCAGTCTTGGATTCCTCTTATGCCTAGCGCTCTGGATATTGTTTGCCGATCACCCAGACCCACGCTAGCCTTTGGATTACTCTTCGTCCATGCAGATGGATCCGCACGTCTCACGTCTCTGTCGCCCCATTACAGATAGTAATGGGTTACATTACTTTAGCGTTACTTTTTAAATCTGTTTTCAGCTGTCAGTCAATAAATGGGAAGACAAAGTAACTAGTGTTACTTATTTGAAAAAGTAACTCAAACTTTTTTTTTTACTAGTTACTTGAAAATAGTAATCTGATTACATAGCTCATGTTACTCGCAAGGTTTTACGGTTAATAGAAATGTTCTGAAAATTAATTAATTAATTAATTAATTACTTTATTTGTTTATTTTAATTTGTTTGTTTTTTCAGTGTAGCACTAGCAGAGCAAAAGTCATTGTTTCAATTCTGAAAATACATGAAGTGATGAAATGCATAGCTTGAATACACTGTTACTTTTATTAAAAGGGTCTGTTAAATGTAAATATGTTTTTTATTTGCTGTTGGAGGACTATTTTGTTGCCCTCTCCTTCTCCTGAAGGCTACAAGAGAACATTAGACCTATATTCTTATCTAAACCGTGTCTTTATGCATTTCTCGCTCCGGAAAGCCTCCGGGAATGGTGGGAAATCAAATTCTGGTGCATGTTCCATTATCACAGGCCAAGGTGATCTGCAATCCTTTCCATGAGACCACAATTGCCTATGGTGGGGAAAAAAACGCAAGATTGCCTGATGTGCGCCAGATGACTTAGAACTCATGTTGAAAAAATAAGTGTTGAGCTGACAGTAAAAAATATGACCAGATGAAAATTTTTTGCATGCATGTGAAACTTTGAAACCACCTTTGAGGGTCACGTTCTTCATAAACTATAGTGTATGTCCAGCAAACACAAGCCTCATGGAAGCAACAATGTAAAGAAATGGCAAAGCTAAAGAATGTGGAAAAACAGACACAATTGGAGGATGCTGTATATGTTCATTTCTTTCATTTGTTGTAAGATGTTTCATGTTGTGCTGATTTACTTTATGCCTATATCCTATATCGGAGTGTCTATTTACACTAAGTGCAGATAGCACGCCTTGTTGGCAGAGGCTATTTGCACTAAGTGCAAATAGCCCACCTTGTTGGATGTCAAATGGACGTGAAGTGTTTGACATCAGTTTGATTTGCATTTTTGACGCCAATGTTTGATGACAGTTTGCCCACTGGGAGGCTATGTCACTCCCAAACTTTGCTGCTTGTATAGGGTATATGGCCATTAGCAGCACGAAAAACAAAACTTTTATTCAAAATCGGAACTGATTATATTTAGCCAAGAAAGTGCGCAAATAGGGCCTTCTTTTATAATCACTTAAAAGGTGTCACTTACTTCAGTTCATCTCGATCTCACAAAGATGAGATGGCGATTCATTTATAATCAATGAACCTCTATTTACATTGTGTGATAGTGAGAGGATTCGCAAGCGTGCAGGGAAAAAAAGAGGCGAGTGAATGCAATGGCCAATTACAGGCATTCAAGAAATCAACAGATATGTCTGTGATTGGCTACAGCGCTACGAAAACACGTTGTAAAGAATCTTGGTGCTTTCCAGGATGCAAACACAAATCTGCATTGGAGCCTTTAACTGAGGGTGCTTTTGACTGCGTGAAAAAAATGGATGTGTGGTGTGAGAGAGTAAGAAAGAACAGTGTCAGTTGCGTGAGTGTCACGCTGAATGCATGAGATGGCAGCCTTGTTAAATAGCAGAAAATCCTGATATTTTTACATAGTGTAAATAGACTCTATCGCTACTTGCACATAGTGTAAATGGCATATTGCTAAGAAAATATGCCATTTTCACTTAGTGTAAATAGTATCTCATTGCTATTTGCACTTAATGTAAATAGCCTCTATCGCTATACTTAGTGCAAATAGTCGCTGCCTACAGGGGTGTTGCAATCATTTCAGAAGTGAGGGGGACAGAAAAATACTTTTCTTCATGTTATTTTTTAGTCTAATTTACACGTTTTTTTATTTATTTATTTTATCTCTTACTTTTAATCAAATACACTACTGGACAGTAGGCCAGTAGACAGTAGACTACCAGTAGGCCTAAATTTTTTCCCATATTTTCCTAATGATTTGTTCATATACTTTCAGTTGTGATCACAAAATAAGGAAGAACATTATATTTTATAGTTTCTATACACTCTTAAGAAAAATGGTTCTAAACAGTACCAGAAAAGGGTTCTTCGGCTTGTAACAATAGCAGAACCCTTTTTGGTGCTAAATAGAACCCTTTTTATAGGGTTCCATAGAGAACCACACTTTGAAAATGCTATATAGGACCTTAATGGTCTTTTTAATGATAGTTTATTTTCATTAATATTAGTACATTAGTATATTTATATCTTTAATAGTATTATTAATATTATTTGTATATATGATTTATTAATATAGTTTCTTACCCCTCTATCTGCCTGGTCTTATATTATCTTGTAGCCTCTGTTTAGCACTGCATTATTCAGATACTTTGTTTATTAACTGATGACTTGGAAAAACGCACATAAACCACATACTGTCGCAGTTGTGCATGTATTGTCTTCACGTTTTTTTATTCAGCTTATATTATATATTCAGCTTATATTATATATTCAGTTTATATATATAGAGAGAGAGAGAGAGAGAGAGGTATTCAACATTGACATCATGTGATTATTTCTTCCTCAGAGTGTTTAAAGGAGATGACACATAACCGAACAACCCTTTCAGTTGTGATGGGCCGCTATTTGTTGTGCCTTTCCATTTAGTTCCAAATTAGGCTGGGAAAAAAAGGTCAGTACGAGGAAGACTAACATGAAAAGGTCTTTTGTTAGATTCACTTGATTGCTCTCATCCAATTATGGCCAGCTGCTGTACTCTTCAATAATTAGAGACTTTTTTTTCCTTTATGTGTGCAAGAAGTTTTGTATAGCCTACATCCCTTGGAACTTTTTAAATCTGTTAGGAATTGTTCTTTTATGGTCATGAAAGAAATGTTTAAAAAGTACCTCTGACATAGACTACTCTTTCTTCCTCTCCCCTCCCCAGGTTCTTGAATCAGTAGGGCCAGATTCATGAAAATCTTCTTAAGACAGTCACAGAAGTTAATAAATGTCAAAAGATAAATTCTAAGACATTGTAAGAATGTTCTAAGTTCAGTTTTTGAAAAGTTCTTTAGAAGTTTTCATGTATTTTCTTGTGAACATGACACACTTGGTGTTTGGATGGCAGTTCTTGCTGAAGATTAACTGATGGACAGTTAATCTGAAACAACTCAATAAATTCATTGAAATTTTGTAAATAAAACATAAATGAAACGTAAAACGTATGTTTTACAAGTCAAGAAAATACTATTTTAGTCTTTCTACTTAAAAAAAATCATGTTTAAATCAAGGTGTTATCATTTTTTATAATTAATTGTGAAATTTAATAGCAATTTCTGAGTGATTTTTTCCTTTGCAGTTTTTTCAGTGTAACTTTGAGAATTTATGAAGAATTTAAGAAGATTCTTTTCAAGAATTTTAACTCTACAAAAGTTTTGTCTTAAAGAAAATGTTCAGAAAAAAAGAAAATTTTTAAGAATAATTTTTGTGAGTTAAATATATAAAAATATTCCTACTTTTTTAAGTTAGAAAATAATAAAAAAAATAGCAGTAAAAAAAAATGTCATTCTTAAAGGGCACCTATTATGCAAAATCCACTTTTACTTGGTGTTTGGACGTAAATGTGCATAACACAACCACCCTACAATGATAAAAATACACCCACTCCTTATTTTTTAATCCCCATTAAATCAAATCAGTCTCACTAGGCCTGCCGTTTTGATTCTCTAAACAATATGACGTCACATAGTTTAGGCCCCGCCCACTGCCGCTGACTGACAGTCCTGTATTACTGTAGTTTCCACCCTCAGCGGTTGTACGCTGTCCTCCATTTTCTCTGCGCTCAAGCAGCTGTAACATCAATAATGTCTCATAAGCAATCCCCGTGCTCTGTGTTCAGATATAAGACTGAACATAAGTCTTCATTTTCTCACAACATCTGACCCTTACTCTTACTTTTATTTTTCACGGTAATGTACCTCAAAGTCTACCTAAATACATTTATGTCTGCGCAAATCATTTCACTCCAGACTGCTTTCTGAATGTCATGTCCTTACAGTGCTTGCTGGTTTAACTGTATTTGTGTGCATACGTTATCGAAGTATTTGAACTGATCAGCACCGCACTTGTAAAATTAGTTTGCGCCATGCTGTTTGTTGGGTAGTGCTAGCAAACACGTCCTCCTGCACTGTCGAGCCAGATGCATGGCTTGGTCCATTGAGCAGCGGCGATGACAGGTCAGCACAGCGTAAGCTCTAACATCGCACTGTTTTGTCCCACTTTTGGTGTGTATGGCTTTCCATATGTACAGCTGAACACTGGTGGTTTCTACATCCTACATCATGAGCTGGATGCCACTCTCTCGTGAACGTGTGTATGACATACGTTATGACAATTAGCAGAAGCTAGAGATTTAAATACGCATATTTTTCTTATATCAACACACCTCTTCACCTCAGAAGGTCTTTATTAACCCCCTGGAGTCGTGTGGAGCAGTTTTTATAATGGATGGATGCCCTTCATTTTGCTTCAAAATCTCAACACCCATTCACTGCCATTATAAAGCTTGGAAGTGTCACATGTCTGTTTCTGTTTTGTTCCGTTTTGCCCTTGTTTAGTATCTCCTGTTCTCATTAGTTAATCTTCGTTCATTCTGATCACCTGTGTTAATTAATCATCTCATTAATCGTCGTGCGCCTTTTGCTACAACCACAACCCAATTTATGAGCGGGGCAGAGCAGCCCACCGGGAATTCTCCCGGTTCTCCCGATGGCCACTCCGGGCCTGGTCATTATAAAAGTATTTAAACTACACATATTTCAGAATCTGAATATCAGATATTTCATAATATAGTGAGTATGTTTGTGAATATTAGTAATCAAAAAAGGAAAAACTAAATAAAAGCGATCCATGTGTCATACAGCGCTATTAGGGCTGCGGTGTGTCACATAGACTGTAGAAACAATAAGGCTATAAGTTCTAAAATAACGGCCACCTAAAAAAACTCACACTGGGGGCTCAGCTAGAATATTTTAAACTCACGTGTGAAAGGGTTAATTAATCATCTCGTTTGATCTTTTGTTTCCTAGTCCTTATAAGCCTTCAGTTTCATCTTCTTCTTTGTCTTGGTTTAATGTTTTCAATGGTTAAATGTGTGTTGATGTTTAATAAAGCCTCCTTTTCGTCTACTCCATCGTCCTCACCTTTTGCAACAACCACAACCGTGACAGGAAGAGCCAGGACATTTTTTAATATAACTCCAGTTGTATTCATCTGAAAGAAGAAAGTCATATGGCTTGAGGTATAAGTAAATCACAGGGTAATTTTCAGTGTTTGGTGAACTGTCCCTTTAAGAACATTTTATAAATCCGGTCCCATCTCTGGTCCCATCCTAGACCTGTCAAATCCAGGACTCCAATAAAATGCAAAAAAATATAAATAAAATCAACGCCAAATTGGACTTTATCTGCTTATAGTTAAAGCTGTTATATGTAATATGCTGTTAAAATCTGCTTTGCATATTTGACTTCTGTCACCTTGAATGAGGCCAGAAATCCTATGACGTTAAACTGAAAGACTGGGCAGTAAATTATTATTATGAGTACTTGAAATGCTGCATATTGATTTCAGGTTTGACACTATATTTTCAGCAGACAGGTCCATGGCGCCCTGTCCATTCACTTGCCAAGCTTAGTGTGTCTCAAAACCTTGTGTGCTACTGCTACCTATAGATAGCATCGTTTCCGAGCATCATAGGTGTGTGCAGATTACTCCAAAATATCATGTCTATATGTTGATATCTATAATGTCCATAACTGCTACAACGCGTCAATGATAAAAAGTAATGCTCTGCCTACCTAAAAAGAATAACTGGGAATCATCTATGCTACTGTATGCGCTCATGATGCTTAAAATGTTACACGCGTCCATGACGCCCCAAACACTTGGCTGTGAGACGCAGTGACGTGTCATTATTTACAGCCCACTCTCGCGTCTCGCGCACTAGAGCTATAAATACAGCAGCGCGCGCGGTTCACTTCACAGTCTGTCGCGCGCTCTGCGTATTTGATCTACTTTATACACATTTGCATGATGTTTTCTCAGACAATGAAGACCACAATGCCATTAACACTACTGAACATCAATATTTAGACTGCACAGACACTTTTAGTCGTACTGGAATAAGTTGTTTTTTTTTAACCGGGAAAAAGTAAGAAGAGTCCGGACTAAACGGATGATGGGAGTCTGATATCGCCTTTCGATTCTCAAGGACTGTTTCAAGGCCTTTTTTTTTTTTTCTCGGGGGGGAAAAGATATAAAATGAAGATTTTCAGGTGAGGTGATCAGCATGGTTAATACAAAACGCGTAAATGGTGAATATTTTCTCATTTTACATTGAAATAGACAAAGATTTGTGATATACTCCTAAATATATATTTAGGAGGAACAGACAGAGGTAATAAAATATTAAAGTAGCAGAAAAAAAGTAAAAGATACAGTTTAGTTATTCAAATTGCTATGATACATACATTTTTTAACACATATGAACAGAGTTCATTTGCAAAAACAGATAACGTGCATTCCAATGAATCTCAATCAAAATGCAGTTGGGTTATATTGATTAGGTTAATTACAAAAAAAAAATACAGCTAACTAACGCAATAAAAACAGGATAACATAATAAAAAAACTTATAAATATAATATATAAAACTTAACAAATATAATCTTAATATAAAATTAATATAATCTTAATAAATCTTAAAACTTAATATAATCTACTTTATCTGACTCATTAATGTAATCAGGTTGGTAACTAGTTGATTTAGACATTTTTTGGTTTCCTGGAAAAGCATTTAAACATTACTTGTACTTTTGTGTATTTCTTTTTATCTGTTTTTTTTCTATCTTGGTATTTTCAAACAGTTGTTTAGTTCTTCTTATTACAGTGGTGAATGGTCAGAAGTGTTGAAATTTGTACTGCATGTTTTTGTATGTTTCTTTTTGCTTTCTCATGTACCCTGGAGAGGAAATTGTTGAAAGAACAAAGTTCTTATTCAGTAAAGTTTTCTTAAAAGGTGTGTCAGTGTATCATTTCAGACCAGTCCTCATTGAATGTTTGTACATAAACAAGGAAAAAAACAGGAAGGGATGTAATAGCTTGCTTGTTAACTGATTAAAATGTCCCAAATGGATGAACTTTTCAGCCAAAATAAGCAGTGCATTCCTATTTTTACATATTTGATTACAGGTTGTTTGCTAGAGTTAGAGTTCTTAATCGCAGCTTTAAATGCCCAGTTTTCTTAAACACACTTCTATGCTCTTTTCTCTATAGATGTATATCTCTAAGCTCAATGGTGCTCATCCCATAGCCTGGAGATGTTAGCCGTCCAACACTACAACAGTTCAGCCCTGGATGTGAATGAAGGGTTCAGCAATCAGACCCAGCAGGTGCCTGGAGAGGCACTGGTGTGCTACAAGGAAAACCTGAACAACACAACCGACCCCACGGTAGCGGGCCTGTCCATGACCCTGGGCATCGTGTCCAACATCGTAGCACTGATCATCCTGGCTAAAGCATATGCTCGTCTGCGGAAGCGCTCCAAAGCCACGTTCCTGCTGTTCGCCAGCTCTCTGGTGGCTACGGACCTTGTCGGTCATGTTATTCCAGGGGCCCTGGTTCTGCATCTCTACATGTCTGGCACCGCCGGAGGACTTTGTTACCAACCCGATGCCACCTGCCATTTCCTGGGCGGCAGCATGGTGTTCTTCGGTCTGTGCCCACTGTTTCTGGGGTGCGTCATGGCGGCGGAGCGGTGCATGGGTGTAACACGGCCTCTCCTGCACGCCCGCGTGATTTGCATGGCCCACACCAAGATGGTGCTGATGATGATATGGCTGTTGGCTTTATCTGTAGCGCTGCTGCCCTTCTTTCAGCTGGGCACATACACCTACCAGTTTCCGTGCACCTGGTGCTTCATAAACGTGTTAGACAATACCAGCATCACAGACGTGATATTTGTGCTGCTGTTTTCTGGACTGGGACTGGCTGCGCTGGCCGTGGCAATGGTTTGCAACACCATCAGCGGGGTGACGCTGGTGATCGCCCGTCTGCGCAGGAAGAAGTGCCACCACAGATCGGCTAAATCACATGACATTGAGATGGTGGTGCAGCTGGTGGGCATTATGGTCACTTCTTGCATCTGCTGGAGCCCTCTGCTGGTGAGTATGGCCATTACAACTTAATCATTAAAACAACTTAATCATCCTATCTATCCATCTATCTATCTATCTATCTATCTATCTATCTAAGGACTGTAGAATGAAAAAGCATGACAATAAGCTCCAAGTATGCACATGCAAACAAAAAATAATCATAAGATTCGAGAAGAAACCAACCTCATAATTGTAATAAAAGTATATAGAGTTAGTATACAAATATAGATATAAATTAGTTTGTCATAACAAAAAATGTTGAAAATACTGTTTATAATAGATTTTATTATTTATTTTTATTATTTGGATTAGATATAGTAATATTAGAAGTGACAAAGTACACTATTTTTAAAAATACTGATTTATATGTTTAAAATTTCTATAAATAGACATTATATCTAATTGGTTATGCATTTTAAGAATAAAGTACAACTATTTTATTATTTCAAAAAATTTTTTAAAGTTTGTCTGTGTAGGAATCCCATAAGAAGGACAAAATGTCTTAATCGTTTCGGGTAACACTTTACAATAAGGTTCATTAGTTAACTACATTAGTAATAATTAACTGCACTTATACAGCGTTTATTATTCTTTATTAATGTTAATTTCAACATTTAATAATACATTATTAAAATCTTGTTAACATTAGTTAATGCACTGTGAACTAACATGAACTAACAATAAACATCTGTTTTAGCGCTAACGTTAGCGAAGATTAGTAAATACAGTAACAAATGTATTGCTCATGGTTAGTTCGTGTTAGTTAATACATTAACTAATCTTTAACTAATGAACCTTATTGTAAAGTGTTACCATCGTTTCTTCTATACAGCAATAAGATTAAATAGAAAACAGTTTCCTTCTCTGATTTTTCTCATGAGAAAAAAAAAAAGTAATTCCAGGTATTTCCTCCACAATATGTCAACTGTCTCAAACTGTGTGTAGATTTGCCAAGTCTGCAGTCAAAATTCAAAGAATTTTAATATGAACATTTCTTCAAAGAAAAAATTCTGTATTTTGATAGTCTTGACACATTTGAAAAGTTTGGTTCCCATACTAAAAGCCATGCGTTTTTTCAGTATTTTACTTATCTCTTCAGGGGTCAAAACAGACCTGAATGCATTGTGAAGGATGAAACACAACTGAGGATTTCTTATGTCTCATGAGCTATGAATGAGAAACCTCTGATCAATGACATTTTCCTGTTTGATCTTGGTTCTGACTAGTCCTTACTATTCTTTTGCTGTTATACCATGACTTTATATTTCTTCATCCACTGACTACAACTAACTTTCTCTGTTTTCCTGACAGATCTTTGGTCTGATGTCAGTCATCCGCTCGTACAGCTGGGGGATGATTGGGGATGATCTGAAAAACTATAGGACTTTAATGGTAATGGGAGTGCGTCTGGCCTCCTGGAACCAGATTCTGGACCCCTGGGTCTATATCCTACTACGCCGGGCTGTCCTTAGAAAGATCTACCGCATAACCACCGGCCGCAGTGACCTTAGAGGGAGCACATTCCGGCGGTGGGAGATCAGCTCCCTCCAGAACTCAATGAAAAGCGTAATTAATCGTAACTGATGTATGTGTTCTACCACATGGAAGAGACTGGGAAAAGGTGAAAATTAGGATGTTATTAACCAAAATTGTTAGCATTACTGAAGGCAGATGTATGTTCCTATTGCTTAAATGGTGGATGAAGAAGCAGCGCACTGTAAGTTGTAATGCAAGTGATGCTCTAGAACCGCAGAGACTTGAATAAGCATAATAATTGAGCACAGTGGGGTTCTGGAAGTAAAAATCCCATTCATTTTCTCCATAAAGAAATTTACTTTAACAATAATGTATAAATGTTTCAAGACAGACCTTCCATTTTTTGACATTTAAATAGCCAAATTTTGTGGTTTTAATTTGCAAATTCCTTACCATGCAACAAAAATATGTAAAAAAAAAAAAAAAAAAAAAAGTGGATGTATTTGAATGAACTTTATACATAGCAGTGAACCATATTGTATTTTTCACTATCATTATTGATTTATAGCCCATAATTTCAAACATTACCATTGTTTATTATTTATTTACATCATTCACAATGCTTCATGGTATGAGTAACTCATTCTGTCATAAAATAATGAAGTACGAAGTACTGTACTTTTGTTTCATATCCATTTCAAATATTGTTTTGCCTTGGTTTGTATTGTTGATTGAAATCTTAAAACTATACTGAAGAATTTTCTAGAATGCCTATGGAGAAAATGAACGGGAAGATAGTTCTGAAACCAAGGCTGCTGAAAAAAGTTGGCAGTCACAGTTGCACTCTGTAGAGTGAGTCTGATAAATGACAATGTGAAATGGACTGCACACATGCCTCAATTATTATTATTATTATATGAAAAAGGACCCCTTTTCCCATGCAAGCTAAGAGTCAAAGGAGCAAAGAAAATATATTTTGTTTGGGCCTGGGATTTAATAAGCTAGCTTGCAACTGTTCAGGATTAACATGCACCATCTCTTTTGGTTATTCGTTATATGATTCATTGTAAATATGATTCTTATAGTGACTTAATCTAAATTTCTTTGAACAAGAAGCTTTTGTTTGGCTTCAGAGCTATTGCACAGGATTCTGTGTAGTCGACATGCAGTATTACATACAGTATATAAAAGTCAAATAATGAAGAAATAGTGTAAACATCACTGCAACCTAAAGGCAGAACTTTTACATGTGCATGATAACCGTCTCAGTGTTCTTGTATCTGTATTTTTGTGTCTTGCCCTACTATGTGTGATCTTGAAAAGCTATGGAATGTAGAAGCTATTAAATATTATTTTGACCAATAAAGGTTCATTTCAGGAAGAATCTCAGTTTCTGTCTCTGTCTGCGTCAGGATGTTTACATTAGACCTGGCTTTCTTTTAAAAACTGGCACTCTTGGAAAAAGGTACAAAGCTGTCACGTGACGTTCCCCTAACATGTACCTTATATAGGCCTACCCCAAAAGTAGCCTGGGAGAAGTAGGGCTTGGGAGAAGAAAAGCCACATGGTTACACAGTTCTTTCTGTAATTTGCCGATTTCCGTTCCCCCAGAGGCCTTATTTTTCTTTGTGTTGCATCGCCCCCAAACGACCGAGCCCGTGTCCTACCGCTATGAATGGACCATTCTGACAGAAAAAAAAACCTATATAATAGTCATTCATTTGTCTTATTTAAATACAGTGTCTCAATTTACATTGCACTTTGCATTATTTTGATGCATACACAATTTGACTGATTTTCTCAGCTGACGCCTTCCTTTTCAAGCGAAAGAGAGAGAGAAAGAGAGAAAGAAAGAAAGAAAGAAAGAAGGAAGGAAGGAAAGAAAGAAAGAAAAATGTTCGATTTTGCAGTCGCCAGTCTGAATGACAAAGCCACGCCCTCTCCATTCACTCCTGTCTGTCGCTGACTCGCCATCGAACGATCCTATTGGTCCGCTGAGATCACGTGTCACTGTTCCAGCTTAGCGCACGCTGATTCTCTACAGCGGCAGAACAGTGGAAGGACACATCTTGTCGCTGCGCTGGTGAGTGGATGAAAAAACGTAAAATTCTTGAACATTATGTGGTTTAAAATGTTTTGAGGTGCAAACATGTCGAATGAATACATTTTAATTTATCATAAATGTGTCGTTTCAACATTTAAATGCAGCAGAAATGTATTTTTTTCGATGGCAAACGGCTATGGCTAGCGATTAGCACGCTAGCTCCTTATGCGTTTCACAAAAACAGCGAGAATTGAGCATTGCTTGATGATTTTTCTCTTACATTTATAATAAATAAGCTTAATAGTCTTCTTTTCTGTCTCATTGTATAGTTAAATCAACACTCCGACACAGCTTTTTAGTTGTTTTGGGGCAGGGTCACGACCATTTTATCTCTTTCGGTGTCTCTGGCCGTGTCTTAAAACCAAATGCGTATCTTGGTCAGAAAGTATTTTTGGGGGCACAATTAGCCAGATTTACGTGTACAAACCTAATTAGATCACGATGAATGTAATTTTAAGGACCAAATGTTGTATTAATGAAGGTAGATGTTTGCGCAGACTGTCCCCATTGTTTGGCTGCGATAAAATGGCCGCACAGCTGTGATGTGTACTGCGTTTCCCTTGTTTACTTCCCGCATTGTGTTACTTGAGGTACAATATCACGTCTGCTTGTATGTTCATTATGCAAGAGGTACGTTGTTATTTTTATTTTACTCATCTGTTTTAGATTTTGGAGATACAGGGGCGGGTTCGGCGTCAACAAGTGCGTGTCCTGCTTGTTAAATGAGAACAAATTATATAACGCAGTGATATATTAGTTTCACAGTGAAAAAGATCATTTAAGTTGAATAATTACACAATTTTGTTTCTCTAAAGTGTATTTGCATCAATCTTAAGGTACTTATGCTTAATGATAATATTTGAGGAGTACAGTCCCACCAGTGACAAAACCAAGATTTATTATTACTATTAAATGCATTATGTATTTTTGTTAGGTGTAAAAAAACGTTTTTAAAAATGAGTTAATCTCAGTATAAAAGATGATTAAAGGAAATAATAAAAAATGACTAAAATGTACAAATGGTGTAGTGTTTTATAATGCATAGAAGAACGTTATATAATATAATGAGATTATTTTACACATACATTTTTAACAATATAAATTGGCTCTTTATATATGAAAATACATTGCTAGCTTTTAACACTAAGGGTCTGTGGCATATAAAAGATTTTTAAAAAATCTGATTTAATACAATACAGCCTGTCTGGCCCAACTCCTGCTGCTTTTATTTTATTCCAGTTGAGTAGGGATGTAATGATTACTGGTTTGACGATAAATCGTGATAAAATTCCCCACGGTTAGTATTACCGTTTCATATTTTAATTATCATCAAAACCGTATTCGATTACCGGGATTTGAACAACTCATGATAAATAAATACTGTCCAGCATAAAGCACAGTTTTAAGTAACAGCCTCACCTGTGCACAGCGCGCAGAGTTTCGTTTTGAGTGAAACTGGGGCGGAAAAGCTGGGAGGTTTTAAAAGAGTCCGAAGGGAATTATACAAATGAATATCTGAATGAATTAATTATATGAATGTACCTCTGAAGGTTATAACTGTCTTCAGAAATGATTCAATGGCATTTTTTTTTTGTTATTTATTTATTTTTTGGTCATCTTTGCTCCATGTAATACCTAAAGGAAGTGTTCTCAATCGCAGTACTACGGAGTTTACGGGAAACAGCTGTAATTCAGCTTTTCAATAAGCGCCACCTACAGAGACTCGGCTATATTTACATTGAGGCTGTGTGCAGTTTCTGTCTGGCCAAAAACTGACCGAATTTGTATGCCCTGCTGTATATTTTGACCGGTTGATGAAAAACAAGCTTATGTTATCTAGAATTATTTATCTCCAGCACATTTTAACAATACCGTGATAATACTGATAACCGTGATAATTTTTGTCACTATAATCATGATAAGAAATTTTCATACCGTTAGTTGAATTTCTTTTCATTATTTTTGCCTCGGGCCAGTATAGTTGTGATGTTTGTAGCTTTTTATAACAATAGTAATTGAATAAAAGATGTGGCTCACAGCTGTAGAGCAGACGTGAGACGGTTCCCTTGTGAATTTTGAGGTCAGCAAACATTTCCTGGCAGTTTGCTATAAATGAAAAACACGTTTCGCCCAGATAAAGAGGTGAGAACAACTGATTTAGCACTTATGCAACAAGCATGGAGACAGTAGCTGGAAATGAGTTTCAGGGTTCAGAAAAATTCAAAAATCATGTCGGTTATGTGTTTAAAATTTCAGTCTGTAAATAAAATGGGTTTTCAATCTAAACGGGTTAGCATAAAGGAGGTTTCATGTGTTCTGAGCTGCTTGTGCTGCATCTCATATGCCTGGATGATGATATGGGTCTTAATGAGTCACTGTTTCCATGGAGATCCGAATATGTGATGCTCCTGTGATCTGTGAACATTTCCCAGGGTGCATGTAGAAGGATTATATGGATTAGGCCTTGATTTGTGTGGAATCTGAAGCTAAATCAAAATTGCTGGGTTTTTACTTCAAATCCTTTTTTGGCTTAAGTTATTGTTAAATACAGTGACAGTGATTTATTTTTTTTATCAAGAAACTTGTATTTGTGTCAGCTGAATGAATAAATAGGGTAAACGTACCCATTAAGCACTCTTCCATTTTTGAGATCAGATTATAAAAATGAAAATTTAATTTTCCTACTTGATGTCTTAATCAATTTATATGTTTGTTACTATATACCTCCTGTAATTTCAAGTCAATCAGATCATTGCACGCTGAGATATGAGTCTCCATGTGTTCACACGGTCTGGCGGCCATTTTGAAAGCTGTCTAAAGCCCCTTTCGCACCACTTTAGTTCCAGAACTAAAAGTACAGTACTAAAGTACTGAGACGATTTTGCATGAACTATTTCCCAGTACCATTTAAAGGGTTGCGTTCACACCGACAGTGGGTACTAGGAAGTGACGTAAGCCGGTGTGCGTGGCGTTCAACAACGTTAACAACAGGAGGATGGAGGATGCTGTGATCGGAGCTGTGTTTTTGTTGTGTCTTGCGGGGTTCACAATGGACTTGGGATGTCGACGTATACGTCAAGCGATTGAAGGATCGGAAAGGAGTTCAAAATGTTCAAAAGTGCCTGCACTGAAGCGTCCGTCCATCTATCACTGTTCTCCATTCTTGCGAAATATTAAGTTGATGCGATGTTTACACAGTATGTGTTTACACAGCGTTTTAAATCATGGAGAGTGAGGGCGGGTTTTCGTACGCGTTTAGCCAATCAGCGTACGCTTACGTCACGATAGTTCCTATGGAACCGTTTTAAACCCTGATCTGAAGTAGGACCTAATTAGTTCCTCCAAACGGAGTTCCGGCAACTAAAACAGTTCCTAGTTCCCACGGTGCGAACACGCCAAAAAGTGGGTAGTTCCACAATTAGTTCGGGTACTATGAAAAGGTTCCTGCGGTGCGAAAGGGCCTTAAAAACTTTAGACCAAAAGAGGAGCCCCTTAAATGTGCATTTTTTAGATGTTTAAGCCTTTATTTTGGGTAAGTTTCACTACTTATTGTAAAATTAAGAGATTAATATGCAAAGGTCTGAACATTATAACCTGGAGCTTGGATGTGGGAAATAATTACATTAGATCCAAAAGATAGTTTTAGCACCACAGCGCAGATGCTACAGAACACAGTTAGCTGACTAGCTGTATAAGATTGTGTGCTACGCTAATATATTACTTCACAGGCATTACTGGCTTGTACTTTTATGTCCATAATATTATAAATTGACAGTTTATTGCTGGTCTGTCGTTTTACAAAGATTTCATTATTTTGAGGTGAGCTTAAAGGGTTCAATACAATAAATCACACAGCTTCAGTGTGACATCGGTAAGAAAAAGTATAATTTCATAGATATTGTTAATAATAGTAGTTCATATTAAAATATGCATCAACTTAATACATGACCAAGACTATTTATTTAGCAAAGTCCTGTCATTTTAATAAATATTACATGAAATGTATTAAAAATTGTTGCTGCTCCCATTAAGCTCAGTGTGCTCTCTTTAAGCTCTTCCACATTGAACGTCTGTAAATACTGCATACACAGACTTTAAATATCAACTGATGGTTGCCACTTTAAGTTAAGTTAATTGATTTTCTATGGATTCTGTCGACTCAAATCTACAGACTGGCTCTGATCTTTGGCATCTAGCATCAGCTTCTCCAGACTGTAAATCTGTGGAAAATCGGGGGGAAAATCGTGTAGTGTATTAATATTTAATATTTATTTATTTTATTTTAACAACTTTTTGTACCGAAACCAATATCTTGTGCACTAAAAATGTCTCAATGTAGATTTTGGTGAGCTTAATAGGTACGTTTACCCTAGAGCCATAACTATACATTGTAGAGGTCGACCGATAGTGGATTATACCGATAGCTAGGTTGGACCACACTGGCCGATACTGATTAATCAACTGATAGTTTTCAAAATGGATACTGAAAGAGCTAGTGCTTTACTATTTTAAAAAAAAAAAAAAAGCAGCAACAGTACTGAACCATACTTTGTAAATGACTAAAAATATTAATATTATTTACTATGTTGATCATTAAAGTTATTTCATAGTTTGCTAATGTTAAAAGAAGAAACTTTAAAAGTAAAAATGTAGCCTATTAGTAGCTAATAGTGAATGTTGAAATGAACAAACTCTAACAAGGAACAATACTTCTACAGTTTTCATTTATGTTATGAATGGACTCTTATTGTTAAGTGTTACCATTTAATTTCAACAGTCATGCTTAAAGATGGCCATCTTTAAATATCTACACAAGGCCATAGCATTAAAATTACATACATATGGATATTGTATGTGTACTCTCACACTTTATTTGCTTCTATTTTTTAACACTTGATAATTATCTAATCAAAAAAAAAAAAAAAGTTAGTCACACATCGGGCAAAAGCGCAGCGCTGCGTCTAGGAGAACTCAGAGGTATCACAAACACACCAGACGCTTTGCGTTCAAATCAAGTGGCGGTCTAAAACAATTTATTTAATCACCAAACGGACATAAGTTTGCTTCAAGAATGAACAATGTGGCATAAATGAGTTTGAAGTTCGGTGTTTAAAAAAACAGCAAGCGGAAGAGAGAGCGCGATCTGTATTACAGCTCTCTACATGAAGCATACAGACTTTATTAGAGCCACAGAAAGACAAATGTTTTGCTGAAAAATGCACAATACATAATTCATAGCCTAGGGTGAAGTCATTATGTACATTCACAACGATTTGGGACAAATATAATGTAATTTAATAGAAAACTGTGAATGGCGCTCTGTTCCGCGGCAGGCTTTTCTGTCGGCTGTATTTAAATGCGCGTCTGGAGTTTCCCGCTCTGTGCAGCGCGCAGTGTCACGTGTCAAAATAAACAACACGTGCTGTCAGTGATTTCCACCTCTAGAGGCCGCTCTCGTACTGTATAATGCCAGCGGACCCTTCTCAGCCACTCCAGCAACGGTTGCAAACCGGAAAACTATCGGCATGGATTTTTGCCGATGAATCGGTCGACCTCTAATACATTGTACTACATTTTGACTGACACCGTCTTTAAAACAGCTTTGAAAGAATTATGTTTTTGCTGCTTTATAGGTTTTGACTGATTATGGAAACTTGATTGTTTTTCATTACAGACCAATTGGAGCAGCATTCCTCTTCCACATTTAGACCAACACTGCCAAACTGAAGAACCACTTTGTATCCATTATGGTAAAGTATACATACTTAAATGCTTCAGCAGTCTGATTTCTTCTAGGGCTGCACGATAAATCGCATGTGATTGTCATGCGCATCTCGTCAGTAAAGCCGGTTCTGTGATTAGTAGTAAATCTCCATCACGTGCTTTCAGATGGAGCAGCATTTAATACACAGAGCCGTAGATCACTGACAAGCTACGCAATATCGCGTTCATAATCGCACAAGAATCGCCTTCGATAATGAACACGATATTGCGTAGCTTGTCAGTGATCTACGGCTCTACGAATCACATGCGATTTATCGTGCAGCCCTAATTTCTTAAACTGCGTTAAATCTACTTACAAGTGCTAATTATGTACCATATAGTATTAATAAATTATACTAATATGCCAGTAATTACAGAAGAGCAGCCACACTGATTAGGGAAATGATGTCCAGCTTGTTTGCAAACAAACAGGAAATTTGGATGTTTTTGTTTACTTGAAGCTTGTTTATTAATATAAAGAGAAAAGGGTGCAAATGCGCTAGTGTTTAAAGACTTGATCAGTATGACTTTAGGTGTTTTTGAAAGAAGTCTCTTATGCTCACCAAAGCTGCATTTATTTAATGAAAATACAGTAAGGTCAGTGGTTTAAATATTGCAATAAATAATGTTATATATTTTAAAATGTCATTTGTACCTATGATGCTAAGATGAATTTTCAGCATCATTACTCCAGTCTTCAGTGTCACATGATCCTTCAGAAATCAGACTAATACGCTGATTTGCTGCTCAAGAAACATTTATTAATATTATCAGTGTTAAACAGTTACTTTTTCTCCACTTTTACATGTTTCTTCAGAAGTCTTTGATAAAATGTTCAAAAGAACTCTTTATTTAGAATAGAAATATATTGTAACATACATGTATTTACCACTTTTGATCAATTTAATGCGTCCTTGTTCAGTAGAGGTATTCATTCCGTAAGATAAAAATCTTACTGAACCCAGCCCATACAGTAGTATATGTGCACAACCTTTTGGTTTTAAGTTGTCGTGTATTAATGTTTTTTTTCTCTTTTTTTCTGTGAAGCCGCCTCCTATTCGTCATCGCTCCATGCGCATCTTTGTGAACGATGACCGCCATGTGATGGCCAAACACTCTGGCATCTATCCCACCCAGGAGGAGCTGGAAGGGGTGCAGAACATGGTGTCCCACACCGAACGCGCCCTCAAGGCTGTCTCTGATTGGCTGGACGAGCAGGAGAAAGGAAATGCCAAAGTGAATTCCTTAGAGTCTGATGGAGATGCCGAGAAAGAGACGTGAGAATTTTTAATTGCATCTTGTCTGTTCACCGTTTAATTTTACTGTGTCTGCATGATTAGTTACTGGAGTGAGTTAGTATCTCTCATGTAACTGACCCTCATATTTTGTTCTCCAGTGAACCAAAGTTAATGGAGCATCTCACGCGGTCCCTGCGAGGAGTCATGCGTGTGGGGCTGGTAGCTAAAGGTCTCCTTCTGAAGGGAGATCTTGACCTGGAGCTTGTGCTGTTGTGCAAAGACAAACCCACCATCACCCTGTTAAAGAAAGTTTCCGAGAACCTCGCTGTGCAGCTTAAGGTATGTCTGCATCTCTAATTTTAAACATGGTTTACAAAGGCAGAATAATAAACATGCGTGAACCTCAATGATTTTACCAACAGCTCATCACAGAAGAAAAATATGACGTTAAACAGTGCATCCGTGATGCCACCATTGTCATCAAGAACTCCAAGGAGCCACCGCTGACCCTCACCATTCACCTGACGTCACCTCTCGTGAGGGAGGAGGCTGAGAAGCAGGCCGCCGGAGGTAGGTTTGAAATCACGTGCCTTATGGTTACTCTAACCACCCTACAACCCCAGAGACAGCAAATGCAGATGGGATGGACTCAGGCAGGGATATTGTTTATTGGGCCTTCAATGGAGCTTGGGGATATTGTGTACAGACTAGTCATGTAACACAGATTGTTATGTTTACTGTCACCTGAAGTCTCACAGTTCCATGCAGCGTGATGTTAGAGTGTTGATGGCCCAATATACAGTAACATAAGTGATGGGTAAAGCTTTAAATAAGACCCAGTTCGCTTTGAAGTATTTAAAAGGAGAGTTTACTGAAGGCTTACTGAGAATTAAGAAACAAAATCACAAACCTTGTTGTTTGCATGTGTTCGTATAATGGAGAAGAAAGGGAACGGTTTGCATTGCAGCAAAAATGAGAAGCAGAAGTATTGTCGAGTTCTGGTTTGTTTGCCGGAACTTGTTGACAGAGCCTTTCTCAAAGAGGCTGGACGGAGGGCAGGAGGGTTATAGATAATGCTAGACATTAGGATACAGTGTAAATAAAATATTAGACCCAGAGTGATAATATATGGTCACAGTAACTCAATGGATCTTTAGTTTAGAGAATTGTGGGCAACCTTTTTTAGTTTAGTAAAGAGCTTTTTCAGGGCTAGAGTGTTTTATAGGGAAAACACCAAAATAAAACTTTTTCGGTAAGATAAAACAATTGACCTTTGGCTAAACCCCATTTTTGCAATCTTGCCAGCTTTTGCCATTCTTCATTTTATCAGACAAACTTCTGGTCTTTGGTCTGTGTAAGTTTTTAAACTGAAATATGGTAAAATGTTGCTACTAAATCTTTACCATTTTAAAGATTATAGTGGATTACATGTTAATAATTGTATGACATTGCTATCTTACAGTTGTTTTTAAATAAAGCTGCTCCCTTTGCTGTTTTTAGTCATTTTACTCTAAACTTCTACTGAAGAAAATGGCAGATTATGATACTTTGCATTTTCACAATTTAATCCAATTAATATAAAAATATGAAATTAAGTTTTACCACTACTTAAGCACATCTTATTAAAAAATAACACTTAGCACAAATATCTGGATGGTTCCTGCAAAACTTGTATGAGCAATGGAACAGTAACCAAAGGGTGACGGGGCTTAGCGAAGGGTCAATCGAGAGCAAACTTGAGGCCAAAGTCAAAGCCTAGCCCTATCTGTGACCCCTCGGTTAGTGACGCCTGCCTTAGACCATCACGAGCCATCAGTTTTGCTGCAGTGTGGACTCGTTTTGATCATACCTCTTGTGTATCTGACTACTGCTGCCTGTGGTTCAAAATCTGATTCTCTCTGTCAAGCCTTCTAGTTTGTCAATTTTAGGGACGCTGGACCTTTGACCAACTGGACGCTCTCTGTCTCGGAAGGGGCAAGGCAGTGCACCCAGAAAAAAAAACAAGGGGGTGAGGGGGAGGGGTTCCCCCATGTCACATGAATGCACAAATGCACTCGGTTCTCACTGATACACAAGCCATAGAAGAACCTCCCTTTGACATTCACTCACTGTACACCTTCATGCCACAAAATACAGCCACAAGGGCTCTGTTCCAAATCATAGTGAGCTGCCTACCTAGACGCCACCTTGAGGCATCATAGGTGAAGACAGTGGCAGAAAATTGTTGACGAAATCCTCACGTGTCTTCCATAGTTAGTCCAGAATGCATTAACCATAAATTACATTTATGCATTTTGGCAGATGCTTTTATCCAAAGCGTTATTAAAACACTTTCATAGAAATTTTTAACAGTAAACCCTTAATCCGTTTTAGTTTATGTAAAGCAAACTATATATAGGCTTTTAAATGACTCTTATAATATTTCAACTTGTGACTTGCCATGAAAATTGCCAAGGAATCTGGCATGGCACTGAAACACCAACCAACCAAGCATTATGATGGTTTTGGGCCTAAATTTGATCTAAAATGGTGTACTTTCATGTAAAGTGGTAGTTTACATAAATCTTTTGATCAGTTAATTCAAAAGTATCATTAAAATGGTTCTGTTTATTTAAAAAATACTGTTTTACTCAATATTTCTGTGTGCTTTATATTTTTTTTACATGCACACATTGGAATGAACCATGAACGTTTATGTACATGTTTTTAGTTTAAAATTTAATACAATATAAAGCTGCAGTTTGTAACTTTTTTTTTTTTTTTTTGGTTAAAAATTATCAGAAATCAATATTTGAGAAAGTACATAACCAGCCAGTGTTCAAAACTATCACCTTACTTCAGCCCGATTCACAACGGTTATCTTATAATAATGTTTTCTAATTTGAGAGGTACGGTTAGGTTTTCACAGGAAATTCGAGCATGCTGCTAATTAAAAAATGTTCTAATGTAGTAAAGCAATTTTAATTTTAATATAATAAAAATGCTCATTCAATGTCAAGTCCAATATATGTGTGTTAATAATGTAAAGTAGGAAACGACTAGATTTATGGGTTTTATTGTTGAGTGTAGCCTCACTTGGGTTTGGAACAGAGCCAGATGCTCCGGCCACTTGTAGATTTCTGTCCTGCTGTTGTGTACTAGCACAGGAAGGGTTGCTCTGGTTTGGGGGGGTTCCCCCTCCTCTCCCCTCCACTGCCTTTGGTAGGGGTTATCTGCCTCCTCCCCCCCGGCCGTGAGACAGAAAAACCCCTTGGTCAAACTGTACCTTGTCTTCTTATTCCACCTGCCAATAGAAACGCTATCAGTCAACGATCCCCCGGATGTACTGGACAGGCAGAAATGCCTGACTGCCTTGGCGTCCCTCCGCCACGCCAAGTGGTTCCAGGTTTGCATCTTGTCTTTATTTGTCTTCTAGTAGTTGAGTTTTTTTATTTTCTTATTTTTGTTTCTGTGTTAACCTTATTTCATGCTGTATTATTTATTCAGTTGTTTGTGTGGATGTGTTTTTCTGTGTAGATTTTATTTGTGGGAGTGTATTTGCCTCCGGTAGAATGTCATATTCTTGCTGGATGGTTTTGAATTGCGTTGCCAAGGACATCTTTGTCAATGCTGTCTGACCACTGCCTGGCTAATTTAACTAAATGTATTGTCGCATCGATAAACTGTTTATTACCTTTTTGAGACGTTATTGCCAGTATCAACTGCCGCTTTTACAGTCCAGTTTAACATTTGAACGCCTTGATTTAAAATTCAAATATTTCAGTGCAAATGGCAGGTGCAATATTTCTACAGCCCGCCATACCATTTGACACTTCGCTGGAGAATATTTTTTCCCAATATCATTTGAATTGTCCTTTATAGGAATGCTCTGACTTCAGTGCAATTTAACTTCAGTCATCAGCTTTTTTTGGCATAATATTGATTGCCACAATTAATTTTGACACTTTGTATTGCTATAATGGAATACAGACAGGAAACAAACATTAAAATACACAACTTTTCAAAAGTATAGTTATATCTAGCATCTCAACACTTTTGGTGTAAAGCTAGTAAACCCTGTAGCTTTTGAATGAGATGTGGAAAGAAACTAGAAAGGGATTATTTGGCTGGCTAGTAGGAAACATGGCATTTAAAACATTCATGTGAACTTTAACACTTTTACAGTTGTTTATCTTACATTTATTATAGAAAATGCAGTTTAAAAAAACATTTAGAACATATTTTAAAAGTTATTAATTATTCACTTTTATTCTGCAAGGTCACAAAGTGATCAGAAGTCACAGTAAATACATTTATAATGTTACAAAAGATTTCTATTTCAAATAAATGGTGTTCAATTTGAACACTTTATTCTTTAAAGACCCTGAAAAAATGTATCACATTTTCCACAATAAGATAATAAGGAAATAAGTAGAAATATAGAAGTAGACTATATGCATATTATAATCTTATATAAAATAAATTAAAACATCTTAAATTGTAGTATTTCTTAATATTACTGTTTTAACTGCTTTTTTTTTTTATTTAAAAAACAAAACAAAATGCAAACTTTCTGAACCATGAGACTTTTTTTATTGCATTAACATTATGCCACAAATGCTGCCTCTAAAACTTGTATTGAACCCAGAACATTGTTGCAAGTGTTAGATATTTAATGCAGGTCAGCTTTCGTTTGCCAAAAAGAAATATTGCACCTTTTCCACCATATTAGTGTATTCATGCTTTCACTGATGTCATGCAATGCTGTAAAAAGCAGCTGCATTTCCCAGATTTAATCCATATCTAGTATCTTCTAGTACATTCTCGCTTGTATCAATTCAGTTCTGATATTTAATAGCTAATCACAAGGCCAGCCATAAACACAAGCCCTGTTGTGTTCCTCTTCTCTTGAGCTTGACGTTTTTAATCTGCTCTCTTAATATCTGTTATATATGTAGCTTCTCAACTGAGTAATTGCTTTTTTTGTAACTCTTAACCATTTGCCACCCTTTCTACATTGCTAATGCTTATCGACACATTATTCAGTATCGGCAAATCTCACCCCTTTTCTTTTTGTTTATTGCTTTGATGTTGTCACATTATGATTCCATGAGATAAACCGCTGGATTGTATCCCTCCTGCTTTTGTCTCTAGGCCAGGGCTAATGGACTACGCTCCTGTGTGATTGTCATCCGTATCCTGAGGGACCTCTGTGCACGTGTTCCCACCTGGGCCCCTCTACGAGGATGGGTGTGTACAAAACAACCCGAGAATATAGGGGTTACTGATATTTAAATTGCAACAAAAGGGATGTGAGCTACGACTAATTTGACTGTCGTTTAAACGGAAGTTTTGTATCCGACTAGTCTAAAAGCTAGAAACCCCCAAAAAATGAAAAAAAAAACTGTGCGTATCTATATAACAGCCTAAACTTTGAAATACTAAATCTTTGAATCACACTGTCAAATCCCTCAATGAATTCTGCTAAAAATGGTCACGATTATGCCGTATGCTTGCGTTATCATCATTTAATTTTAGGCAGTCGTTAAACCAAAAAAGGAAGAGCACACACTCAACATAAACCAGTGCATAGCTTATTTATTCAGATCAGCTGGAGCAATGCAGAAATGGAAAATCAATCAATAGACTGACAGAATTCTTCATTTTCATATAACGTTAGCAAACTAAAACACAAGTCAAAAACAATAGGAAAGTTTATCAAGGAATAGCATTAAAACGGCCTTTAAAAATTTACTTCATGTTGGCTATATTGTCTAAAAACAAAACAATGCTCGTTTTACTTACTCAGACCATGTGCATCTGTTCAGTGAATTTAACATGTTAACGTGGTCTGGCGAAAGACGGGACCAGAGGCGATTCTGCACTTGAAAAAAAAACGCGCTCTGCAGGAACTGAAGTCACAGGCATGCAGAGAGATAACTACAAGCAAGCAGACAGTTTCGAAAAGAGCCTGGAAATCCTGCACCACCACCGAAGTGGGTCTTATGTCGAGTTCACACTGCACGATTTTCAAACTCGTCGGATCGCTGTTGTGTTCACACCGCGTGACTATCTGGGGTAGCATTCAGTCGCTGTTGTGTTCACATTGCACGATGGATCGGCGACAGGGGCTTTCACATTGCACGATTTCACAATAGGAAGAATCGCCGACAACTCTGTCTGATCCGCAAACTACGTTTCACACCAAAACACACGCGAGAAGTGATAATGAAATAACGCTAGAAGCTGCGTGCGTCAGCCCGTTGTTCTTGAGCGAGACTGGAAGTATTAAAACAATATAGCCCAAAAATTGTCTGTGCGCTGATTTCCAGCTACAAAAACAAAAACAGATTATGCAGGAGGGAGATGCAGGGAACAGGGATTGTGTTCTGCAAAGAGTGGTAAATAATAATTTTGCAGTAACTGTTATGCTGATGTTGCGGCTGGTCAAGCGTTTGTGCTTGTTTCTGTATGATATAATTGTACATATTAAAATACTGATATGGTCTATAACTCCTCACCAAACTTCCCTCTGCCCTGTATCTTTGTCTCTCATTGGCTGAAGGTCATCGTGATGTAGTTTTCAGTCAGAAATCATTGCACACAGCGTGATTGTGAATCGCCGACAGCTCCAGACATTTAGCATTTGTATTTAGCATATTTATCAAAACCTGTCTGCGAGTGAAAAATCGGGCTAAAATCGTGCAGTGTGAACTCTGCATTAGAGGAATAGATGGAGGGGATCGCGGGCCGCAGCGGCGGGTTGTAGTGTTTGACATTTACTGGCTTTGAATAGCCTCCAAGCTAACGCATATGTGCCTGTATTGAATATGATTACTCAGTTATTGTAAGCCAATTTGACATTACACAGTTTACACACAACTTTTCCGTTTCCTTCTAATTCAAATAATCCCACACCTTGCTGGTTCTTCGCTGGTCATTTTGATCTCGCTGCAACTGACATGAAGAAAACGTATGCGAGGTTTGAGGTAAAAATGTAGTTTCTGCCCAGATACGCTTTTAAAAATATTTATATATTTAAATATTTTGATATGTATTTTCAAAAGTTTTATTTTAACTTATTTAAAATGTTTTAAATGTAACGTTAAAATGGTGGTAATTTGAATGATAAAATCATGTTTTGTATTTTTCAAGAGCAGGGAGAATTGTAAAACAAGCTGTTGTAGCATGTCTTCTGATTGATCTTTTAGTTTTAACATTTCTTATTTATTTTTGCATTGAAATGTAGACCCAATAAGTGAATTGCATTTAAATTTCCTATTTACACATTTTTGTCAATTTAATGCTTTAATTTGGTGTGTTTATAATAAAATAACGCATTAAAATTAACATTTAGCACATCCACACATTTTCTTTAATATCTGTGATTGCAAATGTTACACAAGCTTAATAAACAAGAGGTTTATATTGTTTTAGACAAAATATTGTCAGTTTTGTGTTTTTGCTCAATTTTGACAATGGAAGTAGTTCCAAAAAAAAGCCACAGCAGAGCTGTTGTGCGATTGGTTTATCGGCACATCATGCAGTTAATTAGATTAAAAATGTATCGATTAACAGCCCTACTATATAGTCTTCAAAACATGCTGATTTTAATTTTGATTAATTTGTTTTATTACAATGTACTTGAATATTCAATGAAAAAGTAAGCTCTTAGTAGTTTTAAAATTATTTTTTCATATCAAATGTTGAGACCTCATTACAATTTAAGAATTAATGTGATATTTTTTTCTACAAGCATTGATGTTTGTTTGTTTTTTTTCCCCCTGTTGATTCTTTTTAGATAAAAATAATATAGGCAAATGTTTAGATGTTGGCATCTATCTGATGTAGCTGTTGTTTCTTGAAGCCCTTAGAGCTGCTGTGCGAGAAGGCGATTGGCACTGGGAATCGGCCAATGGGAGCAGGAGAAGCTCTCCGTAGAGTTCTCGAGTGTCTCGCATCTGGAATCCTAATGGCTGGTAAATCAGCTCCACACTTCATATCTAAAATAGATTACAAAATGACTGCCTGTCAGTATATCAAAATACAGTATGAAGACCATTTTTGAGTGCACTGTTCACATTATAGTATATTATATTGTTATATTGACCAAGCAGCATTATGTAGGCCTGAGAAGTCTAGAATACTACAAAGATGCTTTTAAAATTTCTTAATTTGAATGTGAATCAGATGGTTCAGGCATTTGTGACCCTTGCGAAAAGGAGCCAACAGATGCCATCAGTCACATGGACCGCCAGCAGCGGGAGGACATCACCCAGAGTGCTCAGGTTTGTCCACAATTTACTGTTTTTATTACAGTTTTGCATTTGATCGCTTTGAGATCTCATTTGAGCGTAATGGGTGACGTGTTCATTTTTTGATTGACAGCACGCCTTAAGGCTTTCAGCTTTTGGACAGCTGCACAAAGTACTCGGCATGGACCCGCTTCCTTCAAAAATGCCCAGAAAACCAAGGAGTGACACACCTATTGACTACACAGGTAAAAGTGAGTGAAAGTGGACATTTTTCATTACTTCATGGATGTTTTGTGGATCAAATCTATCTATTTTGAAGCAAGAAACTTGACTTTAGACATCTTTCATCTCCATAGTTCAAATCCCACCCAGCACAACCTACGTGCCGCCAATGAAACGCCCCATGGAGGAGGAGGAGGCTACTGATGAGAAGAATCCAAACAAGAAGAAGAAGAAATTGCAAAAGAAATGTAAATATTGTTCAGATGTTCTTAATCTGCTTATAGTGGAGTTCTGCAGAGCTTTGCACATAAAACATGCCTTGTTTTCTGGCCTTCAGCTCCAGAGGAGAAAGCAGAGCCGCCACAGGCCATGAATGCCCTAATGCGTCTGAACCAGCTAAAGCCGGGTCTGCAGTACAAACTCATTTCTCAGACCGGGCCCGTCCATGTGCCGGTGTTTACTATGGCCGTAGAGGTGGACGGAAAGAACTTTGAAGCTTCTGGTCCCTCCAAACGCACTGCGAAACTCCACGTAGCTGTCAAAGTAAGAGACCGTGATCAATTATTTGGAATACTGGATCAGTCTAAAACAGTAGAAACTGAATTTTTTTTATTCCTTCTCCAGGTCTTGCAGGATATGGGTCTGCCAACAGGATTGGAGCAAAAGGTAGCTGAACTGGTGAAACAGGAGGAGCCGGTGACCACACAGGAGACTTTGCCTGCAGTGACCCAAATGGAGCCCGAACCAGCACCAACCACAGACAGCCCCACTGACGAGGTACTGATTTTGTTTATTTACATGTTCTTTATGTATCCAAATAGTTGCTCATGAAGACCAAAATGTAATATCACAGATTGCAATACAATTAATTAATTAGCAACTTGTGGGTATTTTTTGGATGCAAATAAAAAATGATTACATTAAATTCTAAAGAAGATTTATGAATTACAATATATTAAGGTATTTATTTAATTTTTTTGTGAACTATTTAATATTTAAAGTAAATTACATCACAAGGACACTCAGTCTCACCAGTTTGTGGTCAGTAAGATAGATATATATATATATATTTTTTTTTTTTTAATTAATACTTTTAAATTGATCAAAAGTGAAAGAAAAGACTTGAATTGTTACAAAACATTTCTATTTAAATTAAATTCTATATTTATTACTCATGAAAGAACATTGATGCAATTTCCACAAATATTGTAAGCAGCACAACTGTTTTCGATATTAATAGTAATAAGAAATGTTTCTTAAACGGCAAATGATTGAAGACTGAAGTAATGATGCTGAAAAGTCAGCTTTGCCATCACATAAATGTTACATTTTAGATTATATTACAATAGAAACTGTTATTTTATGAATAATATTAATGTTTTACTGTGTTTTTGACCAAATAAATGCAGCCTTGCTGAGCTTGAGCGTAAGAGACTTCTTTCAGAAACATCTTACTGACCCTAAACTTTTAAACAGTAGTGTATGGCATCACTGAGTAACTTACTTTAACTGTAATGTTATACATGCAGAAAAGTGCAAATTCTATTCATTGTGGTTTAATTTTGACTAGTTAGTCACACCAGTCCTCTAGTAATGTACCTTACTCAGTCTTATTAGAGCTTATTCCTCCGTTTTTGCTTTCTCAGAGCGCTCGGCAGCAAGGGCCCATCCTAACCAAACATGGAAAAAACCCGGTCATGGAGCTCAATGAAAAACGCAGAGGCCTGAAGTACGAGCTCATCTCTGAGACTGGTGGAAGCCACGACAAACGCTTCGTCATGGAGGTGAGGACACAAACTTGGAGACACGTTCTAGTTTTTCATATTACGTGTTTGTATGGTCGAATTTTCATTACATTCATCTTATATATTCTAGACAGATCAAATAAAAAAAGCTGCTGCTTTTTTCTATTTTTTGCTCCAGGTGGAGATTGACGGACAGAAGTTTCAGGGTGCTGGATCTAATAAAAAGGTGGCGAAGGCCTACGCAGCACTTGCAGCCCTGGAGAAGCTCTTCCCAGAAGGCTCCAACTCGGAGGCAAACAAGAAGAAGAAAATGCCTCCAATGGTACGCCCGACTCTTCCTGTTTTCAGAGTCATTATGATCTTCACTTATATATTCTGTGCATAATTGACTGATTTGTTAATTTCAGCATCCCGCTGGATTTGGGATGGTGAGTGGGCCGCCTGCTGACATGGCGGTCAATCCCAGAGGCAGAGGAAGAGGACGTGGCAGGGGCCGAGGCCGGGGATTTAACAATGGTGGAGGATTCAATCAAGGTACAATTATAGTGCTGTCTGAAAGCATCAGTTTGCATTAGGCTTTTAGACAAACCTTAGCACTCAAAGACCCAGCAATGTTTTAATCAAACAATTAAAAACTTTCACTAAATATGGATAAAAACTACAGCTAACTGTAGCTGACACTGAAGATTCTGACATCAGTTCTGGTGGGAAAATTGTCTGAGGTTAACTGTTAATCTGAAATTCTTTACACTTGGAACAAATGCAAAATAAGTGTATGGTATTTGATGTTTAAAAAATAGTGCTGTCAAACGATTAATCGCAAGTTTTTGTTTACATATGTATGTGTACTGTTTATTTGTTTTGAATATATAAATACACAGACATACATTATTTTTAAAATATTTACATTTATATATTTATATTATATGTAAAAAAATATTTAATATATAAACATATATTTTTCTTAACTTTATACATGTTTGTATTTATACATAATAAATATACACAGTACACACTCATATTACGTAAACAAACTTTTATTTTGGATGCGATTAATCATTTGACAGCACTATTTAAAAATAATAATAATAATTTGTGTGTAGTGATGGGGGGGGGCATAAAATTCCCTGAAGTTATGAATGTACATAACTTTGAGACCATAAATGCAAAGCTTTCTCTTACATTAATTATTCTCACACAATTAAGCCTATTGAATGAATGGTACTATATATAAAATATTTTTGTTAAAATATAAAATAGTTTTGGCATTCCCATTGTTAAATCATAGTATTAAAATGAATGCAGTATTTTTTAGGGCTGCCACTAACAACTATTTTTATTTTGATTAATGTAAATGATTAATTTCCCACAAAAAAATCAACAATTTTACTTAAGAATATTTTATTAAACCAAATGAAATCCAAATTTCTATTAAATCCTTTTTTAAAGCATAAGTAAAGTGCAACAGAGTGCAAGAAGCAAGTGTCCATCTCGGTCCAAATCACTGAAATCAAAGTTCAGTATTATAGTGTAAGAATGACAACACATCCAAGTGTTCTAGTCTACTAATAATACAATTATAATCAAAAAACACCTTTTAAAGGAGTATTTACCAGAAATATTATTTACCAGAATTTATTTAGGTGAAAAATGTAAATGCAGTTATTTCTAAGAAAAAAAAAAATCAATTAATTGGAGATGCTTTTGATTATTAAAAGAGAGTATAGAAAAATTAAAATAGAAAAAAACTGAATTTGGAAATAAAACGGATTTCATAGGGCCCTATGATTATAAATCTATTTTTATTACCATAAAAAAAATTACGTGAACAATAGCTTTTAAAATGACTTAATTACATATATTATAGCAATGATGCAATAATAATTAGTTCAAATAAAGTATCAAAAGCAAGAAATCATATTGAATCTTATTGAACAAAACTGTTAAAATACATTAAGTATTATAAACAATAGAGCTAATTTACATTAAGCATTACAACAAAGGCCTGCAGGGGGCGTCGATGACCTGGTGAATATTTTTACACATTACTGCTTGATCTAATCCTCGTTTAATATTGACCAAGATCCATTTAATTTAAATGTCCACTTAATCTTTAATATTTGGCCATTTCTTTAGGACAGAAATGCTGTAGCCACTGTAATTAAATGAGTTTACAGGTTTTGATGTCCACACATTCAGAGTAAGGGTTTGAGGTTTTATTTTGAAATCGTGACGTATTCTCCTGTTTGTGTAGATTTATAAATGATTTACCTTACAAATCTGATGAAATGGCGCACATTGCATTCCCAGATGAACGTTAATAAACCCAAACTCACAACAACATGCAGAGACGGAGTTTGAGACGCTCCACACATGTAAATGATAAAAGTTCCTCTGGAGCTGCTGTGAACGGAGCCGCTGTGTGACGCACGAATGTAACCTACATGCATATAAATAATTAAAGTGCATAGACTGTATTAGAACTGCATCACATATAATTATTTTATTAAATTGTAACGTTTGTGAATTCACAATTATGCTTAATTATGATTTTTAAATGGGTTTAAATATATCATGCAGCCTTGGAAAATAGTCTAATGTTTTATGGATTCTTGTCTGTGAAAATCTACTATTTGACAAAAATCGACGAATCGCGACAGCCCTAGTATTTTTAAAATATACTTTGATATGAATATTTGACAAATTTATGAATTCTCACTATTTGACCATTTAATTAGTGACTGTATCTTTACTGGTTGAAACATGTTACTTTTCAGATATATTTGTGCTCAATTATGAATTTAAAGGCTTAGTTTATCAAAATAGTGGTGAAATTTTACAACCCTAAATATTGTGGTTTTTATAATTAATGGCTTCCTTGAGCTATGATTTATACATGAATTATGCCTCTAGTTGTGTCTAATAAAACACAAGTCCTGTTGACTTGCATTTGAACACACAAATATTCTTATCTCTATCCTTGTCCCCTTTTAGGTGGATATGGAACGTATGGATATGGCGGCAATAACAACTCTGGCTACAGTGAGTATTTTCCTATTTCTCACTGGTGCCACTGAATCTACTCTTTTTTTTTTCTTTTTCTTTTTTTACTTCATATCTTTTAGCATTATCCTTGTTTACTATTTTTGACTGCATCTCAAGTTAAGAAGTCTGTGCACTTTGCTCTGGATCTATTTAAACTGCTACTCTGCTAGTTTAGGGGACATGTTAATGATGTCTTTAATGGAAGTGTGCGCTATTGTATTTTCCTTTTGATTTTACATTTCTCTGCTTTGTTGTGCCATGGGACGCAAACTTTCCTCGGCGAAAAACGAGAAATGTTCCCAACATGCCAACGCCACTTTCTGAGGAAAGACCTTCTTGAGGGTGACCGGAGCAGAGAAATCTAAAAAGAAAAAAAAACACATACACAGAAAACTATCTTTGACCTTGATGATAACTGATTGACATCCTTGACTCATGCCCGTTGACGTTTGTCATGGCATGCCAAACACAGAAGACGTCTAATTCTGTGCTTCTCTGCTCTGTCTCACCCTTTAGGTGACTTTGTCTCAGACTCCTATGGCTACCACGAGTTTGCGACATAAACCGCCCAATGTTTTCAATAAGCACGCAAATGTGAAACGAAAAATAGAGACAGAGGGGAAAAAAACACTGGTTACCCTCATTATGAACTCGTTTCCTTGTGATGTTTCGCCCTCAATCTCACCTCAAAAAACCTGCACCAACGATCAACCAACACTGTGGATGTGAACGGGAGTTTCTGCCTGCGGAAATCAAGAAAAGCAAGACATTCTGACGTATTATTTGTGCCGCGGTCAGCGCAGTCGAGCAATGTGATTGCCTAATGGATGGTCACAAAGTAGCGGACTGACATTTCATAATGACTGCATCTTCACTCTGAAGTCACTGTATAAGCCATTTTTTGCCAACAGTTTAGTTGTTTTTCCTGGAATAATGTTCCTGGTAGATTTTTAATTGTCACTTCCATACATTGCCATGTCTTTAACGTTTTAAAGTTTATTTATTTTTCTTTTTGTAATTGCGATCAATGCCATTGATAGTGAGAAATTGGGTTTGTGAGGAGTAGGCACAGATTTTTAATATCAGAATGTTATCAATTCTGTGAACTATTGAACAAATGGGGTATATTTGCTGCATTTTTGTTTTTAAATTTGATGTTTGTGAATCACATCATATTTTGCAATAAATTTGATTTCATTTACAAACCTGTGATATCTATGTACATTTTTATTAGTAGAAGTATTAGTTTAGTTTTTTGGGGATTCTTTTGGAAATGAAACTGATTTGCATAGGTTTCAGGAAAACTTTAGCTAGTAATACAATTGAAACCTTTTTCACTCCTCTTCTAGTATTTTGCAATGAGCTTGTGGCCTCTTCTATTCAATCCAGAAAAATCTTTATATACGGATATGCAAATCCATTATTACTGCAATTGCTTTCGAAACCACTCGTAACATGTTTTAGAAAAGTAAATTGATGTTAAGTTGAGGTCACTAAATTTTCAGCGTGCAGAATTGTTTCAGACAGTGCAGTGGTCATGATGTGACAAACTATGCAGCACCTTTTTTTTTTTTTTAAGAAACAACTTCAACGTATAACACATCTAACATGTAAAAATATGCAGTCTACTCCACTTTGTGTTGTTTTAATTCAACCCTGACATATTGATCTTCTATTGGTCACGTCTTGATTAATTCGTAGGTCCTTTTTTGAACTTTGTAGAGCAGCGAAATGCGAAACATTTTAACAAAAACTTGCATTTCTGCTCTTGCATTAGCATGTGTTTAAATGGTAGTGAATTTACAGAAAAGTGTAGTGTGACACATTTACTATTTCAAAGCCAGAAAATGCAGATGGTGGTTTTATTGAAGCTTGGGTTAGTAACTCGCATCTAAATGGGAGAACTGAGACTTCAAGATATCGTATCCCACAAAAAAATGTAATAATTTTTGGTAGTGTTAAGTATTACCCTGAATTGATGTATATTTTGTATCAAGTTTCAATGTACAGCAAAAAGGTTTTAGGTTTGTTACTTAAAAGCCAGTAATATGTTGATTCTGCATAAGCATTCATTCTATAGTGTGAATTGAGTTAGAATTGAATGCCCATCTGTTAACTTTTCCTGTATTATTCCTCTTCAGATTTTTATAATAACGGAGGGTCGAATGGTGGACCAGTGGCCTCAGGTCCTGGATCATCAGGTCCAGGCATAAACGCGTCTTCTGGAGGTGCTGCAGGGGCGGGTGGTTTCGGCTCGTATTACCAGAGTGATGGCAGCTTCTCGTCCCCTACTGGGACCCCCAAACCGGCCGGCAAGAAGCTGCCCATGCACCAAAACACCAAGCCTCAAGGATCCGGAGTGGGCCAAGGGGGTTCCTTTGGTCAGTACGGCCAGGGCTTTGGACAGAAGAAGAACTTCGGCCAGGCTCAAGGTGGTGGTGGTGGCGGAGGAGGAGGAGGAGGTGGTGGTGGTGGAAACTTCAACTACAGCACTGCTTATCCCTCACAAGTGACCGGAGGACAGGACTACAGCTATGAAGGTGATGAAAACAGTCCGAGTTACAAGTTAGAGAGTCTTAAAGGAATCGTTCACCCAAAAATTAAGACTAGCTGAAAATGTACTCCCCCCTCAGGCCGTCCAAGATGTAGAAGAGTTTGTTTCATCAGAATAGGTTTGGAGAAATTTAGCAATTCGTCACTTGCTCACCAATGGATCCTCTGCAGTGAATGGGTGCCGTCAGATTGAGAGTCCAAACAGCTGAGAAATGAAAAGCTGTGTGTTTTGTAAGAATGTAAGAATTTATTTATAAACATGCAGCTTTTTGGCGTGCTGTGGATTGTGATGTGTTTATCAGCTGTTTGGACTCCCATTCTGACGGCACCAATTCACTGCAGAGCATCCACTGATGAACAAGTGATGTAATGCTACATTTCTCCGAATCTGTTCTGATGAAGAAACTAATTTTGCATGGCCTGAGGATGAGTGAATGAATGAGTCAAAAATGAGTTTTCATTTTTTGGTGAACTATTCCCTTAAGGCCCGTTCACACCAAGAACTATAATGACAATTATATTAGCGTCCATACCAATGTTGTGGTCGTTGGTTGGTGTTAGTGTGTGCTGCAGATACATCGTTTATTGCTTTAAATGCTCTTGGGTGGATTCTTATTGGCTGGCAATGATTTTATCGTGAATCAGCAGGGGGAAAAATGTTCTGAAAGTGATTCCAATGATATTGTCATTATCGTTATAGCTGTGGTCTTAGAACGACTATCATCCTTGGTATGAATGGGTTTTAACTATTTTAAATGTTGTGTTTTTTTGTTTTTATAACTAATTCTGATCTGGTCTCTCTCATAGGTTACAGCAACCAGGCAAACTACAGCTCACAGGGCGGAGCCAACCAGAATTTCGGTGGTAGCTCCGCCTCCTACAACAGTGGACCAGCAGGTTACGGCCGGGGCGATCCGAGTATGAACTACCAGTATCGATAAACCTGCCTTCCTGTGTGCAGTCCTGCATCATCATTTCCAAACAAGGAGCATCATCCGTTCTGATTCTGTCGTTCTCGATTTTTGGTTTCTATCACCAACACCTGAGCTAAAAAAAATAATAGCAGTCTCTAAACTGAAATAGTGACAATACACAAAATAGTGTGTTTTCATGTTTCTTTGGAAGTTTGTGTATTTTTATTTTTAGTTACTTCAAATCTGTGAACTCCCCCCAAACTACTGCCCTCAAACGGGAGAAGTGATCTAAACCCAAAGCGACGCATGCGAAGACCTGATAATTTGTTAATATGCAGTGACAGGACGCTCAGTCCTTGAGTGATTTTAACCATTCACACATGCATAAATATAAGATGCATCAATCTCAAGCTGTAAATCATTAGTTTTATGATTTTTTTTTTTTTTTCCTTTTTCTATATTTGACCAGCAACATTTCATGATTTTGCCTGTAATGGTAGGCTTTTGTTTTAAATTATGAATGCACATGTGACATTGTTTTAAATGGTTATGTGACAGTGAAAGTTGTGATGTGTCAGGTCGTTGTAGCATTTGGCTGTTTTGGGTGGGGGGGCCTTTATTTTTCCGAACAATGTTTAAAGAATGTGCGGTGTTTGTAATAAAGGATTTTATTTTGGAGGATGTCTGATCTCTGCAGTGTTTTTGAATGCACTTCTCCAGGTATTTTGCTCATAGTTGTGTAAACATAATATATACAGTTTGATCCAAAAGTCACATTGAAATCTGGTATTCAAAATATAATGAAATCTAAACCTGAAAATAAAGTTTTAGGATGTAAAATGTGTTTTTTTTTTTTTTTTATTATTAAATGTGAACGGCACGATTGAAAACGCTGGTGCTAATAATTATGCAAATCTTTTATGTTTGAAGGTTTAATAATAAATATAGATCTGCTTTAAATATACAGATTTTTAAATTAAAAAGGTTTGTGAAACTGGCTATTGAAAACTTATTTGTTAAAAAATGTAATAGAGAGCCGCTCTAAATACACAGATTTTGTTTTCTAATAAATGTTTGTGGAAGCTACAATTGAAAAATCCTGTAATAATAATAACAGTAATAAAGTAAATACAAATCTTTTATGTTTAATGGTGTAACGTTAGTAATACAGATCAGCTCTAAATGTTCAGGATATTTGTAATAAATGTTTGCTGACCCCTGAAAACTCAGGTAACAACAGCAACACAATGTTTCAAAGTTTAATAAATACCGAGCCGCTGGTCGTGGTTTACGGTAAAATAATGCGCTGCGTTTTTGTTACGGAGGTTAGGGCTGGCGTGACGTCACGTCCGTTTCCCCATCCGAGCTCAAGGCGACTCCAGCATGGCTGACACCGGGCTTTTGGAAGCACTCTTACGGCTGCTGGAGAAGGTGGACGGCGGCATCGACAGCCAGGATGTGGCGGCGGATCTCGGGGTGGATCATCAGCTGATCGTCGGCGCGGTGAAGAGCCTGCAGGCGCTGGGAGAGGTGAGCCCGCTCTAACTGATGCAACAGCGGCGCAAACCAACCAACCAGACCCGTCCGAGCCCCGTGAATCATAGCGATCAGTACACTACGAAGAATCATCTTACACACTGTCATACCTGTCAAAATAACTGCTAATATAAGCGAAACATAGCTATGATATCTGTCTGTCATTCTGTCTATCTATCTATCTGTCATTCTGTCTGTCTGTCTAGCTATCTATCTATCTGTCTGTCTGACATTCTATCTATCTATCTATCTATCTATCTATCTATCTATCTATCTATCTATCTATCTGTCATTCTGTCTAGCTATCTATCTATCTGTCTGTCTGACATTCTATCTATCTATCTATCTATCTATCTATCTGTCATTCTGTCTGTCTATCTATCTATCTATCTATCTATCTATCTATCTATCTATCTGTCATTCTGTCTGTCTGTCTGTCTGTCTATCTATCTATCTATCTGTCTGTCTGACATTCTATCTATCTATCTATCTATCTATCTATCTGTCATTCTGTCTGTCTGTCTAGCTATCTATCTATCTGTCTGTCTGACATTCTATCTATCTATCTATCTATCTATCTATCTATCTATCTATCTATCTGTCATTCTGTCTGTCTATCTATCTATCTATCTATCTGTCATTCTGTCTGTCTGTCTATCTATCTATCTGTATATCTAGCTATCTATCTATCTGTCTGTCTGACATTCTATCTATCTATCTATCTATCTATCTATCTATCTATCTATCTATCTATCTGTCATTCTGTCTGTCTGTCTATCTATCTATCTGTATATCTAGCTATCTATCTATCTGTCTGTCTGACATTCTATCTATCTATCTATCTATCTGCTTGCCTGCCTGTCTGTCTGTCTGTCTATCTATCTGTTTTGTCATATGTTACTGTTAAATTCCATTAAGCATGTTGCAACTCTATTAAAGGGCCTGTATTTTGTAGCATATTATTGTACATTGGCAAGAACATTCCTGTTTTTCTAACCCTTGTTAGTTTCTCTGAGGTTATGAGTATCAGTATATATGCTGCTTTGTAATAGAAACATGTAATTGTTTCTCTGTCTTAACCTGTATGAATGCTGTTCTCAGGTGATCTCGGCGGAGCAGAAGTCCTCCAAACGCTGGGAGCTGACAGGAGAGGGCTGTGAGATCGCGGAGCAGGGCAGTCATGAAGCCCGAGTGTTCAACGCCATCCCGGACGAGGGTCTGCCGCAGAATCAACTCATGGTGAGAGATGAAAGAGTCGCCTATAGTCTATACTACAGGAGAAAACATGTATTTTTATTTATTATACAATTAACAACAGCAAAAAAAGGCCGCTAACACTAGCTTGCTCTGTTCTTTTTCTATTCTATCGGTTTTCTTTTTATTTATTATATAATAAAAAAATAATAATTCTTTTGCTGATTTTGATTGCTTCCAATGTCCTCATTTGTAAGTCGCTTTGGATAAAAGCATCTGCTAAATGACTAAATGTTAATGTATTTTGACTATAACGAGTACCACTAGGATGAATCTCATGAAAACAGAACGTTTATTTAAACATTCTCAGTAGCTTACAATGCAAAAAGTGTTTTTGTTTTTTTACTATGTGGTATTACTTGTTATTAAAGTACATTTGTAAAGAACAATTGGACATACATCACGGAAGTATTTGATAAACAGAAAAAAAAAACTTTGACAGAAATTCTCATACAGTATTACATATGAAATTCATTTTTATGTTTTTATTTGCATAACAGTGGAAAAAATTGCATATATGTTTTGCAGCTGATATCTCATGTACCTTCTGATTCTTTTAGAAAATGCCGAGTGGGAAGGTTGGATTCAGCAAAGCCATGTCCAACAAATGGATCCGTCTGGATAAAGCTCATGAGGGAGGACCAAGAGTCTTCAAAACTGTGAGTTACATGCTGCACACATGATGAATTAAGCCTGAATCTCCCAGTGAATGTGTTTGTTATTAATGTGGTTAATGTAGTGTGTGTGTGTTTCAGGTGGAAACTATTGAGGATACAGTAAGGAACAAACTGCAGCTGGTGCAGAAGGGACTGTCGGCAAAACTAGAGGACAAAGAGAGGAATGAACTCAAGAAACGTAAACTGCTATCGGAAGTGTAAGACAGTGTTGAGTTTTTTTTTTTGCTTTAACATGTTTATTCAGTTTATTTTAATTTATTCAGTGTGTTTGTTTAGTCTGCAAATGATGCATTTTGGTGTTATTCAGATGATTGTTTATTATATCGCTACATGAGCAGTAGGAGGCGCTACAGCTCACTAACAATCTCATCCCAGTTACCCATTTTTTCATCCCAGTGTTTTTTTTTTTTTTTTTTTAATGGGAAAACTATGTAATGTATTGCTAATTTGTTTATGGATGAATGTTTAATTTCAGGACGGTTAAGTCATACTGGATCACTAAAGGCAGCAGCTTCAGTACCACCATCACCAAACAAGAGACAGAACTCACTCCAGAGATGATCGCCAGGTGAGACTAATTGATTTCTCAAAGGAAAAAGGTTGTAAAAATTGTAAAGAGGACCTAAACGTATTACACAACGTCATGTTGCAAAGATGCAGTTCTGAAACACAAGACCTTCCTACGACTTCTGACTTGTGCTAAGTTATTAACAACTAAAAAGCCGCACATTTTCACTTCCTTGTGTATTTGTAAATTGCATGACTTGTGTTTTCAGTTGGGTTGAATGAAACGCTTCAAGTCTTTGGCTTTTAATATTTGTAACTTGTTTCTCTCAGTGGAAGCTGGAAGGAGAAGAAGTTCAAGCCGTATAATTTCGAGGCGATGGGTGTCGCTCCAGACTGCGGTCACCTGCACCCGCTCATGAAGGTCCGGACACAGTTCAGGCAGATCTTCCTGGAGATGGGGTCAGTCCTTTACCTTTGCGTAACACTCTTCTGCCTCAGCTTATAAACCAGTTATCAGATTGATTGTCTGCACATAATATTTTGGACAAAAGGATTTCACACAAGTTTTTGTGGAGCACTAAAAATTTGAATGAAAAATAAAGCGTGCCTTTAACCTAAACATTTTATCGATAATTATAATTAGACAATATTGTGCCAAGTATGTTTTTGTGCTGGTATCTTTTTTTTCTGGTTTATGAGGCATCATTTGCCTCTTAAAACCGATTCCCCAGAGGTTTTTTCCTTCATTAACCTTTTTTAACCTTTTACATCAAATTCTTATAAATTCAGATCAAATGAAATCAGTATCAACAAAATCCATCTTGGCACTGCAGAAGTGGCAGAAGCTGTGTAAGGTCCACTCGATTGGCCCAAGGAAGGTATCCAATGGTTGGCTGAAGGTTTCATGCGTGTTCTGTCTTTTCAGCGTGCAAAGTTATTAAATTTAGGTTAAATTCAAATCTGACTCCATTTTATTATCTAATCTGACTCTTTTATAATGACCTCGAACTTAGGTTGAAATGCAAATTGGTTGTTTGTCTGTTTATAATTAGTATTCTTCTGACATTTGATTATTTTAGTTAACTCTTTACCTTATATTTACTCGTTCATTAGGAATCTATGTCGCTCAGCGTGTATCACACTGGCCGATGTACGTGTACCCCACGATCACAAACTCTCCAGTCTGATCATTAGTCAGAGGATATGACTAATACTATTTAATAGGTTGCCCATGCTTACCATTCTTTAAATAGTGGTTCTGTTTAGCCCCTACAGTCACGCATGTAACAACTTAGTTAAAGCTCAAACAATAATCAGGGGTTATGCTAGTACCATATACCTAGCCCCCGATAGTTAATATAATTAATTAAAGCTGAGACAATAACCAGAGGTTATGGCCAGTACTATGAAGTATGCCCGAACCATGCTAGTACTCCAATATTATTTTTTTAGTCCCCCATAGTTAATGCAACTGCATAACAGCTTAACTAAAGTCAAGCAGTTAGTCAGAAATCTGTGATCTCACCTGATGTGCCCCATGCTCCATCTAACCTGAGATCTAGTATGTACTAACCCTGGACGCAAATTTGCGGTAACATACGCCTTCACTTAATCTACTTGAGAAAATAATTTCAGAGTATGTCACAATAAAATCAAATGTAACAATCAGTCAGGTAAATATGTATTATGTCAATTACATAGCCAATTCAAAGATATCAAATCTATACAAGACTCTATCAAATCTATCAAATTCCCCAAGATGAATCTAAGAGTAAGATGCATACCTGGCTTTTAGAGAAATACACAGTATGAAGTGTGCGAACACACTTCATCCTGTGGGCTCATTCTGGCTACAGAAGGGCCTGATCTTCTTGCAAGATCTCCTTAAGTACTCAGCCCAAGACCAACATCCCCCGAAATGAAGACAGGAACTAACAATTGGAATTTGTATTGATCGAGTTAACATCTTTTGGGACAATTCACGTAATTTTGCGTGAAAAGCACTGGCAACTGACCCGCCCTCTACAGTGTGCAAAATATCTCTAAACTCTTAGGCTCTGTATTACCTTTTAGTTTAAGACCATTGTTCCAGACGCCCTGAGACAATTCAAATGATACCAAACATGACTGTAAATACCACTTGCATTCATGTAGAACAGGGTTCCCAAACTCAGCCCCAGAGGCCGATGTCCTGCAGAGCCCAGCTCCAACTTGCCTCAACACACCTGCCAGGAAGTTTCTAGTATGCCTAGAAAGATCTTGATTAGCTGGTTCAGGTGTGTCTAATTGGGGTTGGAGCCAAACTCTGCAGGACACCGGCCCTCCAGGACCCAGCCCGGGCACCCCTGATGTACAACATTGTATTCTACTATTGACCGTTCTGAGTGAGCTGAGTGAAGGGAAGGAAGGGGATGGAAAGGAACTGATGCATATGTGAGAGATGTGTTTTCCTGCATTTTCTCTCAGTGGATGTGGAAACAGATGTCTGTATGTTAAGACACTGTGTGTGTGTTGTCCATCTCAGAAGTTCAATGTGTTCGAGGTTCGCGTCTGAAATGGCATTTAGATGTATTTTCACAGACTGTTCAGAGGTGGCTTGAATGCTGTGACGCCTGTGAGATTTGTTTTTTTAAATGAATGAACTCATTTTTAAATAAATAAAATATTTTTTAAATGAATTATTTTTTTTAATAAATATTAGATTTTTCTATTTATTTTTTTTATTTTTTTTAAATGGAAAGGTATTTTAAATGAATCAATGTGTGAAGTCAATGATTTGAGTCACTCATTCAAATGATTTGTTCTAATGGATTAATTTGGCTATTGAATCACTCATTAAAGTGATTCGTTCAAAACTCATTCATTCAGTAACGAAGCATCATGTTGTGTTGCTCAAAGATGCAAAACGGGTCTGCTGTGGTTTCTTTTGAAACTTTTCATTGATAAAATAAACCAGAAACAGAAAATTTGACACTATTGTGTCTAAAATCTAATATTTTATAATATCAATATGACAGTTGCAATCATACTGATTTGAAGTATGTGTGAGTACCATAGTTAAATCAATTATGTCTTCATACAAAACATGTACTCCATAACAATGTTTTAATCTTAGATCGTTACTTTTCAAGCATATTCCTAAGTATTAGGTCTCTCATTCACAGATTCACAGAAATGCCCACCAATAACTTCATCGAGAGCTCCTTCTGGAACTTCGATTCTCTGTTCCAGCCCCAGCAGCACCCAGCTAGAGACCAGCACGACACCTTCTTCATCTCGGGTGAGGAATGTCCACCTCTGTGGTTTCACTGACCTGCTGCAGACTCATTCTGCAGGACCTTGTACCACTTACTTTCAAAGCATATTTTTCAAATAATATTTTGTGTATTTCACAGACCCAGCCCTTGCTCACAAGTTTCCTCAGGACTATTTGGAGAGAGTGAAGCAGGTTCATTCTGAAGGAGGTTACGGATCACAGGGGTAAGATGATACATATTATATTTTATGCATACTTTTTTTTTTTATTCAGCAAGGTTGCATTAAAATGATCAAAAGTAACAGTAAAGGCAATTGTTATAAAATATTTCTATCTCAAATAAATGCTGCTCTTTTGAACTGAAAAAAAGTTTCCACAAAAACATTAAGCAGCGCAAGTGTTTTCAACACTGATAATAATAATAATAAATGTTTTCTTGAGCAGCAAATCAGAATATTAGACTGATTTCTGAAGGATCATGTGACACTGAAGACTGGAAAATTCAGCCTTGCATCGCAGAACTGAATTACATTAAAAATTCATTAAAATAGAAAACAGTTATTTTAAATTGTAATAATATTTCATAATATTACTGTTCGTACTGTATTTTTGATTAAATAAGTGCAACCTTGGTTTAAAACAAAATCGACCTCAAACTTTTGAACAGTAATTTATTTGTGTATCAATGTAATTTTAACATCTCAAATCAATTTTAAGATACAAATATGACTGGAAGATTGAAGAAGCTCAGAAGAACCTCCTGCGAACGCACACCACGGCGGTCAGCGCTCGCATGCTGTATAAACTCGCACAGCAGGTGAACACACTCACAGGCTCACTGCTAGGTTCACTGCTCTTTAGTTCAGATCTCACTCGTCTCTGTGGTATAATCTTTCAGGAGAAGTTCACACCGGTGAAGTACTTTTCCATCGATAGAGTTTTCCGTAATGAAACTCTGGACGCTACTCACCTGGCGGAGTTTCACCAGATCGAGGGAGTGGTGGCCGACTACGGCCTTACGCTGGGAAACCTCATGGGCATCCTGCACCAGTTCTTTACCAAACTAGGTACCACACTCCTTGCTTTTTAGTAATAAGATACACAAGTGTGTGTGAGATTCTACTTTTTTTTTTTTCAAACCATCATTATTTGTATAATTATTCATTTACAGTGAAAGAAGAATCCTGAATGTTCATTAATTTATTAAAAAACATGGTAAATTGCTCGCTGTCTGACTTTTAGACATCCCAAAATTCATTGATCATGATTTTGAAATGTTTTCTTTCAGGAATCACAAAATTGCGCTTCAAGCCTGCGTACAACCCCTACACCGAGCCAAGTATGGAGGTCTTCAGCTATCATGAAGGTAAAACTCTCCATACGACGTCATACGTGTGTAATGTTCTACGTCTATATATTGCTAAAGGTAAAAACTAGTGCTGTCAAACAATTAATCGTATCCAAAATAACATTTTTGTTTACTTAACACCTGGACCACAAAACCAGTCTTAAGTGTAAATTTTTCGAAATTGAGATTTAAATAAATAAGCTTTCCATTGATGTATGGTTTGTTAGGATCGGACAATATTTGGCCGAGATACAACTATTTGAAAATCTGGAATCTGAGGGTGCAAATAAATTTAGAAAATCACCTTTAAAGTTGTTCAAATTATGTTCTTAGCAATGCATATTACAAATCAAAAATTAAGTTTTTATATATTTACGGTAAGAAATTTGCAAAATATCTTCATGGAACATGATCTTTACTTAATATCCTAATGATTTTTGGCATAAAAGAAAAATCTATAATTTTGACCCATACAATGTATTGTTGGCTATTGCTATAAATATACTCCAGCGACTTAAGACTGGTTTTGTGCTCCAGGGTCACATATGTGCATACTGTGTATATTTATTATGTATGTATAAATACACACACAGTATATATTTTGAAAAATATTTACATGTGTATATATTTATATATTTATATTATTATATTTTATATTATTTATAAATATATTTAATATATAAAAACATAATTTAATAATAAGAGGTAAAGAGGTGGTAATGCAACTATTCAATTAAGTAGTGAAATACCATTAATATTGAAGTCAACATGAAAAGGAAATGAATCATTTTTTCTTTCCCATTTTGGTGTATATCCGAGTGAAACGGCTTCTTCAAAGAACTGCATGAAAATATGAAAAATTTTCAATTTTATCAGATTTATTTTCCATTTTCTTTTTTTCCCCTCTGGTAGTCTGTAAGGCTCTGTGAAGTAACAGAAATAATTTGCAGAAATGATAACAGAATTTCTTCATAGCCTTGCAGTTATAGACAGTCAGTCAACATTAAAATACACAAAATACTTTCCTGATTCAATATATATTGGTGTGCTCTTGTCCCCCTTGGAAGTTCCTATTTATGAGTTTGGAAGTCGTAATTAGTTACGACCTCAGATGTGTTCAAGTCATTTGTAGGATGAGTAAGATGGCTATGTACCATGATTCTACAAATAATTAAGCAAGATCTTTAAACTCAACTTCTACAAAATAATGAATAAAGAATATGCATTAGGTGTTTTTGCTTTTTTAAAATTATTATTATTGTTTAGTTTATGAAAGTACTGCAAACTGAGTACTACTGTATATATATGTAATTGTTAAATAAAATCATATTTTGTATACGCAACTTAGCTAGTTTTATTGTAAATGGAAAAAAAATCATTTTAATACATACAGCCGCTGCATCCATTGCATCATGTTTTCTCACAGACACACACTGCCGACTCGGAAACTCAGGGCTTAAAGAAAGTTCAATGTTTCCCACTCATAATTAAGACTTTTTTTTGTGGCATTCATGTGCGTTGAACTCCTAAATATGATCTTTTTGTCAGCACTTGAATGCATCAATGCTTTCCATACAAAGGCTGCTGAAAAAGCTTTCTGTGCACTCTTTAGACACTCTTTAACTGTCTGAACCAATTTAGCATCATAAATCTTCCCTCTCGCTGAACCTCTCTCAGGTCTGAAGAAGTGGGTGGAGGTGGGTAATTCTGGGGTCTTCAGGCCTGAAATGCTGCTGCCCATGGGTTTGCCCGAGGGGGTGTCAGTCATCGCCTGGGGTCTGTCCTTGGAAAGGTACATTGACACGCACATATAAAATAGCATCGTTGCATACAAAATCTCAGAGTTGCTTGATTGTTTCTCTTTTATTTTCACCCATCTTCAGACCCACCATGATCAAGTATGGAATCAACAACATCCGAGAGCTCGTGGGCCACAAAGTGAACCTACAGATGGTGTACGACAGCCCGATATGTCGACTGGATTCTTAAATGACCATCATACGGCTCAGCATATGGGTTCATGTGTACTCTCAACTGCATTTTTGTTTATTTAAGCCATAAAACACACCCTGAACTACACTTTGCTACTCAGCATTAGTTACAAGGGCCGTGTTGAACAGGATGACGTCAGAGCAGAGGAAAAGAGTCACGTCTGTGCATGAGGAGCGTGACATTGACCTAATTTCAACATCACCGCCTGATATAGAAATCCCTATTGGCCTCCACTCAAAGCACCACTTCTGTTTTTATGTAGGTTAAGTCTTTGATTTCTGCTCCGCACGCACACAAACACACACACACACACATATATATATATATATATATATATATATATATAAAACACGATTTTAATTGATTTATTGTCTTTTTCCACTGCCCTTTTCCATGACAGCTCTGTAAAAGATCAGCCACCCAGTTTGTTCTCACCTAGAATGCAATGGAAACTATTGAAGTCCTCTTACTTTAGAAATGAATTAAAAATGTTTCAAATCTCCAGTATGACATGCTTAATGTTGTTTATTATGAAACCACAGTTCATTTACTGTAAGTGCATGCAGTTAAACCAGGGTCCTTTGCTGGACATTTTCCATGGCTTCATCATGGTCCAGTACATTTATAAACATTTCGTGTTAGAGTTACTTTAAAACAATTTTTTTCAAATTGCTAAACTTCACAAATAATTACCAATAAATTTAAATAAGTAACGTGTTTAATTAAATGTGGAAATTTTAATTAGACTGAAATAGAATTTGGATAAAAAAAAAATATATATATATATATATATATATATATATATATATATATATATATATATATACACGCTGTCTTCATTGTGCGTGTGTACTGTAGTAAATGCAGCGCTTGAGAGGTCTGGATAAGGGTCTTGAGCCATTCGTGTAAATCCAGTGAAGAGGGCTAAGCTTTCTTCAGAGTAAATCTCCCTCTTGGTTAAATGGGAGACTCCGTTTGATCTCATTGTTTCTATGTTTGACCACAGGGTGCAATGTGCAGCTTCTTAACCAGTTTTTTTTACTGTGACAAGTAATTTTTTAGCCCATGCTGAAAGCAAAATTGCATGAGATGTTTAATGTGTCGCTATGGGGAGCAGGGACCAATGAGATTTCACTGTATCCTGTGGGCAGGGCTACACAATGCAATGCCACATGTGGTTCACAAACGTTTTGATTCGAAGCCCCCCACTGTCACATTAAAGTCTCCGAAGATATTTCTTCCAAACAAAACAGCTCGTTTTCAAAACTTTTTTTATTAGCTGTGTTGATCTATTAAATAAATGAACCACAATTAACTTTGTGATTCTAGAACCTTCAAGAATGGCATGTTCATTAGTAAAAACAAAAGTTTTTTAAAGGAAAAGAAATATAACAAAAAATTATGATTTCACGTCTTGATTTGATATGTTTTGGCATTCAAATTAAATGAGATTTTTTTAATAATGTATTTATAGAATTAATTTGAATCATTTAAAGTTTGGTGAGGCCCCCTGATTGAGAAGCGCTGTACTCAAGTCAAACTGGACTGATGTTTCTGCCATCAATCAAATCTCTTTTTTTTTCTCTCTTTTAGATGTTCTCTGTCTTTTCTAAGTAACATTATTTCCTGGCGGCATTGATTCTGTTTTCGCTGAAACTGACGTAAATGTTAAGCAGTATGTTTGTATCTCTAGGGGACACTTGTACCTTGCAGTCAAGTTCCATGAACAGACTAAATAAGATTAGTGGCACTAATTCCATTTCTTTCAGCAAAACTCATGGTTGGAAATGAGCTAAAGCTGTTTCCGTCATCTTTGCCTGTCTCGGCATCTACAACTTGAAAATTACGTAAATGTACACAACCGCTCAAATTTTTTTGTTTTTGAAAGAAGTCTCTCATGCTTGACAAGGCTGCATTTATTTGATCAAAAATACAGTAAAATCTGTAATATTGTTAAATACTATATAAAATAACTTTGTCTTAAAATATAATTATTTTTGTGATCAAAGCTGAATTTTCAGCATCATTACTCCAGTCTTCAGTGTCACATGATCCTTCAAAAATCATTCTAATATGCTGATTTACTGCTCAAGAAATATTTCTTATTATTATCAATGTTAAAAACTGTTTTGTTTTTTTTAATGAATTTGACATTCAGATTTGATCAGGCTTTATAATCTCTTCATTTCCCAGCATCTTGTGTAAGATTACATAAAAGTACATGTAGAGAGGATGTGAGGATTGTCAGAATCTGAATCTGGGACAGAAGCATATTGATGAAGTTTATACAGGACACATTTGCCATTGAAAAACAATTTAGATGATTCGAACACAATCCTGTTTTGAGAGGGCTGTCAGCAGCGAATGGAAAATCTGCTGGCCCGCCGATTGCCCTTTGGGGGAAGAGAGGTAGAGGGAATCCTCTGTGACAGTGAAGGATTACCTCTTGTTTACTTGCTTAAATGTCGTAACATCTTAAGTGGCCGAGTCAAAGTAATCCCCTATCGTTTAGAAATAACCTGTCTGAGAACAGCCCAATGTTAGCCGCTGCTTCACTTGTTACCTGTATGGATGGCTCAGTTTAACATCAGAAATTCACTGTTATACGAAAGACGGTAGTGTTTTAATTTTTTTGCAGTATTTATGTTTCACTCTTATTCATGGAGATACTATACACGTGTTTTATACATAGTTATAACTTAAGGGTTAGCAGAGTTCTTTATTTACAGCATTTGTAACAGCATTAGCTGATGCTTGTCAACCAATATGGACTGTAAAAAAACAAAAGTCAAAAAAACAAGTCAGCCCGCTTTAGCAAAATATTGCATTATAAGTAAATGGGGACATTCACACAGCACACGTTCCTGTGTTCCACTACAGATACATTCGTAATGTGACAAAAAATGGGATATTTGGTGAAAATATCCATATCATTTTGCAAGTTTGCTAAAACAAAGTCTAAATTGTTAACTAATTGGCTAGCAACATATTCCTCTACTGCAATGTAAGTCACTTTGGATAAACATTTCTGGTAAATGCATATATTTAAAGCAGGGGTGTTAATTAAACACACCTGAACCAGCTGATCAAGCTCTAGAAACTAGACACTTCCAGGTAACTGTAGGAGCCGATTGAACGTTGTTGTTTTACAGGGCAAGTTTACCTATTTTCAACCAGCTTTGAATTATTATAATGTCAGTAATATAAGTAAATAAACAATGTGTATTATTTTTCTGCTATCTGCACCTTTATTGTCAGCAAAAGTCCTGCAATTTAGCATTTTTGTATCCCCATTTATGGATAGTCTGATTGAATCCAGTGCATTATGGGCGTTTACATTTTCATGCACAGCCCTTTTTCTCTAGTCATGTAGCACAGATTAAAAAAAAAAAAAAAATGTTTCAAATGACCATTTCTCACTAAAGTCAGAACAGGTTTATGTGCTGTTGAATAACATGCCCTGATTTGTGCACAAAATGTCCAGGAATATGTAACAATAAATAGTGTCAATTTTGACGTTTTTAATTTTTAACATTGTTATTACTATTTTAAAAACAGGATGCTCATAACGTGAGGTGCAGAAAAAACAGCCAATGTCATGCCAATGCAAAAAAAACTACGTTTAAAATTGTTGAAACAATGCAAGAACGCAATGCAATGTCCTGTGTGAACAACCCCACGTGGTCTCCAAAATGAAATTGAACAAAAATATACAAAGATGATTTTAGTGCATTTTTACTATTGTGAATCCAAAGGTTCAATGTGAGCTTGACATCTAGATCCAGCGTTCAAATTCAGGTGAATCAAACATCAACTCTTTGAAGGGCATTTGCTGAGTTTATGTTGCTTTGGGCCTCGTCCAAATATCTCTTTTTGTCCTTTGCCCCGCTCATCTCTGATTTCCAAGAGACTGGCTACCGTGAAGAGACGCTCCTTTGAGACCATCCGACACCGAGGAGGAATTTGGGGTTTATTTGCGCTGGCATAGGAAGTCTAGACGTGAGTTGTTATGTCATTAATACGAACTGAATATATAATGCAGAGTCATTCTGAGCTCAAGTTCTTTCAAATTAATCCTCCTTTTGGGGATGAGTTGAAATGATGTTCAACAGTGCTCATAACACAGCTTCTGTAAATCGTCTTACACAACAGGAAAAAGTAATATGACTCAAGCAGTGCATCCTACAGTATGTATTTCCAAGTGACCTTTCAGAGTCCAAAAACTTCAGAAAAATAAAACAGAAGAGGCTTCCAATGAAGTTCTAGCAATGCCATGGTTATAGGTTTGATTCCCAGGGAATGCAAATGGTTAGACGTGTGTATATATATATATGCACTAGAAGTCACTTTGGATAAAAGCGTGTTGTCATGTTATCAGATTCATAATATCAGATAGCACAGTACAATCTGTTTTGAAAAGTCACATCTGCATGAAGAGAATATGCACAAAGTCTTTTTCTGGTGCACGACTCTAGTCCTTGTATGTTTTCTTTGGTCTTGGCCCATTGTATACTGTCAGTATACAAATAATATAAGATGGCCAAGCTTCACCTTCTCACCTTCCGTTTTTTCTCAGACGTCCCGTGGGATAGCAGATGTCGGCCCAGGACTGTTGGGCACTGAGGGGCTGTTGTTGGATGTGGGGAAGAAAGAGGGGATGTAGGGGATGGCGGCCAGCAGCAGAGGGCTCATCTGGGGGCTGTCGTCCGACGGTAAGGGGATCACCACATCGTCCTGGTCCCACACGTGGAAGGCGTTGGTATGGGACAGAGTCAGAGCCGCGGGAAGACGGGTGGGTCTGATGCTCGATATGTCATCTTTTTCTTCATCGTCTTCGTTAGGGCCAAGCACGCAGTCTATAATGAGAGATAAGGAAATGAAATTGAAGTGCTATTTCATAGTAATAAAGACTTTCATCAGGAGTGTAAAATACTAAGAACCTATACTTGTGTTGACATACAGGTATTGTGTTAATTTAACTTATTAAAAGTTGAAATATTCAGCCAAAAACATTCTTGAGTGAAACATTTCCAAGTATTTAGACATTACAGCAAACATTTTTTTTTTTTTTTAGAGGTTTTCTTATTAAAGTACAGTTGATGCACAAATTGTTTATTTACATATTTTTTTCTATGACTAGCCAAGAAGATCTAAGACAAAACTGATTTCTGCTGAAACCAGTATCCTGAAACCTGTTATTATGACATTTTTAGGTGATTCTTCACAACCACACGACCAGTTGTAGCCATTGACTTTACAATTTAGTGGAAGTTACTCTATACCTTTTTTACACTAACAAGAAATGAATACCTTTATTTAACAAGGATCAAAAGTGACAGCATAGACGTTTATATTGTTACAAAAGATTTCTATTTCAAATAGATGTTGTTCTTTTGAATTTTGTATTCATAAAATAACCCTGAAAAAAAAAAGTTGAACTGAGTTCAACATTCATAGTAAGAAATGTTTCTTGAGCAGCAAATCAGCATATTAGAGTGATTTCTGAAGGATCATGTGACACTGAAGACTGGAGTAATGATGCTGAAAATACAGCTTTGCTCACATTTTAAAATGTATTCAAAATTATAAATATGATAAAATCTCACAATCTTACTACTCTACTTAATTTTTGAATAGATAACTTTCAAGAGACTTAAAAAACATTAAATGTCTTACCGTTGCCAAACTACATGGTAAAGATTTCTACCTTAAATGTACTATGTAGGCTACAGAAGAGTAATACCATGGCACTTTAATAGACTACCATGGTATTTTCCCAAGCTTTTAACGTTGTACAAAATAAACAGGCACAGCTAACAGGCTAACCACAAGTTACTGTGAGTTTTTGAGAGATCTTACCTACTACATCGTTTGCTAGGTCTTTGATCAGATGTCCCACTATGGCATAGGCGACCGCAACAATCACCAGCGCGGCCATTAACAGGTACAAAACCCCCTTTGGCAAGGGAATGAGGTCTCGGGTCACTGGCTTGTAGTCTTTGAACATCGGGTCCTCGTTTGGAAAAGAGTATTGAAAAGCATGTCCTGTCTTATCCGTAAAGTTCAAACTTGTTACGTTGAGAGAATTCATTACCAGCCTTTATTTCGTCCAAAAAATAGCGATTATGGTTGACGTTTCTTTCACGAACTTGTCGCCGTTGAAAGTTGCTTTGATTTCTGATTAAACGCTCCTCGCTTTATAATAATCTGGAAAAGTGAGATAATTTGAACAGATTTGAAAAAGATAATGCATATATATTGTTCTGTTTATTCCTGAAGAGTTTATTTTAAATATTAAAACTTGTGTCCTCACCTTCATCGTTGAAGTTGCGTTTTAGTTCATCAATTGATTCTTCAGTGCCTGTAGATGTTAGTTTTTGAGGGTGTGAAGAGCATGCACTTCGTCTTCACACAAGTCCAAGATTCACAGAAGCGTGTTGCGCATGCGCGTCTGAGCGCTGTCCCTGGTGCTAAAGCCTCGCGCTGTCGGGGCGACTCTCGGTTAACGTTATCAATCAGACCGGAGTAAATTTCCAAGACCGCCCACTTTTCGCCCGGTTTAAATCACTGGACAGAGGTAGATGGTTTCCTTTCACCCCGCCTCCAAGAAGTTGATAATGCCGCCGTTGGCCGCGTCCCAAGTCCTTTAATTCGCTTAATTAAGTCGGGGATTCCGCGAACATGGTGATCCCTCCGAAAAGACCTGTTTTCTCATTGACACCTGTTAATTCCAGTTTATCAGACTAATCTTGGCTTTGTTTTGGGCGAAAATAAATCATTGTGCGTGACATGATCAGCCCAGTCCGACATGTCATGAAACAATGCCATTTATAACTTCCGTTTCAAATTATTTATATATAGCGCTTTTCACAAAGCTGTTCCAAAACAGAAACAAGATTTTTGGCGATATTAATATTAAAATATTAAACTATTTTTTTATTTAATTCATGAATATCTATAAAAAGTGATAAACAGTAGTAAGTTGCTTTGGCTAAGTTCCGTTGCTATGGTTACCACTGAACCCGACTTCTGTTTACTAACGATTTATTTAGCAGATGGAAATACTCAGTTTGACTGCTAACCAGTTTTATTGTGGAGACAATTTCCAACTTCACTATTCGTAAAGACCCAGTAGAGTAAGTAAGACGCACCGAACCTTTTTTTCTTATTGATAGAGCAGCGCTTGTATGACATAAGTGGTACTATTCTTGTACTAGATTTACAGGATGATAGTCAGATGCTAAAGGACATAGTAGCCTACATCTCTTAAGCTGAAAGCTTGTCGTGAATGTTTACAATAAACATTTGAAATAAACAAAATATTATGTAGATTTTTTTACAGTTAACAAAAACGTGTTTCACTATAAATAACTGGCAGAAGGGTCTAGGATCTCCTTTCTGAGTTTTGTTCTTCATGAAAACGTTTGGTTGGACCTTTATTTGGATGCTTATTAGGCTTGATGGAGTTTTTGGTTGTAAAAAGTCCGGACTAAAAACTCAATGAAGATTAGAGACTTTTCTTTTTGTTTGTGTCACGCTTAATTAAGAACTTTTAAAGCACTCTTTTTATGTTGAGTACTTTTCGAATTACATTGCCACTGAGTAAGTTAACATGAAAGTAAAGTGTGCCGTCTTTTAGACTAAATTCAGGGCGAGGGGGCATCGGAAAACTCTTTCAAAAGATGAAAGTTCAGTCAGGATATTGTCAAATTAATTTTAAGCTACAGCTAAGCAGTGTTCCTCTTACATAACCATTTGAGCTTGAGCAGGATTTGTTGATTTCATAATGGCCCTCTTCAAAATCAGCATAGCTTGACAGAAGACCATGAGCCGCCTGTGTTAGTTGTTGTATTGGACTACATGAAAGGCTTTTTATGTCCTCTGTGTATTTCCTGATGGATTTCCAGCTCTCTAGCTTGACCCCTGCAATAAGAATCATAAGAATAATTGCACAAGACAGAGTGCTTATAGGAGATTAACCAATATATATATATATATATATATATATATATAATTCTAAAATTATATATAATTCTAAAATTATATATAATTATAAAACTATATATTTTTTATTTTTTGGAGTATCATATTTGATACATCATGTTTTAATGGCTCAATATGGAGCTCATACTCTAGGGGGGAAACCCTCAATTTTATTCAGCAGCCCAAACTGAGCAAAAATATGCTGATATTGCTGATATTTTTATGGGCAAATATAAATATCAATCTCAGGAAAGGCCAGTAATATTATACAGCTCTCATAGATCAAGCAACAAAATATGTTGTTGCATGCTCTGCAAGGTTTTTGTTTTTTTAAATATATATATATATATATATATATATATATATATATATATATATAGTGGTGTAAAAGTGTTGGCCCCTTTCCTGATTTTTAATTTTTTTTGCATGTTTGTCACACTTTAATGTTTCAGATCATCAAACAATTTTAAATATTAATCAAAGATAACACAAGTAAACACAACATGCAGTTTTTAAATGAAGTTTTTTATTATGAAGGGAAAACAAAATCCAAACCTACATGGCCCTGTGTGAAAAAGTGCTTGCCCCCTAAACCTAATAACTGGTTGTGCCACCCTTTGCAGAAATAACTACAATCAAGCGTTTGTGATAACTGGCAACGAATCTTTCACATCGCTGTGGAGGAATTTTGGCCCACTCTTCTTTGCAGAATTGTTTTAATTCGGCCACATTGCAGGGTTTTCGAGCATGAATGGACTGGTTAAATTCATGCCACAGCATTTCAATTGGATTTGACTCTGATTTGGCCACTCCAAAACCTTAATTTTGTTTTTCTTGAGACATTCAGAGTCCACAGAATCAGTCCACAGAATATTTGCCCAAAAGTCTTGGGGATAATCAAGATATTTTTTGGCAAATGTGAGATGAGCCTTTGTGTTCTGTTTGGTCAGCAATGGCTTTTGCCTTGGAACTCTCCCATGGATGCTGTTTTTGCCTAGTCTCTTTCTTATTGTTGAATCATGAACACTGACCTTAATTGAGGCAAGTGAGGCCTGCAGTTCTTTAGATGTTGTTCTGGGTTCTTTTATGACCTCCTGGATGAGTTGTCTTTGTGCTCTTGGAGTAATTTTGGTAGGCCGGCCACTCCTGGGAAGGTTCACCACTGTTCCAAGTTTTCTCCATTTGTGGATAATGGCTCTGACCATGGTTTGCTGGAGTCCCAAAGCCTTAGAAATGGCTTTATAACCCCTTCCAGACTGATACATGTAAGCTATTTTGTTTCTCATCTGTTTATGAATTTCTTAAGATCGCGGAATGATGTGTTGCTCTTTAAACATGCTTCACTTTGTCAGACAGGTTCTATTTAAGTGATTTCTTGATTCAACAGGTCTGGCAGTAATCAGGCCTGGGTTTGGCTAGTGAAATTTAACTCAGCTTTCTAAAATAATGTGGTTAATCACAGTTCTTTCATGATTTAATAGGAGGGGGCAATTAATTTTTCACGTAGGGCGAGGTAGGTTTGGACAGATTTTTTACCTTAATAAATGGAATCATCATTTAAAAACTGCATTTTGAATTTACTTGCATTATCTTTGTGTAATATTAAAATTTGTTTGATGATCTGAATCTTTTAAGTGTGACAAATATGCAAAAAATTAAAATCAAAAATCAGGAAGGGGGCCAACACTTTTTCACAGCACTGTATATATATACATGTATGTGTGTGTATATATATATATATATATATATATATATATATATATATACATATATAATACATATATGTGGACTTATTGTATGTGACAATGTGTGTGGTAGTTCTTGACACCGGGGCAAGTTGTCACACATTTCACTTTGGTAGGTTTGTAGCAAATTTCTATTTACTTATCTTTTCTAATTTTTATTTTTGAATGCATTAACACATATCTTGAAATTTTGACTACAGTCCTGGGACATCTAGCTCCAGACTCTCCTATGTTTTCTTCTTGGGAATTGTGCCTGTTTTGAGGTGAACAAAAGCTGAGCAGTCATGATATTTAGTGCTGATGAATATGATCTTTCTGTGATAATGTGTCAGCACATGGGTTTATATCAGATACCGCCTCTCTAATCAGCAGTAGATTGACATCATGCTTTCACAACATCCTGTTCTCTTCTCTGTGTCCCTCACTGTTTTCTATTTTTGGATGAGCTTTTAAATGAAATCTGGCACTTGGTTTGACTTTGAACATTTGTCCACCTATTTTTAATTTTTTTTGTGTATGTGTGTGTCCCTGCTAGAAGTCAGTGTCCTGAAAATTATGTGATTATACACTCATAAAACAACCAAAACATGAGATGAAATGTGACCCTGGACCACAAAACCAGTCTTAAGTCGCTGGGGTATATTTGTAGCAATAGCCAAAAATACATTGTATGGGTCAAAATTATTTATTTTTCTTTTATGCCAAAAATCATTAGGATATTAAGTAAAGATCATGTTCCATGAAGATATTTTGTAAATTTCCTACTGTAAATATATCAAAACTTGATTTCTGATTAGTAATATGCATTGCTAAGAACTTCATTTGGACAACTTTAAAGGCGATTTTCTCAATATTTAGATTTTTTTTGCACCCTCAGATTCCAGATTTTCCTAATCATCCTATCATAATCAATGGAAAGCTTATTTATTCAGCTTTCAGATGATGTATAAATCTCAATTTTGAAAAATTGACCCTTATGACTGATTTTGTGGTCCAGGGTCACAAATAACAATAAACATGAAAACATGAAATGTGAAAGTTAACATGAAATAACAATAAACAATTATACTTCTACAGCATTTATTAATTTCTACATTATTAAAATCAAAAGCCGTATCTGTTAACATTAGTTAAAGCGTTGAACTAACATGAACAAACAATGAACAATTGTATTTTTTATTAACTAACATTAAAAAAATAGTTCACCCCAAAATTAAAATTTGCTGAAAATTTACTCACCCTCAAGCCATCCAAGATGTAGATGAGTTTGTTTCTTCTGATTGACCTTCTGCAGTGAATGGGTGCTGTCAAAATGAGAGTCTGAACAGCTGATAAAAACACCACAATAATCCACAATAATGTAATCCTCACCAATCCAATCCACCAATTAACGTCCACAGCTTTTAACATCACAAAACAGTAATTGACAGACAGGAGTGGTGTGGATTATTTGTGGATTATTGTTTTATCAGCTGTTTGGACTCTCTTTCTGACGGCACCCATTCACTGCAGAGGATCCTTTGGTGAGCAAGTGATGCAATGCTAAATTTCTCTGATGAAGAAACAAACTCATCTACATAAAAGTTGAACAATAGCAACAATTTTTTTTTTTTTTTTTTATCATTGTGCAAATGTTTGTACTTTGCTCATGGTTGTCCCAGCTGGCTCAGCAACAGCAGGGATTATCTGTGTCCTCTGACACTGATTCATCTCATTATTACAGTCCATTATGTTCTGAGCCAGTGAGGCCAGGCCTGAATGTATTTCCATTTACGGATTAATGGTTGCTCCTCAGATGCTGACCAGAGACAGTAGTGCAAATTATGAGGGCAGGTCTCCCTATAAAACTCACTGTTGTTGGATTGCAAATTGACGGAGGATTTGAAGAAACTCTGTTGGTCTTATAACAACACTCTCAAAGATACCACGATTTACTGGACATAGTAGCCTACACACACATAGATTAGGTTATCTGTTGTTGTTTTTGTTTGTTTGTTTGTTTTTAATTAAATAATTATTTATTCAAAAATAAGTTATTCTGGAAAAATCTCGATATGAAAAAAAATAAATATTTGTGCTAAAATTATATAATTAGCTGTCGTTTTCCCATAAAATTACACGCGCGTGCATGTCACGTGCATCATTGCGCGCTGTAGTGTAGGTTTAAACTGTAAACATCTCCGATAAAAGTGAACAAAATTGCCACTCATTTGTTACTATTACGGTTTAGACGAACCCCAGAGACACATTACTCGACGGTGACACATTAAATAGAGTAAGTTTAAGTCATTCAGATTTGCTAAGCAACAAGCTAGTTACAATATAAGAATTTAACATGCTAATATGAACGCGAGGCGTAAAACTGTAAGTTTGACATATTATTTGTCGTGAAATATGTATTATTTAGGTACCATATGAATTACATGTACGATAATAGTATCATTGTATTCTTTGATGTACTTCGCAGCTCAAATTTAAGTATAATCATGTATTCACCGCACTATGTTATAATGACTGTAACGTTAGGTTTTTGAATGATGACAGGTTTATTATCATGTTCACGTACTTGTATCTGTCATGTTAATGTTTACATAAGTGTCATATATTATGTTTATCAGGCTATGGCACAGCACTTCTTTGGAAATTCAGGCTCTGTGGCCTTGCAGTCAACACCCAAAACTGGTCATCACCACTCATCAGCAAAGGTACATATGATTTTAAACTAAAATGGTCAAATATCTGAAAATGGTCTAGCATTGCTGCTAAAGTGAATTTCCTTTCGATTCAGGTGCCAGATGATGGTTTTAACTCAACAGGTGAAACTCTGTCATTTGTTAGCCTGGATGACAGCAATGAGCACCAAAGGTGAACCAGTAACACAAAATATTATTGCTTGTTTGCTATTGTTAATTATGTTCTAACCCTGTTTAATAATTTTTTTTTAACCCTGTTACAGTGAGGACTCGGGTATCGGAGTTTCGAAAACCTCGACTAGAAGTTCGCCGAGCAACAGTACTATGGAAGAAGCAGGCGTGTTGGCTCCCACAAGTTCACGAATAGAAGAGGTTGGAAAGAAAGCACAGGACCTTATTGAGAGAATCAATGAGAGGCGGGCCATGGACCAACATGTGATGAACAGCTTTGAGGAAAAGCTCATTAAAAAGGTACTCAACACTACAGCAGATGCAAAGAAACAGATAAAGACAGAAGAAACATTAGTACTTGACTGATATTGTGTTTTTAAGTAGTCAGTGCAGTTGGCTGAAATAATACCAACATAAATAAATGTAATAGATATATCAGAATATCTGCGTATCATAAAACTTATATTTAAAAAATGATAAAAATTAAATAAATTCTTCAATATTTTAATTTCATGCAGTGTATGCACATTTTCATTTCATGCTCCTATGTAATTTAAAAAAAAAATATATGTATTACATGTACAGTATATATTTATATGCATGATACATTTTACACTATAAAATGTTTTTAAACAGGATTTGGCATTTAGTTAAGCCAAACAGGTACATGTGGATTTTCTCAAAATATCAGCCAATATTGACCTCTAATTATTATTATTAACAGTAAGATTACTACTGTTTTCACTGTTTTTATGATCATTTTAGAAAAGAATAAAAATAATTTTCTTTATTTAATAATTTTTTTTATTATTATTATTTTCACATTTGATTTTTTCTATGCAATCCGATGTATGCCTGAATATTCATTATGATAAGAATATTTCTTTTAACAAGTTGTATACACATTTCCAAGGTCTCAAACCTTTGAGTGTTCTTGGGGTTAACAATTTTTTAGAGGAAACTTCTGAAGGAACTTAACTTCCAAATGGTTTCCATGGGAGCTAATAGCATATTCTTTATGCTTTTGTTGCATATGATTGTTAATAATTATGTAACTTGCCTCAGCAACAACTGGCCTAAAGCATAATAATATATAAAACTTTCATATATTTTTAATGCAAACACTGTACATTTAGACATTTGAGGGAATAGTTCACCCAAATTGAACATTTGCTGAAAATGTACTTTTCCTCGGGCCATCCAAGATGTAGATGAGTTTGTTTCTTCATCAGAACAGATTTGGAGAAATTTAGACACATAGAGAAAATCACTTGCTCACCAGTTGATCCTCTGCAGTGAATGGGTGCCGTCAGAATGAGTCCAAACAGCTGATAAAAACATCACAATAATCCACACCACTCCAGTCCATCAATTAATGTCTTGTGAACATCTTGTCTGATAAAGAAATAAATTCTACACCTTGGATGGGCTGAGGCGGAGCAGATTTCAGCCTATCTGAATTTTTGGGTGAACTATTGCTTTGTGTGTCTGTGCAGGTGAGTGAGATGTGTCAGCAGGTGAAGGAGCAGATGTTTGAGTATTATGAGCAGCACAGTCAGGGCATGGAGGCCAGCATCACTGAGCTGTCGGAGGTGCTGGAGAGAAGCAGTCAGCTGAGTATGGAGCTGCAGGGAGCCAGTCAAACTCTGGCCGCCATCAATAAAGGCCTGCAGCACAGCACAGAGCAGTAGATACACAACCAAACTGTAACTTAATATGAGACGGGGTACACTACATATGATTTAGTCATGTTTAATTTAACTTAAACTTAAGGAGGAACTGTTCAAACATTTCAAAATGTAAACATTGCATTTATTTATTTTTACAATAGCATGTTAAAGAAAGTTCAAATGCACATTAATATGTCAATTTTATTTGTATTTACATGTATTGTAAAGTAAAATCTATTTTTGATGAATTACCTAAAGGCCTTCTACTATCATTCCTTCTAAGCCCCGGCAAATGTGGTTTGGCTAACCGCATTATTTGTGTTTCAATAACTAAAGTTTGAGATTTGTAGGATTAAGGCTTTTTCCCCACAGCATTAGTTATTGAAAACTCATTTAATCTGTTGCCAATTCTCTTTATGGCTTTCTCAGTACAAATGAGCTGCTCTAAATAGATACAGATAGCAAGAAAGAGCACCATTATAAAATTAGGATTAGATAACAGACCCTAGAGACCCTCGGTACAATCTATGTAATGAAAACCAATGTGCAAACACTATAATATTTCATCTTTTATTCAACTGCAGTAAACAATTTTGTTCAACACTTCTTTGAAATCTTTCTATAATACATCAATGTACAAACAATAACATGCACTTTTCATCTCTGCGATCCTTGGTGCATTTCTTTACAAATCTACTTAAAAAACCTGCAGTCAAACATTCATTCAAAGTGTTGTGATCTAGTTAGAACATACAAAAATAGATATCTGACAAAGGCTACATAAAGAACACACATTCAAAATTACACACAAAAATTTAAATACTGCTACCAGATTCAGATAATATTGTATTGACAATTTCAAGTCAGTTGTAATGGTAAATAATGCAAACTCTTAAAGCATTCATTGGAACTATATGGGCTATAGGTCAAAGGCAGCAGCAGTCAGTGGACATGATGTGACAACAGCTCATTTGTCCACCGTGAAGGACTGCAGTCCAGTGATGGCTCTGCCCAGGATCAGGGCATGGATATCATGGGTACCTACAAAAGAACACAATAATCAATGTTCAGTGACACATAGAGCTTGGGAAAAACTTATGAGACTTTAGACATTAGACCCTTATGAGACAATCAGGTTCTGCTCTAATGCAACTTGCAGACGTGCTCCAAAAATATCTAACTTTGCTTTGTAATCACGATCACTTTCTTAAAAGCTCAAAGCATTACAAACTCCTGCCTGTGTAGTGACCAGGATCAGGAAGTTCGAAGCAGGGATTACAGATGGGTTTCCGTGTAATGCCTGATCTGATCACTTTGTTCACGTCTCCTTCACTCTCTGACCTTCATAAGTGTTGACGGATTCCAGGTTCATGACGTGACGAATGATGTGATACTCGTCTGCGATGCCGTTTCCTCCCAGCATGTCTCGGGCCTGTCTAGCGATATCCAGGGCTTTACCGCAGGAATTCCGCTTTAGCATAGATATCATCTCTGGAGCCGCTCTGTGAATGTAGTTTGGAGAGTGAAGTTTATTAGTTTGAAAATGTTTCATTAGGGGTTTATTTTTATTAATTTAAACATTTTTCCCACATTAAATCACATTTTTACAAATACAGATAATTCCTGGGTTTCAGTAACCCCGTGGCAGGAATTCATTTGCACCTAATATTTGTCTTTCTCAGTCCTAAACTTGACTCCTGCATCCTCACAAAAATAATATCCAAATCTATAAATCCAGTCCAAACTGCAGCAGCATAAAGATGAACCTCACTTTTTCTCATCTATCAGTCGGCCCAGTTGAAGACACGACTGCAGGCCAATGGTGATCTCGGTTAACATGTCTGCCATTTTCTTCTGGATCAGCTGGTTTCTGGCTAGAGGAACTCCAAACTGGATTCTAATGGGAACATTACAGATTATGTTGCATACTGAAAAACAACATCTGCAAGAACCATAAAGAATTTAACCACAAGGACAGACAATCTTAGCAAGCAAGCAATAAACTGGAAGCAAACAAATTTACTGACATTAACATTTCCGTATTGAAATTCTTCCACACTTTTCACATTAAGGTCATTAGATAACAGATGTGTTCTGACCTGTCCAGTGTGTACTGTCGTGCGGTGTGGAAACAAAACTCTGCGGCTCCCAATGCTCCCCAAGCAATGCCATAGCGAGCATTATTCAGACACCCGAACGGACCCTGGTAAACGAGGAAGAAAATCACGAGTATATTAGCATTATGTAATGAAAGTTAAAAAAAAAGAACAAAACAAAACAAAACTGTATTATGCATTGACAAGGTGGTCAGTAGAGTTTGGAACTGAAAAAAGGGCTGATTATGACTTGTGTTAATCAGCTGATGAATCTCAAAATGGTCAACAATTGGTCAATGAATTGGTCTGAGCGATATATATTAAACTTTTTTTTTTTTTAAATGTTTGTTTTAATAGGGACAATACAAAAAATAAAAGAATAAAATGCAGCACGACAAAAAATATGCATTACATGGTAAACATCTAATTTGCATCTCTGGTCCCTGTATGTGGCGTGCATGAAGATTGTGCTTCATGCTTGTTTCTTTCTTGCTTTTTTATCCATTTTAATTAGCATTTGTTAGAAAATACACTGTTAAATTGCTTCTTTTCTTTTTTTTTAGAAAATGTGTACTATGCGCATGGGGGCCTAGATATGTGGATGAAATCAGCCTTAAGAGATTTTGATTGGATTCTAGGATTTGTGGCCTGCTGCTTTATATGGATCTAGAATGAGAGTCTTTACCTGGAAATAATTCCTCTGCAAACAATGGCATTATCTGGATATACCAGTAATAATAATTTTTCCTAAAATTCTGAGGAAATTTGCTTCCCTGACTGCTGAAATAGAAAAAACACTTCAGACCAACAGAATACTACAACTCCAATCTGGCCGACAGGGTAAGAAATCATTAATTCAATTTGCTGAATTGTTGGTCATCGTCCATTTTTGTATGGATCAACAAGAACTAAACCACAGTTGACCAAACAAGGATTGTTCAAACTACCACCAAATTTCATAGGTCAGCTGTATTTTAAAAAGTGTATGAAGGGATGTACTTCTGGAGGATAATTACTTCATCACAACATGGCTTTTGGCTAACAGGCCAACTATTACTGCTTTGATTCAGATCCTTCAAGGCTGGCAGGAAGTGCTTAATTACAGTCCAAAAGTAGACATTCTGTTCTGATGCTCTGTTGATTTCTCTTGTGTTTTTACAAATAAAGCTTTCTCATTGTTGTACACACTGGCTAAGATTATAGGTCAGATTTCTAATTACTAAAATGATTACAGCTCTGGTTCCTTTAAGCTAGTGCTTTTCCATTATTTTGAAAAACTTCATATCTAGCATTGCTTTTATTTGTACGCCTACTAACAATAAAGCCAATAAACCCTGAGCCAGTGTTTCTCAATGGTGTCTCATGCAATGTCTCTCTCACTCACCGCCAGTCCTGAGACTTTGGGCAGCAGGTTTTCCTCTGGCACTTCCACCTCGTCCATGATGATCATGCCGGTGGCTGAAGCCCGCAGCGAGAACTTGCCTTCGATCTTAGGAGTGGACAGACCCTTCATGCCACGCTCCAAGATGAAGCCACGTACCTTCCCATCCTCACATTTGGCCCAAACCACACAGATGTCAGCCACTGGTGAGTTCGTAATCCTGTGTGAGAGATGGGGGTGAGTGTAAGATGATAGAAGAGACTCATGTCATCTACTAGGGAAAACGTTCCTATTAAGCTCCTCAAAATCTACTTTGAGACATTTTTAGTGCACAAGATATTGGTTTCAGTACAAAAAGTTATGTTAAAATATTAATCTCTCACACAAAAATATTTAATTTTATTTAAAATGACAAAAGCATTCCAGTTAAGATATACATCATTAAATTTAAAAAGTCTGGCTGTGCTTAATGGGTACATTTCTTTATTAAAAATCATGTTTTATTAAAAATTCTTGCTTATTTTAAGGAAATTTTTTAAAGGTACAAAGTCAATCTCAAAAAACAAAACAAAAAACAACAACACTAAAATCAAGCAACAAGGTATTCAAGTCGATCAATTATATTTTCACAATGAAGTGTCATCTAAGCACATTGCAACATCTATACTAGTCCACGTTCAGCTAGTAACACATTTAAAAATCAGATAAAACAAACCAATAAAACATTTTCTTCATGGGGATGAACACAGAAACTAGCCTCATTATGAAAACTCTTGTTAAATGGATGACAACTTATCTATAGTCTCTTAAGGCTGGAATACACTTCATGATTTACAGTCTGGAGAAGCTGATGCTAGATGCCAAAGATCAGAGCCAGTCTGCAGATTTGAGTCGACAGAATCCATAGAAAATCGATTAACTTAACTTAGTGACAACCATCAGTTGATATTTAAAGTCTGTGTATGCAGTATTTACAGACGTTCAATGTGGAAGAGCTTAAAGAGAGCACACTGAGCTTAATGGGAGCAGCAACAATTTTTCAAAATACATTTCATGTAATATTTATTACAATGACAGGATTTTGCTAAATAAATAGTCTAGGTCATGTATTAAGTTCATACATATTTTAATATGAACTACTATTATTAATATCTATGAAATTATACTTTTTCTTATTGATGTCACACTGAAGCTGTGTGATTTTCATAGTAGTGAAGTAATATATTAGCGTAGCACACAATCTTATACAGCTAGTCAGCTAACTGTGTTCTGTAGCATCCGCGCTGTGGTGCTAAAACTATCTTTTGGATCTAATGTAATTATTTCCCACATCCAAGCTCCAGGTTATAATATGCAAAAGTCTGAACATTCATCTTTTAATTTTACAATAAGTAGTGAAACTTACCCAAAATAGAGGCTTAAACATATAAAAAAAAAAAAAAAAAAAAACACATTTAAGGGGCTCCTCTTTTGGTGAAAGCTTTTAGAGAGCTTTCAAAATGGCCGCCAGACTGTGTGAACACATGGAGACTCATATCTCAGTGTGCAATGATCTGATTGACTTGAAATTACAGGAGGTATATAGTAACAAACATATCAATTGGTTAAGACATCAAGTAGGAAAACAAATTATTTTTTCTTTTTATAATCTGATCTCAAAAATGAGTCCTAAAACGAATTCCAGAAACGAATGAGCATTTTAGCAATTATTGTTCCATTGTCTTAAAGTCAGTGGGTTGTTGGTTATATACCTGAAATAAGGTCTGTGGTTAACACAAGCTCAAGATTATTCATGTTACTCTACAACACGAAATATATTACTAACATCCCCTTGTAATTTTTTCAAGCTTTTACTTGTCTTGAAAAGGTTTCTACTAGTCTGTGGCCTTGCTGTGTTTATAACTCAATTCTAACTAAAACTTTTAGGGAAAATATTCATTAAATAAAGACTTAAAGAGTTGTCTGAAGCTTAACGTTGGTGACATTGAAGTCATGTAACTGTAGTTCATTTGTAGTCTGTTTATTTATTTTTTACTTCTGACAATTATGTTTAGGCTTAAAAATTCATAATAGCTGTATTAATCTGAGAAGATTATCATGATGAACAAATCAAGTCAAAAGCATGCCAATATTCTGGGCTACAAAAATACATCACTACAGCACAGTGGCCGCAACTGTCCCATTAAGTGAATGCAGTCTTTAAAGGCTCATGGCACCACCATATGGACACAGTTTGTAAATGCCAGAGAATGTTACTTATCTATGTTACTACCTTCTCATTTTGTGCAAATGGTGATCTCTTGAGTTAATCCATGCAGTTCCATGCATTTGTGAACTTTGCTATTCTATACTGTTGTCATAAAGCTTGTGCATTACATAAGAGCGGCACGAACCTACCAAGTCTTGGAGCCGGTGAGGGTGAAGGTGCGACTGGACGGGTTGTACTTGGCCCTGGTCTCCATGCTACCTGGGTCACTGCCGTGATTTGGTTCTGTCAGTCCAAAACAACCTAGAATCTCTCCTCGTGCTGCACAACACATAGACAATACTGGATGAATCTTATGAACAATACTTGAAGCCCAAAATCAATAGATAAAGAATATAAACCATTAAGATTTTTTGCACAGACACATTTTCTAAATGTTTGGCTATTGATTTTGTAGTCTTACCCAGTCTGGGCAGGTATTTCTCCTTCTGCTCCTCAGTGCCGTAAGCACTGATGGGGTGCATGACCAGCGAGGACTGCACACTCATGACCGAGCGATAGCCGCTGTCCACTCGCTCCACCTCACGCGCAATGAGACCGTACGCCACGTAACTTGTGCCAGCGCAGCCGTAACCTTGATAGGGAAGTGTGCATGAGTTAAAGAGAGTTACAGAAACATACTGTATAGATGGTTACACTTTAAACAAGCAATCAGTTCTGCATTTCCTGACTCGGTATTAGATGACAGAAGGGTATATTTTAAAAATCTCTAATATAGGGCTGCAAGATTTAGGGAAAAATATTTATTTGCAACTTTTCTGGGGGGGAAAAAAATCATTATAATGCATTACAAGTGACCCAAACTCAGAGCAGATTCAGAGATGAGTTTGTGTGGAGCAGCATGCATTTACTGTGACCTGAGCTGCTCTGAGACGCTGAAAACACTGAATCATGAGCTGCTTTCGTGTAAATGAACACAGTGCCACTCTTTACTCAGAAACATGCAGTGCATGTATTAACTGAATTAAATCTGAGATTTAAATTATATTTCTATTAATCGTGCAGCTTTAATATCGACTGCTAACCAAAATAAGACTGATATGTTGTGTATACCTTTAATGGTGGGTCCCAAAACACCAAGTTCTCCCATCTCAGACACAATCTCACGATGAAAAACTAGTGGAGAACAAGGGGCAGTTAGTTTAAAAATGATGGAAATCAATCAATGGAAACTAAACACCCTACACAAACTGTAGCCCATTATAGAAGTCCTATTATAAACTATAAACTGTCCATGTGATAGAAATATATGCACACCTTCATTTCTGTTGGCCATCAGGATGCGTGGCATGAGTTTCTCCTGGCAGTATGTGCGAAAGGAGTCCCGAATCATGATCTCCTCCTCCGTCAGGAGACCCTCCAGCTCCAAAGCATCACGCCAGTTAAACTGTACTTTAGCTGAGGTTTATATGACAGGTTAGAAATGGACATGCAGGTTAGTGATCACCAGATCTTCACAAGTTTAGAGCATAAGAAATACTGCAAATGAAGTAAACATACGTGTTTTCACTTTCTTCTTTTCGCCAGACTTCTCGGCATCTGATAGAATAATAGAATTATGCACCTGTGCATCTTTACCATGTTATGCATGTGAAAATAGAAATGTGTGAAAAACTTGACTTCAATTCTATACTTGAACTGTGAAATTAAACATGCGCTGATAAAGATTAAACTCTAATCAAATCACATTTAAATGGATAGTTCATTCAAAAAAAAAAAAAAGTACATTTATTCACTCTAATAGTGTTCCAAACCTGTATGTTGTACTTTTTACTAAAAGAATCTCCATGCTACATAATAATTTGGATGAATTATTTGATTTGAATAAAAACTTCAGTTTCAATCAGTTCTTCACATGAATCCAATATATGGCTTCAGAAGGCTTGGGATATAATTGCGAAAAACTGTATGGATTACAGTTCTAGTGGATTTATTTATTTATTTTTGGACAAGATTGACAGACATGGTCATGTTCCACTAAAAAAAATAACAATATACAGGTCTGGAATAGCATAGGTGCATAAATTGTACATTATATCATTATACATCTAGAGACATTTATAAAACAAACTGCTGTTCTGACCCAATGGAGAAGCCGCAGCAGTTTTCTGTGATCTGGAAGCTGTAAAGAGGACACATCTCTGGCTGTTCATTAGCAGACGACTCGCACTCCTTAATGCCATGATGAAGTGAGCCTCTGAAAACAATAACGCATGCCATAGAGCTTACAAAGCATGCATGTGTCAAAAAAGCCAACAATTTCCCTGCGTCATTATTAAATCTTTATTTTACTAGGTTGGTTTCTTCGGTTAAGAAAAAAAGAACTGCCTGAAATGGCAGCAAATACAATGTCAGCAGAATACAAATTATATGAAATTATGGCAAACTAATCTATATTGTAGTAACTAGTTAAAACAAGATATTCGAGGTATCAACACTGTTTTAAATGACAGATTTGGAAATACTCCTTCAGCTGGGAGAGTTTCAGTCACTGTAAACAAATCCTCAAGTAGGTAATCTGCATGCATAAACAAAGCGTCACAGTTCTTCATGCACACAAATAGCAGCTGACCCAAAACCACAGTACAATCTACCAACTAATAATGGACTCCGTTTTACTGTCACATAAAACAGATAAGAATTAAACTTACCTGTGAACACACTAGTAGACTTCTGTCGTACTGCGCAAATAGACAGGTGGGAGTTTTACAGATTGACAGCGCATGGCGGAAGAGGACAAGTAGGAATGCGAGAGCGATGGAGAGTCCAGGGCGCCATTTTGAGTGTGGCATCTGCAGCCTCATAAGACCATAGAAATAATAAAACAAAAGGGTAGAATATACAAGAAAGGCAGGAGTCAGCTATGGGAAATAGGTATAGTAGAGTATAATGTTAAAAATATAGTAACATGTGGAAATAATGACCAAGGACGGAGGTATTTGTTTAATTTTCTAAGGAGGACTGGACTGGAAGGACGAATTTAATTAAGATATAGTAAGTCAAAGTGAGACAGCAGAGGGTAGTAATGCAACACCATGGATGCCAACTGCCGTAAAACTCCAACGAAGAAGAAGAAAAGGGTAGAATGTATCCGAAAGTGCCCCCTTTACTAGCATAGTCATTCGAATTACTTTCTTTTTTACTATTTACAATGCTTGACAAAGTTTCTCTGTTCATGAGGATAAAGCGCCACATGGTGTTGTCACGTGGTACCAGGTTTGTACATTTTAGTGCACAAATGTTGTTACATGTACTACAAGTGGTAAATAAATACATTCTTCTTAATACATAAATATGTTAAAAGCGCATTTTTGTGCATATTCAGGGTGTCTCAAAATGATTTAGATGCTCTTAAGATTATCGTATAAATATTAAAGAATATTTTTTTAGTAGCCTATATTAAGTACACAATTAGTGCATGAAAATAGAGCACTTTAAGTACATTATGGAAGTGCACTTCTTTTTCTCTCTCTTGGGAAAACCTTAAGCTCACTTGTAAGTCACAGTTCCTTTCATACAGATGGGCGTCGCCGAAAATGGCATTGCGAATCCTGAAAATGCACCAGTGTGTGAGTTTGTTTATAGAACGCTGTTGTCACTTCTGCAAACTCTCATATATAGCCTACAATTATTCAAAATGTACCTGCAGCCAGTAGGCCCCTCCCCTAGTGCAGGCCCCTGGGCTTCAGCCCGTTGAAGCCCGTGCGTTTACGCACCTCTGGCTGTCACAAACTACTGGTACTTCAAACGAGACTGGGCTCTTTGGTCAGATGAAACAAACAAACAAAAAAAGCTTTTTAGCAGCAAACGCTCAAGATAAACATTAACACACACACACAAATACGTGTGTGTGTGTGTGTGTGTGTGTGATGTGGTGGGTAGTAACTAACTTGACTGATATTACATAAAATGGCTGGAAATTAGTTATAATTTATTGAATCTCCCTAATTCCTAATTATTCCCTAATTTTATAGTGTGTTCCATTATCACACTATGATGTTTTAAATGCAATATTTCTGTATTTATTCATTTCCAGTCCAACTAAATATTATGAAATCATATTACGGTAATAAAAAACACTTCTTTAAATGGTTGATTCAAACAAAAAGACAGCCACATGTTTCTTTGATAGTTTTATCTTTCCTTAAAGCTTTCGTCCCTCTAGCACTGAGAGTTAGTGCCCACATGGAGTTCATTGAAGATATCCTAAATACCCTTACAAAAGATCTGAGCAATACAAACTATTCTAGAATTGCATACAAAACTGTAAAAGAGAATAACACAACACAATAAAACTTAATATTAGAAATGAAACTCTCGGAATGCATACTGTTTATGCAATTTTATTTATTATATAATTGCAAAAAAGCAGAAAGGACAGTGAGGTCTCTAAAGGAGAATGAGAGTGGTGACACTTGCTTCCCTCATGGGTCACATGTGTCTCTTCACCCCTCCATGGACAAGCTAGAACCTAATAATTCTAGTCCCCATGATAGAGCTCTCTCATCTCCCACTCACAACAGGTACTGATGATCTCCTCGCTCATCTTAAGACCAGGTACAGTCCCAGCCCATGTCTATAGCTAATCTGTATAAGCTGATGTAGAAATCTGGAAAACAGTCGAACATCTCTTCATCGATTGTGCAACTGGAAACAAAACACATAGACATATTAATGTGAGAGCATTCAAGAATAAAATGTAATTCACAGGGGCATTTGTCTGTGCTGAGTGTATCTATAATTTATTGACTAGAACAAGTTAAAATGAACAATTTGAACCACTAGATTAACATGGAACTTGAGATGCATAAATGTGAGAGAAAGTTAAGCGAGGAATCTCTTGTAATGCACTACATTAAAAATGAAAACTCAGCTTTTTCTTCAACCTGTAACAAAAAGCTTTAAACATTTAACCCCTTAGCATTCTTGTAAAGTTTGCCTAAACACAGTGTAGCATGGGTGGTGCAGTGGAAAACTAACAGATGAAGTCACATTTGAGGTCATTTATGTTACACTTTAAGTCTCTCAGAAACATGAATCTATGCTCTCAATACAATTAATTTGCATTAGATCGACTTAAATTATTCGTAGCTTCAAATGAACTAAGCTTGGTTAAAAAACAACAACTTGACATTAGTAATATTTCATTATCTAAAGACAAGAACATAAATAAGTGAGATCTGAATCAAATTTTAGTTGTATATTTGTATGTCTTACACATGAGACAGTTTGTTGCGGTAAGTACGCAGCAGGCCAAGTAAGTCCTCCGGACAAGTTTTGTCTATGTCTGTCCAGTCAACTGCAAGCTGCAAATACAATGAAAGGGTGTTACACCAAGAAATGTTCAGTTAGTAAACAATTACAAAATTGTTGTGATCATCAGGAAAGTCATCAATATTTTATAAACACAGTTTAGCAAGTAAAGCTGATATTCTGTTGTTGGATATTTCTCCCCACCTTTGATTTCCATTTACTAAATGTTTTGTCTTTCGAGTAGCCCTCTGCATAGTCACAAAGCTTTAAAAACTTTTCAGAAAATGTTTTATTCTGGTCTTGCTCTTTCTTTCCAAGTATCCTAAGAACTTTAGTTTTCCTAAAGAAAAGAGCAAACATCACACACACACACACACACACACACACACACACACACAGACTTGTACAGAGCTGAGTATGAAGGTGAAAACAGTGGGTGAAGTAATGGAGAGAAATAGAGTCACATTCAAATAAAAGCAAAATAATAAAATAAAACCCTTATTTTCCTACACATCAAATACCTTTTTTGTCCATTCTTGTCCTTTCCATCGAAGGCCCTTTCGACGGCTTGTATTCCTGTTAGGCCTTCTTCAGCTTTCCAAATTTTGCAAGCTTTTGAAATATCAATGCAGTACTGAACTTCAGGTCGATCGCCCACTTTCCTCAGCACTTCGTCTTTTCTGAATGAAAAAAGAAAAAAAGAGACCAGGTTTAGCAGCAGAACAAGCATATATATTCCATAAATGAATATGAAGCACAGCATTCATCATACATGTATTTTTCTTTCTGATCTTTAAAGAAAAAGTACATTAATCATATTTATGAACTTTAATTTAACTGCACAGGACAGCATACAGTTATTAGACATAAAACACCTTTTAAAATATACCTTTTTGGACCCCAGAAATAAGGGTGTTTTAGGACCTGATCAATGCTTGGGACACTATTGACCATCCAGTCTATGAGATCCTGGGCTACAATATCTTGCACATCATTCTGCATGTCAAAATCCTCTATGACCAGATGTTTCCCACCAGAGAGGATGTAGTACACCAACTTCCCAACAGCCTGCAAGAAATGGAGCAGACTGTGAAGAACATGTTGATCTACATTAACATTCATGCATTTGGCAGATGCATTTATCCAAAGTGAATTCAATTCAATTCAAGGTAAACATTTTATCAGTTGTGAAGATGCTTTATTCTACATAAAGTCGTGCTTAGTGGTTGTGTTGAGATCACATGACAAGCTGAATATATATTTGTAGAGTTCATAATATATCATATTTTTTGGGGGGGGGTTACAGTTTCATTATGATAATCTGCTGTAAATTTCACAAACCTTGATGTCGGAGCTCTTTGTATAATCATTCTCTCGGATACCAGCTCTATCTGTATTAGCAGTTGTTTCTCCCTTCAGTTTGATGTTTCTGCCAAAGCCGATTAATCTAACATTTTCTTCGAAATCTGTTGAGAATAGAGAAAATTACATTTTACATGTAATATGATATAGACAGTATAATATTATGGTATTCTGAGATATGCTGTAAAAAGTTAAAATAAAAATAAAGAAAATATTTCATACCTATGATGATATTTCTAGGGTTTATGTCACCATGTATCACTCTGGCCTGGTGAAGATCTCGAAGGCCAAGAAGCATCTTCTTCACTGTTTTTTTACATTTTTTTTTAAGTTGGTTATTATTTTCTTGTTGGTCTATTTCTGACTGATAAAGATTTTCAATGTATTCATCTAGATAATAATCCCAAAGCTTTACTGCTATATAAATATAATGTGTATCTTCTTCTGAGGATACATATTTAATTATGTTCTTGCTCTCCAGTTTAGTATTATTTAAATGATTAAATTCATTTGTGAAGTAAAACCTATTTTGCTGGTTTTTAAATCCACACTGAACTGCTACCAAAGTACCATCTTGCGTGAACCCAATGTATGTTTTTATTTCACCCGAAGTGCTAATGATAAAAGTCTCATTTTTAATTAAGTATAAGTTTCTGCTTTTATTTTTAGTCCTAAAATCTTTATTTTTTAGATGATTTAAGAGGGCCTTTGCCCTTTCTTTCCTATAGCTATTTTTCATATTTTTTATGTTTTCTTCAGCATTTTTCAGAAAAGTAAAATCTAAAAAACATTCCTCATAATTATTTTGTTGTTTTTTGTTGGTTTGTAGTATTATTTTTTGTTGGTAGTAATTTTTTTTATTAATAGTAATTCTCTGATTGAGCATTATTTTGTTATTGGTAGTATTTTTTTCATTAGTAGTAATTTTGTTATTAGTAATATTTTTTTTATTAGTAGTATTTTTTTTATTGGTAGTAATTTGTGTGTTGGTAGTAATTTTAAAAAAATGTTTAATTAAGTTTCCGATTTTCTTTTTAGTTCTAAAATTTTTTTTAAGATTTTTTAAGAGACCCTTTGCCATATAAATGCACTTTCTGCACCAAGAGTAATTCCCTATGTTCCATATATCTATTTGCATGTTAGCCTTTTCTTTAGGAAGAATGTTATCTGTGAAAAAAAGAAAAGAAAAAATCTGGTCAGACTGGTTGGTTTGGGCACCTGTCAGCTGGTCAGGCTGGTTTTGGAAAACCTGTTTAAACCAACTAAAACATAATTCTTTATTTTTTTTCAGCATGAATATGGCCAAATTAAATGCAGCTTAATTAATTAATATCCTAATTAATCTAATGAAGTACACTGAAATGACACAAAATAATATAATTAAATATGTCAATTATATTGTGCTATCAGCATTCAAACAGGTCAACATCACTGGGCCAATCTACAGAGCCCCACATAGGACATGCAGACAACAATACATTTATTTTAGCCACAAATGAAGAATTAGGTCCCTTATTTTAGTTCAACTGTGACCAGGAATTTGTTCCCATGATTTATTTGTTTCCTCGTTTTAGTAAATCATTGCCACATTGTACTAATTTGCTTACTCATTTTGAATTAAATTAAAATAAAGTACAACATCACCATGATTTACTAAAATGAGGGAACAAATTAATAAGTCATGGGAATTCTTAATTTGTGTCCATGGTATATTTTTCCCTTTATGTCATGTGTGAGGCTCCATACCAATCATCTCACATACTACAGTCTAACTCTATACAGTCTTATACATCATAAGCATCCAAAACAATTTACTCAACACAGGAGTTTTTGGTATCAAAAAATGAGATATTAAATAAAGTTATGTATCCAGGAACCAGGAACTTACCTAAAAACTAAATGCGAACACGGATGTAAGTAGTCAGTCAGTTAGTTAGTCAAGTCAGTCAATGATCGCGGAAGGGTGTAATCAGCCCGAAGCTGACTTAAAATCCGCCCATAAGGAATGAAAACTAGCTTGTTTTCCCCTTATCCAATCACATTTAACAGCTGTGGAATTCCCATAAAGGGCTTTAAAATAAACTTTATGGTTATGTTTATTATCAGTTTTTATTTTCATTTTGGTGCAACACTGGTGTAAAAATGTGGCTGTACACATAAAGTGTATGTATGTACTATGATGATGAAATTATGTCACATACACTGTATGTATATCCTAGCATGCATAAAATTTAAAGTGTACTTCAGACTTGAACCCTGTGTAATTTCCACAGGACACATTCATTGACTGCTCTCACCAAAAATAATGCGCGTTTATGAAAACAGACAATATATCTTTACAGCCCTGATTTGATTAAAACTTGATTATCATGTGTTTTGAGTAGTGGTTGAATACAGTGAAATCACAAAAGAAAATTCAACCAAATGTGTTTTTGTTACTAAACCCACTGCAATTTTAGTTTAGTAAAACACAAACTTATTTACCTTTTCTTGTAATTAAAGTGAACATATAATCACTTTTTTTTTTAGCTTTAATCTGTTTATCTACCCACTTGAACTACAAAAGCTGTAGGAATAAAGAAAGGAGTAGGAATGAAGTTATTCCAGTTTTTCTGAATTGCTAAAACATTTCTCATAACCATCACTCATTTTCTGAAACCCTTAAAAACTAATTCAAATCTTATTACTAGATTCACAGAACCCTCGACTCTTAAATTCCCCTGACCAACAAACAATCGCTTCTAATCCATTTCACACACTTAAGATGATTCATTAGACAATAATCAAAAAATGGAGAACAGTGTCCAGGGCATGTAGTTACAAATTTTTATTTATTTTATGTAGTAAACATTTTGCAATTACACACACACACACACACACACACACACACACACACAAAGAACAGAAATATTATTCTGCCTCAGGATCAGGTCTGGGTCCAGCCAGAGGACTTCATCAATCAGTTTGTCCCTTGCCAGGCAATGTGTCTACCTGAATTTGTTTTGGTTTTGCAGTAAGTGTGATTTATTTGACAAATTGGTTTAGGGCAGAGGCGTCATTCCCATTCAAAGTGAGGCGGCACGTACCCCCTCCGATTTTTGAACCAAGTTGATTTTGAATGCAGCTTCCAAAAGACAAAAAATAACCGAAAAATATTTTCTATATTTGATACAATCACACAGACGTGATTAATTCGTTCAGTGCGTCATACCATCAGCTGCTAAATTCAAATCTGTGTTCGCTGGTGCTGAGTTTTTAAAGCACTGCGCATTATAACCAATCACACACGATGCTGTTGAGCTTATGAATGCAATGACCAATCAGAGGTGTTCAGATGAGTCATCGCTAAAATGCAGGTGTTTTCTTCATTAGCTCACTGACTGAATACCTCTTTGTGGTGAATTATCTCGTTAAAAAAAAGTGCAGATGTGTATGAATCTGTAAGTGAGAGATTAATTTCAGAGTGTAAACAGCTTCAGTGATTTAAATGGGAGTTTTTGAGAGTGCTTGAACTATAGACTGTCAGTGTGTTCTTTGATAATGTAAATGTTCTTTACTCTCTTTCTGTACAATGAAAGTGTTATAAGTAGGCTAACCTTTAATGTTACATTCACATTAAATATAAAGTCAGTCGTATTAAAACAGTGAAAAACTGTAAGTAATAATTCAAAGCACAGCGCTTTAACTTGTTAGCAAAGAATGATTGCTCCATTTCAAATAATGAGAAGTTTTATGTCGATTGTTAAAAATGTAAATGATTTTGGTATGTTGTGGTGTAATGTCCTCTCAGCATCTTCAATATTTCCAACTCAAGTCTTTAGCCACTCTGTGTAAACTGATGAAAAAGTCCGGGAAGAGGTCAAAAATCTTCTTCTCTTCAAATTCATTTCTGACATTTCTGTTAGAAACAAAAGAGGCACAGTAAATTAACTGAAAATTAGAAGCACTACAGTTAGATAAACACACTGACACTTGACGTCCTTATTATATAGATATTAATGAAACTGAACTGAAATGAGTACAAGGGTCAAATAACAGAAATAGAGATCTGGATTAACTTTTTTTGTCTCACTCACGCATGCACCAGTTTGTTGCGCAAAACGCGCAGCAGGCCAAGAATGTCCTCCGGAAGCTTTTTGTTAATGTCTGTCCATATTTGTGAAAGCTGCAAATAAAAAATACAATGTTTATGGCATTTGGCTAGCACAGATCTTTTACTGGGCTACATTGTTAGCAGTTCCAACACACCACTGAATAAACCAATAACCAATGCGGAGAGCAAAAAAGGAAGGCTCTCATTTTGAGTTTATGTGAGTCTTGCTATTTTACAGTTTCTGATTGCCTGGTCACCTCTGATTGCCAATTAGAAAAGCTTTTCCCCTTTGTGACCTCCTCCGCAGTGTTGAAGAGCTTCCAAAGGTTCTTCAAATCCTCACCAACTATAGTAAGGATGTCGTTTTTCCTGAAGGACAATAAATGAGCAGACAAAGCCTGGTACATGATCCACATTTCATGTAAACTATGTTATGTAAAATAAAATTTATTTATTAAAGGAAAACGCCACTGTTTTTCCATATTGCAATATGTTCTTCCCTCAACTTAGACGAGCTGCTCTTCCGTCTCAGTGCGGAAGAGCACTTCGACCTCGGCGCAGTAATATCACTCCTTGTATTGACAGAAGTCAGAGGGAGAGTTTTCAGGAGTGATGATATTACTGCGCCGAGGTCGAAGTGCTGCGAAGTGCTCTTCCGCCATACATTATAGTCATCATTTTTTATCCGCTGGCGAAAATCTGCTCACCAAGGCTGCATTTATTTGATATAAAATACAACAAAACAGTAATATTGTGAAATATTAGTACAATGTAAAATAACTGTTTTCTATTGTAATGTATGTTAAAATGTAATTTATTCCTGTGATGCAAAGCTGAATTTTCAGCATCATTACTCCAGTCTTCAGTGTCACATGATCCTTCAGAAATCATGCTAATATACTAATTTGCTGATCAAGAAACATTTCTGATCATTATCAGTGATGAAAACAGTTTGGTACATTAAAAGGTAAAACAAACAAACAAACAAACTTCTGTAACATTATAAATGTCTTTACTGTAACTTTTGATCAATTTAATGCATCCTTGCTGAATAAAAGTATCACCTATTTTTTTTAATCTTACTTACCCCAGACTTTTGAATGGTGTATCATGATTTTCACAAAAATATTAAGCAGCACAACTGTTTTCAACATTCACAATAATAAAATGTTTTTAAAGCAAAAAAAATCGGCATATTAGAATGATTTCTGAAGGCTCATGTGACACTGAAGACCGGAGTAATGATGCTGAAAATTCAGCTTTGCAGCACAGGAATAAATTTATTTTAAAATAGAAAAATGTTATATTAAATTCTAAAAATATTTCACAATGTTTGTTTTACCATATGTGATCAAATGAATGCAGCCTTGGGCAGCAAAAGTGACTTCTTTCAGTAACTTAGAACTTACTTCTTTTCATCCTTGATTTTCAGTTCACTGAAGGCCTCATTAATGTTCAGTGTTTCTGTTGGGTCTGTTCTCTCTGTGTGCCCTTTCTCTATGTAGAGTTTCCGAAGTTTTGCTAAAACCTCATAGTTCTGGATTTCAGGCCTATCACCCAGCTTCCTGAGGACTGCATCTTTTCTGAAGGACAGAAAAACGCAGGCATTGAGCAGCTCAGTTCAGTAACAGAACAAGGGTGAACGTTCAGAAAGTGCACATTAAACACAACTACATGCATGTTTCTATGAAGTACGTTGCGGTGATAGTTCACTGAAAAATAAAATTCTGTCATCATTTACTCACCTTTATATTATTCCAAACCATTATAACTTTCTTTCTTTCATAGAACATGGAAATATTTAATATTCTGGCCACACATTTTAACACACTGAAACTAACGAGGTTTCAAAATGACAAAATAGCATCATAAAAGTGGGTCTTATGACTGAACGGTATGAGGATGAGTAAATAATCACAGAACTGTAATATTTGGGTGAACTATTTCTTTACGATTCTCAGACTCACAGCTCAAGATAGATGCCAACCTAAAGAGTCCAAAATCTAGAAACAAGATCCTGGCAGTGACTCAGAGGAGAGTCAAGAGTAATTTTTTTCAGAGTATCAGGCAAGAACAGCATCTGAAGAACTGGAAATAAACAGAAGAAACTATTTCAAACAAGCAAGATGAAAAGAAATTGAGGGTAAAGAAATGCAGTGGAAAACCATGCATAAGATCGATCTCATAGAAGCAGGTGGTGAACATCATAATCAAGAACTGTGAAATATTCCTTCAGAAAGATGTAACAGATACATACTAGATTAACTAACCTTCACTTCACAGTGATAAAAACTGCAAACGTCTATTGAACATCATTTATTACTCACCTGTTATCATCCCAGAAATAAGGGTGTCGTAGGACCTCATCAATGCTCGGTCTCTCTGCCGGGTCTCTGTTGATCATCCATGCTATGAGATCCTTTGCTACTATATCTTGTAAATCTTCAAGAGAGTGCTGCCCTTTCTTGATGTTCTCCTCACGATCCTTTGTGTCCCCAAAAGGATGTTTTCCGTCAGAGAGGATGTAGTACACCAACATCCCAGCAACCTGTATTAAACAGAGCAGACTATGATGACCAGAATCACATGCCATTTTATCAGTCATATTTAATAAAGAAATGTTTTTTTCTGTGTTTGTTCATTTGAAGGAATAATTCTGTCATTATTTATCTTCATACACTTTCAAAATTACATTATAAATATTGAAAAGTCATTTAATTTTTTTAATTATCTTTATTTTCTACTGTTTTTACAGTTTTTTAATCAAATAAATGCAGCTTCGAACATTAGAGACTTCTTTAAAAAAAATTTTTTTTTTATCATACATATTAAAATCATTGTTATTGATTTAAGGTTTTCAGATAATAGCAACTTAAAATATTAGAGTTCAAATTCATCTTGATATTTCACAGACCTGGATGTCTGAGTTCTGCTTGTAACCTGTTTCTTGATTCAGGATCTCTGTTGCTTCCCAGCCTTGTGTACCAGCTCTAGCAGTATGTACTGTGCTTTTGCCCTCCTCCAGTTTGCGACTTATGCCAAAGTCAGCCAGCCTTGCATTTTTTCCTGAGTCTGTTGAGAGTATGTTACAGAGTTTTTAAGTCACCTGTATTCTTCAATGAATACAAAGAATGAAATGAGAATTCTTGAATGAAAACATTACTTCGTAATAAAAAATTCCTTGTAAAACTACAAAAGCAGTAAAACCTATTTTTAATACCTATCAAAACATTTCCAGGCTTTATATCGCGATGTATCACTCCAGCACAGTGAAGAACTTTAAGGCCAAGAAGCATCTCCTTCACTATTCTCCTCAAAGCCGTGTCTTTGTCTTGTTCTTCCTGATGAAGATTTTCCATGTAATCCTCCATATCATATTCACAAAGCTGTAGCGCAAGATAATAAAAGTCTTCATCCTCTGCTAAGTCCACATACCTGACAATGTTCTTACTCTCAAGATTTAAATCTCGTAGATACTTTAGTTCATTTTCAAAGCATTTGCTTTCCTGTTGGTCCTTGATTATTCGTTTAATTGCCACCTCAGTGCCATCTTCCTTCAGGCCAAGATATACTTTGCCACTTCCTCCAGAGCCAATAATGTATTTATTACTTCTAGAAAAGTAGAGGTTCCCGACTTTCTTTCTGGAGGAATCTTTCCGGAGCTCATCTATTTTACTTTCGTACTTTATTGAGGATGGGTTCCACCTGACGATATCATCTTCAGGTCTGTCTGTCTGTGAGGATGGCCCTGCAAAATCAAAAGATCAAATCTGAAAATATATATGGTTTAAATAAATAGTTTTCTTCATTTTTTCCACTAACACCCTACCTGCAAGTCCTCGAATGAAATCAGGCTCAACTTCTTGCAGTACTTTGTAAAAAGCAGATTTTAATGCAGGTCCTCCAGATCTGACAGCGTCCAGAAGCACTCTCATTTGAGTCTTTTTAGAAGTCGCCTTTGTGATCTTCGAATTCACTTCCCAGGTAATATTTCTGTTTTCATACAGCTTATCAGTGATGAGCATCACAGACGTAGCTCTCTGAATGAGAGCCTCATAATGTGTGTCCACAAACTCAGCATCTATATCAAATAAATAAATATCAAATATCATTCAGTTAAAAAGGCGGTTATCAACCATTTCTCACCTTCAGTACCCGGTAAAAAACAACAACAAATAAACTAGTAAGCCATCAAGTGAATTAAATCTGTGCCAATATTATTTAAAATGTGGTGCACTGAAGTTGAAGTGAATATAAAACTTACGCTGATGTTCCATTGTTTTTCTTCAGTGTAAAATTGCGAAGACAAAAAAGTAACACAAAAATATTAGCATGCTGCTTTATATTAATTATTGAATATTCTTAATCATTTAAATCAAAAACAAATGCAGTCATAGTCAAAACAGATTTTAACTGAAAGGTTGAACTAATGAACTACAACAAGGGCACTTTACATGTTATAAGCATCAAGTTGGAGCGAGTTTTCACACACTGTCATTTCTGTCAGCCAAAATCATTATAATATTTTTTTTTTGGCCATAATTGTTTTGCTTCCTACAGTCGGCTGTTTTAATAGCATGTTCGACTGTGACAACTTACCCCGAGTAGTGTGACAACATGCCCCCTATCATGTTGTCACCAAGTCATTGTACATAAAGAAAACAGTATTTGTATTTATTTATTTAACAATTTCGACTAGAGTTCCTGATATAAACACGTCGACTTTACTTATTTGAAATCGAAAGGAATTACTTTACAAAACTTACCAAGAGCGCAGTCAGTCAAGCAGGGCACAATAATCCAGCAGCTAATAAACACTCATATTGGGTGCCATTAACATTACAGATGTGAGTTTCACATACCTCTAGTTTATTAATAATCACGTATTTAACTTCTATTCGTGTAGAAATCAGGACGCTTGGCAGGCGAAACATGAAGCTGCGATGAGTGCGGAAGAGGAAAACAAGGCAGCCAATCAGCATGAGTCCTAATTACAAACGTAAAGCTGCCTTTCCACTGCACGCAACAGTAAGCATTTCTCCTCTAGTGGCAGTCACACAGTACTTTCAAACCGGCATACTCACCATGGTCAAATTAATGATTTTAATGAATATAAGTAATGAATCGACACAAAACAAATGATCCACAAAATATAAACATAGTAGGTTTTATGGGGCTAATCAACGTAGTAATTTAATAATTATAAAATAATTATTTCTGCCATAATTATTCTAAAGTACCATTTTACAGAAATAGTGTTTAAAGAATAATGTTAAAGTGAACAAAATATTGGTAATTCTAACCTGACACTCATAGTTTTTAATAGAATACATCACATCCGGTCTAGCCGCAGAAGTTCAAATACTATTTTAACGCATCCGCAGCTCAAATCGGATCCGAATTTTCCGCATGTGATCAGAGCTGGGTAACTGATTACATGTAATCTGGATTACGTAATCAGATTCCAAAAATTAAGTAGTAGCTACTTGTAATTAGAGTAAATTATATTTTAAAATACTCGTAATCAGACTACAGTTACTTTTTTATGGATTACATGATTACATATTATTCACACAATAGCAATAAATTATTCATCATTCATTGATTCTCCCTAATTTCTCTTTTCCATATTTTAAATTTTCCTTTCTAAAATAGCCTACCGATTATTTACATATTATATAGTCCAGTTTTGTGGACATTCACACAAAGATCAGGCTATTATTAATTATAACTAATTACAATGCACATATTCACGTTATTTATTAGTCATAGGCATTCCAAAACTTTTTGTCATCTAGACTTTATTCACCAAATATATTTGCTTTAAGTACCCCTGAGATTTTAGCATAAATATTTCAAGAATTAAGTATTACACTTGCATGTTGACGGTGTCACGGCCCTGGTTGGCCACCAGATGTCACTGTGTGTTAACAAAGACTATAGAAATACAAAGACTGTTCACTCCTGTATGAATGGGAGAAATTAGTCCCACCTTCTAAATGAAAGAGCCAAATTTCCCATAGAAACCTGACTAGACCAGCCAATGCACATGCGCAATATATGCATGTTATGCATCCGCATGCGCATTGGCTGTTCTAGCCTGAAAAATAAGCTTCTTAAAGGCTATTTGAGCACAAGAAACAACATTCATGGGGCAATTAATTTCAGATTTGTGTTGCTGATTTGAGATTTCAGGATTCCCCCATTCATTAAAATAGGTCTTGTATGAGCTGCCCGGAAGCATTGCAAATATGGCCGCCGACTTTCCTCTAAAGGGAGTTTGTTTTAAAATTATTTATTTTAATTTTAATTTTTTATGATTTAATTAATAGTCAGCTTTTCATTAAACTCACAACCCCCTGCAGTTCCTTTACGAACCCTAGTTTGGGAAACCTTGATGTGATGTAATCCAGTTTCCCAACCACTGTGCCGCGGCACACTAGTGTGCCGTGACAGGTTGTCTGGTGTGCCGTGGAAAATTATCTAAAATTCCATCTCTCTATTATATTTGTTATTATTATTTTAAATCAGTGCTATTGGTCATCGTTATGTCTGTTTGTGGGGTTTACAAATATTTAACCAATGAAAAGCATTCAAAAGAGCTTGTGACTAAACCTCGTAACGCCATTGGATCCTCAAATTGTCAGTCAAACCTCATAACTCCACCCCGCCTCCATTCAGAATGAAGCGCCGCCACCTTACAGTCTATTGGCTGCGACGCGCAGTTTGAAGACAGACGTCTACTTCTTCACAATGCAAGGTTAGCTAAATAAAGAACTGATGTTTGAATAAGAGCAGTGTTTCCTTTACTCAAGAAACGCTGTCTATAAAGGCTAATGTTTTTGTATGTTTAAAGAGCAGTCTATCTTAGCATTTGGTGTCTAGTTGTAGCCAATACACTTTTGTACGTTTTAAATATCCTGTGTATAGCGGTTCATCTTTTATATCCTGAGATTTTGGTCAAATGTATTAAACAACAAGAGAAACTGAGTGCCCATATAGCTACAATAAACTTTAAACCTGCAAACTAATGAAAACGTGATGCTATTTATTTACTACCTCAGATGCGGCCGTTCTAATGATGGACAAAACACAGATCTCTGTCATTCCGTAGTCAAAGACCTTGTTAACTCCATTTGAGTATGATTTTAAGAAATTAAGTGCAAGTGTCTGATCCTATATAAAGCCAAAATACCAACTCTGAAGACGCAGTGTTTAATTATTTTCCCATTTATTGACTGACAAGTCTCCAGTCCCCATATTGGGAGAAATCGGAAGTGCAGAGGTGTTGTGTGCGCTGTGTGAACATGTTACTGTAGTTCTAGATTAAGTCAAGTCACCTTTATTTATATAGCGCTTTTAACAATACAGATTGTGTCAAAACATACAAATAAATAGTTAAAAAATCATACATTGTGATTTCTGGATTTTTTTTTTTAGATTATGTCTCTCACAGTGGACATGCACCTACGATGACAATTTCAGACCCCTCCATGATTTCTAAGTGGGAGAACTTGCAAAATAGCAGGGTGTTCAAATACTTATTTTCCTCACTGTATATGTATATATATATATATATATGTATATATGTATATATGTATATATGTATGTATGTATGTATATATATATATGTGTATATATATATATATATGTATATATATATATATATGTATATATATATATAAAAACGAAGTTATGTTTCTGCAAATATATATATAATATATATATATATATGTGCGATATATATCATCTGCGATAATATCGTAATTGTTGTTTTAACGATGTGCGATTTGACATGAGTCTTTTACAAAAGCTATTCAAAACACCCCTACGGAGTGCAAGCTTACATGAAGAAGTCTATACTAGTGCGCGTGCGCATTTAGAGTGTGTTCTTTCACTGCATGATTCAGTCTAATATAATGCATTTAGAATGATCACAAATTCAAGACATGGGGGCAGAAAATGTATATATGTGTGTATATATTTATACCACTTCATATAGTTAATAAATTTCACACAAAGAGTGCCGTTTTTCTCCAAAAATTACCATGATTACAAATGTGATTTATTTATTTTTATTTATTTATTTATTTTTAACCATATTGCCTGTTTTTGCTCTATTTCTACAACAAAAATCATTCCAAACACAGCCACAGCACTGTTTTTCGTCTCTGAGCAACATGATGGTGTTTCGTTCCTGAATGAATCAACCGTTTACATGATTCGGTTCAATCGCAATGACTCACTTATGCCGAGTTCACACTGCAGGATTTTAGCCCGCTTTTTCACTCGCCGACAGGTTTTGATAAATCGCCGACAAATGCCCCAAATCGAAGGCAATTTGCTGCTGGTTCACACGAGTGACAGTTGCGCAGTGTAAATTATCAAAGACGCGATCTGAGAGAATCGCCGACAAGTCGCCGACGCCCGTGAAACCTGCAGCCAATGAGAGAGCAAGATACAGGCAAGAGGGAAGTTTGGGGAGGAGTTATAGACCAAAATATCAGTATTTTAATAGATATATGTACAATTATATCATACAGAAACAAGCACAAACATTTGCTTGACCAGCCGCAACATCAGCATAACAGTTACTGCAAAATTATTATTTACCTCCACCTCTTTGCAGAACACACAATCCCTGCATCTCCCTCCTGCATAATCGTTTTTTTTTTTTTTTTTTTCAGTGCACAGACAATTTGCGGGCTATATTTTTTAAAAATGATTCCAGTCACTGGAGAACAACGGGCTAATGCACGCAGGTTCTCACTTCTCGCGTGTGTTTTGGTGTGAAATGTAGTTTGTGGATCAGACAGAGTTGTCGGCGATTCTTCCCATTGTGAAGTCATGCAATGTGAAAGCCCCTGTCGCCAATCCATCGTGCAATGTGAACACAGCAGCGACTGAATGCTACCCCAGATAGTCACGCGGTGTGAAAACAATGGCGATCCGACGAGTTTGAAAATTGTGCAGTGTGAACTCGGCATTATTAACAGTGATTTGCTGCCACCTACTGGCAGTTTTATTTTCACATTTCTACTTTTCCCCCCCATGTTTTAAATAATTTCAAATATCAGTGTTCTACGTTTTGTGTAATATATCAAAATATTATGCATTTGTAATTGCAGGTTAAATGCGTTCCTGTCCTGCATTAAACAGTGTGTAAACGCATCTAAATGCTACTTCAGGTGCAGCTTCTGTGTTGGTTTCATTTGCTTGGTAACAGCCCAAATGTCTTATTATTCTAATTCACTGATTAAATGTAAGAATGTGACTCAAAAGATAATGGACACTTTTAGAAAAAATGGCTTTGTAAAGGTAAAAATGCCCATAAAATGTAAAAATCAGTTTAAAAGATACATTTCTATCAGTGTGAACTGACCACCACACAGAATATGAAGAATATCAAAAACTTTAGGAGTCAGCTGTCCACGGCAGTCCTTAAGATACCAGCACAATAACACACTCAAAATATCGTCTGATTATTGTTATCGATAAAATCCCAGAAAATATCCATATATTATTTTTTTGTCAATATCACACACCCCTAATTTGCGCCAGTTAGGAAGGAAATGAGAGAAGCTGGCATCCAGAATTTTCTTCTTTATCCTGCAACGCTGAAAGTCATTCTCAATCAAGGTGAACCTAAAATGCTATACTCCCCAGAAGAAGCTAGATTTGAGTTTTTCTCAGATCCCATTCATCCACCAACTCTCAGTGAGCTTCAAAGCTGGATATTTGCTGTCTAATCGGAGAATGATTAAGTGACTGTGTTTTCCACTGTTCACTTTAATGTTCACTTCTTAATTCATAGTTACTAGAAGCTTTCATTGTGCATACAGTATTGCTTACTGATTATGATGTTATTTTATTTATGTTTTAGTTGTATTCCTTCTCTCTCTCTCCTTTTTTAAATGTAAAAAAAAAATGTATTTGTTTATTTTTATTTATTTTAAATAGAGATACTACCCAGTCAATATGTGACTATGGGGCCAATGTTGGTGCTTCAGTAATGTGCAGGTTTTTGTTGACGCCACGGATCATATTAAGGGGTGCTGGCAGATCAAGGTTTGTTCTTGGTTTGATCGGCCATCGTTCATGACAATGTATTTATGTTTTTTTTTTATAGTGACGGGAAGGGTGGGGGTAGGGGGTGGTTTAATGGTAGACTCTACTGGTTTTATTTTCAAACTTGTATTTTGTCTTATTATGCAGTAATTCTGTTCGATACCTATGACTGACCTTAATATTCTGAGTTGTAATATTAATGGCCTAAATGGCCCTCACAGACGTACAGGTTTTCTGGATTTTTTGCGAAGAAGAAGGATTGATATAGTGTTAGTGCGAGAATCCCATTTGAAAGAGGAGGATATACGCAGGTGTAATAATACGTTTTATGAAGTGGTATCTCACTTCTCTTCGAATACTAAAACCAAGGGTGTCCTAATATTGATTTTGAAATTGTATTGGGTGTAGATACGAATTCTGTAATGTCGCATATCCTAGATAGATCTGGACCAAAGGAATCACACTCTCAAGCTTTTTTTTTTTCTGAATATGAATCTGTTATCTTCTCCTAAGTGTAATCTTTGTTCGCAAGGATCTTTAGGCACGTTTTCGCATTGTTTCTTTGGGAGTGCCCCTCTCTCTCACCTTTTTGGTCTCAGCTCTCACAGGAGAGTTATATTTGTTGGGTACTGAGATATGTTTGATTCCGCGCTATTTTTTTATGAATGACTTTTGGGACTTCTTGTCCGTCCAACAAAGATGTTTACTGTTAGCTGCTCTCACAGCAGCAGATGAATTGCTAGTCAACCGTTGGAATCCTCCTCACACAATGGACAGACGAACCTGTCCATATTTTAAATGTTAAAACAAACACTCAAGAGTCAGAAATCAATATGAAGAGTTTTATTCAAAATTCCAGTGCAAGAAAAAAAGTCTTGGAAACTAAAAACAAAATAAAATAAAGGATATAAACCGAGGGTCATGATGGGTCAGTAAATGATGACCGAATTGTCATTTGTGCTTGAACTGTCCTTTTATCACATAGTGTACAGTATGTGATCTTCAGAAGACACACTCTGTGACTGTTTTTACAAATCATTTCACATTATACAAATAGCATTCATTCAGCATTACAGCACTGAGTCAATGAATATAAACAAGCAAGCAAGTTGAAAGCATAAATTGTTAAAAATTAGTTAAAAACATAAATTGCAACACTATGCAAGTGTAGGAAAATACAACCCTGTTTTTATAATCAATATAATTTAAATTTACTGAAAATGGTTAAGTGCATTGATTTCCCCCTCTGTCCGAACATAAGAGAGAACCCTACAACCCAGTTTGGGGTCACTAGTACTACATAGTACCAGTTAAGTATCACTAATCTAGTTTGCTGTGCTGTTAATAGTCCAAACACAACCTTAACTGAACCAATCAGCAATTTAGCAAGGAGAGGAAAACACATCTCTTACGTTTAGGTGAAGAAGTCATTGCTCACCTTTGTCTTCCAGTCAGAAAAGGCTTTTCCCTCTGTGTGTTTTTGTACAGTGTCATAAAGCTTTTTATTGTTTTCGTAGTTTTTGTATTCCTGGACTTCCTCTTTATTACCCAGATTGTGAAGAACCTCTCTTATCCTGAAGGAAAAACAAGATTGTGAAGAACCTCTCTTATCCTGAAGGAAAAACAAGATTGTGAAGGCATACAGCATGTTCAGGGATGAGTTCACATCATTTCTGCACAGATCAATTATATAATAATGATCTAATTCTTCTTTCAGAGAAAGACTGGTGCATAAATATGAGGGCTAGTCAGGGAATTTATGACTGAAAATTTCCCTGACTTGGCCTACTGTTACTAATAGGGAAATATAACAATGTACTCTTACTAACAGGCAGCAAAGCAGCACGTTGTAGAGCTGTCTGAAGGAGGATCAGAACTGATGCAGACTGACAGCTCAGGACAGATGGCGAGATAATAAAAAGCCCAAAGTCTAGAAACAAGATGCTGCAAGTGGCTCAGTATGAGAGAGAGACACTTTTTGCCAGAGAATCAGGTACAAACAGCATCTGGAATACTGGAAATCAACACATCAAAGGAGCAAGAAGTAAATGAGTAAAAGGATGCAGAGAAAGAGTAAGCAGAAGATAGTGATAATGAAGAAACACCTTACAGTTTCATGTAACTGCCACTTTCAGTGGTAGAAGCAAGAATAAGGAGCACATATTTTCTTCCTAAGGATCAAACATTAATCATAATTTACCGTTTATCATCCCAGAAATAAGGGTGATTTAGGACCTTGTCGATGGTTGGTCTCTCTGCTGGTTCTTTGTTGATCATCCATGCTATGAGATCCTTTGCTGCAATATCTTGAATATCGCCAAGACTATATTTCCCTTCTGAAATGTTCATCTCACGGCGGATGACATCACCAAACGGATGTTTCCCGTCAGAGAGGACGTAATAGGTTAACATCCCTGCTACCTGATGCAAAAACAAAGTGATCTAACAGGGAAAACTGCACAATACTAACCACTGGACATGATTAGAGTAGGAAAAGTGTAAGTAATCACAAATAATCTGAACTAAACTGATAATAAATACTCTTATTAAGATGATCTCATTGTAATCATGGCTGCAGTTCATTCATGATATTTCACAAACCTGGATGTCTGAGCTCATTTTGTATCTGCCTTTTTCTGTCTGATTTACAATCTCGGTTGCCTCCCAGCCTTGTGTACCAGCTCTGTCAGTATACACTGTGGTTTTCCCCTCCTCCAGTTTGCGACTTATGCCAAAGTCAGCCAGCCTCGCCCTTTCTTCTTTGTCTATTAGGAATAAGTTAGAGTTTTGAATATACTGAATTAAAATTCTGTTGTCATTTTAAAGTGGATGGGGACCAGCTGTTGTTAAACTGGTTTGGGACAAAACCGGGACAACAGAAGCTAAGTTTTTAGTTGAACGATTGCTTTAAAGGATTAGTTCAGTCAAAAATTTAAATTGGTTGAAAATTTACTCACTCTCAGGCCATCCAAGATGTAGATGAGTGTGTTTCTTAATCAGAACAGATTTGGAGAATTTTAGCATTGCATCACTTGCTCATCAATGAATGCTCTGCAGTGAATGGGTGCCGTCAGAATGAGAGTCCAAACAGCTAATCCATAACTCTTCCCCCAGTGAAAAAGTCCATCTCCTGTTGTCCTCTTGCATCAAAACATTTGTTTAGAACTGTTTTTGCTAGTACATAGTGCTTGATCTGTGCATATTTCTCTCCTGATTCAGAAGAGACGACTTTTTCACTGGAGAAAGCGATATCATGGATAGAGGACTCAATGGTCTTGATGATGGATTTGTTTCTTACAGACATGCAGCTTTCGCTTCACAAGACATTAAATGATGGACTGGAGTGGTGTGGATTACTTGTGAATAAATGTGATGTTTTTATCAGCTGTTTGGACTCTCATTCTGACGGCACCCATTCACTGCAGAGGATCCATTGATGATGCTAAATTTCTCCAAATCAACAGTAAAGATTATTATTCCAAAAAAAGAAACAGAAAAAAATAAATAAATGTATATTAATACCCATCAAAACATTTCTAGGCTTTATATCACGATGTACCACTCCAGCACGGTGAAGAACTTGAAGGCCAAGAAGCATCTCCTTCACTATTCTCCTCAAAGTGGTCTCTTTTCTGTCCCTTTGCTCTGGCTGACGAAGATATTCCATGTAGTCCACTAGATCATATTCACAAAGCTGATTTGCAAGATAGTAAGTCTTTATCCTCTGCACAGGTCACATACCTGACGATATATGGGCTTTCAAGCTTTGAATCTTGCAAATGACTCAGTTCATTTTTAAAGTCTTTGATGTTCTTTGGGTTCTTGGTTATTATTTTAACGGCCACCTCAATGCCATCTTCACACACGCCAATATACACTTGTGTGCCGCTTCCTCCAGAGCCAATCATGTACTTTGCATCTTTGTAAAAGCAGAGGTTCCCTACTCTTTGTATGCCAGTCTCTCTTAACAGCTCCTCTATTTTTGTTCTATGTCTTGTATCGGATCTGTTTCTGTTCCAACGGGGGATTTGTTGGTCCTCAGTCCCCTGTTGGATAGCTTCCATCTGTACTGTAGCATTTTGAGGGTGAGCGTCAGTTTCCAGTACTTCTGATGAGGTCTGTGCAGATGCCCCTGCCATTCCCCGTTCAATTCCTTCAAAATTGTAGAAAGTATAAGAAAATATGTAAAGGTTATGCATGTTCCAAATATTTATTGTGTTTCCACCAGTGTTTCTTTAAGTTAACTGCTCTGTATCTCAGTAATTTGTGACAATGAAATTATAATTATGTAACCACACAAATTAATCAAAAAAATGTAGTACAAGCAGCGTAAACATAGTATGCATAAAAATGATAAGCTACAAGCAAAAGTATGAACATCCGATCAGATCTAGAATCTGTGCCAGTTGCGTTTTGCCTTATATGTGTTGTATGCGTCCTACTCTCTCTCACCTTCTCGTTTAAGATCTTCAACCAGGAAGGACTCATTAACGTTGAGAAAACGATAAAAAGCAGATTTTGCTTTGTTGGTGTTCAGAGCATGAAGTAACAGTCTCATTTTAGCCATACTTGTAAAGGCTGCAAAAATATTTGCGTATGTTTCATCGTGAATTATCCCAACAGCGTTCAGTGAATCGGCAATGGGCATCACAGCAGTAACCCTTTGGATGAGCTCGACACGGTAACGGTCCACAAACTCAGCATCTGAAAAATAAATGACAGTTAAACCAGAATATTTGCCATATGCAATGTGAGCAATACTGCAGAGTGTAAATATCCATTAAAGGAGTTTAAAGGGGCAGTTCACCCAAAAAGGAAAATTCTGTCATCAGTTAAAAATCACCAATTAAGAGAGTCCTACTCATCATAGTGAACTAATACAGAATGGTGTAGCTATATGATCTACATTTTAAAGCTATTTGGTTTAGTCAGGTTAAACTTGGGTTTGGGGTGTCAGTTTAAAACTTACGCTGCTGCTCCATTGTTTTTGTTCAGTGTCGTTAAAAACGGCAAGCCTTATACACAGAAAATCTAATAAAAAAGATAAAAGCAATAAAGACATGATTAGAATATGCAACAAGTCTATATACAATAAATGTACATTACATATGTCAATATGTATATATTGTCATATGTCAATAATAGGCTACACCTCATGAGTCAAGGCAATTAGTCTAAATTATTAACAAATTATAATAATAATTATTAGTAACAATATTTCTAAGTATAATGTAATAATGCGTTAAACATGTTAATTGTGCCAATTATCCGTTTTGATGTCTTTTTCAACTCTTTAAATAAATCCTATTTGAGACCAATGAGTTAAATGCATAAACGTAAATGCTGCAAGACTAAATAATAATAATAATAAAAAGCATTGTTGTTTGTATTTGTACAAATAAATGTAATTTTGGCCCTAAAAAATAAATAAATAAATCCTATAATGACCGCTTTCTTTGTTGTTTAACAAAATTAACAAAGAGATAACCGTGCATTCAGACGTAATCAGTCACGATTCGGACATGCCGCGTTTTTCCTCTTGTTATTTTATCACAAGTGTGGGGTAAAATGAGGTAAAACTATATATTTTAACAAAAGGGAAATTTACAAACACCAAGATAGTTTGTGTCCATCAGCAAATAGTGAATAACTAACGTTACACCCTTAGGGCGTGTTAAGACATTTTAAGCAAATTTACCTTGAACTTTTCTTCTCAACCGGATCTTTTCCTTTGTATTGATTCGTTCGAACCGATTCTCACCGCGTTTGTCACAAGAGTGACAAATCAAAATCACAAGAGTGAGCTTTGACCGAACCGATTCGTCCTAATCAGTCTCCTCAATTGCTGTTATGCAATTTCATAACGATTTTTTTTCCTGTTTTTAATATTTTTGAATAGTTACACGTAGGATACAGAACAGGATTCTATTGGTCTACTTGTCAGATGGGCGGATGCCCGGTGATTGGTTAAAAGAACTGCCAATCAAGCCACTCCAGTTTGGTCCTATGGTTTGGTCTTAATGTCCATGGAGTCAGTGCAGTTTGTTGTGGACAGAAATGCCCGAGATCACTAGAGTACAGTTCACCACAGTTAGTAACTAAACGATAAGCTGAAATGGATATGGAAGAGAAGCCAAAATACGGTAAGTTTATTCCTGGTGTACATTTGCTGGTGTTTGTTGTTAAAGTTTGTGGTTTGATGATTTTCAGAGATCCCTTTCATATTTACGCTTCCAAACAGAAACTGAATAAAACCGAAACCGCTAAATAAACAACACCCAGATCAGCTAAGAAAGGTGTTTTTGGCTGCACGCGCCGTGTTAAAGTGAAAGACTGTGGTGTTATATTGTTGGTGTTTTGTTAGAAAGGCAACGCCTAAAAGTCCCGTTATTAGCTTTGTCAGTTCATATTTTGCAATTTCATTGGAAGTAGCCTACCTCCTGTCATGTTTAGTGTGTTTCTTGCTCATAAGCAATCATAAAGTCTGAACACTTTTTTCTGTAAACATTGTGATTTTAATTTAGCAGCCAGCTCGTTTACTGTAAATTTGGTGGTTGGAAAATAAATGCTGCGCATTTGGCTTTCCATCACATTGTGTTATGGCTGAAATGTTCATGTTATACTATTAGTGTACAGGTTTGTTTATAGATTAATAGGCAAAACAATCGCAGCAAAGCTGTGGCACAGGGTAAAACTACATGCAGACATATGAAACTACGCAGCTGTTGTGTGCATGAATACAAATCCTTGGACACAACATGGACCGCATTGAAAGGCTCATTTATGGCTGTTGTAATAGTTTGCATATGGTTTCTGTCCTTGATTTCAGTTCGAATATTGCTTTAACAAGAACATTATTGCTTGTGCATTAGGTTGAAAAAACTTTTGCATTAGGCACAAATCAACTTTTTAAAAAAAGCCCTGATTTTACTCTTTCATATCATCATCTCATAGGTATAGCTTGTAACCCAAGTCATAGAGCACATAGTTAGGGGAGGCTGCTCTCGCCAGTTGGAGTAGATGTAATTAAAGGGTGGAATATAGGATGGCGCTTTTTAAAGATGTAAAATAAGGCCTTAACCTCTTAATTTCAAACTGAGCTGTACTTATGTGCTATTTCTGCTGCTGAGGGCCTGAGTTTGACTGCAGCTGTTTCAAATTAGGGAAGGGATTACTTTTACATACAGTGCAACTTCTCTAATAGTTTGCAAGCAATGTTTGTCACTGGAATCTTGTTATATTGCCTAATTGCAATGAGAATTGTGTAGTGGACTCATTTCAGGTGTAGTATTAAACGCAAATACTAGCGAAATTAGTTTTTAAGGGATGCATAGGCATTGAGTCCCTGTGATAGCGTAAGTGTCCTTATTGCAATTTTTGATGAATGAAACCAACTGTGTACTTTCTTTATGTATTTTTATTAGAGTACATTATTTGCCAGGCTCTAATAAAATATGAATGAGCACTGCGAGTACAGCCTTCCTTGTTTTTTGCTGTAGGGTTATATGTAATTGTCTTGTGTACTAGCATCATGTCGAACTCATGTTGTAGTCAACTTATGCAGTAATGATTACTTTAAACAAGTAGTTTACTGAAAACGTCTGGGGAGTTCCTGAATTTATCAGAGCACATTGTTGGTTTATTTCGTCAGAAGCTAGACAACAGGCAATCGCAATGGAATTTCCTTAACGTCACATTTTTTCTCATTAATAAAACTGAAATCATATCTTAACTGTACAGTGACTTTTGAAAGGTGTAAGCTCCATGTACAGTACCAATTAGTTATCTTATGACATCTAGGAAGTCTAGGAAATGGACGGCTGACAGCAGCTTTCATTCCATTAGTCACTGAGAAAAAATGGGAGTGCTATTGATTTTTCTTCCTTTTGCCTTTTTGTACAGTGTGTATTTTAAAGTGGAAGTGAAGCAGCCAGTCAAGTTTGCATTATGAACACACATGTTATTTTACACACACATGTGTTTTGAACACACAAATGTTATTTTAACACTTCAATATTTTGGTTTTCACCATAATTTGGATGAATAGTCAACATAAATATCTATATCAATATCTATATCACATTATCTAGGCCTATTTTACAAAGTTTTGATCATTAAGTTATATCCCAAACATCGTTTTTATAGCGTGAGGCGCGATGTGACGTAAACAAACAATGTTTCATACAGTATAGTTCATGTGGCACCTTATTTCAGACCTTTCAGACATATTTGCATTACACTGGCTCGATCACCAGTATTTGTATGTAAACCCTTTTTTTCTTCCCCTGAATGCATCGCTTCAGAAACCACAATATTCTTGCTTTCAGTTCCTTACACACCACTTGAACCTAAAATAATCATTCATAAAGTTTGAAAAGTTTTAAGCGAGTTGCAAGTGTGTTCAGAGTGGGCTGTGATTGCATTAATCTTGCATCATAAAAGGATAAAAGCCAAGGCACAAGTACATTTAACCACTTAAATTACTGAACGCACAAGCGCTCTTCTTCGTGAGCGTTTGAGCGTGCGATTTAAAAAGTAGCATAGAGCATCATCTGCTGTTAAAAACCAAGCTCAGAATAGATTCCAGAGAGAACAACAGTTCTGAAAGGACACAGAGCCAAGTTTACAAAGATCAAATGAGGGAAATCCAATATTTTCTTGCTTGAAAAGGGGTGTTTAGTTCAGCTTGAACCTGTTCTAGACTGGTTGAACCAGTTTTCAACAGTGGCAGGTTGGTTTCCTGCTTGAAATCAGGAAGTAACAGTCAGATAGGGGGCAGAAGGAATATCGGATCATCAGATAGAGCCGTTGAACACAAAAATGCCTGTGGAGGAAGGTGCTTACAAAAAGAGTGGTAATGTCACTTGATGGTTTCTTCTCTTGTATGCAAGCGTGCCTGTGTTTTTATGGTTTAGGCTTGTGGTCAAGCCATTTGAAGCTCTCATTGAATAATTTACCACAAGTATAGTTCTGCTGTTGTGTTCTCTTGTATGAGTAATGAGATAACTGGGAGTATTTCTGTGCAGTCAACCTAGTTTCATGTCCAGACATTGATTCAAATGGTTTCCCGTAATCTGTGGGATATTTCAATGGCTGCGTTTTAGGGAGTTTTAGTCCCCTGAAGCTGCTCTAATGGCACTGCTGTTGGCTTTTATTCCATTTGCATTCATTCGGCGTATCCGTAGTTAACACTGCATTAGTATAATACTAGCCCTTTGTCCATCTTCACAATATCCTGGTCTGCCTGGGAACTAAAGCTCTGTCTTTGCATGCCTGTCTCGGAGGGTGTGGATGTTTACAGTCACACGCCACAGTAGAAATTCTCATGTCAGTATTTTCCCATTAAGTGGTGGGGGTTTGCCTGCATTTTAGCAATCCATGGTGGCAGTTTTCATTTTAGGACGAAATAAATCATTGTAATGAGTCCAAACTTGCTTATTCACCATAAAGATGAATATTAGCAACAACCTTGCAGTTTTTAGTAACTAAGGTTTTAAGCACTTAACTAATCCACAACCTAACCTACTTGCTATTTTTATAACATGTTACATTTATGTTTATGACTGGCAAATATGCATCACATTAAGTTTATTAGTTGGTATTTTAAAACTGTAAATGTATGGAAAATTCAAATGCATAAATCTTACATTTAGGCCCAATTTTTTTTGTGTCCGTGTTGGCAAATTATAACAAATTGCTTGTGATGTTCCTCAAGTCTCAGTGTGAGTAATGTATAAGTAATTTTATGCTGATTACTTGTTATGTGTTGTGCAATCAAATGCGTTTTGGTAAGTTATTATGCATGCTTTTCGCTAGCGTTTGAGACCTAAACGGAACAGATTTTCTGTTCCAGTACAAGAGAAGAGTTGAACTCAATGGAAAATTCTACCAGTTTTCTCCATAAGACAGCTCTGTGGTTGGCGAATAAGAGCATTTGCACATCTGTTCTTAGTTTATTTCAGTTTACATGATTGAAGATCAGTGGCTTCAAAAAGTGGACATGCTTAATGTCTGAATGCCAATATATCAGATCCAAAAATATCAAAGCAAGTGGCATACAAACTTTTCTTCTTCTTTTCTTGCACTTAAGGATGTGCATCTGGTTTCAAAGTGGTTTGAAAACCTAACCCACACATAAAACCTAATACATGTTTTTTTATGAAATATTTGCATTAAAATGTTTGTGCTGTCTTTTTTAATAAATGCCATTTAGATTTACATTCATTTCTAATGCAGTGACATTAAGACATTTTTAAACATGGCATAAAAATCCAAATACGTCCAGCTGACTCATTATTTGAGCTAAATTAACTTTAACAGGGCAGCTTGATCACTTGCTGTTTAGCACATTTCATACCATGTGACTGACTTATTTTAGAAGCAACCCCCCTGGCCTTAGATGTTAACTGACAAGCAGCAACAAATGTACAGTAATTAAAAGCATGCATATAATTGCATGGAAAAACTTAGCTTAGCTTCTTCTTAGCTTACTCGACTTACCCTTTCCATTCCATTTTGTGATGGGAGGATTCGTTCCAGGGCTGTAAAATAAGAAATATTTCTGATACAATGTGCGTGGGATGCTGTTATTTCTGGCACAAAACTAGAGGTGTGATTTTCTGATGGAAATGTGAGTGGTGTTTGCCTGTGCACAAGTCACTACCAAAAGACAAGGGTGTTCTGAGTGGTTTTAAGCATGCTGCTACATGTTGCTTTTGGGTGGTTGCTATTGCTAGGGTGTCTTAGGTGGTCTTTTACTATGTTGCGGAAGGTCTTGCTCACTCACTATGCTGGAATGTCATTTTCCAGGCATGTGCTGGAGAAAGTCCCCTGCTGATCTATGCAAATTGTAAACGCAGCCTGAAATGCACGTTTATGGCCTTTAAGTGAGTGGTTGTCTTTATTGACTGTTTTAGTTCAATTATATTTAACTTAGTTTTTCACTGTTGTTCTCACAGGAGAGCCCAGAAAATTTGACCCAGACTTCAAAGGGCCCATCCAAAACAGGTAAGAAACGAGCCAATTTCTTTGATTTTATGACACTGAAGCAATCATTTGAAAATTCTTGCATCAGTTACTCGCTCTCATGTCATTTCAAACCTGTATGACTTTAGGTTATTTGATTACATTTCATAGTGCTCTTGCTTTTCTATGCAAGACGTACCCACTGTCAAGCTCCAAAAAAAAAGAAAAAAAGAAAATAATGCACCATTAAGGTATCGAAACAATGGTCCATGCATTCATTCTAAGTAGATTTGTTTAATGAACAAACCCAAAAGAGTTTTTATGACACAAAATTCGGCATTGATATCAAACCTGGCATTTTAGTAAGAGGAGGAGAGAGAGAGAGAGAGAGAAGGAGTAATGTGGTGAGGAAAGCAGCAAGGACAGACAAGGAGGAGTGGCTACAAGGATGTCAGGATATTGAGTGGTGGAACTATGATGTGACTTTGTAGACAAAAACCCGGAAGCGAGTGCATTTCAGCACTTCTGGTTCCATCATCCCATAGTCAAAGAGTTTTTTGAGTGGGATTTTTGGTTAAATCCCTTAAATAAGGTCTGTGGTTCACACAGGCTCAAGATACTTTCACGTTTTATTCTACGACATAAAACACACCAGTTACACCCCACTTGTGATTTTTTTTTTTTTTTTTTTTTAACGGTTACGTTTCTTAAAGACGGTTGCTAAATGGGACTATAGGCGCTGTCGGAGACATTCAACGTCATCATGCCGAACAGTTTATCAATGTAGAGTATTTTCCAGTTGTAGTATAATTTGTAATTCAATTAATTGTAGAATAACCAATTAATAGTTTCCCGCATTTTATATTGTTGTTCGACAATGTTTTTTTTGCTTTGCCCCGAAATGCAACAAGTCTTCAGATGGAAGATGCTCGAATTTATCGCTTTCCTACTGATACAGAGACTCTGGGTTCGTAACATAAGGTAAACTCATACGATTATTCCATGTAAACACCACATTTACCGGCTTTACGTGGTTAAAGTGAAACTTTAATGATGCATAGTGCTTAAAGCCACGTTAAAATTAAATGTTTACGGCCGCATGAAGCTGTTAGAAAGCATATAGATTGAGGATTTTCTAGAAGCAAGGATAAAATAACGTTTTGTGTACCAATCCTAACAAAACGATAGCTGAAATATGGTGCTTTGTTCACTAAGTAAAGTTTAATCTTACCATATCCAAAAAACTCGCTCACTCTGCTGTTATTTAATAGATTAAATGCACTAAAAGTTTTATTGAATAGTACGTGGAGACACCTTTTAAATTAAAATATTCATATTAATCAAGGATTTATTGACTTTTAATGTACAGAAATACGTGCTTTCAAATGTCCTTTAGTTATGATTATTTCATTTATTCACTATACTATTTATTATTAATGTCTCATTTCAGTTTTAGTTTGGCTCTAGTTTTGTATTTATTCCAGTTTATATGAAAAGCTTCATGTAGCTTGAATTAAAATTCATATACAGAGTAAATACTTTTCGCTGAACATGTTAAAAATAAGTTTGAAATAATTGTTGGAAGCGTGATGGTCGTGACGTTGAAGGCGAGCGACCGTTGTGCTGTAGTTCGTTTATAGCCTAAGTTTAGCTTTTTTGTTCTGGCGCTTATATTTAGGCTTCAAAATTCATCAAAGTTATATTTTGTGAAGATCATCTTGATGGACAAAACGTGTAAGTTTCATGAACTATGATTGAACACAGAGCTTATTTTTTGCGATAATCCCAAAGCCTATGGAAAAATCCTATTGGCTTTTTGTCGAGGAACCAGTGACGCCTACAAAGTGACGTCATAGTTCCCCCACTATTGAGGGGCTTGCTGGAGACAACCGAAGCAGAGAGGCATATAAGCTCAACCACATAAACCGAACGTGGAAACCGAAGCAGTCAGCCATCAAGGACAAGAATGGTAAGATGTTACAAGATAAAGCAGAAGTCAAGAAAAGGTGAACAGAATATTGTAGTGGTCTGTACACTGATAGGGGTAACCGTGACACCGCCATAACTGAACAAGACCAAATCTCACCACCGCCCAATGAAGATGAAATGCACTACATTCTATATGAGGAAGTGGCAGAAGCGGTGAAAAGGTTAAAGAAAGGAAAGGGCCCAGGAATCGACGTAATAACCAGAGAAATGAAGCTGGAGGAGAAAAATTACAGACGAGATGCACACAATCTGTAATCAGATATGGCAGGAAGGGAGAGTACCAGAAGAATGGGCAAAGTCAGTCGTCGTCACAATACCAAAGAAAGGAGACTTGGCAGAATGCAGCAACTACAGGACAATTGCTCTGTTAAGTCGCGTGGGTACGGTATTGATGATGGTGTTACTGGAGCGATTGAAGGTGCAGATGGAACCACATCTGTCAGAGGAGCAGGCTGGATTCAGGAAAGACAGATGCACGACACATCAAATCCTGATTCTAAGGCTTATGGCAGAGAAGGCGAAACGTAAAGGACAACACATCATCAACTGTTTCATCGATTTCCAAAAGATATTGGACTCCATCAAACAGGACTTCACTTGGGCAACACTCAAGTCATATGGAGTCGGAGCAAGATTGATCAAGATACTGCAGAACATCTGTGAAATCTCGCAGTCGGCGGTGCGAGGTGGCGGAGAAATGGGCGAGTGGTTTAAAACAACAGTCAGAACAAGACAAGGGTATCTGATATCGCCAACTATGTTCATCTCATACCTGACAATGGCATGGAATATCAGTCCATGAGTACAAGATCAACAACCTCAAATTTGCAGATAACATTGTTCTACTGGAGGAGGATAAAGTTGAATTACAAGGAAATCTGGATTGGATGAAGCAGGGGGGGAGGCCACAGGATTACAGATCAACATTGAAAAAACAATGACAGTGGTGTTTGGACAAGAAGAGGAAATGGAGATCAGGGGCAGAAGTATCGAAAATGTCATGGAGTTCGTGTACCCGGATAGTTTACTGACCTGGGACAACGATTGCAACCGGGAGATCAAGAGGAGAATAGCGAGGGCAACTGGAGTAATGGCAGGGTTTAAGACGATATGGAACCGCAAGCATATCAGGACATGTGTGATGAGTGTGTTGCTGTATGCTTGTAAGACATGGACATTGAGGAAGAAAGACAAAGATCTACTGTTGGCGTTTGAAATGAAGTGCTACAGGAGAATCTTGCACAATCACTGGCATCAGAAAATCACAAACGTAGAGGTGCAAAGATGAGTTGGAAACACGAGGAACATTGAACATTGGAGAGGAAGCTCTGCCTGTTTGGACATATCTGCAGGATGAGGACAAGCGACTGGTGAAGTGATCATGGAGGGACGCACACGGAGAGGAAGACCGAGTAGGGAGTGGATGACATCAAAGAATGGTGTCAGATGGACAGACACTCTCTCAGCAGAATGGCACAGGACCGTGCACGGTGTCCAATGCCCGTCTGACTCTCCATTTGCACTAACGGCGAGAGCCCATGGAATGATGGATGGATGGATTTTAGTAAGAAGATTTCACTGATGTGCTTGCATGCAAACAGCAATGCTTGATGCTTCGTCTTATGAAATGTTGTGCATGGGTCATTCTGTATTTGTCCTGTAGCTTTTAAAGGGGTCAAAAATGGAGAATCAAAATGTTCTTGATATTTAAACGCATCAGAGGTTGCTCTACAAAAAAAACACAACTCCCCAGCTTAAAATATAAATAATAGTTTCCTACTCTTCTAAAATGTCTGAATTTGAAATTGGGAGAATCGTAATGCATGTCGTGCTCAAACATACAGGTGCTGGTCATATAATTAGAATATCATCAAAAAGTTGATTTATTTCACTAATTCCATTCAAAAAGTGAAACTTGTATATTATATTCATTCATTACACACAGACTGATATATTTCAAATGTTTATTTCTTTTAATTTTGATGATTAGAGCTTACAGCTCATGAAAGTCAAAAATCAGTATCTCAAAATATTAGAATATTTACATTTGAGTTTGAATAAATGACCATCCCTACAGTATAAATTCTGGGTATCTCTTGTTCTTTGAAACCACAATAATGAGGAAGACTGCTGACTTGGCAATGATCCAGAAGATGAACATTGATACCCTCCACAAAGAGGGTAAGTCACAGAGGTCATTACTGAAAGGTGTGGCTGTTTACAGAGTGCTGTATCAAAGCATATTAAATGCAAAGTTGACTGGAAGGAAGAATTTGGGTAGGAAAAGGTGCACAAGCAACAGGGATGACCGCAAGCTTGAGAATACAGTCAAGCAAAGCCGATTCAAACACTTGGGAGAGCTTCACAAGGAGAGAACTGAAGCTGGAGTCAGTGCATCAAGAGTCACCACGCCAGACGCCTTCAGGAAAAGGGCTACCAAGCCACTTCTGAACCAGAGACAACGCCAGAAGCATCTTACCTGGGCTGTGGAGAAAAAGAACTGGACTGTTGCTCAGTGGTCCAAAGTCCTCTTTTCAGATGAAAGTAAATTTTACATTTCATTTGGAAATCAAGGTCCCAGAGTCTGAAGGAAGAGTGGAGAGGCACAGAATCCATGTTGCTTGAAGTCCAGTGTGAAGTTTCCACAGTCAGTGATGATTTGGGCTGCCATGTCATCTGCTGGTGTTGGTCCACTGTGTTTTCTGAAGTCCACAGTCAACGCAGCCATCTACCAGGAAATTTTAGAGCACTTCATGCTTCCTTCTGTTGACAAGCTTTATGGAGATGCTGATTTCATTTTCCAGCAGGACTTGGCACCTGCCCACACTGCCAAAGGTACCGAAAGCTGGTTCAATGACCATAGTGTTACTGTGCTTGATTGGCCAGCAAACTCACCAGACCTGAACCCCATAGAGAATCTATGGGGTATTGTCAAGAGAAAGATGAGAGACACCAGACCCAACAATGCAGATGAGCTGAAGGCCACTATCAGAGCAACCTGGGCTCTCATAACACCTGAGCAGTGCCACAGACTGATCGACTCCATGCCACGCCGCATTGCTGCAGCAATTCAGGCAAAAGGAGCCCCAACTAAGTATTGAGTGCTGTACATGCTCATACTTTTCATGTTCATACTTTTCAGTTGGCCAAGATTTCTAAAAATCCTTTCTTTGTATTGGTCTTAAGTAATATTCTAATATTTTGAGATACTGATTTTTGACTTTCATGAGCTGTAAGCTCTAATCATCAAAATTAAAAGAAATAAACATTTGAAATATATCAGTCTGTGTGTAATGAATGAATATAATATACAAGTTTCACTTTTTGAATGGAATTAGTGAAATAAATCAACTTTTTGATGATATTCTAATTATATGACCAGCACCTGTATATGGCTCATACAGCGCATGACATGCTGTAAAAGAGAGCTTTGTTTTCTGCCCCTTTCACTTCTCTCTTTTTCAACGTTTGAAACTGCATTTCATGACCCCTTTAGAGCATGTTGCAACAGACTGGTTGTCTTTTCTCCACAGAGGATGCACAGACATTATTTGCTGTATCATCTTTGTGGTGGCCATAGTGGGCTATGTTGCGGTGGGAATACTGGGTGAGTCACTCTGCAATAGTGTTAAAGATGGACTTTTGGAAATGTAATGGCTACGTAAAAAGCACATTAAAATCTGTTAAAAGGTTTGAGAGTTCCTGCTGTGTGTGTGAATGAAATGCTCATCATTTCTGTTTGCATCTGTCAGCCTGGACTCACGGTGACCCGAGGAAGGTGATCTACCCCACAGACAGCCTGGGACAGTACTGTGGCCAGGGAAAACTGGAGTAGGTTACACTAAATTTAGGATTATCACATTTGTTGCTCCACTCTGGAATCGTTAATGACATCATATAGCATTACTGAATATAATTAGTTTTAAAGATTCAATCAAATAATTTGTAAATCTTGACTGTAAAGGAGATCTTTAAGAGTAAAACTGTGAGTAACCACCTTTTTCCTATGCCCCGTGATGCTTTGCGTGAATTATTGGAGTAACTACCGTTAAACTGTAAATAATCAGTGAAAGTTCGCTCTATGAATGCAATAAGCATTTTCAAAAAAATTTGTACAATGAGGTGACATTAACCGTCAAATATGAAAATATAAACAAGTTATAACAACTGCAAAATATTACTGCAACAATATTACGCACATGCTAAATATCACTCTAGGAATATCTGTTATGTAACATGCGTTGCCTTAATCAAAATTGCTCATTAACTACAACAATGAGTGATATTTCAATGTGATTTCTGTCATTTTGACAGATAACAAATATTGTATTTACCTGCTTTAGAAACATTCCAGTAAACACTGTTAATAGGGAATAGATGTGAAAATGAAAGACCGTTACATTTAAAGCATCCCTGTGAAAACAAACCTGGATAGAGATGTGAGTATTTGGGGAGAAAGACGAGAGATTCTCAGTGCATTGCATTCCAATGAATTATTCGCAGGACATGTATAGGAAGTAAAATCGAGCAGACCACAAATGCGCGCTGTATGTTGTTTTTCCAAATTCGATGTTATTTATACCATGTTAATTAAAATATCAAGTATTACATTACTCTCCTGCTATCTGAAAAATTAACCTGAAGGAAAATACACAGCTCATGACAGATAAGGATTATTTGTTGTGCAACCTGATATGTCTTTTTGAGTGAAACCTTAAAAAAAAAATAAATAAAATATTGCAAGGACTAGCAATGCTTGATGCATCTTTGAATATTTAATTGAAATTAATCAGTGTGTAAGCCTCACTGAACTGAGAATTTGTTTTTGTGATGTGTGTAACAGGAAGCAGCCCTTGTTGTTCTACTTTAACATGATGAAGTGTGCCAGTCCCATGGTCCTCCTGGAGTTCCAGTGTCCCACGCCTCAGGTTTGTGTCCTGTCCACCTGTTTCCGTCTGTGGCAACTCTATTTTTGGATTGGCATGCTACTATACAGCTCGTATACATTATAGCAGAATTCTGTTGATAGTACGTGAATTTTCTCTTCTATTATGTGCTTGCATGTGCAGTACACCACCAGAGTGCACTGTGGGGAAAACTGTATCCCGCAATGCAATACACTCAACTTATCTTTAATTTGCATTTGCATTTATTTACATAATTTTAGCAAACACTTTCATTCAAAACAACATTTTTATACAACATTGGCTTAAAAATAAGAAAATAACTTTCTTTTCTTGGTGATAAATGGACAGCATTTGTTAAATTAATAATGTGACTCTGTGAGTTGCTGCATAGTAATGAATGCTTCACATACCATTTTATAATAATAGGCACTGTATGTGCAGTATGCTAGTAATCTTTTATCAAGTTTTACTTTCTTTTAGCATTGATGTCTTCATGCTTTAGTAAATAAGTGCATGCAAAACTAAGGTTATATCTTATGTTATAGACACTTATTTTGTTGCTGAGAGTCAAACCTGTCATATCCTGAAGTTTGTTTTCTTTCTGTGTGTATTGTAGGTGTGTGTAGAAAAATGTCCTGATCGCACTTTGACTCTGGTAACCGCCATTGGAAAAGCACAAGACTGGGATTATTACAAAAGCTATTGCCGAGCAGACCCAGGGACAAAGGTAAGTTCATTTGTAACAAATAATTTTTAGCTGTTGGTTAATTTTTTTGCAAATGTCTAATGACTGATCAATTCTGTCTCCCTTTAAAGCCATTGACGGAAATTTTGCAAAAAAAACTGTGCCCTGCATATCTGATTTCCAGCAAACCATGTAAAGCTTTTGTTTTTATTATTACAATATTGACTGTATGGGAAATTATTGCTAATATTTAATGATTTTGATTCTTAATCCTATTGTTCTCTCTCTCTCAGTTTTGCAGCGATGTTTTCCATCTCTAGGCAAAAAGGGTGATGTCATCACAGTGGGCGATCAAGAAACATTTAATGATGGAGACAGTATAAGAGACGCAAAAGATCTGGTGGCTGGAATGAAGTAAACTCATATTTATACTAAAACATGCATATTGCAAGGAAATTACTTATTCAAGGGCTATTTATTATAAATTCATATTTGTTTTAACAATCAAAGGAATGCAACAATAGTCATGGAGGGTCGTCAAGTTGCAATGAAGATCTTTGAGGATTACACAAAGTCTTGGTACTGGATCCTAATGTAAGTTTTTTTTTTTTTTTTTTTTTTTTTTTAATTTTTTCGTTATGTATTGTATGTATCCTATCTTTCAATAAAAATAATTAGTGTTTGGATCAGTGTTATTTGAATATAATTCATATTTTTAATTAGTTTTTGAGTCTTGTGTTTTGTGTATTTTTGTCACTTATTTTTATATATTTGATATTTCTGTTTAGTTGTTGTTTAGTATTATATTTATTTCAATTTTTATTTGAGGTATTCTCAGTTTTATTTCAGCTTAAACTAAATGAATATTAGAAATGATATAAGCATGATTTAATTTTTATATTATGCTAATTTTATATTAGTTCAGTTTACTACTTGAAGTGGTTACTTGTATAATATAACTAAAAGGTTTTTTAATAATTAAAAAAAAAAATGTAGATATGTCTTTCCTGCTGTGATTGAGTGTTAATCTGTTTCTTCATGCAGTTGTTTGTTGATCGCTGTGGTGCTGAGTCTGATCTTCATCGTTCTTCTGCGTTATCTGGCTGGAATCATGGTCTGGGTCATGATCGTTATGGTCATCGCTGTCGTTGCCTATGGTATGGTTCATAGTCTTCAATACATTCATCCTGTCTAGTATATTTGTTAAACTGTCAATCATTTGTCTGTTCCTTACACAGGTATTGCTCACTGCAGCATAAAGTATGTTAATCTGAAGGACACTCCTGGTGCTAATATCACCCTACAGCAGCTGGGCTTCCAGCCCGATTTCTCTGTGTACCTGCACATCAGACAGACCTGGCTGGCCTTCAGTGAGTAGCCGCACTCTTACTATTGCTCATATTTGGGGTTAGGAATTTGGGAATTTGAAAGACCTTAAATATTAAACTACAGCCTGTAATCCATACTACAAAATTGAAGGATGAACCCAAACCATTATCAAAAAATCCTCTTTTAATTAGGCTAATAAGGAACCATCTCAAACACGCTATCAAATGCGCAGCAACACACTGAAAACCACCTACAACACCCTTAGCATCATAGCAGCAGGTTTTGCATGAGCAGACTTGAGTAGACAATTTAGTCGTCAGTTTATTACTGTTTTGCTGCAGCTAGTCTTTCTCTCATAACTCCTCTAAGAAAAGTCAAGTAGTTTTGCTTTGGGCCTGTAGATTTGACAGTTTGTAACTGTTTTAAATGTGTAAGTAACTCCTATTCCTCTCTGCAGTCATTATCTTGGCTATTTTGGAGGTCATCATCATCCTTCTCCTCATCTTCCTCAGGAACCGAATCCGGATCGCTATTGAGCTCATGAAGGAGGCCAGCAGGTTTGTGTTTTTGGGAATCCTTATGAAACAGTAGTAAAGACATGACGTTTCCACATCAACTTCTTCTTGTTTGGGGATTGTGGCTGTTATTTAAGTTTAAAGACATGATACTTGTTTTACCTCTAAGTCTTGTTTACTCTGTGCTTTTTTTTTTGCTTTTTTTCGTCCTCTTTCAGGGCTGTCGGTTATGTGATGTCTTCGCTGTTCTACCCTATTTTTACCTTCTTCCTCCTGACCATAGTCATCGCATACTGGGGTGTCACTGCGGTGTATCCTTGACTCAAGACTGAAGCAGAAACATTAATCAGTGTTGGCACTATTAGACAGGAACTTACATTTGTTTGTTTTAGTTTGTTTTGTTTAATTAAGATTAAGTGAGTGACTGTAAGATGTAAGTCCGTTACATGATTTAAGGAGCCTCCAGAAAAAGAACAGGGCACTGTCAAAACTTCGACCAAAATTAAATTACATTTAAAAAAAAAAAAAAAAAAAAATTAAATGAGTTCTGTCAAAGATCCAAAATAAGTTTTTGTTTACATAATATACTGTATGTGTGTAGTAAAATACAGCACTAAAATAAATATTAAAAAAGAATACACAGATACTTCTGAATGACCATCAGTCAATACATCTACTAAAACTGAATTAAATTAATATATCATTTTAAATTACATAATTAAAAATATGAAAATCTGAATACAAATACTTTTGAATGACTGTCAGTGGAGATATACATTTATATATTTAAGAAGATAATGTTAGAGATTTTTTTTTATGGCAATAAAGTTCCCAGCAACTCAGCCCTAATAGATGTATATGGTAATCTAATATCCAAAACACTTCTTTAAACACAGTATTGTCTATAAAAAGTCACGTGTTTAACACATCACGATCACACCAGCACTAGCCCTTAATCGCTCTGATCAGTTTCCTCTCTACATCCAGTGAACCTGTTTATAAGGTTTTCAACGAAACAGCTTGTCCACATGCAAGACAAACCTGTGACCCTGAGGTGCGTAAATACATATTTATGCATAATCATAGTGTTGAAATTTTAAACCCATTACACTGTGTATTATACACATTATACATTACTACTTATTAAAAAAAATGTACAGTCCTAAAGTGATGTTTCAGTGATGGTCCTTGTTTCTCATTTCTCCGACTCTTCCAGAACTTCACTCTTTCTAGTATGAAGATGGACTGTCCGCGGTCTGAGTGCCTGTTTGCTTTCTATGGTGGGGAGACGCCATATCACAAATACCTGATCTTACTTCAATTCTACAACGTCTTCCTGTTTTTCTGGTGTGCAAACTTTGTCACTGCTCTGGGTCAGATGACTCTGGCAGGGGCATTTGCATCCTACTACTGGGCTCCTAATAAACCCAATGACATGCCAGCATACCCACTGTGTGCCTCTCTGGGCAGATCCCTCAGGTATGGCTTTAGAAAAAGATGTATGCAATATGCATGTTAGCAAAGTGTAATTTGGCCCCAAGCACGATTTAGTTGATATATTTGATGCATTTTGTCCACACACAGATATCACACAGGCTCTCTGGCATTTGGTTCTCTCATCCTCGCCATCGTCCAGATTATAAGGGTTCTGCTGGAGTATATTGACCACAAACTCAAGGGTAAGAGAAAAACATTAACAGATCAAAATTGATCTAATTGGTTAATCACTGCAATATGTTATGGAATATGTGCATGTAATAAACCCATTTCGGGTGATTAGAGACCCTGCAGCTTCCCATTTTGAGAATACCGAACATTATCCATTGCCGTATCTGCACTGTTCACAATAATCTGTGTGTGAATTCTTTTGCTTTCTTTTGGTTCCACAGGAGCAGAGAATAAATTTGCCAAGTTCTTGTTGTGCTGTTTAAAATGCTGCTTCTGGTGCCTGGAGAAGTTTATCAAGTTCATGAACAGGAACACCTACATTATGGTGCGTGTTCTTCCACTGCAACTTAAAGGAATAGTTCATCAAAATTATTTAATTTTGCTAAAAATGTACTCGCCCTCAGGCTATCCAAGATGTGTGTTTCTTAATCAGAACAGATTTGGAGAATTTTAGCATCACATCACTTGCTCATCTATGGATGCTCAGCAGTGAATGGGTGCCGTCAGAATAAGAATCCAAACATCTGATAAAAACACAATAATTCACAAGTAATCCACACCACTACAGTCCATCAGTTAATGTCTTGTGAAGAGAAAAGCTGCGCGTTTGTAAGAATCAAATCCATCATTAAGGCTTTTTTAAACTTTAAATCATTGCTTCCAGCTTCTAGTCCGTAATCCATAATAAAGTTTCCTCCAGAAAAAGAAGAACCTGTTGTTTTCTCACATCAAAATCCACGCACATATTTGTTTAGAACTGTCTTGAATGGTTTACACTTGTAAACAGTGCTTGATCTGTCAATATTTCTCTCCTGATTCAATGACTTTTTCAACTGAAGATAGCAAGCTTTTAGATAAAGGACTATTTTAGCCGGAAGCGACAGTTTGAAGTTTAAAAAAAAAAAAAAAAAAATTCTAATGATGGATTTGTTTCTTACAAAGCTTTTCACTTCAGATGATATTTGATGGACAGGAGTTTTTTGGGTAACTTGCGGATTATTGTGATCTTTTTGACAGCTGTTTGAACTCATTCTGACGGCACCCATTCACTAAAGTGTCAGAGGAAGCAATCGTTTTATTTATTTATTTTTTTTTCCTGATGCCTACTCTCATGACTGTATATAATCTTAATAGCATCTCTATATGCAATCTTTGCTGAATAAGTGCTTTTTTTTTTTTTGCCGCAGGTGGCCATATATGGTAAAAACTTCTGCCGATCAGCACGTGATGCCTTTTTCCTCCTCATGAGAAATGTAATCAGGTGGGTGACATCTTCAAACTGTAGGGTTGATGGAATTGAAACTGTGCAGGATTTTAACATTTAAATTGACAGTGCAACGCTCATGTGAAACACTACAAACAATGAAACATGATGCTGATAACGGCAAAGAAGTGCATGAATTTGAACATAGACCAATAATTAAAAAATATTTCAAGTTTTGTAAGCTGGTGTTGGCTGGCTGAATTGTTTCACAGATGTTTTCACTCATCACAGGGTGGTAGTCCTGGATAAGGTCACAGATTTCATCTTATTCCTCGGAAAACTCCTCATTGTGGGGCTTGTGGGTAAGTTTCCTAGTTTAGACTGGTTATATAACACTGAACTGAGCATTAGATTTATATACTACTGACAAAGTTGAACTACATTTTGATAGAATACATCAAGTGGCTTCCTCACTCCCCCTTTTTTCCCCCAGGGATCTTTGCTTTCTTCTTCTTCTCAGGACATACGGATGCGTTTAAGGGCGCCGCACCCAGTCTCCATTACTACTGGGTTCCTATTTTGGTGAGTGATCGAGTGTGACTATAAATGGTAAAAAAAAAAATGTAAATGAACAATGTTCTATTTAATTAACTCATCTGTCTAAATTAATGTAATGGCCATGCTGGAAAATAAAGACACAGCAACACTGGCTCATCCAGTGATTTAGAGTTCAGTGTCAGTAACATTTTTTTATTTTTTGAAAGCAGTCTCTTATGTTCTCCAAGACTGCATTTATTTGATTAAAAATGCAGTAAAAAAAGTAATATTGGGAACTATTTTTACAATTTAAAGTAACTGTTTTCTGTTTGAATATATTTTAAAATGTAAATTATTCATTGTAAATTTTCAGCATCATTACTACAGTTTTCAGTGTCTCATGATCAGAAATCTTCTGCTTGGAATTCTTTGAACAAAGTTTGAAAAACATTTGTTGAATAAAACTATCACATAATTTCAAATAAAAACCAAACCTTTGAACTGTATTTAGCCTGTATTTATAGAAAATTAAATAAAAGCTGCAGCTGTATGTCTGAATGTGTGTGTGTGTGTATATATTTTATTTTTCTTTTTTTCCTCCAGACTGTATTGGTGGGCACCTACCTCATTGCCCATGGGTTTTTCAGCGTTTACGCCATGTGTGTGGACACACTCTTCCTCTGCTTCTGTGAGTATTTGCCACTAATAAATATTTTAACTCCAGAAACCGCTAGTATGAGTATAAACATCAAGCCATCAAAGGTACACTCTGGAAGGCAGAAAATCAATTCAAAGAAATGTACATCCCCTACTTTAAAACTGTAAATTGTGATCCTTTAAAAATGGTTTAGTGCTGCATTTAGGGAAATATTGAATCTGTTTTGGATGAAGCCTCGTGTCACTAATGATCCGACTGACTCTTCATTGAGCATGGCAGTGCATGTAGCTCGGTTTAAACCTCTCATGGCACTTTAGACTGAGAGTTTACTCCGCCATTCAGTTATATATTCTGGTATGAGGTGTTTCTAATCTGTCTATGGTACCTGCTTAACTAAGGTGTGTCATGTCAGTGGGACTGATATGCTTTTCTGTCTTTCATCTCATAATAACCTGATTCTTTCTTTTTCTCTTTTTCCTTTTTTTTTTATGGCCGTTCCCTCTCTTTTCCCCCCATCATTCCTCCATGGGTTTTCTATTCAACACCTTCATATTTTATCATCTGTTCCTCACAAACCTTATTTCACATTTATCATACCTACACAATTCTTTGCTTATTTTCTCTGATGTCTTTACATTACTAAATATCACTAACACCACACAAAGGTGAAGACCTTGAGCGCAATGACGGCTCTGCTGCGCGGCCGTATTACATGACCACAGAGCTGCGCGACATCCTGATGAAGGACGTGGATGAGGCTCGGACCCCTGCTTCACGTGACGAGACGATGCAGCTGACGGCTCCCAACAAAACAATGGAAAACTGATGGAAATTTGTAATTATATGTGGAAATACAATCGCATTTAGTGCATTTTTAGAGACCGAATGGTCACAAGGTTCAATCATACCTGCAGTTATTAAATGATCATTTAGTTGTCAGTCATTCAATAATTGTATGTTAAGGGAATAAATAGACAGTCAGGGAAAATGATTTTGAGAATAACATGAAAATGCATTCACAAGCTATTTTCTTCAATAATGTGACGTTTATCCAAGCCAAATCATAAAAATGGCTACACTTTATAAGGTCCCTTTTTTAGCATGCTTCGATCACATTACCAACCATGAAAAATGCTTCTAAAACATTTCTTAATAATGTTAATTTCAACAGTAACTAATACTGATTATTAAAACCAAGTTTAATAATGTTAATTAAACACGAACTAACAATAAACAGTTGTATTTTTGTTAACTAATGTTAACAAACATTTAAGAAATTCTCCAACAAATGTATCTCATTGTCAGTTTACGTTAGTTAATTTATTAACTTATGGGACCTTATTATGAAAGTTGCAATTATGCACAATATGAATGTATATTAAGAAAGCAAGCAAATAAGGTCAGTGTTGATTTTCATGTTCATTTTTAAGTGAGTGCCTTCTGCTTTGCGTGTTCATCTGCTCAGCAGCGCAACTTTAAGGCAACAACTTTCAGACTTGTTACCAGACATATTGTTTTTATACATCAGTTGGCTGTTTTACATCAATTTTTTGATTCGGTGTTTTATTTGTCTGTGCTGTCAGATGAACAGTGCATTTTGTCCTTTTTGAGTGTACTGTGTTTTGCTGCTGTTTCATTCTATGGTGGACAAACGTCTAATGTTGCTCTTAATTTAAGTGTCATGCAGCTGATGTTATTGCTGCATTTCCTCCAGGTTGTAAGCCATAACGTTTTAATGCACTTTAAGGTTGTCTATTGTTTTTGGTAGCAAATTGCAACCTACGTACTTTGGAAAAGCACCTTGTTGCCTTCTTGGGAAGCCTTTAACTGTGTCTGCTGTCTTTTAGGTGCTTTGCTTGTCAGTCTCTTTATTTTTTTTATTTTTTTTAAAGTCTTTAATAAATATTATGCAAGAAGTCCATTTGTTATTAAGGTCTGACTATATTGTGTGTGTGAGGTGTTTGTTGAACGCAGGCATGTCACTTTCCTTTCCTCTAGTGTGCTAGCTAAAGATAAACCATGTGGTGTTTGTTCCTCAACATCTCTTCTCACATTAATTTATCACAGTGGAGGACCTGGAGAGGAACGACGGCAGCCCAGAACGACCCTATCTGATGTCTGAGAACCTTCTCAATGTTTTGAGCAAGAAGAACCAGGCCAACTAGTCCTCACTGACTCAGGGTTAAATACACGTGCCTCGGCAGTGCTTGAGAGAGAGGTGCCTGAAATCATTTACATTGCCATATTTATCATGCCTTAGAGAACCAGACAATCATGTTAATTGTGAAACGCATCAAAGTGATTGACCTCAGTATCTCAGCCATATGATTTAAAATGTGGAAACTTTACTTTAGAATGAGGTCAAATTACACCCCTGTTTTCCCCCACAGAGGTTTTAGGTTTATTTAAATGTATAAAAAGCTTTTGAAATAACTGCCAAATGTTTTAATTAATACTTTAAAGAATAACTGAAACGTCTCGGCCTAGATGTTTTGTTTTGATTTTCATTGTCTTTATATTTATGTTTTTTATATAAAAACACAGTGCAGTGTTGTCTGTTGTGCTGTAGGACAGGATTGTAGAAAAACGTTGTCTTTGTCCATATGTGTGCAAAATCGATCGTAAACCATGTTTAGATGTTTTAATTTGATTATCCGTTCATTTCCAGTTCATGGCCCTGTGTGCATTATAAGAAGTGCCTTGCATGTAGGTTAAACGGTTTAAGACTTTAACCGTGTTCTTGACTTTCTTCAGTGTTTTAAGTGTTTTGTTACACGTTGTTACGCCTCAATAAATGGCAAATAAAGAATTTTCTACAATACTCGTGTAAAACTTCATTAGACTTTAAATTGGTGTAAATGTTTTTCGTGAGACACTGAGGAGAAGATCCGTGATGAGTTTCGCTCTTAGCCTAATAGCTATCCTCCTCATGTTTATTTGTAAATTGAACGTGCGAGACGTCCGTGTCATCCGTTTACAGTTAATTTTATCTGTACAAAAACAGCCCATACTGCAGACTGGTATTTCGTATCACATTATTTTAATTCATTATTGTATTCCTTAACGCACTGGTTTGTAGAGCAAAACCTTTGACCGTTTATCACACTTTAATCTAGCTACTTGGATAAAACTTTCACATTTTCAGTCACCCACAAGGAGGCGCTGTTGACCAAACATACAGAAGTCAATCTATTTTTGCAGGAGCTCTTGACTAGAGCAGATCTGTGGCTATAAGCCAGTTGACTTTTAACTCCTTTAAAGAAATTGTGTTAAAGATGAGTTTTCTCTTGATATGAGAATTTCTCATGGGGAAATATTTTAATTTTAGCCTTTTTCATAGGGCTAAATGATGTAAAATCATTTCATGATCTACATGTCTTGTTTTCCAATTTTAAGACATTTTGCCATATAACCAACTACTAGTGTTGTACTACTCAAGACCGGTCCTGGTCTTGAGACCAATCTTAAGACCATTTTTTGATGGTCTTGTCTTGGTCTCAGACTAAGAAGACTCGGGATTTTGTTTCAAGACCACAACTGTGGGGATATCACTAAATATCAGTCTGATTTATTTACAACCATCATTAATGTGATGTAACTAAATAACAAAAATAATTTGATTGATACCAGTGGATCTCAAAATGTTTGACTTCACAGCCCCCTATTGTCCACAACATTGTTTGAAGGCCCCCCTCCACTCACCCAAAATATTTTAGAGCTAAGCATAACTAGAAAGATGTATATTCATTATAAAACTAGCCAAATCCTAAGAAATATCTTTGATTTTTACCTGTTTTAGTTTATCTTGAGGGCCCCTTGGAAGTTTGTTGAGGCCCCATAGTGGGCCCTGGCCCCTGGCTGAGAACAAACGAATTATACTGTTATGCCAGGTCAGAAATTATTGAGGGACCGTGTAAAAAATGTCACCAAAATTAATACATACACCCAAAAAATTCAAGATATTGTTGCAAAAAAAGTGCTTGGGTATGAGATGTGGATTTTTATATTATATGACATAATTAAGCAATATCACAAGATATTGCCTTTATAAAAACATTCAGTAAACAATTTTTAACATTATTCTCAATATTATTTATGCATTTGTAATTGTACCAATTCAGATGCAGCTTCTGTGCCACCACTGCAGTGCAAAGATGAATTTTGTTGTTCGAGATTTCATTTGATTGGTAACAGCTCTGTAAGTGTCTTATTATTGTATTTAACGATTAAAAACAAGACATTTCTCAGGCAGTAAATGTGGAACCTTTAGATGAATTTGAGCAATGCTGGTCTGGTCTTGGTCTCAACACACAATCGACTCGGTCTCAGATTAGGTGGTCTTGACTACAACACTACTGACTACTATACATTGTCTAAAATACTACAAATATACAGTAGTTTAAATGCGGTGACGTAGCATACAAACATGGTCTTTAAAGGAATCGTACACACAATGTTTTTATCAGCTGTTTGGACTCTCATTCTGACGGCACCCATTCACTGCAGAGGATCCACTGGTGAGCGATATAATGTTACATTTCTCCAAATATGTTCTGACGAGGAAACAAACTCATCTACATCTTGGATGGCCTGAGGCTGAGTAAATTTTCAGAAAGTGTTCATGTTTGGGTGAACTATTCCTTTAAGTTTAGCACATAAATTAAACTTCACCTCTGGTGGTATTGTTTAAACTTTTCACTTTTTTCTCACTTTTTATTATTTAAACTTGCTTCATATGCTGATTCTAATTGCATCTTTGTTTACTTTGTCAATTTCAATTCATGTCAACAACAATATTAACTCTATGGAGAAATTTCAATATAGGGTGAGCTGAGCTAAATTTATTCAAATTCACTATATTTTATAGTTTGTAAGATCTCTTGAACTCTTATGGAATTGTTATTGTCATAGCTTGTCTGTCTAACTAGAAAATAATAATATTCTCCAAAATTCTGCCATTCTGAGTGAAAACAGTAGAATATTAGAAAATTACTAAAATGCAAAATCACAATCCAATAGGGAAGTTATGTTTCCAATATTTTAAATGTTGAAAGATGTCTTTTTTGGCGGTGTAATGATTATGTTTTGTCTATATCTAACCAGGAAACGTAAAAGTGTTTTCTGATATTCTAGAATATTAGGAAAGAACTAAAATACAAAATCTCATTCCCACAGGGAAGTTCTGTTGTGCTACAAATAACCATGGTGTTAAAACAAACCGTCTTGGGTAACACTGTTTTCAAAGTGCTAGAAGTCCTTCAACAATACAGAAGCACAGCTCCCATAGTGACGTGTGAATGCTTCTCCATGATACCCACATCTCCAGGGGCTGATGTCTTCCTGTTACAGCCAAACCCTGTTTTATAGAGCTCAAACACTTTGAGAGTTCAGTCCACAACTCAGATTTCAAGTTATTGTTTATTAACACAGAATATAGGCGTTATGTGTGCTCGGCAAAGTGACATCATATTAGAATAGGTTTTGCGGCCTTAGCTTGTCCTATCATTTTCACAGCAGCCTACTAGCCATGTCCTAATTACTGTTAGTTTAATCTCACTTCATTTTGCTTCTGAGATAAAACATAATTTGAGACTGGAAAATTCCACCTGCCCTTATAGTAGCTAATGAAGCACACATGTCTCTACAGTGTGTAAAATATTATTTGGCAAGTTTAGCGGCTAGATCAGATGATCGGCAGTGACGACTGTAACCACGTCACACCAGTCCCACGGGACCCACACTGAGCTCTTGGCCTCCGTTGTGCACCAACCAGAAAAGCCCTTCCCTCAGGCACTTCATCTCAAGCCCTGAAGTTTGAGGATATAGAAGTAATATTTAAAATGTCAGAGCCTTCATAGTATGATTGGTACACAGAGTACAAATCAAAGTGTATTTGAAACATACATTTTATTTAAATGTAGCCAAAATAAATTGATTGCAACCACTTACCTTAAATTTTGTAAATTCAATGAATCATTTTCTTCAGTATAGATAGATAGATAGATAGATAAAGATACAGTGCCTTGCGAAAGTATTCATATCCCTTCATTTTTTTTCAAGTTTTGTTTTGTTGCTGCCTTATGTTAAACTGCTTTAAATTACTTTTTCCCCACATCAATCTACACTCCATACACCATGATTGTAAAGCAAAAAACATCTTTGCAAATTTTTAACATCTTTGCAAATGTATTAAAAATAAAAAATAAAATGATTCCATTGCATAAGTATTCATACCCTTATCTGGGACAGTTGAAATTTAGCTCAGGAGCATTCATATTGCTTAGATGTTACTACACTTCGAGTGAAGTTAACCTGTGGCAAATTCAATTGAATGGGTATTTGCAAAGGCACACACGTCTTAATAAAAGGTCTAACAGCTGAAAATGCATATCAGAGCAAAAACCAAGCTCTGAAGTCCAAAGAACTGCCTGTAGAGCTCAGAAACAGGTTTGTGTCAAGCCACAGATCTGAGGAAAAGTTCAGAAAAAAATCTGCTTCATTGAAGTTTCATAGAAGCATGTAGTCTCTGTTACCCTTAATGGAAGAAGTTTGAAACAACCAGGACTCTTCCTAGGGCTGGACTCCTGGCCAAACTGATTAACTGATGGAGAAGGGCTTTGGTTAGTCTGGTGAACAAGAACATGGTCAGTCTCCATGATCATATGTGGAGACAGGAGAAACCTACAGAAGGATAAACATCACTGCAACACTCCACCGATCTGGGCTTTATGGCATGGTGACAAGACTCCATACTCTCTTCAGTGAAGACATATGAAAGCACACTTGGAATTTACAAAAAAAGCACCTAAAGGACCCTCAGCCTGTGAGAAACAATATGATCTGGTCTGATGAACCTCAATTCCAAACATCATGTTTGAAGGAAACCAGCCCTGCAGAGTACCAACCCAAAATTAAGGTGTACTGGCAGTCTCATGCTATGGGGCTGTTTTTCAGCAGCAGGGACTGAGGGACCCGTCAGAGTAGAAGAAAAGCTCAATGCACCAAAATATTGAGATAGCCTTAATGAAAACCCAGTCCAGAGCATCAGGACCTCAGACTGTGCAGAAGGTTCACCTTCCAACAGGACAATGACCCTAAGCACAGCAAGAGTGGCTTATAGACAACTCTGTGAATGTCCTTCAGTGGCCCAGCCACAGCCTGAGTTTGAACCCAATCAAATATTTCTGGAGAAACCGTAAAATGTGCATCTGCCCCCATCCAACCTGACAGAGCTTGAGAGGTGAAGAGGCGAGGAGAAGAACTTGAGACTGTAAAGGTGCTTCAGCTAAATATTTAGTTCAGGGTATGGATACTTATGCAATATACTTATTTCAGTTTAAAAAAAAATTAAAATTAAAATGACAAAGTTGTGACAATTCTGTTTTTACTTTGCCATTATGGTGTATAGAGTGTAGATTGATGTGGGAAAAAAAGTAATTTAAAACAGTTTAACGTAAGGCAGCAACATAACAAAATGTGAAAAAAATGAAGGGGTATGAATACTTTCGCAAGGCACGATAGATAGATATTAATATCAATGCCATAATTATCTATGGCACAAGTAGTGGTATAATATTTACTTACTTACTTACTTATTTATTTATTTATAAAAGTAACCTTTTCATGAATGCACGTTTCGTTCAGGTCAAAAAATTACTCTAGAAAAACCATATAAAAAAAATATTAGGCCTATATTATTGATTAACTCCGCGTTCTGTGGAGACGGTACACTGACCAAATCTATGAAAGAAAGGTTATTTATACATCATTTAACATTTTGTACATGTAAAAAAACATGATGTACATACCACAAACACAGCCTTCCTGTTTTTGTTTTTGTTTTTGTTTTTTTTCATAATTATATTTAAGATTAAAGTTAACTCACAGAGGCATGGCTTGCGCTATAGAGGAAGCTCAACAGATTGCGCCTCGCAACTTCACTCAGAAACTCGATTTAAAGTCATTAAATTATTCGCATATTGCTTGTTGAATATAATATCAACCATGTAGCTTTGTGTCGTCGCTTACAGTGTAAATGGTGAGATGCTTCCTTCTTTAACACCTCCCACTTTTTGATGCCCTTGTGAGCGCAGGTGAAACGGCACATTAGTGGGATCTGTCTGCCTCAAAGCGAGGATATTCTACCATGATGTGCGTTTTATAGGCGTTTCTGATAGTTACAGAGAATGTATAGCCTACGCTAATAATCGTTTAATTTTATATCTCTTATTAGGCTATTCAAAAAGGTTGTTTTATGTGCAACTTTAAGATGTTATAAATAGCGTAATGACTTTAATGTTATATGCAACCCTCAAAATGTTTATTTTCTAGCGAAATGCTTTTATTCTCTACAAGGCAATTAAGTTTTTTTTCCGGCTTTTATGGTTATTTATGAGGATGGGAAGGATTATATGATAAAAGCATCCTCGTAGAAATGGGAAAATGGGAGTTGACAATGGTAAGACAATGGATTATTTATTTCTGATGTCTGTTTTTGAATGACAAGTAGGCTACTTTATAGTTGCGCGCAATATAAGTGTGTGATGTATTGAGTTGTATGTGTTGAATGCAGTGTGTTGCTGTGGCCTGAATGCTCTTTAAATAGAGTAAGAGATCGTGTTCAGAATATGTGCTTTCCCAGCACCTGACAGATATACATCAGTGCTGACAGACGAGGCCGTTCAATGTGGGTCAGAGAGAGGGGCTTGACGTTACTGTTCAACTACATTGTCATAAATCATAGCTCGTCGGGGCAAGTTGTCACAAAAGCTATCAAAAACTCAATTCCACAAATGTTTTTTTCTAGTAGTGGGTTTGGGCAAATTATCTTGTATAAAGTGAATATGTAGTGCAAAAGTGAATCATTTTTGTCAATATATTTTTGTATATGTGTGTGTGTACTAAAGTGGGCTACATTAACATAAATATAAAAAATACATTAAACATAATTGCAACAAAAAATTACATTAAACTTATGTTGCATAAAATTACATTAAACTTCTTATAAGTTTAATAATAATAATAAGTTTGATTTATATAGCGCCCTTCCCAAGCTCAAGGACACTTCACAATGACAAAAGCAAAATAAACAATCATTTCATACATAGATGGACAATAGACATTTGCCAAGTCCAGAACGTGCGATTGCAGTTGCATATACCACAGAAATAATGCAGAATCATAATCACAATCACAAAAAATAAAAAAAATGTTATGTTAAAAAATGGTTTAAAAAATTGTTGTAATTTTATGCAATTTATTTATTGTAATTTCTGTCAGTCAAAACAGTAGTTTTGGTTTCCCAGTCGTTTCTCGCTTGCACTTTACATATTTACTAACTATCTATTATTTATTCATTTATTTATTTATACCATAATGCATTTTAAATTATTATAAACAAATTATATATATATAGAGAGAGAGAGAGAGAGAGAGTATAATATTGAGTGTATCTTATAGAATATACTGTATTTAAGACGCATTGCGATAGAATTGACTTTGTTTTGACGTGAAACCTGTTTTCCATTTTGTTTCTGTCACGTTTGTCTCATTGTGCTAACTAACTAATCAACACCAGCCAGCAGTTTGTGCCCAGCGTTGTGTGTCATGTGCCTCTATTTTGTCTGCTGTGAGATTTGGCCTGGTGAATGTGGGCAACAGACATTAAGCCAAAGTAAATGACCTAGTCAGCAGCACTTCCAGTTCAGCTTTTGTTGAACAGCTTATTTTGTTGAGGGGAAAAAATTCTCATGTGCCAGTTCTGTGCTTTACTGACAACACACATGGCCCAGACTGTTTGTTGAGCGTCAGAAAGCAGACGTTATTCTTTTGCTGGTCCTTGAATAATAGCCAGTTTCTCTCGAGTCCTGCTATCTGATGGCAGACACCCATGACCTCGTATGATCGAGTGAAAAATGTTATGAATATGTCTACAGTAACCATTGACGTGCGGTTTAGAGGAGATATTTAGCTGACAGAGCACTGAGAATGGGAATGTTTTGGAAAAAGGACAAGATAAAAATGGTTTCCAAGTAAAAAAAATTTGAATGTATAATGATATGTTTTGTGTCCCAAGCTGACAATACAAGGTCCCAGGTGCATGTCCTTTGAACTGAAGTGCTGTTCCTCTTGAGCTGTGGACAGTTTCTCATTAGCTGTAGTGTTTGTTCACTGGGATAAATCAAAAGACATTTCAGTTTGTTTATTCATTAGGAAAGACTCATGTTATATTCAGATTGTGAGTTACAACAGCTGTAGCTATGAGCAAGTGCTGAGGCAGACATGCTGTTTCAAATAAAACAAGATTTATAAACATCCCAAAACACCCTAGCCACTGCAGTTATTCCTTTTTCTTGTTTTCAAGCACTTTGGATTTGAACAGTAGTCTCTTGTATTGCTTGCCTGTGTTTTCACATCTTCAGCTCTCGTCTTGTTTATCCTTTTAACTCATCAATAATGGGCTGTAATTGATAGTTTTGAGTGTCACAGCAGCTCATAATAGTAGTTTACGCTGAGCACATAACCCACACTCAGCTGCAGGACTGATCCTGAGGTGTGCTTGTGTGGACTTGCCCTAATGTTACAGTCACATCAGCTGCTCGTCATAATGACTCTTTGTCCTCATGTCTGTGGTTTGCAAATCCATGCTGCTTTTAGCTGACAGGCCGGTCCCCAGTGTTGTTATACAAACAGTGTATTATGGGTAGTGTTTTTGGTTAGTAGTATTTGATTTAGAATATAGCTCATCCATTTAGGTGCTATATGTTATAGGTTGCATTAAGGTCTCTCGTTTAACTCAAATGTTTAGAATATAATGATTTAAAAATGTACACAAATTTAAGAATACATTAAAGTTCAGGGTCAGTAAGTATTTATTTATTTATTTTCGTATAAATATTTTTATCCAGCAAGAATGCATTAAATGGATTAAAAGTGATGGTAAAGACATTTATAATGTTGCAAAATATTTCTAAATAAATGCTGTTCTTTTGTGCGTTCTATTCATCTTTTAATTCATCACAAAATTGATAAAAGAAATGTTTCTTGAGCAGAAAATCAGAATATTAGTGATTTCTGAAGGATCATGTGACACTGAAGACTGGAGTAATGATGCTGAAAATACAGCTTTGCATCACAGAAATAAATTACATTTTAAAATATATTCAAATTGAAAACACTTATTTTAAATAGTAATAATATTTTACAATATTACTATTTTTTTTACTGTGTTTTTTAACACAAGTGTGTATTTTACTGTAGGTGTTGTAACTAGGTGGTAACTACCCATAATTAATCACATATTTATGTCAAATATTTAATATAATCTCTAAATTATACAAATAATTCCCTCAAAAATGAAAATGCTTTAAAATTAAATGCTTTAATTCTTTAAAATTAACTTTTTCAAAACACAAAGCAAAATAAAAAACAAAACAAGTATAGATTTGGAACAGTGTGGATAAGTAAAAATAGAAAATCATAACATACTTTTTGGTAAACTAGTATTATTACTGTAGTATTATTATTATTAGTTGTAATGTTTTTATCACTACAGTATTATTAGTAGTAATGTTTTTCATATCTGTGGCAAAGGAGCCTGTTCAGGAGTGGGGTGAGGAGCATGAAGACGGGGCGGTGTTTGGGATCACCCTGCGCAGAGAGCCGGTCCAGCAGTCGGCCGATCCCACAGAGGCTTTCGTTCAGTACCGAACATGTAAAGTACGCAGGTTAAAAGCGGCTACGCTGGACAAGCTGGTCTCTCACCTTCTGGACCCCTGCTGTCAGGAGCAAGACTATGGCAGGATACTGCTGTCCACGTATCGCACCTTCACTAGCTCCAACAAACTCATCGAGATGCTCCTCCAGAGGTGTGTGTTTAGATGTGTACACATGCAAATGTGAGTTTGTGATTGCCAGCTGCATTTGCTTATCTGTAGTTTGCGAGTGCTGTTATTTCCCCCCTACATCATTAAGATATGTCATCACTGACCACTTCCTTGAACTCAGTTTCCATTGGTCACCTCTGTTAAACACAAACAGTACTGGTAATGTTTATACATAAATAGTATTTGTAAAGAACTGTACATTTTCATTTGTTCCTAATAGGGACAACCTTGCCTCTGCGCTTGACAGCACCAATTACCCTAACAGGTAAAATATACTCTGATAATATGATTTTTGTCACCTTTAACTTTTAATGTGCAGTATACATTGATTAAACTGTCATTGCTGATTTACAATGCTGATGTCAAATACGGTGTGTGTGTGTGTGTGTGTATATATATATATAATTATATAAAACACTGTGGCTCTATAGTGCTGTTATACAGTTTTGAAAATACAGCTTCAATATTAGCTTTTTCTTCTTTCCTGGTTTCCTCACAGCTCTTTGTGGACTGTGCTTCAGATGTGGTTGGAGGAGTACAGTGATGATTTCAGGGATGCTCCCATGCACTCGTCACTGCGTCTGATGTGCTTACAGCTGAGAGGACACCCCGCTCTGTTCCCCCTGGCCAAGCACTATGAAACACTCCTTAAGAAATTCCAGGCTGAAGGTCATTGTTGGATAATCTATTGTGAATGATCATTTTTTATTTGATGTGCTCATCAGTCAGCTATTGTTATAGACTGAAAACATTCATAAATTAACATTTATGCTGTTCTTTTGATTCTTCTGTTCATAAAAGAGTCCTGAACAAATGTATCACAGTTTCCACAAAAATATTAATGAGCACAACTGTTTTCTTCATCGATAATTCTTGAGCAAATCATCATATTAGACTGATTTCTGAAGGATCATGTGACACTGAAGACTGGAGTAATGATGCTGAAAATTCAGCTTTGATCACAGGAATTAATTACATCTTAATACAAAATGTAATTTATTTAATTATTTTTTTTCTGATCAAATAAATGCAGCCTTGGTAATCATAAGAGACGTCTTTCAGAAATATACACTTTTAGTTAGTGTATATTTTTACCATATTTAATATTAACTTTTTCATATTTTATTCTTTTTTGCAGGTTACCTAACTTGTCCTGCAGTGTTACAAATGGAAATTTAAATTAATTTTATTTATGAATGTACAAAGATTTTTATTTTTATGAATGCACAAATATTTTATTTAGTATCTCAGTTATATAGATAGATAATTGCTGAATTATATATTGAGAATTATCACTTTTTTGTTTTTGTTTGATGTGAACATAATTTTATGTTTTTTAGGCTGAAAGATGCATGTAGATCTCAACGTTTAGCCTCTTGAATCAGTGTAGCCATGATTCGTCTGTCTTTTGCACATCCAGATGTTGTGGCAGGTGGTCCAGTTGATCAAATAGAAGAATCAGCTTTGAATAAGGAGGTGAGAGACTATGAGTCAGATAACCTGGCAGATTTCATGGGTTTCTCCGTTACGGATGTTGCAGAACAGCTCACACGAATGGACGCTGTGAGTGCCAGTGTTTATTGTTTGCTTCCGTTTGACTCCTCACAATCATATAGACTTGTAATGTTGGTGTTCCTGATGTTGTAGGACCTGTTTATGAAGGTGGTCCCTTTCCAGTGTCTGGGCTGTGTGTGGTCTCAACGGGACAAGAAGGAGAACCTCTCACCCACTATTTGGGCCACCATCGCTCAGTTCAATGCAGTCACCAACTGGGTCATCACTTCTCTGCTTCGATCCTCGTCGTCTGTCACACAAAGATCCAGAGTCATTGAGAAATGGGTTCGGATTGCACAGGTTCGCTCTTTTTAGATACAGGTGCAGGTTTAAATGATCTTCAGTGTTTCAAAGTCACTCTCATGCTATCCATGTAAGATTGTTTAGTCTTTTTAAAGACTCTTTCAAAGATCAAGTCAAAAATTGTGTTAAAGAATGACTTTTCTTTTCATGCAGGTGTGCAGAGAGCTGAAGAACTTTTCTTCTCTTAAGGCCATTTTGTCTGCACTTCAGTCCAACCCCATCTACAGACTAAGGAAGTCATGGGCTGCTGTCAGCAGGTACAGATACACGGCACAAATGTTATGGGCTTTTATGGTCGCTATAGTCTCGTACAGTGTTGGGGAGTAACTAGATATATGTAACAAAATTATGTAGTTTAATTACAAAATAAATGTAACTGCAATCTGTTACAGTTACTGAGAAATAATGTACAGTTACAGTTTCTTATGAAAATGTTAACAATTAAAAAGGGGGTTCACACACATACAGATTTAAAGGGGTCCTATTATGCTTTTTCACTTTTTGAATTTTAGTCAGCGTGTAGTGTGTATGTTTGGGCATAAAAAAGATCTACAAAGTTACAAATCTCAAAGTCCTCTCCAAAGGGAGATATTTCGTTTAAAAAAAAAAAAAATCCCTTTTCAAGAACTACAACGAATGGCTCGTTTGGACTACAGCGTTGTTTTCCGGGTGTTGTGACATCACAAAGCGGTCCATTAGAATATCATTCAAATAAATCCCGCCTACGGAAATTCGAATGGTTGGCGGGTGGGGAGGGACAAGGTCGTGTTTAGAACAAGTAGGTATAACTGTAGACCGGAGATCTCCAAAATGGGGCATGAACTTCAAAAGTGGGCAGAACCTCCAAAATGGGGCGGAGTCTCTTTGCGCAAAGACTTTCAGCATTGGCTCTGGCTTCAGCCAATTGTTATTGACTTACATTTCAAAATAACACTTTATAAATTAAACATTGTTTCTAGTTTATCTAAAATAAAATGTGTTATATAAATCAATATTCTCTGTGAGAGCAGAGCCCAAAGCTCCTGGTCAGTGGTGTTCGGACCAGAGTTTGAACCTCTGCTTCATGATATAAACGAGAATCACCCACGAGCTCTCTCCCGCGAGCCGTCCCAGTGCAACGCAGGGGAAAGATTTTACTCTATTGCTTTGTTTTAAGTAGTGAAGCTGGGTGTAACTAAAAAGGTGCCATTGTCCGGTGAGATCCGGTTGGGGAGTTATGAACGGAGATCTCATATTGTATAATCTTATTAAATGCTTATCTCCTGAACTGCAACTTTCTTTTCAGCGCCAATCTCGCCGTGCAGCCAATTTCACTGGTTAAGGTTAGGGTCAGGTGTGGGGTAGGTTTAGGGTTTAGCATTTTTTTGTAGCATAGTGTAGGAAATTAAATTAACACTGTGATTGACACAACAAATAAAATCTTTAGAATCAGCTGTGGGGCGGAGTTTCCTATTTAGGTTATATACTTTATTTTTTTAAGATTAACTGTTTTTTTTCCAAAGCATTGTTTCCTGTCATAGCTATGTAAAGATTTGATTTCAAAAACAGTATCATAGCTATTAAACTTCTTATCTTATGATTTTAAATCTGTATTTAACCTCAGAACGATCTCACAGTAAAAAGAGGTGCTAAAGTCTGATTTTGTCGTGGCTGTGATTTAAAATTAAATGATTACAATCTTAGTTCAAGTGATGAAGTATTTTAAAAGTCTACTGTAAGTGCTACTGTAAGGCTAACCCAGACTGCTTTAAATGTTTGAAAATGATTAACAGTTAAAAACATTTGTTAGAAATGTAGAAAAGTAATGAAAAAGTAATCAAATTTAATAAGTTATTTTAATAAAGTAATTGAAATAGTTACACTTCTTATTCCATTTTTAAAAAGGCAACTTGTAATCTGTAACCTATTACATTTCCAAAGTAACCTTCCCAACACTGGTCTGGTATAGCTGGTTTTGTTCTCTATATAGTCCCCCAACGGCTTAGTAGAAAGCCATTGGAAAACATTATGGTTAAGCCATATTTTGTTGTAAACCTCTGATTCTGTATCTCCAGAGAGGCCATGTCTGTCTTTGAGAACCTGTGCGAAACGTTCCCAGATGAGAACTGTGTTCTGACCAGCCGAGAAATCTTTGTGGATGTAAGCTATGAACACATCAGTGTTATTTTAGTATTATTTATACTATCATAGTATTTATTAATATTTAACATTTTTTGAAATAGCTTTCATTTTTATATTTTCAGTTTTATTTTAACGTAATTTTAACTAATTTTGCATTTTCTGTTAACGTTTTTAATCTAGTATTTATTTCAGCTTTATTTCATTTACCGAAACTAATAGATTTAGTTAACAATAAGATCATGATAATCAATATGCCTTGAGTAGACGTTGCTGTTTTTATCCAGGTTTTTTAAATCAGTTCAAGCATGTGAATTTAATTTAGTGTTCTTTTGCAATTCCAAGTGGAAGACATTTGATCTCACATTTGGAGTTCTTTTCTCTCTTAATCCACTTATGATATTATGGACCGAGACACAGGTGATGTTTGTCTAAAACTAACTTCTCTGTTCGACCAGAGTGTGCTGAGATTATCAAAGCAATGGCCTGATCTCAGAGTTACACTATTCTTATGACCGATGAACAAAAAACAAAGGGCTCAGTTCAGACTATTTTACCTAGTATTTATTTAAGCTATGTATTTTTATAATTATTTGAGTGTCACCTCTTAGCTTGACTACATGCTGTTTCTCACATATTTTAGGATGGGAGTCAAACTGACATGGATAACACCTCCACAAAAACATCCAAGAGATGCCCTCTAACAAAACAGATGGTAAAGATGATGACAGATGGCACACTTTTTCTGTTTAATAATCAGTGTTTTTGAGTGATGCTGTTCGGGTGATTAACAGCAGAGTGATTTCTTACAGAGCTCAGCTGGAGGGACGGTTCCATATCTGGGGACATACCTTACAGTACTGACCATGCTGGACACTGCCCTACCGGACACTGTGGAGGTGAGGCTGGAATCAGAATCATGTTTGTTTAGAAATGACTGAGGGCTTGCCTTTATTAGTGATGCTCATGCAACATATTACATTTTCATTGCTTAGCAAACACCTAGCAACTCCCTAGTAACCATACCCTAGCACAGAATGCCCTAAAACACTCCAAACACGTACCCTGACAGCGACATAACTGGGCACTAAAATCAGCAGAACATCACAGCAGCTACCTTGCAGCCACTTAAAACGTCTTGATGACTATCCAGAACACCCTTTCAACACCCTAGCAACACCATAGCAACATCCCAGTGACATCCTAGCAACACTCAGAATGCCTTCACTAGATTGAATACCCCTAAGTAGTATTGGGAAGCCACTGTCTGTCAACGATTTTGATTGATGACCGTCAGCTGTTGACCTTTGACCTTAGGGATTAACTTTATGACCTTTTAATGATCGCAGCTGTGTTATGACATGTGTTATGACAGGTGTTATGACACATCTTTGTAATATATCATGTTTATGTATCCTCATTCCTGAAATAAGAGAGCGGTTACATTGTTTGTTAATGCGCGGCAGCTGTTTGTGATATAGCTTACCGGACCTCCGATTTGTAACGCGACATGTGTTTGTAATGCATCATCTTTATATATCCTGAAATAAGACAGCGGTTACATTGTTCGTCAATGTGCAGCTGTTTGTGGTATAGACCTCCGGTTTGTAACGCAACATCTGTTTAAATCGGATTGATGGGACAGCAGGTGCTCTTATGTGGTGTCACGCCGTCCCATAGGTTTCGGTCAGCCTGCATGGATGTGAGAAAGAGATATTGGTTTAAGGACAATTTGAAAAATAAGTAAAAGAAAATTTTTTTTAAGAGATAGTTCTTAAAATTCAATGTGATTTATTGTTATGGACAGTGCTGACAATACATTTTAGATGTCTAAAATAAAATTACATCACTAATGGGGTCAATAATTGAGTAATAATGAGAGGAAAATAACTCTCTCTCACACACACACACACACACACACACACAGGCAGATATACCAGACTAGAGGAAGCAGGGGATCCTCTCTCTCTCTCTCTCTCACACACACACACACACAGGCAGATATACCAGACTAGAGGAACCAGGGGATCCTCTCTCTCTCTCTCTCACACACACACACACACACACACACTCAGGCAGATATACCAGACTAGAGGAACCAGGGGTCCTCTCTCTCTCTCTCACACACACACACACACACACACACACACACACACACACACACACACACACACACACATTCTATTGGTTGTATTCTCAGCAATATAATGAAATAAAGAATTAAAAACTTAGCTTAAGGAATAAAATAAATATTGCAATAAAAAACTTTGAGTACAATGAAAATGACTTACATTTTCAGGGAGGTTGAGAAATTACGTCTTTACACATTGACAGCAGATCCTCAAATAAAAGGCTTGCAGATAGTTGAAGCTAAATTAGAAGTACTTTCCCATCTTCAGTGAAATGAGAGGCAGGTGAGGGGGAGGTGGACCAGCCGTCACACACACACACACACACACACACACGCTCAGGCAAACTATACCAGACTATAGGAACCAAGAGTCAAATATGGAAAATATCCAGTAACGTTGGGGATAAAAAATATTTGAAAAACATCACCGGTCATCTGGAAGCTGCTTAGCTTACTCCTTGATTAATTATAGAGGTTCAAACACTTACACTAGTTTTAGGCGACGCTAAAAATATAAAAATGTACATTTTTCCAGGAGCGGGAAAAGAGATTGTCATGTTAGGGTTAGGATCAATTATAAATTTATAGATTATAAACACCAAATGGCAAAAAAAAAAAAAAAAAAATATATATATATATATATATATATATATATATATATATATATATATATATATATATATATATATATATTAGTAGGCCAAAGGATAAGGGCTATTGTCCCGGAAATGTCTGGACTTGCCATAGATGTAGTGATTTTAATTCTCCATCATTACCTACAGTAAACCTATCCATCACAGTAAACTTTCTACATTTATTTTTCATTAAAATTTTCAAAAACATAATTTTGTATAATTTATCATTTAAAAAGTTGTTATGCTCATGGAGACAAATTTTGCAGAGGTCAATCATTTGGACTATTACTACACAAATGGTTTGGGGGACACTCCATACAGACGTAATTAATGTTTTGTTTTGTTTTGTTTTTTACTTTACAGATTCTAAACCTACCCATCACACAAAAATGTCTGCACACGATTCCATTTTTTATATAATTTTGTTTGTACGCGATCTTAATTATGAGGACTCAAGAAATTTCATCATAAACCACATTTGCAATGTTATATCAGTCTAATTGTAATTTATATATGACATCATAGTAACAAACATGTTATTTGAGCAAAGCAAGCCATTTATCATACATTTTAAACTAAAATTTTAGTTTTTCACTAACCACACATAAACGTTGTTTTCTCAATAACAAAAACACAAACATGTAGATTCATGCTGCTCACATATTATTGTAGCCCAGTTTGTGGCAAATACAGTATAATCAGACTTTAGCCATTATTATATTTTTAAGATACTGAAAAACACAAATGTCAGGGTATGTCAAAACTTACCCAATTCCCCAAAGACCCCATTTTAAATAAAACATTGTTTAGTATGTTTGTAAATATTTTAATTATAATGACTCAAGAAATATCCTCATAAACTGCATTTATGTAATTATAGCATTGTAAAACACATATAATGATACAATTGTCTTGATAAATCATATAAACAAGTACAGACACAGCACACACACACACTGACACCATTCAGAAAGGTCAACAGTCTAGGTATGCACTGAGCGCTAAAAGCTAGTTTTCCAACTTTTTCAAGTGTTCCATCTCCCCAAAATCATATATTGTCCATTTTATACTTTTTAATGTAGCTTGGACATTTGAATAAAAGGTTGACAAATGTATCTTCATAACCGTTGTGTTTTGACACAATGTCATCAACCGATTCTCTTTAATTTATAAGATTTACTTGTATTATTTCTACAATGGTTCATGCTACAGTACTTTTATCAGTCTAATAAATATGCGGTCAATACATGATGAAACAATAATCGTGGTACCAAATAAGTTTTACACAATGTTTTTAAGAAAGGGATGTTTTAAAATACAACTAAACCAGATGACGGATTTGTTTTTTCTTTTTTACAAACCTACGTTTCAAGTAATTTGCCCCTGAGGCGTTTCACATCCAAGCGGAATAGCTCTTATTTTCTAAGTTCCAATACAGGGGGCTACAGATGCAGCTTCTTAACCGAACAAAGAAAACATATTTTTCACATTCATTCAACATATTTTTTCACATTCATTCAACATATTTTTAATATTTTGCACGAGTACCATGGGTTCATGCCTTTTTTTTTTAAAGGCTTGTCTGATGCTTTAGATGCATCAGAATGTGGATTTTTTCAGTATCCAACATGAAATTAAAGAGTTGTATCAGTTGTTTCAGCTGTTTATTAACATTTTCTTAGGTTATTATTATTATTATTATTTTATTCGCATATAGAATAGGTGTAGAATAACCTTATCGTCCATGCTTTTCCCCTTTACAGACCCCCATGCACAATTGTAAATTCAAGAGGCCTAGTTAGCACCATTTAATAAAAGCGCCACAATGCATTCAGAATACAGAAACCCCCCTCTCGATCTATTATGACCGGCGTTTTACTTAGTCAAATGATCAGGATTACGGATGATACTGTACACATTTTGTTTGTTGGACCGTTTATGTCACTACTATGACTGCAGGCGAGGCCTTCTCTCTCTCTCTGAGAGCCATCAGCATTCACTGTTTATATAAATAAATGAAAATTTCTCGAGAGTGTTTGACTAAGTCGTTATTTCTTTTTAGGACGATTATTCATCTATTTGATGTGAGACCCCATTAAGTATCGACACAAAAATTATGGCGTGCTGTTTTACACTTACAACTGAATTGACATATCTTACCATTGTGCTCAAAGCTACACATTCAGTAAAGTTTGACGTCTTGAAAAGGCTACAGACACAAAATATCAAGGCATTTTTTTAGTGCTCTCCATGTAACTCACAAGTAAATATCATATGAATACAGAAAAATCCACTCGTGATCATTTGGGTATATTTTTATAAGCGTTGTTTTAAATTACTTTTTCCTTATGGCACTAGATTTAGACCTCTTGCTCAGATGTGCACATTTTATTCGTCATACTCGTTTCAACATTTCCGCTCGACATTAAAGCGTAGGTAATGTGATCACAATTAAGAAACATAACATTACACTACATGCCTTTGAAAAGGCTATAGACATAGTCGTTTATACAGGAAACATGTTTGCACAACAGAAATATGTAGCAGTATAACAAATACCTAATACTGAAATCCTCGCTTCTAAATTTGTTAAAGTCAGCTGCCGCGCATTAACAAACAATGTAACCGCTCTCTTATTTCAGGAATGAGGATACATAAACATGATATATTACAAACATGTGTCATAACACCTGTCATAACACGTCATAACACAGCTGCGATCATTAAAAGGTCATAAAGTTAATCCCTAAGGTCAAAGGTCAACAGCTGACGGTCATCAATCAAAATCGTTGACAGACAGTGGCTTCCCAATACTACTCCCCTAGCAGAGAATGTGCTAAAAACACTCAGAACACCCAAACAGTCAAATTATTATGTGTTAAAAACACATGGAACACCCTAGCAACTATCTTGCAACCACTTATAAACATCCTAGTGACCATTTAGATCACCCTAGCAACACCTTAGCAATGCCCTAGCAACACTCAGACTACTCTAGAAGAAAATGTGTTAAAGCCACTTAGAACATCATAGTAGCTGCATTACAATATGCTCAAAAGTCACGCACACCACCCTAGCAATGCTCTAGTGACCAGCCAGAACTCCCTAGCAACATCTTAGCAACACCCTAGCATCACTCAGACTACTCTAGAAGAAAATGTGCTAAAAGCCACTCCGAACATCATAGTAGCTGCTTTACAACCTTAACTTTACCTTAATCTTCTCCGCGCCAGGAGGCGCATAAGTCCTGGACATTTTATTTCCACTGCTTCCTATCTTTAGCTGCTTGTCTGGCTCTCTCCCACGAAGGCCACCCCTCTCCATCTCTTTCCTTTTCAACAGTTCTACGCCATGTTGTTTTTGGCCATCCTTTTCTTCTCCTCCCTTCTGGCCTCCAACCCAAGGCAACAGCACAGTCACTAGTTGGATGTTTCCTCAGCACATGACCAATCCGGGTCCATCTTCTCCTCCTCACTTCATCTCGGAGTCTCTCAGTCTCTGCCAATTCCAGTACCCTCTCGTGGGTGACATGTTGTTGCCAGCGAATCCTGAGGATTTTTCTGAGGCACTTGTTCTGGAGAGTATCCAGTTTTTCCTCCTCCCCTTTGATCAGCTTCCAAGTTTCACACCCATATAGTAGTGTAGATAGCACCAAAGTCTTGAGTGCAGTGCATCTTCCTCCTTGCTGTTCAAATTCATCACCTTGCACTTCTGGGCGTTCAGTTTGAGTCCTACCCTTTCTACATTTTTTTCCAATCTTGTGGTCTTTGTCTGCAGCTGGTCAAATGTTGATGATAGTAGGGCTATATCATCGGCAAAGTCTAGGTCCTCAAGTACTGTGGTGAAGTTCCATCTTATGCCTGTCGTCTTGTTCTCTAGTGTCTGCCTCATGACCCAGTCAATGATCATAATGAACAGGAATCCTGAAATGCAGCAGCCTTGCTTGACTCCAGTGACCACTGGAAACCATTCAGTTGTCTCCCCTTCATCTATCACTGCACACTGAAAGTCTTCATATAGTGCTTTGACGATAGCGAAGAATTGGTATGCCATATTTCTTCATAATTACCCACATGCTTCTTCTGTCAATGAGATCAAACGCCTTTTCAAAGTCCACAAAGTGAACGTACATTGTGGCGTTCCACTCGTTGGCCTGTTGCAGGATGTTTCGCAAGATGAAGATCTGATCAACATTGCTCCTTCTTGTCCGAAATCCAGCTTGCTCTTTCCGGAGGCATCCATCAACTCCATCCTGAATTCTTCCGATCAAAATCTTCCCAAGCACTTTGCTGGCTATTGGCAAGAGGGTCACCCCTCTCCAATTCCTGCAGTCTTGTAGGTTTCCTTTCTTTGGGATCTTGAAGATCAGTCCCTGTTTCCATTGTTCCGGTACTCTTTCCTCCTGCCAGATACGGTCTAAAATTTGTTTCAGTTCTTTACAAGAGCCATCCAGTTCTGCCTTAATCATCTCTGCTGTAACTTGGTCTATACCTGGGGCCCTGCCAGTTCTGGATTGCCTTCTTGATTTCCTGTTTTGTAAGGGTTTCTTCCCTCTCATTCTCTTCATCTTGTGGTGGTTATTGAGGCTGTTCCCTATTTAGCAATTCCTGGAAGTGTTCTTTCCACCTGCTCAATCGTTCTTCTTTCCTCTTCAGCAGTTTCCCATCTTTACTCTTAACTGCAGCCATCTTCTTGTGACACTGACCTGACAGTTGTTTCACTGTTTCATACAGCTCTTTTTGCCTGCCATTTTCTGCTGCGCTTTGTGCTCTCTGTGCCCTCTCTGTCATCCATCTCCTTTTGTCCTCCCTGACCTTCTTCTTGACTTCTTTGTTCTTTTGCTTGTATGTTTCCTTGAGCCTGTCCTTGATTCTTTCAGATTTTGTGCTGTGGATTTTTCCTTTTATCTCCTTTCTCTCATCAATAAACTACCATGTTGCCTTACTTATCCATGGTTTACTCTTCCCTTTCCTGTAACCAAGGACTTCCTCTGCAGCACCGACATAGACCTTCCTCTGCTGTTCCCACATTGTATTTATATCCTCACTGTCACCACTCTCATCCTTTATTTTGGTCAGCTTGCTTCTGACTGCATCAGTGTATTTTTTCCTGGTTTCCTCATCCTTCAGTCGCTCAACATCCAGTCTTGGTTTGACTTTCTTCTGGTTCCTATTTGTGCTGAGTCGCAGCCTGATTCTCGTTTTCACCAAATAATGGTCACTGTTCACATCAGCACCTCTCTGCACTCTGGTGTCCATGGCGGAGGACCTCCACTGCCCGCTGATCATAAGGTGGTCGATCTGGTTCTTCACCGTTCCATCTGCTGATACCCATGTTGCTTTGTGAATGTCCTTGTGCGCAAATAATGTGCCAGTTGTGATGAGACCATTGATCTCGCAGAATTCACACAACCTCTCACCATTGTCATTTCTAGCTCCAAGCCCTCGAATGCCCATTATCCTTTCATGTCCGTTGTTGTCCTGACCAACCTTGGCATTCAAGTCCCCCATCACGATGATTATGTCTTGCCTGTTGCATTGGTTTACAGTCTGCTGCAGCATCTCGTAGAACTGTTCTTTTTCCTCATCAGCTCGCTCATTGTGTGGATTACTGTCAGTCTCCTGAATCGAGAATAAAATCTTGCTGTGATTATCTTACTACTGACAGGTGTCCACTCCATCAGTGCCTTCTCTGCTTGTTTACTGACTAGTATGGCAACTCCACCTACATGCAGCGCATCTCCTGCATATAGCACTGTTTGTCCTGTTGCCAACTTCTGTCTGCCTGCTCCTGTCCATCTGCACTCACTGATCCCAAGCAGGTCCAGCTTGTACTGATCCATCTCTCTGGCGATCTGTGCGACTGCCCCCGCTCTGTACATACTCCTGACATTCCAGTGCCCGATAGAGAGCTCCCCAGCTGCTTTACAATATGCTCAAAAATCATGCACACCACCACCCTAGCAACGCTCTAGCGACCAGCCAGAACTCCCTAGCAACACCTTAGCAACACTCAGTCAGACTTCTCTACACTCTCAGAAATAAAGGTACAAAAGCTGTCACTGGGGCGGTAACTTTTCAAAAGGTACATGTTTGTACCTAAAGGGTCCATTTTGGTACCTTAAAGGTACATATTAGTACTTAAAGTGTACATATTTGAACTTAATAGGTACAAAAGTGTACCTTTTGAAAAGGTACCGCCCCAGTGACAGCTTTTGTACCTTTATTTCTGAGAGTGTAGAAGAAAATATGCTAAAACCAATCAGAACATAGTAGGTGCATTACAATGTGCCTAAATATCATGCCCAAAACCCTAGCAACGCTCTAGTAACCAGTCAGAACACCCTAGCAACTGCATAGCAACTAGGGAAAAGATAGCAGACACCTAGCAACACCTTGATGTTTGCAACATTCATATTTTCTTTTGAAAATGTAAAATAGTTCTATTTATATCCATTTTTCATTTGGTTACACTTGCAGAATTGACATTATGTATCATTTTGATTTATTTCTGTTAATACTACTAACAGGGTGGCCTCATCAATTTTGAAAAGAGGAGACGGGTGAGTACTTCTCTTTGTTTATCTTTTTAACTGTCTAATTAAATGTTCCCAAAGTGAGCCGTCTTTGTCCAGAATGTTGTTGTTGCTGTAGATTTGGTGTGATCGTAAAAAGCCTATTCTGAACAAATATACAGTCCTCTGTAAAGTGGCAGTTTGACGTTGGCGCCACAGAGATAGCCTTATGTTTACAGAGCACTCTCTTCTTCTGAAGGCACACTTATATTAATCTCATGACTGATTATTTGTGCAGGGTGTGTTACGTAACAGTCATGGCTTTGTTCCTTGTATTCCCCTTTAATCTTTTGCTCTGTATGTTTCTGCTTTGCCACTTTGTTTCATGGGAATTACTCCGACTGTTTTGCAGGAATATGAGATTTTAAGGCAGATCCGTCAGCTGCAGGCCTTGTGTTCCCAGTATGTTTTATCTCATCATCCTCAGATTGCTGCCTGGCTACAGAGTCAGAAACTGCTGTCGGACCAGGAGAGGTGAGACTACAAAAATATATAATTTGTAATAATATAAATATAAACAAACACAAAATATATAACAGAACAAAACAGTCTTAGAAATTGTAAAATAAATGAAAATAAATAAAATATAAAATAAAATACAAATATAAAATATTTCAAATATAAAAATAAATAAATAAATAAATAAAAATAAAATATAAAAAGAATAGAAATCTGAAGTTGAAGTGTTTTACAGCCTGAAGTTTTACAAATAATTTTATAACTTTAAAGAGATTCCCCCCAAAATCTGGCATGACATTACTCCTATTCCTAGATTTTAATTGTGCTCATGTGTCCCTGTCCTCAGCTATGAATTTTCCAGACACCTGGAGACTCCTCATGACACATCTCCATCCAACAGTGGCTGGAGTCACCGAACTCTCACCAAAAAGCTCTCATCGTGAGTATAAGTTCAGCTTAAACACCATTTTAACTCAAGTTTGCTGCAACTGTCCTGTCAGCTGCAAGCTTTTATTAGCATAATATAGGAGAAATCTGTTTGCAGGCTCTTGTCAGGGAACGAGGGGTCCAAAAAGAATGCAGACCAAATCAGCGTGTCCTCGTCAGGATCCAGCAGCTCTGAAATTGAGGAAATATCCGCTTCTCAATCAGCGTCTTTTATATCACCGGTACTTGTGTGTGAACACATACACATTTACATTTATTCATTTAGTGTATTTAGACATCAGTAGGGACTTTTTTATCCCTAATAAAAACTATCATTACAATTATTTTAATATACCTCCTTTCATATTTAGATATGAATTAATGTTTCTTGAGCAGCAAATCAGCATATTAGGATGATTTCTGAAGGATCATGCAACACTGAAGAAAGGAGTAATGATGCTGAAAATTCAGCTTTGATCACAGGAATAAATTACATTTTAAAATATATTCAAATAGAGTTCTTTTCAGTTCTGATAATGTTCAAAAATACAGTAATTGTAATATTGTGGAATAAGCAAATGCCTAGGTGACCTTATGTTTTTAAAGTCATTGAAATATTATCACTGTTCACTTTGACATCCTTACAAAAGCTTCTGTCCTTGTTTTTAATATCCCACCACTCATGTTTACGTCACTGTCATGACTCAAGCACAGCAAAAGCTTGCTTTGTGTCAGGAGTCATGCCCTCTGCACCATATTCAGGGACAGACAGACGTCAGCACTCGAATGCTTCAAATTCTTGGAAATTTTTGTCCTAATCGCTTCCATCGTTTGAAGCTGCTGTTCAGTTTTGAAAAGTTTTAATAAAATGGTGTTTGCTCAATATTACATTCAATCATTTGATTTTATGAAGCTACATTTTAACATGAATTGAACCCCTAACCTTGGTGTATCCAGCAGCATCCTATTTTCTATGTAGCTATTTTCATTTGCTATCATTTTTCTCACATAATAAAACAATTTAAGCTCAAATCAACAAAACTGATGTGATTTATCATTCAGTAATTATATTGACCATTCGACTCCTTACATTATCCCTGTCTCCTGGTATTTTGTTTGCATCTAACCATCCAAATCTATTTGTACCAGTCCTGAACTGTTGCTTGGTGAAATGGTATGTTGTTAAAAATGTCTCTAAAATGTCTCCTCTCATCTCTAGTCTCTTTCCAGCTGTGGTCAGAACACTGAGGCTTTTCCCTCGTCTTCCTCTCCTGATTCCTCCACCGTGTCTAGTTCATCCTCCAGCTCTCAGCAGGACCTCAACCTGAGTCCATCTTCCTCCTCCTCCTCTTCTTTTTCTGCATCAGCTGACCCTCACCTGGTCTCCTCCCACAAGCGCTCTGTCTCCATGACCTCCCTGCCGTTCTACAACAGACAGGTGGACGACTCATGCATCATCAGGGTCAGCGTGGAGTTCTGCAACAATGGCAACATGTACAAGAGCATACTGGTGAGTACGGGACAGGAACAGTGTTTTTTTAGGACAGCCTTTCTCATTTAATAAGTGGTAACTATAGATATTGTACAATACATGTAATAATACAAATTGTACAGCATCTATATTATACAGTGGGGGAAAAAATATTTGATCCCCTGCGGATTTTGTACGTTTGCCCACTGACAAAGAAATGATCAGTCTATAGTTGTAACGGTAGGTTTATTTGAACAGTGAGTGACAGAATAACAAAAAAAAAATCCAGAAAAACGCATTTAAAAAAAAGTTATAAATTGATTTGCATTTTAATGAGTCAAATAAGTATTTGATCCCCTATCAATCAGCAAGATTTCTGGCTCTCAGGTGTCTTTTATACAGGTAAGGAGCTGAGATTAGGAGCACTCTCTTAAAGGGAGTAATCTCAGTTTGTTACCTGTATAAAAGACACCTGTCCACAGAAACAATCAATCAATCAGATTCCAAACTCTCCACCACGGCCAAGACCAAAGAGCTGTCCAGGGATGTCAGGGACAAGATTGTAGACCTACACAAGGCTGGAATGGGCTACAAGACCATCGCCAAGCAGCTTGGTGAGAAGGTGACAACAGTTAGTGCGATTATTCACAAATGAAAGAAACACAAAATAACTGTCAATCTCCCTCGGACTGGGGCTCCATGCAAGATCTCACCTCGTGGAGCTTCAGTGATCACGAAAACGGTGAAGAATCAGCCCAGAACTACACGGGAGGATCTTGTCAATGATCTCAAGGCAGCTGGGACCATAGTCACCAAGAAAACAATTGGTAACACACTACGCTGTGAAGGACTGAAATCCTGCAGCACCCGCAAGGTCCCCTGCTCAAGAAAGCACATGTACAGCCCGTCTGAAGTTTGCCAATGATTCAGAGGAGAACTGGGTGAAAGTGTTGTGGTCAGATGAGACCAAAATCCAGCTCTTTGGCATCAACTCAACTCGCCGTGTTTGGAGGAGGAGGAGGAATGCTGCCTATGACCCCAAGAACACCATCCCCACCGTCAAACATGGAGGTGGAAACATTATGCTTTGGGGGTGTTTTCTGCTAAGGGGACAGGACAACTGCACCACGTCAAAGGGATGATGGACGGGGCCGTGTACCGTCAGGGCATTGAAGCCAGCCAGGGCATTGAAAATGGGTCGTGGATGGGTATTCCAGCATGACAATGACCCAAAACACACGGCCAAGGCAACAAAGGAGTGGCTCAAGAAGAAGCACATTAAGGTCCTGGAGTGGCCTAGCCAGTCTCTCATAGAAAATCTGTGGAGGGAGCTGAAGGTTCGAGTTGCCAAACGTCAGCCTCAAAACCTTATTGACTTGGAGAGGATCTGCAAAGAGGAGTGGGACAAAATCCCTCCTGAGATGTGTGCAAACCTGGTGGCCAACTACAAGAAACATCTGGCCTCTGTGATTGCCAACAAGGGTTTTGCCACGAAGTACTAAGTCATGTTTTGCGAAGGGGTCAAATACTTATTTGACTCATTAAATTGCAAATCAATTTATAACTCTTTTGAAATGCGTTTTTCTGGATGTTTTATTGTTATTCTGTCTCTCACTGTTTAAATAAACCTACCATTAAAATTATATACTGATCATTTCTTTGTCAGTGGGCAAACGTACAAAATCAGCAGGGGATCAAATACGTTTTTTCACCACTGTATATATTTATACAATTATTTAATTATCTGTACTGTACATATATATGTATATGTGTAAACAATCATTTAATGGAATTAATTGAATTTAATTATTTATTAACTGAATAATTGAATACACACACAAATTTTAAAAATAATAATATTAATAATGATAATGTATTCTTGCATCTCTAGCATCATTTTGGTTTGACATATAATTTTAATAGTATATGTATATACATACACAATTAATGAAATTGATAATTGAATTAATTAATGAAGTTATATAATAAAAATAATAAAAATTAATTCTTGCGTCTCTGATATCCGACTACTTGCGATTGGAGCCTGTCTCAGAAAAGCAAGTAGGACACTCCGAATGCAACCTTCTTTCACAGGAATTCAGAGGATGCATCAGGTGTATCCGTCACTGCTACAGATAACCCACAATTCTTTGCGTCACCATAAACAACCGTCGTTAATCTGAAAAATGTCGGCAGATGCAAGCGCAGATGTGGTGTTTACAATTGACCTTAAATTGCCTCCGGTAAAAACGGATAAACTTTGTTCTTAATATCCTCCTCCTTTTTTTCTCTAACAGATGTCTGTTGTACGTACACTGCAGCTCCTCAAACATTGAACAAATTAAAACAAGTAAATACTTTTCATTCATTTAAGTAGTGTGAGAGCGCAACGCTGCTCTAATTGTGTTGGCATAGCAACGTGATACTTCCTGTTTCCTTTTCCGCCCGTCCTACGAAGGCCGTCTTGTTTAATTCTAGGTTGAGGACACTTCGTATACGCCATAGACATAATAAATACCTATTTTATATGTCTATGGTATACGCATCCTCCAGAGGATTCGACCTCCAGAGGGCGCAGCCTTCTAAATGAGACACAGCTAGTGAATCATTTTGTGACTCAGTGGTTTAACTGATTCTGAGTTTCATAAAGCTCCGTTGATACTGTGTTCTTTGCTCGCTTTCTCTATAGGCCTATAATTTATTCGTTGGTTGAATAACCGTGGAAATGAAATCATTACAATTAATAGGCCTAATTTACAACATTTTTAATAGATTGTGATCACGTTAAATACAGTTTTCGTCGTTTTAAAAACATTTCATGACATGACACCCATTTTATAGGCTACTACTTGCCTAAAAAGATGGGTTTATGATGTGCGTTATTAAGATTACACTAACATTAGGTTACTTAGGCTATTACCTTCCACCTATGGAGAGAGAAAAAAAGTTTTCAAAAGTATCCCCCCTCTGCTTTTTTCACAAATCACACCCTGTATCTAAGTATAAAAGATTGATCATATGTTTCAAACTCTGTGACCTGGTTTTGTGAAAATAAGTTATTTCAGATAAAAAATGTAAAAAAAACACCACTAAATTATGACATTATTATGAAAAAAAGAAAAACAGCTATTTCTTAATTGAAATAAACTGTCACAGAGATTACTTTTGACACCGTCACAAATGCTCTGCCAAAACCAAACAGGAAATTCTCTTTTAGATACTCAGCTTAATTAGTATTTATTACGTAGCCTAAGAAAATGCATTCATGCTATGTATAGGTGCAATTTAGCACCTTCTTTATTTGCTACTTAATCATCATCATCATCATCATCAAATGCATAATCAACAGGCTGTTAAAAAAAGCTTGTTGTTTGTTAAATATAAATCCAACTATTCATGCGATTCAGTGAAGATCTAGGAGTCATTTGTGCATAAATCCACATCATTCAAAACCTGTTCTTTGAGTAAACATTCATATCCTCTTCTGCTGAATATCACCTACTATGGATTGTGGAATATTCCTTTTACGTTTCTGTAAATATTTAGCAAAAATGGATGGTTTCTGTTCTTTCTCAACTGGCTTTTATGTCTTTTTTTCATGATTTCTTGCGCAGTTGACCAGTCAGGATAAGACGGCCCAGGTGATCCAGAGAGCTCTGCAAAAACACAACATGGAGGATGTTAGTGAGCAGGACTTCACCCTCGTACAAGTTCTGGCCCAAGGCAGAGGTAAAACTGATTTAAATGAATAAAATGAGTCATTATTAAATTAGAGGAAGTTCTGAAACCCACAGTATGTGTTTAAATTAAATGTATGAATGTAAGGTTAATCTTATGCTGTTTTTTAAAAATGATGCACATATGCAATGTTTATAATTCTTATGTATATTTTTGTTGTAGAGTTGCATATTCCAAAAAAGGCCAACGTATATTATGCCATGTCTACATCAGCCAACTATGACTTTGTTCTACGTCGATGCCCAAAAGGCCAGCGGAAACAACTCATACGCTCTGTTTCACTGTCGTCAGGACGAGCCACAAAATAACAGCAAATTCAGCTTTGATTCTGGAGGACTCATATTTAATGCAACAGTTTTTGAAAACTGTCAAGACATGTCATTCAGGCACAAATGGAGATGTCTGAGATCGAAAACAAGTCATTTAAAGAAAAAAAACAACAACTATTTCTGACCCACATTTCACCTTGGGATTTGATGACGGCTTCAATGGCATTCTCAAGCTATTTTACTTCACTTATGTGATGAATTTCTGGGTGAAACAGGATACTCAATTAATGAGCTTCAAAGGAATAGTTCAACCAAAAATGAACATTTTCTCAGGTCATCAAAGAAGTAAATGAGTTGTCTCTTCATCAGAACATTTGGAGAAATTTAGCATCACATCACTTGTTCACCAATGTTTTTATCAGTTGTTTGGACTCTCATTCTGACGGCACCCATTCACTGCAGAGGATACACTGGTGAGCAAGTGATGTAATGCTACATTTATCCAAATCTGTTCTGATGAAGAAACAAACTCATCTACATCTTTGATGGCTTGAGGATGAGAAACATTTTAGCATTTTTTTTTTTTGGGGTGAAGTATTACTATAATTATGCATTTAATTCGATTGTGAAAGGTTGAAATATCAGGGCTTGGTGACATTTACATTTTGATGAATAGTGTGTTTCCTTGGAATAACGCACTAACGAACCATGCATGATAAAACTAGGAACATGAAGTAAGTAAATAGCATCAATGATGTTGATGTAGGACTCTTCAGTGGAAAGACAAATATCACGGGTTCAGTTTCATGAACTCATAACCCAGACGCTTTAAATTGTTTTAAGTGACAAGAGAAAGATAACAAAGACTGCACCTTCTTGAATTCCTCACATTCAGTGCAGTGATAATGGGATGAAGCAAAGTTTCTCAATGACCTTCAGCTCTCATTCTCTGACACTCATAATGAGACGGCATAAGATACACTGTACGATAATGCGCTAACTTTGAATAGAAACACAATCATACACCTAGAGGCCTGGGATGAGACTTTTATATAGGTCAGTGTCTATACAGACTGCCTGTGGATAACAGATGATCAGTTCACAGTGTTCCTGATTACAGCATGATGATGGTATGTGTGTGAGAAGACGAGCCGCTTCAACAGGTGCAGTGGCATTCCAGAGACACACTTTCACATCCACTGTCACGTGCGATTTCAATTACATGCCATTTGATGAATCCATTTTTAAAAATATTATCATTTATTATTGAATGAGGTAGTGTGGCAGCATTACTGAACATTAAGTGGATATTTTAAACCATGTAAAACCATGTTTTATATCCTCCTCCATCAGCATCAAATTCAAGCAACTTGACCCTACACAATTAGTCTGTGCTTCCACGGACTTGTACAAGCTCTTGCAGAGTAAAATTAAGAAGATAAATTATATTATCGCTCAAATACATTTTAATGTAGATATATTAGTAAAACAATATTTATATTAGTTAATGATGAAAATTTTAGATATAATACTATGTACAATATGAGATGATAGTTGTTTAATAGTTTGCATTGATTTTTTTATTTTTATTTTATTTTGCACTGAGTGTATTCTGAACCCTGCAACATTTCACTGAAGGATTTGTGTCTGAAAAAAACATTGCATCACTTTCTTTTGATATTCTGTCATCTCTCAATGTAAAGCACAGAAATGAAACGGTCGCCCATCCACATACTGCAATAAACAATCTACACGCTGAGCTGAGATGAAAGATGGCTGTGCGCAGATTTATGTGGATTTGCTGTGATGTAAAAAGAGGCAATCACAGCACTGAAATGAGCAAGTAGAAAATTCTTTCCACGGCTGATTATGCTAAACAGTCTCTGTCACTATAGCAAGATGCATCCAAAGTCACAATTGCATAATGTGTTAGGCACCTAAACAATACTGAACCATGATGAGCAAATCTTAAAGCAGTTGTATATCCAGTTGTGCATTTTGGAGACCTGACCACAGCATGGAGATATCAGTGATTTCAGCAGATCATATGTGGAGAAATTAATAAAGAAATCTGAACTAAAAGATTCATGTTGATTCTGATTCTGTGGAAATGGAACAAGCTTTGGTCTATAAGTGGAAACCAAGATTAACTAATGTGCAATACTGAGCCAAAAGCAAAGGATTTATGTGTCTGGGTTCCTAGACAGTCCAGCACACTTTCACTGATTCAGACACGGCTGCTCTCTGCTTGTTATTGAATTATGGCCCGTTTACATAAAATTATCTATAGGCATAACCTCCCGGTATACCTCGTTTTAACTCTTCATTCCAAGACTAACCTTTATCCATAATTCACATCCCAAATTAAAGTGTGAAATTTCTGTCAGTTAGCCCCTACTAGATCCAAAAAGTATATTTGTATGTTAATGGCCACTAAGGCCTATATTTTATGATGTTATCGTAGATGAAAGTGACTTTTCGGTGACTGTGATTTTTTAAAATTTAAGTTGTGGCCAGTTGTGGCTAAAAAAGTGAATGATGGACACAGCTAGGACGGACGTTATGCTTTTCATGGTTAAAGTGCCAAACATTGATCTAAGTAGTAAAAGAAATAGTGATTGGTTACAAATTTAGCTGTTTATTAATGAAGAGTGAAACGATTTATTTGCTCTAATGCTGTCAGGTCAAGTAAAGTCAGTGGTGGAGGTGAGTGAGATGGATGCACAGCGTGTTTGATATTTTCAGTGTCGTCTGCATGTAATCACGTAGTCTTAAAAAAAAGGAATGATATTTAGGATTTCAATATTTAATAGCCTCTACTTGACATTTGTAATCTAGTTCTGCCCAAATTTCAATGTTTCGACAAATCCTGAACACTAAATTCTACCAAAATGCATTATTATTATTATTATTATTATTAGTAGTAGTAGTAAAATAAAAAAGAAAAGAAAAACATAATTTTAAATGGAACTAGATAAAAACAATTTGTTAAGACAAACTTTAAGTTGGACCTGAAAGTTTGAAAAAGTTTAAGAAGTTTAAACAAGTTTTAAGTTTCAGTCTGAAACAGTTTGAAGTTTAAAATAGTTTTAAAGTTTGAATGTTTTGAAAGCAATACAGTCTGTCAGAGATGGTTGCTAGGGTATTCTAGGTAGTTGCTATGGTACTTGGAGTGGTTGCTATGATGATTGCTAGGCTAACTGGGGTGGTTGCTAAGGTGTTGCTAGGGTGTCCGGGTGGTTGCTAAGGTGTTACTATACGGTTGATAGGGTACTCTGGGTAGTTGCTTAGGTGTTGCTATGTGGTTGCTAGGGTGTTACTATGCGGTTGCTAGGCTACCCGGGATGGTTTCTAGGGAGTTGCTATGCGGTTGCTATGGTACTCGGGGTGGTTGCTAATGTGTTGCTTTGCAGTTGCTAGGCTACCTGGGATGGTTGCTAGGGAGTTGCTATGCGGTTGCTAGGGCACCCAGGGTGGTTGCTTGGTTGGTTTGGATGGTTGCTTGAGTGTTGCTATGAAGATAGATAGATAGATAGATAGATAGATAGATCTGAGTTTGTAGAGTTAAATCTCTAGGAGGAGTTAGAGTTGGAAATTTTAGTTTCAGAAGAAGAATAATAATATTAAGTTTAAGTTGGACTTAACTTTCTCAAGCCAACTTAATTATCAGCAGAATTCTCACAGTTATGAAAAGCTTAGAAATCTTAAAGCATTTCAGAAATGTGAATAGAGATTTCTGTACTCAAAATAATATTCTATACTCAGTTCTGAAGTGTTTCTTTTGACTAGAAATGTCATGCATATTTGCAGTGACTCTTTCTGCAGTAACATCATTACGCCAGTTGGTGGCGTCAAGTGACTGTCTTTGAGACAATGTACTGGCTCTGTCAGTATCAGTAATAACGGTCAGTTCAGTTCCAAGTATTTATTTATTTGAAGTAGAAAGGAAATAGAAAAGTCGTGCAATGGTCAAAATACATTAACCCAAAATATTTACTTTATGGTTGCATTGTATAAATCCAAAGGAGCTCTAAAGCAGTGCTTCTCAAATCTGTCCTGGGGGCCCCCACCACTACACAATGTATGTCTCCCTCATTGAACACACAGAATTCAAGTCTTGCAGACTCTACTGATGAGCTGATGAGTTGAATCAGGTGTGGTCGATGAGGGAGACATCCCAGGGGCATCCCAGGACAGGTTTCCTCTATATGAGTGAAGTTTCGGTCAAAGCAGGCTGGAGTAAAAAAAATGAAGTAACGTATTTTGGCCACTAGATGGCAAAAACAACGACTTTTGAGAACATTTCAACATTATGTAGTTACAAGTTGGGTGAAATTCAATTTTGTAATCTTGGTTTCTCCTCATCTTCTTACTCTTTTTTTTCTTTATCTTAAATTTTTCACATGTGGATATTTACTGCTTAGTACTGAAATAATATCTTATCCTCAATACCGTTGGTGCATGTTGGGGAAGTTATTAAAGGGTTACTCCACCCCAAAATGAAAATTTACCCCCATGTCGTTCCAAACCTGTAAAAGCTTCTTTCATCTTCAGAACACAATTTAAGATATTTTGGATGAAAACCGGGAGGCTTGTGACTGTCCCATTGACTGCAAAGTAAATAACACTGTGTCAAGGCTGACACAGAATGGCGTACGCTGCTTGCGTGCAGCGGATATTGTAGCGGATACAGACGAATTGTTGAATAAAGTCATTATTTTTGTTTTCTTTGCGTACAAAAAGTATTCTCAAGTCACAAGCCTCCCGGTTTTCATCCAAAATATCTTAAATTGTGTTTCGAAGACGAACGAAGCTTTTACAGGTTTGGAATGACATGGGGGTAAGTGATTAATGACAAAATTTTCATTTTGGGGTGGAGTATCCCTTTAAATTCATAGCAGAGGTAAGGTGAACATTTTCAAATGGAATAAAGAAAGAAAGAATGTGAAAGTCTGAGACAAAGAGAGAGAGAAGAGCACTGCATTCCAGCATGTTCAGTCTGGGTGGAAAAGACTGACTCACTTTCTGGCAGGTCTGTGGGGTTTTCAGTCCAGGCCCTACGTCAGACAAGACAAGAGCAGGTCCTGAGTCAGTGCAACGTGCCCGGCCTCGAGTGGGCCGCAGCGTGGGAGTGGACGGGGATACGGAGCACCCCATGATTAATCGAACCCAGCGGCCTGACAGCTTTACTGTCTACACTGAAAGTGAGCGACGTGACAAAACTAGAATGATGAAATTGAGCTTTAGTGTTTCTTTGATTACCATGTTCTGGTTTTATTGTGCCACATTGTTCACTGTCAGTGTATTTGGGAAGTCACAATCTGAACAGATTATTTTGACTTGAAATGTAATCCGATCTAAACTTTAGGTTTAACAAAACAAGTAAATAATCCAAGGATGTAACAGTTTAATATTTTTGAAAGAACCTGCTTCTGCTCACCAAGGCTGCATTTATTTGATCAAAAAATACAGTAAAATCAGTAATATTGTGAAATATTATTGTAAGTTTAAAAAACTATTTTTGATTTTAATATATTTTAAGATGGAATTTATTCCTGTGATTGTAAAGCGGAATTTTCAGCATCATTACTCCAGTCTTCAGTGTCACATGATCCTTCAGAAATCATTATAATATGCTGATTTACTGCTCAAGAAACATTTCTGATTATCAGTGTTGAAAACAGCTGTGCTGCTTCATATTTTTGTGGAATCCATTGTTTTTCAGGAAGTTCATAAGAATAGCAATTCTTTTGTATTGAAATCTTTTAATATTATAATTGCCTTTACTGTCACTTTTAATCAATTTAATGCATTCTTTCTAAATGGAAGTATTCATTTCTTTAAAATAAAATCTTACTGACCACATACTTTTAAACAGTAGTGCATTGTGGATTTTGGGAGGGCCAAAGTAATCATTCAGGAACCAAAAAGTCATACTGGTTGAACTTTAATCTAAATATTAAGTGAAGGACATCTGCTCCTATGTGGTATCTGTGACCATTCAAAATCACTTTTAACTGATATTTATTTCTTATTTTTCCATAATTATCATTTGCACACAATCAGAATTTCATTTTATTATAATCCATATTTGATTTTGTTGGCTCTTTACTGGAAACTTTACTTTAAAAGCCTTAAGAAAACAGGCATATAAAACACCAAAACATTACAAGATAAATAGTGATAAAAGTCTTTTCATATTGACCTTATCGTTTTACAGACCTTCCAACTTCATATGAAGTCAATAAACTCGTAGTGAATCCTCTATTCCTGTAATCGATGTTTGTTTTTCTTACCTGACACATACTTTCTATTTTGAGAGACAAATTGCCTTCTCAAAAGGAAGCACGCGCAGACACAAGCACGTGGATGCATGGATGTGTTAATAAAGGTTGTGTACGTGCAAACACAGAGTCAGACACACATTAACTAAAGCTGTTATGTATAAATACACCCACATTTATCATTACATACTTTTGTCCAACTTCATTTAACAGGAACTCACACACAGACACAAAACAGATGCAATGAGAGTCAACCAGAATGTGTTCAAGAGAAAGAGCTGAATCACAGGGGTGAGTCTCATGAAAATAAGTCCCATGCAAGCACAACCTTGTTCAACAGACGCACACAAAATCTATGCACGTGTATCACAATCTTATGCTGACAGTATCACAGTCGGAAGGCCTAAAAAAAAATCTTATAATTTTTGAAGCATATGCAAGCCTAATCCACATGTAAACATTTTCTCAATGTGTCCCATTACAGTAATGAGTAAAATTTAACTGTTGACCTACATTAAAATCCTGACCCCTAACTGGTGCATAATGGTACTGCATCATATCACGTGTGAAATATTAGCAATTGAATAATCACTCAAATTATGAAACAATATTTATTAAGACTTATATGAATGATAGACTGATTTAAAAAAAAAAAAAAAGAACAAGTTTCTTCTTTTAAAGAAGTCTCTTCTGTTCACCATGGCTGCGCTTATTTGTTAAAAAATACAGTACGACCAGGAACTTTGTGAAATATTATTACAATTTAAAATGACTCATTTCTAATGTTGGAAACTGCTTAATATTTTTTACATAAACCATGATGCGTCTTTTCTTTGATGAATAAAAGTTTGAAAGAACAGCATTTATTTGAAATAGAAATCTTCTGTAACATTATGTGTCTTTACTGTCATATTCCATCAATTTAATGCATCCTTGATGAATAGAATAATTTTTTTAAAGAAATCTTACTGACCTCAATGTTTTGAAAAGTAGTGTTTATTATATGTTAATGTTTTATGTTTTTATTTAATGCGTCCTCATATACCTGTATGTGTACCATTTGCGTAGATCTTCATATTATTTCATAATTTTGGTTATTCATTTTCTATTTAAGTGATTGATTTCAGCTTTCCATATTGGACTCCGAACCAATTCCTTAAAATTTAAATTTATACAAAATGTATTTATTTTATATGTTTAAGTAATGTCTTCATTTACAAAGTAACTCTTCTACATTTTAAACTAAATAAAATGATCAAATATCAACATACACACATCTCACTGAGGTAATAACTTTTCAAAAAGTTGTACTTTTATGTACACAATAGTAATATGTGACCCTGGAGCACAAAATGAGTCTTAAGTCGCTGGGGTATATTTGTAGCAATAGCCAAAAATACATTGTATGGGTCAAAATTATAGATTTTTCTTTTATGCCAAAAATCATTAAGTAAAAATCATGTTCCATGAAGATGTTTTGTAAATTTCCTACCGTAAATATATCAAAACTTAATTTTTGATCAGTAAAATGCATAGCTAAGAACTTCATTTGCACAACTTTAAAGGCGACTTTCAAATAGTTGTATCTCGGCCAAATATTGTCCTATCCTAACAAACCACACATCAATGCATAGCTCATTTATTCAGCTTTCAGATGACATTAATCGGATAAATCTCTTTAAAATAAAGATGATGTAAAAATGTACCCTTATGACTGGTTTTGTGCTGCAGGGTCACATATGTACTTTGAAGCACTAATATAGCTTTAAGGTATTAATATACACTGTTTAGGGGTAAATAACGTACAAAGATGTACCTTTTAGCTTCAGTGACACCTTTTTTCTGAGAGTGTATAATATTCTCTCTCTCAGTCTTATTGCTTGTGAGTTAGTGTTTAAAGTGTCTACGTGCCAGCAGTGGCCTGCTTACCAAAGTTTGCTGACCCCTGTGAAAAATGTATTGGCTGTTATACAAAAGTTGCTGCAATCAGATCAGCTTTTCAGACTAATATCAACAGCTGTAGTTCTGATGAAAACCAAATACATAATACCAAGTAAATATCATAGATTTCGCAACCTGTTGTGGGAGTATTTCTTATAAGCTGGAAATGAAGCACTTGTCAGCAGAGAGGAAGATGGATGGTACAAATTACAGGCAAAACTAAAACCTGCAGCAAGGAAGTTGGAAATGGGAAGATGGCCCATCTTTCAACATGACGACACACTACCAAATCAGCTATTCAGCGGCTGAAAGACAGGATGATAAATGCCCTCTATCACTCCTAAAATCCTGTAAATCTGTGGAATGATGAAACAAGGGCCAGCCAATGATCTTTATGCTATTTCCCCTCATGATACATGTGCAAAATAAGCAAAGCATAAAATCACTGCGATTTACCAATCAGATAAAGGGTGAAATTCAGACAAAGGATGCTTTTAAAGTAGAAAAGAAAGTGTTCACCAAGAAAAGGTTCTGTCACAGTACCCACCCTTAAACACATTCTTCCACATTTGTTGTTGAAAAGTACAATTTGAATAAAATCTTATTTTAGATGCACAGGATTCAATACGAACTAGTGATGAGAGACTCTCAGGAAGCGAATCATTGTAATTTATTTTTTGCTGATTTCCTAATAGTATGATCAAAGAGAGTGACCACACGTCTTAATTTTCCCGGACATGCCCTGGCCGGGATTTCTAACCTGCCTAAAGGTGTTTTGTCGTACTTTTCCTATTGATGTGCTTCTACATTATATGTATGTTTATTTGCGTTGATTTTATTGTTCTTTAGATCCCGCCTTATTTCAAGCCATGATTGCCGTTACCAAAAAGTAGTATACTTCAAGTTTATTTTATTAAGCATACTTAAGTAAAGTTCAAGTATATTTTTAAGTATACTTTTTGTAGTAAGTATACAAATATCAGTGTACTAGTAGTATACTAATAAGTGTACTATTTCAATACTCCTTGGGACTAAATTGGCCCACTTTCTAGTATATAAAATATACTTTTAAGTATACTTTAAGTATAACAGTAGTAAACTTTGAGTACACAACTAGTTTGCATCAATGTTTTTAGCTTGTACTGCAACAATACTAAAAGTGAACTAATTAAATACTTGTAGTAGCATTTTTAGTATAGTTTGAAGTATAGTCTCAGTACACTATTAGTTCAGTAGTTTTATACCTCGAGTATACTTGTAAGTTTTCTTTAAGTGAACTTTACGTCATACTTTAAGTATACTACTATGTCCCTATTTATTAATTTGTATATATTTTGTTATATGAATATCTGAACATACAAAACATCAAAAGCAAAAACAGAACAAAAACATTTTATTCTAGCTTCATGCATTCTTTTTTTAAACACTTAAATGTGGGTAAGTTTCATATATAAAAAATAAAGAAGTAAACAACATTTTGGAAAAAAAGCTGAAAAAAGACTATGAAATGGATTCAGAATGATAATCAAGACATAGATGGAGTCAATCAACACCCCAAAGCTTGACAATCATTATTACCTCTTCATTGGTCGACATTTTATTCCATAACGTTACACAGTTTCAATGCTGTTTTATGTCTGTTGATCCTGTGGAAGCATCTGTTGTTTCGGTTTCTTCTTCACTTGTGTTTTTTTTTTTTTTGGTAACTCTGTAAAGAAGATGTGTACTAGCGCCCCCTACCATATAACAATGAAAACACGGATTCTAGGAGCACAAGTAGCTCAAATATATTTATACTTTTTCTAAGTATAAGTGAAGTATACTTAAATGTCATTTTAAGTATATTTCTGAGAAGTACATAAAAAATAGACTAAAAGTAAATTTTCCTATTTTTAGTTTAAAGAAGTATACTAATAGTACATTTGAATAAACTTCTTTTTCTTAAGGGTGTACAATGCCTCCAGTGCACGCTATTGGTCAAAATACTTTTCAGTCATTACATTCAGCAAGTATGAAAACGAAAACAATAGGAAAACAAAGTCAAAATCTGCACATTTTAGGCAATTTAGAAATTCTGGTCAGGACCCGGTCTGGGATAAAGGGGACGTATGTTCACCCTAACATAATAACATATGTGGACATGTTAGGGCAATAAAAAAAACTACTGGATGCATTTAACACTTTTTCTCAAAGAAAAATACATTAGGCTGAAAACGTGGATTATTCCTTGCAAGAAGACACAAAACTAACATGATTTTCTGTTGCTAAAGGATACGAAGCACTAGGTGGTGCAAAGTGACTGTCTTTACTCATGAGTCAGTAGAGCGCTCATTTAACCAATTTGTTAAAAATGCGGATTAATTCATAGATGAAACAGACAAATGTCTTTCAATGGGTCATCAAATCATTCTTTGAAAGTCGCTGAATTATTCCAGAAATTCGCTACTGAGTCTTCCTCGTTGCCACGGTTCCGCCGTGCCTTTATCTGGAATTATTTTCGTTGACGGAGCAAAACATACAAAAAAAAGTATCGGGCAATATTGCGTCGAAAGTGTAAGTTCCTCAATATAAAAGCAATATCACAAGCCATTGCTGCTAGTTCTAATGTGATTATTTGTAAGTGCAGAAGTGAAAATATAGGTTGAGAAATATTCCTTATTTTAAGTGTCTTTATTTGGATAAAAAATAGATTATTATCTGGATAAATTATGTTTTGGTAAGTAAATTCTCATATCACCTAGGTTAGCCTACCTTTTCCTCAATAAATCTGACATTAACTGTAAATTTCGATAGAATTGCAAATTTTTACCAAATATTTTGACTAAACTTGACAACAATTTTAGATTTTCAGCTCCATTTACCATGTTTACCTATGACTTTCCCCCAAAATCCCCCATTGAAGAAAAAGCAGAAAAAGTGTATACAGTAGATAGTCTCTTGTGAAAAAAGTCCAGTTTAGCATACTTTTAAAAAGAATACTTATTATGGAAATAACATACTTTAAAGATATACTTAACAAGCTAATAAGTTCAAACAGTGTGAAATTAAATGAAAATGTATTATTGCATTATATTAAATGCAACTAGCTGAACTTTAGAGTGCTTTTGACCTACTTTTTTGATCCACCCAGTTCCTCTTTAAATGTAATTTCATAATTATTTATATTGTCTGGAAGTATAAAATGCACAAAAAACAACAACAAAAAAAAAAAAACTAATTGACTATTTAAAAGTGTAGCCTACTTAAGGAGCATAATCATGAAAGTGGACTTGAACTTTAAGTACTCTTATGAGGCGTTATGTTTAATATATATATATATATATATATATATATATATATATATATATATATATATATATATATATATATAAATTACAATTAAATACAATTAAACACCGGTTTTCCCAGAGGAATTGGGCTACTTTAACACTGTTGCCGCCGGTTGTTTTTCATGTCTGCGGGTTGAAGTGACCCCAATAACGTGATATTTAGCCCCTAAAATGCGTATTTCACCACGGGAACCCCGCCAAAAAGTATGTATTTTAACCCACAGAACACTATTTTTATTGGGGGACCCAATTTTAGTTTTGCTAGTTTTGAGTAACAATTGGGCAGGTTTGGTTTTGTTGTGAAAACCTGGCAACACTCTTAAACCCACTTCTTTGCATACGAGCTATAATGATGTACACCAGCATTGCTGTGTGCATTTACCGAGCTGTTGCATCTCAGAGCCGGGTTGAACTTTCGTCCGGTGCACAGATCAATGTTGCTTAGCTCAGCCGCTGTATATGTGTGCTATTTCTGTCCCTTTTGGGGGGGAAAAAGTGGATGAAAAACAGTGTTGTTTTCTTTCCACTTCTATTCTCGCCATTCTCTCATTTGGATGATGGCTTAATGTGTTTTCCATGCTTTCGTTTACCGTGAGCATTTGTGTGTGTGTGTGTGTGGAGGGGCTCTTTCAGGATGAGTCATTTGCTTACACTGGCCGCTCTTGCTCACACACGCTTGCTAGCAGCACATGGCCTGAAGACAGCACACACTCTCCCTTCACGTGGTGGCCCTTTGTTGTCTCCCTCTCTCTCTCTTTCTCTCCATCAACACACCTTTCTCTTCCTCTGCTTTCCCATTAACTTTATCAATGTTTTTGCCATCGTAACCTAGTTTCTCGGCAGATAATATGAGTTATCAAGCAGGGATTTTAGTTGACCTTCTTGTATCAACAATCCAATTTCAAACAAATCTGAACTCTGTTATTCTTGCTTGATTTTCCTTCAACTTGCAGATGCATTTGAATTGGTGCACAATGCATATTTATTCACAATTCATTTGACATCAATCATGTTTGATTGTTTTATTTTTAGCTGAAGGTGTGTAGTGCGCCGTGTTTGATTATGTAGATCACGATCGAAACGTCATGCAGCTATACTTGTCTTGTCTGCAAAGAGTTGTGTAACCTAACCAAGCAATCTTGTTCCTCTGCTAGCCACATGATTGGGAATAAAATGCAACATTTGGTCCCAATGTACTATTGTTTCCACACACAAGACGACAATACATGGAGTCTCCCTTGTGGGATGATGCAGTCTCTGTAATTTGCATCTACCAAATGAGTCACATCTCCTGGCACTCATGCCAGTCTGGACAGACATAAAACAATTTTAAAATATCACCTTTATTTAGCATTTTCCAGATTTACATCTCCTTTTTCCTTTTAATCCTCAATGGAGATCAATGTGACTAACACTCAGAAAATCAACTTTTGCTGCTTGGGAAATTGTATTAATTAAAATGAGCACAATTCTTGAATATTTTGTTTAAAGCTTAGTTTCATTGTGTACAATTAATATAAATAGTAAAACTTTACAATAAGGTCCTATTTGATAATGTCCTCTTAATGCATTAACTAAAATTAACTAACAATGAGAAATGCATTTCTTGCCGTATTAATCTTTAATAATCATATGAAATTTAAATAAAGTATGACCATGGACCACAAAACCAGTCTTAAGTGTTAATTTTTCGAAATTGAGATTTATACATCATCTGAAAGCAGAATAAATAATCTTTCCATTGATGTGTGGGTTGTTAGGATACGACCATATTTGGCCGAGATACAACTATTTGAATATCTGGAATCTGAGGGTGCAAAAAAAAAATCAAAATATTAAGTTTTGATATATTTACGGTAGGAAATTCACAAAATAACTTCATGGAACATGATCTTTACTTAATATACAGATTTTTGGCATAAAAGAAAAATCTAGAATTTTCACCTATACAATGTATTTTTGGCTATTGCTACAAATATACCCATGCTACTTAAAACTGGTTTTGTGATCCAGGGTCACAAATGGAAAATGGAAAATTATTTTGCCATAACCGGATGTATGGAAATATAGATATTAATTTCATATAAACACAATGTTTTGTGCATTATTTTTTAAATAGCATTAGTCTATGATGTCTGATTAGTCTGTTAATTTAATTTAGGACTCAAAAGGTTATTTTTTATTTTCCATATGCCAAAAAAAAAAAGCTATCAATAGTCAGTGTTTAATAAATAAATGTAGGGATGTAATGTAGTATTATATGTTGCACGGTGCATGTATGCAGGTAACCAGAGTTTGAATGCTGTTTCTCATTTTCATTGCATCTTGTAAGCAAAACTAAAAAGTCTACAACAACACTTAAACAAATCCATTCAAAAAGGCCTAATTTAACTGCATAGAAATATCCATTAAATATTATTTTAGCCTTACGTTTCTGACATTAATTGCTGAAGAATTCCACAGCCTTGAACCTAAAACACAAGCTCTGTGCTAATCGAACCCATAGGGCTGTTCAGAAAACTGTATGTTTTGGATTGTGCAAGTGTGACGTGCTTATATGTGTAAAGCTGGTGTGACATGTCTCGCTCTTGTAATCCAAGATTAACCTCACTCTCTCACTCACTCATTCACTCTTTGTACTGTGTCAGTGTCAGTCTGCTCTATTTTACTGTCACCACAAATGCCATTTGAACTTTTTCTGAATTATCCCACACATGGGATAAAAAAAAATCTTTTGAAACAATACAAATGTATTTAGTGTCACTTTTGATCAGTTTAAAAAGATGTCTTAATGACCCCATACTTTTAAACAGCATATGATAATATATATATATATATATATATATATATATATATATATACACACACACACACACACACACACACACACACACCAGTTTCCCATTGCACAACAACAGCTGGTGCATTACTGCTTCCCAACCCCCATCCTGACACACACAGCTCCTCTATTCCCTCTGCCTGCAGTGCCCTTGGATGTGTTTAAGGCCGTCAGGTCTTTACATAACCACTCTGGCCTCCGACAAGGTGTTACAGTAACACGTTTCTCCCCGGTGCATGTGAACTCGCTGTCACATGGGGCTGGCCTAAGCCGTGTCCCTCCCTCAGGTGTTTGTATTAAGGGTGGAGGAAGTTGTTCAGCCTGTAAACAAGGGCTGGCCCTGTAACCTGATACCTCCGTCTGTTGGGCCGAGCCGAACGGAAGCCATTCATATAACCTCAAGCTCAAGGTCTTTCCCTCTCCCTGTCTGCTCTCTGGAGTGAAAGGAGGTTACCGGGTTTCTTGCGAGGTTATTTGACTTTGTGGGCCGTTGAACAAACTCTTGTAAAAAAATAAAATAAAATAAAATAAAATTTCACTTAAAAATAGTACTTATTATGGAAATTAGATAGTTTAAAAGAATGTAGGCTACTTAAGTGCACACTGCAATGTTATTGGACACTTAATTGCATGTTACTTATGATTAAATTAAATGTATTATAGTTTAAATTCATATTAAATGTGAATTCTAAAGTGCTTTTTTGACCACTTAAGTAGTACTTAAATGCATCTTTACATGCAATTTCATAATTTTCTTTTTTAAATGGTTGAAGTTTACTGTTGAATGCACTAAGAAGCATTTATGGTAAACTAAAATACACTTTAATTTCTTTTAAAATGTGTAGGGTAAACACATATTAAGCTCAACAAAATCTACATTGAGACATTTTAGTGCACAAGATATTGGTTTCAGTACAAAAAGTTATGTTAAAATAAAATATTAATCTCTCACACCAATATATTTATTTTATTTTAAATGACAAAAGCATTTCAATTAAGATATACATCATTAAATTTAAAAAGTCCGGCTGTGCTTAATGGGTACATTTTTGTTTTCCCATTAAGCTCACATCATGTCTTATTAAAAAGTTATGTTTATTTTAAGGAAAATTTTTAAAGAATAATTCTGTGTAAAGTCAATCACAAAAAAAAACCCCAGAACACTAAAATCAAGCAACAAGGTATTCAAGTCGATCAATTATATTTTCATAATGAAGTGTCATCTAAGCACATTGCAACATCTATACTAGTCCACGTTCAGCTAGTAACACATTCAAAAATCAGATAAAACAAACCAATAAAACAATTAATTCATGGGGATTAACACAGAAACTAGCCTCATTATGAAAACTCTTGTTAAATGGATGTCAACTTATCTATAGTCTCTTAAGGCTGGAATACACTTCATGATTTTTCCCCCGATTTCCACAGATTTACAGTCTGGAGAAGCTGATGCTAGATGCCAAAGATCAGAGCCAGTCTGCAGATTTGAGTCGACAGAATCCATAGAAAATCGATTAACTTAACTTAAAGTGAGAACCATTAGTTAATATTTAAAGTCTGTTTATGAAGTATTTACATAGACGTTCAATGTGGAAGAGCTTAAAGAGAGCACACTGAGCTTAATGGGAGCAGCAACAATTTTTAATAAATTTCATGTAATATTTATTAAACTTACAGGATTTTTGCTAAATAAATAGTCTAGGTCATGTTTTAAGTTCATACATATTTTAATATGAACTACTATTATTAACAATATCTATGAAATTATACTTTTTCTTACCGATGTCACACTGAAGCTGTGTGATTTATTGTATTGAACCCTTTAAGCTCACCTCAAAATAATGAAATCTTTAAAAATTACAGCACTGTAAAATGACAGACCAGCAATAAACTGTCAATTTGTAATATTATGGATGTAAAAGTACAAGCCAGTAATGCCTGTGAGGTAATATATTAGCGTAGCACACAATCTTATACAGCTAGTCAGCTAACTGTGTTCTGTAGCATCTGCGCTGTGGTGCTAAAACTATCTTTTGGATCTAATGTAATTATTTCCCACATCCAAGTTCCAGGTTATAATATGCAAAATTCTGAACATTAATCTCTTAATTTTACATTAAGTAGTGAAACTTACCCAAAATAAAGGCTTAAACATCTTTAAAAAAACACACATTTAAGGGGCTTTTTGGTGAAAGTCTTTAGACAGCTTTCAAAATGGCTGCCAGACCGTGTGAACACATGGAGACTCATATCTCAGCCTGCAATGATCTGATTGACTTGAAATTATAGGAGGTATATAGTAACAAACATATAAATTGGTTAAGACATCAAGTAGGATAATAAATATTTTTTACTTTTTATAATCTGATCTCAAAAATGGAAGTGTGCTTAATAGGTACGTGAGCTTAAAGGGATAGTTCACCCAAAAATGAAAATTCTGTCATCGTTTACTCACCCTCAAGTAGTTCCAAACCTGTATGAATTTCTTTGTTCTGCTGAACACAAAGGAAGATATTTTGAAGAAAGTTTGTAACCAGGCTGTTTTGGGGCACCATTGACTTCCATAGTAGGAAAAAATAAAAATACTATGGAAGTCAATGGTGCCCCAGAACTGCTCTGTTTCCCACATTCTTCAGAATATCTTCCTTTGTGTTCAGCAGAACAAAGACATTCATACAGGTTTGGAACTACTTGAGGGTGAGTAAACGATGACAGAATTTTCATTTTTGGGTGAACTATCCCTTTAATAGGTACATTTACCCAATGTTATGTATTTAAATAAGTTGCAATTTAGTACATTTAAAATATGCTAACCTTAGATTTAGATGTAGTATCAAATAACTCACTACAGTTAAAATGATAATCAAGTACTTTACATGTACTTTAGTATGTTAGTTAATGCATCTAAATAAGTCTACTTCTTTGAAGAATGGCAAAAGATTATTAAAAAAATTCAAATGTACTTTAAAATTTAATTGGACATTATTGCAAAGTGGACTTTTTAAAAGTGTACTTAAGTATGTTAAGAAAAAGTAATGAAAGTTGACTCTTAACATACACTTAAGTGACCTTTTATTTAATTAATATTACATTATCTGCAAGGAGGGCTTGACATTAACTTTTTGATTCACCAGCCACTGTAGCTTGTGGTTTTCCAAAGTTACTAGCCACTCAGAATTTTGTTGTTGGGAAACTGTTGTTTCCATATATTCAGGGTATCTGCAGGATTTAAAAAAAATCTAATTGAAGGCTTTTTAAGACCTTTTTAAGAGCTGCACAAATAAAGTCAATACCATATGAGTGAGGTAGAGCAAGAGTTTATGCCTCTATGTTAACATATTAAACTGTAAAATTACTTTTTATAATTCAGTTTACAAAAATGTACATTTCAGATACAGGGTTTCAAAATTTTTTATGAAATTATAAATTTCACATTTTAGCCTTTAAATCCATTTTTTTTTTTTTTTTTTTGAAAAGGGATGAGTCAAAAGTATCTATTATAATAGTTTTAAACATACAAATAGGTGGTATCTTAATTGTTTAGATTTTTAGAAGGCACATTTAGTTTCTTTTGATCCACTGGTTTACATTTACAACTTCATGTATGCTGCTTAAAACATGGGTTGATTTTCATGTTGGTCTGAACAAAAACAGCAGATGGATTAAAAATGCAAATTCACTCTCTGCCAGCAGGTGGCGATTTGGAGAGGCAGAAATAAAGATGTTTCCCCAGTAAAAGTAGTACACAAAACAGCTCTGCATTCATAAATGCTACTTTATCAGGCAGTACAGGTAAGATAAAATGAAAATGCCATCCAAACATTTCTGAAGACAGTTGGTTCCCTTCAGCAATGCATTGATTTAAAAATACCCACGCCACATTTTGACTTTCAAATGTGCAGTTCATATTTATTAAATGAAATCAAAGCCTTTTGATGTTTAATCGTCACATTAAGTCATATCGCCATTATCGTCTGTCTTGACCCTAAATTTAAGACCTCTTGAAATTATAATGAAGGCTTTTCTTGTACCATTTAAGGCATTTAAGACTTTTTATGTCCTTAAAAAGGATGCAATTAAATTTAAGACTTTTAAGGACCCGTTGAAACCCTCTGATTCAACCCGCCAAAGTTGTAGTAGGAGTGACCAAGCCCTGCCTGCAAATAGTTTTTTTTTTTAAATACACTTTTTAGATTTGAAGTACACTACAAGTGCACATTGAAAACAATTAAACACACTTATTTTTCACAAGAGAATGCATAAACAAAAGCACTAATATGTTTAAAATATGGAGAGAAGTGATTTTTTTGGTATAGTTTTGTAATCTTTGTTTAGTAGTTATGTCAGGTGAACGATATCCTCTCGGATCATTTGAGGTTATAACCCACGTGTCTTTTTCAACTGGGGCATGTTTGTTTACTAACCGACTTTGTTACAAGCCAAGTTTACACTACACTTAGGTTAACATCTAGACATCAGCATTTTTTTACTTTTTTGTAACACAATCCCGCCATGTCAACACGTGAAGTCTTTACATGTGTGAGCGAGATGTGATTCATCTGAGACAGACATATTATGGTAAACGATGAGATAATGTTTAGTGTATTTCCCCTCATTCTTCTGTGTCAAAGTCACGTGTGCTTCACTAACATAATGCCACACTTGGCTTATTTCCTCATGACTTCACCTGAGCGTTTATGGCTTACAGAAACTGTTTAACCTGCGTCTCTCCGCACCCTTTTTCAGTGTTGTTATTGTGAAATCTAGTTACGGCTTTGAGTTGAATCATTAACAAATCAAAGTCTGGGTGCGGCCCTGAGAGGAAAGGAGGTCAGCGGGTACACGTGAGAGGAAAAACTATTCCACCTGCGAGAAAACCGTGTTGCTTGGCCGGCCGCCATGTAAACAAACACGCAGTGCCAAACGCTTCCCGATTCTTTGAAATTAAATAGATAAGTGAAATATAAGAGCATCTCTGAACAGCTTGTACGATTCACAGTACATTGCTGTGTTCACGTTTCCATGTTGTGGTACTTCGTGTTTTGCTGTTGTATATTTACTCAAAATTTTGAGAAATATTTCCCCTGAATTTCATTACAACAAAAATAAACAAATAAAATCTCGTCATCTGATATTTAACAGTACATATTCAGGTTTGGAGGGAAGTAATTTATTTGTTCTAATAATATTTTGAAGTAGCCTAAGTATATTTTTAGTTTAAGTTTTAGTAGTTTTATTATGCGCATTTGTCATTTTTATTAGTTTTTTAAATATTTCTATCAAATTCATTTTAGTTTCATTACTTTATTGCCTTTTCATTTTCATTTAAGTTAAAGTTTTTCATCTAATATTTATATTTCATTTTAATTCAGCTTTACCAAACATGATTTTGCATTAAGTTAATTTTTTTTAAACATATCTCATCATTTGATATTTAATAAAATATATATTCAGGTTTATAGGGAAGTAATTTGTTTGAATAATATTTTGGTATGTGTTTTATTTTTCTATTTTCTGTTAACGTTTACTGATAAAAAAAGATTCATTGAATTTACTACATTATTAAGGTAAGTGGTTACAATCAGTTTATTTGAGCTACATTTAAATAAACAAATTTAGTTGACTAACTTTCATGTTTTTATTTTTTAAATGTAGCTAAAATAAATTGTTTGCAACCACTTACCTTAAAAGAAAAATTAGTATAATTTTTTTCAGTGTGTACATTTGTCATTTTTACTATTTTATTGTTTAATATTTCTTTTAAATATATATTTTATTTCAGTTTTAGTACTTGTGCCTCAACTTTTGGTTTGGTGCCAAGGCAACATTTTTTAATATGGTAAAGTTTTTCCTCTGATATTTATATTTTATTTCAATTCATAGTTGAAGTTAACAATAACACACCACCAGCTGTTGACTAAGTTAAATTGTTAATGATTTTGTTGCTTAACATCAACAACGCTAACTTGAATTAAACAAGTGGTGTTGGGTGTCTGTTTTGGATCCCAGAGACATAGAGTGAAATTCTAGAGTGTGTTTTTAAAGTTTCTTTGAAATGAAACAGATGATACATGCAGATATGGAAGGATTTGGGCTGTTCTAAGAATAGATCCATGTCTAGATAGCTTCACTTTGGAATGTACGATCGAAGAAGCTGCGGTTATGAATTTGACCTAGCAATGTTATTAGAAAATGTACCAATGACAAATGGAACTCATTCTTACAGGAAAAACATCTCAGACTTACGCGGCTCTGCAAAAATGCTTGTTATTTGCCCTTTCACCTATAGAGGAAGTTCCACTTGTTTAGTCTGCTGCCCGAGCCTTTCATCGCTTTCTGTTTATAAGCAGGTGCTGCCTCAAGTTGGCGTCCTTTTATGCTAAGCTAGCGTTCTGCAGTGATTGACCTTTGACCCTTATGAAATGATATCCTGCGGGCCTTAACGTTAACGTTAACCCTCAGTGACAGCTGTAGAATTAATACATGCCAGGAGAGAATATGACATATATGATCACTACTGTAAACAGCTGTTCTGTTCATTTTTTAATGTTTAAATATAACAGGAATTTAAACAATGAATAGAAGAAAAAAAAGTTCCTTTAAAAACATTAAAGAATGTTGCATACGATTTAATGCTAATATACATTACTGTTCAAATGTTTGGGGTTGGTAAGGTTTTTTTAATGTGCTTGAAAGAAATCTCACCAAGGCTGCATTTATTTAATCAATAATACATTAAAGACAGTAATATTGTCCAAAAAAAAAAAAAAAAGAGGAATATTGTGAAATATTATTACAATTTTAAATACCTGTTTTCTATGGCAATATATATTAAAATGTAATTTATTCTTGTGATGAAAAGCTGAATTTTCAGCATCATTACTCCAGTCTTCAGTGTCACATGATCCTTCAGAAATCATTATAATATTATTATTTCATGCTCAACATGAAATCAAAACTTTTTTATTTTCAGCTATTATTATTATTATTATGTTAAAAACTGTTTTTAACATTTTTTGTGTAAACCATGATACCCCCAGGATCCTTTAATGAATAGAAAAGAACAGCATTTCTTTGAAATATAATTTTTTTGTATAAATGCTTACTGTCACTTTTGATCAATTTCATGCATCCTTGCTGAATAAAAGTAATAATTTCTTTAAAAACAAAAAACTTCCTGACCCCAAACTTTTGAACGGTTGTGTATATGCATGTACTTCCCCAAATGTTTCAATCAAAATGTTATTCTCTTTTAAAGCTGCATGTAACTGGCCATGTTTTAGCACAGTGTTTGAGTGACAGCTGAGTCAATCAAAAGGACAAAAAAAGACAAAAAAAAAAAAAAAACCTCAAAAGACTAAGAACCAGGTGCTCCTTAGTCTTTTGAGTGTTTTTTTTGTTTGTTTTTGTTTTTTTGTCCTTTTAAGCTTTTATCTGGCCACTTCTGTTAGTGTCTGTTACCTGTTCTCCATGTTGAACACCAGGTTCTTCATCACCCTGCAACACCTGCTAAGTCATAATGTCAGCACATTAGTCAAAAGCTGTACTTTAGCACGAGGGAGAGTTTTTCAACAAGAGTTGCACAAGCCGGACTGAAAATGTTGCAAGAACACTGAGCTGTCAGGTTCCACTCAGCCTTTCTCCCGCTCCATTGCCCTCTTCTTTCTCAAATCTCTTCAGGATAGGAGTTGGACTCGGAAAAATCTGCAAAATGCAGGCAGTGATGAAAGAGACCTTTAGAGAGCATGAGAGAGATGCTCTGTCGCCAAGCCTGCGGTGAACATAAGCATAGCTCAGAATCCTCAAACCACCCAGAGGTCTGCTTTTGGCCGAATTACTCTCTGCGTTTGCCAGTAGGTTTTCCTGCAAGGGTCGTCAAGCCTGACCAATATGTATGTGCAATACATCTTTAAAAAGAATAATAAAACCCAGATTAACTTCAGCTAGAGAAAAAAAAATATTGCGGTTTTCCTGTACATACCTTTCAGTGTTTCATTTCAGTACGGCCCATATGTGTTTTTTTGTGGTCTAAATTGTTTCAACACACACTAATGCTTCCTGCATGTTTAAAATATCCCGATACAGTTCAGAAGAGAGGGGCATGTGCGATGAAGACACGTGACTCACAAAACGAGGACTGTCAGACATGACCAGCTGGGCCTCTCCTAAAACGCCAGCTTTCACATTCCACCCAAAACACCGGAAAACGTCCACCCATCTCTCCTTCTGTGTCATGCATTTCTTTCTGTCTTTCACTCTTTCAAGAAACACAGCAATTATTTTTTTCTTTAATGGAAGAACATTAGTTTTGCTATTCAAATTATTACCTAAACTTCAGTGTGACTCATCCCACACTGTTAGTGCTATATAAAAGTTTATAATAATTAAAAAGTTTATATTTTAAAAGATTTTTGCAATTTTAAACATTTTTAAATATTAAAAGAAGTCTCTTCCCCTCACCAAGTATGCAGTTATTTAATAAAAATACAGTAAAAACAGTAATATTGAGAAATATTATTACAATTTAAAATAAACGTTTTCTATTTATACTGTATATATATGTATGTATGTGAGTGACCCTGGACCACAAAACCAGTCATAATGGTCGATTTTTTCGAAATTGAGATTTATACATCATCTGAAAGCTGTATAAATAAGCTTTCCATTGATGTATGGTTTGTTAGGACAATATTTGGCCGAGATACAACTATTTGAAAATCTGGAATCTGAGGGTGCAAAAAAATAAAAATGTTGAGAAAATCGCCTTTAAAGTTGTCCAAATGAAGTTCTTAGCAATGCATATTACTAATCAAAATTTAAGTTTTGATATATTTACAGAAGGACATTTACAAAATATCTTCATGGAACATGATCTTTACTTAATGTCCTAATAATGATTTTTGGCATAAAAGAAAAATCTATAATTTTGACCCATACAATGTATTTTTGGCTATTGCTACAAATATACCCCAGCGACTTAAGACTGGTTTTGTGCTCCAGGGTCACACACACACACACACACACACATATATATATATATATATATATAAAATTTATTCCTGTGTCCAAAGCTGAATTTTCAGCATCATTACTCCAGTCTTCAGTGTCGCATGACCCTTCAGAAATCATTCTAATATGATGATTTGACGCTCAAGAACCATTATTGTGATCAATGTTGAAAACAGTTTTTTCTTCTTAATAGTTTTATGGAATGTTAATATACTAACATTTAAAAGTTTGGGCTAAGTATGAATTTTAAAAGATATATATATATATATATATATATATATATATATAACAAATATTTTTATCCAACAAGGATGCATTTAATTGATCAAAGATACCAGTAAATACATTTTATAATGTATATTTCAAATAAATGTAGTTCAGTGAACTTTCTGTTCATCAGAAAAAAAAAAAAAAGTGTTCAACATTACGATGAATAATAACCATTATTAACAATTGCGCACCAATAATAGAGTAGCAAATCAGCATATCACAATGATTTCTGAAGAATCATGTGACACTGAAGACTGGAGTAATGATTACACTACAATACAAAATACATTACAATAGAAAACAGTTACACATACTGTATTTTTGATTACATAAATGCAAAAGAGACTTAATTTAAAAACAAACAAAAATGTATTCCAACTTTTGGCCTCCAATATGCGTGTTTATTTGTTTATTTATTTGTTTAAAAAGGGACAATCTACTTTCATCAGCATTCATTCAAATAAATGCAAATGTACCCAAGTCCCTTTGCCTGATGAATCCAAAATGTTTTATAAGATGTATTTTCTTGCATCTTGAAGTACATTGTGTAATACATTTTAGCCTTTGAAGATTTAATCACATTTTCAGTGTGACAAAAAAAAATTGATTCAAGCTGCACTGTTCACAGCGTCAACATATTTTGGCTTGAAATAAACATTGCCATACGAGAAGCAATTATCGCAGTGTCAACACTGTGCCGAGCAACCCAGATGACAAGATAACAAGTGCTCCGGCTGCGCCAAACATTAGTTGTGTTTCACAGAAAAGCGAGACACGTGCTCCACCTTGGCTTGCGTCGACGCACTCTAGGATTCTCAGAAAAAGATTCCAGTTCACTGGAAACAAGCGGAGCTGGGAGGAACGACAGAGAAAGACGACGGGACGCAGAGCGAATCTGCTGCTGGTTTGGCCCCGCCCCTTTCTTTCGAGCTGCGCTGTGACTGGCTGCCCTCTCGTTGCCATGACAAGTGAGTTCACTTGAGGTTCTGTGTTCGCCGAGCAGTGGGAGGAGTTGACCTACATTCTGCTGAAGGGCCTGGTAGCCAGTCAGTGTTAAATAAAAACATTTAACGCCACGCTCACACAAATGCTTGTGTATACAAAAGCTGTGATCCAGACGGCTTTTGGAGTCTTTTCAGGGCTTTTTAAGTGGGAGCATCTTTCTAACAGCCGGTCTGAATAGGACGGCATGCTGCATATCACTCTGAAGGGCCCTTGAAAGTGACCGTTACAGGAAGGTGTGTGCACCGAACGCTTTCCGGTCAAAACACCAAACAATCCCATGACGCTTTTCACAGGAAACCTGCTTGAGTGTCATTGCTGTTTACATGGCATAAAATAAGGAAGCTATAAAGCTGTGAACTGTGCTCACGTGTAAACAAACAATGATATTGTAAAATGTCGTTTACTGTCTTCCTGCGAAGTCTATAAACACAGAAATGAGTTCAAAACCACACAGTTCATGACTCCTATTTCTTGAGCTATATCAGTCCACTTTAAAGATGCTATAGGCTACATCTTTGCAGGGTGTATTTTTGATTTTTTTTTATTTGAAAAAAGCAAACAATATCAGGGCCAAATGCCTGTTAAATGATCAAAAAGTCCAAAACATGGTTTTAAAAAAACATAACTTTTAACATTTTTAAATAAAAGTACAATTAAATAAAAAACGTGTTGAGTCGTAAGGACTTTTTAAATTAAAATATTTTCTCAGAGAGAGCACACATACTTTTCAGTTCTTGAGATCATATCAGTGAGGGGGAAGTGACATCATTTCCTGTATCTTAGTTGTGGGAAACAATTCCTCCAATTTAAAAGCAAAGTAGATTTATTTATTGACACATTTTTATGTGAAAAACGTTACTTTTAAACATTTTAATATGGTAGAGTTAGGAAAATTACTATTTATTTATATAAATAAAATATTACCAAAAGAAGAGTAAAATAAAATAAATTGATTACACAATGATACATGGTGGAAAAAATACACTGACTAATTTGGACAACAAGAAATCATGATTTTTTACACTTTTTTTACAGAAAATATTATATATTTTACGGCCTATAACATCTTGTGTTCCATGACAATGAGTAACAAATTATTAAAATAATTAAAATATAGCCATTTGAAAAAAGCAGAGAAAAATAAAAATAATGACCAATGTAAAGCTGCTTTGACACAATCAGTATTGTATGAAGCACTATATAAATAAAGGTATAAATAAATATATATTCGTATAAAGATAATAATTATATTGTAGTTTTGGTTAAATTTTTTTATATTTTACATATAATATATAATTATATAATATAGTTATATATTTTATCATTATTTTATTACAAATGTAATTTAAATAAGTTTTGTGCTATAGTGTTGCAAATATTTTAAAACTGAAGTTGTATTTTTCTTTTTCTTTCTTTTCATTAAGCAGGAATGCTGTCTGTCTGTCTCTGTCCTGCTGAAGCACTCGTCCTGTGCTGTGTAGCACCTGTTGATATTTCAGAAAGTCATGATGACAGGAATGTTCCTTTACCAGCTGTTGTTCTGTGTAACGTGTGTACCGTGTATGTTTCCTCATTCACAGAACGCTGCCGTTTACGGGTCAGTCTGCGTGTGCCGCTTAAATCTGTAATACTACGATGTTAGTCAGACTTGTACAACAGAGTGTCAAGTTATAAAGGCACAGATAAACACAAGTCATTAAGCTCTCCGTCCGGCATCCACGCTTCCCCTGCCTCACATGGGCCATCTGACCTAAATTCAGGATACAAATAGGAAAATGAAAACAAAAACAACAGCTGGAGTGATATTTCTACAGTGAACACAGACTCACGTAGGCACAGAGCCAGTTAGACTATTGAAAAGCTGATCTCTGCTCCCTTAAGAGACAGCATGCATATATAACCACAGACAATCACTCACTGCATTACTGAAAACTCTGTGTTGTGCAATCTGACTGAACTGATCACATTTGATGCATATTGACTTACTACAGTAAATAAACTGAGCTAACCATAAAAGTGCTTAATGGGAATAACAGCAAGGGTTTTATTCATTAGCTGAGGTATATTTAATGTAACTTTCAAGTGCACACCGAACATGCTTTACATTTACATTATGCAATTAAAGATTGACATGAAAGAGGAAACCCATAACAGTTGAAACAGTGACACAGTTTCATATAAATGGAATTTTCTAAGTTAAAAATATTGAAATTATTAACAATTATATTTTTCAAAACATTTTAGATAATGTTTTAAAATAAGTTAACAATAAAAACATTTGTAAAAAAAATTTTCACAAAAGCATTAAACAATTTAACAGAAATTATGTGAAAAATTGGGGGAAAAAAATATTTAAATGTAAATTAATACCTTTTATTTTTTTCTGTAATAAACAATAAATTTAAACATGTGCTTTCATTCACATGTAAATACTGAACATTATACTAGATTGCAAACATAAATAAAATAGAAAAATACCTACATTTTTATATTATATTATATTATATTATATTATATTATATTATATTATATTATATTATATTATATTATATTATATTATATTATATTATATTATATTATATTATATTATATTATATTATATTATATTATACAAGAAATATACCAAATATGAAAGAACAGCAAATCAGAGGCTGAATTAGATATTCAATTTTACAGTAAGAAAGTATTTTTGCTACAACTTTAAATGACAAGTTTTTAACTAAATAAAAACTAAATTAATATTTTAATTGTTAAATAAACACTTGTTTACCTTGCTCTAATGACCCTGCACTCAAAAACTAACTTCTAAATAAATATATCCATAGGCATAAATGTCAGAGTGGTGTACAAGGCAACACATCGCAGAGGATTATGGGTCAGCAGGGACACATGAAGGTGAAAAACAGAAGGTGGGGAGTGTTTTTGGCTTCAGGAAGGAACTCGAGCAGGAAGAGATATGTTTTTGTTTTGAATTACATCCAAACACATAAAGCTCTTTCCTCTCTCATATTAACCTCCTCTCTCTCAATCTCATTCTCTCAGCCTCATTGCCGTCTTTCTTTTTTATATTCTCTTTTTATGAATGTACCAATACTTGCAAAATGGAAGAAACTGTTATCAGTATTTATAGCCCAGTTTCCAGGCAGAGGCAGATTATTTTGATGTGTATTGTGTTTGATAACTGACAGTGAAATGTCTGTTTTTAATATGACAAATCTAGAACAGGATCAGTTTAACCAGCTTAACCAGTTTCTTTCATTTTTTCTTTTTAACCTTACTAAAGCTATAATTAATATTACATAAATCCATCTGCAACATTCATGCTTTTCCCTGTTACAAGACCAAATAACATGCAAAAGTTTGATATCAGAGAAAAATATTTATGTTTCATGCTCTGTGCAAAAAGTACCGGACAAAGAAAATATCTTATATATTAACGATCAATATATTATTTAATATATATATTGAATATATATACTGAATTATATATTGTGTTTATATTACAATATATTAAACAATACTGAAAAATGTGACAATATATCTACTTATATGATATGTAAGTTAATTTTAAATTCAGTAATACACTTCATAATGTTTAGATGTACATGGGACACAATATCCATGCATATATTGAGAATATTGAAAAATATAATTACTACTTTACCATATGGAAATGTATTAATATATACATTATTTTTATTTTTCACTATATTATATTTTAGTTTTGTAATATAAGTGAAAATAAAAATATATATGATATTATTGGGATATAAATAAAATATTGTTTCTTCAAAATACATAGATGCTTCTAAATGTCAACAGATAAAACTGGGTCATGAAAACCAAACAAACCTTGACCCTTTGGTCTCTGTGACACACATTCAAGGCATATCCTGCACTAATGATTAAACATAAATGATTAATGATCACCCTTTTTTAGTGACAGGAATTATGAGAAATGTGATTGTGATCATGGTTTGTGCAGTAAAACCATCAGGTCAACAGTCAAACAGGTGAGGTGTGTGTGTTCATGATGATACGAGTGTGTTTGTCTGTGTGGGTGGAGGACACACTGCAGCAGCTGAAACGCTTTTGTTTTCTGCTTTTTGTTCTAGTTACATAACTACGTTTTTGTGTTAGTTACTTTGAAGGGTTTAGAAAACATGTTGGCCAAGAACATAAAGTACTGGAGTATTACCATTTTAATTTTGGACACTTACGTGCACGAAGGGTCAAAGTATGCACATCCAAAAATGTCTTGGCCTGGTGCAAGATCATGGGTATCATCAAATAATAGAAAAAAGATCTGCACACTGTTAATCACTTACATGCACTAATAAATAAATTCATTAGTGCTGTCAATCGTTTAAAAAAAAATTAACTAATCACACATTTTTTTCTGAAATTAATCACGATTAATCCCACCTGACATTAAAGTTTTTTAAATATACTTTTATATTGCAATAATTTCACATTCAATCTTCAAATTAATGTACAAACAACGTAAAGACAGTATATTTTTAATATTTGTTTAATGGCATCTTTTTTTTTTATGACGGAAGGCCAGTATCACTGATACCAGTACTACTGATGTCTCTATAAAATTGTTTCCCCCCCTAATATTTAACCATTGACTAGCCATTCAACATTACAGTATAACTGAGAGCTATCAATTTGAACATTTATTAGACTTTAAAAACTATAAATAACTTCTTTAAATTTAAGTAAACTTAAAACAATCTTCACATAAACCCATTATAATAAAGGTCACATTTATCTGTGCCCTTCAGCAGAAATATACAGAAATTTAAATGATCAAACAATAAATTCTAAATTAAATATTGATGAATCCTTAAAGCTATAAAAGTTATTTATTTCCTCTTTTTCTTTTCTTTGATGAACAGACATCACAGAAGCTGGTTATTGGGTTGTTTTTGGTTGTTATTTCTTGAAGAGCTGCCGCTGCTGAATGTGAGGCTTATCTGACACACATTATATTTTCTCTGAACTCTCTTCACCTTTTTTGACTCACTTCAGGTCATAAAGTCTCAACTAATGAACTGACGAGTTGAATCGGGTGTTTTAGATGAGGGAGACAGTGCTGGGCTGCTCCAGAACAGTTTTGAAAACCATTTCAGAGACATGTTCTTAAATGTGAATCATATAAAATATATTACACGCATGCACAGTTTTAAGGCAGCTTTAATCGCCTTTTTGGTAACTTCATGACTTCACTGACTACGACATTGCATGCACATAGATTATTTCGATATGAAATGATACAGGCTACAGCGCGCGTCGGCGCCTTTGTGCGTGCAACTGAGCAAGCGCTGTGTGCACAGTACCGTTCCCGTTTGATGTGTTCGTAACGAATGAATAAATGCACTTCTTGTCAAGAGAAAAAGTGGCAGAAAAAGCAGTTGTGAGTGGTGGCGAACCCTAGCCCCGCCCCTGCGTTAATTGCGTTAAAAAATTTTAACGCGTTAAACTGAAAAAAAAAAAAAAAAAATCGCCTGCGGTAACGAGCTAATTTTGACAGCACTAAAATAAATAGGCTACATTAAAAATGTTGGATGCGATTAATCGAGTTTAATCATTTGACAGCACTAATATATGTGTAATTATTTATGAAATTCTGAGTGAATTTTCTTTTCAGTGAACATGTTGAATTAAGTGACATTTTGAAGTAGAAAATAGTAATAATTGTATAATTTAAAAAAAATTGAAAATAATTTACAATAATTTTTGTTACAAAAAAAAATTACAGCGTAGAGTTGAAAAAAAAATGCAGCTATAGATCTACAGCACATAAAGGTGTTTATAATTTTTAAAATGGCAGATTCAGCAGACTACTCTTTCTGCGCAAATAAGTATGCAACTTGCATTAATAATTAAAAAATGTTTTATTGAAATGTTTGGCTTTTGTTGACTGTGATTGCAGAGGGCAGATGGTGCTTCTGCAGACCTGTTCATGTGAAGGAAAGCCTGCAGTGGGCCAAAATCCAAATGCACAATATTTCCGTTGTGCAACACATGCAGAAGTGGCCTGATCTGTTGACCCAGCGCTCTCGGCTGTTCGAAATAAGCCAGGTAACCTGAGAAGCCTGTTTTCTCTGAGCTTTCCTCTACAGGACAGGCCTCTCGCTCTCTCTTTTCTGTTTTTCTCCCAATACTTTCACTTCTATGTCTCTCTCTCATTCCTCCCTCCCTTCACCCTGACCTACTTTTCAACTGACCTGTTTATGCAAGCCTCCATGTGCTCCAGTCACAAAAAGGGGACAAAGGGGAAGCCGAATCCATAGGACTGTGCTACTGTTGGGACTGCTGTTGTTTGGGGATCATTAGCTCTACCGCTGCCCCACCTTTCCACTGACACTGCGGCAGCCATTGCATTGGCGTTTCAAAGCTCACAAAACAGGTTACAACACTGGCTTCACAAATAGAGGTGATTATTAATAGTGTTATGAGGCTGCTGGCATTGGTTGCATTGGCCTATTTCACTCAGAACACTTTAGTGGCATGTATTTCTTTCATTGCCAGTATTAACCAATTGGGTTAATATGGGTCAATAAATTGGGTTAATATTCATCAACAGTATTTATTAATATTTATCGACATGATTCACTGCAATATAAGCTTTTATGAAGCAACAAATAATTTGCCTGTTTTTTGAAAATAGTTTATATACTACATTTTTATAATCCATATTACAATATATACTGCATATATGCTAAATATAATTTTGTAACAAATATATTTGTTTAACCTCTATATAAAGAAACCAATACAATGTGATGTGTTTAAAAATGACAGTAAAGACAATTAGAATGATACAAAATATTTATATTTCAAATAAATGTTGTTCTTCTGAACTTTTTATTAATCAAAGAATCCTGAGAAAAAAAATATTAAGAGGCACAACTGTTTTCAACATGAATAATTACAAGAAATGTTTCTTGAGCAGCAAATCAGAATATTAGAATGATTTCTGAAGGATCATGTGACACTGAAGACTGGAGTAATGATGCTGAAAATACAGCTTTGCATCACAGGAATAAATTACATTTTAAATATATTAAAACAGAAAACAGTTCTTTTAAATAGTAATAATATTTCACAGTATTGCTATTTCTTTTCTGTATTTTTGATTAAATAAATGCAGCCTTAGTGAGCAGAAGAGACTTCTTACAAAAACATTAAAACAATCTAACTGACCCTGATTCTTGGAACCTTTAATGTATGTGTAAAAATTTAATTATATTAAAAATTTAATTATATATATATATATAAATGGCATCATTGCAGATCAATTTTTCCCTCAAATAAAAGCACTATAAAAGATCAATGTTCCATAGTCTTGCTATTCTAGTTGGCTATAGATTGCACATTGAAGCTCTGCTATAGACAGAGTGCTCTAGTTCTGTAGTGTCGGCCAGGTCAGGGTGTTTCCGATCAGACAGTCTGGTGTCTCAGGAGAGATCTAAATCCCCTCAGCCCAATCCCTCATTCTGTCCCGGTGTTTTCTCTCTCTCTCTCTCTGTGCCAGACTCATTTTGAATAGACTCTTATGTCAGCTCTGTGTTTGGGACCTGTCTGTCTGCTTCTGTGTCCTCACACACAGATTGTGTAACATCCTCTTCGTTGAAATGTAATCTGAATGTAATCAGAACAAGGGCTTTGGTTTTATTCAAGGACAATGGATTCAAAGAACACAAGTCGACGAGACCTGGTCGATATAATGCTGCAGGCATTTTATGTTTGTTTCATTCAGCTAAACTAAACCAGAACTCAACAATAAGATTTTTTCGTTGTTCTGTAGATATAGATATATGAAGAGATAGATATTTAAATAGATAGATGGATAGATAGATGTAGATGCAGATAGACATATTTAATGTATGGGCGCACACATACTCACATTTATATATATTCATATATTTATATTTAACACATTTAATGCGTACATTTCAACATATTCTGTACTTTGTGTAGATTTGAAAATTACTTAAAAGATTATAAAAATATATATGTATTTATTTATTTGCTTGTATGTATTTATGCATATATGTACGTAAGAATAGAAAATACAGATGGTGTATAATGGAATCCCATGACCACTTTTGGTGGTATACGGTGATCTTTATTTTTATTTTGCTGATTTTATTTGAATTAAATTGGCCTCCAAGGTTACGAATTATGCAATCATAAGTTAGCCACCTAAAACACTTAAAACTGGAGATTTTTTTGTGAAAGTGTTAAGTGACAGTTACAGCAGTTGACCCCAAATTATCTCACATGTACCTTGGGCTATCCTTATTGAAGAGCGGAAGTAAACTCTTTAGAACCTGAAAATGAGCTCAACATACTCGTAATAGATCGGCATAAAAGTGGGGATATTTTGTTCTTGGGATGTGTAGACTTCAAACTCACCATGGATTTGGTTTTGGCCTACTTGTGTCGCATTAAAACTAAAAACACCTGAAAGATCTGCTGACCTGTGCATGTCCTCATCAGCAGGACAGGCCGTTCCGTACATGCGTATCTCCACAATGAACATGAAGGAACTATAGAAATAAGGGTTTCATTTCAATTCTCTGTTGGTAGATACAATCACAAAAAGAGATTGTATCCTGATTGACTACATAGTTTGTGTGTTTATGTTTATGCTGCGCTATTCTCAAATACGCACATTGTGTACCACATATCATGTTACAATTATGAGTGACTTTCAATGTGTAACTTGTACATATCAGTTCACTGAACAACACACATGCATAGCATGTTACTTGTTTAAGCAGCACACTGAGTAACTAGGTCAGTATTACATAAGTAAAGTAAGCCTGTGGTTAAGCTAGACTGATGTGTGTCAGTGTGTCAGTATCTCATGATAGGCCAGACCAAGATATTCAACACTTCTGCCCTTTCGCAATGTTGCACCAGATTAAAACTGACGATATAGGTTGTTTATTCTTGCCTTTGTTCACTAATCTCTTTCAGCTTGAGTGAAATCCTTTTTAGACAGCAGTCAACACTTCTTCAAACATATTGAAAGACTCAGAGTTATGTAATCTGATGTCAATAAATTTGATTTAATACGGCTGTAATTGCATGTTGCGAAATCGAATTACATAACAGCAGTGTATAATTACGTAGGTGGATAAATTATTAAAAAAGGACAAAGACATGAATAATGCAACAACTTTTTTTATTTTTTTGTTGAATTTTTGAAATGCACCCAACCCTAGCACTGAATATTAGTGTTTTTTTTACAAATATGCATCTATTTCAAAACAGAGCAACAGAACAGCAGTGCCACGGTCTACTCAATAACATCAAACAAGCCTTGCTTGCTTTTTTTCCATGTTTGTTTTGATGAAACCATAAGAAAATAATAAAAACATCAAACATCACTCAGTCTGAAACACACTGAAAGGACGAAGGGGGATAGGTGACATTGTGGTGAGCAATTACGAAATCACAGTAAACAGGAAGTAAAGACGCAGCTAGTGATAAACAGGACAACACTTGGCCCCCAAAACAGTTCATTTAAAAAGCACAATACAGTGTTGTGAGTAAAAATATTTTACATTTATACACAATTGCCATAAGTTAACGTGACATGTAGACTTCTTTCGGAAAAAATACAAGCATTCTTTTCAAAGTACAAAAAAACAAACAAACAAAAAACAACAACTCAACTTAAATTAAACCAAATTTTTGGCAGGGAAACATATGCAGGGTAGCGGTTGACTAGTCAGGAGTCAGCCAACCAGTTAAAGACTGAAAAACTGCAGTATCAGCTAGCTGAATCGCTTTACTAGAGGTCTCAAGGGCAAACGGTCAAAGACACCATGCTAGTAATCATCCATTTATACTGATGTAAGCAGGGTGGAGCTTTCCTGTAAACCCCATGCTAATAAGAGCAAAACATTCCTTTCACATTCATAACCACAACTGCCTATAGACAGTTTTCTCTGTAACAGGTTATGAAGCAAATCAATGTTTTTTTACATCGGTTGGAAAACTATAAACATGGAGGAGGCTACATAAAAGGGAAGCTAGATATGTACTTTTAGGAGAGGTTAAAGGTTTTAAACATTATCTGGAAAAGACATGTTTTACGTTAAATGCCAAGTAATGTTTCAAGACCAGACAATGAGTTATAACAGCAATGAAAACACATTTTAGCATCTATGACATGAAGCTTACATCAACCTGCTAATGTATTTATAAAGGCTTTGGGGCATTTTGTAATTTTCCTATAAAAGGAGTTTCTAAAAAAAATATTTAATTGCAAATTGTTAAAGTAAAAAAGGAGTTTATATTAAGTGGCATCTCAAACAGCAAACACACTGATATTGTACAGTATTTTTGACAAGGACAAATTCATTAATCACTGAACTTCCTATTTTTTCATGTAATCTTTTTGTTTTCTTCTTAAAATATATTCATATATAATATTTATATCACATTTTATACATACAAACCAAGTGCCTGATCAAGGAGGAGTGGTAGCTAGGCTGTTTAATGTGGGAAAAGTGATGGGGAGCACTAGTTAGAAAAGCAGACAGAGGTAGGGAGCAGAGAGAGGTATGAACATGTTTCTTTGGTCAAGGGAAAAGTTCCCTGAATCTTCTGGTGTTTGGTATGTTTAAAAATGGTGCACAGCCACCTGCAAATGTTCTGTTGTTAAGGTGTGGCCAAAAACTAAGATGGGGCACTTGAAGTTGACTATTTACAAATATGAATCCGTTACAATGCCTCACATATGGTAGGTATTGCTTTTGAACTGAATGACACACTTTGACATCTTGCTGCAGCATGGGAACTACGGGTAAGTGCGATCAATAGCATGTCATCCTATTTCATTCTGTTGTAAGTGCTGCTGTAACCTTAAGAGGAGGTCAAACAAACAAACAAAACAAACCAACAAAAGGTAAGTATATACATTATGGTACAACGCAGCAGTCCTGACAATGTCCACTTCTCTTATCCCTGGGCATTCGAACAGGGAATGGGGTGAAGGGTACAAGTTCAAGGTAGGACCTCAAGATGGGTTTATAAAAAGTCTCTTGGGGCTTTATATCAAGACCCAAGCAAGTCCCACAGTTTCCCGTTCAGTCATGTCTCTTATTACGACCGTTATGCATACAGGATTCCTTCTTCCCACATTCGCTTCCAGCCAAAGTGTCCTGCTTGCAAAACCCTGGACTCAACTGGCCGCCCGACTGAGACAAGGCCAGGTAGGGATGCTGAGGTAATGGCTGGAAGTTAGCAGGTGGCGTCGTAGGCGAGTCTTGAGACGATGCTCTCCCATTGCTCTGAGCTCTGTGTTTGAGTCTTAATTTGTGGGGTAGGGCAGTGCCTTTGATTTCCGCTTGGCCATCTTTGCATTGGCTTGGTGAGAAGGAGCTCTGGGTCATGAATATGTGAGGGTGGTAGCTGCCTGTATCGGAGCAAGAAGAAGAGGGAGACTCATCATCGGTGGAGCCCTCTTTATCAGAGCTGCGGGGATCCCCGTCACTTGAGGAAGTGTCCTTTCCTGAGTGACCCTCGTAGTACTCTTCTTGTCTCAAGCCTCCTTCGTAGGTCAGCACTGGTGGCTCATCATTCTCTAAGGTTCCATTAGAACACTGGTACTTCTGTGCCTCATCTCCTTCCTCTGGTCTCATTAGAAGATTTGGGGCAGCAGCATCAACCCTGGGGGTCTGTCGTTGAGCAGTGTAAGCTTGCCTTTCGGCTGCTTCCCCATCTTGGTACTCATAAAGCCGTTTAGACACCTCTGCCAAGCTTTTGGGACTTCCAGTTGGTCCCTCAGTAGGCTGTTCTTTAGGAATCATTTCCTGAGTTTCCACAGGATACGAGGCACTGCTTGAACGGTATAGGATAACACTTCTTTGAGCGGATTGTGGGATGACTGGACTTGCAATGGTCTCTTGGCGTCGTTGCTTCTGTTGGTTGGTTGAATAACCTGGCTCAAAAGTGTGCTGGTGAAGTACTGCAGGCAATCTAGAATGAATGTTTAGCATGATCTGTGCAGTAGTGCTGTTGACAATGTCCATATCTAGACCCATCCCCTCCTGCTTGATGTCATACACAAGTGGCTCTGGGCTGTCCCGAGAGGAGCCATCGGACATATCGGAGAGGGAACCTCGTGGGGAGTACTTTGCCATTTTCACATGCCCGTCCCCTCGAACAGACTGCTCTGTTTCAGAAGAATCAGAGTTTATCATCATCTGAGAAACACTTGAGTAACCATTAGGGTAGAAAAGACTTGTAGTAGAGGAAGATGTGGAGTTTCCCCCAGAACTTCCATTGACTGCTCCACCAATCTGCTGACTCTTTTCCATGTAGGAGGCTGTACTTATCATACCAAACCTGAGCTTAAGTTGTAAAAGCTCAGTTTTCAGACGTACATTCTCATCATTCAGCGCCATAACTCTGTTCTCTAGGATCAGGTCATTATAGCGCCGTTTCTCCCGGGAACGCTTGGCTGCCTCATTGTTCTTGCGTCGCTTTTCCCAGTAGGATGCATCCTTATTGTCATCTGAGATGAACTCACGCTTACGTCGACAGCTCATGTTTGGCTTTGGTTTGAGAAGGCGGCTCTGGCGAATGTTGCTTTGAGGTGAATGGAGAATATCACTGTAGTCCAGAAAGCTTTCTGTGTTCTTTAAGGTTTTGCCTGCACTGGAATTTGTTGAAATTTGTAAGCTCAAACTTTCCATTGTTCCTCAATGGGAGCCAGTTTGGGACCTTGGCTTCACCACTGGTAATGGAAATAAATGAAGAAACAGGGATGGGGGAAAGATGGCTACGGGAATTCCTGTAGGATATGCCGACGAACAGTGGACTGGAGAATCTTCAACTAAGTAGCTGGATAATCAAAGACTTTATGAGGTATTTTAGTCCCTGGAAAACTGAACCTCATTGATTTTGTTGATGTGAAGCTCAAGCAAATATCCCTTGATGATCAAGTGTCCAGCTTGCCTAAGAAGAGTAAGAACAGGTGCACCTCGGTATGAGTCTCCTGCATTTAACACACCCGAAGAACTCTTCTGGCTGTCTTGCACACAATGTCTTTCAAAGCCAAACAGGGGAATGAAAGAGAGTCAATAAAGTCCTGAAGTACAGGAAATGTGACCAAATTTGCTTAAAGGATTTTGACCCCCTTTTCTTTGTTTTCACTTTTATTCCTTTATGTAACGGCTCTATCAAGCCGACAGAGATGTGTCCCAGTGCCTTGGGCGTGTTGGAGGATATAGGTCACTCGGTCTGCCCCAGCTTGTCAGCCTCTTGGGGAGGGGTGCTGCTACTCCCAAAGCCTCCAGCTGGCTGTTCGATGAAAGGCTGCAAACATAAAAGAGAAAAGAAAGACAGATTTGTTAATCCTCGAAAGCTAAAGCAATTCACAGTTTGCCTTTAGGCACTTCAAAGAAATCTTTTAATTTGTTGTTCTTTTTCATTTTTAATGAAACTCTCCATGCTTCTCTGCGTGGCTGGGTAATCAGAAGATTTAGAAGTGGAATGTTCTGCCGTGTCTTTGTCATATCCTCTTGCTTCATCTACTCAACCCTGACAACCACAGAATGTTTTCTGTTGCCATGCAACCACCGTCTGACCTTCTAACCGTGCTATTGATTTATCTGTCTGCGACCCTTGACCTTTACCCTCTGGCTAGACACTGGACTCTCATGATGCAAAGTGAAATAGAGGTTAGGAACGCTATCAGTGATTACCCAAGCTGCACATTTTTTTGTCACCTACAGCTAAACAGAAATTACCTAAAATTTGTTTCCTCGTTCTGACAAGTTAAACATCACCTTTTGTACAGAATTCAGTCAATACTGTTCTGTAAACAGGACTACACATATGGTAAACATTAGCAATGAACACATGATTTGTTTTAACATTTTGAAACCTTATCCTGTATTACATCATCTGCTCTGAGGGAACCAGTGCAAGAGGTTTCTGCTTTTGAAACATTAACATCAAATGTTACAACACATCTCCCCTTGGCTGCACAGTCCAAACGCTCTGGTGCCTCAATATGCAATGGGACCCAGGAACTGAATTCAAAAACATTAACACTTCATTTTTTAATGACTACTCACTAAAAGGATTTCAAGGAGAACTTTCGAAAAAGCTTTAAATGAAAAATGAGGAGTAGCCAAGAAAACCTCATAACAATAATTACTATAATGGCAGATAAACCAAGGTCAGGCAAAAGGCAAGCCAGGTTTTATAATCTGCAGATTGAGAGCTTTGCAATATAGGTCAGGCATATCTGGAAAAAGGGGAACATTCCATCAACATGACTTCAGATCCAGGGGTGGTAACTGATTCAGCCATCTAAAAGTGAGCACTAATGGAAAAGCAGAGTCGCCAATGATGATTAACTCAGCAGCCAGTGGGCAATTCCAGATTGCTGTGATCTGATCATGACCTAAACTGAGCACCAACTCCCTATTTCAATGTCACAATGTTGTTCAGCTAAAGGTGCCCGATTTCCTTTTTTTCCCCTACAAACTTGCACACAAATTTGACTGAAAATATCTGGTCTTAATCCATTAATCTACTATGATACTCTCTAATATTCCTATATTTGTTCTCTAACAATAAAAGAATAAATATGAAGTGAACAATCACAAATTTTAGTTTACACAGAGTAAAAGCACTGCAATATTTATTAGGAGAAGCAACAGTAAAAGAGACTCTTAATTAAGACTATACTTGCGTATCTAAAACAGCACCATGACTCTGTAGCATTAAGTATGACATCTGCATCAGAAATTAGGCAGATGAACACAGTGTAATCCCATAATCTGGCTGCCCTTTTTATGGGTTATGTTCTTCTCATCCCAGACATCTGAGGCAACATTACATAACTACAGACAGCTTAAGCCTCTTCTGATGGCTTCAATCAACACTTTCTGGTTTAGTCAGGTAATGCATAAGGCCAAAACAGTAATTTTCCTCCCTTAATTAGTTGTTAATTTTTATTAAATGTAAATAATGTTAATCAGGGAGTTTCATGAATCAGTAGACATTTAAGTGAGGCATAAAATTCATAGAGTCTCCCTGAGTGACCCAGTGACCTAGAAACTGGGCTGCTAGCAAGAAGAAGAAGAAAAAAAACTTCTCTTGTGCTCAAATATAGGTCAGGAGTGAAACAGGTATCACGAGAGAGAGATAAGAGGCAGAAAGGGCAAGGGAATTAAAGTGTTAGCTAAAAATAGAGAGGTGAGGGATAGACTGAGGATAAATGGAATGAAGAAGGGTTAAAAAAGGAAAATGCAGGGAAAAGATTTTGCAGACAATTTGCTGAATGCCAGCTACACAAACAGTGTTTTCCAAAAAAAAAAAAAAATCCTAACAACAACAAAAAAAGCCTCGTCAAAAGATCAGTGCCAATTTCCCAATTATCTGAGAAAACTGAATACAATTTTTAAATTATTAATACTGGCATAGTATTTAGTGTTATTCTAGGGTACACTGTCAAATTTGTGAGAAAAACGCTTGATTTAGTTCTTTTTCAAACCATCTGCTGAATCAGACTGAATTAAACACAGGATTCATTGACTAAATCAATCACACTCATTTTATCAATGAATCATTTCAGATTATTCACAAATGGCAATCATTATTATTGACTTCAAATGAGTAGAGCACCTTTACTGTGTTGTGTACTTTTGGAATACATTTTTAAAAACTGAAATAGCTAAAATAAAATTCTAATTATTATAAATGTAAATACTGTGTCTCTTTCATTCAATCTCTTCCTTTTATAATGGAGGGAAGGAAAGGGTCTATAAATAAAAATAGTTAGTGGATGAGTTATTTAGCCTGTCAACCACACCCATGGATCATTAAAGATGCATTTATCTCCTCGCATTAGCAACAGTGCAACTAATTATCAAATCTTAAGCATGGAGACACCAATAGCCAAACCATCCTAAAGAATCTGACATGACACACCTGTGTCTGTTATTCAAAACTGCTATCGATTATCATGTGGCACATGGATTAAAGACATAATTCCTAATAATTGACCTCACTGGATGACCTGCAATTAGCAGAGCTTAAAATTGTTAAGAGAGAATAAAACCCAATTTCATTTGCCCTATATATAGGATATGGGTTATATTTGTGCATGTGAGCTTTCATTGGGGAAGAAATAGCATGTCTGTCCCACTGTAGTCTTAACTTGGGCGAGGCCTGGAAACTATAATTCAGCTCAAATGTTTCATGTGTTGCTTTACAGACGTTTTAGTAATGGAAATAATGGGAGAAGGCGGAGGTGCTGGATTTCATTGTGGCCATGTAATTGACCCTGGGGCAGAATGTAATATTCGGCACGTGGGTTAGGAGCTCTTTTTTTTCTTCTTCCGTGGATTCCACGCCTGGGTTTATCTCTTCCAGTAGGAGGAGGGCAGGCCTTGGACAAGCAGGAGGAGTTCCAGGACAACTCTTTCTATAAACACACTCATATCATCCTCTATTGAAAAAAAAAAAAATGCTTTGACCAAGTCCATGTGTTTCACCAGTCACATGTGCTCTCTTGCCCTACAAAACTAAACGGTAATTCGCCTCTCCCTGTTAGCCACATCGGCACAATTACGACACGTCTCCTCCCTATCTTCTTTTGTCTTTCACTATGAGAAATCTTTAAGAAATCCACAAACTGAATGAATGTTTATTGCTTAAAGAGTACAATAAACCAACAATGACATTGCACTTACCAAAAGTGTTTTTGTTATCTATTAACAATCTGAAATATTAATCTTCACAATTTAACACTCAGAGAGCTGGCCCTACTAATGTGTGATTTTTTTTTTTTTTTTGGCATTGTTGTTTAAGCAGGTCCCAATTTGCAAGATTTTGTTGTAAACTGGCAGAATCTTTGTTCTTTGTTATGGCAGACGAGAGGGTGTGTTTTCTTCAGGTTTATGACCTACTTTCTGTGCTGGCACACAAAACAGTTTGTCTGATGCCCCCTGATGCCTTAAAGACCCTGCATATATATATATATATTTTTGAGACCTCATTTCTCACCGTTATGTAACTCTTAACACAGAAAGACTGCATAATGTCAAAAGAAAAAAAACAAATCTAACATCCACAAATTTTAGGCTGATTATCATGTATGCAGGCTTGACTTATTTCTGTGGAATCCTACAGTGCATATTTGCTTACTACATAATACACTTTGTTGAATCTAAAATTTGTAATCCAAAATCTTATGATTTAAAACATACTTATAATATTCTTAGCACAATACACTAAGTGTCATAAGGGCCAAAAAAAAGAACCAACTTAAAAACACAATGATTACACATGTAAATTACACTGTATAAACACGTAATCAAAGATGAGGAGCTCAATAAATCAGTTTACAACCATCTGCCGGGAAGCTCAGGAGGATAACGATGCAAAGTTCATTGACATCTATAATCATTATATGTACATCTGAGGGATCTGGCCACCATAATTAGGTCTCTTATACTTAATACAACAGTAACTAAAAAAGTTAAGGGTGCCGTAAATAGCCGCCATCCCTTACTAGGTAGCTATTCAGTTTCGTTCGTTATACTGGAATTATTTCATCACTGCATTCACAATTATTTGCGTTTCGGGAGACAAACTTAAAATAGCCAGATTTCTGGCAGGAAAAAAAATCCCTCTAAATGTTACTGGATAATTCCCACATGTGTACCAAGATAAAATATTGTTGGATATCAATAACGTAAACGAGCTTTTAGGCTACTTGAGCAAGCATTGAATGTTGTTAGACAATTGCATTTTACATGCAACAAAGTTACATTTGATTGCCAGTCGGTATTTGCTCGCGTCTGTATACCAGGAAAGAGTTAACGGGTCTGAGTCTTGTAACGTAAACACCCGCGTTAACCTTTACCGAGCACGGTTACACGTGACAGCGAGAAGTGTGTCCGGGATTTTTCCTCCCAAAGCGCCGCATTAACTTCCTAACCCAATTGGATTTCACACTTTGTGAAAACTTTAATTTAAACGTCATTGGCAAACATTAAACAGTAACCATATATCAAGACATTTCCAGCGATATAATGTAACATGTTAGCGTTTTAATCAAAATTATAAGCGTTACGCCCGACTGAAATTTCTGTAACTCCGATTCATATATTAATGTTCAAATGGCGCAATATTATATCATTAGTCCACTACACCTAAACAAAAAATCAGTTACGCATACAGAAAACTTTTGTGCATGGTGAATTGTGTATGGAAACATACAAATATTTTACGGGCATTAAGTGCTAAATGTCCTGTCAACAGTCGCGAGGGGTCCTGGCCTCGCCTTTACATTGCGAACATGCACATTGAGCGACATCCGAATATGTAATGAGCATGCGTAAACACACAAAAATAAACAATCTTTATCTGTGAGTAAACAGAAGCCGTTGCATTTCAAATACCATAGCTACTTGGATTCATTTCAGTTATCTCGTTTTAATAACCGCGTAAAATTTCCGCAAGATCACGCCAGAATCACAAGCATCACCAATGCAGTTGTGAGCATACAATGTTTGTGTGAGCGTGCACCCAAAAGTAGTAAGCAATTAAAAAACGTACCGTTTGTGGCTTTTGTGCTTGTATCCAAAATATCTTTGTCGTCCGTTGACTATTATTAGTCTCTTTGTATCAGCCTCGGTGACTTGAATGAAAGGCGAAGTGATGCACACACACTACACGCCGTGTCCAGTACGCATGGATTCCGCAGCCCGTGTGTTTTTGCCCTGGTTCCTTGTGTTGTGTTGGCGAGGCGCTCCAGTATCCTGCCGCTAGCTGCTTCTGTTTAGAAATGTATGTTAGTAGGTCAGCGGTTGCATAACAGGGCGCTTCGGGTGCCTCGTCACGTTTTGTTTCTCTCTTTTGCCCCCACCTACCTCCCTCCCTTCCTTCCTCCCTCCCTCCCATCCGCAAGCCTGTGGCGACGCGAGCGCATAATAACTGGGAGGGATCAGGCAGGCGGCCAGACCTACTCTCAGATGTAGGACATTCATATTCATAATAAGGCTAACATTGTGAAAACAAGTAGATATTAAGGTTACATGTGACTTACCTCTTATGATACGTCTATGAAAATGTATGCGGGCAACTGCACATAACATTCTTCTACACAGTTTTTTTTTTTTTATTGTGGTTTCCTGTCCAGATGTTTTAAAAAGTGGTTACCAAATAAATACAAGCATAAACAAGTGCCTTGTGAAGGCCTTGACCCAGTTTTCCATGTAAATCAATGTTTTTGCCAGCTGATTTTTATTTAGCTTAGGCTAATATCTGAGTGAATCCCAGTGACAGTATTTAAGAAGAAATTATTTGTAAAGTAGGCCTGCTGTCTGAGTCATATTTCATCCCCTATTTTTAAACAAAGGAAAATAAATAAATAAATAAAATCCATTTAGAAGGCCATTAAGTAACTTTGCAGTTTATACTTTATATTTCAGACAATAAAGCACATTTACCCCCTGTTATTACCCAGAATTACTGTAATGCATCTTGACATTTTACTTTTGCATTGATAATATTTGTATTGATATTCTGTATTTTACTGTGTTTAGTAAACTGTATACAAGATTTATATTCTATTTATTTTCAATGATGATTAAAATGACTGTAATACCATAATATAGCAATAAATCAATACTTTAACACAGTAAAATAAAAATAAAAATCCTGCAATACAGCAAATAGTACTGTACAGATATTTTTGTAACATTATGGTAATAATAATAAATATTATTAAATATTATTATTATTGGAATATATTAAACATTTCCTTGATGGTTCAAAAATTATATTTATATAATAAAACAATTGAACAAAAGTTTTGTTTTGTTTTGTACTGTTTTGTTTTGTAATATGATCTGGGCACTTTCTTGACAGCTTTTGTGAGAATCCTCCATCAGGATCTTAATAGGAGAAAGGGACTGACAACAAAGTGTTAGCAATATGTTTCCTAATTTTTCCAACAATCTGAAGCCACCTCATATGTTTTTTTGTTTTTTTTTAATAGAAAGAAAACAACATGTCTTCCTTTCCTTACTGCCTGAAGTCACAGACACAATAGTATTGTGAAGATGACCTTGAACTTCGATGTGGCCCACTGTCCCCTCCCCCCTTCTCCTTCCCGCCTTCAATCCCCCCCCCATACCCACCGCGCCCAGCATCGTCTGGAAGAGGTTTCCATGGCAACCGTCGCGCTAAGTCAGGCCCAGCCTCCGTTTGAATGCGTGAGTGATGAAGATCAGCCAGTCTGGGGTCAGTGGACCAGTGGAGCAGGGATGTCAGGGAGGGAATTACCCGGGAATCATGAATATGTGGAAGTGAAAGAGCTTGTACGTAAACACTGAAGCTCAGGAAAAGCTTTGTGTCTTGTTTTAGACTTTAGCTCCTTAAATAGCCTCTTGCATCTATTTATATGCTCTTACGTCAGCAGAAAGGTCTCAGGGGAGCTCGGTTCTCAGGGGACTGAGGTAGCCTATATTTGGTGTCAGATGTTTATTCTTAGTCTGAAGGAAGTACAGGGAAATGTCAAGGTGAATCTTGGTCTTGAATCAGGTGATTTTGTGTGTCATTTAATTCGGTTTATATTATTAACGCGGTGCGTGTGAGTGCGTCTACTCTGAATGGAAATACAAAATGATTTGCTGACCTCTTGTGGATTGTGCTAGTGTTGCAAGAACAAATATCGATTATTTAAGGAGTTATGGGCCTATAAAATATATTGAAATCATCATGGAGATAGTAGTTATAAATAAGATTAATTACGCTTTTAAGGGAGCAATGGGTTTTGTATTGTACACTGTACCCAACTTTGAAATGATTTTGAGTGCATTTTACAAGAAAATGTGTGCATTTTGAGTGCATTTTACAACATTTCATGTTTAATTCAGTGTTACTTGCAATTTCTCTGTAACTGTGAAATTTACAAGCATTTTTTTTTTTTTTTTTGTGAAAACTGTTTCGACATCAATTCTGTAGCTAATTGTTGTCCATGCTTAATTATTTTTTACAGCTTTTTTTACACCCAACAATCTTTCAAGATGTATCTTAAAAACAGTCCACAACACACATATAATCGGATTGAATTAGGAATTTAGCTTGTGATTCTTAATTACAAACCTGCTTTCATTTGAGTTCGTATATTGAGACATCTACAATGTCATTTCCCCCAGGGCTTTGAATATTTCTGTTAAAACATTATGTATACCAAGCAGAGGTGTGAACTGCACTTGTGTACATGTCAAAACACTGTCCTAGGTGATTCTGCGAATTCAGAGATGGTTCTCACATTTTAATGCAAGAGAATTTGTTTCAGAAAACATGTTGCAAAACCACTGTTGGCTGTCCCTTGAGACAATTAAACATACTTTAAATATTATTAGCTATTTAAAATTCATATTAGATGATAGATAGAAATTAAGCTGCACAAATTAAATTTTAGTTTAATAATAAAAGGCAAACAAACAGTTCAAATATTTATTCACACAAACAATGTATATTTACTGTACAAATACACAAGAACTCACAAGACGACAGAAAATTTCACCATCAAAATGCTAGTAACAGTGTAATTCAATTTAGATATCCTTGTTTGGACAACGGCAGTGATCTGTATGAAAAAAAAATATGATGCAGTCTATCAGTGCTGAGTTTGCTACTGGTTCATGACGATAATCAAAATTGATTCCATTATTTCCCCCTTCCTGGTGTTTCCTGTTCTGCTTTAATCAGGATATATGTTGCAAAAAGCAATTTCTTATACTTTATTCATAAATCTGTCAAACCGCAAGAGGAATATTAACAGTGTGAAGACTTTCATCTCCTCTCACTTAATGACAACTGTTTAAGTAGTGTTGGCACGTAATAGAGGAATGACTTTACAACGCTTCATTTTACATTTACAGTGACAGACAGGTCTGTGTGTACAGACATTGTTTTACAGGAGCCTGAGGCGTTTTTTTTTAGCAAGATCACAGTGTTTGAGGCAAAAGGAGCAACTGAACGAATTGAGGTGAGGCGTTGTAGCTGAAGTGTCCCGATGCCGCTGGAATGCTCTTGCATGTTCCTGAATGTAAGTTAAAGGAAGGGGGTAAAAAAGTCATTATCCACCTTATTTGTAACATAAGAGTGGGGCACAGCTATTTGTAACTTGGACGTGCAAGGCTTCCGGTGTCATTTTCTTCCAGTTATTTTAGCTGAACAAAAACATGTCCGTTATGCTGCTTGATATTGCAAGGTGATTGGTATATTTTTAGTTAATATTGCAAACTTTTTATTTAAAAAAAATAGTTTTACCATTTACTGCACTTTATTCTTATTTTTTTTCTAATGAACTGGAAATCTCGCACATTCATGGGAAATAGCTTACTTCCACATTGCAAAATAAGGTGGATATGCAAGTTCTGTTTGGTTATGACTGAGTGTGAAGAGGTAGTGATGCACATGCTGCATTCTTTCCATTCATAATCTACGGATGTTCATGAGTTCGACTGTGAATATTTGCAGTGTTCCAGTGCGCTCTTTACAAAGTCTTAATTCGTTTTGGTGAGCAACTGCTCGGAGAAGAGCTTTTTGAGCTGGGCCACTTCCTCGCTGAGAGAGCTGAGCTGAGACTTGAGCATGCTGTTCTCGGCTTGGTATTGAGGTTCGTTTGGGTTCACGTTGTGGCTGTAATTCCTGTACTGCTGCTGCTGCTGTGGTGGCATGACTTTTCGGGGGTCTTCTCCATCTTGCGGTGTCCAGTAACCCGCTCCTTCGGTTGTCCCTGAAAGGCTGTGAACTCTCTGGCCCACTGCGGGCAGCACAGGACTTTGTCGGTCTCCAGGATTGTCACATTCACCGCCGCCTGGAGACTTGAACCTCAGCTTATGCGGAAGACTCTTCATACTGTCCACCGGCTCCATCCGGTTGGATGACATGGGGACGTGTCCCATTGCTAAAACATCAGGTGGGGAGTGATGGGATTCGTAAACCAGCTCATCTGTTTGATGCGGAGACAACTTTCCATGCTCGCTTAGTCTGTCTTCAAAGAAGACGGGACTTCCAACACTGGACCCTCCAGGTGTGGAGAAACCGGAGTCTTCTGACATACTGCTGGCATCTCTGATACTTCGCCCAGATTGCGGTCCACTTTGGGACTGATTTGTCAACATTGGACCAGCTTGGTGAGGGCCATCCCCACGTGGAAGGTAGTAATGTGGTGCCGAAGGTTGTGGGACGCAGGTTCCTGTTGTAAGCGGAAGTATGGACGCGTTCGAGGGATCTTTAATGAGGCCAAAGCGAAATTTCAGTGCGAGCAGTTCGGCTCGTAACCTGGCGTTCTCTTCGAGCAGCGCCAGCACGCGGTTTTCCAGCACCATGTCATTTACACGCCGTTTCTCACGAGAGCGCTTTGCGGCTTCGTTGTTTTTCTTGCGCTTGTCCCAGTAGCCCTCATCCTTCTTCTCATAAGGAATAAACTCCCGCTTACGCCTCACAGAGTTGATGTTGGATGAACCGGTGTCTTTGCGTTTAAGCGCCGATGTTCGGCCCAGTAGCGAGCGTGCAAGCAAACTGCTTGAAGTCAGGATGGACACAGCTTCATCGGTGAAAGACACTGTGCTATTGGGAGCAGTCGCATTTAACACCCTCATCTCCTGAGATGACTCTTCATACATCTTGAGGTTGTTTTTTTCCCCTCTCAATTGTAAGAAGTTGTGGTTGGTCTGTGTTGTGTGTTAGAATGTGGTTTTTAGGTCAATCTCTGTTACTGAGGCAGCAGTGGCTCCACCTGGTGGGCAGAAAGAACATAATGATATCCAGTCAGTTACGTAAGCTCAGTTACAACACAATGTTATGTAACTTCATTACCTCCCAGTGGCAAAGCACAGTACGTTCTTGCTACACCGCATAATATCAGATCAACTAGTGTACAGTTATATACCCACCTTACGCAAAGTGACATCAACAAATGGACGTTCTCACGTACCAAGTTAGATACTATTACACATCACTTGAATATCATCGTATAGACTAGTTCAACAGTAAACAGCTACATCGTGTAAACCAGAAATGCCTTCTCTAAGAATTCCCGTGTTGACCTATTTTCGGAACAGCTTGTGCGCGAGCGAGTCTTATCTCCTTCCTGTCCCAGTGAGTCACTTTCATCATGGAATGCTGCCTTACTCAACACACTGTTGCATTAGTACAGGTTTTTTTAATATAAGATATATAAAGCTACATGTTAAGAACCTTTCTTCATACAAAAATAAAGGAAACACTAACAAATAGTAATCCGCCAAAATAAATAAGTAGTTGGGAAAAATTAACATTTTGCAATGGCTTGGTTTTACGTATGTAACTAAAAAATCGAATTGTTATTTTCAGTTAAACAATCATGTGAAAGCATCCCGACTGCATTGCACAATGTTACCGTCCCATTATCGGAATTTTATCCCTGCTTGAAAAAATCCACTTGAAGCTGGTAGCTGGTTTGGAACGTGGTGGTTTTTAGCTGGTCTAGATGTGGACCAGTAGTGATGCATCTTTTAATAGGCTACATAGTCCCAAAACAAGGGATTTTCCAACAGGGATAGTAGGCTATTCCAACATCTAGGCTACCATTTGTCCAAATTAAACTTAAATACTTAATCTACATAGGCCTATTAAAAAATAGGTTAGCACAAGTCATAGCCTACAACTTGCACATGTCGGATATATAGACTATACTTTCATACACAAATAGACATATGTAAGGTAAACTTTAACAGAGAAATAAAAAAAGCATATTACCAGTATAAATCGTCGCGTAATTCTGTTCAGAAAGTCTTCGGTTCAAATCGTTTTCAGTGACTTTCGTTCCGCGGTCAATCCGGTTCTTTCCCAGAAGAAATCAAACGGTGTTCGGTTTCGCTTTTCGCCGGTTAAAGACAAACGGGGGACTGTTAGCTCCGTTCGGTCGTTCCGTGTCTGTTGCGCCTTCAATGCGCTCGGCCCCTATTTGTGTCTTTGCTCCATCAGGTTCAGTCGAGGACGCTCCATCACCCCGTCTGAACCACATGTGTGTGAGTGGATAAACGGACCGCCCCCTCCGTACGCGCGCAAGACCCTCCTGTTCTCTCTAATCTCTCCCTCGTTACAGTTTTCGTCAGAATAACCTTTTCGAAAGCATTAAGTAATATTGCTCAATCTCCCCCCGCCCTCTCCACTGTCCTCATGTGTCCTGAAAACCGACTGTTGTCCTCAATAAATGTACAGGAACTATATTTAGACCAATGACGCGGGACCAGCTGTCCTTTTTTTCAAGATAGCACTGAAGTAAATGCCATAACGCTATAAAACACTCAGACTATAATGTTGCTTTGATTTAAACAAACAAACAAACAAACAAACAAACAACCTTTGCTTTGTAAAGCCAAGAATTGTGTGAACTGCTTTAACATAACTTTATGCAATGGAAAACACTGATGTGGTAATCACTTGGCCTATATCATGTAGCCTTACGCTATACTAGTCATTTAATTATGGTTCTGTTTCCGTTTTTAAACAATGTCTGGTTTGTAAAGCACACAGAAATTCAGCCATTGAAAACATTGGTCATATTTTTTCCTAATGCAGTAGCCTAAGTAATACTATCATTCATTATAATTAATACATAAAAGTGTTAATGGATAATTCTAAAAGCATGCACATCAACTACAGTACACCATTCAAAGACAGTTATGTGAAATTATTAAATGAAAGGTGATGACATTGTTGGATAAGAGTCTGTTTCATAATATACATTTGTTTATTAGTGATTATACAAAGTATTCATACTGGGAAGATTATAATCTGCTTGTTTTCTTACATGTAGACTGTTTACCTATTAGTCAAATTGAGTTCCTAAAGTCCCATTTGCATTAAAAGCCAGTTGTTTTTCACTTGTTTCAAACCTCTGAGTTAATTTCTTCTGTTGAATGCAAAAGAAGATAATTTGAAGAATGTTGGTGACCAAACAGGTGACAATAGCCACTGACAGAGGTTTGGAACAAGTGGAGAGAATTTTCATTTTTGGGTGAACTATGCCTTTAAATGAATAAATGTAGATCCAATTATTACATACTGTAGCCAAGAATATCTGCAATACACCTAATTTTTTTTTTGTGCTTTGTCTTTCAAATTTTATTTATTTAATTTTTTTGCAAATCTGATTGACCCTGGCATAATAACTGCACTGACAGACAGACAGTGTGTGCTTATTCAACAGCTCTCATAGCTCTGAGAAACTGGAGAGAAAGCAAAACTGACAGAATGCATGCTTGTGTTGCATGCCATGAGGAACAGCAGTATGTTCGTCTAGCTGAAACAAACAAACAAACAATCCCGCTGATTATAACATGGCCTCGTCTTCTAAGCAGTGTGTAACCTCCTGCTCTTGATCTGCGAAAGCCACACGAGTGTGTTTACACTGCATTAGAGAGATCAGATCAGCTCTGGGCCATCTGCTGCAGCAACTGACACTACATGAGGCAGACGAGAGATTTTTACATGAGAATTCAAAGTAACTTGTGCTTGAGGCTTAATCTGGGCAATGCACTCATGATAAGATGCATTTTTGTTCTACCAAACTGTTTATTATTACAACAATCTGATTAGTAGGCTACTTAAATCATGGCGTCACTAAAACACCACGGCCCCATGACCTCTTGGGTATCAGAGAGGTAACATGGGATTTTACAATACAATCTCAAATTTTTGTGACAAACGTGAATCTTTAAAAAAACAAAAGAAAGCTGTGATTGAAGAATTTAAATTCATAAATTAAAATTCTGTCATTTTCTCATCCTCATATCATTCCAAACCTTTATACTTTTCTTTTTTCTGTGGAACACAAAAGTAGATGTTTAGCAGAATGTCCAGGCCACTGAAAGTGAGTAGTTTTTGGGTCTGTCAAGCTACAAAAATGGCAAAAACACAACTACCGTAAAACTGCTTCATATGACTCTATTCCATGTCTTCTGAAGCCATAATATAGAGTTAGGGTAGAAAATTGCTATTATCCAGTGATGTTTTAAAAGTTGGATATATACTATATTGGATACATATAGCCTACCATATATGACCCTGGACCACAAAACCAGTAATAAGGGTCAATGTTTTGAAATTGAGATTTATACATAATCTGAATCTGAATTAACTCTGAAAGCTGAATAAATAAGCTTTCCATTGATGTATGGTTTGTTAGGAAAGGACAATATTTGGCCAAGATACAACTATTTGAAAATCTGGAATCTGAGGGTGCAAAACATATATATATATATATATATTAAGAAAATCGCCTTTAAAGTTGTCCAAATGAAGTTCTTAGGAATGCATATTACTAATAAAAAAATTAAGTTTTGATAGAAATGTACAAAATACCTTCATGGAACATGATCTTTACTTAATATCATAATGGGTTTTGGCATAAAAGAAAAATCGATCACAATACACTCATGTACAGCAATTATATAAAATCTCAGCTGCATGATTGTTTATATATCGTACCAAAATGCAAATTATTATCAGCTCTATAAAGTTGGATGTATAATGTCCAACTTTGCATACATATGAACACATCGCAAAATGTAACTATATAATCACCTACCTCTTTATATGAAGTTGGATATACAAGTCTGTCAAACTTTACTGTATATGCTGACATATAGGGCGATATAGCATATCTCAACAAAGATGTAAACAAAAATACTGTAAACTATAGTAAACTACAGCTTATAAAGATATTAAGATTTAACATAATTAACTTCTGTACAGCTGCTTTGAAACAATGTGTATTGTGAAAGGTGCTATACAAATCATTTCGACTTGACTATTGCACTTTATATTGATTCATTGTGTAAATCCTATGCATTAGATTAGGCGAGATATGAGCATAAATTAATTATTTTTTTTTAGATTTTGTAAATTAGCAGTATTATCCAGGGCTCTTGTGATTAAAATCATATAAACCTGCAGTATTAATACTAATCGCTAAAACGTACATTTTGTACTCTTGATGGTTCAGATGTTATGATAAACTTTGTTTTGCTTTGGCCGTGGCTGATTGTCATTGGCCTGACTGTTCAAGCAGAAAAACTGGGGGAAAGGTCACTTATCTTATACACTACGGTACAGTGACACCAGTAAATGAGTTACAGTATCCTTTAAATAACCTTTAACCTTATTACATTCACATTTTACAGTTGTAAATCTTATTTAATCATGGGCTTGCTCTCTATGGCATAATCAAGTTTTGACTTTGTTTGATTTTGAAATGTTCAAATACACTACAAAAGTGCTTGTTCATTCATTGGCTTTCTAGAAAATGTTTAATTCCAAAAAGAACAGTCAGTAAAATAAGTAGAAGCTGGATGTTCTGTAAATTCCTCTGTGTTTACGTGTGTGAGTGTGTGTTTGAGCGGTAGCAGGTGCCCTGAGTTAATCCAGGCCAGCTCAGGCTTTAACACATTGACACACTTAGCTTCTTAACCTCAGTTTACCCTTTAAACAAACTGGGTAAACACACGGACAGGGTTATCACTGTGATGAAAGAGGTGCGCCGAACGCTCGAGGCACGGCAAACACGCATATGCGAAGATCCTCATTGATCCAGGTCAACGCAGAAACAGGTCCAGATGTAGCGACTACATTTTACATGACATTCTGGGCTGGTTATGCATTAACTTATATTTAAAGAAGGGTTTGCATATAGCAACAGGAATGTTTCTGAGCAAATAGTTTGGAAGATTGTTTATTTTACACAAGTAGAAAGCCTCTACTTGGAATCAGCCCTTACGGAAAGAAAATATATTGTATTATATATGAACAGTCAATATATAAAAAAAAATTTCAGTATATTGGTAATTATATAGAATAATACATTGTGGTAATATATTATAATATACTGAATAATACATAAGGAATTGCCGTTTCAAGAAGAAGAAAATAAGTATTTTTAAATTGTTGTTTTGTAAACACTGTTTAAAAATAATAATTTATTCCATGTAGTGTCCATTTCATTCATTTAACATTTAATATTGGAGGCATCCAAGTTATTTGACATATTTGGACATTAAAAAAAAAAAAAAAAGAAGAAAAGTAGCAAAATAGTTACTTACCCTGCTAATTGGTTTACTTTCATAATGACGAATGACTCAGTTATTAACTCAGTTACTATTTGTGAGAAGTAACTAGTAACTATAACTAATTACTTTTTTAAGTAACTTGCCCAACACTGGTCGCTACTATTGCATTATAATGCTGCTTCTGCCACCTTTGACAATAGATTTACACTTCGAATTAGGTAGTCTGTCATCAATGACAGTAGCTCATTGTAAAAGGATGGAAAATGCCCTTCATTGTGTTTGCACTAATAATTGCTGCTGCCTGCCAGCTGTAATCACCAATAAAATGCTGTTCCATATTTTTTGTATATCGTCATAAATATCAATATCGCAAATATTCTTGAAATATTGTGATATAATCTTGAGGCTATATTGCCCACCCCTACTATATATTAAGATTTATATGGGAACATGTATGTTACATATAGATGTAACCAAATCTGACAAATGTATTTTGTAATATATATCCATGTATGTATATATCCTGTAATGTATGACTATACATGTGTGTGTGTGTGTGTGTGTGTGTATATTAATATATAGTAAATATAATATTGTTAATATCTACTAAATGTATGTGAAAATATATTTGTACTATACATACACAATATATATATATATATATATATATATATATATATAAAACTTACTACGTGTACTGCGTTAGGCTAACCGAGACTTGTCACAGCACTTACATATTATTGCTCTTTTGTTGGTTTGATTGCTGTTGTCCTCAAAAGTCACTTTGGATAAAAGTGTCTGCTGAATGATTAAATGTGGATGTTAATTTGCCTGAATCTGTATAGAATTGGGGACCTTTGTAGGCATATTGGGAATGTATTTTTGAGACATTTAATTTTGTATGTAAACCCATGTGTTAATAAAAAGGAATGCGTGTTTCAATAAAGCTATGTAGTACTGTATTGTTTCTGTCTTATTGCTAAATATATATTTTATATGTATCAATATATGGCTGTACATGGTTCATGCATATATTGCAGAATATTGAAAAATAAAAGGACTAGAGTCCCATATATCAAAATATATTATTTCATATATCACATTATATCTTCCAATATATTCATATTTTTGTTTCATAAGGGAGAGCTTACCTCGATTTGTGAACTGACTGGAAAATGGTTGAAATTGTATTTTTAAAATAGTCACTAAATAACACCACTAGATATTTTTTTCAATGCTTGTGTTTACATGAAAATAATCAGGCGCACACGCCTGGCCCGAAGTTAACTTCCGGTCTGTGTTTATCGGTCTGGTTAGTGGCATTAAAAAGATAGGTAGCACAAATCGATAGCGAAAAATGCTACCTATCAGATTGTGCTACCAGCATCTTATTCATGTGGTTTGAGGCTTTTTTTAATGCCCATACCTACCCCTACCCTAAACCTACCCGTTCACACCTACCCATACCCTAAACTTACCCTTAAAACAATGCAAATATATTATTGGTAGCACAATCTGATAGGTAGCATGTTTTGTCGGTACAGCGGCTACAAACGCAGTTAAAGTTAATGTGATGAGTAATGAAGTTGGGCTCAGGTTGTTGTGCTGTGGGATGTGTTTCCCATACATTTGTTTATTTGTGTCGACCCGCCACGATATCAAAACTGACCGATTTTCCAAAAAGCTTCGTTGAATAAACATGAGCAAGTAACGCATGTTTAAAAAATCAAAACGAGTTTTTATATCACTGTATTTCTGAAGGAAGACTGTCTTTAGAAAATGTTCGATGCCATTTTCATTTCATCTTGCATATAATGCCTGATAAAGCAGCGTTTGTAAGCTCAGTGCTCCTTGTCTACAGCCGTTACCGAGGAAACCTCTAGTTCTCCCGCTTTAAAAGCGCCTCCTGCTGGCAGAGAATTAATTTTTATTTTTAATAAGTCCATCTGATTTATGCAGCAAACATATTTTGCTTGTCATCAAAAAATAATCTACTCTAGAGAGACTTTGCTGTTGTTATTGATTATATTTGGATGTCCACCGGAAGTTCAGTTAGGGCTACATGCGCAGTAACGTTTGTTTATGTTGTTGCCGTTGAAACCAGTGTTGATTATGTAGCCTATTGTGTTTATGAGATACCACGCCAGAACATTTCAATAATCAGTGTGACACTATTTCAGAGCACAAAATGTCTGAATCTGTGAGAATAACAACAAAGCATCCTCCTCTGACCTCTTGCATGTGTTTACCAGTTCATGCCAGGACGCAGCTGAACTGCAAACCCCTCCTCTCTCTGTTTCTCTGATCTTTAATAAGGAAGAAAGCATGCAAATTGATATTGCAAAAGACAAGACAAACTGTGCAAAATAAGTGACAATAGACTATGTTAATGTTAAGAAAGTAATTTAACAATTTAATTGAATTTAACAAAAAGTATAAATTATTGAAGGATAAAATAGAGATGAATGGCTGGCATTTGCAGCAGCATTGGTTCTACAACTATTTTGTCCATTTGTTTTCTCCAAAGGGTTTTCTTTTCATCAAAAAAGAATTCTAGGCCTTGAACCAGCTAATTCTGAGATGAATAACAACATATAAACTTTGAGCCAAAAAGCTCAAATCAGACTATGAAGCTGTCAATCTTCAAGCAACATCTGAAAATCTCGAAAATCTCTTTCGACACTGCTTGACTTCATCTAAACTTAAAAAAAAAAAAAAAAAACTTTATCTTTCTCTTTATTTATTCCTTCCCTTGCTTGCTTGTACTTATTTGAACAATGCCTGAGACTTGGTGTTGTGAGCACTTCCTCTGTCTGATTGCCTCTTCAAGATGAATCGCTTTATGTATTCCCCAATTGTAAGTCGCTTTGGATAAAAGTGTCTGCAAAATGACTAAATGTACAATGTACCTGACTTGAGAAAAATACATAATGTGAAGTGTGCGAACACACTTCACATCACGGGCTCATTCCGGCTACAGAAAGGCCCCGATCCTTTTGCAACATTTCCTTAAGTACTTCAGACCAAAACCAATGTCCCCCGTGATGGAGACAGGAACTAACAATTGGAATTTATCATCTTTTGGGACAGAAGGTAATTTGCATGAAAGACACTGGGAACTGACCCGCCCTCTACAGTGTGCAAAATATCTCGAAACTCTTAGGATCTGTATTACCTTTTAGTTTACTTCTTATAAGAATGAGACCATTGTACCAGATGCCCCGAGACAATTCACATGATACCAAACATGACTGTAAATACCACTTGCATTTATGTAGAACATTATATTCTACTATTGATCGTTCTGAGTGAGCTGAGTGAAGGGAAAGATGGGTGAGGGGAAGGAAGGGGATGAAAAGAACTGATGCATATGTGAGAGAGGCGTTTTCCCATATTTTCTCTCAGTGGATGTGGAAACAGATGTCTGTATGTTAAGACACTGTGTCGGTGTATTGTCCATCTCAGAAGTTCAAAGTGTCTGAGGTTCTGTAATTCTTACAGTAGGGACTCGATTATGTCATTCACGATAGTGGGCGTGCACAGATGCGCTTTGTGACGCAGTTCACATTTCCATGGTTACAGCGACTGAGTTAATTTGTCTATTAAACACACTTAAAAACAAAGTTAAAGTCAAACTGACTTGTAGCTTCTGGAGGAAAAATTAGAATTGCCCTATGGAGAAAATTAATGGCATTTTTCTTCCAGAACTCTATAGTGACGATAAACAAATCTTGCAACACATGCAACAACAATCAAAAGATTTGAACAAACACGTTCATCTAATCTTAATTAGGACAAATGACATAGGCTGGTCTAGTAAATGGCTGAGTCTGTCTGTTTCTCTGGCTGTACAATCGCATACACACAAAGCCGCCTGTAGTAAAGCTCTACATTATCTCAGTTTATGTAACAGCTTGAAAACAATTGCTTTAATTCAGCTTGCCACTGAAAGGCAGTGTGAACTGTTATTGTTCTGGGAAAAGAGCGTGAATCACTGATGTGTTTTTCTCTCTTTGTATTTCCCCCTACATAAAGATCTGACCTTTGAAATATGTTTCTCCTGTGCTGCAATACCAAAAAAAACCCCCAAAAAACGACAACTTTACAGTCACTCTTTGTACGTCTGTGACTCTCTGACTGTCAAAAATGATTGTTCAAGGCCATAAGAATGGTTTAGATTTACCAACAGTTGGCCTACAGACTATTTAGATGGATGTCATTGCAGTAGGATAACATTTTGTTAGATGATAAATCATAAAATAAGGTTTGGAGCAGAATAGGGTAGAGTGGGGGAAAACGCCCCCCTACTGTTCTTCCCAAAATAACCACAAGATAAAGTCAAGATACATTTTTATTGTAACTATGGACTACATTGACGAGAGTGATGTAGAAGTTTTCACCATGAATCTTACACTGGTGATGTACCGGAGAGAAAACGGATTTCACAGTAAATTATCTAATTTTCAGCAGTAAGAAAAAAAGTGTTTTAAGACTTGTTGTTTTGTAGAACATCACAGTTATATATGATATGAGAAAAGTAGGGCGTGTAGATAAGGAGTACGTGTTATTTAATAAAAAAAATAATTATATTTTCAGAATGACATCATTTTTGTCTCAAACATAGTGTGTGGGGTAAAACGCCCCCAGGGGGCAATGGGCAATTACTGTAGTTATTCTGTTCTGAACATCGAATCCTTTGTTTTTCCATCAAATGTATTCTAACTAGTTGGTTGAATAAAAATATTTGGACTTTATATTTAAAAATAACCTCAAGTTAGCATCAGGTAGCTAGTAGCTAATAGTCTCGTTTTCAAATAGACTATTATAATTTTGTAATTCATAATTACTGATTATATTCTTTTTTTTTAATTTTAAGCTAAAACTGCCTGTACTCTGATTTTGCTGTAAATGTTTAAAGCAAATTGCTTTGTCAAACTGGGGGGCATTTTACCCCACCCAAGGGGGCCCCGTGGCACAAAATTAATTTTTGTTAAAAATCGAATAACATGAAGACTCTGGACATTTTTCATACTTGGTTTATAATTTATGTCATTGTCACTAAAACTATGATAACTTTTCTGAACACATTTAACTTTTGTTTCACTGAAAGAAAATGACTCTACCCTAAATGATGACACATTGCTCAGTTTTTGGTGAACTGTCCCTTTAAGAGTCCATGTAGCCTACTTCAGTTGCTGTACAATATGTGCAGACATCTTGTTTAAAGAGTGGGCAGAGGGGTGTATTTATAGTGTACCCTATGTACCCTATATTGTTTAATTTATGAGCTCTCTCTGCAGGCCTCGAGTTGCATTTCTCAGACTATGAATAGAGTCTGACTCACTCTGTTGTGTTAAACTTGTACAAGAGAGTCTCAATCGCACCTCTTATTTTACAGAGAGCCACAGTCTTTTCTTTTGTGTCCACATTGAAACATTGAGATGCTTCATACACGATCCTCTGCCACATAACGTAATACTGTCATCTCACAAGCTCATACACCACATCAAAATGACCACACAATAGGGCAAAACACGTATTTGAAATCCATATATCCCCTCCTAGGCATTTCATCAGGTTAAGCGCAGACGTATGTACCCTCCCAAAAAAGTTTGTCACCCTGAGGAGCAGATACAGCCTGGGACACCTTCCTTCTTTATCTTTCTATTTCTGGATCCCAAAATACGTCAATACGTTGCTATGGCAACCATCACCAGTTGCTAGGAGCGTGGAGCGTTATGAAATAATCATAAACAACTCAAAAGGGGACATCATCAGTATATGTTTAAGTGGAGCTGATATATTACACTCGATGGCATTTAGTTTGCGTCACTGGCATGCAATAGTGTGCATTCCATTGATGTAAATAAAAGCAAGAGGGAAGTCATAGTGGTTTACTTGCACTAAATGCTAAATAACTTATTTTCTTCAAGGGCTCTTTTGATTAAAACTGACTTTCTCATAAAATACAATACAAGCAAAGTACATACTACAATCACTACAAACTAAACATGCTAAAATATAATCAGTAAGGGAAAGTTCATCATGATGAACTTTGATTTGACAAAGCTTGATTGGTTCACTGATTGACTGATTGTTTATAATTTAGCACCACGGCTATGTTCATGGTGAGAAAAATAAATAAATAAAAATAATAATTACTAAATCATATAAAACAATAAATAAAAACAGAAAATATATCAAATGTTTTTTTCTTAATAAATTAATATAAATAATAAAATAAAATGTATTGATTGATTGTTTTACTTTTAACAAATATCTGTGAAAAAGTGAAAACATGCAAAAATATTCTGCCATTTTAAAAAGGTTCTTTTTCTCTTAATTTCATCATTTCACTTCTGCTGTAGTTGGGCTTTAGCTCATACTTTCAACCTGGCATTGTATACTATAATTATTGTTGGCTCTTATAACAAATGCTTGTGATGTACCTCATTTGGAAAAAAGGCATCCGCTAAATGAATAAATGCAAATGTTAACCAAAGGTAAATTTAGGAAGCTCAGCCGAATGTTTTGTTGTTCTCACATTAAATGTATACGTAAAATTAAATTGTATTCTACAAGTGCAGTGTTGGGAAGGTTACTTTGGAAATGTAATGGGTTACAGATTGCAAGTTACCCTATTTAAAATGTAATAAGGAGTGTAACTATTTCCATTACTTTATTAAAGTAATGTAACTGATTACATTCGATTGCATTTTGATTGCTTTTCTAAATTTAAATTTGTAATTTGCCATTTTTCTTCTAAATTGTTAATCATTTTGAAATATTTAAAGCAGACAGGGTTAACCTTACAGTTAGACTCAACACTGATTACTGTCAGACTTTCAAAATCCTTTATCACTTCAATTAAGATAATATTAATTTAAATTTGAAGCACAGCCAGACTTACTTTGAGATCATTCTGAGGTTAAATAGAGATTTAAAATCATTACAATATATAGTTTAATAGCTATGATACTGTTTTTGAAATGAAATCTTTGCACAGCTATGACAGAAAACACTGGCATCTAACAATGCCTTGGAAAAAACAGTTATATATAAAAATATATACACAAATCCAAATAGGAAATAAAACAGAACTAAATTAGCATGTGTCATAAACTCCTGAAATATCGTCGTCTTATATTTTAGAGCAGTCAATGCAGTTTGGGAAAGAAATCAATTAAATCTGTATGTGTGATATAATTAGATGTAACCCCCTTTGTAATTGTCAACATCTTCATAAGTAACTGTAATTTAATTACACATTTTTTTCTCAGTAACTGTAAAAGATTAGTTACATTTATTTTGTAAGTAAATTATGCAATTGTTACATGTAACTAGTTACTTTCCAGCACTGCAAGTATATTATGTTAATGGATTCACAATGCATCATAAGAGTACATGTATTATACTGTACTTCATGCACTTTTTTATAGGCCAAAAATGCAACACTCACTTTTAAAATAACGTGTTCCCAAAATCCTCCAATCTATCACCTCAGCTGTAATTGAGCTTTGCATCACACATGAAATAAATCATACGTGGAATCTCTGCTTATGGTTTAAGACTCTTGTTTGTCCTCATATGATGTTGTTCTTCCATGAAATACTAATCTTTTTGTTGGAGTTGAATGGAATATCGGGTTATGGAAGGTATTACTGTCGCTCGTGTTTCGTCCGTAAAAAGCTGGTGAAATCTCATAACCCCTCGCAGTTGAGAATGAAAGGGGGAACAAAAGAGAGAGAGAGGGACTATGAGTGCATGACTGCCGTTACGTAACAGCCACTGTGTAACTTGCATAATACATTCATAATCAGTGGGGTAGGACAGATATAGATGGCCTAATTTTCCTGCATGTGCATATTTGAGGATTCACTGTCCGGAAGGCTCAGAACATTCTGTTCGTTTCTGATGCAATTAAATGGTTTCATTTCATTACAATGAGCCTTTTCAGTATAGATTAGCTCTACCCACCAAGACCCTCAGACAACAGATCTTATTTTAACACTTACTGAATATGTCATTTTTTGTTAAGACCTGGTATAAAACACAACAGTCATTTCACATTTTTCACAATCACATTTTATCTGTAGAAAATGTTAGTTTTTAGCAGTAATGTGTAAAGCTATCAAGGAAGACCTAAACTAAAAATAAATGCAGTGATGCCACAGAAGAACCATTTTTGGTACCCCAAACAACCTTTAAGTGAACAGTTCTTAAAAGAACAGTTTTTCTTAGTGTGAGGAACATTTAAAAAAGTCTAAAGAACCTATATGAAACCTTTTTTAATTGAAAGGTTCCATGGATGTTGAAGGTTCATCAATCATCAATGCCAATAAAGATAATTTATTTTTAAGCGTGAACTGAGATGTTCGGCAACAAACTTCTGTAGAAGGAAAAAGTCAGTATCATTTTACCTTCATTAAGGAAAGGTTCAGTTTAATTCATGGTGGTAAACTACACTGCCCATAATGAGACTTGAGATATCTATCAAACAAGAATTGTGGCAAGAGGGCTCAGCAGCCCATGAAGCTTTGCTAATCACTTCAAGTTTGTCATGCTACAGTCTAATAATGTAGCTTTTTAATTAAAAAATGAAATTAATTAAAAGAAGGCTTCAATACACCTTTTAATTCTGAACATGTTTTCAATTTCTGAATAAAAAGTAATTTTAATATTTTTGTCAAGCCAAAGAAGTCTAAATGGTGTAACTAGAGATTATTTAAAAACAAAATCTCATTAAAAGACTTATTTAAATTCTTAGGGGAAAATGTTGATATACAGTTGTGCTCAAAATTATTCATACCCTTGGCAAATATGATCAAAGAAGGCTGTGAAAATAAATCTGTATCATTAATCCTTTTGATCTTTTATTTTAAAAATTTACAAAAAATGTAGCCTTTCATTGGAGAATAAGAATTTAAAATGGGAGAAAAATCCCATTATGAAATAAATGTTTTTCCCTAATACACATTGGCCACAATTAATCATACCCTTTTATTCAATACTTGTTGCAACCTCCTTTTTCCAAGATATCAGCTCTGAGTCTTCACCTATAATGCCTGATGAGGTTAGAGAACACCTGACAAGAGATCAGAGACCATTTCTTCATCCAGAATCACTCCAGACCCTTTAGATTCCCAGCTCTATGTTGGTGCTTCTTCTCTTCAGTTCACGCCACTCATTTACTACAGGGTTCAGGTCAGAGGACTGGAATGGCCAGCAGAAGCTTGGTTTTGTGCTCAGTGACCCATTTGTGTGTTGTTTTTGACGTTTGTTCGTGGATCATTGTCCAGTTGAAGGATTCAACCACAGCCAATTGTAAGATTTGTAGCATGGACAGTCAGTTTTAAATTTTTTATCTGTTGGTAGTTGATAGAATCCATGATGCCATGTGTCTAAACAAGATGTCCAGGACCTCTTGCAGAAAAATAGGCCCACTAGATCAAAAATACAGCAGTATATTTCATTGTACACATGGGGTACTTTTTATCTCTGTGTTCACCAAACCCACCTTGAGTGTTTGCTGCTAAAAAGCTCATTTTTTAAATTCATCTGACCATAGAAGCCAGTCCCATTTGAAGTTCCAGTCATGTCTGATAACTGAATATGCTGGAGTTTGTTTTTGGATGAGCGAGGAGAATTTTTCTTGAAACCCTCCCAAACAACATGTGGTGATGTAGGTGCTGTTTTTGTAAGGTTTTCTGACCCCAAGACTCAACTGTTTTCTGCAATTCTCCAGCTGTGGTCCTTGGAGAGTCTTTAGCCACTCAAACTCTCCTTCTCACTGTGCATTAGGACGATATAGACACACGTCCTCTTCCAGGCAGTTTTGTAACATTTTATGTTGATTGGAAATTCTTAATTATTGCCCTGATGGGAATTTTCACTGCTCTAGCTCTTTTCTTAAAGCCACTTCAATAATTCATGAAGCTCAATTATCTTTTGCGGCACATCAGAAATATATTCTTTGATTTTACTCATCGTGATCAATGATTAAGGGAATTTGGCCTTTGTTTCCCCTCATATTTATATTCCTTTGGAACAGGAAGCCATGGCTGGATAATTTCATGTTCCTATTCACCCTGGTGTGATAAAAAAAAAATGCAAATATGAATGGAAATATACATCAGAGATATTTCAATCATAATAATTTTTTAGGGGTACCAATAATTGTGGCCATTGTGTAGAGAAAAATATAAATTTCATAATGTGATTTCCCCCACTTTTACTTTTTTTTTTTTTTTTTGCTTAAATTAAAGGCTATATTTTCTTACATTTTTGAATGAAATATCAAATGGATAAACAATGCAGAGTTACTTTCACAGCCTTCTTTGATCATATTTACCAAGGGTATGAATAATTTTGAGCACAACTGTACGTAGTTTGGTATAAGTAGCTTTTCTTTACAAATAAATAGTAAAAAAAAATAGCAGTAAAGCAATTTCATTTAAACATATTATTAATAATTATTATTTGAAAATGCTTGGCCAAATCAAAGTCAGTATGTTTTTGTCTTGTTGGTTACACCACAGAGTAACTTGTAATAATTATCTATTATTATTATTTCTTTATAAAAAAAAAAAAAAGCAGTGAAGCAATTTTGGTTTAAAATAATATTAAAATATAATATAAAATATTTAAAAAAATGTTTGTCAGCCAAATTAAAGTGGTTTAACCAATATGCAGGAAGCAATTTTATCACATGTATATATATACAGTATCTCAGTACACCCCTCACATTTTTGTAAACTCATCTTACTACCTTCAGTCAGCAGAAGGAAGCGGTCATTACTTGATTTGAACTGAACAGAATATGCCTTTTCATAAAAGTAAAATAAATAAATAAATAAATTTATATATATATATATATATATATATATATATACAGTATCTCACAGAAGAGAGTACACCCCTCACATTTTTGTAAATATTTTATTATATCAAGGCAAGGCAGTGGTCGTTATCATGTTGGAATACTGCCCTGTGGCCCAGCCTCCAAAGGGAGGGGATCATGCTCTGCTTCAGTATGTCACAGTACATGTTGGCATTCATGGTTCCCTCAATGAACTGTAGCTCCCCAGTGCACTCATGCAGCCCCAGACCATGACACTCCCACCCGCTTGACTGTAGGCAAGACACACTTGTCTTTGTACTCCTCACCTGGTTGCCGCCACACACGCTTGACACCATCTGAACCCAATATGTTTATCTTGGTCTCATCAGACCACAGGACATGGTTCCAGTTTGCAGGCTTTCTTGTGCATCATCTTTAGAAGAGGCTTCCTTCTGAGACGACAGCTATGCAGACCAATTTGATGCAGTGTGCGGCGTATGGTCTGAGTACTGAGAGGCTGACCCCCCACCCCTTCAACCTCTGCAGCAATGCTGGCAGCACTCATACGTCTATTTCCTAAACATAACCTCTGGATATGACGCTGAGCACGTGCACTCAACTTCTTTGATCAACCATGGCGAGGCCTGTTCTGAGTGGAACCTGTCCTGTTAAACCGCTGTATGGTCCTGGCCACCGTGCTGCAGCTCAGTTTCAGGGTCTTGGCAATCTTCTTATAGCCTACGCCATCTTTATGTAGAGCAACGATTCTTTTTTCAGATCCTCAGAGAGTTCTTTGCCATGAGGTGCCATGTTGAACTTCCAGTGACCAGTATGAGAGAGTGAGAGAGATAACACCAAATTTAACACACCTGCTCCCCATTCACACCTGAGACCTTGTAACACTAACGAGTCACATGACACCGGGGAGAGAAAATGGCTAATTGGGCCCAATTTGGACATTTTCACTCAGGGGTGTACTCACTTTTGTGGCCAGCGGTTTACACATTAATGGCTGTGTGCTGAGTTATTTTGAGGGGACAGCAAATTTACACTGTTATACAAGCTGTACACTCACTACTTTACATTGTAGCAAAGTGTCATTTCTTCAGTGTTGTCACATGAAAAGGTATAATAAAATATTTACAAAAATGTGAGGGGTGTACTCTCTTCTGTGAGATACTGTATATATATATGTATATATATATATATATATATATATATATATATATTTTTTTTACTTTTATGAAAAGACATGTTCTGTTCAGTTCAAATCAAGTAATGACCGCTTTCTTCTGCTGACTGAATGTATAAACATCTTGATATATTAAACATCTTGCTTTTTACCTGCAGAAAATATGGTTTGGATGTGTCCTTGACTCATGACTCTAAGCATTTCCATTGTGCTGTCTCTACATCCATTGAGCAGCACTTAAATAAGGAAGACAAGTGGCAGAATAAATGTAAGCAGGGTGAAATTATCACACTATTTAAAAGGAAATTTCTCAAAATGCATGCCACCTTGTTTCTTTGACCCTGCTGTGGTATTAAGCCTGTTTCAAGACAACCTTTTACTCCCTAGTCGTGTGTGCTAAAAGACACACTGTCTCAGAACAACAGTTTCCTAGAAGAGTTTAACAGAGAGTGCTGCTTGGCCCTGATCCTGCCAGCCAATCAAATACCAGAGCCTTCAGCTAATTCACATTTTGCTCTGTGATTGGTCAGCAGCGGTTGATGTCCCAAAATGCTCCCTGCTCAGAGCAACTGACCTTACCTCACATTACCCAATCTGCACTGCTATGTTCCCTCTTGTGAGAGTCTTTCAGCCTCTGTTGAACTGTGCCAGTGAAAACCATGCACAGATTCTTACAGCACAGAGGAGTACATATCATTCTTGATTAGCTGGTTAGTACTGTATGTCTGTGAAAACTAGAATTTTTACCCATAGAGTGCAACAGTCCGGTTCTGGAACTAAAAATCTCATTCATTTTCTCAATATGTAAATATTTTGACGATAACTTAGACTTCAAATGACATAATCAAGTCTGTCTCTCCATGCTTTCTTTGTCATTTAGTCTCATTTTTAAATGTTTTCCGCCTTCAAATAGAAGTCACCTCGTAGCTGGTTGGATTGGTTTGGTTCATGGATTATATAGCTTTAATGAAGGGAAATTTGGGGGGGGGGATACTAGAAAAATACTTCTGTAACCAGTGCTGCTAAAAAAAGTGGGTGGGCACTAATGCACTCTGTTGTTATACAGAGTAATAATACACTTAAAAAATAAAAATACAAATTCTTCACACTAAGAAAAAAAAATGGTTCTATTAAGAACTGTTCACTGAGAGGTTTCTGAAGAACCCAAAATAGTTATTTTATTGCATTGCTATGCAATAGAATTCTACAAATACAATCTTATTTTTGTGTCATAGTTCTATGTTGCAGATATTTGTGGTTAATTTTGACTCTGTGCGTACATACTTCTATGCATATGCATTAGGAGATTAAGTTTGTGTAGTCATTTTGACAGTGGATTAGAGCAAAAAAAAGCAGTGTGCTTAGATGAGAGAGAACATGGATTACATAACATCTCAAACCAGGTCTGAACCACTCTAGGCCAGAGGGCAACACAAACCCCTGGGTTCTTGTCAGTACCTTTTTAATTCAGCAGTGGCTACACAAGCAGCTGAGTCTTGTGGATGTTTGTGCTAGTCACATATACAATCAAACAATTGAGTTTTGTTGCGCAAGACAGAATAAAAGTAGAAAAGCAAACAGAATAAGCCAGAGAGAGGGAGAGAGGTGTAACAAGGACAGTGGTTCACAGCAGAGGCCGTGTGAGGACTGTTTATGCAGCTCTCTGAGCCTATGTTTGTTTATTCATTCAACCTCGTCCGGTATTCATATCTTATGAGTTCATGTATTCCTTTTGGGAGATGGTTATGGTTTTTATCCAACAAGGACGCTCAGTCACTCTGACCCTCGGAAAACTGTTAAATATTATTACATAAAACAAAAACATGTAAACATTTATCCAAAACATGTGAATACAACTTGAATTAAAACATATGTATGAATGTAACTATGCATAAAATTACAAATTCTAAAGTGGTATTTGAAAAAAAAAATTAGTAACGTGTCTAATGAGAAATGTTAGGTAATACAAATATGACTAATATCAAAATAAATTGTGTGGCCGTAACCACCCTAGATCCTAGAGGTTCAATTAAAGTCGGCATGAAACATGTAAGATCATGTGATGTGTGCCGTATATCTAAGTGAATTGGCTTCTCGAATGACAAATAAAATAAGTGGGAGGCATTACACTGTAAAAAATAAATTCGTAAAATAACAGAAAAAGTACTGGCAGCTCATTAGACACGACATTATCCATTCATTTTATGGACATTTCTGTTAACTAAAACACAATGCAATGAAGTGTAAAATTCATAATACTGGTAGAACACCTGTAAAAATAAATACGGAAAAAATCCTTCAAATTATACAGTATATTGTGCCCTATTTTTACAGATTTTTTTAGAGTGCAGTTTGTCCATTGTAAATGAACTGGATGACTAGATTGAGAGGAGGGGAAGTTATTGTCATTAAAGATAGTGAGGGCACATTAATTTAAAATAATAATAATAATAATGAATATGGATATGGATAAATCATTTACAATACTGCAATATTGCATAAAAAAATTATGAATAGTCAATTTCGATTTCATAGTGACTTTGAAGTATCAAGAAGTCCAGTCACTAAAATGTATTACCAGCAAAGGTCTTAACAATTAACATTGTGCTTGTGTATTATGGAATATTTACTAAAGGAACAATTACAGGGTATTCACTAATTATATAATGAATATTTATTTTAGAGTGATTCAAGCAGATTGCTGGCCAAAAATAACCTGCTTCATTTGAAGTACAAAAATATTTTATTTATAAAGCCCAAATATACCCATCTATATCGCTATTCTATATTCTCTAGAAATTAGTACCTGTGGGATTTCCCCTAAACCACACCCCATTGTCTATAGTGTTGACTGCCCTTTAGACTTTAATGTTTAAAATTGTATTACAAATTTCTAATGGTACATTAGAATATTCACTTTTACGCCCTGTTTCCAACACAAAACGTGTAAATTAATACAACCACATAAATCTGAAGTGAAACATCAGACTGACTCCAGCTTAAGTAAGTTTAGTAACATGATAAGTTTAGTCCGATTCACGAATAAATGACTCAGCCGGTCTTTTTTAGCGAATCAAAAACACAAGAAGACCAGTGGAACCTTGATTCAAGAACTAATGATGTCTGATCTAAATACCTGTGTGAATGCATTTATGCAGTCTCTTAGCACCATTACAAAGCCTGTTTAATGTTTTTTTTTTATTCTTTTCATGGTATATATAACATTTTTTTAGAAGCAGCTTCTGTTGTCTTTGTAGTGTAAATATGGCATAATGCTTGTTTGATTACTGCTTTTGGCCTATCTGCAATACTGTGAGGAACAGAGTCTTCTGTGGTCAGCCTTGATCTCAACAGACTGAAAGCAAAATGACTCATCTCTGAGATGTTTCTCACACACAGGCAATAAGCTCCTTTGCTCCTTGTCCCCATCTGCCCTTTGCAGTTGTTTGCTTGAGGAACACTTGCTTGCTTGCGGCTGACTTCCCAATAAAGTGTCGGGACACTAGAAGATATGGAGTTGTTTCTCCTTTTATTTCATTGATTCTATTATTTAAATATGTACTTATGTATATATTTATCACCAAGTCTATAAAACACTTCGTATTTTATTCATTTAATCTAAAATGAATGCCAAAAAGGTCAAGAATATACAGATGTTAAATAAATGAAAATGATTAACAGACATTGTCTGCTTATCATATGTATCATCTTCAGATCAAAAAGGATTGGAGAACAGGAGAGAAGAGTGAGGGAAAAAGATATTGCAGGACGTAGCAGGCATTTAAGATTTTAAAAGCTTCTGGCTCTCTTCCGTCAGGTCACTATATATTATACCCTAATACAGGAGGAGATGACAGCCGACAAGATGACTCAGTTCCGGAGGCTGGAAAAGGAACGGTGCTAATTTTATACTCTTTAATGTGCGTAAGAGAGGACTGATCAAACATGAAATGTTCTCTCTCCAGATGTATCACACATGACTCATCCATCACTCAATAGAGTTACATAAGACAGCCTGTTTTCATCATTTGTTGACAACACCACACATTCTTGCCGTCCTTGTGCTGACTTTGAGGAACTATGTCAAGTGTTCATCAGCATGTCTTGGACAGCTGGCGCCCCTTACTGGTGAAATATAAAAATAGAATTTTTCTTGTCAGTTTTAGTTTTACTGTGATGCATGTACAAAGAGTAAAAGTGGGTTGGGTACAGCAGAGGTCTTCTAAAATCCGTACCCGACCCGAATCACTTACAGGTGCATCTCAATAAATTAGAATGTTGTGGAAAAGTTCATTTATTTCAGTAATTCAACTCAAATTGTGAAACTTGTGTATTAAATAAATTCAATGCACACAGACTGAAGTAGTTTAAGTCTTTGGTTCTTTTAATTGTGATGATTTTGGCTCACATTTAACAAAAACCCACCAATTCACTATCTCAACAAATTAGAATACTTCATAAGACCAGTAAAAAAAAAAAACATTTTTAGTGAATTGTTGGCCTTCTGGAAAGTATGTTCATTTATTGTATATGCACTCAATACTTGGTAGGGGCTCCTTTTGCTTTAATTACTGCCTCAATTCGGCGTGGCATGGAGATGATCAGTTTGTGGCACTGCTGAGGTGGTACGGAAGCCCAGGTTTCTTTGACAGTGACCTTCAGCTCATCTGCATTTTTTAGTCTCGTTTCTCATTTTCCTCTTGACAATACTCCATAGATTCTCTATGGGGTTCAGGTCTGGTGAGTTTGCTGCCAGTCAAGCACACCAACACCATGGTCATTTAACCATCCTTTGGTGCTTTTGGCAGTGTGGGCAGGTGCCAAATCCTGCTGGAAAATTAAATCAGCATCTTTAAAAAGCTGGTCAGCAGAAGGAAGCATGAAGTGCTCCAACATTTCTTGGTAAACGGGTGCAGTGACTTTGGTTTTCAAAAAACACAATGGACCAACACCAGCAGATGACATTGTACCCCAAATCATCACAGACTGTGGAAACTTAACACTGGACTTCAAGCAACTTGGGCTACGAGCTTCTCCACCCTTCCTCCAGACTCTAGGACCTTGGTTTCCAAACGAAATACAAAACTTGCTCTCATCTGAAAAGAGGACTTTGGACCACTGGGCAACAGTCCAGTTCTTCTTCTCCTTAGCCCAGGTAAGACACCTCTGACGTTGTCTGTGGTTCAGGAGTGGCTTAACAAGAGGAATACGACAACTGTAGCCAAATTCCTTGACACGTCTGTGTGTGGTGGCTCTTTGACCCCAGCCTCAGTCCATTCCTTGTGAAGTTCACCCAAATTCTTGAATGGATTTTGCTTGACAATCCTCATAAGGCTGCGGTTCTCTTGGTTGGTTGTGCATCTTTTTCTTCCAGTTTTTCCTTCCATTCAACTTTCTGTTAACATGCTTGGATACAGCACTCTGTGAACAGCCAGCTTCTTTGGCAATGCATGTTTGTGGCTTACCCTCCTTGTGAAGGGTGTCAATGATTGTCTTCTGGACAACTGTCAGATCAGCAGTCTTCCCCATGATTGTGTAGCCTAGTGAACCAAACTGAGAGACCATTTTGAAGGCTCAGGAAACCTTTGCAGGTGTTTTGAGTTGATTAGCTGATTGGCATGTCAACATATTCTAATTTGTTGAGATAGTGAATTGGTGGGTTTTTGTTAAATGTTAGTCAAAATCATCACAATTAAAAGAACCAAAGACTTAAACTACTTCAATCTGTGTGCATTGAATTTATTTAATACACAAGTTTCACAATTTGAGTTGAATTGCTGAAATAAACTTTTCCACAACATTCTAATTTATTGAGATGCACCTGTATACCCGAACCCAACGTGCATAAATTATTATTATTTTTTTAAAGATAAACCCTACCCGAGACATACCCATACCCGATGAAATTAAACCAGAGTCCGACCCGACCGCATTTATTTTCGAACCCAACTGGACCCGAACGTAAACGGCACTGACGTGTGCACAGCCTGCAGCCCCGTATCAGTCCGGAAAAATCCTAGGGTCCTGCTGACTGATTTGGCCGCTGCTCCATTACTTTAATTAATTTTATTTACTTATTTATTAGCCTATTACTTTATATCTTTGCCTGCCTGATGGATACATGTTATTTCTGAGTTTGGCTTTCAATTGTAAACAGTGGATTTGAAATATAAACGTGTAGTTTCATAAAAATCATGGATTTTCTAGTTTTGTCTGCAACGTTATTTGCGTAGGCCTACCTCATCTCCGGTGAAGGGCTTCTGCAAAAAAAAAAGAAAAGCCTTGCATTGACACGCAGTGTAATGAAGTGAGTGGATTTTCCTCATGGATCCCATATATTATATGGATATCTGAGGTTACAAACGTATTTTCCTTTTTTTACGCGTGTTTCTCAAAAATGAACTTAACATGAATGCACAAGTAGGCTACGCATCCGGGAAAGTTTAAAAGAATTCGGGTCTAATCTGGTACATTTGGGAAAAGCATATTTATTTTAATTACCCGAGACTGCTAATACCGAAACACGTATGGTCCTTTTCAGGAGTCTGAACGTGGTTCGTGTGATTTTTGGCCCATATGTGAACACTCAGAACGATCTCAGACCCCTCAGAAGTGAACCGAACCGAGACCATCTCGGGAGGTGGTCTGAGTACGGTTCGCTTTTGGCTAAAGGTACGGTTCGCTAAAAACGTGCATTGTGAACACAAATCGGCCCATGCTCACTTGATTTTTCCATCTGCGAATTCTGATGTAGTTTTGCCATCAGATGTCTACGTACAGATCATCTCTTCATAGTGGCTGCTTCTTCTGGCAGATCTCTACAAATTGTTCGCTCACAATGTACACTCGTTTATTTTAATTTCAGCTGCTTCCAAACTGTAAGAGAGACGCGGCTGTGCGCCTGGCCAGTTTAAACTTTTTGATATATGAGCGTGCACATCCCAGCCGGGGCTAAACACTCTTGCTGCATCCCAATTCGCCTACTTAGGCTATACTATGCCCTAAAAGTATGTACTCTTTTTGTGAAGAAAAAGTACATACTTTTGAGTATGTAGCAGAGGCAAGCTTTGGGACATACTACTTCGTCATAGCTGCTTCTTTAACGGACGAGCTGTTGCTTAGTTATGTGCATCCTGTAACTGTTTACACTGCCCTGTCAATCATCTTGTCACAGTTAACATCATCCACATTTAGTTTAATTTAATTTCCTATGGTATTGGAGAGAAATGAAGAGGCACATCGTGGGTCTGTAATGCTGAGAACTCTGCTCATGCATAATGATGCATTTAAAAGTTAACGACCAAACGTATCATTATAAAAGTTCACAGTGTTGCTGCAGATGAAATATAACGTGGATGACATTAAATTAATATTTTTTAATCAGGTTAGACATTGATTATTTATCACTCAAATCCCTTTCTCTACCTGTCCGTCAGTCGCGCATATTTTTTTAACACTTGCGTGTTTGTAGTTCTAATTGAATCCCCGTCCACCGCGCAATGTGTTGTGGGCAATATTAGCCTTTAGAGTATGCATCGATCGAGAGGGTGTTCAGCGAAAAATAGGCAGTTGTCAGCAGGAAGTTGCTGCCAGTGGCAGCCAACGGCACCTGCCATTAAAACCGGACGTCAGCTGTCGCTAAAAACCGGAAGTCGGAAGAAGACAAATAAATGTCTCCAAGATTCTCAATTGACAAAGGAATCAAACAAGGTTGCCCCATCTCTCCCCTGCTCTTTATTGCTGCAGCAGAAATGCTCTCCATTCTTATAAAAAATTCTGATTTTGAAAAATGTATCGTATTTGGCAAACAGTTAGTCATCAGCCAATTGGCAGATGACACAACCGTATTCATGAAAAACATTGACCAAGTTCCAAAAATTCTCCAAACCATAGAGTTTTTCTCAAGGGCATCTGGATTAAGATTAAATCTTAAAAAATGTGAATTACTACCGATTCATAACTTTCCTCTATCAACCGTTTGCAATATTCATGTTAAAGACTAAATACGGATGCACAGTACAAAGGATAATACTTTGCTTAATAATCTCAACATTTGGAATACTTTAGATAAGTGTAAATCCTATTTAAACTCGTGGTCTCAAAGAGATATTATTGGCAGAATTTGTCTTACAAAATTGGAATGCATTTCTAGACTCATTTACCCAGCCTACTCAATCTCTTTTCCTATAAACCAAGCTAATTTTATCTGGAAAAGAAAAACACACTACATTAGAAAAGGAATGTTGGTCAAAGAATATGAAGGAGGAGGACTAAAAGCCCTTGACATTGAATGTATTAATGGTACAATTAAAATAAACTGGCGAAAATCCTTTTTGAAAAATGAAAATAGTTTTTGGTTTCATATCCCCAGTCAAATATTTATGAAATTAGGAGGTATCCATTTTTTCCTTAGATGCGATTATGACCTTAAAAAACGTCTTAGGTTACGTATGTAACCCCAGTTCCCTTTCAGTCGATCACTCCGAGTCACGTCGGATGACCGACGAATTGGGGATCTCGCCAGAGAGACCAATCCACTTCGAGTGTAACTAAACGAGCCAATGGACATTGGCATGCGATCATTGCATCCAGCTGCCGCTGATCACAGCGTGAGTATAAGAGGCAGCAGGTGCACCGCATTAATTCATCCTTTCGCTTTGGAGCCGAGGTAGTGGTTGAAGCTACTGCTCTCCCCTTCCACAGAGAGTGTTCTGCGAGCGAGTGCGGGCGTTACGGCGCAGCAGCGGTGGTCACGTCGGGCGGGAGAGAAAGTTCGTCTTCTGCTGACAGCCACACTAGGAGTGTGTGGTGGCCAGCTCCCCTGCGTGCTTCAGCACTAAAAGAGCATTTCTCTGAAAGAGCAATTTCTCTAAAAGAGTAACACGGGTGATCGCGTCTTTTTAAAGATGTCTTATCACCCGTGTGTTTCTGGGTGTGGTCGTTTCCTGGCGCCTCAGGACGGTCACGATCGCTGCCTCACGTGTCTGGGCATTCAGCACGCTGAGGAAGCTTTCGTGGATGGTTCATGTTCTTCTTGTGGGGACATGACCATCTCGGATGTGGCATAATAGACTCCGCTATGTCAAACATGGTGGAGTCCCTCTGCCTCTGCCGCGATCCATCGTTCGTCCTGGCAACCGGGGCGGCGCTGTATCCGGTGAAGTCAGAGGTGAGTAGTGAATATGGCATGGCTTGTGACAAAAAGATCTTTTGACCTTTCCCCCTCCCCCACGCGGCCCACCCACATAGCGACCACCCAGGTCGTGTTGACCCCTTGACCCGTTAATGAGATCCAGATGTGAGGATTGGAATGCGTGAAATTCCGACGTCATCCGGGGATGAGATATGTTGTTTGTACAAGTGTTTGTACAATGGTAAAACCATAAATGAGCTGTCGGGTAATGTTTTTGAAGATTTTATGCTCATCCGGAGGGGGTTTGCCCATCTGTGGACCACGTGTCCGGTTGCATTCCGAGGCCTGGTGTGTTATGGAATATCTCTCCGTATGGGTGTATGAAAAAGATATTGGATTTAAGGACAATAAACAAACAATAAATAAACAATTTTAACAGGTCAGTTTTAAGGCACAAATATATTCTGATGACTGTATAAAATGAAATTAAATAACACTCCTAATAATGAATTGGAAATAAATTAAAACCCTCTTACATTTTTCCAAGAAAAAAAGATTTCCTCCTCTCGCAAGGAACCCCATTCTTCAAATGAGAGGTTTACAAAAAAAATAGTGTTTAGTTTAGTTTAAGTTGGAAAAGTCCTTTCTCTCTCTCTGTCTCTCTCTCTCACACGCATGTGCGCGCATTCAATCGTCCCAAGTCTTATTTTCTTCTATTAAATGAAAATAAATAAATAAATTATGCAATTACACGCAATATAAAACATTTACACTAGTTTTAGGTAACAAAACATTTTGTAATGAGGAACCGGCGACGTCGAAATAAGAAAAGGGAAAACAATATATATATTTTAACAGGCCAAACGATAAGGGCCATTGTGGACCCGACACGTCCAGACATGACAAATTTCTGTTTTATTCACATTTATTTGTATATTTGTATCACAGAAAATTTAAGTTTCTACATTATATTTAGAACCTTTAATATTTATACTGTATCATCCCCTAAACCTACCCAGTACAGTAAACTTTCTTCATTTTTTTTGTACATTTTCATAAACATCATTTAGTATAATTTAATAAAAAAAAAAAAATAAATAAAAAAAGCTCATTTATTAAAATGTTTTAATATTTAATTTTTTTTTAATATTTAATATTTATTTAAAAAATAATCCAAACAGATCCACACACACACACACACATGCGCACGATGACGTCAATCAGGAAGGTCAACAGTTCAGGTCGGCATATGCAAGCTAGTTTTCAAACTTTTTCCCCAAAATCAATTATTTCTATAATACTTGCTGATTTTAAACCATAAACTTACTTTAACGTTTGAAAAAAAGGTTACCAAATATAGTTTCATACCAGTTGTGTTCTAACAAAATCATTAATTGGTTCTCTTTGTTTTATACGATTTACTTTTTTTACTGCACAAAGGATTCCCCCTACTTTTATAAGTCTGATAAATATGTGGTCAGTACACGAGGAAGTGTGAATCAGGCTACAAAATAAATTTGACACAATGTTTTTAAGAAAGGCAATTTATTTATTTTATTTTTATTTTATTTATTTTATTTCTTCTTCTTTTTTTTTTTTTTTTTTTAAATACAACTAAATCAGATAACAGATTATTCTTTTTGACAAACTACATTTAAAAGTGTTTGATCTTAAAATGATTTATTCTTATTTTCTAAGGTCCAATAGATGAACCTTCTTAACCGAAACAAAGAAAACATATTTTACATTCATTCATCATATTTTATTCAATATTTTTGCACGAGTGACTTCATGTTCTTTTTAAGGGCTTGTCTAATACTTTAGATGCACAGAATGTGGATTTTTCACCATCCAACATGAAATTAAAGAGGTGTATCAGCCGAGCTTGTTTCACCTATTTATTAGTATTTCTTAGGTTATTATTTTTACTCACATAGATATAGAACAGATATAGAATAAACCTTATCGTCCATGCTTTTCCCCTACAGACCCAACAAGGTCTATGGGGGCACAGTGGTAAATTCCTAGAGACCAATAGTTACCCAGAAAATTTTCATCATTTAAGAAAATCATATCGCATACAGAATGCAGAAAACCTCCTCTCGATCTACTGTGACTGTCATTTTACTTAGAGTTAGTGTTACGGATGATGCCGTTCACATTTTGTTTGCTGGACTGTATATGTAATTACTATGATTGTAGGTGAGACCTTCTCTCTCTAAGAGCAGTCAGCATTCAGTGTTTTATTTCACTGTTACATGTACATCTATTTCATTTAGAGCGCATAAAGTTGCACATTACAAGTTGAATATGGGGTGGAAACACAATTGTCTTTGTACGCGTCTCTAAACGTGACTTTAATAAATCACTGTTGTTTTAAGCGAAAGCGATGATTCAGTCCGTTTTATTCAGTCGTTGTGTTTTAGGCATCCACCTTTTAGTTTGTTCCAGGAAACAGGTACAACTGTAATTGAGCGTTGTCATGTCTGTCTGCTCTTCTTTAAGAAAACATGCGGTCGGCAGTTTTAATGCGTCTTAATTCTCTTAATTTTTCACATTTGCAAATGTTTGTTTAGCTTAAATATTAGTTTTTTTGTTTTAGTCAGTTACAAAAGTGGCAGGCATGATGCTTATATGTATTTTTTAAATAATTATGACAAAGTTACAGGTTTACGGTACTTGGACGAACCCTTGACAGAGTGTTACTCAATCAGTCCTCTGCCTTATCTTTTAATGAAATATTCCATTGCATGTCACTAAGACAAATTCTGTAACAGCGTTCATAAATGTATATAAAGTCCATATTTCTGCTAATTTGCTTGATTTAATAAAACATGGCTTCATCCCACCCGTCGTCTTCATTCGAGACATTTACGTTATATTATTAATACTATCCTAGTTTAGATATCAGATACGAGACCTATTCCGTATTCCGGCCGATTTCTTTTTAGAAAATTGATTAAAAAAAATATATTTGTAAATTGCTCATTAGTAAGTCACTTCCGAAAAAGGCGTATACACATTTTAACATTTTTTTTTTTTTACAGTTTATTGTTGAATATACATTGAAGTAGTGAATTCAAATTGCCGTAACAAACAGTCAATAGCGATGACATTACAGGCAGTCTAGCCAGAAAAGAAAATCTCTGCAAACCAACATGTTTTGCTGTAATAGAAAATCAACCGACGATCCGACAATTTCACACGTCATGGATTCATAATTTTTTGAGACCAGCGCCACACATAAATCTGTTACATAAGTACACAGACAGAGAACCTTGTGAATGCCCATATCATCGTCACACATAACATCCAGAATTTTTCTGGCGGTTAAAGAGACTGGGCCTCTGCCGGTAGTAAACACGGTTGTCAAATCGGGCCATGGGTTATTTTTCAGGCCTCTTACAACGTCCATTTCGTTCTTGAGATTTTTCACACGCTTCGTATCTCCCGTAGAATCATGATTCGGATCGCATGCATGCTCAATGACCGCGGTCATCAGTTTGATCATTTGTCCTCTGTAATGTAGTTTAAACGCAGAGTCTATAACGCCTTTTACAGGACACGTTTTTCCCGCGCCGCAGTCGCACTCCAGAGCTCCATCGGCTTTTGCGCGGCGTCAGACATCCTTTTCAGAACTCAATTCTTTCCAAGAGATAAACTTTGTCTCCTAATCGATATAGAGCGTTGTCGCCGTTTCCTAGAATGCAGATCAACTGTTTTAATCCACGACGGTCCCAATATCCGGTTTATGGTTCAGATCCGCCGAAGCGATATTAACTGAAAAATTGCAGTGATTCAGGCTCAGACACATTAGATTGTTGAAGCTGATTCTGTCGGTCCATTTAGATAATGTTTTGATCAACAAGAGTCTGCGGTAGTTCCGTCGACCGTGCTGTCAAACCCAGTATCTAGAGTTTGAGGACAGCCGCTCTCTTTGCTCGCAGGGATGTAGCGTAGCAGTAGTGAAGGATCTTTTGTACATTCGGGCGAAATAAATTGTTGAGGTCTTGTTTCTACGTTTCAGATGTTGGTTGGTTGTTGAGATGGGGGCGTTGCACTCAAAAGAGGAGGGCTGTGGGTTTGTGTTTTGGTCAAAGGGAAATAGTTCTCGCAGAAAGATATTTTGGTTCTTATATTAAGATATTTTTGGATTTTTGTTAAGACGTTGCAAATTGTTTCGAGTAACGTATCGTGGCTACGCAGACTGATCATCTAACTTGACTGAATCTGTTCGTCTATCGTTGAAAAAAATGATGTTTAACAGAGGCTTCTACGGTCATAAAACGTGCGCTTTAATGCATGATATGATCTCTTCAATTATTAGATAATTTATAATAATAGTAGTTCGTGAAAACCTCTGATTGCGGTATTTATACATTTTCTAAAAAGAAATCGGCCGGAATACGGAATAGGTCTCGTACCTGATATCTAAACTAGGATAGTATTAATAATATAACGTAAATGTCTCGAATGAAGACGACGGGTGGGATGAAGCCATGTTTTATTAAATCAAGCAAATTAGCAGAAATATGGACTTATATGAACAAAGAGACAGCAAAAAACTAGGGCGCAAAGCGCAAGGCCTAACAATTACCATTTGATGGGGAAAATACAACAAGAGCGGTAAACAAATTCAAACAGAAAGAATGCGCAAAGTCATGGAATTGTTCTGGTTTCAAAGCGCCGCCCTATGAAAAACTTAGCGATTTATATCTCACAACGGTGTGACGAGGCCTAGCGCCGTTAAACACACGGATAAAGTCAAGATATCTCTTAGTTTTAGGGGTACTTACCAGGGACCAGTCTGGTGTGTGAAAGAGTTAGAAAAATAATTTTTGTTTGTGATGTTAGACCGTATTGTTCTTATTGTCTCTATAAAGATTTGTGCGTTTATATACATTTATGAACGCTGTTACAGAATTTGTCTTAGTGACATGCAATGGAATATTTCATTAAAAGATAAGGCAGAGGACTGATTGAGTAACACTCTGTCAAGGGTTCGTCCAAGTACCGTAAACCTGTAACTTTGTCATAATTATTTAAAAAATACATATAAGCATCATGCCTGCCACTTTTGTAACTGACAAAAAAAAAACTAATATTTAAGCTAAACAAACATTTGCAAATGTGAAAAATTAAGAGAATTAAGACACGTTAAAACTGCCGACCGCATGTTTTCTTAAAGAAGAGCAGACAGACATGACAACGCTCAATTACAGTTGTACCTGTTTCCTGGAACAAAACTAAAAGGCGGATGCCTAAAACACAACGACTAAATAAAACGGACTGAATCATCGCTTTCGCTTAAAACAACAGTGATTTATTAAAGTCACGTTTAGAGACGCGTACAAAGACAATTGTGTTTCCACCCCATATTCAACTTGTAATGTGCAACTTTATGCGCTCTAAATGAAATAGATGTACATGTAACAGTGAAATAGTAAGATCGAGGCCTTGTGTCACGTGGCCTCTTTGTAGACAGACCAGTAATCTGTACACCACAATCTCAGTTTAAACACTCTCTTGACTTTCCTTTAATTATCTTATACTGTATTTGTTCTCGTTTTCACTCGCTGCATGATTGACCAAACTCTGAGGATGGTCATCAACTAAAAAAACTGTACAAAAACAATGAAAAAAGTACAGCGTGGTATCGGCTATTGGGGTAGGCCGTCAAAATCAACACTAAAACTAAAAACATTAAATATATTTAGAAGAGAGTAGTTCAGTATTGGGTAATTGTTATACTGATACATATTTCTGTTGTGCAAACATATTTCCTGTATAAAAGACTATGTCTGTGACCTTTTCATGGGCATGTAGTTTAATGTCATGGTTCTTAATTGCGATCACATTACAGCAAGTCGACATAGTCCCTCTACCAAATCTGCCAAAAGTGGACAAAACAGAACAATTTTAGCAAGAGGCAGATGCCTATGCTTATGACCGAAGGGTAGTACGCGTAGGCCTAATATTTAATAGCATACGGAAACTTTGAAAGAAACGAGTTGTTGGTATGACAAATAAAATGTGAATATCGTCATCAGCTATCTTGAACAAGAGGTCTAAATCTAGTAACGTAAAGAAAGAAGTCATTTATAATTCACCGTTTACAAAATATATACACAAACGCCCACGAGCAGAATTGTCTGCATTCATATGGCAATTTTCTTAGTGGTTTGGTCTCTTGAGATACATAGGGTTTTTGTTCTCACAAAATTCCTTTATATTTTATGTCTGTAACTTTTCAAGAGCGTGTACAACCTCTGACTTTACTGAATGTGCGGCTTTGAGCTTGATGTTGAGAGATGTTTCAGTTGTATGTGTAAATCAGCAAGACTTATCATCCTACGGATATGGAGATGGATAATTGTCCTAAAAAGTAATACCGACTTAGTCAAATGGTCTCAAGTCGAAATTTTCTTAATTTCATTTGTTTCTATAAACACTGAATGCTGACTGCTCTTAGAGAGAGAAGGCCTCACCTACAGTCATTGTAATGACATATACAGACCAGCAAACAAAATGTGAACGGCGTCATCCGTAATAGGTGAAACAAGCTATTTAATTTCATGTTGGATGGTGAAAAATCCACATTCTGTGCATCTAAAGTATTAGACAAGCCCTTAAAAAGAACATGAAGTCACTCGTGCAAAAATATCGAATAAAATATGATGAATGAATGTAAAATATGTTTTCTTTGTTTCGGTTAAGAAGGTTCGTCTATTGGACCTTAGAAAATAAGAATAAATCATTTTAAGATCAAACACTTTTAAATGTAGTTTGTCAAAAAGAATAATCTGTTATCTGATTTAGTTGTATTTTCAAAAAAAAAAAAAGAAAAAAAGAAGAAGAAATAAAATAAAATAAAAATAAAATAAATAAATTGCCTTTCTTAAAAACATTGTGTCAAACTTATTTTGTAGCCTGATTCTCACTTCCTCGTGTATTGACCACATATTTATCAGACTTATAAAAGTAGGGGGAATCCTTTGTGCAGTAATAAAAGTAAATCATATAAAACAAAGAGAACCGATTAATGATTTTGTTAGAACACAACTGGTATGAAACTATATTTGGTAACCTTTTATTCAAACTTTAAAGTAAGTTTATGGTTTAAAATCAGCAAGTATTGTAGAAATAATTGATTTTGGGGAAAAAGTTTGAAAACTAGCTTGCATATGCCGACCTGAACTGTTGACCTTCCTGAATGACGTCATCGTGCGCATGTGTGTGTGTGTGTGTGTGTGGATCTGTTTGGATAATTTTTTTTAAATAATCCAATTTTAAAAACACTGCAACAACCACGTTTGTCAACATGATTTCTTTTGTAATATCGTGTTTTGACCTTATATTTACTCGGAATTGAAACCTTTGTAAAAATAAGTAGTAAATAAATGAATAAATGAAAATGATATAGATTTATGAGTTTTGTGAACCGTTAAAACTTAACATCAGTATTACCACTATTAATAAGCAGTCTTAACAACAAAGCATATGTTTAATACATATTGTAGATAGGTTTTAACAACGTAGGTATTTTCATACCATCTGACATTCATTTAGCTTGTTCTGTGCTTTTAAAGTGTAATTAAATATTCTCAGGGGGCCCCATTGCTCCGCATAAGGTGTTCCTCACATGTGCGGATTCATTCAAGAGTAGTTTACAACTCCAAAGAATGCGTGTCGTGGTCTGTAGTTGACTTAAACAAACATTTTAAATGAGCTTTATGGGGGAAAGGGTTGGTGTCTGCAAAAGTCATAAAATCTCTCTTCAAAACGGATACATCACATTTTCTATATTTCTACATATATTATTCAGTAGATAACCAATAGTATATTGATAGTATAGGCCTATGATATTTATCACGCTGATAAAGGTCGGTTCAAAAAAATATGAACATGTACAACTATATAAGCGCCGAACTAGATCACAGGCTCACCCTAGTAATAGTCTAAGAAAGGGAAACATTTTATTTAGCCTTTTAAGCGGGAAAATGCTTTGAAATAAAATAAACTAAGTACAATTTTAAATGATAAACTAAAATTTGAACAGGTACTGTTGAATAAAAATCATAATTAAGGTTAAATTTGCAAACAGATAAGTAAAATATTTTATTTAAAAACCTGTAAGATTCCGTCCAAACAGTCTTTTAAGTTTGAAAGATATTATTTACACTCTTAAGATTATACTTTAATAATAATAATAATAATACATTTTTTAAGATGTCTTCGTTCACTCTGAAAAGGGGTAGCAGACTAACTTGACACACGAGCTGTTATGGACCGTAGAGACTCCTCCCGGTCTCTGAGTGGGCCTTGAAGCATTCAATCCATTTCACTACGATGTTTAGCCCTGGGAGGATCTGTGAGTTTTGTTTATATTTAATAAAGTTTATAACTTAAACGTTTTTTGTTTTATTTTTATATTTATCTATTTTGTTGGAAACATTTCATTTGTGGAATAGACGTTATTGCATAAAGATCCAGCCTACCTCTAAGCACTCTGAAAAATGTAAGGCGTTTTTATATTGCCATCTAAAACTATAGTAGATGTTTATTTTATAAAGCGTGTTATATATAACAAGTTTTATTTGCTACCATCTTCTCTAAAAGAAGAGAATGATGTTTTTTATAAGGTCAATAAATAAATGTTGAATACATGTTTAAATGTATTATAAATGATTTGCTTCAGTAACATGTTACTATGCTGTCCTATACATTTTATTACCATATTATTTAAAATAGAGATATGTCTCTCTTTAGCTTGAAATGTTTATGTATATGTGTGCTTGTTTATATGATTTATCAGAACTCAAATTTGTATAGTGTCATGGAAGCTACACTGATATAACAATGTAGATGTGATTTATAATTAAATTTCTTGAGTCGTCATAATTCAGATTGCTTAAAACAATATTTAATAATACAAAAAAAAAGTAAAGCATATGCAGAAAATTTTGTGTGATGGGTATGTGTACAGTTTGTACAGTACAAAATCCCCAGAAAACATAAAAACCAACGTGAGCACGCTCATTCGTGTGTGTGTGTGTGTGTGTGTGTGAGAAAGAGAAAGAAACAAAGAGGGTGAGGGTGAGAAAGGGGACAGAGGAGCTTTTCCTACTTCAACCTCTCATTCGGACAATGGTCATCATCGCTCCCAGAATAATGTAAAACTAAATGGTTATTTTTATACAGTATGTTATTTATAATCACATTTAATTTTTTTTACCACCTTCTTTAAAAGAAGAGAATTATGTGTTTTATAAGTTCAGTGAACTTAATTAATTGTTGAATACTTTAAAATGTATGATAAATGATTTGCTTCAGTAACATGTTTGTTACTATGACATACATAATTATTTATTACCATATTCTTTAAAATAGAGATAAGTCTCTTTAGCTTGAAATGTTTAAGTGCGTGCTTGTTTATATGACTTATCATGATACAAAATTGTATAATGACATAGGTATTACACTGATATGACAATGTGATTTATGATGAAACTTCTTGAGTCCTCATAATTCAGACCGCTTAAAAATATATATTTTATTAAAAATGGTTGTATGCAGAATTTTGGTAGGTGTACAGTAAAAAATCATTTTGTCTATGGAGTGTAGTAATACTCCAAATGATTGTACACATAAGCACTTTTATAAATTAAATGAAAACATTTTAATAAATTAGCTTTTTTTATTATTATTATTATTATTTTTTAAATTAAATTATACTAAATGATGTTTATGAAAATGTACAAAAAAAAAATTAAGAAAGTTTACTGTGCTGGGTAGGTTTAGGGGATGATACAGTATAAATATTAAAGGTTCTAAATATAATGTAGAAACTTTAATTTTCTGTGATACAAATATACAAATAAATGTGAATAAAACATAGAAATTTGTCATGTCTGGACGTGTCGGGTCCACAATGGCCCTTATCGTTTGGCCTGTTAAAATATATATATTGTTTTCCCTTTTCTTATTTCGACGTCGCCGGTTCCTCATTACAAAATGTTTTGTTACCTAAAACTAGTGTAAATGTTTTATATTGCGTGTAATTGCATAATTTATTTATTTATTTTCATTTAATAGAAGAAAATAAGACTCGGGACGATTGAATGCGCACACATGCGTGTGAGAGAGAGAGACAGAGAGAGAGAAAGGACTTTTCCAACCTAAACTAAACACAATTTTTTTTGTAAACCTCTCATTTGAAGAATGGGGTTCCTTGGGAGAGGAGGAAATCTTTTTCTCTTGGAAAAATGTAAGAGGGTTTTAATTTATTTCCAATTCATTATTAGGAGTGTTATTTAATTTCATTTTATACAGTCATCAGAATATTTTTGTGTCTTAAACAATTTTAACAGGTCAGTTTTATTTAATGCGGAATTTCACGCATTCCAATCCTCACATCTGGATCTCATTAACGGGTCAAGGGGTCAACACGACCTGGGTGGTCGCTATGTGAGTGGGGGAAAGGTCAAAAGGTCAAAGCCATAAATCTTTTTGTCACAAGCCATGCCATATTCACTACTGAGGTGATCTGAGGGTGACAGTGAGGGCTTCCCCAAGAGGAGTTACTCACCCCTCAAGCACTCTGCAGCCGGTGGAGCTGCCGAAGGGGCGCGCTGGGCCCTCTGCACGCGTTTCCTTCGGTGCCCCCTCTGACGACCAGATGTCGATCGCTGCATCGGAGGGCGAGCCCTCTCTCTCCGGGGATGACGACCCGGCTGCATTGCCCCCTTCGGGTGTGGTAGCGTTGTGCGAGCCAGACCCAGAGATGACGGGTGGACGGGTGGTTTCTCGGTGGGGGTCGCACCCCCCTCCGGTGCCATTCTTCCCGGAAGTGCATGAGGAGCTCACAAGATTGTGGAAGGCACCTTTCACTGCCTGGAAAACAAATCTTGTAGCTCCTCCCCCCTCACCACCCTCGATGGTGGAGCTGCTTTGGGGTATGTGGGCATCCCCTCTGTAGAGCGGTCTGTGGCCATGCAACTGTGTCCAACAGCCACTACCACCCTGCGGGGTGACCCGTGTCTCCCCTCGCGGGCCTGTAAGTATTCGTCAGATCTAACTGGCAGTGCTTATAGAGCCTGTGGGGAGGCGGCTACCGCCCTCCACATCATGGCGTTACTGCAGGTCCACCAGGCCAAAGCCCTGAAAGACCTGAACGAGGGTGGTCACGACCTGGCGGTTCTACATGAGCTGCGTGCTGCGACGGACCTCGCGCTTTCAGCGACGAAGGTGACCGCACAGTCTCTGGGTCGTGCGATGTCCACGCTAGTGGTCCAGGAGGAGACTGCTCCTCGGGAGATGGTAACCGCACCACTCCCTCCCCCGGAGGAGGGCCGGGTGGAGAATCTTTTGTTTCGTTTTGTTTTTGTTCCGCCACTGGCCCGGCTCCGGGCCGGGTCCCTGTGTTCCACCTCGCTGCCCCACCGTGGGTATGTCGGTGGCCCCGTTGGTCCCGCTGGTACGGTCTCTCGGAGTCTGGCTAGCGCTCCCCAGTCCGTCTCGGTGGCTCCTGTGGACCATCAGACTCGGACCATCAGACTCATATCAGTACAAGGTCCTGCCCTTCGGGCTGTCCCTTTCGCCTCGCGTCTTCACCAAAGTCGCAGAGGCCCTTGTTCTCCTGAGAGAACGGGGTGTGCACATCCTCAACTACCTCGACGACTGGCTCATACTTGCACAGTCTCTAGAGCAGTTGTGCGCACACAGGGACCTGGTGCTCAGGCACCTCAGCCAGTTGGGTCTTCTGGTCAACTGGGAAAAGAGCAACCTAGTGCCAACGCAGAGGATCTCTTTTCTCGGCATGGAGTTGGATTCGGTCAACCAGACAGCACGCCTACGGTTCTCCGGCTCGGTAGGTGGCGCTGTCACAAAAAACTAGGGTCCTAGAAGTGCGGTCCTACAACTGCGGTCCTGAAAGTGTGGCCTCCGGTATTGCATAAGGATAATATTGCCTGGAGCAGGTATCCAGGCATGTTGTGGTATTCACGGATGCCTCGGCCACCGGCTGGGGAGCCACGTACAACGGGCATGCAGTGTCAGGGGTGTGGACGGGTCCCCAACTGCGTTGGCATATCAATTGCCTCGAGTTGCTGGCAGTACGCCTTGCCTTGAGCCACCTCAGAGGGCGCCTACGGGGCAAGGACGTTCTGGTCCGTACGGACAACACTGAGACCGTTGTGTATATAAACCGGCAAGGCGGTTTACTCTCCTGTCGCATGTTGCAACTCGCCGCCACCTCCTCCTCTGGAGTCAGAAGCATCTGAGGTCCCTTCATGCCATCCACATCCCAGGAGTGTTCAATCAGGCGGCCGACGAGCTGTCTCGAGCGGCACTTCCTGAGGAGTGGAGACTCCATCCCCAGGTGGCCCAGCTGATTTGGAGTTGGTTTGGAGTTGCTCAGGTAGACCTGTTTGCATCTCCAGAAACCACCCACTGCCAGTGGTTCTACTCCCTGTCCGAGGCAACGCTCAGCACGGATGCACTGGCACACAGCTGGCCCCAGGGCCTGCGCAAATATGCGTTTCCCCCAGGAGGTCGGTGGGGAAGCACAATCTGGTTGTCAGGTTTCTTTGGGGGCCAGGAGGTTAAACCCTCCTAGGCCTCCCTCCCTACCCTCTTGGGATTTGGCATTGGTGCTAACTGCCCTACAAACTGCCCCCTTCGAGCCTTTGCAGTCAGGCGATTTGAAGTTTCTCTCTATGAAAACCCTACTCATGACTGCGTTGGCCTCGATCAAGAGGGTGGGGGACCTGCAGGCATTTTCGGTCGACGAATCGTGCCTTGAGTTTGGGCCGGCTGACTCCAGTGCAACACTGAGGCCCCAGCCCGGTTATGTGCCTCACCTCAAACGGGTAATGGCACTGAGAGGCCCGGCTCAGAATCAGATTGCGGCGTTCTTGCGGCGCACTCCGGCGTCCGGACGTGGCGGAGCGTCCAGCGCCAGGTCTTTCAGCCAATGAATTCTTGAAATCTGATGTGAGGCTAGTGCCCATATGAGAGACCCTGCTGGGATCCTATATGTGTACTCCACGGTATGCTTATTGGAGCCGTGTTTCCCCTGGCAGACCATGTTCTGCCATCTCTAATGATGCAGCCTAAGCCATCTCAGAGACTTCCATGTGCAATAGTATCCTACGGGGTTACTTCACATGTCTAAATGCCACTTAACCCCCTCTGGGAGGAGGTGACTCCGCAGTGTGCCTCTTCCAAACGTAAGGGCATGCTTCCCAGTGTTATCCAAGTCCTACTGTCTGAGTTGCTCAAGGGACAAGAGTAGTTGAACTTCTCTGTGTAGAGCCCGGTCCTATCGTCTGCCTTATAGGAAGGATCAGGAGGCCTACACAGGGCACTGGAAGGGGCAGCTCCTGTGGCGCTTTGGTAGGGATCCCAATTCGTCGGTCATCCGACGTGACGTCTCTGTTCCCTCCTTCAGGGAATGAGGGTTACATACGTAACCGAGACGTTCCTCGAGGAAACCAGACGCTGCGTCCGAGAACGCTAGGGGAACGCCTTCAGCGTGACCGCGCTCTGATACAAGTGTAATCTGTCCAATGGATGGGCGAGACGTCACAGGCAGGTGACGTAATGGCCAGGAAGATATAAAAGCATGTGCGGTGGAACCGGCGTCAGCTTCAAGAATGAAGCAACCGCTTGTAGGGATGCCGGAAGTGTGGCATCGAGACGCAGCGTCTCGTTCCCTCGAGGAACTAGGGCTACATATGTAACCTAAGACGTTCCTCTTCAGGAACTCGAGCTGCGTCCGAGAATGCTAGGGGAACGAGATTCCCACGCCACCAGACTGACAAATCCCTGCCTAGTGTGGATGGAGCACAGCTAGGGCGAGAGAAAAGGCCACAGGTGGCTAAAGTGGGCGGGGCCTGCGTCCCGAGGGCCAACTTCTGAGAAGTGAGTCTTGATCCCCAAGAGGGGAGAGCAGAGGACTCGAGGCTATGGAATAGCATCCTGATCCACCACATGACATAAGCTCTCTGGCCGGAGGCCTCAGCCTCTGGAGGAAACTTGTAACTAAGGGGTGTCTACCCACTGATTGCCCACCAAGAAAGGTGTGGTAGGCCGAATTGCCGCCACGTAAATCTTCAAGGTGGAGTGGGTTACCCGTGCGGAGGAACCGGCCTGCATGAACTCCAGAACTGTACCAATCGGGCAGTTGACTGGGTCGAGCTGGCAACCTCTGCACCATGAAGTGACACTTTCACTTCAGGGCGTACAGTTTCCTCATGCTGTGGAGGAAACGTGTAATTAGGGGGTGTCTACCCACTGATTGCCCATCAAGAGAGGTGTGGTAGGCCGAATTGCCGCCTCGTAAACCTTCAAGGTGGAGTGGGTCAACCCTGCGGAGAGTCGGGCCACTTCAAGGCGTACAGTTTCCTCGTTGAGGGAGCTCTAGATTGGAAAATGGTCAACCTCGGTTGATAGACCGGAGGCTATGAGTTGCGCCCCCTCAGGGGCCACCCCCACAACTTCCACATCTCCGGGTGGGGGTGATAGACCCCCACTTGTGAGAGGAGAACCCTTCTGACGGGAATCTCCCATTGAGAGCCGTCAAGGAGAGAAATCAGGTCCAGGAACCATACTCGGCCCGGCCAGAACGGTGCTACCAGAAGTAGACTGACCTCGTCCCAGCGCACTCTCTAAATCTTCCCTTGGGATGAAGCATCCATTCCCCCGGGTCTCGGCCCCTGCCTCAACAGGATGTCTGCTCCCACACTGAGATGCCCAGGCATGTGAACTGCTCTCAATGAGAGTATATCCTGGGACCACCCAAGGATCTGGTACGCCAGCCTGTACAGGGGGCGTGAACGCAGATCTCCTCGGTGGTTGATGTAAGAGACCACCGCTGTGTTGTCGGTGCTATCGCACCAACACCGGCGATCTCTTAGGTCTGGCAGAAAGTGTTTCGGGGAAACACCGCCAGCATCTCCAGGCAGTTGAAACTGCTTGACAGTGAGTGACTGGCCTTCTTTCACTCTCCTGACTGCCGTGAGGATCGACTCAATCTGAGCAGGGGACACATGTGCCTGCATCGTGGTCGAATCCTACACCACACCAAGATAAATGGTTCTCTGTAATGGAGAAAGCACACTCTTCTTGGCGTTCAGTCTTAACCCCAACACTTTCATGTGAGCGAGAACAACATCTCGATGTTGAGCCGCCATCTGCTCTGATTGAGCGAGAATCAACCAATCGTTGAAGTAATTGAGTATGCGGATGCCTTGTAGCCGCAACGGAGCTAACGCGGCATCCACACACTTTGTAAAGGTGCAGGGTGAGAGTGCTAGGCCGAAGGGAAGAACCCGATATTGGTAACCTTCGCCCCTGAAAGCAAACCTCAGGAACTCCCTGTGAGTGGGAAGGATGGAGATATGGAAGTATGCGTCTTTTAGATCAATTGTGACAAACCAGTCCTCGGTCCTGATCTGAGACACGACCTGTTTGAGCATCTTGAACTTCAGTCTGCTGACTGAGTGGTTCAACTGATGCAGATCTAAAATGAGACGCAACCCTCCATCCTTCCTGGGAACTATGAAGTACCGGCTGTAGAACCCGGACTCTCTTTCGTGAGGAGGGACCACCTCGATGGCCTCCTTCCTCAAGAATGTACCCTACTTCTCGTTCCATTACCAGAGCCTGCTCGGGGCCCACCAGAGTGGGATTTACCCCGTTGAATCGAGGCGGAGGAGAACCAAACTGGATTCTGTAGCCTCACTCTACAGTATGCAGGACACACCAAGACCCCCAAAGGGGTGGCGAGCATCTCAGCTCCGCTATGTTTCCGGGCAGAAGAAACTGAGATGTGTGCTCGCTGGAGATCGCTGCACCCTGGAACACCGTACGTGGCAGGGTTGGCAGACCGATCTCCTGAGGGCACTGAGGAGAGACAGGCACCATGTACGCCACTCTTCCCCAGAGGGGCCGGCCCTCAGAAGTCCTGGGCCATGGGCAGCAGGATGTTATAGCTGAAGATTATCCAGCGAGAATGATGGTCTGCAGATCTGCCTTCTGCTAGAAGCCTTCAGCCTGGGAGCGCCACTCTGACTCCAATATTATGGGGAGTACGAGAAGTGACGCTCCCTAAATGAGGAGCTGGAACACGATTGGGGCTGCTCCGCCCAGCAGCCGTGAGAGCGCTAGATCTGGAAAATGCAGGTGGAGATAGGGCGAACCCGTCTCCAACCCATCCGCCAGATCCATGTGCGATCCCGCGATCTCACTTGTGCTTCAGCAGCGGTGGAACAGGAACCGCAAGATCATATGGCGGCTGCTATGATGACAACCTCGTTCATAATAAGCTTGGGCAAACAATGCTTGTGCAAACACTGCAATTTTACAAAGCTCTTGGACGCCCTTCACGTTCACCTCCTCGGAGGAAGACAGGCGGAGCGTTAAGCCCTCTCTCTGGGGGGAAGAACCCGCAGGGCTTCCGAACCCAGAGAGCGGGCGCTGGATCTGATGGGAAGGAAGAAGATAGGGGCTCGCTCGTCTTCATTCCCTCCACCTGATCCATCTGTAATTCCCACGAGCACAGCTGCTGCTCCGCCTCGGCGAAAGTGGGGCCAGTATCGCAAGGAACGCAGGTGGTGAAAGCTCCCTCTCTTCCTCAGCGAGAGCCCTCTGAAAGCAAGCATACGCGGTCGGCTCCCTCGAGAGCTGACTCTGCGTGCTTTGCTCTCAAGCAGACCACACACAGACTGTGACTACGTTTACATGCATACGAATAATGCGATTATTTCCAATAATCAGAGTAAGGACGCATTATGATGTTTACTTATCAAGAGCAAAGCTCTTACTCCCGTTTACATGCAATTTCCATTATTCTTATTATTCGCTAAAAATTCATGGTTAATTTTTTTACTGCCATTATTCACATACCCCACTGGACAGCACAAATGATGGATTCAGAAAGAGCAGTGTTACTGGCCGCTGTTTTAATTTATTTACGTCTAATGCATCATGATTTTGTATGGCTGTATTCCACCCTTTTTCGGCGCCATAGAAATGTGATAGAATTCTACTCGCTGTTTCTAGATGAGGGTAAGGAACAGAGACTGGTGGCAGCGAGTTGTGTTTTCCCCCGAATGCGATGCTTTCTTCCCCGCCATTGTTTGTAATCTCCGTATTATTACAGGTGCGTTTCACGTTATTCATATATGTCACAAGCGCATGCGCACTTTGGTCAGAAAGGCAATACTGCGATTAAGGTGTTTACATGCCTGTATATTTCGATTAAAATCGGCGTACGCCACCTATGTTAATACGATTATGCTTGCTGCGATTATGAGCTTAATCGCATTATTTAGATCGAAGTATTGTATTTACATGAGGTAAAGATTAATCGCAATATTGTCAAAATAATCAAATTAAGAGGGTGCATGTAAACGCACTCACTGTGTATCCCCAGCAGTGAAGAACACACAGCCTGTACTGCGATCTGCTCTCACCCTTCAAGTGCTATTTTCTCTGCACTTTAGACATAGTGGAGCTTATTTCAAGTGACAAACAACACTAAAGCCTCACAACACAGATCGACAGACACACACAGAGTAACGGTTGCTGAATGACAAAAGCTGACGCGGTTCCACCACACGTGTTTTTATGCTTCCTGGCCATTACGTCACCCGCCCGTGACACATTACACTTGTATCAGAGCGCGGTCACGCTGAAGGCGTTCCCCTAGTGTTCTCAGACGCAGCTCGAGTTCCTGAAGAGGAACTCCCTGTTATGTTATCAGTGTTTCATCAACAGGTTTTACTTTATTGGAAAATGATCTATAAGCATAATGTCCTGTTGAAGAAAAATTCATGTATATAGATTTTTGTATGATTCTATATGCTTATGAAACATTATGTAGTGCCTGCTTTACTTAGAACTGTTATGGAGTAAGAATGAGATATGGTTTGGGGCCTAAATATAGAGGGACCGAGCTTTAGAAGTATGATATAGTGGAGTGTTTTTTTTTACTTTCTTACCATAGGTGGAAAAGTACAGCTGTTAAGAGTTTGTAACCTTGAGTAGGGAAAAGATATAAGGTGGAGGAGCACCCTCCCTCTTGGAAGAAACCTCTGCAGAAACCTGTGTGTCTGTATGACTGTTGACCTTCTTTGCAAAGAATAAAACCTTTAAAAGACAACTGAGAGTGAGTTTGTCTCTTATGCTGGTGAGTGTTATTTAAAATTGCCACGACAATTTGGTGTCAGAAGTTGTGATTCCTTGGATGTGCCTTTCGGACCCTGCGAGGACCACTGATCATCCTGGACTCAAAGAAGTCACAGCCCTACCCCGACTTGATTGAGGGACGAGGGACCGACCGCTGGGACCTAGAGGGATCACCACTGGAATCAATAAACAAACCCAGGTGGCAACGGGACTCTCTGATGAGAGACGAATCAAAATCTTCTAAAGAATTTGGGTTTAGAAATTAGAATTGGAATTAAGATAAGTGGATAAACCATACTGGTGTGTCTGACTCTGTGGTAGTGCGTGAGAAGAAGTCTCTGGGAGAAATTGAAATTGTAGAGGAATTGAAACTGTGCGATCAAAAGGTTATGAAAAATAAATTGAGATCGCGGGACAATTAAGAAGTTTCTGGGAGAGATTGAGATTACGTGGGTAAATATAGCACAGTTAAGAAGTTTTCTAGAAATAAATTGAAACTGGGCAACGAGGCGTGATCAGGAAATTGAGCAAGAAATTAAGATCATGTGAGATCGGGAGATTTCGAAACAGGCATGTACTGATGTACTAAAATATTTTTTATATTTATTTGTAAATACAATAAATGAATATTTATTATTGTCAAAATTTATTTATTTATTTAAATCTGTAATGTAATGCTAACCTACCTTGTATTAAAAATGAAGGCTTCGTGTGTATACTTTGTATTCGTAATTCAGAAATATCAAAACATTTATTATTATTCTAGTGACATTAATGCATATCTGGAGGAAAGTGTACAAAATGGTTGGCTGCTAGGGGATTCAGGATATCCTTTGAAACCATTCCTTATGACTCCTGTGATCAATGAGCAAACACCAGCAGAAATTCGGTATGATATATGGATGTAGAAACTAATTGACTGACCTCTTTTGTTATACATCTTACTGTACAATACAAGCAAAAATATTGTGCCATTGTCTATTATATTTCATCCTGTTTACAGATACAACCAGGCACATAATAAATGTAGGTCCAGACAGGAGCGTCTCTTTGGAGTTTGGAAGAGCAGGTATTTCAGAATACTGTTTATATAGAGCTGAAAGGATGTTCAGATGAAGAGAGTGAAATAATGAGTTTCCTTCAGTGTCTGCCCTACATCTCACAGCTGAGGTGAGAAGATCTACAGTTACTTGAACATATTTTAAGTCCTTAAGTCTTTGCTACTTTTTTTTTTCTTGCATATAAAATAGAATTGTTCAATTCTTTTTGCAGTTGTAATGGGCCATGGTAAAATATCTATTTATTTTAATCAAGTATTTATTGTCTTTTTCAGTTGTTCTGAGCGGTGTTTGTTAACACTAGTTAAAGTGAACCAGTTCAGAGCGAATCCACAGCTAGTAACTATTGTTAGAGGTTACTGGCTTCTCCATCTGCCTGGAAGGACATTTATCCAGCAAAACCTGTGAGTCTGTAGGGGGAGTCCTTCATTTCATTTCTGACAGACTCAACCTCACTCTAAAACCCAAAGCCATCTCTGTCAGAGGAACAAGGCTTCTCAGAGGAACAAGTGGTTATATGGTGGTGAGAATAGTGCAGGCATTGAGGTCATTGAGGATTCAAGCTCCCATCACAGTTAATAAACTCACACTTGATCTGAAACTTGAACAGTGGTCAGAAATAAAGCTGTCCAGGATCCTGAGCAGTTTAGCCATCCTTCTGAGACTCTGGACTGTCCAGTGTTTGAACTTGACTGAATACAAGATTCAGTCTGTTTCTGTGTTTGACCTACTGTGTCACCAGGGACCAGTGACTCTCAGGTCTGTCTGACTGACTGACTGTAAATTTCATCAGTGTTTGACTTTATATTTATCATGGCATAGAAGTAGAACAATGAATTCTGCATGTGTAGACCATCGAAGGAGACTCTCCAGAAGCTGGTTGAATGTGTCTGCGAAGCCCAGGAAGAGGAACTGACTCAGTGCTTCCTGCAGAAAATGGGCGGGGATCTGTCTTCCTGTTCCCTAAACTGGGAAGAGCTTCATTACTTCCTACTGCACAAAATTCAACACATTGCTGTGGACTTCAGAAAGAGCAAAATTCAATGCAGAATCACTGGAATTCTACCATTTCTGAACAGGATTCAGTTTAAACGGTAAACAAATTATTTCCTTGACAAAATCTGCATGTAAAATGTATTGCTTTGCATTTTTTGTGCATAAAAATATAAACTGAACAATATGATTAAAATATACAGTGATTTAATAATGATATGTATGATGTGTGTCTGTACAGGATGAGCTCTAGCTTCATGCTGTCTGTAATCAGAGAGATCTATGAGTCCGGCTCTGTCAGTTTTGTGTCCAGTCTGTTGAGTTCAGTGGAGAACTACATTAACCTGCAGAGCAGAGAACTGGACTCTGTTCACTCTGCGGCCCTGTGCTTCACACTGCAGCACTGCACTGCAGTTTCACTCAATCTACAGTGGACCTCCATACCAGAGGAAGAGCTGGAGAGCATTCTGCCTCTCTTCACACATGTGTCCTACCTTAGGTCTCTCTGCTTTTCTCTATGGATGATTCTCAATAGGAAGGCTATCATCATAGTGAGGCTGCTTTCTTCCTATACCTCCTTTTGAGGCTTTAAAATAGATTCATCCATAGCATTAAACACTAGAGTCTAGTAAGTCAACTGATTACATCATGAAGTTTTCCATCACCTGCAGGGTACTTTTCAAAATACAGTACAGTGAATTACAACCACATTGTATGTGGTCTAGGTTTTTTTTAAAATATTTATTATTGTTGTTTAAAATGTATTGAAGACCACTTATCGGATTGCATATGTGGTGCCTCTAAAAACACTGTCAAAAGTCATTTATGGAATGGAATTGTTTTTTTCTAAATATTTCTTTCTTTAAAATACTGAGAAACAATAAAATCATTAATGGAACCAGTAGGGAACCCCGAGTCATTAAGAGGAATCAGAATCATTGAATTCCATAAGATTCCATTAATACTTGGAGGTTAAAGACCGCTGACCATAGCAACAATGAGCATAAACTAAGCTGTAGTTTTTAAAGAAAGGAAGAAGAAAAGCTGCATTAAAACAGAGATGATGGGGATATGATCAGAATCTGTTCTGATCTAGTTGCTGTCTGTGTTCAGTGTTGACAGGCTGCTGTTACTGAAGATGCTTCACTGCTGCAGTGTCTCTGATGTCCAGCAGGAGGCAGCAGTAGTTCTGCTCTCCGTCTTGGAGCACAAGCTGGACTTCTCCTGCCGTTCTGCTGTGGATCTGACAACAAACGCAGACTCAGACCTTCTACATCTGACCGCTGATGACTGCCGTGTGACGACCACAGTCATTCAGAGAGCTAATTCAGACACAAAGACACAGCTGATTCTACAGGATTGTGAGATTAATACAGCTGGAATGGATCAACTGTTCCCAGTGTTACATTCTGTTCAACTCTGGTGAGAAACATGAACTGATCACATTCATACACAGATCCAATATAAAAGCTTTTAGTATATATAAAGCATCTCTTGCTCTCTGTCTTTCAACTGTGCTAAATCTCTGCTGCTTCAGTTTCTGGCTCATGTGAGGCCTGAGGAAGCCAAGTCTCTTTCTAGAGCTCTGGGTGAAGAGCTCAACCTCAGTCAGACTCAGCCGGACCCGCAGGTCTGTAGAGGTCTGACGCTGATTCTGGAATATTCTGAAGGACTGACAGACCTGGATCTGAGTCAGTGCCATCTCACTGATGACAGCCTGGATCTGCTGCTCCCAAACCTCCACAAAGCACAAAACATTGAGTGAGTGACTGAGAAACAAACACAAAGTGTACATTTGTCAAGTATGATGTAATCATTGTTATATTTCTGGTTTGTTTGTTTGTTTAATCTCAGTTTTAGTGGCAATAGCATCACTGACACTGGGGCTCAGAAAATCGTCACTCACAACAGCAACATAAAGACAGTAAGGTGTGTGTCTGAGTGTCACAATGTTGTCCAAAGTTATTTGAACTACTATTGAAATGGCAATATCTGGGTTAAAAGTAGTTATGTTTGAGTAAAGAGCATTTTGTTGATCGCCTCGTCATCCATTAAAAAATTATATTTTTTATATTTATATTTATCTACAAAACTAATTTCAAGCATTTAAGTAAAAGCTTTAAGATCAAAAGTTTTTAGTCATGAAAAACGAATTTGGGCATTTGTGTGGTAGTTCATATTGTTGTGCAACAGAGTGAAAATCATTAATGGTAATGATATTATGTGTGTGTTTCATTTACATGTATTCCTTTGCAAATGAAGAATATGAGCAGTGGGTTGTAGCTATCAGTGTGTGTTTGTATCTCTGTAGGCTCTTCAACAACAGAATTGAATTCAAAGAGCTCTTCTGCACAGACCCATGATTTGAGATCTGGAATCTCTTTAATCAACAAGCAAGTGAAATAACCAGTAGAGAATAATAAGGTAACGGCTGTAAACACTCTTTGAGGAATCTGCCCATCAGAGTCCCAGAGATGAATCAAGCCACCAGATTGTAAACAACATTCATTTTTATCATCACTTTCAATCATAATCAGCAGTGGGTTTCTGTTGCACTAACTGTGTTTTGTGACATGACAACATCAATCTCCTATGTAAACTGTCTTTCCCCTTCTCCGCCCTTTATATTATTTTATTTATTATTATTATTATTATATGCAGAGTCATGACAGTTCTGAATTTTTATTGTTTTTATATACATTTTTAATTTTGCCTTTTCAACTTAGTATTTGTTAGTTCTTATTCTATATTTTTTTCTTGTTTTATTTTATTGATTGATTTTTGTAAAAACCTTGTCAGCGCTAAATTTCTGAGCACAGTTTAGTGCTATCATGTAATCTGCGTAATCAGAATAAACTAGGAGTCTTTTATTTATTTTTTTATTTGCATATTAAAAATTGCTAAAAGAAATTGCATGTAAAACTACTGGAATAAATCCTTATAAATGCCGAAAAATGCTTTTGATAGCCTATATTTCAAGAAAAATACTGCAGCTTTGACATCTTACTGTTTTAATATCGACATCATTCCAGTAGAGGACAGCAATGATTTATTAATAACAAGAGCACAGAAAATCCACAGCGAAGATGACAAGGAGGAGATAGACATGAAAACAACCAAAATCAATAACAAGAGCGTTTATGCTGCTGATTAGCTGATCTTCTCCTTTTCATCCTAAAGAAGAGAAAGATCATTTGCAAACAGGAAGTGTTTCACTGTCTGAACTCCAGTGTTTACTGCAAACGCATTTCAAGAGACATTATACTCAGGAAATCACACTTACCTCATTTTTGTGACTGAAATGTTTGACTAGTTTGCTTTTGTTTTATACCTACCTGTTACTGTATGAAATAAAATCTGCTCCTTTGCTTATTCATGTGAAGACTACATGCATTTATTTGGAAGCTTGAAAGTTTTTTTTATTCTAACTTTTCCTAAAAGTTCAGTCATTTTCTGTGATAATCATGATCCTGCTTTATTTCATGCTTTTCTCTCCTTAGGCACGATGGATATTAAATCGTATTTAGTAACAGACTATGAGCTTTTGTCTTTCTGAATTCATATCTACTGAATTTGAGATGTATTAATCTGATTTTAGCAGTGTTTTTGAGCAGTATTCTAAAGTAGATATATAGAGGATGATCTGATGGAGATGCACATTAGGGGGAAGATAAGGGTACTTGTGTTGTCCTCTTCAGGGTTTATGAACATAGCTGTTGCCATGACGATTCCATTTCCACAGACATGCTGGAGCAATGGCTTCAGTCACTGAAACAATCTCAGGGCTTTTTCAATTGGACAATGAATATGTCTGTTTGACAAGGGTATGTCAGAAGAACGACTCTGTGCTTACAGAACATAAAAGCATTACATACACTATATAAACCATCTACATAAGCCTTCTTAATTCAAGATACATTTACTAGAAAAGCAAGATTACTTAAGTTTAAAGTCATTTGTTTCCAGACATCATTATGGATAACATAATCGGAGTCTGGAGTAACCTGACATTTTACATCACGAGTGATTGGAAAAGCCTGTAGTGAGTCATTCATTTCTGTGGAACTGGATATCATAAGACAAAACTTGTATTTTTATGCAAATAGTCGGTTTCTAGGTGACAATCAATTGCAGGAATGAAATAATTATTAACAGCAGTCAGAAGATGAAGGTTAACATGCTTTGTGTGCCATTTATGTATGATTCATTAGGCATACACTTTCAAAATTATAGTCTGTAGCTATAGAAACAAACCACTGACTGCTATATGCAGCTGATGCACTATGTGCCTCTTGATAACTTAAGGTCATAAAGAGCTGGTTTGGTTAGAATCTGACTAGCGCAGATGTTTTTGATCTCCAAAATGCCATGAAAGCTTGTTTTATAGGGAAATTTGTGTCATGTAAATTATATAAATTACATGTTATACATTATGCATTTATACTATGCACTACGTAGTCAACTGTCTAGTATGTGATCCAACATTAGAGTCTGTAAGCTGCGACAGTTGAGTGCATGAATTTAATTAAGTGCATCATCCAGGTGTTTAAAGTTCACTTTTATTTTTGTAATTTTCAGTGTGAACACACTATATACTCACACTATTTATACTAAAAAGAACTGCATAGAGGAGTACATAAGAATGCACAGTCTTCAAATATATATGCAAATATATTAAGACAAAATATATTTTGCAGTATTCTTTCTTGATTAATGGTGCATAATGAAAAAAAAAATCAATCCATATCAATACTTAATCACACATCCTAACATACCAGATTCGGTCACACACACACACACACACACACACACACACACACACACACACACACACACAGATTATTGGTCTAAAATGGTAGCGTTTGTCTGATGGTTTTGTAGATTATATGTTGGGAGTCTTTCTTTAGCTCTTGGAGAAGCAGAGAGTCCTGGCTGGCTCTTCAATGAATTATTCAGCTTCTCCACTTTGACCTGCTGTGGGTTTGTTTTTAAAGTCTTCTACAACTTTCATTTGCTTTCAGAGACACAGCAGGTGCTTCAGCAGAAACCGTCTTCTCATATTGTGGGATTTCTTTGTGGTTTTCTTGTGTATGTGTGTATTGTGGGAAAGGAGTGAATGTCTGTGTGGTAGTGAGTGTCTATGGGAAATAATTACTCCTAGTGTTTATGTAACAGGTTACAGTATGTGATTTTTGGAGTTTGGAGTGATTGCTCAATCTCATCCAGTAAAACAATATTTGTTGTGCTTATCTAGAGTTAGTTTAAGGGTTTGACGTACAACTGCTAGCTCAGCCAGTAAGTTTACCTGTCTATTTAGACAAACAAATTTTGTTTTGACAAAATACACCATTATAGTGCAACTGACCAATGTTGAGGTTCATGCTTGAAACTGATGCAGAGATCGGTGTATTTAAGTCACAGAGACACATTGTAGACCAACAACATTACCCAAATGTTGTTCCACCCTGTTAAAAAAAAAAAAACAGCATATGCTGGTTAGGTATGTTTTGAAGCATGGCAGCTGGTTTAAGCTGGTCCTAAGCAGGAGCTAGTAATTTAGGACCAGCACATAACCAGCATATAACCAGCTCAGGACCAGCATAAACCAGCTTCAAAACATACCTATCCAGCATATGTTGTTGTTTTTTTCAACAGGGCACCCAAATCTTTGCCAAGAGTTTGAACAATGCAACAAAGTTGCAGATTTGGTAAGAGTTCCCAGCATGCATTGCTGCATGAATAAATAATGTGCTTGTATCTTTATAAAACACTTTTACTCTTCACTGGTTTTTTATGTTGCTGTTGTTGTTGTTGTTACTGTTGTTTGTTGTGTGTTCAAAGTTTGCATAGTTATGTTTGTTGATAGTCACCTTTATTGAGGTTAATGAGATGAGGTACATGTGTATCATCTTATATACAGTATATATATGTGTGTGTGTGTGTGTGTGTGTGTGTGTGTGTGTATGTGTATGTAAATATATATATATATATATATATATATATATATATACATACATACATACATACATACATACAGGTGCATCTAAAAAAATTAGAATGTCGTGAAAAAGTAACATTTTTTTGTAACTTGTTTCAAAAAGTTAAACTTTCATATATTCTAGATCCATTACATGTAAACAAAACATTTCAAAAGTTTTTTGTTTTAATTTTGATGATTAGAGCTAACAGCTCATGAAAGTCAAAAATCCAGTATCTCATGATATTAGAATATTTACATTTGAGTTTCATTAAATGGCCATCCAACCCGATCTCATGAAAGTGAGTATAAATAGTACATCAAATAAAAATGAAAACTTGTAGTATTGATACGCTAAAATGGACTTTGGCATGTATATGCTACGCGATGGGTAGGATTAGCGTTGTGGGGTAGATGCGTATCATATGTATGGTGCTGCACGAGCCTATGGTGGTGAAGCCCACCGGAATGGGTGGGGCCATCTGGCTATATAAATGGGCATTTCGCCATAGGATCTCAGGTAAATTCGACTGAAGCGACGACACTGAGTCAGCAATGAGACAGCAATGAACGCAGTACACGTTCCCATATCTCAGGGAACCAAGGTTACGTAAGTAACCGAGTATGTTCCCTTTCAATACTTCACTCGTACTGCGTCGCTAGACGCTAATGGGGAACCAATTCAATCCCGCCTTGCCATGTAAGAAGAATGACTGATATAAACTGGCCTTGAGCGATAAGGACTCAGAGGGACCAATTATATGCAGAGTGAGCTCTGCGGGAAGCAAGAGGAGATCAGCCCAGCTTTAGATAATCGTTCCAACGGTCGATAATACATAATACAGCCTCAGCACTATTAATAGGACCAAGAGCGTTCTTGAAGAAACAGGCAGAGCCTGAGAGTTAGACCGCTTTAGATAGGCGTGTGCCCTTTTAAGCAGATAAAATCCAGGCCTGTAAGGCCGGAACGTCCAAGCTATAGAACCTGGCGAAGGTGGACGGCGAGGCCCAGCCGGGGGGGGGGGCGGGCCGGGGCGGATGTAGCCTCCTGGATCCTCTCAGGAAACAAACAACTAGGTTAACCGACTGTCCAGCTATAGGAGCGTGAGAAGCTGCTATAGCTGCCACATACACCATGAGTGTGGAATGGGGGCAGTCCTTATCCAACAGCTCGTGCAAGTAGGACTATATCACCGATATGTCACATGTTGTTGGTTCCTCACCGTGGGTCGCACACCAGGCGGAGAAAACGACCACTTAAGGGCGTAGAGGCATCTCATAGACGGGGCTCTAGCCTGTGAGATGGCATTCCGGACACTCTCGGGGAGATCTGTTGATTCCCGTCGAGAGCCCAGAGATGCAAGGCCCATAGCTCGGGCTAGGGGTGCCAAATCGTTCTGTTCGCCTGAGAGAGGAGGTCCCGCCTCAGGGGAATGGGCCACGGAGTTGCTGTTAGCAGCTGAGACAGCTCTGAGATCCAGTGATGGTTCTTTCAGAAGCATTCTGTGCCTGCGCACCCTGACTCGCCTGATTACCTGAGGGATCAGAGTGGCCAGGGAAAAACATACAGGGGGAGGTTGGGCCATTCGTGGGCCAACGCGTCCTCATTCTTTGAAAGGTAAGTTTAGCAGTGAGAGTTTGTCTTTTGAGGCGAAGAGGTCAACCTCTGCCTTGCCAAAGATCTCTCTGATTTTCTGAACCGTCTGTGGGTGGAGCATCCACTCCTCTGAGGGGACGTTGCTCCGAGATAGCATGTCTACCCCTTGGTTCAGTATGCCAGGCACACGCGTTGAGATGTGCCCACTCCAAGAGGCGCTTTACCATCTCGAAAAAGCGTTTCGAGCTGAGCCCACCTTGGCGAATTACATACGACACCACCGTCATGCTGTCTGAGCGGACTAGTATGTGGTGTCCCTTCAGGACTGGCAAGAAGGTCTGAAGAGCTCAAAATACTGCCATCATTTCGAGGCAGTTAATGTGTAGCTGGCCTTCCGCGTTCGTCCAGGAGCCGAAGGTCGGTCTGCCCTCGCACAGAGCTCCCCGACCTGTGTTGGATGCATCTATCGAAACAGTCTTCCTTCTGTAGAACCAATCCCATAGTCATACCCAGTTTGAACCACTGTAGGTCCTTCCAGGGGGCCAGGGCTGTTGCGCAGGCCTGGTTCACCCTGATGCAGATGCGTCCATGATGCCATGCATAGAGCGGATTTAGAGGTTTCAACCAGCACTGAAGGGGTCTCATTCAGGGCAGGCCCAACTGAAGTAATGGTGATGCAGAGGACACGAGGCCCAGCATCTTTTGAAACGTTTTGAGAGGGTAAGAGGCTCCAATTCTGAAGGAAGCCGTGAGCTGCTGTATGGCCAGCACATGATCTGGCACGACTACAGCCCTCATGTGGACTGAGTCGAAAACTGCTTCTAGGAACGAAGTTCGTTGGCTGGGGGACAGAGAACTCTTGGCAAAATTGACCCTGAGTCTCAGGCATTCTAAGTGGCTGAGGCGGAAGGATCTGTGAGATAGTAGCTCGTCCTTCGACTGGGCCAAAATGAGCCAGTCGTCGAGGATTCCCATCTGTTTCAGCGGGGAAAGAGCCGCATCCATGCACTTCGTAAAGTGCGAGGAGCTAGGGACAGTTCAAAGGGAAGGACCGCACATTGATAAGCCACTCCTAAGATAAGATTTGCCTGTGGTGGGGGGCTATCTGGATATGAAGGTAGGCATTTTCCAGCGAAAAGAACCAGTCCCCTGGGCATACTTGCGAGAGGATCTGTTTCAGTGTACAGTCATGGCCAAAAATATCGGCACCCTTGGTAAATATGATCAAAGAAGGCTGTGAAAATTAATCTGCATTGTTAATCCTTTTGATCTTTTATTAAAAAAATTCACAAAAATCTAACCTTTCATTGGATAAGAAGAATTTAAAATGGGGGGAAATATCATTATGAAATAAATGTTTTTCTCAAATACATGTTGGACACAATTATTGGCACCCCTAGAAATTCTTATGAGTATAATATCTCTGAAGTATATTCCCATTCATATTCACAATTTTGAGCACTCCAGGGTGATTATGAACATGAAATTATCCAGCCACGGCTTCCTGTTTCACAGAAATATAAATAGGAGGGAAAACAAAGCCCAAATTCCCTTAATCATCCATCACAATGAGAAAAAACTAAAAATATATTTCTGATGTGCAGCAAAAGATAATTGAGCTTCACAAATTAGTGAAGTGGCTTTAAGAAAAAAGCTAGAACAGTGAAAATTCCCATTTCCACCATCAGGGCAATAATTAAGAATTTCCAATCAACATAAAATGTTACGAAACTGCCTGGAAGAGGACGTGTGTCTATATCGTCCTAATGCACGGTGAGAAGGAGAGTTTGAGTGGCTAAAGACTCTCCAAAGACTACAGCTGGAGAATTGCAGAAAATAGTTGAGTCTCGGGGTCAGAAAACCTTTAAAAAAATTGTCAAACAGCACCTACATCACCACATGTTATTTGGGAGGGTTTCAAGAAAAATTATCCTAGCTCATCCAAAAACAAACTCCAGCATATTCAGTTATCAGTTACATGACGGGAACATCAAATGGGACTGGCTTCTATGGTCAGATCAAACTAAAAAATCAGCTTTTTAGCAGCAAACACTCAAGATGAGTTTTGTGAACACAGGGATAAAAAGTACCCCATGTGTACAATGAAATATACTGCTCTATTTTTGATGTTGTGGGACTATATTTCTGCTGGAGATTCTGGACATCTTGTTTAGACACATGCCATCATGGATTCTATCAAATACCAACAGATAAAAAATCAATAAGTGACTGACTCTGTTAGAAATCTTATAATGGGCCATGTTTGGATCTCGCAACCGTAAAATAATCCAAACACAAACATCAAAAACAACACAAAAATGGGTCACTGAGCACAAAACCAAGCTTCTGCTATGGCCATTCCAGTCCTCTGACCTGAACCCTATAGAAAATGAATGGAGTGAACTGAAGAGAAGAAGCACCAACATGGAGCTGGGAATCTAAAGGGTCTGGAGAGATTCTGGATGAAGGAATGGTCTCTGATGTCTCGTCAGGCATTATAGGAGAAAATTTAGAGCTGTTAAACTGACAAATGGAGGTTTCAAAAAGTATTGAATAAAAGGGTGCCGTTAATTGTGGCCAATGTGTATTAGAGAAAAACATTTATTTCATAATGATATTTCCCCCCATTTTAAATTCTTCTTATCCAATGAAAGGTTAGATTTTTGTGAATTTTTAAAATAAAATATCAAAAGGATTAACAATGCAGATTCATTTTCACAGCCTTCTTTGATCATATTTAACCAGGGTGCCGATATTTTTGGCCATGACTGTAGTCATCCTGAATGGCCGTTTCATGTGGGCGTCTTTCAGGTGTCTGAAATCGAGGGTGGATCTCAGGCCACCATCCTTTTTGGGGACAATGAAGTATCGGCTGTAGAAGCCTGACTCGCCCTGAGCCAGTGGAACCGTTTCTGCGGCTCTTTTCACCAGCAAATTTGACACTGGCCTGCCAGGCCTCGGGCCATGTGGCAAGGGGTTGGATTGGTAAACAGTACTGTGTTTACAGTATGTTACAGTACTGTGGTACACAGTATTTACCACAAACACATTGCCGTCGGCACCCGGAGCTGAACGGGGTGCTCGGAGGCATGACAGAGGCCGTTTGGGCGCTAGACTCGATGCTTTCATAACGAGAGCAGTCAGCCCCCTGTGGGCGTGGCCCAGACGCGTCTAGAGAGAGACACAGACTCTCGCGCTGACAGATCAAAGAGCTGCGTAGAGAGTGAAACGTGGGGGCTTGGTCGGCGTAATTTCAATCAGGCTTGAACGCTCAAACCCGCGAGTCCACTGTTTCTTCTCCGAGGTAACTGGGAGAGGAGAAACACGAGAGCAGGGGAGGCGGCGTCATCTTCGTTGAAGAAGGATAACCGTGAGCGCAGCAAAGACAGACTGACGCTTTCATAGTGAAAGCAGCGATAGCAGATCAAAGAGCTGCAAGAGGCACTAATCCTTAGTGTAAACACGCTGGCAGATCAGAGCGCTCCGTGCAGAGTGAAACACGCTGGGCTATGCCGGCGTGAAAAATGTTATGCCGGCGCGATTTTACTGTCTCCTTCTCTGAGGTGACAGTGAGAAGAGAAACGTGAGAGCGGGGAAGGTGGGGCCGCCCAGCGCAGCATTGTAAGATCCGCATAGAAGGATTGAGCCATTCATGTAAATAACACACGCTGGCAGATTAAACTGAGCACACGGGATAAGCCAGCGTGCAATCACTCAAGCCTGATTGCTCTGCCTCGCGAGTTAAGCGGTCCTTTCTCCGAGGTGACTGGGAGAAGAGAAACGTGAAGCGGGGAAGGCGGGGACGCCTTATAGAGGATATGTGAGCAAATCAGGGACGCCTTTGAGTGTAGCTTCAGTGACGCACACACAACTGCACAGTTGTCAATGATAGCTTTCTACTCCGATCCACCCAAGAGGATAGAGGGGCGGTGATTCTCAAGTGTAAAAACACCGGTGGATCAGAGCTCTGCGGTGAGAGTGAGCACACGGCCTCTTGAGCCGGCGTGGGATCGTTCAAACCTGGTTGCTTAGCTCTGTGGCTCTGTTGTTTCATTCTCCGAGCTTTGCTGAGAGAGGAGAAACAGGAGAGCGGAGCTGCCTTCATTGAAGAAGGTCAGCGAGCGGAGAAGAGCAAGACTCATACTCTGAGTGAGCATTCCATCTCAGTGAGCACGCAGTCTCTGTGTGGGCATTACCCATACAGGCGACGCGCTAACTGCCCTTCTGCATCGTGCAGGATTCCCTGCTTATCATATGCACGCCAACAAATTATCATATGCACGCCAAACACGTTCATATCATATCTACGCCAAAGTCCATTTTTGCGTATATCAATACCGCAAGTTTTCATTTTTATTTGGCGTAATATTTATACGCATTTTCATGAGACTGGGCTCGACCATCCCTATAAATTCTGGGTATCTCTTGTGCTTTGAAACAACAATAATGGGGAAGACTGCTGACTTGACAATGGTCCAGAAGACAATCATTGACACCCTCCAAAAAGAGGGTAAGTCACAGAAGGTCATTACTGAAAGGGGTGGCTGTTCACAGAGTGTTCTATCAAAGCATATTAAATGCAAAGTTGATGGGAAGGAAGAAATTGAGTAGGAAAAGGTGTACAAGCAACAGGGATGACCGCAAGCTTGAGAATACTGTCAAGCAAAGCCAATTCAAACACTGAAGCTGGTATCAGTGCATCAAGAGTCACCACGCTCAGACGTCTTCAGGAAAAGGGCTACCAAGCCACTTCTGAAACAGAAACAACATCAGAAGCATACCTGGGCTAAGGAGAAAAAGAACTGGACTGTTGTTCGTTGGTCCAAAGTCCTCTTTTCAGATAAAAGTAAATTTTACATTTCGTTTGGAAATCAAGGTCTGGAGTCTGGAGGAATACTGGAGAGGCACAGAATCCAAGCTGCTTGAAGTCCAGTGTGAAGTTTCCGAAGTCAGTTATGATTTGGGGTGCCGTGACGTCTGCTGCTGTTGGTCCATTGTGTTTTATCAAGTCCAAAGTCAATGCAGCCATCTACCAGGAGATTTTGGAGCACTTTATGCTTCTATCTGCTGACAATCTTTATGGAGATGCTGATTTCCTTTTTCAGCAGGACTTTAGCACCTGTCCACAGTGTCAAAACCACTTCCAAGTGGTTTTCTGACCATCATATTACTGTGCTCGACTGGCCAGCCAACTCGTCTGATCTGAACCCCATAGAGAATCTAAGTAATTCATGCAAAAGGAGCCCCAACCAAGTATTGAGTGCATAATTAAACCTACTTTGGAGTTCTTGAACATTTCTGTTTTGTAAATCTTTTTTTGATTGATCTTTGAAAAAAATATTCTAATTTTCTGAGATACTGAATTTTTTATTTTCTGTAAGTCGTAACCATTACAATTAAAACAAAAAAACTCTAGAAAAATTTCAGTCTGTGTGCAATGAATCTAGAATATAGGAAAGTTTGCTTTTTTAAATTCAATTACGAAAAATAAAGATCTTTTCCATGATATTCTAATTGTTTGTGATGCACCTGTATATATGTATGTGTGTGTGTAGGAATGAAATATATATTTTTAATGATGTTCTCTTGTTTAGAGGCAAATAGTCATGTATAATCATGCTAAGACATGGACTCTCAGTCCAATCTCATGGCAGTTCGTACATAATTTACGAGGTGGCTAATTTGTACGAATTTGTATAAATGACTACCCCTAACCCTACCCCTCACACAAATCGTACAAAATCAAACGAGTGAGGTCGTACAAATTAGCCACCTTGTAAAATATGTACGAATTGGTCGTGAGATAGTGTTGGGACTCTACAAGACCCCTGAAGGTGTCCTGTGGTATCTGGCACCAAAATGTTTGTAGCAGATCAATAATATATTAATTTTGATGTCACACCATTATTACATTTTGATAAAAGATTATTAAGACAACTGTTCTGATCATTGGAATAACATACACTAATTGTGCACAACAAGACCAGCAACATGTACTGTAACAAAATCATGATTTTGATTGATGTTAAATTTAAATTGAATTCTAAAAATGCAATCTCAAAATATCTTAATTTGTGTTCCATTGAAAGTCATACAGTTTTGAAATGATATGAGGGTGAGTAAATGATGAATTTACTTTTTGGGGTGAATTTTAAGTGTCTTTTAAGTGACACAATCATTTGTAGTGAAGCACACTTTTTGTGTTATTGTTGCACAGAGCTGATTAGTCCTCCTCTGCATGTGTGCTTCGCCCACAGATCACCTCCCTCTCTCCTCCACCCCTCTCATTTCTGCTTTCATCTGCTCTCCTCTTGGGAAGGCTGTATTGTCTCCTATTGTCTTTAAGCCCTAAACACAAAAGCAATCTGCTCAGCAACTGGCACATCAGACGACATAAGGCTTCCATCTGATAAACGCTTGCAATATTTGATTGCATTACAAAAAAAAAAGCCATAATATTGTTGTCAAAGACCTTTCAGCTTCTGCCGTCCCTTCAAATGTTGCATTTAAAGTCAATGTGAAATTAAAACTGCTTTACCAACTATAGTTGTTCAGTCAGGTTTAATGACAATTTGGTTGTCACTACCTGAATTTGGGTGTCAATATCTAATCTGATCTATACGTCAGCAATTTATTTACACTGCAGTCCTGGGACTGTTTTTCAAAAGTTTTTTTTTTACTTTAGCATGAAGAAAATTGCATATTTTTGTGCAACAATTATTTTATTTGAAGTGTTCTCTCCTTCCTTGCCATTTCCTTCAAGAATGTTGTTTGCATCTGTTGTATATATTTTAGAAAGTTTTGTCACTGTCATTTCATCTTGTGTGCTGGTGGGTTTTAAGGCACTATTTTCTGTAATGCCACTTTGGAGCAATATATGGTAACTTTGTGAATATATTTGTTTTTTACAGTTTTTTTTACAGTTTCCCATAGATATTCAGTAGGCAGGGACTAAATCAGCAGCATAAGAAGAAAGCTACATGCACTTCTAACATCAGAAGGTCTTGTATAATAACTTTTTACCTCCATTAAGTCATTTTTACTTATTACGGAGTTTGTAAAAAAGGTCTTCTATAAATGTCCTGGTTAGAGGTGACGGGGGCTGCTGTAGACTGATGGCAGAGATGCTGATGTCTGCAGATGGTGTGTCTAATAAGTCCACTTACAGCTTCACCTTAGCATGAATTTTCCTAATGTACATCACACTACAACAAAGAAGTTGCTAAAAAACACAGTACTGTGAGCATGACGACAGATATCAGGAAATTCTTTAGGAACATGTGTTACATGCTTAAAAATAAGGATTCATTACTGACATTGATGGTTCCATGAAGAACCTTTAACATCCATGGAACCTTTCAAATGCACAAAAGGTTCTCTATAGTGGAAAATGTTCTTTAAATTAAAAAAGAACAGTTCACTGAAAGATTATTTGGGGAACCAAAAATTATTCATTTATGACATCACTTTGAAACCCACTTTGTAGAACATTTATTTTAAAAAATATGGTTGTTTGGAAGAATAATTGTACTACAGCTGTGTATGTTTCTCCTGTATATTTCAGTGAACGCTTCAATACAGTGGTGTTATGGTAGCTGTAACATTGCACTTATATGATTCATGGATATGTCAGTAGATGTTTATGTGTGCCTTCGTGATCCATAGAGTCATTTGATGTGATGTGAGAGCAATAGCTGTATGGTCAAAACACATAAATAATAAAAACAAAGCTTATACTCCAGAACAGAAAGACAGCCATTTTGTCCTTTTGTGTTCATATTTGCAACTGTTGGCTTGCAGGACCCACCATCAGTCATTCTGTCAAATTAATTCCCACCTCAGAACCTCATCAGCCGACTGTTTCCAGTGACTAACCATAGATAAATAAATGTCTTTAGCTTTAGTATCAGCTGGCTATGCTAAATAATGATTTAAAATTGTACATCATTGAATTCATTAGAATTAACTGATGTACTCACTAAAATGAACTATTATTTTTAATTAGCATTATTATTATTATTATTAAATATTTTTAAAATAATTTTTATTTCAGTTTTAGTAATATACATATTATTTTCAGGTTAAAATAGATGAACATGAGAAATGTTTATTTTGCAGCTAGCTTAATTACAGTATATATATATATATATATATATATATATGTATGTGTGTGTGTGTGACCCTGGATCACAAAACCAGTCACAAGTAGCACAGGTATATTTGTAGCAATAGCCAACAATACATTGTATGGGTCAAAATTAGGGATGTGCCCGAATAGCGAATCCGTATTCGGAAAGGCACGGAAAACGAATATGCGTTCTACAGAGCAACAAATGGGGCATGGTTAGCCGCTTGCTAGCAGTAGCCTGTTACATTACAGTGCATAAAATTTCACTGATTTCACCACATAAACAGAGAGAGGTAAGGAGAGATGACCGATAGGACGATGTCGAATGATTTGCAGATCCTGAGCACCACTGACAAACGTCTAATCTTGTGAAATGTGTGGTAAGTAGTGCCGCTCCGCAGTAGATTAGGCTGCGTGTGATCGCAAATCTCAGAAGTTAAAGTAAAAAGCAAACGCACATTCATAAGTGATTTCAATGTCCCGCATATTAATAACAGCTTCCTGAAAGCACTAAAATATATTTTTCTCGTATATATCATATTTATTCCCTTTACCGTTGCTGTAGTACACATCATTACCTTTCCGAATACCGTATTCGGATTCAGGAACATCCCTAGTCAAAATGATAGACTTTTTTTCTTTAATGCCAAAAATCATAGGATATCAAGTAAAGATCATGTTCCAATAATAGGGTCAATTTTTTTAAATTGAGATTTACACATTATCTGAAAGCTGAATAAATAATAATATTGGCCAAGATACAACTATTTGAAAATCTGGAATCTGAGGGTGAAAAAAAAAATCTAAATACTAAATAATATGTATAGTAGGAAATTTACAAAATATATTCATGGAACTGTTGGAACATGATCTTTACTTAATGTCCTAATGATTTTTGGCATAAAAAAAATCTATAATTTTGATAATAATGTATTTTTGGCTATTGCTACAAATATACCCCAGTGACTTAAAGGTGCAGTGTGTAATATTTAGGAGGATCTGTTGACAGAAATATAATATACATAACTATGTTTTCAGAGGTGTATAAAGAACTTACATAATGAACCGTTATGTTTTTATTAACTTAGAATTAGCAATTTATATCTACATACACCGCGGGTCCCCTTACATGAAAGTCACCACCATGTTTGTACAGTAGCCCTTACAGAACAAACAGAGCACGTTTCGTCACTATGTTGATCTTGCGAATAAAACACGGACACAATGATGAACAAGTAACAATAATATTCGCAATAACATATCGATTTATTGAATAACTAAGTAAATATAATTCCTTAATTTTGTTATTTTTGTTGTTTTGTTGTTGGATGTAATAATGAATATAGCAGTCGTCATTTACTCCCAACATCTGAGCCACTGAAGACGCAGAGGATTAATGTTACTTTTGCTTTGAAGTGAATGTGGCGATCATATAAATCACATAAATGCGTCTATGTTTGTCCGAATCATTTGTGATCTAGCTTTATCTACAGAAGAAGTGAGTATAAGGGTTTTTATGAATCTTTGCAAATCACCTTTCCTAATAATGTGCTAGTTAGCCAGTTTCGTGGCTGAAGTTTAGTATGCTCCATAGATATACAGGTGCTGGTCATATAATTAGAATATCATCAAAAAGTTGATTTATTTCACTAATTCCATTCAAAAAGTGAAACTTGTATATTATATTCATTCATTACACACAGACTGATATATTTCAAATGTTTATTTCTTTTAATTTTGATGATTAGAGCTTACAGCTCATGAAAGTCAAAAATAAATCTCAAAATATTAGAATATTTACATTTGAGTTTGAATAAATAACCATCCCTACAGTATAAATTCTGGGTATCTCTTGTTCTTTGAAACCAAAACAATAATGGGGAAGACTGCTGACTTGGCAATGATCCAGAAGACGAACATTGACACCCTCCACAAAGAGGGTAAGTCACAGAAGGTCATTACTGAAAGGTGTGGCTGTTTACAGAGTGCTGTATCAAAGCATATTAAATGCAAAGTTGACTGGAAGGAAGAATTTGGGTAGGAAAAGGTGCACAAGCAACAGGGATGACCGCAAGCTTGAGAATACAGTCAAGCAAAGCCGATTCAAACACTTGGGAGAGCTTCACAAGGAGAGAACTGAAGCTGGAGTCAGTGCATCAAGAGTCACCATGCTCAGACGTCTTCAGGAAAAGGGCTACCAAGCCACTTCTGAGCCAGAGACAACGTCAGAAGCATCTTACCTGGGCTGTGGAGAAAAAGAACTGGACTGTTGCTCAGTGGTCCAAAGTCCTCTTTTCAGATGAAAGTAAATTTTACATTTCATTTGGAAATCAAGGTCCCTGAGTCTGGAGGAAGAGTGGAGAGGCACAGAATCCATGTTGCTTGAAGTCCAGTGTGAAGTTTCCACAGTCAGTGATGATTTGGGCTGCCATGTCATCTGCTGGTGTTGGTCCACTGTGTTTTCTGATGTCAACAGTCAACGCAGCCATCTACCAGGTAATTTTAGAGCACTTCATGCTTCCTTCTGTTGACAAGCTTTATGGAGATGCTGATTTCATTTTCCAGCAGGACTTGGCACCTGCCCACACTGCCAAAGGTACCAAAAGCTGGTTCAATGACCATAGTGTTACTGTGCTTGATTGGCCAGCAAACTTGCCTGACCTGAACCCCATAGAGAATCTATGGGGTATTGTCAAGAGGAAGATGAGAGACACCAGACCCAACAATGCAGATGAGCTGAAGGCCACTATCAGAGCAACCTGGGCTCTCATAACACCTGAGCAGTGCCACAGACTGATCGACTCCATGCCACGCCGCATTGCTGCAGTAATTCAGGCAAAAGGAGCCCCAACTAAGTATTGAGTGCTGTACATGCTCATACTTTTCATTTTCATACTTTTCAGTTGGCCAAGATTTCTAAAAATGCTTTCTTTGTATTGGTCTTAAGTAATATTCTAATATTTTGAGATACTGATTTTTGACTTTCATGAGCTGTAAGCTCTAATCATCAAAATTAAAAGAAATAAACATCTGAAATATATCAGTCTGTGTGTAATGAATGAATATAATATACAAGTTTCACTTTTTGAATGGAATTAGTGAAATAAATAAACTTTTTGATGATATTCTAGATTATATGACCAGCACCTGTATATACCTAGATGCCTCATTATGGACTGTTTCTATGGGCAGCGATGCATAAGCCATCCGCCCATTTTTGGAATGGTCTGCGAATCTTTGAGTGCATTGACTGTGTGCGTCTACAACAGCAAGTTATAGGCTTGTATATCTTTGAATATTCATTGATTATTATGGTGAATGCGAGATGGCTGACGCGTCAACGTATCTGGAGCGGTCAAATAGGGAATCTACACATATCTATGGTCTGCTCGTCACTCCACGGAAGAGAGGGGCGGAGTCAGCAGAGCTTAATTAGCATTTAAAGCAACATGTACTAGATCAGCATGCTGAAAACAGGGCTGATTTTGACAGGGTAAAGGAGGTGTTTTTTACACTACCATTGAGAAATTTTAACCAAAGTATGTTATAGACTTTATTAAGACCCTAAAGAATCATATCAACTTGTGGAAAATGGGCGTCCGATGACCCCTTTAAGACTGGTTATGTGCTCCACGGTCACATATATCAAAATTTAATTTTTGATTAGTAATGTGCATTGCTAAGAACTTCATTTGAACTTTAAGAGCAATTTAAATATAAATAGGCCTATATATATAATGCATGAAGAATGATCAGAAAATTCAAGATATGGGGGCAGAAAATGTATATTTTCATATTTCATATAGTTAAACAATAATCACACGAAGATCGAGCGCCGTTTTTTTATTTTTTTTTATTATCATGATTACAAATGTGATAACAGATCAATAAACAAGAAGTTAACATTAAGAGACTTACGTTTTAAACACCATATTGCCTGTTTTTGCTCCATTTCACCAACAAAAATAACTCCAAACACATCCACAGCACTGATTTGCGTCTCTGAGCAACATGACGGCAGCCTGACTACGTCAGACTTCATACTTCCGCTCAATTTCAGTTCGCTTCTGTACTCAGTCTGATATAGCAGACCATCTCCCAGATTGTCTCCGGCTCCGCAGCAGCCGGCCACCCAACAAACAGAGGGCGGGCTGAGAGCCGTGACGTAGACGCTAAGAGCCGAATTTAAGATTGTAGTTTAGTTTAGGGAAATCTAAAACGACAGCGGACATGGAGACACGGGATGCTATTCGCTCTGTTGTGGAGAATATTCCCGGCATTTGCCAACTGAAGCCGAACAAGAAGAGTGTTTGGTTCACATTTTGAATGGAAGTGATGTTGTGGCCCTACTCCCGACAGGCCAAAGTCCGGCATGACGATAATTGTGGATGTGTAGATTTACTTCACATAATCTGCAAAAGTCGTTCACAGCCATCTTCACTCCGGTATTTTGCTCGATGGTTTTGTTTTCGCCGCATACCTGTGTTTATGTCAGGGATTCGTCACAATCACCACAGTCACCATCCAGGACAATCACCCGCTCACAGTCACCTGAATACTAATCACCCGCACCTGCTGAAACCAATCAAGCCACACTATAAACACACACACACATCCCAACCTCTCATTGTCCGGTCTACCGTTCACCTATACGGACTGCTCTGGACTCCCCAAAGAATTACCTACCTGGTATACTTACCTTTGGACACTCTCCGCCAATCCTGTTGTTCCCACTCCAAGATCCTCCACCAACCGGCAAAAGAAAACACATCAGCAAGATCACAGCTAAGCACTCTGAATCCTACACTGTCTTGCTCACTCACCTGCCTTTTGCCTCTCCCGATCCAGTTTCCCGATTCTCCTTCAATGAACCATCCTGTTTGTCAATTACCTGTTGTCTCTGGCCTTGCTTTGTGACAGAAGACCGGACCAGGACCGTCATGGATCCCCATCCACCCACACCAGCGGAGGTCCTGGAGGAGCTCGTCAATACCCTCCAGGCTTCCCTGGCTCCCCCAACACCTCCGCGGTCTGCCTCTGTCAGTCCCATGGCCCTGCCTGCTACTTACGCGGGTGACGCAGCTGAGTGTGGCGGTTTCCTATTTCAAGTAGTGCTCTACATGGAGATGCAGCCTCAGCAATTTGCCACCGAATGATCAAAGGTAGCTTTCCTTATTTCACTTCTCCAAGGCAAAGCGCTGTTGTGGGCAAAAGCCATATGGGATGCTAATAGTATCATAACCAATTCATACAGTGCGTTCACTAACCATTTAAAGGAGGTGTTTGGCTATGCTACAAGAAAGCTCTCGTTGGCCGATCAGTTGCTGCGACTGCGTCAAGGTGCATCTTCCACGAGCGACTACACACTTGAGTTCAGGACGCTAGCGGCCACTAGTGGGTGGAATGAGGCTGCTTTACTCAGTGCCTACCGGCAAGGGTTGGATCCCCGCATTCAAGCACACATGGCCATTTATGATGACTCCGTGGGACTGGAGAGTTTCATGCAGAGAGCCACCCCCATTTCTCAGCGTCTCACTGCCTCTCACAGCGCAGAAACCACCCACCAGTCTGTCGCGCCCGCTACGGGTTCCCTAGTACCAGAACCTATGCAAGTGGATAATGCTCGGCTCACCCCCTCGGAGCGTGCGCGCCGCCTGGCGGCAGGCTTATGCCTTTACTGCGCTGCAACAGACCATTACATCAGGACCTGCCTTGTCCGACCACCACGCCCAGCGTTGAGTACTCTTCAGTTGGATCTCGTAATTTCAACACTGTCATTACTAGCAGTGCAACTATTCACCAATGATCATTCTGTTACAGTCTCAGCTCTCGTCGACTCGGGCTCCTCGGGCAATTTCATCTCCCAGGACCTATTGAATCGTCTTCAACTGCCCCGGAGGCGCCATGCCCAGGAGTTCCGAGTCGAAACCATCCAGGGAAAACCGCTAGGGCGTGGATGGGTGAAATACCGAGCTCCTACACTAAGGCTCAAGGTTGGTCACCTGCACGAGGAGGAAATCACGTTTCTGGTACTGGAGGGACCCATGGTGGATATCATCCTGGGACGCCCCTGGCTCATTCTCCATTCTCCAGAGATCAGATGGGACTCGTGTGAGGTGACTTGCTGGAGCAAACACTGTCACCGCCACTGCCTCTCGTCACTATCCACTCCTTCCCAGAGATCCAGCCCTGTTCAAGTGGCCTCAATCCTCATCGAGAGCCCCGAGCCTCAGGAGAAAGTCACGGTCCCATCTGATTATTCGCCGTTCCAGGATGTCTTTAGTAAGCAGGCAGCCACCAAACTACCACCACATCGGCCATGGGACTGTGCCATTGATTTGCTGCCTGGAGCTAAACTCCCCAAGGGTAGAGTTTACCCCTTGTCCATCCCAGAGCACAAGGCAATGGAGGAGTACATTAAGGAGGCTCTCAACCAGGGATTCATTCAACCTTCCACTTCTCCTGCCGAATCGAGTTTCTTCTTTGTGGGTAAGAAGGACGGGGGCTTGCGGCCATGCATAGATTACCGAGCTCTGAATTCCCAGACGGTGAAACTGCCTTATCCTCTTCCCCTGGTCCCGACCGCCCTTGAGGAACTCCGTGGGGCCCGCATATTCTCCAAGCTGGACCTGCGAAGCACGTATAACCTCGTTCATATCCGGAAGGATGACGAATGGAAGACGGCATTCATCACTCCATCAGGGCACTATGAGTATCGCGTCATGCCATATGGGCTCGCCAACGCCCCGTCGGTCTTCCAAGGATTCATGAACGAGGTGTTCCGGGAGTTCCTCCACCACTTTGTGTTTGTCTACATCGACAATATATTGATATACTCCCAGAACAAGGCCGAACATCGCCAACACGTCAAGCAGGTCCTACAGAAGCTCCGTGAACACCATCTCTTCCTGAAGCTGGAGAAATGCGAGTTCCATCGCCCCACCGTGCAGTTCCTGGGTTACATCATCGGTCAAGAAGGGATTCAAATGGACCAGGGGAAGGTAGATGCAGTCAGGAAATGGCCTCGTCCCCAGACCGTGAAAGAGCTCCAAAAGTTCTTAGGATTTGCAAACTTTTACCGCCGATTCATCAAGGATTTCAGTCTTCACACAGCCCCTTTGACTTCCCTACTCCGAAGAAAGCCCAAGTCCCCGTCCTGGAACTCCAACGCCCACGAAGCCTTCAAGAAACTACAGACAGCCTTCAGCACGGCCCCCATCTTGCACCATCCTGACCCGACCGCTCCCTTTGTTGTGGAAGTGGACGCCTCCACCACCGGCATCGGGGCCATGCTGTCCCAATATCACGGTGAGCCTCCTAGCCTCCTACTCCAAAAAACTAACTTCAGCGGAGCAGAATTATGACATCGGAAACCGGGAGTTATTGGCCATCAAACTTGCCCTGGAAGAGTGGTGGCACTGGCTGGAGGGAGCAAACCATCCATTTACAGTCATCACCGACCATAGAAACCTCCAATATCTTCGAGACGCCAAGAGACTGAACCCACGCCAAGCCCGCTGGCCGTTATTCTTCACCAGATTCCAGTTTTCCATAACTTACCACCCAGGAAACCGCAATAACAAAGCCGACGCCCTTTCCCGAATGCACTCCCCAGATTCACCCTCCGATCCTGAGCCAATCCTCCCTCCAGCCATGATAGTGATTCCTATCCAGTGGAACCTTGATGAGGATATTCGAGCCGCCACTCTCACCAAACCTGCTCCGCTCCGGCATAGAAGGGAGGACGTATGTACCTACCTCCCAGCGACAATCCCTTCTGGGCTCAGTACACAATGTACCGGGCTCTGGACATCCAGGCAGCCAACGGACCCTCTCGCTACTTCAAGCTCGGTACTGGTGGCCTAGTATGACCCGGGATGTCATCAAGTACGTCCGCAGTTGCTCAGTCTGTGCCATGTCCAAGACCCCTCGTCATCTCCCCGTGGGCAAGCTTGTGCCCCTGCCGATCCCTTCGTTGACTCTGGTCTCACCTGGGAATAGACTTTGTGACTGACTTACCCAACTCCGAAGGCAACACCTGTGTATTGGTAGCCGTAGATCGCTTCTCCAAAGCGTGTAAGCTCATACCCCTCAAAGGAGTTCCCATTGCCCTTGAGACCGCGGAAAGTCTATTCACCCATGTTTTCAGAAATTTCGTAATCCCCGAGGACTTAGTCTCAGACAGAGGTCCACAGTTCATTTCCCATGTTTGGAGGGCATTTTTACGGTTATTGGGAGTCACTGTGAGGTTGTCTTCCGGCTACCACCCCCAGACGAACAGCCAGACTGAGCGTAAGATCCAGAAACTCGGACGTTACCTCCGGGCATACTGTCACAACGATCAACACAGCTGGAGCCGCTTCCTCCCTTGGGTCGAGTATGCACAGAATTCCCTGCGACAGAACACCACCGGTCTCACGCCATTTCAGTGCATACTCGGTTACCAGCCACCACTCTTCCCGTGGACAGGAGAGCCATCGGAGGTTCCAGCTGTAGACCTCTGGTTCTGAGCGAGCGAGAGAGTGTGGGACTCAGCTCACATCCACCTCCAACGTGCAGTGCGGAGGCACAAGACATTCGCAGATGCTCGGCACACCACTACTCCCATTTACCACCCCGGAGACAAGGTCTGGCTGTCCACACGAGATCTGCGCCTCCGCCTGCCCTGTAAGAAGCTGAGTCCCCGCTACATTGGTCCCTTCCCGATACAGATCAACAAGGTCACTTATGAACTGCACCTCCCACCCAGGTACCGAATTCATCCCTCCTTCCATGTATCACTCCTTAAACCTTGTTCTTCCTCTGCACCAGGACCCACCGAATCAGACGAGCCTCCTCCTCCAGAAATCCTCGACCAGCCATCCATCTACCTGGTCAGAGAGATCCTGGACTCGCGGCGACGGGGTGGCCGGTTAGAATATTTAGTCGACTGGGAAGGCTATGGACCCGAAGAACGTTCCTGGGTGGCCAGGGACGATATCTTAGACCCTTTGCTACTCGAAGATTTCCATTGCACCCATCCCGATCGTCCCACACCCAGAGGCCGTGGCCGTCCCCGTCGCCGCTTCAGGGCGTCAGGAGCCGCCCCTGGGGGAGGGGGTAATGTCACGGATTCGTCACAATCACCACAGTCACCATCCAGGACACTCTCCGCCAATCCTCCTACGAATCCTGTTGTTCCCACTCCAAGATCCTCCACCAACCTGCAAAAGAAAACACATCAGCAAGATCACAGCTAAGCACTCTGAATCCTACACTGTCTTGCTCACTCACCTGCCTTTGCCTCTCCCGTTCCAGTTTCCCGATTACCCTTCAATAAACCATCCTGTTTGTCACTTACCTGTTGTCTCTGGCCTTGCTTTGTGACAGTTTACAGCGGAAGTTCGAGGCGGCTGAGCCGGCGCATAACATACTTCATAACCAAACGTTATGTGATTGGCTTACGGGTACACCAAAGATTTTAAACTTCAGAGAAGCGCCCCCCCACGAGAAAGTAAACGCTTGTCAATTATGCCCTTCCAGACTCTGTCTATGAAGCAAAGCGAAGTAGCAGAGTTTGGTATTACCAGGCTAACATGACGGTTTCGTTCCTGAATGAATCAACCGTTTAAATAATTCGGTTCAATCGCAATGACTCGCTTATTAACAGTGACTTGCTGCCACCTACTGGCAGTTTTAATTTCACATTTACAGTATTTTTTATGTTTTTAATAATTTCAAATATCAGTATTCAATGTTTTATGAATCAAAACATTATTCATTCATTTGTAACTGCAGGTTAAAGCATTCCATGTCCCTCAGAGCTGCTTTAACAGTTGGTAAATATATCTATTCCACTTCAGATGCAGCTTCTTTGTTTCCTCTGCATTGCGAAGATGAATTTTTTTAATAATGATTTAATTTGTTTGGTAACAGCCCAAATGTCTTATTATACTAATTGACTGATTAAAAATAAAAAATGTAAGTTTGACAATGATGAAAATTCACATATATAAAAAAGTAAATATTAGCCTTTTATTTTTAAGTTTACTATAAAATAATTGTATTTAATACTAACTTTTCATTTTAAAATATAACAGTATTATCACACTTTATTATTTTGTTCATTATTTAATTTAAAAAGTAAAATCTAACTAAATAAACTAAATGTGTTTTGTATAACTACAATAAATAATTATATTTATAATTCAATTTAAATTAATTTTTATCTCTCTGGGCAAGTAACTTTTATACTCAGACAAGTAAATGACAAATTTACATGTCCGAAGGACAACCACAAGAGAATGCTTAATGTCAAGCCCTGATACACACACACAAGCATAAATATATATACATATACATACATATGTGTGTGTGTGTGTGTGTGTGTGTAATATATATATATATATATATATACACTCTAAAAAATGCTGGGTTAAATATGGACGAACCCAGCGATTAGGTTGTTTAGACCCAGCGGTTGGGTTACTGCCCAGAAGGTTGGGTTAAACACTTAACCCAACTGTTGGTTGAAAACAGCCCAGCATGTGTTCTGTCCAATATTTACCCATTGTATGTTGTATTTAACCCAGCATTTTTAGGGTGTATATATATATATATATATATATATATATATATATATATATATATATATATATATATATATATATATATATGTGTGTGTTACTTTTATTTATTATCCTTACTTGCAGTCATTTTTTGTGGTGTATGTATATGTATATACATGCATACATGCATACATACATACATACATATACATAGATATAATATAAACTGTTTTAATAGTTTTATAGGATTATTGAAACAAGTTATATTAAAATGCAACCATACATTTCAATTGAATTGAATTTATAGCATGGCCACAATGCAGATTATAACTAGATATTTCCATGATTCTTTCATGATTCTGATAGCAAAGTCCTCCAGCTTTGTGGTTCCACTAAACAGCTCCATCTTTCACATCCTGGGGCTTGAGCCTGTTTTGCAGGAGATTTGCTGTGGCGTGACTCACAAACACTTTCTAACTGAAATTTCAGCCATGCTGTATTCAGAGAAATCCAGGGAGCCCCGGGCCTTAAAATATGACATGCTTTCACATCATCCAACTCACAGCTGCTCCACCGTGACCCTAAATGCATTACATTTAAAAAAAAAAAAGTTCACATCTACAGTAAAAACCAGATGTTCTACCCATACTGAAGAAATCTATTTTTGGGGGACGAACTTTAGTTTGAAATGTCACAAATCTCTAATTAAACTGTTGGTCTCGCAAAACATTGAGTGCGCTGAACAAACACTTGCAACACATTGAGAGCGTGGAAATACTTCGGTCCGGATGCTCACGTGCAGCGCGATTCACCGACAGGTCCGCCAGCATAAGCTCACCGTGGCTAGCTAACCTCTGATAATATTATTTAGCTAAATAATATAAACTTTAATTTTAATCACTGTCATGAAATAAAATCACAAATATTGATCTCCTTTTAATTATGTAAAATGAATTGAATATATCCTTCTTTAGAAATCAATGTCTCCTATTATTTATTTTAATTAAATAAACGTTTACTTTTTTAATAGTCATGCGACTCGTTTTTGAGTAAGAGAGATTAATCATAACCTACCCCGTTTCCGTTACACTATAATACCCAAGTTTACCACTGGGCTACATCCTCCCGCTTCTAGACAGTTTTGATGTCCTCATCAAAATAAACCTTAGGGGACTCTAATAGTTTTAAGGGTAGAGACCAGATTTGAACAAGTGAAACACAATGCCATGGGGTGGCACCAGAAAGTTCGACATACACTGCTTCTGGAGTCTCCGTAGAGTCCACTTCCCACCAATACCCCATGGCTTAGGACTGTCACAGGGTATTCACAGGGCTTGCCAAGTTTATCGTAGCTCAGCTTGACCACTGGACGGGTGACTCTTTTTGAACGCTCAACTTGTTCACTCTCAGCTTGAGTGTCCGAATAGGAATTGACGTCTGCCCCCTCTTCTAGAACGTCGACTTCTGGATCAGCGTGAAGAGGCAGGTTTGGAAGATCATTGACCACCGGCTCTATCTCCGCAGGGTCTTGAGCTTGTCTTTCAGGTTCTGTGAGGATTGGCTCGGATTGCTTTGTGGACAGTTCTGGACCTGTCAGCAACTTATCCCAATCTAACTCAACGGGTCTTGGCAAGTATACTTCGTCGTACTCTAATTCTGAGGACACGTCTTCATCGTGGTTGATTGTCTGTACCAATTCTTTTGTATTTTGCTGAAATGCTCTGGTCACAGGTCTGTGTTGTGACCCCACTTCCGTTTCATCAACAGGGAGTCTCACCAGATAACCAATGGGTAACAGGTGATTACGATGAATAGTCTTTTCTGCTCCCATGCCTCTCTCTGGCTTGATCTTGTAGACAGGTAAGTTGGGTAGTTTCTCCATAACAATATATGGTGAGGATCGCCACTTGCATTTCAATTTGTGCTTGCCTGTGACCCCAAAGTTTCTCAGTAGCACCCTGTCGCCTTTGTCAAGGACTTGTTCTTTGACGTGCTTGTCGTGTTTTTTTGTTTCTTTGGTGGTTCTTGTCTGACGATTCTGTTGCAAGACTGTAGGCTCTTTGGAGATCTTGCTTGAGCTTAGCAACATACTGAAGGTAGGACTTTGTCTTTTGGTTGTCCTCGGTCACACCAAAACAGATGTCTACCGGTAAGCGAGCTTCTCTGCCAAACATTAGCAGGTAGGGTGAATAACCAGTTGCATCGTTTTGAGAACAGTTGTAGGCGTGGACCAACTGACTGATCTTTTGACTCCATTTTTGTTTTTGCTTTGGATCAAGCGTGCCAAGCATTGACAACAGCGTACGGTTAAATCTTTCTGGTTGCGGATCTCCCTGAGGGTGGTAAGGCGATGTTCTTGACTTACGTATACCCAACATCATCAGAAGGTCTTGGATCAGTTTGCTTTCAAAATCACGGCCTTGATCCGAATGTATGCGGGCAGGGAGTCCGTAGTGTACAAAGTAGCGCTCACACAGTATCTTGGCAACGGTGACCGCCTTCTGGTCTTTGGCTGGAAAAGCTTGGGCGTATCGAGTAAAGTGGTCTGTCACTACAAGGATGTTGGCGTAACCTTGGGAGTCTGGCTCAAGTGACAGAAAATCGATACAAACTAGGTCTAGAGGGCCTTGGCTGGTGATCTGTTTTAAGGGAGCAGCTCTCTGAGGAACGGCTTTGTGAGTGATGCATCTGCCACAGTTTTTGATGTACTGCTCAACCTCAACTCCCATTTTCGGCCAATAGAACCGTTGTCTGATAACTTCAATAGTCTTGTCCATGCCCAAGTGACCCGACTCATCATGCAGAGATCTCAGGACCATCGGAACATACTCTCTGGGCAGTACCAGCTGATTTACTGTATTTCCATGTTTCTCAACCTTTCGGTAGAGCAGATTGTTTTGAATGAACAGCTTACTTGCTTTGTTCAACAGGACAGAAGTTGGATTGTCGGGGCTGGTGAATGAGGGACCACCCCGAAGTGACCGTTTGACTGGAGCGATAGTAGAGTCAACATTTTGAGCGGTGACCAGGTCTTTGTGACTGAGCGGACTCAACGAACCGAGATCCAACCTAACTGGGAAGGCGAAACACTCTGGTATACCATCAGGCAACACTCCGAGTGACTCAGCAATAGTTGTATACTCTGTTAGAGTTTCACGGCACTTGATCTGTTTACACAGAGCTTGGACACATTCAGTCGGTACGCTTTGCCAGCCTTCCTCTGTGGTTGGAAGAGGGTTGCGTGACAGGGCATCGGCGTCGATTTTGCTGCTACCCGGCCTGTACTGCAGTGTGAAATGGTACGTGGCGAGTGCTGAGAGCCAGCGATGACTAGTCGCATTGAGTTTTGCAGTCGTGAGAATATAAGTTAAGGGGTTGTTATCAGTTCTCACTTGTGAGCAACAGAACTGGCACTTGTCGAGGGACAACTTGAGTCCAGCTTCTTCAAGGCGAGCGATGACTTTGAGGAGTCTCTGCTCATGCTCTTCCAGAGTCTTACCGAAAACAATGAGGTCATCTAGATAGACGATCACTTCCAGCATGTGCATGTCGCCGACGGCCTTTTCCATGAGCCGTTGAAATGTCGCAGGGGCCCCTGTGATCCCCTGCGGCATCCGCTCAATTGCAAAACCCCAAAGGACAGATGAAAGCGTTTTTCTTTGTCCTCCTCTGCCATTGGGATTTGATAATAGCCGCTGCGTAAATCCAACACTGAAAACCACTTACTGCCGGACAAACAATCGAGTGCGTCGTCGATTCGTGGTACAGTGTACTGATCTGGGGTAGTTCTCCGGTTCAGGGTGCGGTAGTCAACGCACATACGAAGTTGACCATTTTTTTTACGTGCAAGGACAATCGGTGAAGCATATGGACTTTTCGATTCTTTTATAATCCCAGCCGCCAACAAACCTTGCAGGTGACGCCGAAGGTCATCCAAATCAGCAGGGGCAATACGTCGAGATCTCTCTCTAAAGGGAGTGTTGTCATTTAGACGGATGTTATGTTCTACCCCTTTAGCCAAACCGACATCCCATTCTCCAATAGAGAACACCTGAGAGTGTTTGGCTGAGCTTTTGACTCAGCCTCTCTTTCCACTCTTTGCTGATGGGTGACTCACTGAAATCAAACAAAGAAGGATCCGTAGCTGGAACAGATTCAACTTTAGGGTTTGGTGCATCTGTCACCATGTCAACGACGTGAAGGTGAGCGATCACGGTGCCTATTGGAATGGCAGTTTGCTTTAGAGACTCATTACGCAGGAGCACCAGGAAGTTGTTTGGATCTAGCATCTTGGAGAACAACACAGTTGGCTGGACCAGTACACTTGGAGGAAGAGCAGGTGAGTGGGCTCGTTCAATAATGAGTATACTGTCTCCAATGTCTTGTTTTTCTTTTACTTTGCAGATAGCAACGTATTCAGTGCCAGGAGGAATGCTGAGAGGACCAGGCCCAGACCACTTAAATCAGCCACAGGCAAGTCTTTGTTGCATTTTACGTTTATCCCTGCATGAACGGGTGAGTGTTTTTTCTCTTGAACTTGGATTTTGACTGAGTTGACGTTCTCCAGGTCTCCTTTCTTAGCTTTGGACTTGAAAGGCTGAACCCCTCTGACGTTTGTGCCAATCAGGACAGGTATAGTGTTGGAGCACCGTGGATCAGGGCACACCAGAGCCAGGATAGGAACAGACTTGCCTTTGTTGGACTTAGATTTTTGTGGCTGACTTTTGAGATTTTTGAGATCCACTGTCCATCAACGCGGTGCAGGGGTTGCCATTGATCCTGACCTGAGCAGTGGAGGGCGGTCCCACGAGTCCCTCGGGCAAACTGTTGGTCTGTACATTTACCGCGCTTCTCTTGACACTTGCATTTGTGGTCTGAGGTCTTGTTTCGTTATCAGACTTGCGGTTATGCTTGGACTTTCTTTGAGCTTGCAGCAGTTTCTGAATAACTTTGGGATAGTTCTCGGGAGAGGTACACTTGTTTGCAAAATGGCCGTCTTCACCGCAGCGATAGCAGAAAAAATCACTTGGGTCTCTGGCCGTAGAAGGTCTTTGCTGCCAGGGTCTTGACTGGGTCTCTTGGGGGTAAGGCTCAGTAGTGGGACTGTACTTTGGCTTGACCTCTTTCTTTAAAGCCTGCACGTTCTTGTCTTCTGCGTTCTCTGCTGCCGGAGTGACTGAAAGCAGTGTGCTCGTCGAAAGGCGACTTGACATGGCGGCGGGAGTAGAGAGTTCACTTACTTGTGCTCTGAGTTGGTGTATTTCGGCTTTCAGATCATTTAACTCTGTGTCAGAGGTAACAGTAGCACTTTTGGCGTAGATGGCTTTGGGTGGATGGAGTCTGCGACGTGAAGCTTCATGCTCTTCCTCCAGGCGCATCTCATTCATCAGCTCGAGAAAAGTGGGAGGACTGTCTCTGCGGTCTCTCAATCCGAGATTTAGTATCATAATGTCAGATCTGATGGCCCCTTTAATGAGCTGGTCAAGACGTGCTTTGTCTGCCGCCGATGACTGGAGTCCACCCTTTTGGACAACTTTATTTAGGACTCTCTCAAGGCGTCTCAGGAACTCAGAGAGTTTCTCATTGGGGTGTTGACACAACATTCTGAAGGCAAAGTAAAGTTCTTCACCGCTCTCGGGGTTGCCAAATGTGGTCTCGAGAATATCAATGTTGTCCATAGAGGTTGCAGATGGGTTGTTGAAACGGACAGCTTGGAGGATTTCGAGTGCAGGACCCTTTACACTTTCCATTATTCTCATTTTCTTTTCTTTTTCAGGGCGATCATATTCTTCATTCATAAGTCTGGCTTGTTCAACCCAGTTTTCCAACGGTTCTTCTCCCTGTGGTGTGGGCATGACCCCTGAGAAAGTGCGCAATCTTCTGTAAAGGTTGTTGTCACCGTGTGTGGGCTTGCTTGTCATTTGCAGAACATCACCAACTGCTCGAATGATAGCTTCAGGAGTGGACGCTTGAAGTGGGGAGAGAAGACTGGAATCTGGCAGCGGCACATTTTGACCATCACAGGCGGCCTGAGCTTGGGGTTCCTCCTCCTGCTTAGAAGGTCCAAAGATTCTCCAAGTCCTAGCAAACCCCTCAGGAACAACATCAAGAGGAATGGCATCTGCATTCACTTTCTCCCTGCACTCACATAGCACAGTTAAACTTTGAGACTGTGAGTCATACATTCTTCCTCTCACCTTGACTCTCCCGAGTGCTTTGATAGTCTGCAGCGTTTCTTCAATGAAACCAACTTCAGTGTCCGGAGGTACATCTTTAACCAGCAAGGCTTTCACGGGGTCTATGCCTTCTCCAATACACCAGTTCTTCAACTGAGCCATCCCCACGGGTTATGCGCTTACAGTGATCACTTGTCAAAACTAAATTTGGGAGGTTTTTAGTTGTATTTTAACACAAATAAAGCTTAATTTGCGTTTTCTTGACTTAAAATGCTTAGTAGAACTCTACTTTTGTAGTTTAAAAATTTTCACAATAGATACTCTTTAATATGGTTTTACATGTAGGTTAACAGCTAGCCAGCTTTTGGTTCTAAACTATTTTTAAACAAACTAATTAAATCTCTGGATCAAACTAAAGTTAGCTCTGATTTAAAACTACTTTTGAACTAAATAAAACTCCATTTTATTCATGTAGCACCCGTACAACCACTCTGATTGTTACTTACGTGAGAATGGTGGGTGCTTGGGTTCGGTGTAGTTCAGGTGGATACCAGGAAGGTGCACCTAATAAGTTTCTAATAAATTAATTGTAAAACCTTTTGACAATAAAATATTTAAAATAATGAGACCCAGAGATAGTTTGTAGTTTAGCAAAAAATAGGATAATGCCCTGGTTTATTTAAACCAAAAAATTTGGCAAATAGAATATAAAAGCTTTCCCCAAAACAAAATACTTGCAACTGAACAAACACTTGCAACACATTGAGAGCGTGGAAATACTTCGGTCCGGATGCTCACGTGCAGAGCGATTCACCGACAGGTCCGCCAGCATAAGCTCACCGTGGCTAGCTATTGTCGGCTAGCTCCGATCACGCGTCCGCTCCTTCTCTCCCGCTCCGTCAGACGGGTCTCCGGCTTCGTTTCTCACTCACTCAGTCGCTCGCTCAACACCCCGAGTCCGCCATCCCCTTATCTGAACCCCCCGTTCAGTTTCATCGGCTTTACTCACTCTTTCTAGCGTTATAATTGTCTCAAACGCGCCAGCGCCCTGTGCTTCACACCGGTCCAGCGAGAAGGACGGGAAAAAACCCTCTCGCACTCTCTCTCACACCCCTCTTCCGGTCACGTGTATCCGTTGTCATACCGACAGCCAAACACTATTGACTATACAGCATTAATACCCAAATGACCAATAAAAATAGTAACATGAAAACAATAATAATAGAGTAATAAAAAGCTTACTGTATGAAACCGCTGATAATATTATTTAGCTAAATAATATAAACTTTAATTTTAATCACTGTCATGAAATAAAATCACAAATATTGATCTCCTTTTAATTATGTAAAATGAATTGAATATATCCTTCTTTAGAAATCAATGTCTCCTATTATTTATTTTAATTAAATAAACGTTTACTTTTTTAATAGTCATGCGACTCGTTTTTGAGTAAAAGAGATTAATCATAACCTACCCCGTTTCCGTTACACTATAATACCCAAGTTTACCACTGGGCTACAATTATAATATGAATTTAAAAAAATACTTTTTCATTGTGTAATTATCAGTTTGAAGTGAATATAACACAGGGATGCTCACAAAGGCATTATAGAAGGTCTCAAGAAAATAGAGGTCAGTAGGACATTTCTTTTGACAGATATGAAGCATGCAATGAAATGCATTAGTCCCATACATGAACACGCATGCACATATGCACACATACATGCACACGCATTCAGTTAACCTCTCCCTGAAATATTCATTCCATGGCATGATAGGATATTTTGAAGCAGCCATGCATGTTGTGGACAGAGGAAGATCCATGTGCTATCAACTCCTCTAATATCTGTCTCTCACATCAGGAAGAACTCAGTGAGGTCATGTGGCTCTGATTTAAATTAGCTGGACTGTTCCAGACACAATCTGGATTCTCAGGGAACCACAGCCACAGCGAAGAACATCCAGCCCTGTGCCAGTGATTCTCACTAATCACCATGGGTGTGCGTGTGTGTGTGTGTGTGTGTGTGTGTGTGTGTGTGTGCGTGCATGTGTGTGTGTGTGTGTGTCTGCATGTGATGTGTTCAGTCACAGTGAAGTGAAATGTCTTTATTCTTTCTCTTAGACACTATGCTTAAAGGAATAGTTCACCCAAAAATTAAATTTGCTGAAAATGTATTCACCCTCTGGCCATCCAAGATATACATGAGTTATTCTCTTCTTCTGACCAGATTTGGAGAAATTTAGCATTACATCACTTGCTCACCAATGGATCCTTTGCAGTAAATGGGTGCAAAATCAGAGTCCAAACACCTGATAAAAACATCACAATAATCCACAATCCACAACACTCCAGTCCATTAATTAATGTCTTGTGAAGCAAAAAGCTGTGTGTTCGTAAGAAACAAATCCATCATTAAGACATTTCTAACTTCAAACCATTGGTTCCAACTAAAATACCAGTCCATAATTCAAAATAACGCTTCCTCAAGTGAAAAGCTGTCTGAATCAGGAGAGAAATATGCACAGTTTACAACTGAAAACAGTTCTAAAGAAATACTGCATGTCAGTGGATTTTGATGTGAGAGGACAACTGGAGGAAGCCTTATTGTGACTTGATGGATTTGATTCTTACAAACACACAGCTTTTCGCTTCACAAGATGTTAATTGATGGACTGGAGTGGTGTGGATTACTTGTTGATTATTGTGATGTTTTTTATCAGCTGTTTGGAATCTCATTCTGACGGCACCCATTCACTGCAGAGCATCCATTGCTGAGCAAGTGATTTCTCCAAATCATCAAAGTCATCTACATCTTGGATGATCTGAGGAGAGTATTTTTTTGGGGGGGGTGAAGTATTCCTCTCAAAAGAGAGTCTGTCTTGAGCCTCTCACATTTTTCTAGTTACAAACACCCAGTCATCTCACTTCAGATGTCATGATTATAGTCTCACATTGTTCTCAGATGCCAAAATCTGCAATAAAATCTCAAACTACAATATTTCAGCAAATAAAGCATAACAGATCTTTATTACAACATGTTTCCTTAGATATGAAATGGAAATCTCTGAGCATTAAAGTTTATCTCAGGGTTTTTGCTGTTGGTGATTATTTTATCATTTGGAAATGTTAATTGTCATAAATCTAATCAGTCTAAATAAATGAAATGTATTGGTTCATTTATTTGACCATCTCTTAGGATCATATCAGGCGGTGGGAACAATTTGAGTCATTGCTGTATTGTGACGGCACCTCATACCAATGAGTACAAATCAGATTCATGTGCCATGACAGAACATGTGAGAGGAAATGATTAATGAGCCCATAATTACTGCATATTCCAGTTTAATGAAAATATGCAATACTTTAATAAGACTGAGTGGTAACCATCAGTTAAAAAAGATACCGCTAATGTTTCAGATTGTTTAGAAGCTTCTTCTGTTGTTTCCTCAATGTCATTCATTTAGTTTGTGTTGAAAATGTTCTTGTTTTGTTTTGCAGGCTATTCAAGAAGAAAAAAATGTAAGCCATACTAGGTTTTATTCTTCAGGAACTGGATCATAAAAAAGGTCTCTATTTGTGGTGGGAACTGATAAAAAAAAAAAAAAAAATTGCAGTATTTGTTAACAGGAACGTGTTTTGTTACATGTTGTCTCTTAAAATTACTAAAGTGGAATTATGTTCCTATTTTGCAGAAAAATAATAAAGAACAACATCTTATTATGGTTTATAGTTTCTATATAGAATTGCAATATTGTGTTTGAGAAATGCATTACTTCTACAGGGAGACATTTTGCCCTTTTTTTTCTCTCGCAATTTTAGCACCACTGTGCTCTACTGGAAAAAAAAAATGGAAGAAATACAACCTGTCCGCTCTGACGTTTTGCTGGTTATGACCTCTTTTTTTGTCATGAATTTTAATGAGGGAAGGCCGTTTATTTGCATATCGCAGAAGTGTAGTCTGCATCACTTCTCCATCTGGTGCGCTGAATAACACGCATCATTTCCCACACGGCGGCAGAAAAGAAAGGCATGTTTCTAGGGAACCAGAGGTTCTACAAGATCTTCTCAAACGAGCTCTGATGAAACATGATGTTCATTTACCCGTTCTACATTACACTATGGGGGGAGATGAGGGGGGAAATGAGTTGCGCCCGCTGATGGTGCCATTTATTTGCATAAACTGTTTGCGTTGCTTTAGCACCTAATTTACTGAAGGAATTATGCAAATCAGATATCAGTGAATATGTGCACATAAAATCGAGTTTGTGGTTAGCGAGTTTCACCAAAATAATATAGTTACATTGTAAGTATTTCTGGATGTCCACCAGGCACAAACTGTATAATAAGTCTTAAAAATAGTAATAGCAAATCTCCTCAAGTTTCATGATTTCATGTTTATATAATGTTAATAGAATGTTCTTTAAAGGTATCTTGTTTCAGATTGTGCAGCAAACATTCAAAAGTAATATCTCTCTCATAATGTTTACAAAATGATAAAACTGAACATTCCCTTAAAGGGATAGTTCACCCAAAAATGAAAATTCTATCATTAATTACTCATGTTGTTCCAAACCTGTAAGACCTTCGTTAATCTTCGTAACACAAATTAAGATATTCTTTATGAATTCCGAGAGCTCCCTGACCCTCCCATAGACAGCAATGTAATTAACACGATTGAGGTCCAGAAACGTAGTAAGGACATCGTTAAAATAATCCATGTGACATCAGTGGTTCAACCGCAAAGAAAACAAAAATAACGTCTTTATTCAACAATTCATCTTCTCCGCGTCACCCTGGCACCATTTTGGAGAGTATCACATATGTAAACAATGTAAGCGGATACGTTGTTTATGTTCAGATCAAAGCATAAACAACGCAAACAACGTATCTGCGTATGGTGCTGCTGACAAAAAACAGCATACATTTTTTACGTATGTGATACTCTCCAAAATGGCGCTACAGGGTGACGCGGAGGAGACAAATTGTTGAATAAAGCCATTATTTTTGTTTTCTTTGCACACAAAAAGTATTCTCGTAGCTTCGTAAAATTATGGTTGAACCACTGATGTCACATGGATTATTTATTATTAAAAAAAAAAACATTAATGATCTGAACTCGATCACTTTCTAGTAACATTTTAAATTTTCATGATTTTGCCCTTTTTGTGCTTTTTTTATTCATCCTTCAGGCTTTGAAAATATAATTGTTTGCTTGAATGTAGCTGACATGCATATTAGAAATATGAGGCATTCAAGGTCTTTATCGATTTTTGTCTTTCTCCAACCCCTATCAAGTGTGAGCAGCACTGCCTGACTGAATGCAGGACTCGAGGGACTGCAGCCTGACAGGCGTTAAGCAGAGCTGTCCAATAACACACACACACACACACACACACACACACACACACACACACACACACTCACTAGAAGTAAAGGTTAAGTCACATTTGCACCCGATGGACTGCTATAATGCACATAACTCACCCCTGAGACATGCAAGCTGCTTTAGTTCAGGTTTCATTTGCATTTACTCCAGTCAGTGATCTCTTTGCTATTTGCTTCTAACATTAAAGGAATATACAGATGGGTTTTAATTGAAACAGCTGGTACTTTTGTCTCTAAATAAATGTTGACATTTTCTGAAGAATATGTGAATGATGTTTGCCCAGCAAAACCTATTTCTAAGTTAGTTGATAAGGTGTTACAGATGCTTGCTTGGGCATTGCTAGGTGGTTGTCAGGGTGTTCTGGATGGTTGCTAAGGCATTGCTAGATGGTTGTCAGGGTGTTCTGGATGAATGGTTACTAGGGCATTGCTAGATATTTTTCATGGTGGTTTGGATGGCTGCTAAGGGGTTGCTAGGTGGTTGTAACAGTGATCTGAATGGTTGCTTTGGTGTTACGGTGTTGTTAAGTTGTTGTCACAGTTTTCTGAATGGTTGCTAGGTGGTTGTCATGGTGTTCTAGGTGTTTACTAGGGCGATGTTATGGTTTTTAGGGTGTCCTGGAATGTTGCTAGGGTGTTGTTAGGTGATTGTCACAGTGTTCTGGATGGTTGCTAGGTGGTTGTCATAGTATTCTGCATGGTTGCTAGGGCATTGCTAGATGGTTGTCAGGGTGTTCAGGATGAATGGTTGCTATGACATTGCTAGGTGGTTGTTAGGGTGTTCTGAATTGTTGCATGGGCATTGCTAAGTTTTTCTGGATGGTTGCTAGGTGGTTGTCAGAGTGTTGTGAATGGTTGCTAGGGCATTGCTAGATGATTGTTAGGGTGTTCTGGATGAATGGTTGCTAAGGCATTGCTAGGTGGTTGTTAGGGTGTTCCGAATTTTTGCATGGGCATTGCTAAGTTGTTAGGTTTTTCTGGATGATTGCTAGGTGGTTGTTCTGGTGTTCTGGATGGTTGTTAGGACTTTACTAGGTGGTTGTTTTAGGTGTTCTGGATGGTTGCTAGGTGGTTGTCAGGGTGTTCTGGATGGTTGCTAGGGCATTGCAAGATGGTTGTTAGGGTTTTGCTTAGTTGTTAGGTTTTTTTGGATGTTTGTTAGGTGGTTGTTTAGGTGTTCTGGATGGCTATAGGGTGTTGCTAGGTGTTTGTCACAGTTTTCTGAATGGTTGCTATGGTGTAAGGGTGTTCTGGTATGGTGTTGTTAGGTAGTTGTCACTGTGTTCTGAATGATTGGTGGTTGTCAGGGTGTTCGGGATGGTTACAAGGGCGTTGCTAGATGGTTGTTAGGGTGTTCTGGCTTTGTGCAAGATTGTCACTTACTGGCTAATGTCAAAGGAGCACATCTTTAAAGGAACCCCAGAATTTTCGTTTTTGAGTATTTCTTAATCAAGCCATGTCTGTGACAAATGAAAGGCCAGAAGTCAGTCAAGGGAAAGTTGCATGACTTTGTGGAGTTCTGTTTCAATTAGTCAGACATTTCATTAAACACCTGCTATTGCCAGTTGTTTCATTAATTCCGTTGTTAAACACTGTAGCTTTTGGCAACCAATAATATGATCCCTTCCCAATTACTGGCGGTCATTTGTCTTATGTGGGTCACTGTTCATTCATTAGACTATTCGGTATGCATTAATAATATCAATACTGATGCAAGCATCACTAATGAGTGCAATGCTGCTGCTATTTGTTTTAGACATTGTAGAGGCTTTGGCACGCTTGACCCGCAGCAGATCACTTATATATACAGAATATAACATTAACCTACATTCACTACATCTCACACTGTTACCTGAATCCTCAGCGAGAGAGAGAGGGAGGAAGGCACGAATCTGAATACAAATCAGACTCTCCCCTAGACTCCCCGTTGCGCCGACTATCACGCGCGCACACGCGCACTCGCTGCAGCCGCACTGGAGAGCTGCGGTTGAGGTGACGGTTTAATCTCTCACGCCTCATTAAAGAGGGATCCGCCTGTGCGCGGTTTGCACACAGACCGTGAGCGCATCTGCGTGCGCTAAGGTGAGGAAACGCTCCGTGAGAAAAAAATCCTGCGTGGGTGGGTGGGTGCATAGACGGAAGAACGAGGAGAGGGAAGCTGGATCGGTGCACAGGAGTTCCGTGGAAAACGCACGTTATGGCTACTGCATAGGAATCCATCGCGACGGCTATAGGGTGTGAAGTAAGTCTGGCTATCCATCTAATTGTGCATGCAAACAGTTTTGGTCATTGTGGACGGTGCATGACTGTAATTTCAGGGTGCATGTGGGGGCGAGTGTGGCCGCTTTGGAGTGAGTCACCCTGGAAGGATGAGTGATGTTTCCTGCCCCATATCGCTGGAAATCAGAAGGACGTGGAGAAGGAAGGAGGGTGGTGGGGGTGTGGTATTCCCCAAACGCTAGCTCTAATTACCCTGTATAGCGAAATCCCTTTAGGGTTTTACACTTTTATTGCTTTCGCATGCATCCCCCACCTTTAATAGCTTGAAATTGCGATGCTGACGGCTGATGCATGTGGTGATTTGTAACGTGCATGTGTTTTGGGGGTGGCTCAAACCCGGAGACACGTTCAAATCAAAGATGAGACAGTAGAGCGATAGACACAGTGTAATCCAGGTGCTTACAACAGCACGCCAGCAAGAGGATTACGCTCTTGAGCATGTGTCTTTTTATTACTGGGTTGGACAAATGAAGGAATACAGAGAAGAGAGCAAGACAAGTGACAGAGTAAGTCGTGCAGCATGTCTTGGTTAGTGTTTATGAGTTGCATTTGTACAGGATGAGCTGTACAAACTGAAGGGCTGGACTTTATTTTTAAGTGATGTTTGTTAAAAGGATAGTTCATGCTCGCCCTTATTTCATTTTAAAAACCTGCATAACTTACGTCCGAGGAATACAAAAGAAGATATTTTGAAAAATGTCACAAAAAGTGATTTTTGTTGTCAGTGCACGGAAGTCAGTGGGGTTCAGTGCATTCGTGAAAATATCTTCTTTTGTGTTCTGCAGAAGAAAGATTTGTATATGCAAAGAAATAGCATATACTCTAGTACTCTATGAATAAACTCTAGTATAGGGCTGCACAGTTTGGAGGAAAATCTCATTTCGATTACTCTGATTAAAATTTTGATTGTAATTTAAATTATTTTTTATTTAAAAAGTTTGTTGGGCTGCTCAATTTGGCCCTTTTTTAAGTAGCCTAATTACATAATTGTAATTAGTAGCAGTAGTAGTGGTGGTTGTATACAATTTTTTTTTTTTTTTTAAATAAGTAAAAATACAGTATTACTGTTGTAATATTTCACTGTAAAATAATAATAATAAAAAAGTATTTTAAAAAATAATTTACAACACAATTGTAAAGTTTCAATACTAATATTTCTGGCTGTCTTAATTTCTTCATTTTCACACATTAAATCATAGAGCTTTTATTCTGGTGGAAAACCACAGGGAGCCATTTCCAAAGCTTCTGACAACAGCTGGTTTGTAAGTGCTTCTCATTATAGATTTGGGAAGATGGTTGGCACGTTGCATTCCCAAATGACATTGAAGCGACTCAAACTGAGAACAGAGATAAGTTTGTGTGGAGCAGCATTTACTGCAAACTGAGTCGCTCTGAGACACTGAAACTACTGGATTATGAGCTGCTCACATGTAAAGAAAATAGTGCTGGACTTCACTCTGAAACATGCAGCACATATATTTATCACAACCTTTGCGATCTGATAATCACACTAAGCCGTATTGCGATTTTGGTTTTATTTGATTATTAATTGTTCAGCCCATATACTTCACATTGAGACATAATTCATATTGCATTGTTTATTCAGTAATAGACATGAAAGGCGTGCTATAACCGCCCAGAACACTTTAGCAACCACCTGTTGTGTCTAATAAACAGTTCTGCAAAACTTTTGATTTTATCGGAAGATGTCAGGAGACTTCTTGTTCAGCAGTGTTCATTTTTACACAGTTTATTGTTGTAGCTTTTGTTTTAACATTTAAGCTGAAAATAATGTGCAAAATACATTCTTCTCTTTGAATATGTCTCTCCTGTTTTTTGCGAGTTGTTGAAGTCAGTTTGTTTTGGTGAAGAGGACTGCAAGAGTAATTCTTCATTATACAATTAGATGCAAGGTCAAAGACCTTGAGGAGTTGTTTTGCTGTACTTATCACCATTCTTGAATAGCAATCATTCTGAACTCTAATCTAATATGAAAGCTGAGACAGGCCATCTATATTTTTATACCTGAATCATAATGGAAAGTCAGGGCAAGCTCTGCGTTATAATGGAGTTGATCCACCCTGGGAGCCTACAATGTTTGACTGTACTAATTGAAGCTCAAGTGTCCTTTGAGGATATAACAGCCTAGTCTCAATTTGTTCAGCATAAGGGGTTAATTTTAGCCATTGCTTTTGTGTTTGTTTGTCAGCTTGGCTCTGTAGTGTAGAGGGCTGTATGATACACATGAGTTAGTCATACACAGCCAGACTTTCGACTGAAGCATGTCTGTCCCACTTTGCAGCTTTTTTCGAGCGAAACCTGTTCAGTTAGTGCCATTTGACCTCAAGAATAATGCAAACATTTGAAAAATTTTTGGACAAAAGTATTACCGTATTTAAATTTAACCAATTTTGTAATTTCATATTCAAAAGTATCATTATAATGAGTAATTCAATTTGTTACTGTTTTAGAATGACTGTTTTGAACTTTCTTATGTTTTAGAGGCCTTTACTTTTACCTTTATTTGCTGTGTTTTAGGCATGCACTGGAAAATATTTACTTTGAAAAACATTTCACTCGGAAACTGCTAGCAAACTTCACAAATAATTACAAAGAAACAGCAAGTAACACATTGAATTAAACATGAAATTTTAAAGTACAAAAACTGATATAGTATTTTCTTGTAAAACATACTCCAGTATTCTTTGTTTTATTTAAAACTTTTTAAAAATAAAATACATTGTGTGGATATTATATTTAATATATACACTGTAAAAAGTGATAAGTTGACTTAACTTAAAAAAATTGAGGAAACCCGTTGCCCGTAGTAAATGATAGTTAAAATTGTCAAGTTCGCTTAACTTTAAAAAATATATATTATTTACTTAATAATTTTAAGGCAATCGGTTTCCTCAATTTTTTTTAAGTTAAGTCAACTTATCACTTTTTACAGTGTATCGATATTTAGCATTAGTTATATTTAGCATTTTAAGGCAAAGGCGTAGACACATTGCAAGTTACAGATTTTGCCTTGATTGTATTTAACTTAAACCATGCATTTGCTTTATCATCAGTGCAAAAGTTGTAATAGTTGTAAGTTATATTGGTGAAGTTGAACTGAAATGACAGGAAGAGGAAATGCATTTAAATTTTAATTTAAAGAATTGAAATGAAAGAGATTCAGCACAGGTGCATAGGTAAAGTGTTTTTCCACCTTGGTTCACACAAAATGTAACAATAAAATATAAACTAAATTAAAAAATATATCCATCTATTCTAAGGCCTATAAACCTTGAAACTTTAAGTAATACCTTGAAACTTTAAGTAATGTCTTGAAAAACTTTGCTTTTCTAGTGGCTTTTTCATTTCTTTCATTTCAATTAAACTATCATTCAAATTCAAATTACATTGCTTTCAGCATTTCAGTATGTATTCTTTCCTGATGAATAGATAAGAACTCATCCACTCTGATATCCAGAAAGTGCACTAAGATTCTAGCTTACAATTTTGGCCACAATCTTACTATTTTTGTGTGTAACGTGCAACAGACGGCCTGTAATGAGTGCATGGCTGGTTTGTGGGTGTGCAGTCTGAGTCTACACACGAGCAGACCATATGCTAGAGCATTTCCAGACACTTTACCTGCATGCCTTTTTTTTTAAGCTTGAAGCATCTACATAATTATCAAAGCATATTAACACAAGCAAGACTAAACAAAAGCAAGTATCAAGGATAAAAACAGTCAGTGAGAGACACCCAATTTATTTTTAAACCTTCTTCCAGATTGGCCAGTTTTCTTGTTTATTTGGATGAATTTACCCCTAGAGTCTTACATTAGAGCACATCTCTTTCCTGGATTGGGATTGTGCACTTTAGCTTCCTCTTTCCTCAAAGACACTAAAACGGCACACCACATAAACAGACTTTTAGAAAACCTTCCAGTGTTGCCCGGCAACGAGGAAACGTTTCAATGCTGGTGTGCCACTCCGTTTTTTACATTATCTGAGGACTCGCACACTGACAGATGTAAAATGTTGACCGCTGTGAGCATTAGGCACTCTAAAAGCGGAGGCATGTACTAGATGCTTTCTGTCGTAGAGCTTTAGTGCCTGCCTTCATGTGATATTCATTTCCCTGTCCTGAACTCTGAGGTTTACACTGTGATGTTCAACAGACCTACTGACAAAATACTGCTCGGTGGTTCACAGACCAGTGAAAGTCCAGTCCTAGAGAGTTCTGGGTCAGTTTAGACCATCTGTTCGTAAATGAATACTAGGGTAAAGGGGCTTTGTAAGTGCTACTTAGATTTTAACCCACTACAAATGGTTGCATCATTTGTTCTCAGTAGTTAGTCTTGTAGGTCATAAGCTCTCTGTCAAGTAAAGAGTAGTCACTTAATTTGACGTCTACCTTAACTGATCCAATAAGCTGCCTGATCTAGATTGTAAACAGTAACAGTACGTCTTGTAGTATTTCAGTTTACCATTTATAAACCTTTTTTGGGTCTTGTAACTGTCAATGGGGGAAAAAAAATGTTCTATTCAGCATAAACAAGAACAGGAAGTACAATAAATAAATAATCATGGAATGCAATAAATAGCATATTTAAATATGTAAATAATAAATATTTTCTACTTATATAGGTTTGGAGAAGTGATGTTTTGTCTGAGATTAATTACTACAATTCATATAATTCATAGAATTAGCTACTGATAATAATATATATATATATATATATATATATATATATATATATATATATATATATATATATACAGTGGGGCAAAAAAGTATTTAGTCAGCCACCAATTGTGCAAGTTCTCCCACTTAAAAAGATGAGAGAGGCCTGTAATTTTCATCATAGGTATACCTCAACTATGAGAGACAAAATGAGAAAAAAAAAAATCCAGAAAATCACATTGTAGGATTTTTAAAGTATTAATTGGTAAATTCCTCGGTAAAATAAGTATTTGGTCACTTACAAACAAGCAAGATTTCTGGCTCTCACAGACCTGTAACTTCTTCTTTAAGAGGCTCCTCTGTCGTCCACTCGTTACCTGTATTAATGGAATCTGTTTGAACTTGTTATCAGTATAAAAGACACCTGTCCACAACCTCAAACAGTCCAACTCCAAACTCCACCATGGCCAAGACCAAAGAGCTGTCAAAGGACACCAGAAACAAAATTGTAGACCTGCACCAGGCTGGGAAGACTGACTCTGCAATAGGTAAGCAGCTTGGTGTGAAGAAATCAACTGTGGGAGCAATTATTAGAAAATGGAAGACATACAAGACCACTGATAATCTCCCTCGATCTGGGGCTCCATGCAAGATCTCACCCCGTGGGGTCAAAATGATCACAAGAACTGTGAGCAAAATCCCAGAACCACACGGGGACCTAGTGAATGACCTGCAGAGAGCTGGGACCAAAGTAACAAAGGCTACCATCAGTAACACACTGCGCCGCCAGGGACTCAAATCCTGCAGTGCCAGGCGTGTCCCCTGCTTAAGCCAGTACATGTCCGGGCCCGTCTGAAGTTTGCTAGAGAGCATTTGGATGATCCAGAAGAGGATTGGGAGAATGTCATATGGTCAGATGAAACCAAAATAGAACTTTTGGTAAAAACTCAAAGAATGCTGAGTTGCATCCAAAGAACACCATACCTACTGTGAAGCATGGGGTGGAAACATCATGCTTTGGGGCTGTTTTTCTGCAAAGGGACCAGGACGACTGATCCGTGTAAACGAAAGAATGAATGGGGCTATGTATCGTGAGATTTTGAGTGAAAACCTCGTTCCATCAGCAAGGGCATTGAAGATGAAACGTGGCTGGGTCTTTCAGCATGACAATGATCCCAAACACACCGCCCGGGCAATGAAGGAGTGGCTTCGTAAGAAGCATTTCAAGGTCCTGGAGTGGCCTAGCCAGTCTCCAGATCTCAACCCCATCGAAAATCTTTGGAGGAGTTGAAAGTCCGTGTTGTCCAGCGACAGCCCCAAAACATTACTGCTCTAGAGGAGATCTGCATGGAGGAATGGGCCAGAATACCAGCAACAGTGTGTGAAGACTTACAGAAAATTTACTGTATATGTACTCAATACTTGGTAGGGGCTCCTTTTGCTTTAATTACTGCCTCAATTCGGCGTGGCATGGAGGTGATCAGTTTGTGGCACTGCTGAGGTGGTATGGAAGCCCAGGTTTCTTTGACAGTGGCCTTCAGCTCATCTGCGTTTTTGGTCTCTTGTTTCTCATTTTCCTCTTGACAATACCCAATAGATTCTCTATGGAGTTCAGTTCTGGTGAGTTTGCTGCCAGTCAAGCACACCAACACCATGGTCATTTAACCAACTTTTGGTGCTTTTGGCAGTGTGGGCAGGTGCCTAATCCTGCTGGAAAATGAAATCAGCATCTTTAAAAAGCTGGTCAGCAGAAGGAAGCATGAAGTGCTCCAACATTTCTTGGTAAACGGGTGCAGTGACTTTGGTTTTCAAAAAACACAATGGACCAACACCAGCAGATGACATTGTACCCCAAATCATCAAAGACTGTGGAAACTTAACACTGGACTTCAAGCAACTTGGGCTACGAGCTTCTCCACCCTTCCTCCAGACTCTAGGACCTTGGTTTCCAAACGAAATACAAAACTTGCTCTCATCTGAAAAGAGGACTTTGGACCACTGGGCAACAGTCCAGTTCTTCTTCTCCTTAGCCCAGGTAAGACGCCTCTGACGTTGTCTGTGGTTCAGGAGAGAACAAATGTAGCCAAATTCCTTGACACGTCTGTGTGTGGCGGCTCTTGATGCCTTGACCCCAGCCTCAGTCCATTCCTTGTGAAGTTCACCCAAATTCTTGAATCGATTTTGCTTGACAATCCTCATAAGGCTGCGGTTCTCTCGGTTGGTTGTGCTTCTTTTTCTTCCACACTTTTTCCTTCCACTCAACTTTCTGTTAACATGCTTGGATACAGCACTCTGTGAACAGCCAGCTTCTTTGGCAATGGATGTTTGTGGCTTACCCTCCTTGTGAAGGGTGTCAATGATTGTCTTCTGGACAACTGTCAGATCAGCAGTCTTCCCCATGATTGTGTAGCCTAGTGAACAAAACTGAGAGACTGTTTTGAAGGCTCAGGAAACCTTTGCAGGTGTTTTGAGTTGATTAGCTGATTGGCATGTCACCATATTAAACTGTGGGTATATATATAAATAGTATATTTAGAATTTTCAAATACACATTTTAATGCACAAATCTAAATATTTTATGAATTTTAATAAACAAAATGTATTTATTTTAATTAATATGATTATTTTTATTAATATGCCTGTATAAAAAATAAAATATATTAAAACACAGATAAACATAAAAATGAACCTTGGAAGTGTGTGACACAAAACATGGGCTCTCAGTTTAATCTGATTGGACATTTTTGTTTTCTGATCACCTGTGTAAATATTTAGTTTCTACGTAGGGTTATGGGGTTGTGTTTTGATGTAGTCATGCAGGAGAATATCCTTCAGACGGGCAAAGGACAATTAAGTTATTGTAACTGAGATTTCTAGCTCCTGACCTGTTCTTTCTTTCTCTTTCATGTGAGAAGAATAAAGTGGGAGTGTGAGAGGAGGAACAGAGCAGAAAGAAGCGGGGTCTACAATGGCAGCAGAAGAGAAACCTGCTGTGAAGAGCAGTAGCTCCATTTTACCATGTTTCCTATTTGTGGAGGTGAGTTATCCTACAGCCTTAACCTTAACCCTAACTATAATCCAGACTTTATCAAGTTATATCAGGATGTTTAATGAACTCTGAATGGGCTCACAGAAAAGATATGAGGTTGTTATGTCATGGCCTAAAAGGAAGTGAAGCTCAAACAAGTCTGATCAAAACTGTTAAAGATATACAAAGAGAGGCTATAGATATTTCCTTTGTGTTGATTCAGATTAGTTTTACATCATGTGATTTTGCGGGTCATAGTTCACCCTATTTGAAGAAAACATACTGCATTATCTTTAATAAATGAATTTAAAAAAAAATAAACATGCATATACATTTCATTTTTCATTTTGAAAAGTGTGGTCAGTTCTCTAGGCTATGTATAAACAAATATAAATAAAATAAAAAATCAGTAAAACAGTTTAAAAAATTTTTAAATAATTGTTTATATTTTAATCTGTTTTAAATGTAATATACAGAATTTGACACAGAAGAAACTTCCATCTAACCTCGCTCTTTTTCAACGTTAAACTGACGCTTCACGCTGGAATTCACGCTCTGCTTCTGTGAACAGTAAACCTGATCTCACATAATTCCGTGTAATGGATCCATGCGTGGAGCACGGCTGATGCCTGTCACTGACTTGCGTTGGTATCACTTCTGTGAGCCCATCACAGAATTTTCGGAGATTCCGTGATACCACAGATTCGGAGTTAAGGGTCCGTGGTCATTACACGGACTTCTGTGAGACCAGGTTGCAACAGTAAACCCCGCCTACTTTGATTTGATTGAATTAATTTGACATTGACAAGTGCTGTTAGACTGCTGAGGCAGACCAAGCTGAAAATCTAACTTTTGAACCTTTTTGTCATGCTAAAAAAATTAGCGCTACATAATGTATTGCAGCAGATCAGTGCAAAAATATTAAATATTGGAGGGGACAGATTGGCCATTATAGTATACTATTATAGTTTTATGTATATCTATATCTATATATCTATATCTATATATCTATATCTATATATATATATATATATATATATATATATATATATATATATATATATATATATATATATAGTCTATAGTGGTTATGGCCCTTATCTATCTATCTATAGATATATAGATGTATAGATATATTATTTCACCTTTTTCAGTGCTGTTTACAATGACTGACAAAATGAATTAAAGGAATTAAATGGTTTCTATGATTTAAGGAAGAAATAATTCATTTCCAAATGTTAAATTTCTTTCATTCTTTGTTTCTTGAAGGATGGAAAGATAATGTCTTGAATTGTTTTTGTGCGTGTTATTGTGTGTGCGTGTGCATGTTTTTGTGTGCACTAATGTTGCGTGTGCATCAAAAACACATCACGACACTTGCCTCCGCTGTTGTTACTATGGCTACCAATCAGCTGGATCTCTGTCCTGTGTCTGTATCCTTCTTGTGCTATATAATTTTTAGATGCTCTCTCTCCCACACGTGTAAATCTTCTCTTTCCTTCCTTCTTCAGCTTTCTTGCAGTAATACGCCCGCACATGCATTCACACACAGACATACAGTATTGTGCTCTTGCAGCATGCATATACGATTCTTTGATAAGCAACAGTCGTTTTTCATTTCTTTTTTTGTGTAGCACATTCAACTATTGCTATGACTCACTTTAGCAAGGCGAAGCAAAAGACTGGGATTGTGAAAGAAACAAAACAGCCAGTTATGTTGTAGTCTGTTCCTGATTATTATTGAATTATTGAATTGTAGTCAGAAATGTAATTTAGATTACTCGTTTTAGGTAATGTATTCAGACTATTTTTGGATTACTTTTAGATTATTTATGACCTAACTTGTTTATAGATTTGAATGGGATTATTGTTATAAAAAACAAAGAGAAATAAAATATATTCCAGTCTTTGTTATCAATATCATGAAATGCATTAAACATTACATAACATCAGTGTTTCCCAAATCTGGGGTAAATGACGAAACTGCAGAGGAGTCGTGAGCTGATGAAAATCTTATAATTAATTAAATCATAAAAATGTAAATTAAAATAATTTAATTTAGTTTTTTGATGTTTTTTACACTTGAAATAGTTTTAACATCAGAGAACTGTGAGCATGTGTAAATGTGTTCAGTTATTGAAATATTATCTTTAAATCTCTGAGAAATAAATAAAATATATATATATATATATATATATATATATATATATATAAAAGTTTGGGAATCCTTGTATCACATGACATAAAAACAGCAATTTGTCATAATGTACATTCTTTTTTCAACATCTGAAAAATGTTCGTGCTGCTCTTCTATCATACTATAGAAAATCGTGACCAAGAACACCAAAAAAGGCACCAAGGTGAAAAGGTTTTTTCTATCTTCCCCTCAGCCGTATCCCAGATATTGTATTGTGTTGATGGCAAAGACAGTAAATTTAGATATATGATGACAGAATTTACATTTTTATGAAATTGTCGGTTTTGCCTCAGTGGATTTGTGATGCTGAAGAAGAAATGAGCTTTGTACCTCCTGTAAAATCCAGTAGAGGGCACAACACTGCAGCAGGTGCTTTAGTGACTTTGAAGACAGTAAAAAAATCTTTGTTTACATCAGTTTGGTTTATATTTAAATTAATAAATATTGTTAACGTGAAGTGAAATTGTTAATTAGTTTATCTATGGATGTGAAGTTTTGTTTGTGTGTCTCTGTGGGTCTGGTTTTGCCTACTGTGTGGTAAGCAAATATCCACAAAGCTAGTAGAACCTGATAATAGCTGCATTGTTATGGGGGAAACAGTTTAAAAATGTGCTTTAAAAAGCATTAAATACTAAACAAGCAAGATTTGAAAAGTAAAGGTAATACATCTGATAATCAGTCGATCTTTGGCAGTGAGTGATAGCAGAGTTTCTCTGGCTTCTTTGATAGCAACATGGAGATCTACAAAGGCGCTGGAAAATGAAAGGAATAAAAATTGATTTTTTAAAAAAGACTTTGACATTTGAACTGGCAGGTCGCTGATGAGCATTGTGGGAGTTGAGCAGTTTGACTCAGTACGAGGATAAAAGACGAACAGCGGGAAGGCAGAGAAACACTGTTGCTCTTGACGGATGAAAGAAGAGCATAGAAGACTTGTAGAAAGAGAGGACAAGAAAAGCACAACTTGGCAGCGTCCTAAATTACTTGAATTTGCTGGAGCAGCTTCTCAGCGGGATAATGTTTATTTACAGCTGAGAATCCACTGCGCACATGCTGAAACACACACTAAATAACAGACTGATCACACATCTGCATCTATGCCTGTGGTCTCTTATCAAGCCGCTAATTGTGAAGCAACAACAAACATGTTGAAACATTTTTCGTTTTGTGCAGAAAATGCTCGAATTCTAATTGAAACAAGACTGTTGCTATTTTATCAAAATTCCTAAAGAAAAACAAAGGATGTATCTATATGATCCTGCTGATTTTATTTGCTGGTTTAAGATGGTCTCCCAAACTCCCAAACATGCTGGTGTTCAGTTAGAAAAGAGTCCAAAACCCTAAAGCCTGCCTGCCTAAAGATGTTTGTGGACAACAGCTAAGACTGCACTCATTACAGATCATATTTTTGCATCCATCTATCATCACACAGTAAAAGTATAAGGTACATGGCGTTCTTTGGTGCTGTTTAGTTCTGCTCATCAGGCAGAATAAAAGGCCGTAATGAGCTATGAATAAGAGGAGAGATGAGCTGTCATTCAAACAGCTAGACAACCTTCAGTGTCTGCCAGCATGAAGAGAGACAACTCTAAAAATACTCTGGAAGACTGATTTCAGGCCCAATTAGAGCCGAGACATTTGAATGACACTAAGATTATGTGTCATATCTATCTATCTATCTATCTATCTATCTATCTATCTATCTATCTATTCTTCATTTTGTGAGCTATAACTGAAATTTGATATATTTTAAGAAAGCATATATAAGCATGTTTTAAGCATAAAAGCATGTATTAAGAAATATAAAAAGTAATATAAATGCATATAAAACAATATAAGTATTATTATTCTTACTATAAATAAAATATGAATATAAATATTTTACATTGAAATGTATTCACATTATTTTAAAAATAAAAATAGAATGAATATGAATAATATTGTTAATGATAACAATATAAAAATAAATAATATTAATAAAATATATTCAAGTAAAAATATATTTCATTTTTAAATAAGAATATATTATTATTATTAATAAATTAAAATACAAATATTGTATTTTTAAATAAAATATGAATATAAATAAAGTATAAATAATATAAATATAGATTATAATTAAAATATATTCAAATTAAAAATCATTTCATTTTGAAATTAAAATAACAATAAATAGTATCAATAATAATAATATATTAAAATTAAAAAATATTTAAAAAATAAAATAAAATTAGTATAAATTAAATCTGTATGCACTGTATTTAATGTACTGTAGATATACTATGTCCTAAATATCAGAACTGGAAACCAAATTCTTATATTTGAGCCTGTAGTTTCCTCCAGAGCTGATATTGTGTTTCACAGATTTCCAGCTGCACGCCGCTCTTGAACTCTGAATCAGAAAGAGGTCAGAATGCTCTGAGGACTCGTACCATCTCAAACAGGCTCTGAAACAAATCTTCGGTTCACCACATTTTTCCCGAGATTACAGCACATCTGTCATCCTTAATTTATGACAGCGATGAATCTTGTCCTTTGGAAGTCCCTCTCTCCGCTCTCCTCCAAACACAATCAAGCGTGTCCTCCGCAGCGCTTCTCCAAACCGTGGAGTCGCCTGTCAGCTTTGCTTATGGTGATGCTGTGGTTAATACGGCGGCGGTCTCTATTGATCTGTCTTGACTTGTTTGCTGTATGCTCCACAATAGAGAAGTGCATATATTACAGAGAAAATATTCATATGCATAACACATATTAACCTGTCTTCTTTTGTTCATGTTTGGTACAGTTATGTTTCCATGATACATTTTAGACTGATCTGAACTTTTATCTCCAGCTAAACTATCCAGAACTGAGTGATGACAGAAGAGTAATGTTGAATTTTGCTGGCTGTGGAGAAACATGTTGCCATATGGAATATTCCTCCCCCCGCTCTCTAATTAGACTGTTTGAGTGAACACAGAGCTGCAGAGTGATTCTGGCACAGTGCGCTTAATGATCGTTTCATGAACTCGTGCCAAATAAGAGCAGCATGTTCCAGTGAGATGCTATTTTAAAATTTGAGCTGAATATTTCCAATGAATGAATGAATGGAAGATAACATCATAATAATAATATAATTTTTATTTTTTATTTTTATTCTCTTATTATATAACTATTATTTATTTGTTAATTTAATTTAGGCCTATTTTATTGTCCAGAATCATAACTCTGATAACATGTCTCATCAACAAATCACACAATCTAAGATATTATTCATTTTTGTAGCACAGTTATTCATCAACGTACAGTTCCATACACTCTTAGAAGAGATCGAAACTTTAGAGTTCAAAAAAGAACTTTAAAGTGCAAATATAAACTTCTAGCTATCAAAAAGGTTCAAAGTTGAACTTAAAGGTTCTATAATGATCCACTGGTTATTTAGCAGTTATTTTTAGAACCTTTGTTGTGGTAAAAGGTTCATATTAGAACCTAGCATAGTTAAGGTTCTTTCATGAACCTTTTCTAAGATGCACTGTAAAGACTAGACTGAGTTCAGTTAGAACACCATTTGCTTGTTACATTGGTAAATTACTAATTCACATACTCCGTATTAATGAATTTACTTTTATTCAGTTACTAATTGTGATGTCAGATGCAGTTCTGGCCTCCGTTGATACAAGTTGATACAATGTGTTTCGTCTTTGCCCCATGACCACCTCACATATGTCTAAATTGCACAATAACCTTTAGTTCAGTTTTATGTTCATAAATGAACAAGAAGCTATTCTGTGTTAAATTGAGAGGGTGAAGTGAAATTCTTACCCCCAAAAATAGACTTTGTTCAGTAGGCTATCTTCATATTTTACAGCTGTACATCCTTTAAATTTTCCCCACACCACATTCAACCTTCAAATCTCAGAAAGCCTACTAATTCAGCTCAGAACATGACAAGTGACAAAAGCGAATAATTTTAAATGAATCTGGTTGGCAAAACATCTTTTAGACATGATCAGTTTGGGCACATGTTTATATTATTGAGGAACACCATTATGTCATTCTGTAACACTCCTTCAAATGTGAAGCATATCTATGTGTTGTGTAAGGTTTCATCAGCAAGATTATTTTTCTTTCTTTCTTTCTTTCTTTAATTCTTTCTTTCTTTATTAGTAGCCTAGTTGTTTTACTATTACTATTATTATCATTATTAGGCTAATGTTATTGTTATTATTATTATCATTATTACTATTATGATTATATTGTTTTGATTTTGAGAATAAAAACAAACAGAACAAAAACATTTAAACCAGGCCGAAGGTTTCTGGGCTTAATACGCAAGTTGCGTAACGCAACGTAAAGCACTGAAACTGTTTCGCGCAAGATCAGTGGTCGCGCGGAAAAACCGTTAAACATTCAAGCACCGGCACTGAGTGGAGCAGCACGCATATCTGAGGTAAGACAACAAAACCTTTCAAATAAACTGACCTTTTTGAAAAGCTATTAAAATAACACTTGCGTAATGTTATAATTGTGTGTTACATGATGAATAAATGACGAGGGGCCACAGAATGGTAGAAAAATTAAAAACACACGATGATAATGTGGCCACAATATTAAGTCAATTTACCGGTCCAGAGTTAATTATTCCACGTATACCACGGTTACTACACCTCAAGACCTTTTCTCAGATGTTGTATTTCAAGACCTTAGTCTGTTGGTTACCAGAGCACTCGCGTAATGATTATTTTCACCAACAGAGGGCGCTGTGAGCTACATTGATTGCTTGGTCACGTGCCGCTACTTCATTCATGAAGAACTGAACCTGGACCACAGCAGGGCGTGGAACTATGATGTCACTTTGTAGGCAAAAACCCGGAAGCGAGTGCATTTTAGCACTTCTGGTTCCATCGTCCCAGAGTCAATGGGTTTTTTGAGTGGGATTTTGGTTAAATCCCTTAAATAAGGTCAGACAGGCACAAGATACTGTCACGTTTTATTCTACGACATAAAACACACCAGTTAACGTTACACCACACTCGTGATTTTTTTTAAACTGTTACGTTTCTTAAAAAAGACAGTTGCTAACAAGTTGCTAAATGGGACTACAGGCGCTGTCGGAGACATTCAACATCATCATGCCGAACAGTTTATCAGTTTAGAGTATTTTCCAGTTGTAGTATAATTTGTAATTCAATTAATTGTAGAATAACCAATAAATAGTTTCGCGCATTTTATATTGTTGTTCAACAATGTTTTTTTGCTTTGCCCCGAAATGTGACACAAGTCTTCGGATGGAAGATGCTCGAATTTATCACTTACTGACGTGGAGACTCTGGGTTCAGACCATAAAGTAAACTCATACGATTATTACATGTAAACACCACATTTACCGGCTTTACTTGTGAAAGTGAAACTTTAATGATGCATAGTGCTTAAAGCCACGATAAAATTAAATGTTTACGGCCGCATGAAGTGCTTTCAAGTTAAGATTTTCATTTATTCACTATACTATTTATTATTAATGTCACATTTCAGCTTTAGTTTGGCTCTAGTTTTGTATTTATTCCAGTTTATATGAAAAGCTTCATGTAGCGTGGATTAAAATTCATATACAGAGTAAATACGTTTCACTGAACATGTTAAAAATAAGTTGCCGGGAGCGTGGTGGTCGTGACGTTGAAGGCGAGCGACCGTGGTGCTGTAGTTCGTTTATAGCCTAAGTTTAGCTTTTCAGTTCTGGTGCTTTTATTTAGGCTTCAAAATTCGTTAAAGTTATATTATTTTGTGAAGATTATCTTGATGGACAAAACGTGTAAGATTCATGAACTATGATTGAACACAAAGCTTATTTTTTGCGATAATCCAAAAGCCTATGGAAAAATCCTATTGGCTTTTTGTCGAGGAACCAGTTTCATGCTAACAGCCGATTCCGCCTACAAAGTGATGTCATAGTTCCCCCACTCTATTATCGTCAATTCTCAAAAGAGACACCGTTGACCCTATCAAGGTAGTATGTTGAATTAAAATAATACTGTTTATACTTTATAACAGACTTTATAACTATGACTCCTGTTGTTTTAACAGAGACTGAAATTGATGGAGACGCTTTAATGGACCTAAAGGTGCAATAGGCCTTCAGAAAAAATGTTTGTTATTCTGGTTGAAAGTCTCTTCACATCCTGATAGCAATCAATAAGTTAAGTGGTCTAAATGTATTTATCTGTATTTATATATTCTGTGGAAGATGTAGGACCAAGAAATGTTCGTCCAATCAAAACATTCGGTCCGAGCGTTTTAATTGGCTTTCCTACCTGCCTGTCAACGTATGTATTAGCATACCCTGTGTCAGGTCAGGTGTCCACATGTTTAGCCGAACTATATTGTTATCTTTGCAAATCATTGAGCTGGTTTTACCATACTAACATGCACCTTTCTGCAAACTTTTTTGTAGGACTTTCTATTGATATTTCACCTGGATCAATCTCAAGACAACATATTGCTTGTTTGTAACAACATATTGTAGCAAAAAAAAAGACTTGAGAGCAAAGATTTTTTTTCTTTGACAGGACAAAGCACACAAGATCAAAAATAATGCAAGGTCTGTTTGATTAGATGTGCACATATACATGGTATTTTCCACAATGCAGTAAGTTTATAATTTTAGAGAATGATTAGGGTAAAAATGTTTTTCTCTATTTTCAGGTATACAAGAGGCGAACACAACAAGGTGTCTTCAACCCTTGTTACCAAATACCATTTCTTGAGAGAAAAGAGTGGCAGAGGATGTGCTTAAAAACAAATTTAAAAAAAAGAAAGATCACCTTTGATTAATGTTGAAGAAATAAATGAAATTTGTTGCAGGTTCAGCAAAGTAAGAAAACAGATCATTTTACCAGGAGTCCATCAAAAATATGGCAATCACTGTAGAGGTAGGTTTGTTAAAATAAAGTGACACTTCAATGCTTACATTTCTATTATCCTGTGAGAATGTTTCATGTATATGTTTTATTTTGTAGATGGAGGATCTATCTGGCCAAGATTTGTATCAAAAGAGGCCAAGGTCAGTTGGGGTAAGTGTCACAGACAGAGTCTGGTGGCACAAACAGTGATCAACAGCCGCTTTTCCACCATCGCGCTGAACGGTTCTCTTTGCATAACCATTCCATTCCGTGCCGATCCGAGCCGGCCGGTACAGTTATGGTTTCGTTTTTCACTGCGGGGCTGATAACAGATCTCTTTGGAATACAATTCAAATGCGATGACCGCAATGATATTGTGGTCAATAAAACAAAATGCATTTGAATTCTAATTAACATGGCAATTTGTACAAAACAGTAAGTAATTGCTCAAAAGTCGGAAAATTACTGTTTATTTTTACATATCTGTCAATCTGAGGCGTAGCTATGGGTTGTGTGCGTTTTGCTTGACTGACTGATATTCCAGTCTGTTCGGAAACCATAGCCTCTCAAGCCGTATATGGTTCTTTCAGTGAGTGCCTATGGGTCGACGGAAGGAAAAAATAAACCAAACAATATTTTTCATCAATAATCAAAGCTAGTGTGTCGATTTAATTAAAAACCCATATATTACATATTTTAGAATATTACATAATTCATCAATGCCCATTAGTCATGTAGCTATAATACACCAACCAATCATGATCTGGCAAAAGAAGTTCAAATTTCATTGGACAATATGTGAAGTGGAGCGGTTATTTTCCGTTCTTATTCATAAATTGGTTGAAAATTACATGGAATAGACGAGCTTATTTGTGGAGAGATCTCTATATACGATTTGTCTCACTTTATAAATCAAATTACATCACTGGGAAAATGTATACTAAATGACTACAAAAGCACTCTGCACAAACCCGTGCAGCGCCAAAAGTCGCAATAATGGTAATCAGTATTCAATTCACTTACATTTATGTATGATATACACCGTTTACTATTTGATGAAACTATCATAGTTATTTAAGCCCAAGTGCAACCTACAGGCCTATTATGTGAAGTGTAGGCTGGCGAAATGGTGACATGAAACGACTTTATTATATTACCATTTTTGATAATTATGCAGCATTATGAAATTGTCTTATGCTCATCAAGCCTGCATTTATTTGATCAAAAATACTGAAAATACTGTAGCCTAATATTGTGAAATATTATTACAATTTAAAAGAATGTTTTTATATTTTAATATACATTTATACTATTTTAATAAAATCCTTGCTAAATAAAAAGTAATTTCTTTAAATAAATAAATAAATAAAAACACTGACCTCAAGCTTTTGAACGGTAGTGTATATTGTTACAAAAGTTATATTTTAAATAAATGCTGTTCTTATTTAACTTTTCATTCAAAGAAGAATCCTGAAAAAAGTATCACGTTTTCAACATTGCTTATAAATCAACATTGCATAAAATACATTAAGTAAATAAAGTAAATTAATAAAGTATATTAAAATTTTGATCAAATTGATGAGGTGAATTGATGCAGGCTTGATGACTATAAGTGACTTCTTGCAATCTTTTATATATATTTATTTTTTATTTTTTATTTTTTTCCTCATATTGCCCCTTTTTTACATTTGAGCCCCTGTCCCTGAGGGAATGCATGTCCCTGCTAATTAGTGTTTACATTGCTCAAAATAGCGCGCTTAGCAAGCTATGGAGAAACTAGCAGCCAGGCAACAGACAAGTGACAGATCCTGAGTGGCAACGTCACGCACACGCACCCTACCAGCACCTGACAGTTCTTAGAACCGTTCGGCCCGATAGTGGAAAAGCGGCTAAAACGAGTGCCAAACAAGAGCAGTTGGGGTAGATATTGTTACTGAGTTGGATGAAGAAAAACAAATCTGCATTCATTTGGCACATAAAGGTAATAAATCACAATGATCAGAAACATGCCATATTCAATTTAACACATTTTATATGTAGGTCTCAATGGTTGTTGCTGTCTTGCTGTTTCCACTTCTATTAAAGGAGAGTCTGAGATCTCTTTATGTCATCAGTGAGGTGAGTGTATTTGGAACAGTGTATCCATAATATTAAAATCTATACATTTTTCTTTTTTAACCCCTTCTCCTGGTTATGATTTCTTCTAAACATTTGTTTATGGGGTTATTCTGTTGGTGTCCATGCAGGTTCCACAGTAACAGCAGCAAGAATGAATAAAGGGAATAGTCAAACAAAAAATAAAATTCTGTCATCATTTACTCACCTTCATGTTGTTTCTAACTTGTATGACTTTCTTTTGTTCTGTGAAAGAAGTTATTTTCAAGAGTGTCACTGAAAATCACTGATATGTTGTTTTGGACCCCAGTGATTTTCATCATTATGGACATTCTTTTAACATTCTTAAAAATATCTTATTTGGTGTTCTGCAGACGAAAAAAGTTATACAGGTTTGGAACAACATCAGGAGAGTAAATAACGACAAAATATCACATTAATGGGGTCATATACTTTTGATTCCAATTTGTTATATTTACAGTCATGGCCAAAAATATCGGCACCCTTGCAATTCTGTCAGAAAATGCAACCCTTCTCTCAGAAAATTGTTGCAGTTGCAAATGTTTTGGTACTCACATGTTTTTTTTTTTGTTTGTTTGCATTGGAACAACACAAAAAAACAGAGAAGAAAAGTCAAATCCGATACAATTCCACACAGAAATGCACCTTTACAAACGCAAGCACAATCACACACTCGCGTGCATAATGTTACGACTGCATGAAAACATAAGTACATGGACGCAGAGGTTTTGGCGCTACTAACGTTACTTGCGTGCGACGACGAGGAACTCTCCGACTGCTCATCTGCTCCAGAATCTGTTTCTAGTGGGGTTTATTTTTGTTTTATGTATTTGTTTTGTTTTGTTTTTACACAAGAATAACTGAGATGTTCTTTATGTATTTATTTTTCAATCAACATCGCTCTCAAAAGCAAAATGTTATATTTTTTACCCCACAAATTCAAATGCACTCCATTCATCTGTGAGGCATGCCACATACCCCTCTGCATTATTCTAGTCAGGAATTGTCACAAGTGTTATCACAGCCTTTCTGCATTTTTAGTTATGATAAATTACAGATTTTAGAGTAGTGTAACTGATTATTTTACATTGTCTTTTGTAGTTGTTCAATCAATATTGCTCTCAAAAGCAATATATTATCGATTTGACTTCATAACGCACGTTTATAAAAATTTGTGTATCTCACAAACTAATTTATGTAATCAGTCCAAATCAATTGTATGTAGTTTCAAAGTGTTTTACGCAAGTTTTTTACTTTGACAAGTTTGAGGTTTGACATTTGTGATATTTCTGTATTTAGTAAAATATATTGAAAAAAAAAAAATCGATTTTCATATTTTTGTTGGTTTATTGCACTTTTGAGCTATTTATCTAGTAATTATGGATTTCTTACATACACAGCCTTCAAATTGGAGGTGTAAGGATTGTATTGATATATGGCATTTGAAAATACTCAAAAGAATGACAGCACAGCATGTAAAAATACTAAGATATACTCTGGCGGAATTGTTCTATGGCAGGTCTTAAAGGTTGCAAGTGTGATTATTGCCCACACCTGTTACCACCTGCCACAGGTGTGTCTAAATACAAATTACAGGAGCATCACATGCTTGAAAAGCAATTATTTCTTACAATTTTGACAAGGTGCCAATAATTTTGTCCAGTCCATTTTTGAGTTCTGTGTGAAATTTGATCAAGTTTGACTTTTCTTCTCTGTTTTTTTTTGTGTTGCTGCAGTGCAAACAAAAACAATAAGCACGTGAGTACCAAAACATTTGCAATTGGAACAATTTTCTGAGAGAAGTGTTGCATTTTCTTACAGAATTGCAAGGATGCCGATATTTTTGGCCATGACTGTATAATTCAATTTTTTCTCACTGATGTCAACTTATAATATTAGTAAGGGATTCTTGCAACCGAAACACTTATAATTTAGTTTTTCATGACCACTTGCCACCCTCTCTATTATCATTATTATAATGACAATATAGTTTACACTGCCTCATCTTTCTTTTCAAAGCCTGTATTACAGTGTGAGAGGTTTAAAAAAGTCAAAGATTTATTACTGACTCATTTTTTGAATCTTAATTAAAAAAAATAATAAATTTCACTTTAACTACTAAATATTGTTATAGCCTAACATTATTTGCTCCTTGTTTAGGAACCACATACACCAAACCCTGTGCTGTTTATAAAGGGACGTGCCTTGGATGCAGAGTCTGTTTTAGAAATAATGATGGAAGGGGAGGAGGAGGTCTGTGAAGCAGACGATGTGAACACAGCTCTACACTTCATCTTCAACACTGAATATGCTTCAAAGTTGAGAGACACCCTGACATTCATTGAAAACTGTTTAATGTATCATAATGCCAAAACCAATATGCCACCCAGAATGGCCAGTTTTTTGTTTGATTAAATTAATGTACAGTATCTCACAAAAGTGAGTACACCCCTCACATTTCGGCAACAATTTTAGTATATCTTCTCAAGGGACAATACTGCACAAATGAAACTTGGATATATTTTAGAGTAGGCAATGTGCAACTTGTATAGAAGTACAAATTTACTGTCCTTTAAAAATAACTCAACATATAGATATTATTGTCCAAATAACTGGCAACAAAAATGAGTACACCCTAAGTGAACATGTCAAAACTGTGTCCAAAGTGTCAATATTTAGTAGGGGCATCATTGTTATCTAGCACTGTCTTAATCCTCCTGGGCTTGGAGTTCACCAGAGCTGCGCAGGTTGTTGCTGGGATCCTCTTCCACTCCTCCATAATAACATCACGGAGCTGCTGGATGTTAGACACATGGTGCTTCTCCACCTTCAGCTTGAGGATGATCCACAGGTGCTCAATAGGGTTCAGGTCTGGAGACATACTTGGCCACTCCATCACCTTCACCTTCAGCTTTATCAGCAAGGCAGTTGTCATCTTGGCGGTGTGTTTGGGGTCGTTATTATGTTGGAAAACTACCGTTCGGCCCAGTTTCTGAAGGGAGGGCATCATCTTCTGCTTCAATATGTCACAGTACATGTTGGAATCCAAATTTCCCTCAATGAACCACAGCTCCCCAGTACCAGCAGCACTCATGCACCCCAGACCATGATGCTACCACCACCATGCTTGACTATAGGCAAGGATACATGCTGGACACCATCTGAGCCAAACAAGTTTATCTTGGTTTCATCAGACCACAGGACATCGTTCCAGTAATCCATGCTCTTAGAGAGGTTGCCTTCAGCAAACTGTTTGTGGGCTTTCTTGTGAGCCAGCTTCAGAAAAGGCTTCCTTCTGGGACGATGGCCATGTAAGCCGGCTTGTTGCAGTGTGCGGTGTATGGTCTGCGCACTGACAAGCTGACCTTCCACTTCTGCAACCTCTAAAGCAATGCTGGCAGCACTCATTCGTCTGTTTTTGCAAGCCAGCTTCTGCACCTGGGGCCAGTTGCACCAGCTGTTCGTAAGTTACAACTTAGCCTAGCTTTGACGTAAATGGGTACTAAGTTACAACTTACGCCCTACTAAAATATTTGTTCGTTGCACCATTACACTTAGTTGAAGTGTAACCCTACGTATAAACTAAATATTTACGGAAGCATCTGGTCAGGAGTAACGGTTGGAATAAAATAGCAGACTGAGTGAACTGCACCATGCTCTTCTTTTACCAGACAACCTTCAATCCTTTAGGCATATATGATGCTGCTGACATTTACAATCACGTACATATTAAGAAAGAGAACAATATGTGAATAAACATACCTTTTTTTTTTTTTTTTGCTTTAGTGCATCTTCAACATCTACAGCTCATCTCTGTGCGCATGTCAGATGAAATAATAAACAAATGGCATTTCTTATGTTTTTTTCTTTCAGTATTTATTGATCCTTATTTATTTCAATTACAGTTTCTGAATGATAATTACATATAAAATAGCTTACATATAGACTAATGCTATTACTAATGTCATCGTTTTTATTGGAAACTTGTTTTTACCATTTTAAGAAGTTAGAATGAAGGATAAATTAAAATGTATAGCATTTAAACAAGTTCTGCTTGCGTACTTGAACATTTCTATTGGATGATTTAGGGTAAACATCATATTATGCGACTACGCATTACTTTACGGAGAGCTTACGAACTACTAGCTACGTCCTGCCTTACGAACAACTGGTGCAACCAAATAATGTATAGATTTAGTTACAAACTAGCTAGTAGTTACTAAGCCTCTAGTGTGGATCTAACATTCTAATTTAAGTAAGAACTTACGAATGGCTGGTGCAACCCTACCCTGAAGCACAGCACGAGGACCTAACTTCTTTGATTGACCCTTGCAAGGCCTGTTCCGAGTGGAACCCGTCTTGGAAAACCTCTGTATGACCCTGGCCACTGTAGTGTAACTCAGTTTCTGTCACGGTGCACACAGCAGGGAGGAACGAGGAACACGCAGACGAGGATATACTTCAAAATAAGTCTTTAATGGTGACATCAGGACAGGGCAAGACAAGGCTGAGACAGACAGGAACACCGGGGAATAACGAGTAGACCAGACAAACACTAACTAAACAGGCAGGAACTAAATACACATGACAATCACTGATAATTACTGAAACACGGCTGGACAAGACTTAACTAATAATCACACACGTAACAAGGACAGGAACAAGACCAAATATGGAAACAAGAGGCGGGAACACATGACAGACACGACAGAGGATGTAACAGTTTCAGGGTGTTACCGAACTTGTTATAGCCTCGGCCATCTTTGTGGAGAGCAACAATTCTAATTCTCAAATCCTCAGAGAGTTCTTTGCCATGAGGTGCCATGTTGAACATCCAGTGGTCAGTATGAGAGAATTGTACTCAAATCACCAAATTTTAACTGCTCTAAAACAAGATACACAAATTGTATGGTCAAACAGGCAAAACATGAACATGATGAATAGGACATGTGGCTTTGCATGGTTAAACGACGTATAGCTGTTATCACTTAGGGTGTACTAACTTTTGTTGCCAGCTTTTTTGACAATAATGGCTGTATGTTGAGTTATTTTCAGAGGATAGTAAATCTTTATTGCTATGCAAGTTGCACATTGACTACTCTAAAATATATCCAAGTTTCATTTCTATAGTATTGTCCCTTGAAAAGATATATTAAAATGGTTGCCAAAATGTGAGGGGTGTACTCACTTTTGTGAGATACTGTATATGTATATAAATGCATGATGTTGATTGTTGTTTATTTACAGTGTTGGGCAGTAACTAGTTACTAGTAATTTAGTTACTGTAATAATATTACTTTTTGCAGTAACTAGTAGTGTAACTGATTACTAATATGATTTCAGTAATAATATTACAGTTACTTTCCATAAATCAGCTTAGTTACTTAGTTACTTTTGATGCCTCAACCCCGCTGATTTAAAATCTAACAATCAAATAATTCCTAGATTTATTTTCATAATTTTCATGACTCGCACATGCATGTGATGTCCCCAGTGCAGCAGGCAAGCTTGGAATATGGAAAAGCTTACATTCAGCAGATAGAAATATTGCATTATATTGATTTTGTCAGGAAAAAAAGATGTGTTGTGTAAGTTGTGGCTTTACTTTACTCTGGCATTACATCCCTCTGATCAGCATGTGGTACATTATATTAATAGAATTAAAAATATTTTTGGAAAATTAAACAGTTTCTTACAAACTCATGTGATTTGATCAAATACATAACGAAATTTAATCGCATATGGGTAACGGAAAAATTACTTCAAGCTACACATGACAACAGTGGCGGTTTTAGGCATGGGCGAATGGGGCAGCCGCCCGGGGCGGCATTTTTTCATGACACGTGGGGGGCGGCACAAGCACTTGAAAAAAATAATAAATCATCTGCGCCGCTAAGCGGTTTTCTATTATCTATCATATAACTGTGTGGGGAATTGGCAAATTGGCGCCCCTGCTTGCTGAGAAGGTGCCGCTTAGAGCCCTGCGCGGGACTGTTTTCTTACAGTGTTGCCAACTTCTTTCAATGGAAAGTAGCTAAAGCCAGTTTGAAAAGTCGCTAAATGTCGCTAGATGACGTCATACGCTAATTAGCATATTCATGACGTCATCACGTCGTATTGCCTTTTACATTGTTTGTCTCTCTGTGCTCACATACTGTATTTTAATGCAGCCAAATTAATAATAACTGTTTTCATTTATATATTTTACTGTTTCTGATGTCAGACAAAAGAATAAAATATGAAATAGTGACTGAAACACTGCCCTTTAAGACTAACGTTAAATCTCCCTTTCAAGACAAAATCTGCACAAAAATCCTGATTTATAATTGAGCCGTCTTCTGATTAAATCAAATACACAAAAGACAAGACAATTCCTGTGCTGTGATATCGGCTATATTTGCATGTAAAATTAGAGAATTAGAGAATTAGGATCCCGCGGGAGCCCAAACCCAATGCAGCCCTCTAGTGCCGTGCACAGAAGCTGTGTGAGAAGAGGGGAGGGGGGCGGACAAGGAGGGACAAGGAGGGCTTGTCCGCTCCATTAGTGGGACAAGTGGGATAAAGTCAGTCACACCTTGACTTTCTTCCAAATAACGCACATTTCATTCATAATATTAAAACACAGGCCTATAATTTGCACATTTGAGTTTTTTCTGAATTGTGTGAAATGGCTAATAAAAATAGGTAATACAAAACGATTATGTGGAGGTGAATTGGTTTAGTCTTGACTTCTGGTCGTGAGTGACGGTGTTGGGGGATGGGAAATCTGTTGATTGTCGAGTGCCAAATAAACACAGAGTGTTTATTATGTATATACAGTGTAGAGTTCTGATAACTCATACTGTTTTGTGCAGAATTGTGTTTTTCAAATGTTCTGTTGAAGGATTTGTGCAATTGAGAAATATAAGCTTATAAACTTATATTGTTATAGTAAAACGGCTGTTTGTGCAAATTTTTTTGCAAAAAAAAACTTGATTTTTTTCTCTGATGGGGGCGCTCAGAGGGGTCTCGCCGGAGAGTAATTCAATGTAGAACCGCCACTGCATGACAATTAATGAGATTCTACTTCTGACTGCGATCCAATATGGATTTTGGTCAAATGATGAGGCAGAAATATGTTGTTAGTAACATTGTAGAAGAATTTTATCTGGAAGATACACAGTTACAACTTCTGTGGGGCGTGAAGAAAAAGGAATGTAACTAGTAGTGTAACTAATTACTGTTGCCAGAAAGTAATAAGTAAAGTAACAATATTACTTTTGAAAGGAGTAACTAGTAATGAGTAATATATTACATTCTTTGAGTAACTAGCCCAACACTGTTTATGTGTTTGTTGGTTTGTTTGGAATACATATTTATGTATTAAACAGTTTATGGACAATCATGGTGTTCTGTCTATATAGTGAAATTGGATTAGTAATGTAGGCTATAATAATAAAACAATAATAATGATAATAATAATAATGTTATTGCTATCTAGAAAAAGGTTAAAAAAGGAACCCATGAGGGACATTAATGCACCTTTAAGTGAAGGTTCCCCTTGCAATCTCCAGGAACCTCAAAAGGTTAATTTTTGAACCTTTTCTTCTAAGAGTGTATGGTTAGGGGTTTGCTCAAGTTTCTAACTCTAAACATGAGCAATAGCAATAGTTATTTTTGCCCCATCAAGCACAACTAATCATCTTAAAGCTCCAGTCTGTCCCCTGGTGGACACATCCAGCATTGCACTACACCAGCCTAAAATCTTGTACTTTTATCTTCTTTATGTTTATATTTCCTGTAAAGCTGCTTTGGAACAGTGTGTGTTTTAAAAAAATATCATACAAATAAATATATTTCTGTTTGGCTGGTATAATCTACAATTATATTCAGGCTGTTATGTTTGGAAACAAAATGTGCTGAATATTTTAACCCTGCAATGTTGTATTCTTCACCCTGACAGTTAAACGCAACAGCTTTTGTCTGTCTTTCTCTCTTTTTAACTAAGAGAGACAAGAAAGGCATTGAGAACACGTGGGTCAGGCTTTGTGTTTGGGTGTGTGTGAATGTGGGTGTCTGTGTGGGTAGAGAGATCTGGGTGAATAATCCAAGTGCATTTTTCATGCTTCAAGTACTCAGGAAACAAGTGCACTTGTGAATTTAAAAAAAAACGTGTATGCTTAAATACGGTGGCCCCAAAATGCATTTAAACACATATGTCACATAAAAATGTCATTGTAGTAAGATAACATTTAGTTATTTAACAGACGCTTTTATCCAAAGCGACCAATCAAAACCAACAAAAGGGCAACAATATGCAAGCGCTATGACAAGTCTCGGTTAGCCTAACGCAGTACACGTAGCAAGTTTATAGAATAAACATTTATAGATAATAAAAAAAGAAAGCTAGTGTTAGAGGGTCGGATAGATACAAAGAAGACTAATAGATACAAAGGAGACAGATAAAATAGAATTAGAATAGAGAGTGCTAGAGTTAGAGGGTTAAATAAAGATGGAAGAGATGTGTTTTTAGCCGATTCTTGTAGATGGCTAAGGACTCAGCTGCTCGGATTGAGTTGGGCAGGTCAGTCCACCAGGAGGGAACAGTTGACATAACAATTATTTTTTTCTCAGAACTTGTCATTTTCATGTTCGCACAATGTTTTTGAAGTCTATTCTCCAAGTTCACACAGGTGTTTTGGTATTTTATATTTAAAGTAATGACATTTATGCCTTAGGTATCCAGATATTGTGATATGGCTATATAATAAATATATGCACTGCATGTTTTAGAGTGACACTGTGTTCATTTACACATGAGAAGCTCATGATTCAGTGTTTTCAATGTCTCTTGAGTGGCTCGGTTCACATGCTGCTCATCTCTGCATCTGATCTGAGTTAGGGTCACTTTAATGTGCATTTGGGAATGCAAAACATGTCAGTATCCTTCCATACTTGTAATGAAAAGCTCTTTTCAACAACAGAGAAGCTTTAAGGTTTTACGGTTTTCCTCAAAATGAAAGTTTGGTGGTTTTTATGTTTGAAAATGAAGAAATTAAGATAGCAGTGAATATTAGAACTTTTTTAATTTTCTGAAATTGCCTGTTATTTTATTTTACATTGAAATATAGTAATATTTCCTATTTATTTGTATTTTTATAGTTTTATTTAGTAGCAGTAATAATAATAATCATTATTATTTTCATTATTACTATTGTTAATCAGCTGTATCAATAAATATATCCACAAATTACACAGCTCTACAAACAAGCATAGTAAACCTTTTTGTTTGGAATACTAGTTTTATATAACCTGTGCAGCCCTATACAAAGAAGCACAGCAAGCCTGAGTTTTTTTTATCACACATAGCCTATTTATCAGAAAAATTATTTCATTTTAAACCCCCAAATCGTGCAGCCTTTCACTTTAAGAAAGTTGTAAATAAAACAAAGTTTATCGGAGTGTTTAACAAGAAAATAACATTTCATATTTTTTACTTTGAAATATCATGTAAAATTCAATGTGTTATTTGCCGTTTCTTTGTGAAATGCAAATGTTTTTATTTTAGAGTAAAATATTGTAATGCTAGTATTGTTTGTTTTTGTCATTTTTATAGTTCTATTTAGTATTAATAGGCCTAGTAGTTGTAATAGTAGCCTAATAATAATAATAATTATTATTATTATTATATCAATATTGATATATAACCAATGCAGTATACAAAGAAGCACAGCAAACCTGAATTTTCTTTATCACACATTTTTATCAGAAAAATAATTTCATTTTATTTTAAACCCACATTGTGAAGCCTTACACTGTGTAAAAAAAAAAAAAAAAAGTTATAAATATAACAATGTTTATAGGATTGTTTTTCATTTTTTTCTACTTAGAAATATTAAAGTTTGTTAGCCTACTTGTTATTTCTTTGTAATTGTGAAATTTAAGAGTGAAAATTGTTTCCACACCAAATTTTTCTCAGTGTAGCCTACCTCAAACCCTTTGGGGTCACCATATATTAGTTAATTTGCTGTTTGCTCGAGTCAGAAGGTGTCGTTTTTGTGCTTTAAAGTTTGAATGAGAAGCACAGTGCGTCTTGAATGAAGGTGAGCTGCTTTTGAAAGTCGCTAATGAGCGCGTTCACACCCTCGTTGTGTTTCACACACATCCAAAATGTCTCTCTCTCGCACACGGACACACAACGCGCCGCTGAGCCAATTTGTGTCCATCTCACGCTGTCCCTCCCCGCTGACTCTCCCCGCGCCGGTCCTCCGCTCTCCTCTCTCCTCTCTCATCTCGCTCGCTCCGCGCGGCTTTCCTCGCGGAGCAGCATGTAACGCTCTCAGTGTCACGACGCGCGCGTGTCTCTGGTTGTGGCGGAGCGTCTTGTTCTGTGGTTGTAAAGCGTGGATCATGTTTTATTTTCAGCTGGTGATCATGGCAGGCACCGTTCTCCTGGCGTACTACTTCGAATACACGGACACCTTTCCCGTGCACATCCAGGGCTTCTTCTGCTTCGACAAGGCGTTCTCCAAACCGTACCCTGGACCGGAGGAGAGCAGCAACGTACCGCCGGTGCTGGTGTACTCTCTGGTAGCTGCTATCCCCACGATAACCGTGAGTACCTGTGTCTTTCTCTGTGTGCTTGTGGGCAGCGAGGATCAACTTTAGCATGTGTGATGAAGGATGAATTCATTCATTATCAGGATGTATGTGCACCTGTGCTTTTGTGTGTGAGAGAGAATCCAGATCTCACAAATCCTGTCAACAACATGCCTGAGTCATATTTCACACCTAAATCAATCAAATTCAGTGTTTGAATGTTTTATATTTAAATGTTACATTTTATGTATATTTTTACAATATTTTAATAGTGCTAGGCTATATATAAAGGTATATGTTTGTGATATTATTTTCATAATATTGGAGGCCCTTTGGCTCTCAGGTGTGAATCACTAAATATTCATGGCCATTGTCACTCCCTCGCATAAGGGCAGTCTATCACAAAACATGTTTTACAAATGTTAAATCAATATATTGTTTTCTGTGAACGAGTGAACAGGATAATTTTCACATCATTTTGTTGCAAAAACTCCACAAAACTACCACATCCAGTTCTCAAAAGTCTTGTGAACAAATATATAAATTATATATTTTTTGTAATATTGTTTGTGCCATTTTTTTCTGATTAATTAAACAATTAATGCCCTACTTAAAAAAAACACATTATCATAACTAAAAAAATAACAAATTCTCATTACCATTATGTACAACATTATAAAGATAATAATAATGTTCTTTAAATTTTTCAAATATTAATTAAATAGTAATAAAATCAAATTTTACCATTCATTATAAACCAAAAATTATGATTTTATTATTATAGCAAAATTATAATACATAAAAATGTATTATAATTTATAATTAATAAATAAATCAAATCGCTATATCACTATTATTGAGAAAGAAAATGTAGAATATTTTGGCTAGTAATAAGAATTTGGTGGTAAATTGTTATCATGATGATATCACACTGTCTAAAACAACTTTATCTTTTTAATAATTTAATAATTTTGTTAATAATTCTAATAATATTGTGACCTGGACAGACTTTTTGTATGATTCACCCAGGTGTTTGAAATAGACATATTTGTTTTACTTATGAAGTTGCATGTGCCAGTACTTATTTAATAACCTGTAATGTTGTAGACAGCTCTTATGCCTCTTTAATTTCTCATAGGCAGCAGTGAGATTAAATGGAGTGTTTTAAATGTTTTGTCTTGTGTGCTTCTCAGATGTTTCTCCTGTGAATAAGTCTTCAATTATCTAATGTGTCTGAGCTGATTTCTCATCAACATGTCAAAGTTCTGTGCTCGTTTTGCCAAGACACCGAAGTCTGCAATCAAATGTCAGAGGTCTCAACATTTCTCATCAAAATCAGTTCCTCCTCACCTTCAGGTTTAAAGTTAATCGCTAAATGAGATTGAAATGTAAGTTCAAAGTATTGGAGCAACGGGTTTAAACTTAAATCTTACATGTAAATTAAAACCAGGATCAAAATTATGGTTTAAATGTAAACATACTTATTTTTAAACAAGTGGTGCAACAGAATGATTAGATAAACCCTGACTTAATTTAGATTCAAGCTTAACCCTTACTGGTGCAATTAACCCAACCTAAGGGAATTTTAGGAGAAACATCTGAGATCAAGTTGATACTGAAATGCAACATAAGCGAGAGCTCCAGTGAGGAAGGTATAGACAGCAGCTATAGCTGGATGTGATGGGTTTGTAGGTGATGGTTTTACTGGTGTCTCCCTGCCACGTTGCGAACCGGAGGCAACAGATTGTGGGACCACATGGATCTGCCTCCCTCCTTTCCGGAGTCTGCTAGAGCCGTGTGTAGTGCTTCTAGAGAGTGTGTTTGTGGGCATGTGTTTTTGGGCCAGCAGTAGATCTGAAGCCTGGAGTACGAGCTTCATGTTGAAGCGTGTGTGAGTGTACTGGCAGAGCCAAAAAACAAGCTCACACAGAAAGTACAGCCAACTGAAGATGCATGAAATGGAGGTGTTCTGTTAGATTCATAAATAAGGGAAAGCACAAGGAATTGAGCAAAGCGTAGCAGGGTATAAACACGGGCAGAGGCTCATTTAGAGATGTTATGATGGCCGGCTGGGGAATGATGGGTTGAGAATGAGAGAGGGAATGAAATGTGCAACATCTGGTGCTTTTGTCCAGCGGGTCACTTTCTGGCCAACGCAGAGTAACACGATCACCCAGATTCTTTATTTTATGCATAAAATAAGTAAAGTATCATGCATAAAAGACACTACCTGACAAATGGCACTGAAATAGTTGTCCTCAGAAGTCAAGCTTGTCTCAATGACAGTCTAATTATGAATTAAAAGACTAATATAAATTAAAAAGTTATTTGCATGAAGAAAAAAAAGTTAAAGTAAACGAATAAAAAATAATATATAAAAAAGCAGTGCTGTCAAACGATTAATTGCAATTAATTGTATCCAAAATAAACGTTTTTGCTTACATAATATATGTGTGTGTACTGTGTATATGTATTACGGCTGTAAATACACATTTAAGAAAAATTTTATGTTTATATATTAAATATATTTATATATAATATAAATTATGAATATAAATACATACACATGAATACATGTAAATATCTTCAAAATATATACTGTATGTGTGTGCATTTATACATGCATAATAAATATACACAGTACACACATATTATGTAAACAAAAACTTTTATTTTGGATGCGATTAATCATGATTAATCATTTGACAGCACTAAAAAAGTTATGCAATATTATATATAATTTTGTTTTTGATTATTTTTATTGTTATTTAATATTCAAAAGTTTGAGGATAGTAGGCTGCATGTAGTTGATCAAAAATAGTTTTCTATTTGAATATATTTTAAAATGTAATTTATTTCTGTGATCAAAGCTTAATTTTCAGCATCATTACTCCAGTCTTCAGTGTCACATGATCCTTCAGAAATCATACTAATATACTGATTTTCTTATTATCGGTGTTGAAATGATTGTATTGCTTCATATTGTAATGGAAACTGTGATACTTTTTTTAGGGTTTTTTGATGAATGTAAAGTTCAAAAGAACAGCATTTATTTGAAATAGTAAAGACATTTACAACCCGAATTCCAGAAATGTTGGGATGCTTTTTAAATTTGAATAAAATGAAAACTAAAAGACTTTCAAAACACATGAGCCAATATTTTATTCACAATAGAACATAGATAACATAACAAATGTTTAAACAGAGAAACTTTACACTTTTATCCACTAAATGAGCTCATTTCAAATTTGATGCCTGCTACAGGTCTCAAAAAAGTTGTCACGGGGGCAACAAAGGGCTGAAAAAGCAAGACATTTTGAAAAGATTCAGCTGGAAGAACATCTAGCAACTAATTAAGTTAATTGACATCTGGGCCCGTATTCACAAAACATTTTATCTTACCACTAAGAGTTCTCCTAAATAGCAGTAAAAGTTTTTAGCTGAGAGTTTTCTCTTAAAACCTATTCACAAAGCTGCTGAGACTTTTACTAAGGAACAGAGAGAAGTCTCAGAGTAAGGGCGGGGTTGACCTCCTTGCTATGGATGATGTCAGCATGCTTAATAACTATGCACACAGTGATAGGCTGATAGGAGAGGGGAGGGGTCTCTGTCATAGATTTATTCATAGAAATATTGTAGAGCACAGTATTATGTTGCCGTATTCAAATAAAGGTTTCAAAATAAAATGTCAATTGCCACATTCAAACAAATATTTTAAAATGCAGGATAAATGTCACTAATTAAACAAGTATATATATGTTCAGCTAATTGTCAGCCCCTTACATGTGTACTTCTCAAAAACAATTAGTGTAAATGCATATAAACAGCCTTTTAAATAACAGAGTAGAATAATCATGGCTGATAAAAAAAACTGGACGCAAGAACAGCTGTTACTTCTTGCCCAACTGGTTAATGAAAACAAGGATATAATCAAACGAAATCTGGAGTTGGAATAACCTCCAAAACCAGAGCTGATACCTTTTTAAAATGTCATTATCATCAAATGTTTCTAAAATGTTTACGTTCCATGGCAGATTGCTGTCAACAGCTATTTTAGGATAGTTTGTGGCTTGGTCTTAGTGACTTAGGAGTCCTCTTCACTACTCCTAACATTTCACAGATTTAGGAGCTAGTTTTAGTGCTAAAAATGTAGGAGTCCTAAATTTAGGATTGACACGGCCATTATTTTTAAGATTTTCTCCTAAATCGGCGAGTTAGGAGCTACTTTTAGCCTTAAGATGTTTTGTGAATACGGGCCCAGGTCTGTAACATGATTAGCTATAAAAGGGATGTCTTAGAGAGGCAGAGTCTCTCAGAAGTAAAGATGGGCAGAGGCTCTCCAATCTGTGAAAGAGTGCGTAAACAGATTGTGGAATACTTTAAAAACAACGTTCCTCAACATCAAATTGCAAAGGTTTTGTAAATCTCATCATCTACAGTGCATAACATCATCAAAAGATTCAGAGAAACTGGAGAAATCTCTGTGCGTAAGGGACAAGGCTGAAGACCTTTGTTGGATGCCCGTGGTCTTCGGGCCTCAGACGACACTGCATCACTCATCGGCATGATTCTGTCATTGACATTACTAAATGGGCCCAGGAATACTTCCAGAAACCACTGTCGGTAAACACAATCCGCCGTGCCATCTGCAGATGCCAACTAAAGCTCTATCATGCAAAAAGGATGCCATATGTGAACTTGCTCCAAAAGCGCCGTCATGTCCTGTGGGCCAAGGCTCATTTAAAATGAACTGTTTCAAAGTGGAAAAGTGTTCTCTGGTCAGATGAGTCCAAATATGACATTCTTGTTGGAAATCACGGACGCCGTGTCCTCCGGGCTAAAGAGGAGGGAGACCTTCCAGCGTGTTATCAGCATTCAGTTCAAAAGACAGCATCTCTGATGGTATGGGGGTGCATAATGCATACGGTATGGGCAGCTTGCATGTTTTGGAAGGCACTGTGATTGCTGAAAGGTGTATAAAGGTTTTAGAGCAACATATGCTCCCCTCCAGATGATGTCTATTTCAGGGAAGGCCTTGTGTATTTCAGCAGGACAATGCAAAACAGGGCTCCAAACTGCGACTAAAACGGTCGCATTTGCGACCAAAAATATTAATTTTCGAGTGAAGTTTTTGCCAATGGCGACTATGTTATGACTTGATTTTTTTTCCTGATTGTTTTGCGATCACATCTTTTATGTCCACGTATTAAACTGAGACAATGCGCATCAAAGTTTTAATGGAAAAAAGGAGTTTCAAACAGTCCTCATCTCTGCCGAAATGCCTGCTAAATGCAGCTCAGTTGTGCAGCGCGAGAGATCAAAACAACGGAGACGTGCAAAGTGAAAGTGCACAAAAGCAGCGTCTATTTCATGCACAGCTTGAACAAACTTCAACAGGTAAAGCTGTCAGCTGTGTGGATATTGGCAATATCGTTAACAATTCTCGTTTATAATCATTACTAATATGGCTTCTTGTTATCAAGATCTTTAGTCTATATGCTGAGTTCTGTAAATGCGTGAACTTCATATTAGCCTGTTTGCAGCGCACTTGCCGTCCAGTAATCACAATAAGCTTTGTGCTTTGTTACTTTTTAATAAACAAAGTATCAGCTTTAACATTCTGCCAAATTCATAACAAAATTCATAAAATAAATATGGTTTTGGCGCTCTTTAATGCGGCAGGCGCAATCGCTTTAGCGCCTCAGTTCAAGCGGCAAGTGAACTCATTATATCTTTCTCTATTATAGTATGAAATGAATGTGAATTAATATCAAAAGGTAGGCTATTTTATAAGAGAGCCTACACTTATTGAAATGTCTCATGTAATCGCTCATTCTGTGTCAAACTGTGGAAATCTTGTAAAGCTTGTAACAATACCTTACCACTGGCCATCCATAAGCTCATCAGTCAGCTAGAAAAATAATATATTTATTCGCTCTTGCTTATTAATATTTTTACTTAACCTGTTGTCTACATGATAAAAAAATGCAAAAACCGGCTGGATGTGTGAGAGATTTGACAACATTTCTATAGGTTGCATTGAGGAGGAGCGCAAACTAACACTGTAAAAAGCGATCAGTTGACTTTTCTTTAAAAAACTGAGGAAACACAGGGCTCGCAAAATCGCGGGGTTATTGCGTTTTCCAGTTGGGCTACCAAAATGTATCACTGCCCTGCCCAGCGGGCTAACTTAAATACTGTGGGTCCTTAAAAACCTCTCAATTTACTTGTATAAAATTTACGGCCATAAAAAGTTTTATATATGTTAAATGTTATAAGAAAAGTCTTAATTATAATTTCAAGAGGTCTTAAAGTAGGGGATGGAAAGACAAGAACCGCGATACAGCTGGATTAAACTTCAAAAGGCAATGATGAATAAATATGAGTTTGGTGTAGGGAATATTAACAAGTCCCGCCCATTTGGAGCTGGCTCCAACCTCCGTTTATACCTATCTCGGAGAAGCCGCTATATTTGCTCCTAAAGCGCCAACTTAATGCATAATTAAAGAAATACATTAAGTGAACTTGACAATTCTGAGTTACACTGACAAATAACATTTTGAAAATGTGTAGTTCACTTTTTATTTTAAGTTGGACCAACTTAAATTTATTAAATTGCAATTACTTAAAAGTTCTTATGGTCCACGATATTGGTACAGATTCTGTGTAATAAACAAATCTTTGTGACTGTATATTTCAAGTTGGAAAAGACATTTAGTTCCCACTTTAAGTGAACCTTAGTTCCCAGGTCATCTACAAGATGGATTAAAATGCTGATAAAGTCAAGAAAAGAGTAGACAAACACATGACTGTATGATTGAAATGTCAAAATGTTAAAAAAACAAATAAATAAAACGCGTTTATTCTGTGGCACCTAAAAAAATAATTTGGCGCCTATGTTTTTTCTTATTACTCGATTTTTTTGTCTGGAGCCCTGCAAAACCACATACTGCAGCTATTACAACAGCATGGCTTCGTAGTAGAAGAGTCCAGGTGCTGAATTGGCCTGCCTGCAGTCCAGATCTTTCACCTATAGAGAAAATTTGGCGCATCATTAAACGAAAAATACGTCAAAGATCACCACAAACTCTTCAGCAGCTGGAAACCTATATCAGACAAGAAAGGGACCAAATTCCAACACCAAAACTCCAGAAACTCATAACCTCGATGCCCAGACGTCTTCAAACTGTTTTGAAAAGAAGAGGAGATGCTACACCATGGTAAACATGCCCCCGTCCCAACTATTTTGAGACCAGTAGCAGGCATCAGATTTTAAATGAGCTCATTTTGTGCATAAAATTGTAAAATTTCTCAGTTTAAACATTTGCTATGTTATCTATGTTCTGTTGTGAATAAAATATTGGCTCATGTGATTTGAAATTCTTTTAGTTTTCATTTTATTCAAATTTAAAAATCGTCCTGACATTTCTGGATTCGGGTCGTATAACATTGCAAAACTTTTGATCTTAAAAATCTTACAGACCACATATTTGTACACTAGTACATATATCATATAAATTAAAGTATTTAAACATTATGGAATCATAGTGTTATTTTATTGTCTTTACTGAGCTGAGCTGAACAATGGGAGATTTGAGAGTTTGCAGGTTCATTTGGTGCCACAGAAATGTCTTGCAGTAGCTGAACTCGTATGGCCCACAAACAAAGTTTTCATCAGAAAGCAGACAGCGCTGCCCTTGGGTGACGTGACATTGGTTGACACCATCAAACTCAGACATCCATCGCGTTTTATAGTGTCCGTGTCAGCATGTTGCAGAGATGTTCTGATTGGCCTGAGCTCTATAAAGTCATATTCAGTCATCATTGGAGGGAGAGGAGATGTCCACATCAGACTCTGGCTCTTTAATTAAACTCATCCATCATCAGAGCTATTCCCTTCATTACAGACTACACACGTCACTAATTCATAGTATGTCTGTTATGAAAATACAGTGCATCAGTTACAGAATTTGATCTGTATCTATCCTTATTGCTATAAAATGATAAATAATAGTAATTATAAATAAATGTGACATAACTTTATATATTTTATGTTTGTTGTTTTGCAAAATGGAACATTTATATATATATATATATATATATATATATATATATACAGTATATTTTAATTGATATATTAATTATTTTTATATATACTGTGTATATTAATGTATTATTAGTGTATTATTAATATTTTTAAATTGCATTGTTAATAATAATAATAATAATAATAATAACAATTATCTATATAGATAGATTATCTATCTAAAATTCAATAAATCAAATTAAAAATCAATAAATAAAAACAATTAAAAATAAATCAGTAGATTACAGTGTGTGCACGGTATAAATGACAATAAGATTATAATAATTTGTTTATTAATGTTATTATTTTTGTTGTTGTTGTTGTTAATAATAATAATAAATGGAAATTAATAGAAACAAGAAAGCACAATTAAATGAAATCTACATTCTTTGATTGGCTGCATAACAATCAGAAAAGGGAAAAAAGTACAGAGTCTTCCTGTAACTCTGTCTTTCTGTGATTTTGGTGGAATGTTTCTAATTAATATCATGTTTGATTCTAGAGCTTCTGGGTCAGATGTGCACATCTGTGTTTGTGACATTTGAGCCCTGCATCATAGAGAGCTTTTATTTGCTGCTTAGATGAATTGTAGCAAAAACCGAGAGCCCTGAAGCATTTATTTCTCAGTGGTCCAGAGAAATGCTCTTCTCAAGGAAGGATCACAATAATAATTCTCTCTGATTCAGATACACTCACACATGTTGTGTAATTCATATTGAGGGCAGTGAGATGTTGGTTCAATCTGGTTTGGTCTGATAATGCCGATGTGATTACATGAACACATAGTTCACAGGTTAGAAGAAAATCTTTGAAGAAACATTTTCAACATCTCTCAGGTCTGAAATGAAATTATTGAATATTCCATTTTACAGTCAGATTTATATGACATGATTTACAAATACTAAATCAATAATACAAAGTGGTTAAACAATGTATTATTTATTTATAATAATATTATAAATAATACATATTTGTGTGTTTTTAAATAGATAACATTTAAAAACTCATTTATTATATATTGTTTATTATTTTTATTTGTTAAATATTTACTATATTATATATATATATATATATATATATATATATATATATATATATATATATATATATATAATCAAAGTGAGTTTAGTTTCACTCATGAAAAATTTTGTGATTTATTAAAGGGTTCTGCAAATTCTCTAGTCAATTCTAGCTTGCAGAAGAGTATATAATGTATCAAATAATGACAAAAAGTGTATGAAAAAGTGTTTGCAGTTCCGATGATTAATTTGAAGGGAATGTGAGAACAAGGGACTGTTAGGATGAATGATCCAGACTGATGAAAGAAAGTCAGAGATAAACACTATCTCTACACTGCATGATCAAAAGAGCTGAGCTAAATGCTGAGAGAATGTCAAAAAGAAGCTGTTAATAATTAATTGTGTGCTTCTCTAAAAGTTTTCAAAAGCTGTGGGTGTTGCAGGTTTGTTTTCTGAAATTTTGATAGCAGACTGCAACCAGTAACCTACTCATATTTGAACCTGACATATCAAATAATAGTAATTTAGTATTTTTCAGTAATATAATATTTATAATAATAATATTTTTTTTTTATTTTTTAAACAGAACATTTAATGGAACCTTTAGCCCAAACTGAGCAAAAATATGCAATTTGGTGCAATTGCTGATATTTATATGGCCAAAACTTAAGATGAAATTCTGACAGCTTGAAATTGAAATCTGTCAGATCTTTATAACAAAAAATACATATAAATATAAGTTGTCACTCTGTATTCCCCAATAATATGTCTTAAGATGATATTTAAATGCTCTGGATGATATTAAATGCAGTTTAATGATCAAAGCTCTGTAGTTTTAAAACACATAATACAATGCAATACAATGATGATTGAGAGATGAACAAATAATCATTCCTCAAAAGCCTGATGGATCATATTTAATACTCACATTTTAAAAAATGATTTATTGATAATGAGGTAAACCTAATTTGCTTTATTCCAGTATTTTTCATTTTGAAATATTGCTAACAATATAAATGTTACAATCAATAAAAATTTTACCGCAAGAAACATTTAGGGAGATGTTTGTACAATCATACTAAAAAGCCGTTTTAATTGCTAAAAAAAAGTATAAACCATCAATCAGACAACTGAAGATGTTGTAGATTTTGTGCAACAAGTTTTTAAGCAAATTTTTGATTGTGCTAATAATTTAGAGACCTTTAAATACAATACAGTAGCCTTTATAGAGTTAAAGGAACAGTTCTTCTTTTTCACATACAATTAAAATATAGTTATCACAGGCTATCAAGCTCCAAAAATGGCAAGAAAGCATTATAAAAGACTTGTGCACCATATAGTCTTGTGAACAAACAAACGTAAAGGAAAACCATTGTAGTCTCTTAAAACCATTTTAGCTGTTCAATTTGCCATAATACTTCCCAAAACTGAACCGTTTTGCCAGTTATGTGCTTTCATATCTTGAGGTATAACTATTTTGGGGATGTTTGTGCATCAGACAGGTCACTAGATCGCCACACATTCATTTATCAGCCACATAAAACTGCTTTATGCTTCAGCATGATTTGCAGTGTAAATTGCATGAAAACAGCCTAAATATAAGCTTTTGATGTCCAGAGGGAGGATTGGGGAGTGTGGAGGTGCACAGCAGATGGCACCGGCTGCTCGAGGGGTGAAAGTGCTGGCATTTTAACATATGGCTGAACTGTGCACCTCTCTGTCGTGGCATGAATGTCCACTCGCCGCCTCAGGGAAGAGGCACTGCTTGATCTGTTCTGCGTCACGGTAAGAGAGGAGATGAAACGGGGGGGAAAGCAGCAGCGTCAGGCCTCTAGGCTTTCATTCTGTTTCATCACACAATCATCACATGACTGTCTGATTTTTGTGTTATGGTTCATTTTTGAAAGACATTAATATTTTATTTAGCAAAAACAATGTGTTCAATTGATCAAAAGTGACAGTAAAGACATAATGTCACAAAAGCTTTTTATTTCAAATTAATGCTGTTCTTTTTAACTTTCTATTCAAAGAATCCTGAAAAAGAAAGTTTTCATGAAAATATTAAGAAGCGCATATGTTTTCAACATTGATAATAATAAAATGTTTGTTGAGTAGCAAATCAGCATATTAGAATGGATTCTTAAAAATCATGAGACACTGAAGACTAGCTGAAAATTCAGCTTTGATCACAGAAATAAATTACATTTGAAAATATATTCAAACAGAAAACAGTTATTTAAAATTGTAAAAATATTTCACAGTATTACTAATTTTACTGTATTTTTTCATATAAATTCAGCCTTGGTGAGCATAAGCGACTTCTAAAACATTAAGAAGAAATTGAACAATAGTTTATATGTTAGTGTTGTGCAAACATTTACATACATAAACATCCAGATATCTTATTTTTGCATTCGCAACTAATTGTAGTACTGCAATATGTATTACTTGCTTTTTTGTCAATAGGATATTCAGTGAGAGAAAAAAGCAACTTGCAATGAAAAAGTAAACGGGGTAATTTTAAATTCATGTTGACTTTAAATATCGATATTAATATTAATGTTAAATCTAAAAACAAATATTGAGATATCAATTTAAATTGGCTTGAATTTTATATATATTATTTACTATTGTATCAAATTGTAGGATTTGGACATCATATCCTGCCTTTGACCCTTTCCTGATCTCACCTGGGAGTCGTTGTGGTGTTGAGATCTGCTTTATATTATTTATTAATATGAGACGCATATAAGCCACAAGCCTAATCACCCATGACAGTCTAAAAGCTGAGAGAAAGGCTCTAGAAACGCAGCTTAATCTCATCTAATGGCACATTATTCACACTTGAACTGATGTTCACAGTCTCACCAACACACACATCCTCAATCCACAACATCATCACATCGTCAGCTTTTAAATCAGTAATTCGCCCAAAAATGAAAATGCAGTCACCCTTATCATCGCAAACCCTCTAAACTTTCTCTGGGTGCGTGAGTCATATGAACTGAGTGTGTGTTGATCATTTGCACTGTGTGTGTGTGTGTGTTACTCATGTCAGACTGTGTCAGCAGTCAGGTGCTAAACTGGGAGATGTGTGAGGTGAACGCCGTGTCCCTGTCCCTCACTGTCTCATCTCTGACGTCTCTCTGTCTCTTTGAGTTGAAGGTAATGGATTTGATGTTGTGTTTATGGTCTCCAGTTGTTCTATCACTGCCAGGGAAGCACTTGTACAGCATTATAGCTCAGATGTTTAGTTCGGGGGTTCTCACTTTTTGTTTTGTTTTTATATTGATCATCAAGTGGTGGCCCAACACAGTACTAAAATTGTTTATCATATTCAAGTAAACTGAAATTCCGATAACATGATATTTTGATAACAGTTTTTTTTGTTGACTAATTTTTTTAGTTAAACATTGTCTTTATTTTTGTATTTTATTTTATTTTATTTTTATTTTTTTATTTTTTATTTTTTTTCAGTCCAGTTATGGTCTCCAAAATATTGGACATCCCATGCAATTTTTTAATATGACTTTATTACTGTCATATCTCAACAACATGAAATGATTAGTTTTAGTTATTCACTTTGTACTTATACAGCATTGTCTTTATTATTTCAGCGTATTGTGTTTTAATTTCATGCATTTTGTCCCATGCATTTTTATTTTATTTAATATTTTTAATTTGTTTTTTGGTTTTCTCAGGCATCACATCCCATTCAAGATAATTTTTTCTAACATAACTTTGTTACTCACTATCATTTTACATTCTTCATAATTTATTTGAATAATCTTAATATTTTGTTTTTATTTGATCAATTCGTGTATGTTTTTCACATGATTTTCAGTGCTGCTCACTTTTTTGTTTTGCATTCTTTGTAGTTTGTGTATATTATTATTCATTTTTATTTTATTTTATTTTCAGTACAAATATGGTCTCCAGTATATTGGACTTCCCAAATTATTATACACATTAAGACACAAACTTTAATTTTTATGGTTTCATGCTCTATACTTTGCACACAACACATTGTGGTCGACACAAACCATGTTTATTTGCAAGTGAACGTATATTTACTGTAATCTAGGTTGTATTTTCTTTTATCTTGCATAGTTTTGTTCATGGTTTTCAGCTTCTACCATAAATGACAGGCAAAATACTACTACATTACTATTTTCAATGCAAAGGAGACATATTCACATACATTATGATTTAAACCCATATAGAAGCGATTTGTGCACACCTCTTACATCGCAAAGCAGAATTAGTCACGTTGATGATCTGTTACTCATCATAACCGTAACCAGGGAGATCAGAAATAATGAGGTTCTGGTGCTGGCATTTGAGAACGCTGAAAATCAGGGACTATTAGCGACTCATGATTCTGGAAACGCCTGCTTAGCAAGAGTAGGCGCATGTTTCCCGCACTCGGATTTCAACCAAATGGTGCTTCAATAATGCCAAAACAAACGGGGTGGTGGATGTTTTGGCAGCTACTGTTTGTTTCATTTGTGGTTTTCTCCTCTTCAGATTCTGGCTGGCGAGGTGATGGTGTTTTTCATGAGGTCGGAGGGCACGCAGGAGAAGACCATTATCACAGCCGACTGCTGTTACTTCAACCCTCTGCTCAGGCGCATCATACGCTTCCTAGGTACTTCAGCATTCACTGAAGAGGATGATGGCAATTATGTCATAAGGAACTAAAAATGATCCTTCTAGGAAGAGAGCCAGTGTCTCTGAAGCACAGATAACTATATTTAAAGAAAATATTTTTGTTTATGATCCATTTTCAAGCTACAAACTGTGATATTAAAGACATCATGTGCAATTTGTGATTAATGGGTAGTTTTTTCCAACAGCAGGATTTTAAGTTCAAATATAAGGGAATGTAAGTGGATTTATGTTTTAAATGCTGAAACTGATTACAAAGTTTTTTTGTTTGTTTTACTATTTTTAGTCAATTTTTAACATTTTTGCAGTTCACTTAAATAGTCCTGCAATGTGACAAATGCTAATGTAAAAGTACAGATATTTCAGGTTGTTTCTGAATTAATGCAAGTTCATAAGAACTGCATATATAAATAAATTCACAAGAATGAAAAAAAAAAAAAATTTTTTAGATAATTTCAGATGAAGAATATCGTCACATGCTGGGACACTGCTGTCACTATTTGACAATTCAAATACAATATTTTATGACCAATAACAATATTGTATGATGGCCAATAATATAAAGTTATTTTTATTTTATTTTAAGAGCAATAACAAATACGATGGCCAATTCTGTTTATTTATTTATTTACATTTTATAATCTGTCACAAATATGTTGCCTGTTTTATATTATTTTATTTTATGACCAATAACAAATATGATGGCCAATATTATAAAGTTATTTTATGTTATTTTATTTTATGACCTATAACAAATATAATGAGCAGTATTGTAAAGTTATTTTCATTTTATTCATTAATTTCATCACCAATAATGAACAGTGTTGGGAAGTAACTAGTTACATGTAACAGAATTACGTAATTTAATTACAAAATAAAAGTAATTGTAATCAGTTACAGTTACTGAGAAAAAATGTGTAATTGAATTTCAGTTACTTATGTAAACGTTAAGAATTACAAATGGGGTTACATCTGAATTTTTTCACACACACTCCCACATACAGATTTCATTGATTTCTTTTATAAATTGCAGTGTATAACAACACACTTTTTACCTGGTCAAAAACAGCTCTGTTACAGTGACTCATTTCGGTGCATATCTCTTTACATGCTAATGAGCTCTGCTCACCCCGCCTCTCTCTTCTGTGGAAGAGCAAAGGCGATTTGCAAATAATCATTAAAAAATATAAAGTGTGAGACGTACTTCTTCTGGAGGTGCAGCTGGATCATGACCAATGGGTACTGATCCATCCTTGAGTTTTAACTTTTTAACAAAACCTGCCTTGAATTGTCCCTCGTTCAGAGAACAGTATGGAGTAAAATTATTTTTGCAGACATAAATTAATTTAGGTGTTTTCGGTGGCGCATTTCCATCAAAATCAAAAACTAATCCTCTGCGTCCTCAGTGGCTCTGATGTCGGGAGAAAATTTAGACCATTTAGACAAAATTTATTACTTACAAGACATTTTTGTCGCTACAGCTGCTCGAGCGCGGAGAAAATGACGGACTTTGTACAACTGGCTCAGTGCAGAAATATGCTAATATGGGACAGTATGTCAGCGGCGGGAGGGGTAAATTTTGAAAATCAAAATGGCTTGATAATTGAGACTGTTTAGGTTTTTGGGGGATTCAAAAAATTTGTGAATGGATTTTTATCGTTGTAGGGTGGTTGTGTCCACACACTGCTAAAACATATTTACATGTAAATGAAAGATATTTTGCATCCAATGTCTCCAAAATTAAAATATTATAATCTTAATTCAAGTGATGAAGGATTTCTAAAGTCTGAAAGTAATCAGTGTTGAGTACAACTGTAAGGTTAACCCGGCCTAGTTTACATGTTTGAAAATGATTAACAGTTGAAAACATTAGAAATTTAAAAAAGTAATCAAAAAGTAATCAGATGTAATCAGTTACATTACTTTAATAAAGTAATTGAAAAGTTACACTACTTATTACATTTTAAATAGGGTAACTTGTAATCTGTAACCTATCACATTTCCAAAGTAACCTTCCCAACACTGCTAATGAATATGATGACCAGTTTCATTTTATTTTATTTTATTTTATTTTACGACCAATACAAATATAATGACTGGTATTGTAAAGTTAATTTTATTTTATTAATTAATTTCATGACAAATAACAAATATGATGATCAATATATTTATTTTATTTTATTTTTATAAAATTTTATGACCAATAACTAATTTAATTAATAATTAGTTATTTTTTTATTTTATCGGCATTAATGAATATGGTGGCCAATATTATAAATATAATTTATTTTATTTTATGTTCCATACAGATATGAACTCCAATATATTAGCAGCCTCTATTTTTTTTTTTTTGCATGTGTTCTGTTTGTTTCTGAAAACTTTGGTCTCTGTCCTGTCACACAGGTGTCTACACCTTCGGCGTGTTTACCACCACCATCTTTGCCAATGCTGGGCAGGTAGTGACAGGAAACCAGACGCCTCACTTCCTGTCAGCATGCAGGCCAAACTACACAGCATTGGGCTGCCATTCCAACCTACAGTACATCACAGAGCGCAAAGCCTGCACGGGAAACCCTCTCATAGTAGTATCTGCACGGAAATCCTTTCCCTCCAAAGATGCGGCCCTTAGTGTTTATTCTGCAGTGTATACAGTGGTGAGGATCTGAAATAACAACCTTTTGTAACATATGTACTGACAAGCAAACAAAATAGCACTCTGGAGTTCTAAGCAGTCTTTCAAACTCCAGGACACAAAAAGTGATTGTTAGCTAGTGACTGTGATCAAAAATGGCACGTAAAGCTTATAGATATTCTTAAATTCAGTAATAATATTCAAACTTGCAATCATATAGTTGTTGTTGTTTTTTTTTAAAGTCAATAGGCAACCTGCAAAGCTTCGAGCAGGTCACAGGTCAGGCTTTTTGAGGTGATTTATGCCGGTTAGTAGTACTGGTCTAGCTGGTGCTCTGGTATTGCCTTGTCATTAGCAAAAATAGTAAAACAGGTTCAGCATGTTCTTTCTGGTGATTCTGGTTAGACAAGGATGTTTTGGTGGTTAAAGGCCAATTCACACCGCACTAACAGACGCAGACCAACACAGACAGCAGACTGAGTACAGTACGTCATTTCTCAGACGTTCCAAGACCGGACAAATGCAGATACAGCATGTTCAAGCACCAACCAATGCCAACAGACACCGACAGACATAACACACTGAGCAGAACCTGACAAACATGTCTGTTGCTGTTTGTCGGCGTCTGTCGTTGCAGTGTGAATTAGCCTTAAGATTGTCAAACAGGTGCCTTTTCCATTTTAGATTGTTAAAGACAATTTTTGTAAGTTTTTTGTCTTGCAACTTTCTATGAGACTAATAATTACATGAAGTGGAGCTTTTCAAACCAAGGTATATATTATATATAATAGGCATGTATATGTTAATTAAATGCTCGGGGTCAATAAATTTAAAGAAATGTATCATGGTTTCCGCAGAAATATAAGGCAGTACAACTGTTTTCGACATAATGTTTTTTGAGCAACAAATCAACGTATCAGAATGATTTCTGAAGGATCATGTGACACTGAAGACTGGAGTAATGATGCTGAAAATTCATCTTTACATCACAGGAATAAATTAAATTTCAAAATACATTCAAATAGAAAGCAGTTATTTTGAATTGTAATAATATTTCACAATTTTACTGTTTTTACTGTATTTTGATCAAATAAATGCAGCCTTGGTGCATGAGCAAAGGAGCATAAACTTCTTTCAACATTGAAACATTTTCCTATATATATATATTCTTCACATGAAGTCATGAACTAACAATGGAAAAATAATACTAGATACTTAATAAAATATCTAATACTTATAAAATCTAAAATACTACCTACAATAATACAATAAAAAAAGTACTTAACAATAGTTTTAAAGCCATGCATTATAGCAATGTGCCTAATTGTACTTGTATCAGGCATATTTTCACCACTGTCTGTCTGTCTGTGCTTGCAGATGTACGTGACGTTGGTGTTTAGGACTAAAGGGACGCGTCTGACCAAACCCACACTGAGTCTGACTCTACTGTGTCTGGCCATGCTGGTCGGTGTGGTCAGAGTGGCTGAATACCGCAACCACTGGGCTGACGTCCTCGCTGGATACTTCACCGGCGGAGCCATCGCTGTCTTTCTGGTGAGAGCGTGCGAGGTGTGATTAAAACAGCACTGAAACAACAAGGATGTTGATCCAGGAACATGTTGTACTTCAAGAAATCACGTTCACCATTTCTGAAGGATCATGAGTCACGGAAGACAGTAATGATGCTGAAAATTCAGCTTTGATCACAGGAATATATTACAGTTTAAGATATATTTAAATAGAAAACAGCTATTTCAAATTGTAATAATATTTCACAATATTACAGTTTTTACTGTGTTTTTGATCAAATAAATGCAGCCTTTGTGAACAACTATCAAAAGCATTAAAAAAAATCCAATCTCTCCATCACTCGCTCCACTGCTGCTCTCTTTCTTCACTCTCTCTTCTCTCTCCAGGTGACGTGTGTGATCAACAACTTCCAGCAGACAAAGCCCCCACCCCCACCGGTGCGACCCCAGCGCCCTGAGTCTGTGCTGGGCATGCCCATGGTGGCGCTGCCCTGCGTAGAGAGTCCACTTGAAAAGTTAAGTGGCACTCAGGTAAGGGGTGGGAGTGGGTTAGTGGCAGGGCTGCACACATAAGGGGGATGGATTACGCCCCACCCTGTCCTTCTGTGTTTGACCCAGTGGACCCTAATGTGACTCCCAAGACCCACCCAGCCCTCCTTCTCCCTTTACTAGCATGTCCAACCTGCACAACCCAAAAATCAGCCACAGCACCCTGCAAAACCCACTGATGCTCTGGAGGATTGATCTGCTCCTTGCTTATCCCGAAGAGACGTTACATTACTTTTATAATAGAGTAACTGAGAAGCAGCAGAATGTTTAGGGCCATTAATTCATTGATCCCTCTGTGGGTTAATGGGAATTTAAAATCTCTAGAGCAGATGTACCTTTACGACAAAGAAAATGGACTGTGTAGCATGTGGAACTTCAAAGATGGAAGGCCATTAGATGGTTCATTCTGGGAAAAATTATCGCAGTGTGAGTTTCCCTTCGTAGGCCACCCTCATCCTCCTCACTTTTGAAACTACTTTGCCTTTTTTTCCTCTCTTTGTCACCTCGACCATACAGTCATCCCTCTTCTCCCTCAGTCTTATATTTTATTTAGTGATGCACCGAAATTTTAGCAACCAAACTGAGGTGTCACGGAGGGCCGAAATCATTGACCGAAACAGTGATGCCAATGTCACGTTTTGACTGTCAACATCTATTCTGTGAACACAACGTTATGGAAGCCTATTTCCACCATGGAATAAAAATATACAAAATGTAATTGAGACCTTTTCTCTCACAATTCTGACTTTTTTTCTTGCCATGGAATTTAAAAAAGGTAAATTGCGTCTTTTTCTATAACATTTCTGACTTTTTTCACAGCAAAGAGTTTTAAAAAAGTAAATGCAACTTTTTCTCTCCTAATTCTAACTTCTTTCTCGCAATTCTTACATTTTTTATTGCGAGATATAAACTTGCAGTTCGGAAAAGAAAAATCTTAATTGTGAAATATAAACTCGAAATTGAAAGACAAAAAGTGAGAATTGTGAGTTAAAAATAAAAAGTAATTGCAACTTTTTATCTCACACTTGTGAATTTTTATTGAAATTCTGACTTTTTTCCCAGAATTGTTAGAAAACATGGTGGTGTGACAGATCACTGTAGGCATCACATTCATCATGGCACATTTATCTCAGAAAAGCCATTAAATTACAATAAACTCGATAGTTAGCTAGAAAAAATAACTGTAGAGTGGAAAATTTTAATAAGTATATGCACTATATTACATATTCACTGTATTTTCGCAACCTGTTTGTGATATCTTTATTATTTAATGTATGTTTAAATAACGTATGTCGTGAAAAACAGTTTTTCTTACAGCCATCGTTTAAATGATTATATTTCATCAAAATTGTAGTAGATTATAGTAGAAAAATAAAAATGATATCTAAACTTTTTAAATGTTTGAATCTGTTTTAATTTCGGTTTTTGGTGTGTCGGTAAAAAATGAATTTTGGTGCATCACTAATTTTATTCTATCCGAAGACAGTTTCCACCTTCCAGACTTGGTTTCTCATCCTTTCTCTCTCTCTCCCCTCACACTCTCTCTCTCCCCCCTTACAGACTCCAAGGGGATCTCCATTCACTGAGATCACATGACCATCAGCCTCATCGGTTCCCCGTCCCCCCCGATGTCCTCATACCGTCTCGCTCCATTTCCAGCGAAGTCTAGACCAGCCGTCTCAGCACGCGCGCCACTGCGCCGCCTACTCCACGGGACGCTCCGCCACTCTGCACCGCTCCTACTCGACGCAGGTCTAGATTTCCTCACCTCCAACCCCTCATCCTTCATATTCCTCCATGCTGCCGATAGGGCCTCCACAAACCGCTCAAACAAACCACGAGAAGCACTTTTAGAGAGCCTGCTTGGAGATCCCGAACACCTGCATGAAAGCCAGAAAGCACAGGCAGGCATCTCTCTTTTGCCAGAGAGTTTGTTTGGACTGTGGGTGGAGGATTCGCACCTGTTCAGACCTCTCAAAACCAACCCGACCTACTTCCTGGGGAACCGATGAAGAAGTCTTGATCAGCTTTTGGCTGAAATTCAGAACTCTGGCTGCAATTTTTACTGCAGTGTCAGTTTGTATGTAAATACATGCAGTTTTTTTTTTTTTTTTGACGTTTTGGTTAAAGGCATGTCTATTTTGTTCCATTTTGTTCATTAGGGTGACCATACGTCCTCTTTTTCCCAGACGTGTCCTGGACGGGTTTATAAATTGCCTAAAGGTCCAGATTTTGGCTTTGTTTTCCTATTGTTTTCATACTTGCTGAAGGTAAGTACTTTGACCAATAGCATGCAGGCATTCTATAAAATCGACCAATCGTGGCATGCAAGAAGGCAGGATCTACAGAGAACATCAAAGCAATGCAAATACATATACATATAATGTATGATGATATACCAATAGGAAAACAAAGCCAAAACCTGGACATTTTAGGCAATTTAGAAATCCCAGCCAGGACATATCTGTGAAAAAGTATGTTCACCCTAGTACTGATGGAGTTTTTAAGTCACATTTATAGTCATCACAATGTATGGTTTTGAAAAATGACATACATAAACTACATTGATTTGTTTTTGAGTCATATTCACTATGCACTTGGGACAGTCTCATCATCATCAGCTATCTGGACATCCTGTAAGTGCACATCAAGGAAAAAACTCTAAACTTGGAGACGTTCTTGATACCAGCTCTTGTAGTAATGTTTGGATGCATCGTAAGGAATTGATAGACAGAATGACAGACATAAAAATCAACCACAGCATTCTTTTTAATATTTATTGTCTGGTTCGTGCTCGCAAGGATTTTTCCACCAGCTAGATGTAATGCACAGTCTGACATGAAGGCCTTTTCATTACTGTCTCCCTAGACACAAGGCTTTCAGACATGAGACATTCTTATAGTTTTTCATCAAAATATGGATTGGATTTTTCATTTCTCAGGAGAGAAAAGCAAGAAAAGCACCCCATGACGTCAACAGAAGAGTAAAGACAGAATCTGTATTGTTGTTGGTATTTCTGTGAAGGTTTTCAAAAATGGAGGTCAGCTAGTTTATTTCCTGTATAGTGAGCAACCCCTTCACATTCATATTACCATGTGTTACTAGCAGGGTTGTGCAACATTCAGAATTGAATTGATCCTTGATTGTAAATCAATTTTGATTTACAGTTCATGAATTTGAATTGAACTTTAACTTGAGGTAGCATTAAGTATTGAACAGATTCAGTATTAAAGTTTTCAATGCAAGGAAGTAGAATTAAATGACTTGAAATTTGAAGAAATTCTGTATGGTAAGCTTTAACTTGAAATGAAAGTTTTATTTAGATAAACTTTGAATGTTGGCGTAAAGTCTTTTTTTGGATAACAGATGCAACTTTTGTAACTTTAAAGTTTTTTTTAACTCTAATTTATTTATTTTATTTTATAGGCACTTTTGTAAATAAAAAGCTCTTTTCATATTCCAGGAATACCTTTAAGGAGTGTACATTTACTGTGTTAACATTTAGTTTGCTTTTTTTTTTTTTTTTTTGTATTAATGCACCTTATTTTTCTTTTTTTGTTATCTAGATATGAAATTACATATAGGCAATGTTAGATGTCATGTTCAGATTTATATTAAGTTAATATTTTGTACTAAACTAAACAGAAATAACAAAATAGAAATCAAAAGATGATATAGACAGACAGATAGATAGATAGATAGATAGATAGATAGATAGATAGATAGATAGATAGATAGATAGATTTGATTTCCTGTGGGGTGTGGCCAATTCAATTCTAAATCACATTTGTAAAATGAAAGAGAACCAATTCTGAATTTTGCACAACCCTGGTTAGCAAGTTTGTAAAAACCTTTGGCTGTCATTTTCTAATGACGATGTTATGAAAGGTCCTTGCAATGAAATCATTCCTGCAAACAGCATAGGATGCCTGGTAATGCAGTGGGATTTTAAAGTTATTTGAGCTATTTGATGACTAGTTAACATTAATCAATAGCCTGCACTGCCTGGGTGATGAAAGACAAAAAGAAAAGTTGTTTCAATAGTGAAGCGAGGTTTTCTGTTGGAGGAACATGCAATGATGAATCATTCATAATAATGAGCAGGAAAGTGTATTAAAGGAACAGTTCACCCAAAAATGAAACTTTCTGAAAATGTACTCACCCTCAGGCGATCTATGATGTAGATGTAGGTATGAACAGAAATTCAAGAAATGTGTTCATGAGTGTATCCTCTGCAGTGAATGGGTGCCGTCAGAATGAGAGTCCAAACTGCTGATAAAAACATCACAATAATCCAAGTAACCCACATAACTCCAGTCCATCATTAATGTCTTATGAATCGGAAATCTGCATGACTGTAAGAAACAAATGAATGTTTAAGGCATTTTAACTTGAAGCTGTTAATTCCAGCTAAAATATGAGTCCTCTATTCAAAGAATGGCTTTCTCCAGTGAAAAAGTCTGAATCAGGAGAGAAATCTGCACAGATCAAGCACCGTTTACAAGAGAAAACAGTACAAAACATTTCTAAATGAATGTATTAGTGGATTTTGATGTGAGAGGACAACAGGAGATTGTTATTGGCATTACAGATTATTACAGGCATTATTATGGATTATGGACTCATGTTTTGGCCAGAAGCAACAGTTTAAAGTTAAAACACCTTAATGATGGATTTGGTTCTTACAAACACAGCTTTTCACTTCACAAGATGTTAATTGATGGACTGGAGTCGTAGATGACTTGTGGATTATTGTGATGTTTTTATCAGCTGTTTGGACTCTCATTCTGACGGCACCCATCCACTGCAGAGGATCCACTGGTGAACAAGCGATGTAATGCTACATTTCTCCAAATCTGTTGCAACGAAGAAACCAAAGTCATCCACATCTTGGATGGCCTGAGGGCGAGTAAATTTGAGAAAATGTTATTTTCTGGATAAACTACTCTTTTAAGAAATTAAATTGGGGAAATTTTGAGTAAATGGTTAAGTGTCTCAGGCAGCTAAAATAAAGTAATGGCCACAGATTCACATGCTCATGTTTGATCAACTATAATAGATTTTGTACACAGAGGATGTTCGTGAGCGGTATCAGTCGGCTGTATGTGCTATACCATGCATAAACCAAGTGTTGTGCACTTCATAATTTTATCAAGCTCTGTTAAATTTTTTAGAATGTTTGCTTTAAATCACATTTCTTTTCTAACATAGTGTTTACTTAGACTAATTGTTTGGTACTGTAAGTAAGCTGTGTATACAAATTGTGTGTACTTTAATCAGATGTGTAAACGCTCCACCTTGTTGCACTCCAAACGGTTGAAAATTAATGTTTGTAACATTAACTGTGACATCTAATCTGTCTGATGCCCCTCAGCCTTTACATCCCGGCACCAGGTCCAGCCTCTGCCACATTCTGTGCTACGTACAGTTACTGTCTCTGTTGTAAGAGCACCATCTACACATGCTAAGAAACACCTTCACACCCTGAAAACACTCCATTAAAGGTGAAGTCTGCAGTTTTTTACCGCTGGGGAATGGAATTGCAATAACAGCAATGACCTCTGCTATTGGTCAGACAAGCAGAAAGCCCCACCCCAAACTCATGCTATTGATTGAGCCAATGCTGTTTTGGGCTGGTCAGGAGGATTCTCAAAGAAACAGATCAAGAAAGAGTCCAAGCCATACACTTTTTGGGCAAATCAAGCTGCAAATGGTTTATTTATAATTATAGAGACTGAAAAAATTACATGCTTCACCTTTAAAAATCTTTTATCTGTAGCTCTCAGCACTCTTATTCCTTCTTTCATACACCCAAATGAAAAGATATTTGTACAGTTTTGCAAACAAGTCTTTTTGTAGTAAAAAAAGAAAAAAAAAATGACAAGAGTTTTGCACACCATTCCTGTGCACCGGATTAATTTGTTACATTGGTGATTTTCATTTATATACACCCAATGAGTCATTGATCTGTGTTTTGGGTAATTAAATAAAGTAAAAGCGTGACATGCCTCTGACACTTTCTGTGACATTTTTGTTGACTGCTGGAGGCCTGTTCCATTTTAGTTACAATATGTGACCAAAAAGAGCCTTTTAAAATGATTTGACTAATTGTGTGCTGTTATATAAGTCACATGTGACTGGCAGGCTGAAAGAGTACTAGTACAATAGCATACATCTAATTCCGTGTTGTATTTCTATATGCATTAAGACCACAGATATTTCATATCCATGTTCAGAAGATTTGCCTGTCAATGTGACCAAAATTCTGTTTCTGCCCAGTCTTTTTTATTTTTGTTACATCTTTGCTCTCGTCTGCAAGACAAAAGCTCCCCAGATAATTATACGTTTGATGTCACCTATAAAATAAGTTATGCAACTGCAGAGGTGTTTTAGATAGTAATTATGATGTCCACATACTGTAGTTAAGGCTAGCTGAGTTAAATAACAAGCAGAACTATTCATTGCCATCTTCTGATGGTTATTACGTCTATACAATCAAATGACAGTATAGCTAAGGGGCAAAAAAAGTACAAAAAAAAAAAAGTAAAGCCATTTTATTAGTAAACAGCTACAGACAGACCGTTAAAGGCTTTTCGTTCTGGAAACAATTTCAAACCAAAAAAAAAACAACCCAAAGAAACCCCAGCAGTGTTTTCCCAGAGTAGTTTGCTCATGATGTGTCATTACACGGTCAATATTGCACAACACATATCAGTCAACTAAAATCTGCTGCTGTCATGCTTTAATGCATTTCTCCTAAAGGGGATTCATGCAGTGTGGCTTGGTTTAAATAGATGAGTTTGTTTCCTGAACAGAACAGCTTTGGAAAAATGTAGCATTACATCACTTGCTCGGATCCTCTGCAGTGAATGGGTGCCGTCAGAATGAGAGTCCAAACAGCTGATAAAAACACCACAATAATCCACAAGTAATCCACACCACTCCAGTCCATCAATTAACATCTTGTTAAGTGAAAACATGTAATAAAGAAATCCATCAAGATGTTTTAACTTTAAACAATCCATGTCCTTCAGTGAAAAAGTCCTGTTGTCCTCTCACATCAATATTTGTTTAAAACTGTTTTGGACTGTTTTTGCTCATAAACGGTGCTGGAGAAAGCAATGGAGAGATGACGTGTTTTAGCCAGAAGCAATGGTTTGAAGTTAAAAAATAAGTCTTGATGGATTTGATTCTTACAAACATGCAGCTTTTAGTTTCACAGGACTCTCAATCTGACGGCACCCATTCACTGCAGAGGATCCATTGACGAGCAAGTGATGAAATGCTAAATTTCACCAAAATCTGTTTGGATGAAGAAACAAACTCATCTACATCTTGGATGGCCTGAGGGTGAGGACATTTTTAGCAAATTTACCTTTTCGGGTGAACTATTTATTTAAAACAGCTTGTTAAATCCTAAGATTTTTTTATTTTTGCTTTATTTTTTGCATTACGTGCTCCAGAAAATATACTAGAAATACAAATGTTTTATAGCTAGATAGACCGGTTATCCTCTGAGACTGTGGGTTTTCATAAATTGTGTCTGCATGGTGGGCGTGGCTTAATTAGGGGGTGTGTGCTGGGAGGAGGCGTGGGCGGGGCCGTGCTGACGTAACCGAGGAGCCTGTCAATACGGTGAAGAAATGCAGTGTTTGCTGCAGCGGGCTCCGTGGGGCTTTACGAAACCCTTGCGTGTTTTTTAAAGGTGGGAAATGGCCTCGCTCCAGAAGTACAGGTTTATTCGCCAGTACGCCACAGACGACGTGCGGGTTTGAAGACAGCGAGTGGGCAAAGCGCTCGCTAGCCGTCGCCATCCAGAAAAAACTGGGTTCGTGGACAGAAGAAAGCAGACAACAGGATCTGGACACGTTTACACAGACCTATGAGACTCTTATCAGGTAATACACACTGTAAATGTCATTCGCAAAGCGTGTGTGTGCAGAAACATCGCTCTCTGCACCTGTCACACATGCATTATTTACATGGCCATTGTTACGGCGACAGATGAATAGAAAAGTTTAGCGCGTAGGAGTCGGTTTGGACGCTCATTCGAGTCACTTATAAATGCAGAATTTTCTTATACACTGCACATGCTACACATTTTCTTGCGTTGAAGCGGCAGGATTCGCTGCGTGCTCGTGTTGTTATTGTTCGAGAGTTTGAGGATCGGAGACGGTTGCGCATTATTATGCAGCGCATTATGACGACGTACCGGGGTATTGTGACGCAGTCGCCCTCTTTCATGTTTCAGAGAATTCGTGATGAATAAAGAATTCAAATTTAGAACGTTGCGCTGTTATTCAGGCGAAACTGCACTTGCTCAGTGGAGCAAGCTTCCGCATAATTTTGTGTGATAGCTGTTTTTTTTCTTTGTCACACGCTTCTTGTCCTACAGCTTCTTAAAATAGACTATCATACGAAAATGAAAATAGCCTTGCGTGATTATTTTAAGGAACAGGTTCCTTCTGGTTTTGAAGGAAAGATTTAAATGTATTTGAACTTTATAATTGTGTACTTTATATAGGAGTTTTGAAAGGTTAACATTTGCTAAAATCGCTGTACCCAGATTTTTAACTCCTCCCTCTAAAACTGAATATAGAAAATTGTATTATCTGTAAAAAATAAAAAATAGGGCACAATATACTGTATCAATAAGTAATTTGGCAGAAAATTACCTGTACATTTAAATTTTTTATACAGAGTGTATATAATTTAAATAATTTTATGTGTTCTTTTTTCTTAAAAATAACATTGATAAAATATGTACTATATATGTTTATATACTGTACGTCTGTATTTAAGGGTATTTTTTGAGTAAGAGATTAAAACACTATACATACGTTTTTTTTGTTGTTGTTGTTGTTTCAGTTTAATGTGAGTGTGTGTGGACAGTACAGTAACACTTTAAAGGTCAGAAATTACATTTTTAGACCATGATCTATTAGATAAAATCACACAAGTTGTTATTATTTGACAGCTTATTTCAGAAACAATATATTTCTTCTTCTTTTTTTTTATCCGCAAAAATAAACTGCAAACTTGTTGTGTTGGCAAGTCAAATGTATTTTGGCACATGGATTTTCTTCCGTGTCATGTTCAGTATAATGACATTTAACCTTTCACTTATCATAGTGCACAGGTGGGAAGTGATAAATAGATACAAGTCAACCACACACCTGCTTCCTTAAGACACATTTATCAAAGTCAAGCTTCAGCTGATGTTCAAACCTAATAGTGATTGGCCTGAGGAGAAAATATCAAAAGTTTAGAAATGAGTCATATACACTTACATGCATTTGGTTTGTTGTTATCGAAATGTCATCTAGTCTATTGTATCATGTTATGGATCTGACATTCATTTGTGCATTATTCCCAAATCTTATTCATTTCCAGCCATTTGACCAGCCATGAAAGTCTGTAATGTAGTGGTCGATTGTTTGTTGTTGAAAGTTACCTGAAGCACATTCCCTTTTTTGTGTGTCACTGCTACAGAATGTGCTCCATACGTGCCCTCTTCACAGGAGATCACATGTTGCCAGTCACCTTTTTTAGTCTGTAAATAGATTTACACAATGGAAGTGTTAACATGGGGCAACAGGAGGCTGGTTACTAGATTAAAGAAAGACATTGTGCAGATCTCATCATGACCCAATCTGCTCCTCTTTAATCAATGTCTTATTGTCAGTACATGGGTAAATGATTTAAACCTTCGTTAGTTTAATCTTAATAAAGTACAGCTATGTGTTTACTCACATTTTTGGTGGGATTAGTGCACTTGAGCCCATTGTTTGTGTATTAGACCTGATCATGAGGGGTTTCGCAATGGATTCTTCAGCCTCTCTTCTGGAAGTCCAAGTAAATGCGCACAGTTTGCCGCATGCATAAGAATTTAAAAAGAACAACCGGACGTTTGTGTGAAAGAATCCAGCGTATTTGGAAAATCATGCGTTTGGTACTAAAAATAATGCATTACTGTATGGAAAAAAATGTGTTTTATTTTTGGTTGCTTTAGGTTAAAAGACTATTTATTTATAGATGAAATATGTTGAAGGAATGTTTTATTGCAGAGACATTGATGCACAGTGTAGTAGTTCTGCTGTGTGTGTGTGTGTGTGTGTGTGTGTTTGTGTGTTATAGCTTGATACAGTGATACAGCTTGAAAAATACCAGATGACTCAATATGACCCTTCTGCATGCTGGGGGTCAGTGACCCACCCTATAATGAGACACACACTTATTACATTCCTCTTGCCTCTCGCGCTCATTTTTCTGAGATTTGTAGACTGACCTGAAATATGAGATGTTTGTGCTCGTTTCTTCCAAATTTCCTAAAATATTCTCTTTTTATAGTCATTTTCTTTTAAGACTATTGTTCATAAATGTGTGAATACGCTGTCTATTCTCTCAAATATTTTCCTAAGAACATTTTAATTTCTTAAGAATAAAATTATATTCTTAACTGCATAATAGAAGTTGACTGATTTTATACTATCATGCACATGAGGTTGCATTGTTTAATACAAACAATTCAAAACATTACACAGTGGTAAGTCTTAATGATGCAATCAACAAAATTTTAAATAAAAAAATTTATTGTAAAATGCATGAAATGTGTTTATTTAATGACTTTAACTGTCACAGGATAATTTTCTTATGTTGTAATGCACAATATGTGAAACTGCACAATAAATTAAACATTTTACCTTTAAAACAAGTTGTATTTAACAGGATTTTTGACAAATATGAGGTCGTCAAAACTTTATTTATAATGATTTTTAAGTTTTGTTTTAAGAACAATTTTAAGAAAAAAAGAAAAGAGCATTTGTATTTTTTGGAATACAAAATGTTCTTATTTCTTATTTGGAAGAGGAATTTTATTCTTAAGAATGTTTCGTGAATATAGATAAAATCCTGCTAAATACTGTAAATGTAGATGTGTGTAAAGGTTTTAAGCTATTTGTTCTCTTTTCCCTTTACAGAATTTGACAAACAAATTATGATTTTTTTTTAGTGGAAACAGAAACACAAAAATAAGTATTTTCAAAAAAAAAAAAAAGTAAGTATTAAAACGATTAAAATTTGTCTTTCACGTTCCTTCTCTCACATTCTCCATCACTGTTCTCCCACGCTGTTAATCTTCTTTGAACATTTGAAAACAATGACTTCATTCACAATGTTGCATGTTTAATAACTTACTTTGCCACGCCACTTTTTTTACTCACAAGCAGATTAATGCCTAACACAGTCTTTGTGAAATGAATGAAGGGTCAGTTGCTGTGCTCTGGACTGGTAAGAGTTTGCAGAATAAGCGCAGGTAAGAGCACAGATGTGATGGTGGGTGTTGTGATGTCTCTTGTGCAGGTGAGAGATGGATATGAGAGAGGTGTATGTGGTGGCCGGCAGCTTTGTGGGGTTCCAGCTCTTCTTCTCTTGCGTCAGTCCGGTTCTGTCTTCCAACTTCACACAGGGTTATGGGAAACTTCCTCCAAACAAACTCAACGACTGGAACTCCAGGTATCAGCCTCATATAACTCAGCACTGCTCTAATAGAAATGTGAGTAGAAATGCATGCATGCATGTATGGGTAAACAGTACAAATAGAGATGGACTGGCCGCTAGATATGTATGGATGTATAAATAATCATCAAACATGCACAGATATAGACTAAAGCAGGGAAAATGAAGTCACATTTCAAGGAAATATGCATGTATAGCAGTGTTGATAATGCTACTGGGTCCATTTGTGAAGCAAAGAACAATTGATGCTGGATTCGTGAAAATGAGGATCGGAGACGGTTGCGCATTATTATGCAGCGCATTATGACGACGTACCGGGGTATTGTGACGCAGTCGCCCTCTTTCATATTTCAGAGAATTCGTGATGAATAAAGAATTCAAATTTAGAATGTTGCGTTGTTATTCAGGCGAAACTGCAACCGTCTCCAATCCTCGTGAAAATTCTAAAGAATGTTCGTAAGTGTTTCTAAGTCCTCAAATATTAAATGTTCTTTAACGTTTATTAAATATGTAAGTTTTATATTAAGAATAAAGTTATAGTATTAATAGTATAATCAAATTTAAGTTGACGGATACTATCTTGCAATAGTCAAATTCAAAACTTTACACTGGTAAATCTTAAAGGTACACATGTGGTCAGAATTGTTGGTACCCTTGTTAAATGTGATCAAAGAAGGCTGTGAAAATAAACCTGCGTTATTAATCCTTTTGATCTTTTATTTAAAACCAATCACAAAAATCTAACCTTTCATTGAACTAAAACAATTGAAAATGGGGGGAAAATCTCATTATGAAATGTTTTTCTCAAATACACGTTGGACACAATTATTGGCAGCCCTAGAAAATGACTCTGAAGTATATTTACATTCATATTCACAATTTTGAGCACTCCAGGGTGATTATGAACATGAAATTATCCAGTCATGGCTTCCTGTTTCACAGAAATATAAATAGGAGGGAAAACAAAGCCCAAATTCCCTTAATCATCCATCACAATGAGAAAAACCAAAGAATATATTTCTGATGTGCAGCAAAATATAATTGAGCTTCACAAATTAGTGAAGTGGCTTTAAGAAAAAAGCTAGAGCAGTGAAAATTCCCATTTCCACCATAAAATGTTATGAAACTGCCTGGAAGAGGACGTGTGTCTATATCGTCCTAATGCACGGTGAGAAGGAGAGTTTGAGTGGCTAAAGACTCTCCAAGGACCACAGCTGGAGAATTGAAGATGATAGTTGAGTCTCGGGGTCATAAAACCTCAAAAAAATATATCAAACAGCATCTACACCACATGTTGTTCGGGAGGGTTTCAAGACAAAAAAAAATCAAGAAAAGAAAATGCTCTCATTCAAAAACAAACTCCAGCATATCAGACACGACTGGAACTTCAAATGGGACTGGCTTCTATGGTCAGATGTAACTAAAAAATGAACTTTTTAGCAGCAAACACTCAAGATGGGTTTGGTGAACACAGGGATAAAAAGTACCCCATGTGTACAATGAAATATACTGCTGTATTTTTGATGTCGTGGGCCTATATTTCTGCTGGAGGTCCTGGACATCTTGTTTAGACACATGGCATCATGGATTCTATCAAATACCAACAGATAAAAAAATCAATAAGTGAATGACTCTTGAAATCTTATAATGGGCCATGTTTGGATCTTCCAACCGTACAATAATCCAAACGCAAACCTCAAAAACAACACAAAAATGGGTCACTGAGCACAAAACCAAGCTTCTGCTGGCCATTCCAGTCCTCTGACCTGAACCCTGTAGAAAATGAGTGAACTGAAGAGAAGAAGCACCAACATGGAGCTGGGAATCTAAAGGGTCTGGAGTGATTCTGGATGAAGGAATGATCTCTGATCTCTTGTCAGGTGTTCTCTAACCTCATCAGGCATTATAGGAGAACATTTAGAGCTGTTAAACTGACAAATGGAGGTTTCAAAAAGTATTGAATAAAGGGTGCCGTTAATTGTGGCCAATGTGTATTAGAGAAAAACATTTATTTCATAATGATATTCCCCCCCATTTTAAATTCTTATTATCCAATGAAAGGTTAGATTTTTGTGAATATTTTTTTTTTTTAAATAAAAGATCAAAAGGATTAACAATGCAGATTTATTTTCACAGCCGCCTTTGATCATATTTGCCAAGGGTACCAACAATTCTGACCACCTGTGTATATTTGTCAAATTATTAAGCTTTGGTTAAGTAGTAATGTTCTAATGCTTATATTTAAATCAGCCCAATAAATGAATTAAACATTTTACCTTTAAGACCTTAGATTGGATTCTAGGTATTTAGACAACTTTAAAGGGATACTTCACCTAAAAAAAATAATTTTGTTATAATTTGCCCTCAGGTTGTAACAAACCTGTATGAGTTTCTTTCTTGTGTGGAACATCAAAAAAGATGGAATGTTGGTAACCAAATAATCGACGATAGCCATTGACTTGCATTGTAAGGAAAAAATACTATGGAAGCCAATGGCTACCAGGACTGATTTTATTTTATTTTTTTGCACACATTCTTCAAAATATCTTCTTTTGTGCTCGGCAGAAGAAAGAAACTCATACGGGTTTGAAGCAACATCAGAGTGAGTAAATGATGACAGAATTGTCATTTTTGGGTGACAATTTTAAGAAGTATTATTCATTCTGATCTAAGGATTATTATTTTTTTTTTAAGAAAACATAATGTTGCAAAGGACTTTAAAGAAACGTAGAGATAATTTAAGATTCTTAAGAACTTGAGAAGTACAAACAAGCTTTCAAATATCATTCATAATGTCGTACATGAGTGTAACCCAACATGAGCGAGATCTAGTGATCTCTGTACTGTACTGTACTGTACTGTACTGTATTGTGAAATGTAGGTGAATGGCAGTTTGGTCTAATCACCTTTCCTCTTTGTAATCTTCTGAACCTGGTTAACTTAGACCTTACAGCACTTAGTTAGGAAGAGATAGGTCTCTGAACAATATTTATATAAAATGTCAAAGGTTAACCACTCAATTTGAATTGTTTTTAGTAGATGCCAAATACCACCTATTGTTGTTTTGACATTGTTTTAAAAGTCATGACATTGTGAATGAAACGGATATGATATTAATGGAGCACAGAACCAACTGCATTGATCACTTGCACTGTCTGTAAAAAATAAATGCAGTTGCATCATTTCTTTCTTTTCCTATAAAGACCACTTTAATTTCTGAAAGTTTAACCAACCCTGATTTTTAAAAATGCTACAATAATATACTTGTAATTAGAATATGTTTGTTTTTTTAGTGCAAAGCATTTTGCACAATAGATTGCTTATCTGTTTTTAAATTAGTTTATGGATACCTGTAAAAAACTGAATGATGAAACATTTTTCACACTCTCAAGGGATGAAAATAAGGCTGTATTGTTCATTTGATGTAATCAGGTAAAGTGATGGTAAGCATTTCCTTGATTACTTTGTTCACAATACTTAACAGGGTAGAACAGAGAATACAAAAATAAATAAATAAAACAAAACATTAGATTGTTGGTTTTCATAAAATATTTTGCCTTTTGGTTTGTGTCCTGTCAAATAGTGAGAAGTGTCTTATAGGGGGGTTCTCGTAGCACAGATAACAGATATCAAAGTCTACAGTCCACACACAGTGTTTTCTCACAAACTCACTCAGACACATGCACACTAAATCACAGTTCATTCACTGTCAGTTATCTACTGTAGATACCGTTTCCTACTGTGTCAGCATCATGCTATCTATGTGATGTTCCTAATGCTGATTTCTTTCGACCCAATGTGCAAATCATACAGTGATTTTTGTGGCCCTTGGCACAGTTATTAAATTATTGATTGTAGGGTTAGGGTTAAGGTTGTACTTATAAATGTCTATTTGGTTCCAGCATGTCAAAATTCAGATTCATGCATTGGAATTGAATCGTTGAACTGAATAGGCAACTGTACAGACCCTGGAATGACAGGAAGAATGACAATGAGCAGTGTTGTTTGAATATTGTTTCATCTGAGCTGTTTTTATGTCCTCAGGCTGGTGTCCACTGTCCATGCTTTAATTGTGGGGCTGTTCTGCCTCTATATCCTCTGGTACGACGATGCTGTCAATGAGGACCCTGTCTGGTAAGATGCCGATAACTCAAAACCAGAGTGGATTTTCAACTCTGTGTACTACTTGGATCTCATTGTGATATTTCATATTTTTCACTGTTTACAACCAAATTCAAACAATGTATCTTTCAGCTATTTTTGAATTCATAAAAGTCCCAAAAGCAAGAATCAAACCTACAGTTAGTACCAATCAATATGTAAGTGTCAATATCATGGACTATATGTCCAACTGAGAAAAATGTCCTGAAGTTTTAATTGAAACTTTTGCTCTTGTCATCAGTAATGTGTCCTCTGTAGTTGCCAGTGCACACAACAGCCGTCTCATTTGTCTTCTTTTCTTTATTTTTCTTTTCTTCCTTCCCTCTCTTTAATCTTTCCTTTTCTGCCTGCTGCCTGTTTGGTCTGCATCCTTGCATCCTGAAGGGGAAGAATGGTAATTTGTCTTTAGTGGTTGTCACCTCCTCTGTCCTCTATAGCTCTGCTCCAAAACCTTAGTGAGCTGCCTACCAAAACAGCATTTTATGGCCTAATAATAATAATAATAATACTCTTATAAATATTTTTGGATAGTATGTTTTTTGATTCATGGTTCTGATTCATATTTAAGTTGCTGTTTGTTAAAAGCTCTCCGAAATACAAGGCAGCTCACAAGGAACAGAGTGCATGTCTCCTTTTCATCTCACTTATATATTCATCTCTTCTTGTTTTCGCATTTTCTTGAGTGCAACACTCAAGGTCATTTTCCCTTTCATTTTCTGCAGGGATTTCATGAAATTCTTTAATAAAGAGCCTTGAATCATGCCAGACATCTTTGATTTGAAGTAAAAAAGTAAACGGAGAAGAAAAAACAAAGTTACTTTGTAAACAAACTTTGGAACGAACAAAAGAACGTTTACTCCCCGCTTTGTTCGTCTTGAACACAATTTAAGATATTTTGGATAAAACCGGGAGGCTTGTGACTGTCCCATTGACTTCCAAGTAAATAACACTGTCAAGGTCCAGAAAAGTATGAAAGACATCGTCAGAATAGTCCATCTGCCATCAGTGGTTCAACCGTAAAGTTATGAAGCGACGAGAATACTTTTTACAAAAATTAATGACTTTATTCAACAATTCGGCACCGTAACGTCATCATAGCGCCATTTTGGAGAGTATCGCTGCATGCAAAATGCGTACACTCTTCCGTGTCAGCCGCGACACACAAATGCGCTGTTTGCGTTCAGATCAAAGCGTAATTCCACGTAGAAAACGTATCCTTGTGTAAATAAAATGTTAATAAAAATATTAACACACATAAATAGTTAGATAGTATAGGAAGATGAACTCGATTACGTCTCAGAGTAGTTTTGTTTCGAAAGCTTTACAAATAATCATTGAAAAAAAATCAGTGTCTCTGTGGAAAAATTGAATGTGTTTTTAAATTCTTGAATTCTCTTTTTGTTTTGTCACATCTGCTCTCGCTTTATTTCTTTTCCCCTTTCTCATCACCTCTGCTTTCTTTGGTCACCTGTGTGAGTGACTCAGTCATGAGGGAACTGTATTTCTGCCTGTTGTCAGTGTCTCTTTTCCTCTCTCCCTTCTCGCTCTGTCAGATTAGAGAGTTTTTAATCTTGCCAACAAGGCGCCTTTTCAACAGGAAACAACAGATTCCCAGACCCCCTCCTCTGTCGTATCATGTGACACTCCTCCAGGCCTCCTCTCTCCTCTGTCCCATAGGCCATCTCGGCAGTAACGCTCCCCCAAAAACACAAGAAAAAAGAGTGTTAGAGAGAGAAGAGAGGGAGATTGCTGAGAACCTCATCTCATCCTCATCCCAATACAAACAGGGTCATTCTATTTCACATCCAGTTTGACTCTTCAGTGGGTGTCGTGGGATCATGACACTGTTTAGAAGGAAAGGTTTCTCTCGTTATTTTGCTGTTCTCGTTGTGACCAGTCTGAGCAGCCATGGCATGGTGTTGTAAATATCCAGTTTCGACTGTAGGTAAATTGCATTGTGCATCTCAAGCTACGTTGATCAATATTAATATAATTCAGTCCATAACTAATGCATTTCGGGGGCCGATCGTAACAGAGTTGGCAGTTTTACAGTTTAGCCATTATGCTCAAGGCATGGACATAGTTTACCAAAACGAAAATTACAGCTAAAACCATCAAAAATTGTTTCTGTTGCTTCAAATAAAATAAATGTAAAGTGAACTTAATGTAAGGAAACGTAAACTAAATTAATTTCAGTTAGTTGCCTAGTCCACATCTTTAGTTTTTTTTTCTTCTTTTCAAGTTGAAGTATTAAAATAACAAATGAAAAATTAAATAAAATCTATTAATAATTTTTTTTTTTTTTTTAATGCAGAAAAACAACATATAAAACTCGTGCTCAAGGCATAATTAGTATAATTAACTAAACACAACTAAAAATATCAAATACTTCAAATAAAATCAACTTAAAGTGGAATCAAATAAAATATAAGAAAATTTCAACTAAATTTATTTCACTTTCATCTCTAATTTTCATCAAGTTGAAGTACTAAAATAACTTCAACTGAAAAAATTAATAAAAACTAGACAGAAATAAAAATTTAAAAACTAATTCAAAATATTAATATAAACTACAATGATATTTAAATTATATGAAAATAACGCTGGCTCAAGGGTATGATGCTTCAAGGTGAATTTTAGAAAATAAATTTAGTGCTAATATTTCTGCAGACAACTTGTTTTCAAGTTTCAGCAGTTGTTTACTGTTAAAAAAAAAAAAAAAAAAAAATGACGGTTTGAGTGTTCCTTCTGGCAAACTTACTGAAATATCAGATGAAGTGATAAAGATATTTTCATGTTCTTGCAGAGTTCATTTGCTGAAAGGAAGATGATGTCAGCTGCTGTGTTTGAAGTATGAAATAATACATTATTTTAATAAGGGGGAGTTATGATGGTAACTAGGTCAATGCATAACCTGAGGGCACAACAACATGCCTTTTAGTTGACGTCATGTCAAATGTGGGATTTGGCTCTTCATTTGAACCAGGAAATATATATTTAGAGGATTCTGAAAAATTCAAAACAAAGAAGTCTTCACTGATTTTATGCTTTTTTTTGTCTGTCCTCACTCCTGTGTTTCCAACTATAATAGCCATATTCATATTTTTTACAGTCATCATGTACATAACGAAGGACGCAAAAGCCACTCATTTTGTAGAATGACTCAATACATTCTTGAAAGTTGAATTGTTGTAATTGCTTTTGTTTGCTGAATGCTCAGTCAAAATGATTAGCCTTATGCCAGTTTACTCCATTTTTTAAAACAAGTTGGATCCAGTCTCACCTGAAGAGTTACACTCCATAGAGCCTTTCAAACTTTCAAGCTGATCTCTTTGTGTTTTATAGTAAATACACCGTCACCCATTCTTTCACTATAATGGCTTTCATTCGACTCGTCTGTACTGCAAGTCTGGCCTGTCTGGGCAGTTGTCTGTTCTCTGAAGCTGACCTGCTCGTCCACATAGTGAACTGAATGAGATCAAAGGTGAAGAAACATGCTTAGGTGTGTCCATTTGAAGGCTAATACTACATCTATTTGTCTAAATAAACTGTGACCTAAATAATTTTTCCTCAATGAGTTTAGTTGAGAATCTGTATTCAGGTAAAAATCAAATAACCTGATAAGTAGGTTAAAGATTAATGTCAGAATGACATGTTCCACGATCAAACCATAATGAAAGCCAATGAAAGAAATATATTAGATTAAAAATTATAATTAAAATCCCCATTTTTTAAGTAATGATTCTGGTGTTATATATTTTTCCTGACAAATTATCACCAAGTTTATGTATTTAAGGCTACAGCAGCGTTATTTTAGTATCCCTGATAAAATATTATAATTTTTGTTGGTATTTTGAATTAGATTTTATTTTTATATTTTATGTTTTTGTTATTATATTATTTTTATTTTTAGTTATATTTTAGTTTATATTTTAATTAGTGCTGTCAAGCGATTAATCACGATTAATCACATCCGAAATAAAAGTTTTGCAATTAATCGTTTGACAGCACTAATTTATTAGTTATTTTATTAGTGTTTTAAATGTCTATATAGTTTTTATTCATTTTTTATTTATTAATTTTAGTTTATTTAATTTTAGATATTTTAGTACTTCAAAAACGCTTATTTTATTTTTTTAATACTTTTTTTTTTTATACTCTAAGCTACAGTACTTTTTGATTAATTAATTAATTATTGTGTTTCATTTTATTGGTGCTGGTCAATGTCAATTAAATATTCTATAAAATAAATGCTTGATTCGACTTCTCAAATTTGTGAGCATCTTACTGCAAACACGGAACACTGGTGAAAAATAGCATTTTTATTTAATGCAATTTTGTCGTCACAGATTGTGTAATAATCATATAAACTTGGTATATGGTACATCGTCCACCTTATGACTTAGGTTTTATGATTAAAACCTAATAATCATTCATAAACGGATGAGCAAATTCACATGCAGACCCATGCAAAATGGCAGAGATAAACAGGTCTAAAAATTTGGTCTACTACAGTAAAGCCTTCCTTATTTTTTTCCATATATTTAGTAAGAAAGATTGTAAATACCACTTGCACACATAAGTTTTAATATTCCAGGCATGAAATCATGCATTAGTGCTGGATGGGCAGTGAGAGTTGAATGTTTATCAGAGGGGTCAGAGGTCAGTGAAGGTGACAGCGGAGTCACACTGAGGGTAACTGAGCTTCCTGTGTACAAGAGGCCGCTAGCGCTCGAATTGAGGTTGTGTTTCACACACACCTCCTCTGCTACTGCACACCTGCGACCGCTGTGTATCAGTTCCCTGATCGCTTTACAGGGTCACAGAGAGACACACATCTCAGGGACACACGTACTGTAATGCTGACTTGAGATATTCATCTTCCATATGGCGAGCGCATGGGTTTGTTTAGTCATTTGATCTCTTCTGTAACTCTCAAATGACCCCGTTGACTGCACTTGAATGTATTTTCATGAAAACAAACAGCTTAAACCAGCATATGCCGGTGCTTGATGCTTGTCCATGTGAAAGCCTCCACTGAGTTTACATCTCGCAATTCTGAGTTTATATTTCGCAATTTTCTAAGAATTGCAGGGGAAAAGTCAGAATTGTGAGATAAAAAGTCACTGTTACCTTTTTTATTTGTTTTTTGTTTGTTTTTTTACTCTGTGGCATACTAAGGTCATCACGACAACCTGTCAAAATAAAAGTTTGGTTTAACTAGAAGAAATTATAACAGAAATATATTACTATTGTACAGTAGAATGTACTCAAAGTATTAATAATAATAGTTTATTGAAACTTAATTTAAGGAATATCACACAATATCACAATTTTTCGTCCATGTTTTCATTTAAACAGTAAACTTCTATTGTGCATCACTTTGTTTGCTAAAACTGAAAGGAATTTCATTTGATAAATAAAATTGTTAAAGTTTATATAAAATCATAAAACACAGAATCCAGAAGAAAAAAAAAAGAATCCTTTTTGGTTATTAAAATGTAATTAAACCATTACAAATCAAAAAAGGAAAATGGATAACATAGAATTTTGAAAAATAATAAAATAGATTTCAGTATTTTTCAAATGCATGAAACTGATTGGTTCAAAAGGTCACAAGTTTGCCACAAAATACTCTCAGCAAACTTAAATAAACATTTTATAGTATATTTGCAGTTAACTAGATATGTAGCTATTTATTTACAAGATACGATTACATGCAAACGTTGTAGATTAACACCAGTCAGATATCACTGCATGTTCAGCCAGGTGAATTGAATTTGACTGCAATATGTCTGTGGTGTAATGTCAGTTGTAGAGTTGGCAGTGTGGACAGTGGTGTGTTGCCAGTGATTAGTAGAGTAATAAATGGCTTGAGTCAGAAGCAGCACCACTCCTTCATGCTTTGGGTTTCTGTCTGCAGGTTAACTGTGTGGTGACGCTTTTATAAATTACACCCTTCAGAAAGAAGCCATTCATGTTAATCTTGTCAAGTCCAGACATTTCCATTTCTGACTGACTGCATTTCTTATACTGTTGTCTTTGCCGTTTGTTGAGCTGTATCCTTTTTTGTCTTTCCTCAGGGGTGATCCTAACATGGTTAAGCTAAATGTGGCCATCACATGTGGATACCTGTTCTATGGTATGAATCATTGTTTTGTTATGGAAGTTCAAGCACAGATTACACACAGATCTTTTCAGGTTTGTCTACATTTTTTAACTCTCTTGTTTTCTCTTCCGTCACCTCTTCTTCTCTCAGACCTGGTGCTTCTGGCTTGTAACTGGAGTACCATGGGTGACACTTTTTTTGTCTGTCACCACTTGGCGGCGCTGTACGCTTATGGATTTGTGCTGGCAAGTACCTGGAAATACAAAGGACATTAAATGCCCTTGAAATTGTGGATATTTACTATAAATAAGGATAAAAATAAAAAATCTTTAATGATAAGAATCAAATAAAAGTGAGAATGGAAAGTTCTTAGAAGGTGGCATACATACATTATAGAAAAGTTTATGTAAGTGTCATTTTCAACAGTTGTTTGTTTTTTGTTTTTATTTCAATTTAGAATTTTGTAATTTTGAATATTGTCTTTGAATATCACAAATTGCCTGTTTTCTTGGACTTGTATCATTTATTTGTTTATTTATTTAGTAAGTTCATTACTGTATTATTTCAGTATCGATGAAATACTATTATAGTGTTTATTATTATTAATTCATTAATATTATGAATCATCATCAATTTGTATTTATAGATTTAGTTATTTTGTTATGTTTTGTCATTTTTAGGTGTTAATATGTTTTTTATATATCTCTATATTGTTTTTATTATTTTTATTTCAGTTTTAGTTGTAGGGCTGTCAAAACGACTAATCGTGATTAATCACATCCAAAATAGAAGTTTGTGTTTACATTATATGTATGTAATATTACATACACACACACATATTATGTAAATATAAACTTTTATTTTGGTTGCAATTAATCAATTTGACAGCCACCATCAAGTTCAAATAAATTGAAATGAGAAATGTTGCCTTGGCAACTTGCTAAAATAAAACTTGTTTTTAGATTTTATTTTATTTTATTTTAGTGAACATTTATATTATTTTGTTAGTTTTAATTTGAGTTTTAGTTAACTATAATATGCCTAGTTTATTAGTTAGTTTAACATGTTGGTTACACCACCCTGACTTTGATTTGGCTGATAAACATTTTTTTCAAATATTAATACTAATATTTCACTACCTACATTTGAATAATAACAATAATAATAATATACATTTTATAAATAACGATAATTATACTATTATTAACAGTAAAAGATTATTCTAAAATACTTTTAATAAGACTTTCTTCTCCTTTTTTCTTTTTCTTTTTTTTCATTACTATTTCAGTATGATTATCATGTGAAATAAAATTAAATAAATTACAATTCAGAAAATGAAAACATTCAATCAATTGTCTATATGATCTACATTTGTAATGTTTTTTTTTCCAGACACGTGGAGTGCTTCCTTATTTCGCAAACTTCCGATTGATTTCAGAATTGTCAACGCCATTTGTGAATCAAAGGTGAGATTCATTTATTTAATTGGAGAGATTTTGTTTAGATCCATTACCTTTCCAAATGCTAAACCTCTCATTTGACCTCTGTTTCTCTCTCCGCAGGTGGTTTTTCGAAGCTTTAGCTTACCCTCGTACTCACCGGCTGGTTGTCGCCAATGGCGTCGCAATGGCGGTCGTGTTCTTCCTCGTACGGATCGCTGTGATGCCGCCCTACTGGGCAAAAGTGTTTGGCACCTTCGGTACGCCAGCGTTCGAAAGGCTTGGTCTGGCAGCTCAGGTGGCCTGGATCGTATCCTGCATTTGTTTGGATATCCTCAACACAATCTGGATGTACAAAATCACCCGCGGCTGCTACAAGGTCATTACCGGCAAGCTAAGAGGAGGCAAAGTGGACTCCAAAAAGACCAATTACATGAACAATCACACAGACTGAGAATCATAACGACCGATTAGATTTAGACGTATTCTCTTCCCAGAATATAGCAACTTCTGAGTCTTCTGAGGTTGGGAGGAGAGAGTATCATCATCCCAGTGTGTTTTTAACCTCTACTTCATGTACAGACACTCTGACTTCACCTGCACTGGTGGAAGTCAAGCAGATAAACTAACCCGTTATGCCTCAAGCACAACCAAAGTGCCTCCAAGCACAAGGAGAAGCAATAGAGCATGAGCTTATGACCACGAAAAGTCCATCAGAACTCCATCGCAAAGCCTTAGCCAGTCAGTACCCATCCATGTCTTTCTCGAAACCAATCGTGGTCGCTTTGTGAGCCGTGTTTCCTGTGATATTTACACTGATGTGCCTCAGTGGTCTCCAACATCCTGACTTGTTGACCATTTGGGTTGGATGTGCTCATCAACTTCATTCAATTTTACGCCATTGCCAGTCTGACCGGTTGCAAACCTCAGATCTACCTCTCTCACCGTGTCAAGCACAAGTGCAGTACCTGCCTATCACGATACGTACACCATATGGACTCGAAGAACATGAGGAACATCTTGAAAAGACAGTCCATGAGAATCAAACGCTTTGCTCTTATAGTTCAGTTGCACGTCAGTCACTCTTTTGCATCTCCAGAAGACGTTTTCCATGTGGAAATGGAGTGAAAGGTGGTATCTAAAGCCTTTGAGAGTTTCACTTAGCAAATACCTGTGTGCATACTTTGTTTCTGACCATGTGAGGTGACTTTGCATTAGATTCGAGGAAACTGCAGTGCTTTAACTGTTTCTCAGATTCTTGCCTTTTCTAGAACCCTCCATTTTCTCTGATACACTAAACTACACATGTTTTAAACGGTTTCCTCACCAAGAAGATTGTTTCAACGTTCAAAGCTCAAGGCTTGATGGGAACTGGTGCAAATTCACATTTAGACCTGTTTTTCTCCTGGTTCTGTTGTTTTCTTCCTGCCAAATTCATAGTTCATTTTTTCAGCTTGTTGTTCGCCAGAGCTTCCAGCCTGATGTTTAGGCTTTTGTCACAATGCATGAATGCTGTTGTGATTCTCTTGAATGTGAGTTTGTGTGAGCTGGGCATGTCAACCCATGTTGCGTAGCACTGTGGCATTACGATACAGTGTATATATATGCGTAAAAACATATGCAGTACTTATTCCTGCCAAGTATTTGACAAGAGTAAATCCCTCTGTAATCAGAGCTAGCATTTCTCTTCAGGTACACTTTCAAAAATGAATGTTATTTTGAATGAGAATGGGAGAGGATTGTGGGAAATGTAGTATTTTGCCTTGTATCTTGTAATTCGAAATAACCAAATCATCCTCCAGGCCTTGAATATGTGAAGCTGTGACAATAGAGATATATTCGGGAGACGTTTTGGAGAAGAAAACGGTCATTTGGTCATGTAATTATATGTACTTGTAACGTCTGAAATGAGTTGTAATCTTCATGTTTATGGAAACACTGAGGAGTTTAGACTTTATGGTACTACATCAGCACAACCGTTGCACAATCGAAATGTCTTTGTGGCATTGATATTGTAATAATTGTAATTTTGAAGGGCTGGTCGAAAATCAATAGGAAGTTCATCTACCGGACAAATTGATTGGCGATACTCAAAATGATACATTTGTTTGGCCAAACTAGTTAAATATTCATAAAAACTGATGTTTCTCTACAGTTATTGATTGTTTTATGTAGAATGGTAACATGAATGCCTGTTGCTATATAAGCTACAACAGATGAGTATATGAAATAGTAGTATAGATAGGACTGTACTAGTATAAAGCAGCTATAGAGTTAACACAACACTAATATTAGTACCTCACCTAGCCTCAGATTAGCTTAAACTCCTATACGTCATTGTGGATTCAAGGGTGGGAGAATGTAAAAAATGGGTATATCCAGAATAAATTAGTAGATGGATCCCTCATATCAAACATCCCATTAGAGTTTATTGGTTTATTGTTTACAAAGGTCTTTGTAATAATCTATGCTGCACTTGCCTGCTCTCATTTGGTTCGATCCTCATGTAGAGCAGATGGACAGTATCCTAATCAAGGAAAAAGTGTTTTTCATGATCACAAGGAACCCCAAATTGTTTGTCTGTGTTGCAAGCTCATGTGGCTTTAAAAATGAGCTGTCACCAATTAAATTATATGGATTTATTTAGGCATTTGAAATTGATAAAGAACAATAATCTATGACAGGGTGACTAGACAGACTTTTTTTACCTGTCCAGGTGATTGGACGAGGATTTGCCTGGTATACAATGGAATCATTTACTATGTGCAATTTGGTGACCAGCCCAATGCCAGTATTGAAACTCTGTATGTGTATATAATTTCAGTGTTGAAGTAGAAGTCGCTTTAAAGAAGTGATTATAAGAATACTAAAATGAGCACAGAACTGTTGGATGATTGTTCAGTTCTCCGACCTCTTGATTTGATCAGTTTTACCTTTTTACTTTTTTTTTTTTTCTTTTAACACATTACTGTTGTGGATCCAATCATCTCTGGAAATTTTAATGTGAAAATTGACACTCAAACAGAGGCTCCTTAGAACCCCCATGTCTATACACTTTGAAACCGATGGATGACATGTATGACCACTAATAATATTGTCCAAGTAGCAGTCAAAACTTGAGAAATTACAGATTAATAAATTTGAGATGATAAAAAGCTGTCTTGAATTGTTTTCTTTTCTTCTTTTTTTTGTTGCTTATTTTGCATTTAATTTACACTTAATTTTCAATTTACACCACTGTTTAAGGTTTTTTAAAATACGTTTTTATTTTCTATTTTAAAAATACGAAGCAGCACAACTGGTTTCAACATTAATAATAACAATAAATGTTTCTTGATCAGCATATTAGAATGATTTCTGAAGGATCATGTGACATGAAGACTGGAGTAATGATGCTGAATGCAAACCCTTAATCCCTAGTGATTTTATGATGGATGGATTAGTAAACAAGTAATTTAGTTTTTTTTTTTTTTTTTGTAATTCAAGTCTCTTTTTACACATTTATTTAAAAAGTAGACCGGTTTCATGAATTAAATACTTTCAATTTGGTGGGTCAAATTATTCATCCTCATGCTTTCGCCTTACACATTTTACACACTTTTTGAAACATTTGATCATGACATGTTTTGATATGTTCATAAATCCACTGGAAGTTTGTTTAATGTCTGTTTAAGTAGATATTTGACCTTTGAAGTCAATATTTTGAACATTTAGCTTGGTGTTTGTACATTCAGAGCACTTTTCTGTTGGCAGAACCGTTGTCAAATGGCAGTTGTTTGCCAGTTCTTCATGCATAGTGAAGATTTATCGTGGTTCAGTGGCAGCCGGACATCCTCATGTTTAAGAAGTACTGTAAAATGAATATCTATCTATGTGTGTGTGTGTCTGTCTGTCTGTCTGTCTTCAGTTCTACCTGTTGAAAATGGCGTCAGGTAGTTCTGCTTCAGCTCAGAGCTTACGTAATAAACAGGACAGAAAAAAAGTGGAGGTAAAGAAAGCCAAAGAGGATCACTAAGAATATTAAAGCTAGAGAATGAGAGATCTTTGAGCCTGTAGTCTGGCTCTGATTGAATCCAGCTCTACTGCATGTACTCATGGTCAATGGGTTGGGTCAGAGCGACTGTGTGTGTGTGGATAACTTTTACCAAACATGGTCACAGTGCATCTGAGGCTCACTGAAATCTCCCCTGGTACCCTCACACACACACAATACTACATATCATACATCTGCAGTACTGCTGTCTGACAGTTTGTATGCCTCACACCGAGCTCAAGCATGTAAGTTTTCACTTTGCTGTTACCTGCCAGAGATGGTTTTCATGACTTCATGAGCGTGTACAGCATACATTTACTGTATATGCAAACTAAACTAAAATACTTCAAATTTCAAATGTCTGCTCTGACATTAAATCCAATGCACGGCACAGATTAGGTTCATACGCCACTTATAAAGCAAAGTGAACTGCGCTCAGATATTCATCTTGAAGTTGTTCCCAGACGTAGATTTGCATTCCAGACGCTCTATGATCTTTATATAGTTATGTTTACGAGGCATTAAAGTTGTTTGAGGGTCTTATTGTCTTTTCTAATCAATCCCGTACAGAACATAAAGTAGATTTACGATGGCTTTTGCTTGTTTATAATAGTCGTTGGTACATTTTGGTTGGTGGGTTCAGGATACGGATGACTACTGTGTGCAGAAAACCTGCCCGTGGCTGTTAGATCTCCTACTGAATTCCTCTAAGCTTTGTAGGTTGAATGAGCCATCGACCATAAATAGGCAGACAGACCCATCCTAGAAAGGAGCGAGGGAAGCAGGGAGGGCAGGGAAATCTCTGGAACTGGAGCTTTCAGAAGCTGCTGTAACTTTTCTGTTTTTCTCACAGTTTCTCCATCCTTCTTGACTTTTCTCTGGCTCATGTGAGCCCATAAACAAACACATATACAACCATCTCTGCGTCTGATGCTGATGAGTGCCAAATGCTCATTCACATAAAACTGCAGCTGTTTGTCTTTTTACAATCAGTATTGTCAGCTTTTCCTTCTGGAGTAACTGTTTTTTTCTCCACCTTGTGTTAGAGTTTTTTTTTTTCTTTTTTCAAAATCTCTAAGCAAAAATCACAGTTTCAGTAAGTCCTTTCAAGATATCCACTAAATGTACAGTTCATTGTAAAGCCATGTAGAAAATACCCAGAACATCTTGGCAACACTGCCAAGCAACCGTTTAGAACATCTTAGCCACTTCCTAGCAATGCTTTAGTAACCACCAGCTTCGCAAACCTCTAGCAACTGCCTAACAACATCTTAGTAACCTCCAGAACACTTTAGAATCCCTCTAGCAACACCTTAGTAACCACCAGAACACCTTCACAAACCTCTATCAACTGCCTAGAAACCTGGTGCCTTAGTAACCACCAGAACACTTTAGAAACCCTCTAGCAACTGCCTAGCAACGCCTTAGTAACCACCAGAACACTTTAGAAACCCTCTAGCAACTGCCTAGCAATGCCTTAGTAACCACCAGCTTCGCAAAAAAAACTCTAGCAACTGCTTAGCAACACCTTAGTAACCATCAGCTTCGCAAACCTCTAGCAACTGCCTAACAACATCTTAGTAACCTCCAGAACACTTTAGAAATCCTCTAGCAACACCTTAGTAACCACCAGAACACTTTCGCAAACCTCTATCAGCTGCCTAGAAACACTTAGTAACCACCAGAACACTTTAGAAACCCTCTAGCAACTGCCTAGCAACACCTTACTAACCACCAGAATACTTTAGAAACCCTCTAGAAATTGCCTAGCAACGCCTTAGTAACCACCAGAACACTTCAGAAACCCTCTAGCAACCGCCTAGCAATGCCTTAGTAACCACCAGCTTCGCAAAAAACTCTAGCAACTGCCTAGCAACACCTTAGTAACCATCAGCTTCGCAAACCTCTAGCAACTGTCTAGCAACATTTTAGTAACCACCAGAACACCTTCGCAAACCTCTAGCAACTCCAAAGCAACTATTCAGAACAAGTTAGCAACTGGCTATAAATGCCTTAGAAACCACATGAACACTTTAGCAACCCTCTACTAGGAGCCAGGCAACCATTTAGAACATCTTAGGAACTAGCAATCAGGGTTGCCAGGTCTTTGTAAGAAAACCAGTCCAATTGCTACTCAAAATTTCAACACGTGGACTAAAAAAACAACTCAATTTCAAGCCCAGTTTCGTAGGAAATCTGATGACATACCAACACAGCTAGCAATGCTTCAGTAAACACCAGAACATTTTAGCAACTCTCTAGCAACTACCTTCCGACACCTTGGTAACCACCAGAACACCTTCACAACCCACTTGCATGAACTTTTTTTGTTTGTGTCTTTTATTTGCTTATCTTTGCTGAATTTGTTTGACAGAGCAGTGACCGATTCACACCTCACATTGACATCCTCGTTGGGTAAGTTATTATGGATGAAGGGTGACAAAAACAACCCGTTAACACAGAACAGATCTCCAGAGAATCTAAAAAGGGATACGTATAGTTAAATGACACCAGCATTACAAAATCATGTATTCAGATATATAGAGATGGAAGTGTTTTGGACTCATCTATCGTGTGCTTAGTGAAATCCAGCTGAATGTGAAGTCCTCTCATGAGGTTGTGAATGTCAGAGCTGTGCAGCATGAGCACCTCTTCGTCTTGACCCTCATAGCAGTGTGATAGTCTGCCTCAGTCATGACCAAATAAAGCATCCGAATTCCTCCCCTGCTCTTTTTCAACCCCTAGAATGTTTACAAGAACGTTGGATCAGGCTGCACTCCGACTGACTCCCTGACTGGGACTCGGCTACTGTATGTGAGCATCACAGAGCCGCTTTTAGAGGTGTGTTACACTCTTTAACCATGATGACTGACAAATGACATCATCCATCCATACTCCAGACTGTCCCTTGGTGGAAATGCAGTTTTGGGGATAAAATGCCATTTTTTGAGAAGTACATCTGGAAAAAATTGTTTTAATATGTTTCAATAATGACATAAATCAAACATAATCAAATCATCAATAAACCCAACCATGTCAGGCATGGAAATTTACAAAAATATTTTCTTTTTGTTTATACATTTTGTATTTAGTAAAATGTTTCTCTTTTTTTTTTCTTTTTTTTTTTACCTCTATTTCTATTAACATTTATATTATTATGGAAGGAAGAATGGATTTTACTATAGATGGATGGACTTTATTATAGATGATGGATGGATTTCTAGATAGATAGATAGATAAATAGATAGATAGATAGATGGATGGATGGATGGATGGATAGATAGATAGATAGATAGATAGATAGATAGATAGATAGATAGATAGATAGATAGATAGATAGATAGATAGATAGATAGATAGATAGATAGATAGATAGATAGATAGATAGATAGATAGATAGATAGATTTTATTATACACTGTAAAAGTGATAGTTGACTTAACTTAATAAAATTAAGGAAACCCGTTGCCTTAACATTTTTAAGTAAATGGTAATTAATAAAAATAAGTTAAGTGAATTATCAAGTTCACTTAACTTTTTTTTTTTAATTATTATTTACTTAATAATTTTAAGGTAACAGGTTTCCTTAATTTTATTAAGTTAAGTCAACTATCACTTTTTACAGTGTAGATATATTTTTAAATGCATTTCTATATTTTTTGTATCTGACAAAACAATATCTATTTCTTATGGTAATGATTTTAGTTATCACGACTAAAGATCATTGTCTCCTTTATTTTAATCTATATTTTAACCAGTTTAATTAAACTTCACACTGATCTTTCATTTCAGCACTTTCACTAATCTTAATTAGCCATATTTCTTAATGTTTGCAGGAGTTTGTGAGTCTGCGGTCAGATAAGCTGTGGATTACAGTGCTGGATAAAGGGCACCTGTGTAAATGTTAGCATTTAGCAAATGTAATCATTCAGACCCTGTCCTTTCATATCAGCACTTTCATAACCACTGCTTTATGTGACATTTTTACTGCGATTTGTTATGAACCATTCTAGATCCAAGGCTGTGCTTCTGTGGTTTTGATTCAGCACTTAGAGTATCTGTCAAATATTCCCTCTCATGCTGCACTAGTATAAAGGTGTACATCCAAACTAGCCTATTATTGAAACACCATCAAGATAACTGAATGAGTGTGTGATCAAATAACATTAAAACAGATTCTATTAAGTGTCAAAAATCACTTATTTAATTGGACTCATGACATCATTCTGTCTTAGTTTCATTCCTATGTGCGATCTCATGATGACATCATAGTCCGCTGAAGGATCAGGAGGTTTACCAGCGTATGTCTCTGACTGGACGACACGCTCCTGGCCCCACATTCCTACGGCTTGTCATCTGTATCAGAATAACACAGTGGAATGAAAAGGAAAATCAGCTCATCTGCATCAAGGCATAACACAGAGACACTAATAAATTGCTGAGTTTCCCTCTTCTTTCAATTCTCCCTAAATCTTCACCATCTTTTTCTTTTTAATTTTAATTTTATTCTTAATCCTTTTATCTTCTTTCTTCCCTACTCTTCGTTAGTCAGATCCATTTCTATGGTGTTGTCTTTTTGTTTCTTGTCCTACTACAGGTGCATCTCAATAAATACATTCAATGCACACAGACTGAAGTAGTTTAAGTCTTTGGTTCTTTTAATTGTGATGATTTTGGCTCACATTTAACAAAAACCCACCAATTCACTCTCTCAACAAATTAGAATATGGTGACATGCCAATCAGCTAATCAACTCAAAACACCTGCAAAGGTTTCCTGAGCCTTCAAAATGGTCTCTCAGTTTGGTTCACTAGGCTACACAATCATGGGGAAGACTGCTGATCTGACAGTTGTCCAGAAGACAATCATTGACACCCTTCACAAGGAGGGTAAGCCACAAACATTCATTGCCAAAGAAGCTGGCTGTTCACAGAGTGCTGTATCCAAGCATGTTAACAGAAAGTTGAGTGGAAGGAAAAAGTGTGGAAGAAAAAGATGCACAACCAACCGAGAGAACTGCAGCCTTATGAGGATTGTCAAGCAAAATCGATTCAAGAATTTGGGTGAACTTCACAAGGAATGGACTGAGGCTGGGGTCAAGGCATCAAGAGCCACCACACACAGACGTGTCAAGGAATTTGGCTACAGTTGTCACATTCCTCTTGTTAAGCCACTCCTGAACCACAGACAACGTCAGAGGCGTCTTACCTGGGCTAAGGAGAAGAAGAACTGGACTGTTGCCCAGTGGTCCAAAGTCCTCTTTTCAGATGAGAGCAAGTTTTGTATTTCATTTGGAAATCAAGGTCCTAGAGTCTGGAGGAAGGGTGGAGAAGCTCATAGCCCAAGTTGCTTGAAGTCCAGTGTTAAGTTTCCACAGTCTGTGATGATTTGGGGTGCAATGTCATCTGCTGGTGTTGGTCCATTGTGTTTTTTGAAAACCAAAGTCACTGTACCCATTTACCAAGAAATGTTGGAGCACTTCATGCTTCCTTCTGCTGACCAGCTTTTTAAAGATGCTGATTTCATTTTCCAGCAGGATTTGGCACCTGCCCACACTGCCAAAAGCACCAAAAGTTGGTTAAATGACCATGGTGTTGGTGTGCTTGACTGGCAGCAAACTCACCAGACCTGGACCCCATAGAGAATCTATGGGGTATTGTCAAGAGGAAAATGAGAAACGAGACCAAAAAATGCAGATGAGCTGAAGGCCACTGTCAAAGAAACCTGGGCTTCCGTACCACCTCAGCAGTGCCACAAACTGATCACCTCCATGCCACACCAAATTGAGGCAGTAATTAAAGCAAAAGGAGCCCCTACCAAGTATTGAGTACATATACAGTAAATGAACATACTTTCCAGAAGGCCAACAATTCACTAAAAATGTTTTTTTTACTGGTCTTATGAAGTATTCTAATTTGTTGAGATTTGAGTGAATTGGTGGGGTTTTGTTAAATTTCAGCCAAAATCATCACAATTAAAAGAACCAAAGACTTAAACTACCTCAGTCTGTGTGCACTGAATTTATTTAACTTTTCCACAATATTCTAATTTATAGAGATGCACCTGTAAGTATGTGCTGTCCTATGTAAAATAAATATATAAATAAATAAAATTCTACATTTGTTAGCTCTAAAATGAACTTGAACTCTTAAAGAGAGAGAGAGAGACCTTTCTGACTTTTCTGACTTGAATTTTTTTTTTTTTTAAATGACAGTCCCATGTGAACAATTTTGCCAAACTGTAGTTTAGTCAAATTATGCACTAACTGTGGAAATATTAAATATTTAGTTTATGTATTTAGAACACATAAAATACTAGAATGGAATTAGACATATCGAGTCAAATAAGCTAATTTTATTCCAAAATGTTTAAAATACAATCTCCATCAAAATGACAAATCTCTATTTCAAACTCAATGCACACTTTGAAATGTGATGGAAATATTAATTACTTTCAGGGATGGATGGATGAATGGACAGATACATAGATGAATAAATAAACAAATCACAGGAATGAATGAATAATTAGTTAATGACAATATGAATCATTTTCAAGTGTATTTTTGGACATATTTGGACTTGATGCCCACTGTAAAATCTAAAACAAAACCAGCTGAGATTCCCTGAACGAGACAAATCAGAGGCATCCCTAATTCACTTCAAAGTGGAAAAAGTGACATGGGACGCGTCTAATGCCATGCCGGTGACATCATTGCAACAGAGCGGCGTTACGTCGCAGTTGGACGTCGGCCCCAGCCAATCAGCGCTCGCTCCGCGCACGCACAGATGGGAAGAGTTTAAAAAAGATTGTGGAAAAGAAGATGTGGCCCAAACCTTCCCACATGATCGGACAGTTGGACTGGAGGTTCCAGATCTAACGTTATATCGCCATCCTCGCGTCTGAGTCTGTTGAAAAGCGCAATGACAACGCAATTCAAGAGCGGACCTGCTTTTGGACTGTCTGCGGAGGTCAAGAGTAAGGTAGGCTTCTGCCTTGATTGACAGCTGTCAAAGATGCGCGGGCAGCACGTGCGCTACTGAAGTTAACGCGTCCACGGTACGGGTTATTCCGTAATATAGCCTATACCAGGAATTAGTATAATTTTTTTTTAAAGTGTCGACATCATTTCAAATATGTCAACAACAGGGTGTGAATTATGGGAGAGTTATGGGGATCCAAACCAACTAATTAAAGTCTGCACCAAAGTAAGCAAAACAAAAGGGCTAGAAGGGCAAAAGTGTTATCTGTAATTCTGTAAACAGAATTTCACTAGCCAAAATAATAATAATAATAATAAATAAGAGTACAATTTAGTTCGTGCGCTAATAACAGAAGTAAGTTTCCATAGCAACACTTCACAGCTAGACCACTTTCTGTTTGGATTATTATCAGACGGTAAATCCTCAAAACATGTACGGTTATTTTCACTTTATTAAAGGTTTATATTGTACAAATATGATAACTGTTTTGTTTTTAACGCCTTAAAAATGTGAATGTTTAGCTAACTGTGCTAGAGACGCAGGCTATAATTCGCACCGCGATGAGAAAACACTTTATAATATTTTCACACCGGAGACGGTCGAGTGGTAACGTTAAATTAAATAAATTTCGTCAATAACGTGCAAAAGTAAAGTGCGATAGGTAGTGACGTCCATAACACAGATGAAATTATGGATGGATAACCATAAACTCGCCTCAGCTTCTGGCTAAACTTTACTAACTTACCAGAACTTTATCAAATATTGTAGTTCTTGACACCTAGCAGCACTCATTAATTATGAAGTGTCGTGAATGAAGGTGCAAATTGATATTTAGTTGATTTTAGTCAAATTTGCACATTGTTTTGATAAAGTTGCATCTATTAAATGGCAAAAAGCCTGTTTGATAGCTTTGCTTGTGGTGTTATCCCTCAGTCATAGCTTTTGTCCTTGACATAATTCTATTGATTTCTCCATCAAACTTCTGCTACATTTACTCCCGTCATAGTCTTAGATCTTTTAAATCATAGTCAAATTTGGGCTTTTTGCCTTGAGCTGTCATTGAAATCCTGCTTCCTGAGCACCACACATATCTGTATTCTCTGGATTACCAGAAGTCCTGCTGCACAATTTCAGGTGTCACGCTGTGGATCTTGCGTGTCATTGGTATTATGTCAGGAGTGTCTTCCTGAGCGCTAGGTATGTGGTTTTCAGTCCCCATATAAGGAAGAGTTGTGTTCACTCACAATATCTGAGAAGAGGAGCATGTTGTAAACAGTTTAGAATAAGGAGGAGCATTGTTGGACATCCCATCCCGATGCTGCAAGATCATCTTTATTCCAGCCAACAGGGAACGTTCGCAGAAGTGTTTTTGCCAAGGTTCTCTCAATGTTACGAACAAACATTTTTCCTGTAACATTAATTCAAAGTTATCTGGTCTTCTATAATGTTCTTAAAATGTTAACACAAAAACATTATTTACACATTGTTTATGGAACATTTTTCTAAAATGGTTTAGAGAAAGTTCAAAAGTTACATTCATACGATGTCTGCAAAATAATAAAATTTAACATTCCCCTTAATGTTGTCTTTAATTTAAAAAAAAAAGCTTAATGTTTTGATTTGAACTTTCAGAGAACATTCAGAAAAATAACTTAAAAACATCAAATAAAAAAAACCTGTTGTCCCATGACGAAGAACCTTTAACATCCTTGTAAGCCATTCTATTACATAAAAGGTTCTTTATAAGGGAAAAAATTCTTTACACTCTTAAAAATAAAACTTCCAAAAGGTTTTAAAAAAAAGTTTCGTAGCAATTCAATAGAAGAACCATTTTGGGTTCCCAAAAGCCTTTCAATCAACAGAACCATTTTTTTTTCTTAGTGTGAAGAACATTTTAAATGAGGTCAGAGAATTACATTAATCTTTGTCTTTTTATCCTTCATTGTGCACCAATGAAAGACTTCTTACCCTCTTAAAAATAAAGCTTCCATAAGAGAATTTTTGCAGTAATGCCATAGAAGAGCCATGTTGGGTTCCCAAAAGAACTTCTCAGTGAACAGTTCTTAAAAGAAACATTTTAAATTTTCTTAGTGTGAAGAATATTTTAATAATCTAAAGAACTCTATAAAGAACCATTTGTATAACAAAGAGATTCCATGGATGTTAAAGGTTCTTCATGGAACCACAGATTCTTTATTTTTAGGAGTTAGGAATCATATACAATGTAACTGCTAAAAATAAATGTCAATGTACAACATGCAGGTATTTCTAGTATAACCAAGGGTATAAAGGAATGTTATCCAGGCAGTCTGTGACAGAATTCCTGCTTTAAAAAAAAATCCATCTTGGCCTGGCCTCTATAGAGTTAGACTGAGGTCTGTTCCAGATGTCCAGAATGAGAGAAAAACAATAAATCAAGCTCTGAGCAGAATTCCTTGGAAGGTTATGAGTGCTATCGGTCTTGGCGTTCTTTTATCGGACACATTTAGCATGTGCTAAGTACGTCACTTCACACGAGCAGACAGGAGCGAGAAGAAACGATAGTGAGGAGCTAAAAATCAGAATGGAGGGCTGATCGGATGAGACACACAGCTGTGGGTGGAGAAGTGACATGGAAGACAGAAAGAGAGAAAAGGCCAACAATAACACTGATTTAAAGTTACAGCGTTTGTTTGGCTTCCACACCAGCGCACCAAACTTGGGAGAAACAGCTCTCTCAGATCTCTTTCTCGCTCTCTCTCTCTCTCTTCCTTTTTTTCTGTCTTGTTCTTCCTTTATTAGAAATACTTCAGGAGTGAAAGACTGAGATCTATTGCGTTGCTGTTGAGAGTAAATATTTTGCCAACACTGCAATACAATGAAGGAGACAATTCAAGTTTTTGCATGCAGCATTCCCAACCTTATATTTTATACTCCACTTCTTCTTTTCCTTTACAGTTCAGGCAGCCACAGAACATAATGTTTTATTTTTAAAAATCCATCTGATGAACTGAGACAAAGAGAAACATTATAAATAAGTTATGGAGGTTATTTGGAAGAAACATGCTAGAAAATGGTCATTTTCATCAAGAAAATGTTTTGGATGAGGAGCAAATATGAATGTCTTGTCATTCATCTTTTTTTAATCAACATTGAGATTATTTAAAAATTTATACTGTATAAGCTACCATTCAAAAGTTTGGAGTCACTAAGATTTTTTCTTTTGAAAGAGGTTAATACTTCAGAAAACATGCAAAATATTAAGCAGCAAAACACTGATAATAATCGGAAATGATTTTTGAGCATCAAATTAGCATATTAGACTAATTTCTGAAGGATCATGTGACACTGAAGACTGATGCTGAAAATTCACAGGAGTAAATTACATTTTAAAATATATATTTGAATTTAAAAGTTATTTTAAATTATAATCATATTTTTTTAATATCACAGTTTTTTTCCTGTTTTTTTCTCTCTCTCTTGTTTTCAAATAAATTCAGCCTTGTTGGGCATAAGGCACTTATTTCAAAAACATTAAAAAGTCTTAGTGACCCCAAACCGTAGTGTGTATGTGTGAGTAAAAGTGTATTTATATTTTTAAAAGTGTTTATTTTATTTGACTGTTATCGTGCAATTAATTCATTTAAAAGCTGTATGTGTAATAATTCTTTTTAAAAAGTATTGTAGAGTATATACATTCCGCAAGGCAGACGTGTGTAGTAATGTTTTGACCTTTGACCTCCAGCTGGCCCACAAATATGACCCACAAAAGGAAGAGGAGCTAAGAATGTGGATCAATGAGGTCACAGGCCGCAAACTTCCCGAGAACTTCATGGAGGGCCTGAAAGACGGAGTTGTACTCTGCGAGTGAGCGATTGCCTCATTTATTCAACAGCTATGACGTTCAAAGGCCTCAATATAACAGATTATTCAAAGGATGCTATCAATCACTCATTTCTTCATGTTTATTGTTTATGCACAGGCTTATCAACACCCTTCAGCCCGGTTCTATAAGAAAGATCAACAACTCTCCTCAAAACTGGCATCAGGTGAGCAAGAATATCACATTCTCATGTTTATCTGGGGTTTGGCTGTTCCAGTTTGGGTCCAGCAGGAGGCGCCGACACCGTAAAATCTGATTTACATGGGAAATCGAAGGAAATGTTTCCTGTCTTCAGTATTTATACTCACGTTAAACTTTTAGAAGAAGTTCACGGCCATATGTAGAAGGAAGTTCAGCCCATTGTTTAGATGTGTGAGTGAAAGTGTTTAGAAGTAGTAAAACATTTCGAAGGCCTTATTTTGGGATGAGACAGAAATCGGCAACCTATTTCAGGTATTTTTTTGAATGCTTGTATCATTCAAACAATTTAATAAGCGCTGATCTTCTGTTCCAAATATAAACAGGGTTTCTGGTGCTTTTGGAATCAGTTGTACTTTCAGAATTCTGACAAATCACAGAGCACGTCACTTTATTCTTGGTTTGGCCTTGTTTTTTGCAGCTGGAAAATATTGGTAATTTCGTCCGAGCCATTCAAGAGTATGGACTGAAGCCACATGATATATTTGAGGCCAACGACCTGTTTGAGAATGTCAACCACACTCAGGTCCAGTGCTCACTTATTACACTGGCTGGGATGGTGAGTCACATTATTCATTTTAATACAGAAATGATAAGGACTAAGTCCAGACTGAAGACTAAGAACTTCTGTGATATTCTTACTTTTTATTTCAAAAGTTCATAGTAAGGAGATTCGTGTGGGAGTGTTTAACTGTTAGCAGAGAGATTAACATCAAAACATGTGGTATTTGAGTTGGATGATCAGTCGTTTTTCCACAAACCAACAATCAAGCAAACACCAAAAAAGGAATCTCTTTTCTCTTTGTGTGTTCAACGTATAAGAAGTTATTTGCACATGTTTGTTTTTTATATGAAATAATAACGTCCTATACTTCCACGTCTTAAATGGAAAATGTCTGGTTCCTTTATTATTTACTTTTATTTATTTGTCATTATTTTGAAATGCAGGCAAAATCTAAAGGCTTCCATTCAAAATGCGACGTTGGAGTGAAATATGCAGAGAAACAACAACGCAAATTTGCTCCTGAGAAACTTAAGGAGGGACGCAATATTATTGGTCTGCAGGTCAGTAGTTGTTCATTAGTACTAAACTTTTTTTCTTTGTATATAAAAAATAAATGAAAAAAGGCTTTAATTAAAGCCTTGTTCATTGAAAAAAAGTAAATAATGCCTGTTACTGTGATTTTAATTATATATTAGCATGTTAATATTATTTTACATAAGCATTTATGTCTTATTTTTATATTTACATTGTATTTTTATGTATATATTATATAGTGTTATATTATATTTTATACATTGTTTTTTAAATTATACACTACATTTCAAAAGTTTTTAATACTTCTTATTCAGCAAAGATACATTAAATTGATTAAAAGTGACAGTAAAGACATTTATAATGTTACAAAAAAATTAAAATCAAATAAATGCTGTTCTTTTTAACTTTCTGTTCATCAAAAATCCTGAAAAAAGTACCACAAAAATCCTGAAAAAAGTACCACAAAAATCCTGAAAAAAAGGTACCACAAAAATATTAAGCAGTGAAAACCTTTTTCAGTATTGATAATAAAAATAACTGTTTCTTGAGCAGCAAATCAGCATATTAGAATGATTTCTGAAGGATCATGTGACACTGAAGACTGGAGTAATGATGCTGAAAATTCAGCTTTGACCACAGGAATAAATTACATTTTAATACCTATTCAAATATAACACAGTTATTTGAAATTGTAATAATATTTTACAATATTACTGTTTTTACTGTATTTTTGATCAAATAAATGCAACCCAAACCACTGACCCATAGTTTAACAGTAGTGTATGTTATATAATTTAATTTTTGTTTCACAAGGCATTCTTTATCTATAACATCTTCATCATTTGCATTTTCAGATGGGCACCAATAAGTTTGCCAGTCAAAAGGGCATGACATCTTACGGCACACGGCGTCACCTCTATGACCCAAAGACTGGTATGGAGAATCCTCTGGACCAATCAACAATCAGCCTGCAGATGGGCACCAACAAAGGAGCCAGTCAGGTACTCAAAACGGTTTCATAATTTCACGCTCTTAGTGTTTTAAAATTCCTAGTAATGTTCATAAATGACCCGAGATGTTGCTTATTTCTTTCCCTTTTCCTCCTCCGCAGTCCGGCATGACGGCCCCCGGCACCAAGCGCCAGATCTTCGATAAGAAGCTGGACATGGAGATGTGTGACACCTCTACCGTCTCGCTGCAGATGGGCACCAATAAAGTGGCGTCCCAGACCGGCATGACAGTGTACGGTCTGCCGCGTCAGGTGTACGACAGCAAGTACTGCTCCAGCCCTAATGAGCTCATCAACAACGGCCAGGACTCAGAGATGGATGGATATCAGTATTCTGACTAGGATGAACAGACAGCTGCCAGCACACTGCTTTTCAAAATTCACCTGCACTATTTTTATATTCCAAATTCATGTCGACCAGTAGGACCAGCTTGAACTGTTTCCTGACATCACAGCCACCGATCAAAGCTGAGAGCTTCAGTGACTGACCGTTCGTAGAAAACAAACTTTTTGTCTTTTATACACAGGCTTTACATGCTTCTCACTTATGTAGTTTTATTATTATTATTTTTTCAGTTTTATTTGATTTTATTATTATTATTGAGCGTGCCATTCTCCCATCTCCTGCATGGCCCAGTTTTCTTATATGAAAAAATAATGCAGATGATAAATGTGGAGATATTATTTATGATGCCTCATAGTTACATAAACAGGTAATAGGTACTAGTCAACAGTTTAGAATCATGAACAATGAAATATTATTACAATTCTAAATAACTGTTTTCTGTTTGAATATATTGTAGAATGCTATTTTTTTTTTTTGTGATGCAAAGCTGAATTTTCAGCTTCATTACTCCAGTCTTCAGTGTCACACGATCCTTCAGAAATCAGACTAATATGCTAATTTGCTGCTTAGTTATTATTGGTGCTCAATTGTTATTAATGGTTCTTATTATTATCATGTTTTTGCTGCTTAATATTTTTGTGGAAACTGTGATACATTTATTTGAAATAGAAATATTTTATAGCATTATAAATGTCTTTACAGTCACTTTTGATCAATTTAACGTATCATTTCTAGAAAAAAAATTATATATATTTTTTAAATTGTACCTTACATTTTTGAATGGCAGTGTATTGTTAAAAAAAAAATTGTTATAAAAGCAACAAAAACTCAACATTGATAATAAAAATAAATGCTTCTTGAGCAGCAAATCAGCATATTAGACTGATTTCTGAAGAATCATGACACTGAAGACTGTATGTAGTAATTATGCTGAAAATACAGCTTTGATCATATTACATTTTAAAATGTATAACAATAGAAAACTGTGATTTGCAATTGTAATAATATTTCACAATATTACTGTTTACAGTAGTTTTGATCAAATAAATGCAGCATTGATGAGCAAGAGACTTCCTAAAAAAAAAAAAAAAGGTTTAAAAATATCTGTTATTCCAAACTTCTGCCCCATAGTGTATTTTCAGTGGATTTGGTCACACCAGCAGCTTTTAAAAGGTTCCGTGATGCTCTTTTGATTGGATGAAGGAAAAGGAAATCCACCAGAGACGCCCCACTACTCTCAATTTCCTGAAGAAACCCAAATGAACTTAACTACTGCATCAGAGAGACTGTCTGGATTTTTTTAAATACATGTTGTCATTCAGCTATAAGCTTCAAAACAACATTTAAATACTGTCGAATAATAATGTCAATTTTGCATAATTGTTTGAAAGGGTGTAAACCCTGCTCCAGCACACCTGCTTGTATTTCTCAAGCAATTCTGATTCGCTAATTCAAAAGTGTTAAATAGAGTTGCAGGAACTTGAAATTGAGTTTGAGACTCCTGCCCTAAACGCTGATTCACTGACAGGAACGAGGATGTTGATCCAGGGCATGTCCTCACGTCCTGCTGGGGTAAACACAGTAAGCTTCTTCATTCATCATAAAACGTGCATGTGGAGTCATTGCTAAGACAATGAGAAAACCAAAATGAAAGCGAGAGGAAGCTCAAATCTCAAGGTCTCAGTGTATGAAGTGAGAAGTACATGTCTTTTGTAGTGCAGAATAGTATTTCATCAAGCTACAGATCGCCCACAAAGCAGTTTATCTACATTATTTTAATGAAGTATGACTGTTGAAAGACATTTTGATAATTAAGCTAGTATAATAACTGTTTATAGGGAGGATTTGGGGCAGCCTGGCCAAAAATATTTTAAAACTTTTTTTTTTTTTTTTTGGATTCAGTTTATCCTTTATAAAAGGAAAGAGACAAAGAGAGTAGATGGACAAGTACAGAACAAACTACTGTTAGTTTTTTTTCAATACCTAATCGTACTGTGAAAAATCGTGTGACCCAAAACTGCATGACTTAAATTGTAATGTAACTTTTTTTATTTTTTAGAAAAATGACTCAATACCCAATAGCTATATAGAAATTATTTAGTAAACTTGCATATATGAGTGTCACCGCTTTTAGCCTGCCAAACCTGATACTCAATTATGAAAGTGAAATTATGCAACAGTACAACAGGCAAGACTTACATATAAAATAAGTTTTAATGTGCAGAGTTAATATATTTAGCTATTTAAATAAAATAAAAAAAAGTTTAGACATGACTAGATCTCACCCTCTTGTAATTCAATTGTTGATATTACAGTCTTTCATATTTCATTTCTATATCAGTGTGTTAAGGATTGACATTGTTTTGCATTACCGCTGGAAACAGTTGAACACAAGATCATAAAACGGTGAATTACTTTTGTTTCTCACATAACGTGATGTAGCGTGTCCCTCTTGCATTAATGCTTCTAATGTCTTTATTTATAAGGCTTACCAAAAAAGGCTGAGCAAGTGAAAACTAATAAATCACTATTTTCAAATTACTTGTCTTTATTTATTAATAGTGCTGGTTAAAAACTGAATTTTTTGTTATGAACATTACATTTGAACTGATTCCACAACAGAAACAGACCAGTTTTCCACAAGAGAGAATATGCAAACGTTTTATTGACACTACATGGTATTATAAAAACCTACATTGTAAAATAAACAAAACAAACTAAAAGATTAGAAACAAATGAAAACAGAAAAAAAAACAGCTATTTTGAAATTAATTCGTTGCATTTTCTCAGCATTTCTGTAATACTAAACAAAAGGGAAATGCTGAATTTGAGTTCATCATCTCAGTGTTGCCTGAACCTCCATCTGTGGCTTTATTAGATCATTCTTTCAGCTTCAATACAAGACTGAACAGTGAATCAATACAGGAGTTTAAAACAAACAAAAGTCTTTAAGTGTATTTGGTCGTCTGTGACATTTGACCCAGCAAAACTACTGATTGGCTGCTTCACAAGCATCTATCCAATCACTGTACACGTCCACCGGCTCTGAGAGATCTGAGAGAGTGATTAAGGACAAGACCGACATCACATAAAACAAATAATTCACCCCAAAATTTGCTGAAAATGTTTACTGAGAAAAGTTAAGTAAGAAACTTTGATTCTTACAAACACGCAGCTTTTAACTGATGGACTGGAGTGGTGTGGATTATTGTGATGTTTTTAATCAGCTGTTTAGACTCTCATTCTGACGGCACCCATTCACTGCAGAGCATCCAATGTTGAGCAAGTGATGTAATGCTACATTTCTCCAAATCTGTTTCGATGAAGAAACAAACTGCATCTATATCTTGGATGGCCTGAGTGCGCGTAAACTGTCAGCAAATGTGTATTTTTGGATGGATTATTCCTTTAATAATATACATCATGTAATAAATACAGATACTCATACTCTCATAATTGATCAAATTTTGAGAAGGATACAAGTTATTGGTGTCTGGAATTCTTCTAGACACACGGTACAGGATATTATCCCCGTATTTCGACTTCGTTCCCTGGAATAAAGTAGAATTGTTGTGCATTAGTGATAGTTTTGTTAAATCTTGTAGATCTTTAAGTAACAGTTTTATTCTTACATCTTAACGTCACATGATTTCTCGTGGTTACAGAAGGGGCAGGTAAACTGGGTGTCCAGGTTTCCGGTCATCTTTTTCTTGGGAGGGGGTTTTCTCTTTGACTTTCTGCGTCCCATCTTTTGCTTCATGGAGGAAAAAGCACAAAGACAATTTGATGAAATATACTTTAAAGCAATCATTGAACACTGACTGAAGGAGCCGCTTGTGTCAAATATACACAAGCAACAGGCTTTTGCAACATAAACACAGATCATGGTAACCTTTAGGTAATGACATTTAGCATCTAAAAATAATGTAAAATTGATGGACATTCTTTCTAACAAGAGATTAAATCACGCTTCCTGTGCATTTTGTCTTAAAACTGAAACAACAATAATACAGATTTATATTTAAATTGTTGTTTATCTAGCTGGTATGCTTCTAAATGTTCATTTTTATTTAGTTTTGACATTATGATATTTAGAGGTGCTCTAAGATCTTAGAGGCAACATGAACAAGATAAAACATATAAACACAATCAGTAAAAATAAAAATACAATGAAACCCGCGTAAACCATATGGTCAAAACACTCACGATAAATATACAAGCATTTAAACACTTAAGAAAGACATTATGCTTTCTGGGAAAAACAAATCTCTTACCAAACTGCGATTAATGTGAGGCGACTCTCGAGGAAACCCAGCACACAGAGCCTACAAAGAATAAACAGAGGATTTACTTCCGCTCGGTCAAATGTCCCTGCAGTTTAAAAGCGAAACGGATGTGATGCCCTCTAATGGTAAACACCAGAACTACAACAGAGTTCAATTGGTGAGAAAAAAACTATTTTATTTCAAACAATTCTCCTTTTTATGTTCTTACAAACGCTTGGTTTAAAATAAGTTCCTTCTGTTTAAATGAGGATCAGCCCCTGTTTCACAGACCAGGTTTAAACCTAATCCTCGACTAAAATGTAAGCCTGAGCTGTTTCAACTGAAAGAAACTTGCACAGACTGATCTTAAAATATATCAGTGCCTTTATTTTGTCTCAAGATGCACACCAGCAATGTTTTTTTTTTTCTAAGTACGTTCATTAAAAATGACTTAAATGTTCTAATTGAACTATGGCCTAATCCTTGTTTAGTCTAAGCCCTGTCTGTGAAACCAGGCCCTAGTTTACAGAAACTGTTTATAATGATGCAATGAGAATTTAACTGGAGAGACCTAGATGGCATAGTGCAAGTGAAAGGTGTGTGAGTGCAAGTTTAATTACTTTTAAAGCACTGTTATGAAATCTTATGTTTAGATTTATCTGCCGGCCAAATGCTTCTAAAAATGAGATTATTGTGGGTCTATCAAATATAAGGGTTAGTACTACGGTATCAGTCAAAGCTGTGGAGACATTGGTATTGCTGTATTTTGTAACTCTTTATTGTGTGTGGTAGATGTTATGGGTTGTATATGGTGTCTTATTGTCTTTTTTATTTTTGGACCTTGAGTCTGTATTAATAAAGTTTGATTGACACCTATCGTTAAACATCAGAACTGAAATATTATCTAATAATTTCATTAGGTGAGTATGAACAAACCATAATTTAACAGTTTTAAGAAAATAAACAAGTCTATCGTTATCAGAAGCACTTATTATACGCCCATAAACAAGCAAACCAAATAACTTAATCGTGTTAACGTTATGTGGCATATTGCGCTGTACTGCATTTTAATGTAGGCTATACTGTTGTAGTTAATGTTTTTTTTTTTTTTTTGTACTGCATTTTATATTTTGAATTTGATGTTAGGAGCACTAAACCACATTCCTTTCATATCTTGACACATTAACAAAAATGGTCTAACTGTAGGCTATATACAGTTTCCTTGGCAACTAACCTAAATAAGTTTAAGTTCAAGTACTAAAAAAAATACCAAAATTTAAATAAAATAAACATATGTTGAAAACTAATAAAAATGACAAAAGCACATAACAAAATTATTAAAACTTTAAAATTAAAATGGAAACTTAAAATATATTTAAAAAAATAACAGCTGATTCATAATATTAATAAATACTATCCTACTATATACAAAATACTATATAGATTGAGTGTTATAACAGATCCAGTGTTATAAAAGATACTCTAAATGTAGTACTGATTTAATGTTACTTATTATTTGCTGGAGTTAGTGACAATTTTGGATGGACTTTAGAAAGACAAGCAGCGCCTTGCATCGTGATTGGATGACATACTTCCATACATTTGAATAATAGAGTGTGATTGGGTGGTGTGATCACGGGGGCGGGACTAACAGTGTGCTATCGAGCAACTACAGGAGCAACAGAAATTTTGTGCAGAAGATAAGCACCAGGTTTCTTCGAAAGTGATCGTAGAAAGACCTGCATAAAGAGACTCATAAACTCGGGTAGCCTACGTATTTTCTGTAGACCGACAGAATTCACTCTGAGAAGGAAATTGCTTCAGTGTGTCATTGCTTGCGTAAGTAACAGAAAATTGCGTGAACGACTATCACGGAAGTCTTGAAACGTGCTGTTGTCATTTCTTATTAACGGGACAAAAAGTAAACTGATGCAAATTCAATTCAATCCAAAAGCATAACCGATCAGGATCGTCGGTAAGATTTTTAGGCGCAAGAAGTACAGCCTCTGTTTTGCAATAGTATGTTGTTCTCGACAATTTTATTGACATGGGTCCATACACAAAACTCTTATATGTACTGACACACTTTAAATGTATGTGCACGCATGATGCATGTTATTATTTGTGAAATGTTATGCATTAACGTTAGAGCTTTAGATTTAGATGAGACTGTGAATTTTTATTCTTATTCACATTTTTTTTGGGGATCTCTTCTTTTATTAAAATATGCAGATTATTTATTACTTTTTATTATTAATATTATTCACTTTTCAGAAGTTAATTATGGCTACCGAGGGAGACCCAACTGACTTTGTGAAAGTGCTTCACCTTCTGGTGATTTCCTTCACCTGGGGAATGCAGGTGTGGGTGTCTTTCATAGCAGGTAAATTAATATAGTGTTATGATAATTATATCATCATATAACATGTCATATGTATACTTCTAATTCCTCTTTATATTTTCAGGTTTTGTGCTGATTTCCCAGGTATCCATGCACACATTCGGTCTTGTGCAAAGCAAGTTATTCCCATTTTATTTCTACTGTCTGCTGGGTGCTAATGCAGTCAATCTGGCCATATATGCTGTGTACCACCCTAGAGAACTGCTGGACTGGCATGAGGGCATACAGGTGACCAATCAAACTTTTTGCCTTCTGCATGATTCATTAAAAGAATAGTTCACCCAAAAATGAATATTTGCTGAAAATGTGCACCCAGGCCATCCAAGATGTAGAAGCAGTTTGTTTCTTCATCAGAACAGATTTGGAGAAATGTAGTATTTCATCACTTACTCACCAATGGATCCTCTGCAGTGAATGGGTGCCGTCAGAATGAGAGTCCAAACATCTGATAAAAACATCACAATAATCCACAAGTAATGCACACCACTCCAGTCCATTAATTAACATCTTGTGAACCAAAAAGCTGTGTGTTGTAAGAAACAAATCCATCATTAACACATTTAAACTTTATAGCTTCTGGCTCAAATATGAGTCACCCATAATAACATTGCTTTCTCCAGCAAAAAATTACATCCCATGTTGTCCTCTTTACATCAAAATCCACCAACACATTTATTTAGAACTCTTCTGGGCTGTTTTCAGCTTGTAAACTGAGCTTTATCTGTGCCTATTTCTTTCCCAATTCAGATGAGGCTTTTTTTTTTTTAGCAATAATATGGATAGAGGTCTCATATTTTAGTTGGAAGCAAAGGTTTAACATTAAAACCCCCTTAAAGATGGATTTGTTTCTAACAAACACACACAGCTTTTAACTTTACAAGATGTTAATTGATGGACTGGAATCTTGTGGATTATTCACTGCACCCATTCACTGCAGAGGATCCATTGGTGAGCAAGTGATGTAAAGCTACATTTCTCCAAATCTGTTCCGATGAAGAAACAAACTCATCTACATCTTGGATGGACTGAGGCTGAGTAAACTTTCAGCAAATTTTTGTTTCTCATTCTTCATTTCGGTTCACGCCTCTCTCACACTCTTGTTTTTATTTTTCTGAGCAGATGACTCTGTTCTTTGTGGCCGTTATCTTGGCCGGTCTGAATGCACAATGGTTTGGACCATCTGCCACCGAGTGCATGCTGGTCATGCAGGAGATCGAGAAGGAACACGGTCTGGGGAATCAGGTGGGTATGAGCTCCAATAAGGAAGGATACGCCAAACTCCGTGAACAGGACCCAAAATACAAGGAGCACAGGACCACCTTCTACCGCTACCATGGTCTCTCCAACCTCTGCAACCTTATAGGCTTTTTCTCCACTACCATCAATCTCATTTACCTGGCCCTCCATTTGGGATCTATATGAGTGTGTTGTGTGTTTATGAGAAAGAGTCCAGTCAGACAGTTATTTTTAGAGAATTGTCCTGTGTATGTTCTCTTTGTCGGTCTGACTGTTTTGGATAACAATAATGCTCCTGGTTTTTATACAAGAGTGTTTAGTGTTCTTTAAGGTTAAAAGAACCAAATTCAGACCTGTTGAAGTGAGCCAAAAGTGAACTGCATGATTTTTGTATTCACAGTGTCCCTAAAAGTGGACTCCGATCTCAATTTAGTAAATTTGATTTGTGACCGGATTTCAATCAATTTCAGCCCAATTTGTCCACGACTTTCCTTTTAAATCTTTCTATATAAGGAATAATTCTTGTGAATCACTCTCAGACAGTGTAAACGCATATTTTTAGGTCTGGATCAAATGAGTTTTTTTTTATGTAAATATGCCCAGCCATATTAAATGATATTGTTATGGAGGTTAACAGTATTTCTCCCTACTTTAAAATGCTTCAAAGTGGGTAATTGCATTGAATCTTTTGTTTATAATAAACAGACATGCATTAGTGATAATATAGCTGTTTATGAATGTTTAAACTGTGTTTTAATTTGTTGGTGAGGTATGTACTATAATTCTTATCTGCTTTTGCCTTAATGCTTCACAATGTGAACAATATATTTTCCCACTAGAGGGCTGTTTGTGAAAAGGCTTATGAAAATAAGAGGACCAATTTAGTATTGTCAAACATAGAATGCTGTTTACATTTCCTATAATGAATGACACTAAAATGGCAATTAAACTCTATGGAAAAGCAATGAATAGTAACTGAACCTTTGTAACCATGATGTTTGAACAGAAAAGTAAACTTCCTTTTATCACTGGACATGGAGGATGGTGCTGTTGACATGCAAATGTGATTTTGATGATTGTTCTGCATATTCATGCCTTTGCTATGAAGATCTGTTGAGTTACATTTTTTCTCTCTAGTGCTTCATACTGTTTTAAATCATATTTTCCCTTTTAATTATATTTGTGTGTTTGTTCCCATTGCAAACTGAGTTGTTGTTTTTTTAATTTTTTTTAATTTTATTTACCCTAAACACACATTTATCTAGTTAAAGAAATATCAAACCTATGTATGTTGAGTTTTAATTAAAAAATAAATGCATTTACTCTTAAGTAGGCTACTCTTAAAGAGTTGTTACAAAATATCTAGTAACAAGCATTGTGAATGTTTTTATTTGCATTTACTTCTTTCTTACCAAAGTTACACACAAATCTGAATGCTGCCCAGGCTTCAGTGAGCTATAAATAAAAGGAAGAAATGGAGTATCATAATGAACGTAGTTTCATTAATTCTGCTAAGCGATAATGTTAAATACTTTTTGTGCCTAATTGTGACGTATTCGGTGCCATTAACAGAGGGAATCAATGAAACTAAATTTTCATTTCATAAGTTGGAATTTAAACTGAATTGTCCAAAACTCACGGGATAGCCTATACGGGCATTCTGGGAAATTAAGTGTTTTTACATGGACCCCATCAGTCCATGTAATGAAAAATTATCTATTTCTAATTGTCTATCCATTCAAACCTAAAGACGTTTTAAACACTTTTTTTTTTTAAGATATGAAATTTTATTTAATTCTTATTTATACATTCAAATTTGATTTGCAATTCTGCATCCTGTTTGTTAGCTCAATTTAAATTAATTTCAAATTCAGTAATCGAATTGAAAATTTAAAGAAGCATTTCTGGTATTAGATCAATTTTGCCCATATTTGCAGAAAAGTGTGTGAAGAGGAAGAGAAAGAACTGCGGTTCGGGACGGAGGTGGAAGCTGCTGTGTAAACACTTCAGATCCGGGAGCTCCGTCACTCACACCCGAGCGCGCGCACACACACACACACACACACACACACACACACACACGGTCTCAAACAAACGCGCGCACACACACAGAGAGAGAGACACCCCCCGAACGAGTTACATACGCGTTTCCACGCAAGGAGGAAGTCCCGGTGGCTTTACCGGAGCACAAGATAAAGCACCGAGTGTCCGTGTGAAGGTAAGAACTTCATCCAGTTGATTCGTTGCGTTTGAGAGTAATTTTGACCCCCATACACACCTTTCTCTGTCTCCGGATGGGACAAGCTTTATGAACTTTAGGTCATGCTGCAGGACATGCACCGTTAACATTTTGTTCATCAAGCCATCGAGATTATGGCGTTGTTGTTCTTTAAAATAGGCTAGTTTAGAACACCAGAGAGTGAAGATTCGAATTCAGTCCAGATTTAGGTTGAGAATAGAACAGTTGCAAAAAAGTACCGTTGTACTATTCGTTACATTTACAATGGCTCTACCTCGGTATTGTTCTTTGGAATACCATGGTAGCCTACACTTCAAAGTATTATCTGATAATATACCATGATACATTTTTTGGTAGGAAGAAAGTTTTTGTTTTCCGTTTTCATGTATTTGTTGTTGTATGGTAAACCTCCTCCATGCATGGATTAAACAACATGTTATTTAATTGCATTCTTGCATTCTTACTTATTTTATGAAATGTACTGTGTGATTGTCATCTTTGAATCAGTCTGCAGTGAATGAAAGCAAACTGTGCGCTGTTTAATTCCATTCATCTGGAGCACAGTTGTGGACATCTGCCAGACAATCAATAGACAGATCAGTGCCATGGTAACCAGAGACCCTGGTCCTCAAAAACACCATTTGGCCCTCTGGTGTAAGTGATGAAGTCAGGTGTCGCAGAACACTGGTCTATAGCATGCCTGAGAAGGACATTCAAAACAGCTGAGGTGAATATTGGTCATGTAGGTTGTTGAGCGATCTGGGCCCGTATTCACAAAACATTTTATCTTCGCACTAAGTGTTCTCCTAAATGGCAGTAAAAGTTTTTAGCTGAGAGTTTTCTCTTAAAACCTATTCACAAAGCTGCTGAGACAAACTTTTACTAAGGAACAGAGAGAAGTTTAAGCTCAAAGTAAGGGCGGGGTTGACCTCGTTGCTGTGGAGGATGTCAGCATGCTTACTAACTATACACACAATGATTGGCTGATAGTCTCTGTCAGAGATTTATACATAGTGCATTAATTTATACATTATGCATTAATTGCCACTTTCAAATAAATATTTTAAAATGCAGGCTAAGTGTCACTAATTAAACAATATGTAATGTAGCCTCTTACATGTGTGCTTCTCGTAAACAATTAGTGAATATGCATATAAACAGCCTTTTAATTAACAGAGTGGAATAATCATGGCTGATAGTAAGACATGCAAACGTAAAAGAAAACCAAACTGGATGCATGAACAGCTGTTACCTCTTGCCCAACTGATTAATGAAAACAAGGATATAATCAAAGGAAAATTTGGAGTCGGGATAACCTCCAAAACCAAAGGCGATACCTTTTTTAAAGATCATTATCATCAAATGTTTCTAAAATGTTTACGTTCTGAGGCAGATTGCTTGCAAAAGGCATTTTAGGATTGTAAATGTCTTAGTGATGTAGGAGTCCTCTTGACTACTCCTAACATATCACAGATTTAGGAGCTAGTTTTAGTGCTAAAACGCTTTGTGAAATACTGTTAGAGTCGTTTTTTTAAGACGATAACAGTATTTATTTATTTTTTAAGTTTCCATTTTCATGCCTCCAAAACGCCATTGTCATGTGAACAAATAGTCAAAACGCATAAAGTTTTCTGTTTTAAAGTTTATTCTTGTAAATTTAAGGTGAAACTAAACTAAACTTCAACTAAAAAATAAAAAACCTTTTTATGCGTTTTCACAATTCTTTTAAACACCAACAATGCTTTGGGGGCTTGAAAAACGTAAACTTTTGAAAAAGATACTGGTATCGTCTCAGTGTTAATGGAGACTAACACTGAGACATCGCCAACTACTGGTCTGGCATGTATAATACAGCGTTTTAAGGCATTTTCGTGGATCCATGTGAATGAAAATCGTTTTGACGTATTATTCACAATTGTTCTTAAAAGCTTCTTGCATAATTGAAGATGATGGCATATTAAGTTAATATTAGTAGGTCAATATTGTTAGTGTGAAATATTAAGCTCTGATTCTATGCAGATTAAAGTAATGTTAATGGGGAGGGGTTCCATACGGTCCATAGCATTATTGATTTGTGTCTCTCATGGGACAAGTGGGATGGGATTCGGTGTTCTTACTAATGGACAGAGAGCTGTGCTGAGTGCCGTTTGGAATAAAACCATTATATTGAGCCAGAAAATGAATGGCGAGCATAGATCTGCCATGTAAGGTCTGTTTTATGGTGGTGTTTTAGGGTTCCATCCAGACACGCTTTTGAACTGGAGAAATGATTATAAATGAAACCGTAGCAAAGTAGTTTAGGAGATTTGGGCCAGCTGTGTAATCTGGCTTGTCTTGTTATTGAAGATCGTGGAATAAAATTCACTTTCGCTGACATCTCTGGCTTCAGTTTTAGTATCGGAAGGTCTCATGCAGCCAATGCACATGCTCAACATGTGACAGGATTTTTTAGGGAGCTTTTGAGAAAATAAGACCTTAGAATGTAGTTTTACTCAATTTTATTGTTTCATGTGAACAATAAGGCAATAACAGGAAGTGAAAACACTAATTAATAGAAAAGTAGGTATGAAATTCTTTCATATAACTATATATGCATATAATTGTGAAGTAAAAGAGATGATGGCCATTTAATTATTGTTTGCAAAATTACTGTGCTAGTGATAGTTCACAAGAAATATGTTGAACGTTTTGTTATATGATGCTTTTATGATGCTCTTATGCTCACCAAGGCTGCATTTATTTTATGAAAAATCAGTAAAATAAATAAGATCAGTAATACTGTGAAATATTATTACAATGTCAGAATTTTCAGCATCATTACTCCAGTCTTCAGTGTCACATGATTTTTCAGAAATCATTCTAATATGCTGATTTGCTGCTCAAGAAACAATTATTATTATTATTATCAATGCTGAAAACAGTTGTGCTACTTAATATTTTTCCAGAAACTGATACGTTTTCTCAAGATCCTTTCTTAGAAAGTTAAAAATAGATTTTTTTGTAACATTATAAATGTCATTATTGTCACTTTCAATTAATTTAATGCATCCTTGCTGAATAAAAGTATTAAAATAAGAAACTGAGCAAACTTTTATTTAACCTTTAACACATTCTGTGCGTGTTTTAATTAGACCAATTTTCCTCTTAAAATAGGAAGATGTTTCATAACCTCTTAAGTGTTTCTTGTTGTCTTACCCAATGATTTTGCAACCTTACCCTACACTGTAAACCTGACCGTTAGGATTAACCACCAGTTACAAACTTCTCTGAGCAGTGAGCACATGATCATCAGAATCAGATTGTCTCTCCATGTGCCACTTAAACGGGTCCTTCAGTCCCCTCCAACTCACAGACTTACTGTTCTAAATTACTATTGCAGTTGAGTTCAAAAAGATACTATCTAACAAGTGCACTCATGTGCTCGAGACAATAGCTGCTGTGGGCAGTCACTCTCTTTGTTGTAACATCTCCACCTCTGGAGAGGAGTGGTGTTTGGAGCGCTCCGCTCGCCTTTTAATGGGTCTGCGCGCTTTGTTCATGGGCCCGTCGCCATGGTGACCCTCTCCATCATGCCTGTGAGGGTCTGATTGATCAGCTGGATGTGGAGGGGGTTTATTTCCATTCCCTAGAGTTCGCCTCTTAGTTTGAGCTCTTCTGTCGGTGGACATGGCCGGTTCTGAAGGTTGTGATCCGAGGGTAATCAGAGATGTGTTTTCAGACCAGAACATATGATGCCAACATGAAACGGTGTTCGCAAACCTATTTTACTTCCATATTGTGATGACTGAAACAGGATATTTGATGAGAAACCAATGCTATATGGGACTGTTTTTACGTGTGTTAAGAAAGTAAATAGGGACATTTTTGTTTTCATGTTGAATGAGAAACCAAATTTATTTGGAGATAGTTTGGTAAAATTACATATGGTTTTATGTATTGAAATGTATCTAAATAAAATGTTAGGTCATAAATAAGCAGAATTGATTTGATTTCTCTATCTTACCAAGTGGCTTTTGTATTGATTTAGAAATGAAATGTGAAATACTCGTTTTCTGTTTCAGATGGCAACAGTGACGGACTCTCGTCTCCAGTCGTCACAGAAAGACGCGGCTGACCAAAACTTTGACTACATGTTCAAACTTCTCATCATCGGCAACAGCAGCGTCGGTAAAACCAGCTTCCTGTTTCGCTACGCGGACGATTCCTTCACTTCAGCCTTTGTCAGCACGGTGGGAATCGACTTTAAGGTCAAAACCGTTTTTCGCAACAACAAGAGGATCAAACTGCAAATTTGGGTAAGTTTAATTGTCACCTGATCAGTCTGATGTCTTAAAGGAGAATCTATTTTTAAACAATTCTAATCTCATCTATTCAAATATTTTATTAATTATTTTTAGATTGTAACACTACCATTCAAAAGTTTTAATTTTTCTTATGGTCATCAAGTCTTCATTTGTTCAATACAGTAAAAACAAAGATACGGTAAAAACGGTAATATTGTGAAATGTTATTACAATTTAAAATAACTGTTTTCTATTTGAATATTTTTAATATTTTAATATGTAATTTATTCCTGTGATTTTCAGCACCATTACTCCAGTCTTCAGTGATCCTCCAGAAATCATTCTAATATGATGATTTGATGCTCAAGAAATCTTTTTGATTAATATCAATGTTGAAAACAGCTGTGCTGCTTAATAGTTTATAATATATATATTTTTCAGGAGTGTTTGATGAGTAGAGATTTAAAAAGAACCGTATTGATTTAAAATAGAATTTTCTTTGTAATATAAAAATGAAATATATTTAAAAACTAAAATTTTGTCATACCACAGGACTATTTAAAAGTAACTAGCGAAGCATAAACACTGATTAAAAATGGTGAAAATCATAAAAATAGTGAGCACTTTCACACCTTTGTAACCTAAAATATTGATGTTGGTAAAAAATGAGCATATGATTTTGTGGGCTTGGGCTGGGTTAGAGATGATCAATTTTGTTCTTTTGCAGTGAAAAGATTTTCTAGGTTTTTGAAATTATTAGTAAATGATCAGATGTTGCAGAAAAGGTCTTCAGTGACAATTGATGACAGCATACAAAGACACATTTTATAGATTCAGACGTGTTCATCTGAAGCGTTTACAGTTTTGAATGTGGACTAAACATGTCCTTTGTTGTTTCACGTTGTTTTTAGGTCTAGTCTTCTCCCCTCACCACACACGAGGCCGCTGATGTGTACTGTAGTTCAAAACTAGTTTGCATTATTCATGGAAATATCATGAAATTGTGTTTTAGGCCTGGAAAGATCATGGAAATTAATGAAATCTAAAAAAGTCAAGAAAAATGCAATTGAAATATACGTGTTTGTAGTAATATATCTAACTCTAAAATTGAATTCTTAAACTTTAAATGCAATTTCTTTAAGTTGTTTTCAATCACAAAGTACTAGAAAAGTCATTCATCGATCAAAGAGTGTAGCAAACAAGTACATGCATGTTTGTGGTATGAAACTAGGGTGGAATGTAGCAGAATGCCTTAAAAGGATAAAGGTACGATGACTAACAGAAGGTGTCCTCTGTCTGAATGTTGCCTGCTCTGCGTGTGAGCTTTAGGCTTTAAGAATTGAAGGTCAGATTACTGGTGTTATTAAAGAAAACGTCTCCGAAAGCCATAATTGTTAGCCGCAGATGGGTGTGTAGATGTGCAGTAATGTCAGCTGCCGGCTGGTACGGTTCTGTGAGTGGGAGTGAAGTCAGTAAATTTCTCCACAGCAGAGATGCTGCAATCATTTCTAAAGCATTTTGTCCAGCTGCTAACTAAACTGTGCAGTATACACTAATAACCGCCTACTAGAATGTGAAACGGTTTGCATTATGCAACAATAAACATTATACTGTATTGTAGTATGCTACATGTTTATCACGACTCATTATGTGCAGGGTTATGTAAGATACTATTAGTTAGTAAATAGTTATAAATAGTTATTTTTTTAAGTAGTGTTGTTTTTGCCATTTTTATGTTTTAAATTTGTCTTTATAGTTTTCATTAATTTAATACATCAATATACAATAAATGGAAAAGAGAATTATCTTGGCAACTAACTAAAATAAATAAAGAAATAAAAGATTTTTTTTCCCAAGTAGAAGATTATTTTATTTTAAGTAGCAAGAATTGTTTTATGGGTTTAGTTACCTATAATAACCCTGATGATGTCCACGTTTAATTTGGAAAATGTGATCCAGTTATGATTTTGCAAACATAGAAACTATGAATTTGCGTTTTAATCCAATTCTGTGTTAAAACAACATCATTTTTTGCTGTTCAATCATATGAGAAGAAGAATTCTACTGATATCACTTCCAGTTAATTAGTCAAAAATACTGGACATGAAGGTCAAATTGGTGCAGTGCATTTTGGGATACAGTATTTCATGCAGTGCTATGCTGTACACTGTAGTTCAGGTATTTTATGCATGCTGTTCATACATACTATATATTGCAGAAGTAGTAAGAGGGGTATGCTATTCTGAATATTATATAAGTCTAACTGGGAAAAAATTGGTGTAGAAACAATTTTCACTCAGAAGTTGCTTGTAAATTTCACAGAGAAAGAAGTGGGGAGTGAGTACTAAAGTAGCTTTAGTTTAGGGCTGATTGTGAGCTGCATGGCTGCGTTCTCAGCAGTGCGTTTCATCTTAATGTGTGCTGTGGCTCTGATCCAGTAACAGAAAGGCTTGCGCTTCTGATAAAAGCTCCTCCTGGCCGCACTGTCAGCCTTTGACTGTCTGTTCAACAAAACCTTGACTCTGAGTTTGAAAGAGTTCTGCAGATGCACTGGGACGATTCTGTTAGATGAAAAGGTTGCAGTGCGTTTTTGCATGTTCAGCTCACTCTAATCAAATAAATGTTTCTTATGCATAATTTAGAAATGGAAATAGGCTAGTGGTTGAAGAGCCTTTAGAAGATGTGGGTGCAGGTCCCAAAAGGGGATATAATAGTGATATAGTGGAGCATGATTCATGCTTACGATGCATAAAGCATACAGTTAGAAAATGATTTCATTTATATACCATTACCACAGATTTTCTTTTTCTTGTCTCTTTGCACTTTGGCCTTAGATGTTGTAATAATTAATTCTAAGCGAGAGAATAGCAATTGTGCTTGTGTAATTATTGATATAAATACATGATGATGAAGGGAACTTGTTTTTATTTTATTTCACCGCTCTGTATTCTGAAAAGTCTCACAGGTTTTTTTTGTCCATCTGGCTGTAGTCTGGAGCTCATCTCTGCTGTCTGTCACTTATGCCAAGCATTAGTGGATCATGTGTAAACCTGTGCGAGCCACTGGTTGCCCAAGAAACACATTCACTCCTCCCTCTCTGATGATGGGATGGCTCTTCATGCAAATAAGTTTAGCCAATAGTAGGTTTCTAAGCAACGGTGCATAGTTGCTGTGCCAACCCAGACCAATAGTCCATAGACCTCTTCGATGATTTTTAATTATTTTATTTTATTGTATATATGTGGGTTTTTTTATCTGCATATATGTATCTAGATAAATGATAGAAGCAAAAAAAGTATGGTAAAAATCTAATCAATCAAATATGCGTGTGTAATTTTAAAATATAAATACTTAAAATATATGTAACACACACACACATACATACACATATATATATATATATATATATATATATATATATGAGAATTATTTTAATACTGTAACATTTTAATATATATGCTATATGACTCTTATGATAAGAGTTATTAATGATTTATATGTCAAAAGGATGATCATTATATAACCCTGGCTCTCCAGAATTTAACACCAGAAAAATATAGTAGTGTTTCTTGGGGGGAAAAAACAATGACAACTCTGTCATCTACTGGTCATCATTGGTAAAAACACCATGAAGACTGTTTATCACATCCTCATCCTCACAAGCCAGGATGTTGTCTATAATTAGGATTATTGTAATCATTATGTTGTTCAGGATACAGCCGGACAGGAGCGCTACAGAACCATCACTACAGCGTATTACAGAGGAGCCATGGGCTTCCTGCTAATGTACGACATCACAAACCAGGACTCATTCAACGCTGTTCAGGACTGGTGAGTGACACACACAAACATGCATCTGTACATTATGTGTGTATTAAGAGTGTTTAATGTTTACGTCCTGCATGTTTGGCTCTTAGGGCCACTCAGATAAAGACATACTCGTGGGACAACGCACAGGTGATACTGGTGGGCAACAAGTGTGACCTGGAAGATGACAGACTCATTCCGACAGAAGACAGTCAGAGACTGGCTCAGGAACTCGGTGAGAGGATGCATCGAGATTGAGAGAGACTTTTTGACAATTTTATTTGCAATTTTATTTTGATGACCTGAAGAGAAATAAAATCAGGTGATTTAAATCTCATGAAATGATTAAATCTCAACACTAGTCTCAATGTGTGCTTACTGCCATGCCACAGGTGCAGAGCTCCATTACAATAACTAAAGTTAATATCTATATCTGTTTAAAAATAAGCATATGTAGAAGAAAATTTTAGTTTATTTCCACAAAACCGGTCCTATTCCTTCCTTCCTTCCCCCACACCTTAATAATCTCTTTAAACATTCTATTAGTAAAATATTTATTAATTAAATTATTCATAAATAAGAGTAATTTATAAATAAGTTTTTATAAATATATTTAAATATATTACATGTATAAATAAAATATGCAATTTTGTATGTAAATGAGTTTAAGTTAAATATATTATACATAATTTATTCTACAGTTTTCTTATACACAGTTTTAGTAATTTTGTGTTTTTGTAATTCTTAGTTGGTTTATATATATATGTATATGTGTGTGTGTGTGTTTTCATTTTTATTAAGCTTAGTTAAACTAAATTTGATAAATTTATCATTAGATAAAGTCATCATTATAATTATTTTTTCAATTAACATTTATCTTATTTCAAGTAACAGACAAGTTTTTTTTTAATGGTGATCATTTTAGTTTCAGTTAACTATAATAAACCTGGAATTTTGTATTTTTTTTTTCTGGCTTCCTCAGGTTTTCAGTTTTTCGAGGCCAGCTCCAAAGACAACATCAACGTGCAGCAGGTTTTTGAGTGTCTGGTGGATGTGATATGTGAAAAGATGAATGAAAGTATGGACGGAGACGGTCCAGTGTCCAACCACAAAGACTCCAGACCACAGGATACGTCCTCTGAGGGACACAGCGGCTGTGCCTGCTAAAACAGACTCTCATCACACAGAGAACTTCTCCTCACCTATTCACTTTGCTTTCCTTCTTTTAACCCAAACAGCATCTGTTAAACACTCAGTGTTGTTTGTTGACGTGGATGGGCGTGGATTGAAATCTGACTGCGCCAGTGATCTACGTGACACAAACAGCTGGAGATACTGTACTGCACAGCGTTTAGAGGTCCATCCACACCCATAGCTAACACTCTCACCCTGTTCTCCATCTTTTGTCTGTCTTTCCCTCAAAAAAGCCACATTTGGATGGGTCTTTATAGTTTTAGCACATGTTCGCTATCTCATCGGATATTGTAACGTCCACTGCCCTGAGCGGGCAGCTTCTGTATTGTCTATCTGCATGTCCATCTGCTTTAAATTACAGTCCTAACAGCTCATTAGGCACTATTATGGAGATAATTGCACTGTGCTTTTCTGATATGTGCGATCATGGGCTGTGGTTTAAAAGTTATGTGCATCACACACTGAGAAATATCCACTCAAATCAATGTTTTACTGTTATTTTTTGGTATAAGCGTTTTCTTAAATTATAAGATAGCAAATAAACTATCTGCAACCCAAAATGACCTATATGCTGTCACAATAATTTCCAATATCTTTTTTTGGAAAGTACTTAAAGGGTCACTTTATTCGAAAATGAAAATCTGGCCATTCAAGATGTAGATAGCAAAAGTAAAAAAAGAGGGTCTCTTTTAAATTATAAATCATTCATCCTTTGCACAATGTTTGTTTCTTCACTGAGGTTGTTATTAAAAACAAAACTCCATTAATTATTTTCTTTTGACAAAATGTGACACCTTGTAACAATGTATGATGTAATATTTTAAATAATAAAACAAATTATGCAATTATGAAAAAGACAATTACAGTTAAATTAAACCTTAAATATTCAAACTATACAATTCTTAAAATTAAAACACATTTTAGGACCATTAAGATTGTTTTTTTTTTGCATTGTAACATTATTTTTTATTTTCCCCCAAAATTCATCTTATAATGTGTATGAATGTTTTACTTTGTAATTTCTGTTTCTCAGTTGAGAATCTTCCAGGTTCCAATTAATTGTTTACTGTATTGTGTGTGTGTGTGTGTGTGTGTGTGTCTGAATAGTTTTAAGCCATCTTTATTTCAGTTTTATTTATTTTAGTACACTAAATAATTTACTAAATTAAGTCAATTAAAATGAGAAATGTTGCTTTGCAACTACTTGAAACGAACATTTACATTTTATTTGTTCATGTTTTGTACAAATAAAGTTTTAAAGGGGGGTTGGAGTCTTTAATGATCCTATAAATAGGCCCCATTTCATTTCTTATGAACATGTTCTTGATCAGTTTTGTGAGATTCACTCATATGCGGCGGTACGGTTCATTCAGCAGCATTACAGTGGACACAACAGAAAGAGTGTTGACCATCTGAAACACCCTCTCGTTTTCTCTATCTATGTTTTTGCACACTCTCCTGGCTGTCCGTTACGTCCAGTGTTTCTTCAGAGCAGAAAGATAGTGTTCTTGTGTTCTGTACTGAAGCTTTTTTTCTGCCTGTTCTTGTTCGTCGGATGATACCAAGCCATGTCACAGTTCTGTAAACCAGCAGATTAAACTCACTTAGATGTCTTTATAAAACCCCTCAACCCTTCCATGCATTATTAAAATACAGATGTTTTAGCTTCTCCCTTTCCTGTCCCTGGGCTGATGGAACTAAAACAAATTGCATAATATAAATAGATTTCTTGCATTTTTAAAGAAAATGTTTGCTTCCCTTTTGCATAATTACGCAGGTTATGAATGGTTTTATCATTGTAAAAATAGTTGCTGTAGTTAGCTATCACAAAGTGTAGCCTTAAAATAGCTTTCCCAGACTTGATAAGAGAGCTTGTACACAAGTTCACTATACATCTGCACATTTCAAGATGACTAAACTTAACATTTTAAGGCAGCACAAACGCTTTGTTTTTATAGTGCATACATTTACACATTTATGCATAAAAAGTGACTTACAATGCATTCCATGCATACTTCTTATACGTTCTTCAATTCCCTTGGAGTCATATCTATGACCATGGCATGGTTTTGAGCTCCAGGAATGCTTTTTAGCATTGTTGCTAGGGTGGTTACTAGGGCGTTGCTGGGTGGTTGTTTGCTGGTGATGAATATTCTGGTCACTATCTATCTATCTATCTATCTATCTATCTATCTATATATATATATATATATATGGCTATATGGCTTGGATATCTAATTTCTCTTAAAAATAAAAGTCCTTTATTGGCATTGATGGTTCCTTGAAGAACCATTAACATTCATTCTGTAAATCTTTTCTTAAAGGTGCCATAGAATGCACTGATACAATATTTTAAATTGTTCTCTGATAGAAGGTATGTGGCTTAGGTAAGGGCAAAAATTCTCCAGAAACTGTTTTACATCTGCATTTACAACCCTAGGATTTCTCCCTAGAATGAAATGGTCTGTTATTGGCTTATTTGGAAGGGTCATGAATAATAATGTTGAGCTCTGCTCTGATTGGCTGTTTCACAGTGCATGTCAATTCAGTAGCTCACAGGAAGGAAACAAAGGGAGGAAATATATATTTCAATACTTTCTCTGGCAGTTATATTGTCAGGTAATTATACTGTATATAAAATGCGGGCATCAGGGAGCCGCTATTAATATTCGGGGCACTGAAACTGCTTTCAAATGCTTGACCACTTTTTACTTTCACTTTCGCTTTCGAGATTCACTATCGCACAAATTCAGTTTATACTATGAGCGGCAGTACTTACCACACATTTTACAATATCAGATGCTTGTCAGTGGTGCTCAGGATCTGTAAATCATTCGCCATCATCCTCAGTCATCTCTCCGCTCTGTTTATGTGGTAAGTGAAATCTTATGTACTGTAATGTAACAGGCTACCGCTAGCAAGAAGCTAACCATGTCCCTTTAGTGGCAAGCGTTATTTTATTAGAACATGTTATTTGCTTTCCGTGCCTTTCTGAATACAGACACCAACCCATCCCTGCACTTCACATCCCCTGCACAGCCTGGAACATAACATTTATTTCCATGATCTGCCGTTTTCGCTGTTGTCCTTGCTTGTTTCTTCACAATGCCTGCTGAACTTATGATGGTTCGGCTGGCGGCTGGCCTAGAACATGGGCGGGTATATGCAAATGTTGGGTGCGTAACTATTAGTGATCTTTTACGTCACAGTAGGTGTTATGTTCTGATTTACCTATTTTTCAGTGGTCTTTTTTATTCACGAGATTTACATAAGAAGGAGGAAACAATGGTGTTTGAGGCACACGGTATGTCATTTCCATGTACAGAACTGTTATTATTCAACTATGCCAAGGTAAATACAGTTTTCCATTCTATGGAACCTTTAAGTAAATCTTTTAAATCTGAACATTTAGAAAAGTAGCACCTTTGAAGTTCACCACATTTGTAAAGTGTTTTCTTGGGACCTAAGGAGAAAACTTGATGGCAGTTGTGTTCCAGTACCTAAAAAAGGTACCTATAAAACATATAAAAATGGCTCTAGTTGTCTTTAAACAAAAAGAAAAGTGACTTTGTGTGAGTCCATAGCATCTGTAATTTATGACTTTATACCCATAGCTCTACCAACTCCTCTGCATTTATCGGTGTACCCAGAAAACTACGACAAAGGTGCTTCCTGAATTTCATTTTCCTGTTACACACCACTGACCCACATCCTCCAGAGCCAGAGGAAGTGCATGCACCGTTGACACCGTTGAGTGTCACCTGTTTTTGGGGGTTTAACAGTATCTAAAATTACTTTTAATAAGACAACGCAAAATCTCATATCTGAACTGTAAAAACAACAAAAAATTAATTAATTACATAAAAAAATGCAAGAGCAGATCAATACTAAACGAGATCTGTAAGCTCCATATGCCAAATATAGTATACGTGTTTCTGTAGGAGAGCTACTCGTCACATTATGCAATGAAACATACACCCATTGTCAATATGTAAATGTAAACAAGTGCACCTCAGAGTGAAGTATGCCACATCGTAGGAACCACCTGTTGTATGGAAGGGAGATGGGGCCAAAATACCATGTCAACACGCACTGCATGTCAGTGTTAATGCGAAAATGCACAGAGCAACCAATTAAATTGCTATATTTGAAACGCTATTTGCATATGTGGTACAAACATCAGACATCATGTTTATTCATGTTATAATGGTACACTGTAATGCACATACGCAAACATCAGACGTTATATTTGGTCATGAGGCATAATGCTTCAGTACATTGTGTGATGTCAGTCTAATGTCATGATTTGTCAATGTCCTTCTCAGTCCTTTTCTTTCTCAGATAGATTTAAATTGTAACATTGTTTCATTTACTCTAACAAAGTAGATATCAGTAAAAACAATGCTGCAATAAACTAAAGAAAGGATTAATATGTAGTTCACAAGTTCACCCTTATATCTAATCTGATAGCAAATAGTAAGCATATTTTGGCGTGCTGTCCTGGGGGAGGGCTCCGAGCGTGGAGTAATAGCCCGAACCCAGAGAACTCCCCCTATCCCTAATATGGGATGAAAATGGATTAGGAGTGAGGAGTTGGGGTGGAGGAGGGATGCCGGAAAACTGTCGTAGGACAGAGGTAGGTTCACTGTAAAAAACGTAAAATTTTAAAGCAACCAGCTTCAGCAGATTTTTGAGTTTGCTCAACTTATGTTTGTGGGAGATTCTCAAATTGTTGTTGTATAAACTTAAAACGACAAGTTGAGAAAGTTGAGGTTTTTTTTACAGTGTAGGCTGCATATATATATATATATATATATATATATATAGTGCTAGTTAGGATGGTTAGCTAAACGAGCTACACCTGTGCCAAATTGGTTGATTATCTGATCGTGCTCCTCCCGAACCTTGTTAATAAAACATCATGTAAATCTAGAGGTAAATCTTCTTTAAAAAGTATTACACATTCTTACGATGGTAAAACTGCGTGTTTTTACACGTACTAAAGAAACTGGCACCTTAACATGTCGTGTCTACATGTACAAAAGAAACCATTTCAAAATTGCCGTGTTAAAGCAGACAAATTGCATGTGTTGATATGGTCAAATTTCACAAATTTTGGCCCCGTCTGTCTTCTATATTGTTGCACATTCATTCCTGACAATGACAAGGGTGGAGGATTAATTGATGAGAGAATGGCCATGTGTTATGAACATGATAAGAAATGTCATTAAAGTGAACTTAAGCAATGTTTTACCAGGGGAAACTGAATTTGTAGATGCATTCGAAGTAGCAAAATTTATGATGTATTGATGGTTTGATAAATGCTTTTGCTCATACTGTAATAAGCTTACAAATACTACATATGTTCTGTCCCCTTAAAAAAACAGCCTCAGTTCAGAGTGAAGCCCTGAACCATAAATGATTCAAAGTGGCCATTGTTAATATTATTTCTAGGCTTCACTCTCTCTCTCTCAAATGCTCTTCGTGAACTTCCTCTTTTACACACACACACACACACACACACACACACTGCTGTTTTGGGGTGAGAAACTGAAACCACTCCTAGACAGCTAGAAATATACATATGCACATCTTAAACCTTATTAACAGTTAAGGTAACACAAACTCTTGAATACTTTGATTGGGTGTCCGAGACATCCGGGCTGATGTTGTTTGTATAAATATGACCCATCTTCCTGAATAAAATTGAGAATGCTTTGGTAGTGCTCCAAATCTTTATGTTTGCTCATACATTCTCCCAGGCCTGCTCACAGGGGTTGATGATAGGGATAAATAACAGATAGGAGAAACTTTTTAATCTAATTAATCTAACACTAAGATTACTGGACAATGTTGATTTCAGATTTTCTACTTCTAATTCATGTGTTACTTACCGATTCTTTGTAATTATTTGTGCAATTTAGGCTACACTGTAAAAAGTGATGAGTTGACTTAACTTAAAAAAATTGAGGAAACCTGTTGCCTTAAAAATTTTAAGTAAATGATAATTAAAAAAAATAAGTGAATTGTCAAGTTCACTTAACTTTTTTTTATTATTATTATTATTTACTTAATAATTTTAAGGCAACAGGTTTCCTCAATTTTTTAAGTTATGTCAACTCATCACTTTTTACAGTATAGCAATTTCTAAGTGAAAATTATTTTTACAACAGTTCTTTTCAGTGTATTTTTTAAAGGCCATTTCTGCATTTCACATTGAGGTATAAATTGGTTTTGAGTGCATTAAAGGACCAAAATCAGATCATTTGTGTTAAATGCACATAAAATTAATTCTTTACTAAAAAGACAAAGTCCTTGAATGATTAAAACCACCTGTGGGCCTAATCGGGTGTCACATTTCCTAACTTAACAATGTGTCCCGGGCTGAAATAACGGCACAGTCCTGTTGCAGTGATAATGGACAGTGAGCTGCAGGCAGACTGGATCGGGTCGCAATGCTTGCGCTTATCTGTGCGTAAGAGGAGCTCAGCGCTGTGCTGATAACGCAGGTTGAGCATGAAAAAACAAGAGTGTCAGGCTGTGATAAAAAGAACCGGTTACAGTGTGCAGAACAACACCAGTGCAGTTTGCACTCTTAAAAACTCTTACAACTGAGCACCTGTTGACTGCACTTCACATAATGAACATGCATCAGTAGCTAAAAGTGTTTTGGACCCCTAAAAATTCACATTATTTCCTGTTCCAGCCTCAAGGTCGGACATCATGTAACGTTAGCCTACATCTTAAGAGTGAAGACTGAGCACTTCAAACACTTATGACAGCATGTCCTCACTCAGGCTCCTCCCAGTAAACAACACTTTTTTTTTTTGCGCTCCACCTCCAAATAGTAAAAGAGTAAACACACAGTTTGAACACACTATCAGCTTATCGGATGAGATGCACGTAACTGTTCATGTTGTCCGCAAAACAATTTGGACGAAAAGCCAACCTGGAAAGGAGGATACACCTTTCAGCACCGTTATGCAGAGCAGTGATGCATTTGTAATATAAATGGATGACAAAAATGAGGAGTGACAGATTGAAAATTGTTTTCATGTTGTGTCTTGCTTTCGTCACAACAGGAGGACAACATTTTGAAAGTAAAGGTAAGAAAAGCGACTCTTTCTTTCAAATGTCTTTCAGTTGTTTTTAACTATGAAGTTACATGCATATTTCATGACTTTCTAAATTCAAAACAAAAATTGTGGAAGTAGAATTAAACACAGTATGTACAATATACCATTTTTGCTATCAATATACCGTCTCTAAAGCTCACCAAGGTTGCATTTATTTGATCAAAAATATAGTAAAAACAGGAAAATATTATTACAATTTAAAGTAACTGTTTTCTATTGTAATATATTTTAAAATGTAATTTATTCCTGTGATGCAATGCTGAATTTCTAGCATCGTTGCTCCAGTCTTAAATGTCACATAATCCTTCAGAAATCACTCTGACGTGCTGATTTGCTTCTCGTGATTCTTTATCAGTTTTAAAACAATTATTGCTGCTTAACACGTTTTTGATACATTCAAAACTTTAGGTAAGTAAAGCTTTTTTATTCAGAAAGTATGCAAAAACTGATCAAAAGTGACAGTAAAGACATTGTAAGGTCACAAAAAATTATATTTAATTCACCCAAGAATCCTTAAAATATACAGTGCTGCTTGAAAGTTTGTGAAACCTTTAGAACTTTCCATATTTCTGCATAAATATGACCCAAAACATCATCAGATTTTCATATAAGTCCTGAAAGTAGACAAAGAGAACCCAATCCTATTTTCTTTGTCATTTATTTATTCAGGACAATGTACCAATATTGCATATCTGTGAGTGGCAAAAGATAGTATGTGAATCTCTTGGATTAGCAGTTAATTTAACCTTGTGCGCTCCTCATTTGGGAGTCACACTCATGGTTTTCGCAATCAAAAGTGACCGGACACCTGAAATGTATTTTTTTTTTCTTCAGTAAAATCAATCTAATATATTTTAAATTATAGACAATTTTATGGTACTAATTAATATTTATGCAATAATTATGTTAAATTTTTTCCATTGAAAATAGTACATAAAATTGTTTTCCTAATTTTGGTTTTTATTATTTTTCAATTAATGCACTATTTCAGATTAAAATAGAGACTAGGCCTAAAAATCCAATTTTTGAAGGCAGAATAGCACCTCCTGGTGTGAGCAAATAAAGAAAAACATGTAATTTCATGGTGTAACCACTAGATGCCTGTATATGACTCTATAGAGAGGCTTGTGAATTCCCTAGTTGCTTTTATAAATAATTGTTTACTTTTATTAGTTCGTGGATTTAAATGTATATTAACGCATTCTTAAAGACAATTTTTTTGTCAGGTTTTTACATGTTAATCTGAAGTGTAGGTTTTTGCATTATTATTACTACATTCAAACCTGAACACAGAAAGCATTTTGTTACACAAAACATTAAAATTCTATAAAAATGTAACACAAATGAACAGGAATTCTTTATCAGAGCTTAATCCTTCTGGGTCTGATCTGATTTTAACCTCTTATTTCAGTCTTGTGGCTTATTTTGGCTATATGGTTATAGCCAGACCAATTCATTCGAGTGTGTATAATTCTGTATGTTTGTGTGTGTGTCCGTGAGTGGATGTATCTGTTTTACACTCTTGATGTTTTAGAGTGTAACCCCTTTCCTTGCTGTCCACTTTTTTACTGCATTGTAGTTGAATTATTGATTTTATTTGACATATTTGATGTGTTACAGTCACACCAGTTCATAGGTGTGTGTGTGTGTGTGTGTGTCTCTCTCTCTCTCTCTCTCTTTTTTACGCCTGCTTAGCCTGTTCGAATCATGCCCTCAATTTTTTTTTTCTGTGTTCACATTCCATGTACCATAAAAGTCACCAAGTTTCATATAATTCCGATGAAGCTGTGATTTTAAAAAATTCAAAAGCTAAAATTCTCCGGTCAAAAGTGTCTGAAGACCACACAAGGGTTAAAGGTGAAGTTAGAGTCCATCTGTGCAGAGGTGTTTTCAGTCAGTGCAATGACTATCAAATGTCAGTACGTGACCTGTTTTATTCAAAGAACAGGGATCTATCAAAGTCTGATAATGTTTGTGGAAGTGAATCATGTCACGAACAAAGGAGATTACCGAGGACCTCGGAAAAAGAGTTGATGTTGCTCATCAGGCTAGAAAAGTTTACTAAACCATCTCTAAAGTGTTGGACTCCACAAATCCACAGTCAGACAGATTGTGTACAAATGGAGGAAATTCAAGACCACTGTTACCTTCCCGAGAAGTTGGCGACCAACAAAGATCACTCCAAAGCAGAACGTGTAATAGTCTGCAAGGTTGCAAAAGTTCCCAGGGTAACTTCTAAGTTACTAAAGGCCTTTCTCACATTGGCTAATGTTAATGTTCATGAGTCCACCATCAGGAGAACACTGAGCAACCATGGTGTGCAAGAAGAAAGCCACTGTTCTCCAAAAAGAAAATTGCTTGCTAAAGATCATGTGGACAAGCCAGAGGACTATTGGAGAAAGGTTTAATGGATGGATGAAACCAAAATAGAACTTATTGGTTTAAATGAGAAGCTATTATGTTCGGAGAAAAGAACACACTGCATTCCAGCTTAAGAATCGTATCCCATCTGTGAAACATGGTGGTGGTAGTTTTGCTGCATCTTGGCCAGGACAGCCTGCCATTGATGGAACGATGAATTCTGAATTATAGCAGCAAATTCTAAAGGAAAACGTCAGGACATCTGTTTAAGAACAGAGTCTCAAGAGAAAGTGGGTCATGCAGCAAGACAACGATCTCAAGCACACAACTCATTCCACCAAAGAATGGTTAAAAAAAACAAAGTTAATGTTTTGGAAGACTGAGTCAAAGTCCAGACCTTAATCCAATTAAAATGTTGTGGAAGGACCTAAGCAAGCAGTTCATAGGAGGAAACCCACCAACATCACAGAGTTGAAGTGGTTCTGCACTGAGGAATGGGCTAAAACTCCTACATGTTATTGTGCAGCACTGATCAGCATTTACAAGAAACTTTACCTTCAGTTACTGCAGCAAGATACTGAAAGCAAAGATTCACATACTTTTGCAACGCACAGATATGTAACACTGGATCATTTTTCTCAATAAATAAATGACAAAGAAAATATCCTTCTCTCACTTGTTTGATTCGGTTCTCTTTGTCTACTTTCAGGACTTGTATGAAAATCTGATGATGTTTTGGGTCATTTATGCAGAAATATAGTAATTTCTAAAGGGTTCACAAACTTTCAAGCAGCACTGTATATAGTGGTTTTCACAAAAATATTAAGCAGCAAAAGTGATAATAAAAACCATTATTAATAAATGAGCACCAAAGAACAGAATAATTGCATGCTTTCAATTGAGAGAGTCATGAAACATGCAACTTTTTTATATGATAATTATCATTTTTATTTAAATCTAAAATAAGAAAAATATATATATTTGTGTTGACCTGTGCTTTGTGTACTTGTGCTTATTAGAAAATAAATTGTCTTTGAATAATGCTGGCAATGCTTGCAAAATAACTTGATATGTTTGTTCAGTGGCCCAGTTACTCCAAGACGAAACGGAGGATATTAAATGTTTTGTGGAGGGAAAGGATCTCACATGCTTTTGGGAAGAGGAGGAAGAGAAGAATAATTTACACGATCAATATACCTTCACGTATTCATACGAGTAAGTAACTGATTTGAAGCCCAAAGCTAAAATTAAACTTTTTTTGTCAAAATTATCCTTAGAAACTGATCATTATAATATTGTCTCTTTAAAGACAGCATAAAATATTATTCATGTCATTTTAGTTCAGTTGTCCTGTGAAAACATCAATTGACGCAATTTCTTCTTTTCATGCGTCTTCAGGAATAAGAACAAGATGCCTTGTGCGGTTTCATCTCTGTCTTTACTGGCCAGTAACAAAACCATCTTCTTCTGCAAACTGTCCAAACCCCCATTCTTCGCGACTCTTAATGTGCAGGTTCTTCGTGATGGCCGGATGCTCTACAGTCGTAGCCTAAATGCTGAGAATTTCCGTAAGTCTTTGAAAGCTTTACAAAAGTAATAAATGAAGAAATCCTCACTAAGCAGCATGCAGACATAGTGATGGTATACTACATGTAATACATGTAATTATGTAATCAGAATTTGTAATTAGATTTTATTATGTTTTAAAATACTCATAATCAGGTTGCACAAACCCCAATTTGGAAAACCCTGATGTAATGTAAAGATTAATAGTTCATGTTGTTGATAACAAAGAATGGATTATCTTTCCTTTCTCTTTGTATTTTAATATCAACATGGTACAAAACAATATCAAATCTATGTGATAAACGAGTTAGGTCAAAACTAATTAAAAAGTAATCCTAATGTAATCAGAAAAGATTACCTAAAATGTGAAATCTAAAATACAATTTTCATGTAATTAGTAATGGAGTACAATTTGTAAGTAATCGACCCAGCGCTCTGCCCTCAGTCCCCTACATATAAGATGTTTTACAATGCCTTTCCTCCCACAGTGTTTCTAGATCCTCCCCGAAACCTCACGGTCCTGAGCTCAGGGAAGGAAGGGCAGTTGAACGTGAGCTGGCTGCCTCCTCCGCTCAAATACATGGATGACAGTATGATATACGAGGTCAGATACGCAGTGGAGGGAAGTAACATGGGCAAGGTATTGCACTTCATGAACCGTCAGCACTACTTGAATGAGCTGTTGTATTTTGCTTCTTGTTCAAACTCACCAGTGAATTATGTTTTGAAGGTGGAGGTCATAAAGGTCAGCACAATGCTGGTTTTGCTTGGCTTACAGTCCGATACCAGATACAAGGTGTGGGTCCGTGTCAAACCTGATGGAGTTTCCTACAAAGGCTACTGGAGTGCTTGGACCGAGCCTGTGTTTGGAGTTACGCCGCCAAGCGGTACGTGCTTTTAAATGCTTTCTGAAAGTACAATCAACGTATAAATCATTTCAAATCAAGTATTTTTTGTTTGTTTTGTTTGTTTTTATAACGCTTTTCACAGTACAAATTGTTTTAACAGCTTTACAGAAAAAAATCATGATGTTAATATTTATAATAACTTAATATCTTCATGCCATATAATCACTTCTAGCAAATTAGAGCTGGGCAATAATATAGTTTACATTTTTGCAACGATGCAATCGATCAAGCAGTTTTTATTTGCTATATAATAGCCTATACACCGCCCTACTTATATATCCAACTTTAAATAAAGAGCTGGGCGATAATATTTTCACATTTCACAGCGAAATACAAAAACAGGCAGTTGATATTTGCTAAGATTTCGTAAACATGTCTTGAATTTTTTTTAATTTTTATGAAGCATGAAGACATTGAATGGCGATGGAAATTCAAGCTAATTCTAGTTGGGAAGTAAACATTTCTATGGTAAAACAGTTGTCGCATATTTAAATGTTTCGCACTTACCTCGCTCTCTTGCGCTCTGCTGCTTCTGTGAACATTAAGCCCCGCCTACTTTGATTTGACTTCGACGAGCTACGGAAGACCAATCATTTTTGTTTCTCTTTTTTCTAACAGACATGGATCCACTGATCGTGTTACTGGTTCTTTTCATCGGACTGATCCTCTGCCTGCTGTCTCTGACTGTGTTTCTGTCTCAGCACAAGTCAGTTTTCATAAGCACACACCATTACTATCTAAATAAGTTACAAATGCTTATATACTAACTATTATGAGGGACACTATTGTCCTTGAATCATTGTTCAGTAAAGGCTGATTAAGGTTGGATGTGCATGTAACTGTGTAAACTTTATATTTCATGCATTAAATTAAAGTGTTGGGAAATATTAAACAGTTTCTGTGCACTTTACAGGTTTCTTCTTAAGAAACTCTGGCCTGACATCCCGACACCAGAGCACAAGTTTCCAGGTCTTTTTACTGTCTACAAAGGGGATTTTAAGGTAATTTATTCAATGTCAATATAGGTATCATTTAAAATAAACAAAGTATGTTTAGTAATTTATCCAAAATGATGAGTGTTGAATGAACAAATATTTATGAAAGGAATGAATACTTTCATTCAGCAAGGAAGGATGTATTAACTTTATCAAAAGTTCAGCTCTATTCAAGTTTATTTGTATAGCGCTTTTTACGATACAAATCAGCTTCACTGAAAATTTAAGTTTCTACATTATATTTAAGAGTAGCTTATCAGTGGTGACTATGTAAAAGTGTCCACATGGCAGAAATGTACAGTAAAATTCATGCAGTTAGTTAATGACATGTAATCAAACAGACGGTGAACACTATAAAGAGCAATGATAAGATGTTGCGATTAAACTTATAGCATAATTTGGTAGTTTTGTATGTTGTCTGAGGGTTGGCATCATCTCTTCTCAGGTGTTCGTAAGTGTTTGATTCAGACTGAAGCTTGTGTAATGGCAGAAACAGAGAAGCAGATGAGGAAAAATTAGCGTATAGCTGCTGTTTAAAAAAATATGCAAAAAATGATGTGTTCAGCCCAAGCAAAAGAATGTTAATGCGCATTTGATCAGATGTACTTGAAGTACAAGGTTATGATATACAGGTGCATCTCAATAAATTAGAATGTCGTGAAAAAGTTCATTTATTTCAGTAATTCAACTCAAATTGTGAAACTTGTGTATTAAATAAATTCAATGCACACAGACTGAAGTAGTGTAAGTCTTTGGTTCTTTTAATTGTGATGATTTAGGCTCACATTTAACAAAAACAAATTAGAATACTTCATAAGACCAATAAAAAAACCATTTTTAGTGAATTGTTGGCCTTCTGGAAAGTATGTTCATTTACTGTGTATGTACTCAATACTTGGTAGGGGCTCCTTTTGCTTTAATTACTGCCTCAATTTGGTGTGGCATGGAGGTGATCAGTTTGTGGCACTGCTGAGGTGGTATGGAAGCCCAGGTTTCTTTGACAGTGGCCTTCAGCTCATCTGCATTGTTGGGTCTGGTGTCTCTCATCTTCCTCTTGACAATACCCCATAGATTCTCTATGGGGTTCAGGTCAGGCGAGTTTGCTGGCCAATCAAGCACACCAACACCATGGTCATTGAACCAGCTTTTGGTACCTTTGGCAGTGTGGGCAGGTGCCAAGTCCTGCTGGAAAATGAAATCAGCATCTCCATAAAGCTTGTCAGCTGAAGGAAGCATGAAGTGCTCTAAAATTTCCTGGTAGATGGCTGCGTTGACTGTGGACTTCAGAAAACACAGTGGACCAACACCAGCAGATGACATGGCAGCCCAAATCATCACTGACTGTGGAAACTTCACACTGGACTTCAAGCAACATGGATTCTGTGCCTCTCCACTCTTCCTCCGACCTTGATTTCCAAATGAAATGCAAAATTTACTTTCATCTGAAAAGAGGACTTTGGACCACTGAGCAACAGTCCAGTTCTTTTTCTCCTTAGCCCAGTTAAGATGCTTCTGACGTTGTCTCTGGTTCAGAAGTGGCTTGGTAGCCCTTTTCCTGAAGACGTCTGAGCGTGGTGACTCTTGATGCACTGACTCCAGCTTCAGTTCTCTCCTTGCGAAGCTCTCCCAAGTGTTTGAATCAGCTTTGCTTGACAGTATTCTCAAGCTTGCAGTCATCCCTGTTGCTTGTGCACCTTTTCCTACCCAAATTCTTCCTTCCAGTCAACTTTGCATTTAATATGCTTTGATACAGCACTCTGTAAACAGCCACACCTTTCAGTAATGACCTTCTGTGACTTACCCTCTTTGTGGAGGGTGTCAATGTTCGTCTTCTTGATCATTGCCAAGACAGCAGTCTTCCCCATTATTGTGGTTTCAAAGAACAAGAGATACCCAGAATTTATACTGTATGCATGGTCATTTATTGAAACTCAAATGTAAATATTCTAATATTTTGAAATACTGATTTTTGACTTTCATGAGCTGTAAGCTCTAATCATCAAAATTAAAACAAAAATGAAATGTTTTACTTTTTAAAAATGTTTTACTTTACATTCAATGAATCTAAAATATATGAAAGTTTCACTTTTTGAAATAAGTTACAAGAAAAAATAAACTTTTTCACGACATGAGACACACCTGTACATTTATGTGAATGCTTGGCTAAAGAGATGTGTCTTTTATCTAGATTTAAACAGAGAGAGTGTGTCTGAACCCCGAACGTTATCAGGAAGTCTATTCTAGAGTTTGGGAGCCAAATGTGAAAAAGCTCTACCTCTAGTGGACTTCGCTATCCTAGGTACTACCAAGAGTCCAGAGTTTTGCGACCTTAGGGAGCGGGTTGGATTGTAGCGTGATAGAAGACTAGTTAGGTACGCAGGAGCTAAACCATTTAGGGCCTTAAAAGTAAGTGGTAATATTTTGTAACTGATACGGAACTTAATAGGTAGCCAGTGCAGAGACTGTAAAATTAGAGTAATATGATCATATTTTCTTGACCTGGTAAGGACTCTAGCCGCTGCATTTTGGACTACCTGTAGATTGTTTATTGAAGATGCAGGACAACCAGCTAGCAGTGCATTACAATAGTCCAGTCTAGAGGTCATGAAAGCATGAATGAGCTTTTCTGCATCGGAAACAGGTAACATGTTTCGTAGCTTGGCAATGTTTCTAAGATGGAAGAATGCTGTTTTTGTAACATGTGAAATATGATTTCCAAAAGATAAGTTGCTGTCTAATATAACACCCAACTTTTTGACTGTAGAGGAAGTAACAGTACATGTCTAGATTCAAAGTATAAAAAAAACCCATCTCACAGTAAAGACAGTTTACAGTTACAAAAGTGACACTAAAGGCATTCATAATGTTATAAAAGATTTCTATTTGAAATAAATGCTGTTCTTTTGGACTTTCTATTCATCAAAAAATCCTGGAAAAACTATTATAGTTTCCACAGAAAAATATAAGGCAGCACAACTGTTTTCAACATTGATAATAATAATAATAATAAATGTCTCTTGACCTTATTGGCATATTATAATGATTTCTGAAGACACTGAAGACTGGAGTAATGATGCTGAAATTTCAGCTTTCAATCACAGGAATAATTTACATTTTAGAACAGAAAAGAGTTATTTTAATTTTTAATAATATTTCACAATATTGCTGTTTCTACAGTGAACATAGTTACTAGCCATTTTCAAAATAGCCAAATAATAGCTTATTAAATGTCCAGGTTGATATCAGTCTATAATAACATAAGCCACAATCCAACCTCTTACATTTACAATGTAGCACACACATTTATCCAAAGCGACTTACAAATGAGCACAATAGAAGCAATCAAAACCAAAAAAGAGCGATAATAAGCAAGTGCTATGACAAGTCTCAGTTAGCCTAACACAGTACACATAGCTTTTATTTTTATTTTTTATATATATATAATAAATTAAAAGAAAACAAGTAGATGGAATAGAAAAAGAATAGGGAACGCTAGTGTTAGAGGATCTTTTTTATAATAAATAAAACAAAACAAAAAACAGGATAGAGAGAGCTAGTGTTAGAGGCCTTTTTTAAGAAAACAATCTGTTAGAAAATGAACAGAGCGTGCTAGAGTTAGAGGGTCAAAAAAGATGGAAGAGTGTTTTAACCAATACAACAAATTAAAGTTAATAAATAAATAGGCCTACATTCTTAGTCAAGTCAATGAAGGACAATATTTGCTGTGTGTTTTACTAGGAAAGCTGATTGGAACTGAAAAAACACTGAAAAAGAGATCACTATTTTGTGTGTCTTCTGCCCTCAGGAGTGGATGAGCCAAAATAATGGCAGCATGTGGGGCAGATCAGTCCATGTGTACACAGAGGAGCTTGCTTCACCGCTGGAGGTTTTATCCGAGGTTTCCCTGACCAGCCACGGCACGTCCCAGAGAGAGGAGAGGAAACCTCCGGAGGAGGAAGAGGAGAAAGAGAGCGAGCGTTCGGACTCGGGGTTAACGGACAGATGGCGAGAACCTCCTCAAGCTCACTGGCTCATGGAGCAACTGAAGGCTCTTCAAGAAAACCCCGAATCTCGTTCCCAGTCATCGTTACTGCAGTCACACGACACCTACGTCACCCTCAATCAAGGAGACAACGAGCGGCAGGCGGACGATGTCTTTGAGGAGACGTTACCGCTCCAGACACTCTTCACCACCGCAGGAACGTCGTCCTTGAGCACCTCACGCTCCGACCTCGGCTCCCTGCAGCAGAGCTCGGGTTCGGGCAGACTGTCGTCGCAATCCAGCTTTGAGTATCCCAACCACACCTGGCCCCCCAAAGGGCCGGGGTACGCCTACATGGCGGTCGCAGACTCAGGGGTCTCTATGGACTACAGCCCGATGAGCTCCAGCAGGATCGCAGAGCTCGGGAGACACAGGATGTACACAAATGATTACAAAAATGAGATTTTTCCCCACAAGTGGCCATTCTCTGGTCAATACATTAAATCTGGATCAGAGTCATGCGCGGGTCCCGTTTGGTAAACCCGCAATACCTAGAGATAGTCCAATCAAAAATGAATACTCCTTCATTATTTGCTTACCTTCATGTCATCAAACCTGTATGACTTTCTTTCTTCTGTGGAACATAAAAGAAGATATTTTGAAGAATATCTGACTTCCTTTTTCTTTTCATCTATACAATAGAAGTAAAAAATAACCAATATGTACAGGACGTGATCTGGATACTACTACTACGACTACAAATTCACATCAGGATCTTACTGGTTTCTGTTTGAGACATGACGTTTAAGGACACTAATATGAAAACACTAGGATCTTTCAGATATAAAAACAAACTCCATCAGATAAAATAAGCTAACATTTTAGCATTACTATGGCAGCTGTTGATGAAACATTTTTGTACAGTATACCACTAAAATACCAGTGGAGATTTTTCTTTTTTTTGGTCTTTAATTACAACTACATTTATTGGTGGCACTTTTTTTTGTAGTGAGAAAAATTGAATAAGTTGGATAATTGTTTTTTTAAGCCTCTTTGTGGAAAGTGCCTGATGGCAGGTCATATATCATTATGTTTTGGGGTTTCCCCAAGTCTGAATCTGTCTTGTAAATTGTACATAATATATTTTTTAAATGTAAATAACAGTTTTCTATTCTGTTTTTGTGGTTTAAGTAAATATGTATCTTTCAGATCTGTAAAACATTAAAGCCTAGAGGAGAAAGTCAGACTCAACAACCATTAGGCATCTTCATAGGCTCCTTCATGTATGAAGGATAATTCATCCATCCCTTTTTAGTTCTTCTGGTGCATTCTGGGAATGCTTGTATGGTTGATTTGGAACAGGCCATTTCTCTTAAAGTCACCATGACATTATTGACATTTGCAATTCATTTTTCTTTCATAAGTGACATTTCTGAGTGAAACAGAATTTTCTAACACAACATGTAGGGAGACCTGATTAGATCGAGAACAGTGGGCGTTTCATACAAGCGTTTGCGGTTGATTATGGAGGACTACACCCTTCCTAAAACACCACTAGTACCCAATAGTTGAAACTTAACCTACCTGTACTTTGGTGACATTAACTGAAAAAGAAAGTCATTTTTACTTTTAGTTCTGTACTCATGAATCATTCGCAATAATGTGTTTGTATGGTCAAATTACTGTTCAGAAACCTCCAGCATCAGTTTTACTTTAGTTTGTCAGCTTTCTTTATGTGTTCTGTATTCTGTAATCCGTAAGGTTAAACCAAATGTGTTGAATTTGTGAACAACTTTGAGTTAGCCAAGGTAAATTGGCAATACCATTTTTAGTATAGAAACTTGCAAAAAGGATATGTATGTTTCTGACACATTTCTTTGTAATGTAGTCCTGTCTATCCAATGGAGTGTTTTATTTCATAATTGCATTGGTAATAAGATTGAAAACGTATGAATTAATCAGTTTCTAAATAACTATTTGTGTTTCTTTCTATCAACAATAAAGCTCCTATTTTGTTCTAAAAAGAAAAGGATTTTTATTTCTAGCATAAACCGATGGGATCTCCCCCAGTAAAGTCTTCTCGTTTCCCTTTTTTTATGTTCTCTCTTCTCTGTGTTAGTGTGATAGTTCACTCAAAACTTAATGAATGACTCTCTTTTTTGACTCTCTTTGATTGTTTTTGTACACCAACATGTACAAAAACAATTATGGAGTATTTGCAAATAATTGAGCCCTTGAAAAGGTGATTCAAAAACTGACTCCTAACTGCTGACTGAACTGATTGAAACAGCTAGTAGCTCATGTTTAATAAAGAAAAACATAGAGGAGTGTGAAAAAGATTGATTTAGGGTAATGTACAAATTGTAAAAAAAATAAAAACCTATTAAAAAAATTAAATTAAAAAACCTTAAATAAAGTACTAAAGAGTTAAAAAGTGCAATGTAATCAAGTTTTTAATCTATTTAGATGTCACCAAAAGTTTGTTTAAACAGAAAAAAAAACAACGTAATCAAAAGGAAACGAATAACAGTCTGTAAATAAAATGTAAAGCAGACGTACAACAAATAAATGCAGAGATTTGTTTCATACTTAAATCTGCAAACTTTAAATTTACATTAAATTGTAGTTTTTTTACATTGTCATCAATGCTATATAAATTCTTCAAGTATGGTTGACTGTCTGTATTTAGTCAAGAAAAGCTTACATTCCTTTGTCAAAATCACAAATAAACATTCATATTTCTGATCAAAATAGGTTGTATTGTAATATGAACTGTTATTAGCTGTCTCCACATCTCTTATTTTCCTGTTTGCTTTTCTCTGGCTGGTCCACAATCTGCTGTTCTCCACCAAAGACTGGCCTGAACTCCAGAGCACCTCCTGCCCGCAGCACCATGTGCCACTGCTGTACCAGCGAAGGACACATGACTGACAGATACACCTGCCACTCGTTCAGCCCCGCCTCCTCGTCACGCTTCACTTCCTCTAACGTGCACCTCACCTGCAGGTAACGGTCCAGCACAGAGAGGAGAAGCTCTTCACTGTCTCGACTGCCTTCACATTCAGACTGAAAAGAGACCATGATTCTGCACAGGCTCTGGCCGTCTGCTCTGTTCTGCAGGATCTGGGAGAGAAAAGCAGCAGTGTCGTGCAGGAGGGCCGCCACATGGGCCACGGGGCTCAGGTCGTCCTGTAGGGGTCCAACTCGAGACCCGTGCGAAAAATGATCCAGACTGTCCACGATAATCAGAGAAGGAACAGATGCGGCTTGGGACGCCAGCTCATGAAGGGATGCTATATCTTCAACAAGCTCCTTCAAAGTCTTCACATACACAAACTTGACATTCTGTAAATGAACATGCATGAAAAAAATTATTTATTCATAATATTTTATATTTGGCATTTTACTCTCTTTCTGATTTAAAAGTCAATATTAACCCTGCATCAGATGTGTAACATTAACATTGTCTGACATAGGAAATAATAGTCAAATATTAGTCCAATAGTCACAGCCCGCTTCTCGTCGGGCGTTTCTTTGCCTCCATGTCGTGGATTTAAAATCCTTTAATGTATGGCTAGCCGTTGATTATCCCTGACATATTAAATGCAACAGCTTATTGAATGTTTAGAAAAACATAAAAGAAAATCTATCTATCTACATTTGCACAAAAATTTTAATTGTGTTTTATTTTATTTACTTTTTTATGAATCATGTATTATGAGAAAATAAATGTAAAAAGGTGTTAACATCCAAAACTGGGTTTAGGTGCAGAACAAAAAAGTCAGGTCTTCATCAGGCTTCATTCTGGCTGTAATCTTAGCGTGTGGACGTTATTTTTTCTTTGTTCATCATATATTATGATATAATATGAATTTGGAGTGCATACTTGACCAAAAATGTGCAATTTGATGCAGATGCTAATAATTATATGGCCAAGAGGTAAGATGAAATTCTGATAACAGTGTAGCAGCAGCTACTTACATAAATGCATATAAATATCAGTTGTCACTCAATATCTCCTAATCCCATAACTATCAATCAGAAGGCATGGAGCTGATTATGAACGGTTTTTTTCAGCAAGTTTTCATTATATTGATAATTTTGAGTCCTTAGAAATGAATGTATCCAATATTATACAAAAGGTTTTACAGGGTTTATGGCATTTCTGACTGAATTACCTTGTATTGCATGTTTTCTTCATTAATTATCTTGACGCTCATTCAAAACAAACCATTATTATTACCTTCAGACTCTCAAGTTTTAATCCAGGTATTGAAGCTCTCAAAGACACCGGCAGAGACTGAAAAGGGGTTTGTGTGAAAAACAGCACTTTGAGCCCCAGATCTGTGGCAGCTGTCACAGCTGCTAGAAATAACACGGATCTACTGATATTTACATCCCCAAGAACCAGTGTGTTTCCTTCTGCGTGAGGGGGAACTATTACATCACTCGTTACAGTTCCCGTTGCGAACCGTCTGAAAACGACTCCTAAAACATCAGCCATAACAATTTGCCTTCAAATTACTGCAATTTTAACGTAAGTATGACTTATCTGCAGCCACTGTACAACTGTGCAACATGCTTCTTCTCCCGCGAACTTCGACGTCTCACTGCCTACTGTTGGAACGACGCATCTGATTGGCTATCGTAAAGAGTGCTCACTGTTGATTGGCCAAATCAAAAGTGTCGGTTCAAATAAATATTAAATCATCCTCGTTTTAAATTGCTAAAAAAATAATTTTATCGTAAATTTTAAGTATTAATAATCTAAAAAGTGTTGAACTTAAAAAAAAAAGCTCAAATAAAACACGGAAAAAAAAAAAAAAAAAATCCACTTCCTTTAAGGCTACACACGGCACTTCCCTTTAAGACAAAACATAACAACTCAACAGCTGATACGAAACATGGCGGCGGTAAACACAGACCCCAAAGCCACGGGAGAGCAAATCAAAGCCATTTTACGCCGCTGCAGGGGTCGACCGAGGCTGACAGACGCGGACCGGGCTCAGCGGCGGCTCGAGTCGCGGAAGAAGTACGATGTGCGGCGCGTTTATCTGGGAGAAGCGCATCAGGTCTGGAGCGAGCTGCGCCGGCGCACCAGCCTGAGCGACGCGGGGCTCGCCGAGTATCTGATCCTGCTCAATTCTGCATATGGAGAAAAATACCAGCAGAAATACGGCAAGTACGTATTGAGATTTCATGAACGCCATATCTGACCATGCATCACTCAGAATCACTGTGCAGTGGCTAAATGTGGCATCGTTGCAATGCATGCATGCATATACGCGTGGACTGTTGTGTGCACAAATATTTCTGCCTGATACAACAAAATTCGTTTTCTCTTTGGATCTTACAAGTGTTCGTTGGTACGCTGATACTGCTATTTATTAGGCTCTACCTTATTGCTTAATTTTTGTTTGTTTACATGTATGAAGTACCAAACAGTTACATACACTATACTGTGTACATGCTATCTGTACTATAATCTGATCTCTTCTGTAGAACACAAAAAGAGGTATTAAGCAGAAAGCACAAGCTACTTTCAATACAATGAAAGGGGGAACCAGAGACAGCTGTGGTCACTATTCAGCTTCATGTAGCTTTTCTTTTTAACATCAGTGGTGTAACATGTCTCTTGCGTTGTGATGGTTAGGAGGAAACCCCTTCCTGAACAATGCAGCAGTCACAGGAAAGGTGAGTAATATTTATTTAACCTAATTAATTTCCAAAAGCAGTGTTTCCTGAGCCTCTCTCGATACACTGCTGTTAAAAAGTTTGGGGTTGGTAAGTCTTTTATGCTCAGTAAGACTGCATTGGTTTGATCTAAAAACTGTAATATTGTGAAATATTATTAGAATTAAAAATAAGTTTTCTATTTTAATATATTTAAAAATGTAATTTATTCCTGTGATCAAAGCTGAATTTTCAGCATCATTACTCCAGTCTTCAGTGTCACATGATCCTTCAGAAATCACTCTAATATGCTGATTTGCTGCTTAAGAAACATTTCTGATTATTATAAATGTTGAAAACAGTTGTGCATCTTAATATGTTTATGGAAGCTGTGAAATATTTTTTTGGCCAAGATTTTTGATGACCATTTATTTAAAAATAGAAATCTTTTGTAACACTATAAATGTCTTTATTGTCACTTTTGATCAATTTAATATGTCCTTGCTGAATAAAAGCATTCGTTTATTTAAAAAAGGGTAGTGTATCGTCTTTATTTATTTATTTATTTTTGTAGAGAAGAAGGTGTCTGCCACCAGCTTGCAGACTGTGGTGAGCTGGTATCAAGGTCACTGTCAGTCGTGTCAGCATGAGCCTGAGCTGCAGGCGGTGGAGCCCACTGTGGGTTTGTCTACATCTGCACTGTGGCAGTGTGTGGCAGGTCATTCGTTTGTGCAGAACCTGCCCTGGCCTGCAGGAGGTGAGTCCGAGTCAGACATGGAGGACAGTGTTATGGAGAAGGATGAGGAGGACAGGCCTCCAGAGAAGAAAGCTACTGTCAATGAGAGTATCAACACCAAAAGGAGGAAACTGCAAAACCACGGGCGGCAGCAGGGTATGAAAATCTTATGTTCATGTCATATTGTTGGGATTCCAACAGATCAATTAGAATTCAAAATATTTACCTAAACTATAATAGTATATCAGTGATACAAAAATACACTGTATGCAAGTAAACGGATAAATATTTAATCTTTTTAGTAAGCGTTTTGTTTTGATTGTATTTAACTTAAAATGTTTTATATTTGTGTATATATTTTTATATTATTATTTTCTACCTTAATTATAAAAAATAATACCAAAAAATACTGTTGTAAATTTTGTTAAATTCCTCACTTTCAAAATTTCAAACCCTCAAGCTTTTAACATTTTATTTCATTTTTATGCACAGCTCTGTTTATTTATTAAAATTTTATGTTGATTCTCATTCATTATTTGTATAATTTCATTTAATTTTTAGCTTTTCATCAGCTCACTAACCCCCATTTTTGTCTTAATTTTTTGTCTAACCAATTTTGTCAAATTTTTGTCAAATCTCTTCTTAATCTTACAGACGCCATTAATGACTTTGAAGACGAGGATCATCATGTGGAGCAGATGGCATGCACGTCCCTCAGTGATCTCCCAGGATCCCCTGCGGCCCACAGCAGTCCTCCCGCCTCAGAGCGCTGTCTGGGAAACCAGGCCGAGTGGGAGATGGAGGTGCTCATGGACCGAGAAGCCGAGTCCGATGGAAAAGCCTTGAGTCAGGATGCGGAGATGAGGCCTGTCAGGGAACAGACGGATGCTTCGAGGACTTTAGAGAAGGAGGACAGTGGAGGCGGCTTGACGGAGAGTTACGAATGCGTGGTTGTCACAGCGCCCTTGACGGACAGACAGGAGAGGGAGGATGGAGCCAACTGTTCCAGAGAAGGTGGGGTGGAGAGTGTCCCGTCGTTAGCGGCCGCCCCAGCGCAGAGCCAACTGTTTGAGAGTCAGGACCTGCAGACGGTGATGGGTGGATGTGAGCTGCCAGACCAGCGCTCCACACTGGAAGGATCTCAGGTAGGTCAAAGGAAACAGAAGAGATCCACTAGGGGGCCACAAGATGACTTAATTACAAATAAAACAAAATATTCCTTTAAATAAAATTATGCCGTCAAAAAAAAAAAAAAAACCTTCATCACAAATGACTAGAAAAGTCATTTAAAATTATTCATAAGATGTAAACCAGAGTTATTATAGTTAACTAAAACCATAAAAAACATTCAAAATGATTGCATAATGCGCTTTGTTTCAGATAATAGCAGTAGGCAGTAAGAAGTGCATGCTGCGCAGTATGCAGTAAACAGTATGATACTGCTTAATTATGAGCACAGCCCTTGTTGTGTAATTGAGAAACCAGTTATTATAAAGGTGTTTTACTGTGTTAAGGTGTTTGTTGCATTGTAAGGCACACACATTCCTTACTGCTTCCTGTTTGCTTTCTCATTGGACATGCTTGATTTCCATTGTCTATATTGACATGTAAATAAGTCCTCTATGGATACGCAGCAAGAGAACGTCCAGGTGACCATTGTCAGAATGTGTCCCCATTTGACTGTTTGCAGTCAAATAAGTCTGGAGTATATGTCTTTTAATATGTGGACACCAACTCATCACCTGTGTTTTAAAGGCATAGTTCACCCAAAAATGAAAATTCCTCACCCTCGTGTTGTTCCAAATCTGTATGACTTTCTTTCTTCTGTGGAACACAAAAGCAGATATTTTGAAGAATGTTAGTTTTAAAAAAAACAAAAAAACAGTTTCAGGTCCCCTTTGACGTCCATAGTATTTTCTTGTCCATTTGGAAGTCAGTGGGACCCAAAAGCATGGGTTGTGAAAATGATGAAATAATTTTCAATTTGGGTGGACTGTCCCTTGAATAACATATTCATGCATCATATTTTTTGGTAAAAGAACTACTAAATTAAAATAGCAATTATGCTCAACTGCATGTTATTGCAAAACTTTTATGACTTTCTTTTGTCTGTCGTACACAGTACAGTTTTTGCAAGCTGCTTTTTCCGCATGCTTAAAAGGCATGATAATGCCATATCAATTTACATTATTAATAATAATAATAATCACAGTTTACATAAATTTACAACTCTTCATTTTTCAAAGCAATTGCATTTCTCAAAGCTGTTTATTCAATTTATTGAGCCTTCATTAAATTTATCAAATGTATATGTAATAAAAAAAAAGGTTATACAGTTATACAAAAAATTGCAATACACATAATTTTCCGTTTTATTGTAGTGAGTTTAGTGGCCAAAAATTGTCAAATTGATTTTATTTTAATTTTTAGTATTTAATGGCTACAAAGTTCATGTATCCATTGATATTTTTTTTAATCCAATTACATTTCTCACAGCTGTCTAGTAGTGGCATTTTTAGTTTGATGAGACTTTGTTAATGTATAAAATATATAGCTTGTAAAAAGGTATTACAGTTTGAAACTTTTCCAATACTCAGCGTAACTAAAAGTAATTAAGGATCATTTACTGATTTATTTGAGTGAGTGTAGTGGCTAGGGGTTGTCAAACTGCAGAAAGCACCATAAAAATACAATAATAATTGTCAAAATTGTACTAGAAGATAAAATGAAACTTTATTTGCAGTTTGTTCTTTACATAAATGTACAATTCAGAACTTCAAATTTTATTTTCTCTTTAGTTGTAGTTTTAGTTATAAAAGCCTATATATAGATTTTATAGGTTTTAGGTGGTCAAAAAGCAAAAAGCATCATTAATCTCAATAAAACACCATAAAAGTCGTCCATATGACTTTGAAATTTGAATATGCAGAAAATGGAGTCTATAGGTTTTATGGACTGTTTTTATGGACTTGACCACTGATTGTTCAGGATGTTTTATTTTTGTGTTCAGCAGAGGAAAGAAATTAATTTGGTCTTGACAGAATTTTAATTTTTAATCCCAGATTTACCTAATTCCTTATCTGTTTCCCCTCCTCCACCCTTCCGTAGCTGATCATAATTACGGGACCCAGTTATGAGGCTCTGACGTCTGAAGGCATTCAGCTGAACGTGGGAGGCGGTGATGTTGAGGAGGTCACATGTACTCTGATCGGGGACGTGTCGTATAATCAGATGTGTCCATCAGGAGCCAGCTCCCGTCCCAGCGCCGGTACAGTGAGATCATGCTGCTGACCTGTCATGTGTTTCAGCTCTTAAACGTGACTCATTAGTCAATCATAGTGTACTAGTAATGTGTGCTTTGAAACTGTTTAACTGCTTTTAACTACTTCCTCGTGAGCTTGGTATCAGTTTAACCAGTTTCAGTAATATGAGCTATTTTAAGGATTTTGAGCTTTAAAACAGTGATGTTCTGTTGATGTTTAATGATTCCAGATCTGGCTGAGAAGCGGTTATTGCATCCCGATGAAGAAACACACTGTTCGAAAGCGCTTCAGCAATCTCTCAGTAGGTCAGTCAGTGTGAACCTATAGTTTGTCACGGTAGACACAGCCACACATGAAAACTCTAGTCTTTGTATTTTTAATTTTTTTCTTCATCTGATACACCACCATTGAAAAGTTTGGTGTCAGTAGCCATGTTTTCTATCCAAAGATTCAAATTGAACTTATTGCATTAAACATTTGCAAATAAGGCCAATATCCATCCAATGTGTCAAAAATCGTCACTTCCTGACAAACTGGCACTAAATATCACTAAGAAAAGTAGGAGAAGCCACTTATATGAAAATTATTATATTATGATAAAATTACTTGCGCCTCAGAGCGAGCAGACGAAACACAATAAATGACAATAAAATGACAATAAAGTCATTGCTTTCGGAGGTGGATACTGCTGTTTGGGAACGCAGTCGTGTAAGACAATTATACAGAAATAGGCCTACTTTGACAGACTTTGCTCAGGCATTTCAGAACAACCAAAACAACGTTTCAGATGCTGTGCAATGAGATCGGTCCGTTGGTTAGTCAAGTTATCCTGTCCCATTCTGCAAAGTCACGTGACTTCTTTTGGCATGCGAGATGGAGTTTATTCGGTAAATGTGTTTCCATCGTAGTTTATGCGCATTTTTCCTACTCAATAAGTGCGCATCTTGGCGTTTCCATTCAGCGTGTTTTTTTTTTTTATGCGATATTCCAAAATGCACATAAAAATAGGTGAAGAAATTAACATTAGCATTAGGAAGGATGCATTAAATTGATTAAAAATGACTGTAGCAAAGGCGTTTATAATGTTACAAAAGATTTCTATTTGAAATAAATACTATTCTTTTATATTCGTCAAAGAATCCTGAAAATAAAATGTATCATGATTTCCACAAAAATATTAAGGACTTAATAAAATGTTAAGTTTCAAACTCAACATAAAAATGCGCACCAAGTAATAATTGCGCGCCAATAATAACTGATAACAACTGAGCAGCAAATCAGCATATCAGAATGATTTCTGAAGGATCATGTGACACTGGTGACTGGAGTAATGATGCTGAAATTCAGCTTTGATCATTGGAAATATTACATTTTAAAATACAGTATATTCAAATAGAAAATAGTTCATTAAAATTTTTATATTTCACAATATTACTCTTTTTACTGAACAAATAAATGCAGTTTTGGTGAGCAGAAGTGACTTCTTTCAAAAACTGTAAAAAAAAATAAAAAATAAAATCAGTAGTTTATATTGACTCGTTCCTTGACATCAGACTTTAGACACCTAAGTGTCCTAATTTTATACACGCCTTAACCGTTATAGTTACACTGTGTCACATGCCTGATTTTTCCGGCGATTAGTCAACTCCTTATGAGGAGAAATTGCAGGAAGTGATTTGTCAGAATTGAGTTGGGTTTGGTTTATACATGACCTCTAACCTAAAAGAATACGTAAATTGATAGAGACTACTGGTGAAACGTTTGAAAGAAATCCTATCTGGTCACCAAAGATGCATTTATTTTTTTTGAATCAAAAATACAGTAAAAACTGTCTTCAGTGTCACGTGATCCTTCAGAAATCAGTCTAATATGCTGATTTGCTGCTCAGTTGTTATCAGTTATTATTGGTGCGCAATTATTAAGAATGGTTCTTAATATCTTCATGGACACCAAATCATCATATTTTGTGCATTATTACTTTACGGTGAACTAAAAACTCCTCACAAATGTCAAAAATGTTTTGCTGCTTTGTGTTTCACAATGCTCTACACTACAAGATGAGTTGAAGTCACTCAGTCTGGGACATCAGCACTGTGTTTGAACTGTGATTTGCTCTGAGTTCAGTGGGGTGTGTTTGTGTCAGGTCTAAGCGGAGCCGGCGGGGTCCAGTAATCGAGGCGGACGGCATGCTGAAGATGTTCCACTGTCCGTATGAAGGCTGCAGTCAGGTGTATGTGGCCATTAGCAGTTTCCAGGTGAGCTCATGTGTGCAATGCATGTCTAATGAGACTGCGGCCGGAGAATCCCTGAGAGCACAAACCAATGCCACAGTACAAACAGTTAAAAATAGAAGCTGGAAAATGATACACCGTGAAATGCGTTGATGTAAATCTGACCGGCCAGGTGCTTTGTCCATTTTATTGTTCAAGTCAGTGGAAGCGTTCTAATGCCTCTTGATTGTTTGGTGCACCTTAGCAACAGGAAATGAAATTTCCCTACATGCAGGGTGGGTTAAATATTGCAAACGTTGGAATGTAAATCTGCTAAATATTTAATTGGTTGGTTAATTTTTGCTTATGAGATTAATCAGTTATTTTTTTTATTGTGATATTCACAGTATTACTGTTTTTACTGTAAAACAAAAACTTTTGACGTTTGACTGCTTTTGCTATTTTGATCAGGTATTAAAGCTGATATATATATATATATTTTATTTATTTATTTATTTATTTATTTATTTATTTTAATTTTGTGAAAAAACCTAATGGTTTTTATTGATAGTGAAGTCAGCATCATCAAAAAAGCTAATATTAGTCTATTTTTGTAAACCACCTGAGACATTATGTAACTCATTCAAAAAGTAAAAAGTCATGTTAAAGTAAATTCTAACAGAACACTCATGTGCAAGATCTCTTGGAGCTCATATTGTACTGTTGGCAACACACTGTCTGCTTGTGGTTGTAAGTTAAATAATGATTTTTATGATGTATGTTGTACAGAATCATGTGAACCTGGTGCACAGGAAGGGCAGGACCAAAGTGTGTCCTCATCCAGGCTGTGGGAAGAAGTTTTATCTGTCCAACCATCTTCATCGGCACATGATCATACACTCAGGTACAGTCATCAATTATTACATGTGCTTGTGCCAGTGTTACTTTGGTATCACTGTTGTACTGTTATAGCTTTTAACATTAATTCTACTTTTCACTTTTAATTTATTTTTTGTAATTTTCTTTTACAAATGTATATTTTATTAATTTTCATTTATTAATTAGTTTTGTTTTTTTGTTATTTTATTGCTGCAGATTTAGTTTAGTTGTAATTTTTCAGTGTTTTTAGTTTTTATATTAATCTAACAGTTTTATGGCTGTCAAAGTTAATTTACCAGCATTGCATTTCTCACAGCTGTCTAGTGACATTTTCAGTTTAATTAAGGCAGGTAATAAAATGGTGAACTTTTACAATATACTGTCTGACCAAAACAAAAATGTATTCATAATTATTTCATTTGTAGTTTATCTGTTATATATATATATATATGTATATATATGTATGTATATGTGTGACCCTGGACCACAAAACCAGTCATAAGGGTAAATTTTTCAAAATTGAGATTTATACATCATCTGTAAGCTGAATAAATAAGCTTTCTATTGATTGTGAATGGACGATATTTGGCCGAGATACAACTATTTGAAAATCTAGAATCTGAGGGTGCAAAAAAATCTAAATATTGAGAAAATTGCCTTTTAAAGTTGTCCAAATGAAGTTCTTAGCAATGTATATTACTAATCAGAAATCAAGTTTTGATATATTTACAGTAGAAAATTTATCTTCATGGAACATGATCTTTACTTAATATCCTAATAATTTTTGGCATAAAAGAAAAATTGATCATTTTGATCCATACAAAGTATTTTTGGCTATTGCTACAAATATACCCATGCGACTTAAGACTGGTTTTGTGGTCCAGGGTCACATATATAAAATGTATTTGTTCAGTTTTTGGAAATGTTCTTTAGTACAAAAATGTTTTCAAAAATGTTTCAAGACATTTACAAAAATGCTTTCATTTTAGTTTTCATACATGTATCAAAGTAATAATCTAAAAAGAATTTAAGCGTTACTTAAATTGCTTAATTTTTTAAAATTCACTAATGATATATTTGTGTGCATGCATATATATTCATTTTTATTTGTTCAGTTTTTCAGAATACGTTTTTGTTTACAAAAATATTTAAAAACATTGTTTCAAGGCATTCACAATAATGTGTTCATTATTGATAACAACACTGGTTTGCACACATTATTATTCGTGAAGTGATAATATAAAAATAATTTAAATGTTACTTAAATTGCTTTTTTCATTGCTTTTTTGTTTTTTAATCAACTAATTCTATTTATCAGTAATTAGAAAACTATTTTCGCATTCTTTCATGCAGGTGTGCGAGACTTTATCTGTGAAACGTGTGGCAAGTCTTTTAAACGCAAGAATCACTTAGAGGTGCACAGACGAACGCACACAGGAGAAACGCCGTTACAGTGAGTTCAGTGAAACGACCGAGATTCTTATGGGCACATCTGCCATATTCAATACATGTCACTTCATAAGTGTTTTTCTCGAACCTGTCCTTACAGATGTGAGATATGTGGGTATCAGTGTCGACAGCGAGCGTCACTCAACTGGCACATGAGGAAACACACATCTGAAGCGCATTTCAACTACACGTGCGAACACTGCGGCAAACGCTTCGAGAAACTCGACAGCGTCAAGTTCCACAAACTCAAGAGCCATCCAGACAAACAGCCCACCTGAAAGACACTTAAAGAAAAAAACTCATGAGTATGTGAAAAGTTTTATCAAGGATGTGGAACAAAGTGTTTATTTAGCAGTAATTGCATTTTGTGCACTTTCAGGTGTATTTTCATGAAAAAAAAGTCATGGTATTGACCTAAAATATGCTTGATAGATACTCAGAGCAGAAAATGACATGCAAAAACACAGAGACATCGATCAAGAGAATCAAAACAGTTTGTTTTGTTGTCTGTCTAAAGTGTGTTTTTAGTTCATTCCTGTGCTGGACACAGAAAAACAAACTGTACTTTCTGCTGACACTGTATGAACAAACATATTAATGTTTACACCAGTTTTTTCTTAATCTAAGATCTTAATCATAATATTATGATCCAAATCAGGGTAAAATAAAGTATAATTATCTGCTGTTGCAGAAACCCATACAGTTTATTTACATTGCCTTGTCCAATCCACATTTTTAAAAACTTCTGCTGGAACATAGTATGTAGCCCGACATATTCTTCGCCAACTTGTTGTATTTATTATTTATAACTTAAGCTACAATGCAGCTTTGGTTGAACACTTACCCCATATACTTAAATTGTAAGCACGTAACTATCAATCAACACATTCGTTTTTTACAAAATGTATCCATTAATGTCAGTCCTTCGCTATTCAGGATGTAGATGAGTTTGTCTCTTCATCAGAACAGATTTGGAGAAATGTAGCATTACATCACTTGCTCACCAGTGGATCCTCGGCAGTGAATGGGTGCCGTCAGAATGAGAGTCAAAACATACTATTTGATAAAAACATCACAATAATCCGTAATAACGTTTTCACAGTCCATCACCTGGGGCCTGTACCATGATGGCAGATGAACAAATTCAGAGTTATAGGATAAGTTTTGACTTGACAAATGCAAACCACTCCAATCTGGCTTTGTTGGTACCATGAAGCTGATCATCAACTTTCTCTGTCAACTCAGGCTTGATCCTGAGTTAATGGAGCACGTGCACATGAATGTGTGACATCAGTGGCGAACAGCCAATCACAACACAGATCAAGTGTGATTCACTTCTCGCGAGAGAGTCCGCGAGATACAAAACTCTTTTGTTAAAGGTTAAGAGATTAAAGAATATGAGGAATTTAAACGCATTTCCACTGAATTACTTGTCCATGAAAGAGGACAAATGAAGGAAATTATCTTGCTCTATCAGTGCAGTCACAAGTGAAACTTGTAAAGTTAGTTTATATAGTTGATAATATATAACGATAGAGACTCAAACATGTAAGGTCACATGCAGCCATTTTTAAAGTGTTATCTATTGATTCTACCACTTATTTATATTACATATGATCTGTATATATTAATATTCATTTAAAATAAATGCTTTATAATAATTGTTAAACTAAAAGTGCTTGTGTAATGGAGTAATAATAATATAAATCATATGTAAATTGTAATTATCATATAAAGCCAGACAATTTTGTTGTTGTTGTTGTTTTTTTTTTAAGGTACTTCATAGTGACCTTTAATTTGTAGGAAGAGAAACTGGGGGAGTGACTTTTGTTTGTGTCAGACGTGTGTCACTTTGCTCACATCCGATTGGTCCAATTTCAGTTTGCAATCTCTAACTCAGAACATAACCTGCCCCGGAGCAGGTTAGCTGTGCAGTGTAAGTTACTATGGTAATGAACGCAGCTAAAAGCCAAGCCACTTTCATGGTACCTAAAACCCAGGATTGGTGCAAACTAAACTGAAACTTACCTGGCTAGCCAGCTAATCCGGCTTCATGGTACAGGCCCCTGCTGTCCTCTCACATCAACATCCACAAACATATTTGTTTAGAACTGTTTTGGACTATTTTTGCTTGTAAATGGTACTTGATCTGCGCATATTTCTCTCTTGATTCAGACATGACTTTTTCACTGGAGGAAGCAATATTATGGATTTTGGACTTGTAATTTAGCCAGAAGAAACAGTTTAAAGTAAAAAAAAACTTTTAATGATGGATGTTTATTACAAACATTCAGCTTTTGCCTTCACATGATGTTAATGGACTGGAGTTGTGTGGAGTATTGTGTTGTTGTTTTTTTCATCTGTTTGGACCCTCATTCTGACGGCACCCATTCACTGCAGATGATCCATTGGGAGCAAGTGATGTAGTCAACAAACCAACTTATCTACATCTCGGAAGGCCTGATGATAATATTCAGCAAATTTTCATTTTTCAAAAATTTAAATTCTGTCATTTACTCGCCCTGAAGTTGTTCCAAACCTGTATGAGTTTCTTTTTTCTTTTGAGCTCAAAACAAAATATTTTAAAGAATGTTGGCAACCAAAGAATTCACATAGAAATTGACTTCCATAGCATTGAAAAAAAAATGCTATTAAAATCAATGGCTACCACCAGTTGTTTGGTTACCAACATTCTTCAAAATATCTTTTTTTGTTCAACAGCTGAATGAAGAAATTCATACAGGTTTGGAACAACTTGAGGGTGAGTAAATGACAGAATTTTCATTTTTGGGTGAATTTCCCTTTAAGTGTTACCAATTTATTTTCTTCTGTTTAATTCAGAATTTTCCAAACTTTTAGAATCTTTTTTTTTATTTTTTTTTTTTAGAATCTTAGTAAGCTGAAATTCTAACCAAAGGGATATTATTTCCTTCATGATTCAACATATATTTGTCAACTATATACTTATGTATAAATACATGATTATATATTTGTAGATTCTTAGTTGGTGGTGTTGATAATATCGACCTTTCCTCCTGCTTTTTTCTCTTTCAACAGTCATATTTGACCTACCTGATGCTATTTTAAATGCAAATGTCAACAGGTAAACATTCCAAAAATACAACAAATACACAATTGTTCAGAATATGTGCACTAAAACAAGTAAATTGTGCGGATGGAATCTGGCAGTATTATCTAAATAAAAAAAATTAAAAAAAAAAACATTTCACTTGTTTATGCTTCTTTGGTCCGTGAAAAGCAGGAACCCTGTGATGCTGATCATCAGTAATAATTTGTGAGAATGGATCTGAGTATGAACTGCACAGGGAAGTGTTATTGAATACTTCAACTCTCAGGTAAAGAAAGTTCCTCTTGTGCTGCATTCATTTGCATTTCTTTGTTTTGTGGTAGTTCTTAATGTAAATGTCCTGTTTTTATCATCTGTACATCATGCTCTTACATTTTTCAAGTTCCTGGAAAATGTTTGATTAAGAGATACGGATTCCGTGCAGTGTTTCTGGATGAACGAATTAAAGAGTGACTGAAAGCACAATGACCGTGTTTGAAGTGTTATGTGAGGGCGTTGCGACAGAACTACACACGAGGCCTTGACTGTCAGGAACAGTGACGGCTGCTTGTTTAATTGGTTGGGAAAATGCCGGTTTGTCTACAGGTGGAACACTGTCGTCAATGTTCCTCTTATTAATCTACATGTTGTACCTGCATTGACCGTCTATACACTCTTAAAAATAAAGGGTCCAAATGGGGGAGCAATTTGTAGTGATTAAAGAATCATTGTGGTTGAATAGTTGTTAAAAGAACCATTATGTTTTCTTGGTTCTTTAGATTATTTTCATCTTTTGAATAAAAATGTTCCATGGATATTAAGGGTTCTTTATGGAATAATAGTTATATAGGCTTTATATATATTTTGTAATTAATTAATTTTTTTTATAAATTGTAATAACTTCTGGTTTTAAAATTCGTTTTGTAAACTTGTATTGAACATACTTTCAAGTTTTTTCCATGTTTTTACAGCCCTTTCCTTCCTTAACGTTTTCTCTTTGGAACTTGTTTAAAGCATTTGCGTGTTGAATGATTTAACTAACTGTTTAATCTGAGGTCTATTAATTAAAATTCTTTTAAGCTTCCTTTCAAAAATACTTTTATAGTTAAAAAAATATACTTTTTTAACGCACCTATAAGTACAAAAGTTGTCCCTAATTTATTTATTTATTTATTTTAAGATCCATTTTGTCAGACAAAGATCACACCAGCCTACTTTTTCGATTCTTTTGTTCCGCTTGTAGATCACGGTTTCATTTTCTTGATTTTCTGGTTTTGGGATCCGTCAGGATTGTAACTTCAGTTTTATTGTTTGCGTGAATCCTTTGTACCTTTCGTTTGATGTCATGATTTCCTCCTATATTTTTCTTAATCCATTATTACAATCCTACTCATGACGAAACATTAGTACACAATAAACGTGTATACGCATATCCCCCTAAAATGTTGCTTTGCCAACACATGTTCCTGTTGACACAAAGTTAGTTGTTGTGTTGATCAGGAACCTCAGAGGACTGAACCCGGGTGATTTCTCGAGTCTCCGTGACTACAGACGCATTTCACCCAATCTCTCCCTCTCCAGAGAGAGAAAGAGAGGAGGAGGAGTGGTGTGTTACTCCCACCTGTTCGCTCCATCCCTCCTCTCTGTAAAAGCAGCTTCACATGAGCGACAGAGGAGAGAAAAACAGCAGGCGCGCGTAACCGCTCATCAGTCAGTCACTCACTCAGGGATTTACCGAATCTGCAAACCTCAAACATTTGACTAAAGGTAAGAGATTCTCCTTTGTAAAGCTAGGCTACTCGATATATCGTGAAATACTGTTAAACCTACCTTGAACTAAATGTAGCGTTAAAATACCTTGAAGTAAAGAACTTCATGAGGACCTCTAATAGCCTATGTAATTGTGCTTGTTTATGCAGGACGATGTTTAATGAGTGTTTTAACAGCTCTTAGGGTGTCATGTCGTGTGTGTGTGTGATGTTCACAGCTTCACGACCGTGTCGTGTCCATCCGGAATGAGATCTCCTGAGAAATCCGTGTTGTTTTGTCCTGAGTCATTGTTTTGCGGCGCGTGAGTGTGGCTGTAATTAACGCCGCATCACTTCACTGGTCAAGTCTTACTTGTCGCCCACATTTCCTTCAATGATGTGAACTGTCGTTTGACCTCCCTCCTAAAACGCTTGCTAATTCTGTTGAAAATACCATGGTACAGTTCTGAAACATGCTCACCAAGGCTGCATTTATTTGTTCTAAAAATACAGTAAAAATAAATAAATAAAAATTGTAATATTACAATTCAAAATAACTATTTTCTACTTAAATATGTTTTCAAATATTATTTATTGGTGTGATGCAAAGCTGAATTTTAAAGAATGTTCTTCAGTGCCACATGATCCTTCAGAAATCATTCTAATATGCAGATTTGCTACTCAAAAAACATTTATTATTATTATTATTATCAATGTTGAAGACAGTTTTTGTTGCTTAATATTTTAAAATACATATTTTTCAGTATTCTTGAAGAATAGAAAATTCAAAAGAGCAGCATTTAATTTAAAATGCACCCTTGCCTTAATGCATCCTTGCTAAATAAAAATATTTATTTATTTAAAAAATCTTACTGACCCCAAACTTTTGACACAGCATGATGCATATGATGTCTATGAATATGAATATGATACATGTCCCATGACAGCCTAAAAAAAGTTATTGCCATGGCATTATAATAATAATGCTAGGCTACTATATGGTATTTTGTACCATATAGTATTAGCACTATTTAAAAATACATTTCAAAGTACCATACTTTTCCCAGCTGATATCTTTACTGTACAATTTTTTTTATAAGAAGATGGTACCAAATGATTGCCATACTCATATAGTAGCATGGTACTCCACAAAAGCTGTATGAAAGCAGTCATATACTTTTGTACTTTTTAGGTACTAATATTTATACTTTAGGTACTAATGAACCTTAAGGTACAAATATGGATACTTAGGTACAAAGATGTACCTTTTGAAAAGGCACCACCCAAGTGACAGCTTTTGTACCTTTTTTTCCTGAGAGTGCATGGTAGTTTTTGTAAGTAAACTCGCAAATATTAAGTAATGATTAATCTCTTTACAAAGAGATGTTTATAGGTCCAACTGAGAAGTCATTTTGTAAAACCTTTTCAAGACTTCAAATGGGGATTCAGTGATATACTGACCGATTTATTATTATTATTATTATTATTATTAATAAATGAATTGTATTATAATGGACAGTTAAAAATATCTGTGTAATACTTAACCTGGCATTAAACAATCATTAATATATTATGCATTCTACTATCAAATAATACATGAAGGTTACATGTTGTCAAAAATCTCCAAGGGACATTGTCCGTCTCCATCTCTCCCGGAAATGAACAGTATCCAGAAAAACAATGTCCACTACTGACTAACACAAAGCCTCCTTTATCATTTCTTGCAACTGCTTTTGCCATGCACTGTTGCCTCTGATTTACGTCTGAAATTATGGCACAATGAGGAAACCCGATAGGCTAGTTGAGCATCGCCTTTCAGGGGTTCCAAAACCAGATTAATGATGCAGAACACAGAGAGTAAACATTAACACACCCCATGAATGATTATCATCTAGGAAAAACAAGCACACTTGTGTGTGCTGCAGGCTACACGTCTGTAGAAAGCATTTTCATTTCAAAGACTCATGCTTACAAAAGACTAACATGCTGTTTTTGTTAACAGGTTTATTTATTCCTCATGTCTCCATGGACTGTTAAATATTCATGGGTGATTATTAGGTTAATAATAGTTTACAGACTGAAATCACCGTAATATGAAAGCAAACAGCTGGTTTTGGTAGATTGTGAGACAAAAAGCTTTTAGTTTCATTTCGGAAGAATTTTAGATGACAACTGACACATGACGAATCAGCAGACTGATAAAAATTGACTTGACTTTTTGGCCTTTTAATGTTAAAATCATTATGATATGAAATCATCCGCTTGTTTAGAGAACTTTTACTACCGTTCAAAAGTTTGGTGTTGGTACGATATTTTTAAAAGACGTTTATGCTCACCAAGGATGCATTTATTTGATCAAAAATACAGTAAATTCAGTAATATTGTGAAATATTATTACAGTTTAAAATAACTGCTTTCTAGTTTAATTTATTTTAAAGTGCAATTTATTCCTGTGATGCAAAGCTGAATTTTCAGCATCATTACTCCAGTCTTCAGTGTCACATGATTTATTATTATTATCAATGTTGAAACCAGTTGTGCTGCTTCATATTTTTGTGGAAACCATGATGCATTGCGTTGTCATTTCAAAAGAACAGCTTTTATTTAAAACAGAAATCTTATGAAACTTTATAAATGTCTTTACTGTCACTTTTGATCAAATTAATGCATCCTTGCCGAATAAAAGTGTTAATTTCTTTAAAAAAAAAAAATATATATATATATATATATATATATAGTCCAATGATTCCTCAAATAATGAGGAGGCCTGAGCAGACTTTTAAATTAAATTATATTTCTCAACCTGTCATAACATTTGAAGCCTATATGCTATTGGCACTCAGCACATTTGACAGTAACTCTGACAGTCTGTAATTGCGAAACATGTAGCATCAATAGTACTTTATTGATAGTTTTTAAATGTTTATCTCCTCTGTCTTTGGACAATGACCCGATTAGAACCTTCTGTTCATCTTAAGCCTAAACAAACTCTGACCTCCCATTAGAGACGTGAGTAGTGCATGTGACACACACGCTATGTGGTGGTTCTTATGGAGTGCTGCTCAACCCTTGGGTTACAAGTGGCCTTAAAGGTTTATGGAAGGTGCGCTCAAACCTATTTAAAGTCCTATAAAGCCATAATAAGTGACCTGAGCTCATAGCAGGAAGTGATTCATCACCTGACAGGATCTTATAGATCTTATGTCTTATAAGAAGCAGAAGTGTAGCTCATTAAATGACGTTATGTGTGTTCAGAGGCGATCGGGTTACAGTAATGCCTCTCTGAAAGGTGCACTGTGTTCTCTCAGACTTTATATTGTGTTTTAAAGGAAATGCTCTCGTAAAATCACCTCCCCTTGTTTCCATAGAGTCACTGGCAGTAAGTGTTTTCGCGATGTAATCAAGCGTTGGTTATCAAAGTTTTGAACACAAATAAAGACAACATTCATAATGACAGTTTAAAATTATATTTACATGTAATACAAGTGTGTGTGTGTGTGTGTATATATATATATATATATATATATATATACACATACACACACACACACACACACACACACACACACACACACACATATATATATATATATATATATATATATATATATATATATATATATCAAATATTACTTGATGTTTTTAAGAAATGTATAAAAATTCTAGATTTTTAAATAAAAATTTATAGTTCTAAATTTATTATTATAAACAATATATATAATATATAAAACATGTGCCCAAATAAAAATACAAGCTATAGTTTTGGATTATTATTATTTTTCTTATTTTATTTGAGTATGTTCTGACCAAATTCTGACCATCTGTGCAAGGAGTCACAAGCTCAATGTCACTAATTTACTTGCATTTGAATAGTGACCTAGAATAGTGCAGAATCTTGTTTTGTCTTATCTTAGACTTTTGGACCTGACTGTGTGTGTGGAAAAGTAAAGAACGGTTTTTGTCTCTCCCATTGTGTTCCCTACAAAAAGCAGTTTCAAAGACTCTTTAAATATTACCTCAGGTCCTTTGGTCTATTCACAACACTATTAAAACGCGCATCTGACCTTAAAGAGTATGTTTGCACAGTATTGTATTGCATTTGTTGGAATTACACACCTTATTCTGGTTATATCTATATATCTTAATTTCATAAATTCTCACATTTATTAACCTTTGTTGACCAGTTCTTAGTGTTGAGCAAAGAGCAAACACTAGTTTGAGGTACTTAAAGTGAGGCATATTTTTTAGAGTGTGACAATATTTTAAGTTTGCTTTTCAAGAGTAGCTTATTAAAGAGTTTGTATGGTTCACATGAACATTTGACCTGTGAGACCAGCGTTCTGGGGTTAACGGGAGTTCTAGTTAAATTATTTACTACAGCAAAACCACCGTCTTATCCTCACAGCTTTTCCTGGATTTAAGGTTTACTTTGTTTCACAAAATCATCTAAGTGATTGTGTGTAAAGATTAAGATTAATTTAGGAATAAAACACAAAATGAGTGTAATAATTATAAAACAAAAAACAGTTCTTTGTTGTTAATTGTTATTCTATTTTTTTTTTTTCAGGTGTCATATCCATCCAATAAAAATGGGTTGCTTTGGATTTTTGAAAATAATGATGTTTCTCTTCAATGGTATCATCTGTGTAAGTAAAGCTCACTGTTTGCACTGGTTATGTTTAAAATAATTCTATCAAATCACGTCAGGTTTACCTGCTTAATGTCCGGTGACTGTGGCCATGATTTGCATAAACACAGAGATGCATCTACTCTAAATAGTTTATCTCACTCCAAAACATCTATGTACTCAGCTGCTATTTTCTCAGCGAAGTGACTATATGTGACACTGGACCACAAAACCAGTCTTAAGTGTCAATTTTTCAAAATTGAGATTTATACATCACCTGAAAGCTGTATAAATAAGCTTTCCATTGATGTATGGTTTGTTAGGATCAGAATATCTGGCTGAGATACAACTATTTGAAAATCTGGAATCTGAGGGAGCAAAAAAAATCAAAATATTGAGAAAATCGCCTTTAAAGTTGTCCAAATGAAGTTCTTAGCAATGCTTATTACTAATCAAAAATGAAGTTTTTATACATTTACAGTAAGAAATTTACAAAATATCTTCATGGAACATGATCTTTACTTAATATCCTAATGATTTTTGGCATAAAAGAAAAATGTATAATTTTGACCCATACAATATAGTTTTGGCTATTGCTACAAATATACCCCAGCGAATTAAGACTGGTTTTGTGGTCCAGGATCACATATGGTTCAAAATCTCCAAAGGGGTTATTAAATGCAACAAATCGTTGTTGTCCAAGTTATCAAAGTTGTCCAAGTTATCAAACTTTGATAATTGCCTTAATCTTGTAAACAACTGAGAAGTTGAGAAAAGTAAAACCACCTGTCAATTTCAGAGACTGAAGTATAATGTATACTCGTGTGCGTTACGGTTTCTGACAGACAGCATGTTGAAGCCACTCAGGCCACTATTTTCTTCGTCTTCTCAGGAAGTGATGTGTGCGTTTTCCAGGAAATGCGTGTATTTTCTGGACCTCTTCTTCTCGTAAATACTGTAGTATATTTTGCATGTAATGTTTTTGCAGACATCAATGTTGTAATATTCAAATGATGTGGATTTGAAAACAGATAGAACATACGGTAATAATGCCCATGAGAGTGTTATGTCAATGTTTTTAGTTCTAATATTCCAAACGCCAGCCAGCCTGATTTTTTGACGGACATGATAACATGCGTAAGAGTTAGAGAGAGAGATTTAAAGTCTTTTATTTAAATCCATGAAAATGCAGATCCTGTTGTAAATAATAGTGAAAAAACTGCTGTTCCATTATTACCCCTTAGCAGATATTGACTCATATATTGAAGTGTGATGAAAAGGTTGCTTTTTCTTTAGATCTAAGTAAGAGATAAAAACAAACAAACAAGCAAATCATCTAATTTCCATGTGGTTTAGCTGGGTCGAATGCAAATCATATTGCTGCAAATTTATAAAAACACGCCTCTGCTGCTTTTTCAACAGTGGCATTTTAGTGGTCCAAATACATTTAGGGTGTTGATATGAGGATCAATGCACATGCTTGAATCAAATCTATTTGTGTTTTTGTTGTGCAGCTGGCAGGAGCAGCTATTCTGGGTGTGGGGATCTGGGTGAAGGTGGACAGTGGGTCTGTCCTGAGTTTACTGCAGAATATACAGGGAGCTCCAGGTGAGCTGGGGCAGGTGTTGAACGTGGGATACCTCCTCATCGCAGTGGGCGCTGTGCTGCTCATCCTGGGCTTCTTGGGCTGCTGTGGAGCGATCAAAGAGAGCAGGTGTATGCTGCTGCTGGTACGTCAAAGAAACACAATGTGTACACCCTTATAAATAAAGCTTCTTATTAGGCATCTTTGGTTCCGTGAAGAATCTTCAACATCCAAGGAACCTTTCTATTCCACAAAAGGTTCTTTAGATGATTATGCACTGTGAGCTGTAAGGTCTTATATAGACAGGTCTGTGGCTTTCCTAATCAAGTCCAATCAGTATAATCAAACACAGCTGGACTCAAATGAAGGTGTAGAACCATCTCAAGGATGATCAGAAGAAATGGACAGCACCTGAGTTAAATATATGAGTGTCACAGCAAAGGGTCTGAATACTTAGGACCATGTGATATTTCAGTTTTTCTTTTTTTAATAAATCTGCAAAAATGTCAACAATTCTGTGGTTTTCTGTCAATATGGGGTGCTGTGTGTACATTAATGAGGGAAAAAAAATGAACTTAAATGATTTTAGCAAATGGCTGCAATATAACAAAGAGTGAAAAGGGGGTCTGAATACTTTCCGTACCCACTGTAAATTGTATATACTGGCCATATACTGTGGTGGACTTCTGTCTGTTTGTTCATTCATTGAATCTGTCTGTCAATCTCTCCTCAGTTCTTCATCATTATTCTGATTGTGTTCATTGCTGAAGTCGCTGGAGCAATTGTGCTGCTGGTTTTTAAGCCTCTGGTAAGTCTGTACACACCATATTTAAACATACTCCTTTGTGTGTAAAGAACTCAAAGAAATACTCAAACCTCCTCATTTGTATATTTCAGACTGAAAACCTGATAAAACAGTTGGGAAACGAAGTTGTGAAAAGCCTCAAAAACGATTATGGGAAAAATAAAGACGTCACTGGACTTTGGAACACGACCATGACCACGGTTTGTGACGCTTAAGTTGATGAAGAAGAAAAATAAAAGTTGTTATTATTATTAGGTTATCATTCTTATTGGTAGTAGTAGTTGTATTATTATTATTATTATTATTATTATTAGAGAAACAGAACATTTCTTAACATTAAAAAAAATCCCAAACATTATCAAATAAAATAATACCTAAGCATCTTCCAGTTTAATATTGTGCATTTCATATTTTGAGATCTGTGCCTCATATAAAAATGGTATTGCATAAGAACAGTCATAAAAATTGTACCACAACACCTGAGCAAGTAAAACAAGTATTTATATGTTAACGTCCATTGTCAGAAATATCACTCCAAGTATATTTGGCTGAATTTAGCTAATGTCAGAACTCTTTATTTCTCCTGCCTCTCCTTTAGCTGAAGTGCTGTGGATTCAACAACTATACAGATTTCACAAATTCTTACTTTGTGAACGACACCAAGAGTTACCCAGTTCAGTGCTGTTATAAAGTGCCATGCATTGAGATCACAGCTTTTAATTCGGTGGGTTTATCTTTTGGCATGTTTATTGCTTGAATCAATTCTAGTTTGCATGCTTTTCATGCTTTTTTTTTTTATCATATAGCATATAAATATCATAAACTTTTGTCTATTTTTTTGTTTTTGTTTCTCAGACTATACCAGGTTGTTTCCCAGCACTGAAGAAGCTGGTAGATGATAATGCAGTTATCATTATAGCCGTAGCACTGGGAATAGCTGCTCTTGAGGTAACCGACACACTTTCTTTCTGTCAGTTATTATGTTCACATTTTAAAAGCGAGTTGTGCACACTTTGTACGGTATGTTTGATGAGATACTGAAAATGTGCTAAATGGTATGCTACATTTTTGTCACTTTCAGTTATCACACTGGAAATGAAAATGGATATTTTGCGTTTTAATCCAGTTTTATTTAAAAAAAAAGTCTTAGCTCTTGTGAGTCCAATTCATTCCGGAGGTGGAGAAACTTGTTACTAAAACAAGCTTCTTTGTAGTAACATTTCTTTATAATAACAATAAGACCAGATACATTTATTAAGCGAATAAATATGGTCAGTTTTGATTTCCTGTTGTCTTTACAGGTATCATTCACTTGCTTAAAATTTACTCACCCTCAGCTCATCCAAGATGAGTTTGTTTCTTCATCAGAACAGATTTGGAGAAATTTAGCATCACATCGCTTGTACACCAGTGTATCCTCTGCAGTGAATGGGTGCCGTCAGAATGAGAGTCCAAACAGCTGATAAAAACACCACAATAATCCACAAGTAACCCACACCACTCCAGTCCATTAATTAACATCTTGTGAAGACAAAATCTACCTGTTTGTAAGAAACAGTTCCATCATTAAGACATTTTTAAAAGTCCTCCATCTGTAATATTGCTTTCTCCAGTGAAAAAGTCATCTCGTCTGATTCAGGAGAGAAATATGCACAGATCAAGCACCGGTTACAAGCAAAAACAAATATGTCAGTGGATTCAGATGTTAAAGGACAACAGGGGATGGACTTTTTTAACTGGAGGAAGCGTTATTATGAATTATGGACGGATATTTTGTCCAGAATCGCCGGTTTAAAGTTAAAATGTCTTAATGATGTATTTGTTTCTTACAAACATGCAACTTCTCACTTCACTACTGGAGTGGTGTGGATTACTTGTGTATTATTGTGATGTTTTTATCAGCTGTTTGGACTCTCGTTCTGACGGCACCCATTCACTGCAGAGCATCCATTGATGAACAAGTGATGTAATGCTACATTTCTCCAAAAATTGGTTTCTCCTTGGATGGCCGGAGTTAAATTGTCAGCAAATTCTATTCCTTTTAAGGAAATAAATAGAGTAAAATTTGATTGCCTGTAGTCTTTGATGGTTAACGCATTTATTTCCATAAGGAGAATAATACAACCTAAATGTATGTACAGTATATATAGAAATAAAAAGCCCTTTATGACATTTTTGAAGTACTGTGACACTAATGCTTTTTATTTAAACTAAAAATTGTTTCTCTCTCTGTTCTCATTCTCAGCTTGCAGCGATGATTGTCTCCATGATCCTGTATTGCAGAATTGGATCAAAAGTGGGTTAATGTCTCATCTTTAGCTTGAATATCTCTCTGATGACTCCTCTGGGTTACCGAGGATGAGGTGGATCATCTGTGATAATATCACTGTGACTTTTTTAACCATTTCGAATTGTATCAAACAATATTACATTACAAATCCATCTGGGCGTCCTCAAAAAAAAAAAAGAAGGAAATTTTGACTGTTAAGCCTAAACTTTGATTGCAAACATGAGTTTTGAGACATCCCATTATACTGTAGTTATGTTAAAATGAGCTGGTTTAATGCTTAATGCATCTGATTGTGTTTGTTTTGTTTACTTTTTTACTTTGCCTATGCAAAATGTTTTCTTATTTAAAAACAAAATGCTTTGTTTAATTGCATAACACCCAAGGCATTGTTTTATAATTCTGAACACACTGAGGGGTTTTCCCACTGACATTTATATGTGCAATGACCAAAAAAGGCCAAATGTTTTCTAACTAATTCTAATTTATTGTAAACATTTTACAAACCAAAGCAATTTTACTGAACGTGTAATAAAGCAAAATATTTTATTTTACAATCTGTTGTGTATAATGTATTTTACAAAAAAAAAAAAAAAAAAAAAGATTGTATCATGTTGCTAAAATGTTATTGTAAGATGTTTATTTTGACAGTAACTATAAAGGCAATATTTCAACCTGTTTGTGGTGGTCATTTCTTTAAGTTCTTCAACTGTAACTCTACTAATGTAGCCTATGATGATCAGTGATCACAAACTAAACCCTGACAGGATGTTCTTGTATCATCATATTTTATGTGCTGAAAAGACATTTTACTATATTCGGTAACTTTTAATGGGAAGAATTTGATCGCTGAATAAAACTCTAAACTCCCAAATCCCTACCCAAAGTAATATGAAAAATATCATAGGCTAATTCTACTAGTACTCACCCTTGTGCTGGATTTTGGACTAGGCTACAAACTGAACAGCTGTTCATCATCGTCCTTTACTGCTGTGAAGCTCTCTGACGGCGAAACAGCTTCATGTCTCATAGAAAATAGTTATTATCTCTACTGCCCTCTAGTGGTAGAAAGCTACGATGCCGTCGATAGCCTTGGACTGTAGTAGCTAATGGTTGGGCGTACTACTACTAAGATGGATAAACCGCGATTTAAACCTTCCCTTTGGCAGATATATTTATGTTTCTGGCAGTCACTATGCTATTGATCTTGTTGTTAATTTCTTTGTGTTACATTGCAAATTTTTTATTCAAGACTTATAGATAGATTTTATGTCTCTCCCTTGTAAAAACTCATTTATAACGATAAGAATAAAGGGGGGAGAGGGGGTGATAAAGAGTGATAAACAATCGTAATTATTTTTATTTGATAATTTTATACAGGCCTGCTTAAAATTTTTATTAAGTGATTGAAATCAGATGAACAAAATATTAGTGAATTATTTAAATGCGCTGTTGTGTTTCAGTTTTTTTTACTTGTGTATCCCATCTTTAAATTTCCTCCACCTTTTTTTAGGGTTATAATATTATTTCTGATTGAATAAAGAAAAATGCCATATACTTATGTCTTTAATTGGTTCTTTGTGTGTGTGTGTGTTTGTGTGTGTTGATATTTTCACTTTGCAAGTTTGAAAAGCTATAAATCTATAGAATGAACTTGCTTACATGTGTTTTACTTAAGCTGCCTGATATTTCTTTGCGTTTTCTGTGTTTTTAAACGTTTGAGTGAAACGCACACACAATAAATAAAAGAACAAGTATTATATATATATATATATATTTATATATATTCAATATATTAAATATATATATATATATATATATATATGAAATAATTTAGCATTTTAATTAAAATAATTATTACTATTTAGACACACAAGAGTATTTAATCGTGAATAAATTAATCAATAAATGCATTAATAAATATTAGATACAATTAAATGTGCATTTAAAATATTTAAAAATACAAAAAGTTTAAAATGACCAATTAAACAAAGATTTAAAATAAACAAATGACAATAAAAGGAAGTAAATTATTTAGCCTACATACAACTCGTTCGTCGTATGAAACACTTCTTCACCCCAGCACTAGATGGCGCTACTAACTCCTGTCCCTTCGCTCTGGTCTCCTGCCATCAAACCTGCTGTGAGCTCGAGGAGGAGTCAAGAAGTCCCTGTTCTCACATCACACACACACACCCCCCCACTCGTGCCAATCGAGCTGAGCACTGATCCATATTCCCTGCCAACTCGAGTTCTGCAGCAGTCCTCATCCATGCAGCATCTTCACGCGCAGTGAGAGTGACTTTCCACAGGAGCTCTGAGAGAAAGCTCTTCACAGGGAGAGCAGGTGTGTGTGTGTGTGGCCACAAGGCCCAAAAGAGGACAACAAACAACAAAATACACCATGTCCACTGGGAAAAATGCACCTGCTACAGAAAAGTGAGTCGTTGATGGCTTATTAATGTTTATTTTAAAAGTGTTGCATCAGTGCTGTGCCTTTTCATGTTTCTGCTCCTCAGCATAACTGAAAACTTTCATGTTTTGTGGTTCTGTGCGTCTCTAAATGGCTGAGTCTGTGTTTAGTTTTGGCAGTTTTTTTCTCCTCATGTCAAATTTTCACATCTCTTCCTTCCTTGTTTTGCAATAGAGTCTGGTTTGAGCTCAGCTCATGTTCTCAGTGAGAGAATGAAATACTATCCCTGAATATAATGATTTGGAAAGCTTCACTGTTGGCAAATTTGCTCTTAATGTTGTTAAAGTGAAATCATTCGCAGTGCATTGTGACATATTCATATTCTTATCCAAAGGCGCTGGCTGTCCATGCCCAGTCTGTGTACTCTGAGCAAACATCAAACACCTTGACTAGTGACACAGTGTGTGAGCCATATTCTGCATTGCATTTGTGTTTGTACATGAGTCATGGCGGCTCCAGAGAATTAAAGGTTAGAGATACCTTTAAATGACTTGTAAAGTCATGCAATTGCTTTAAACCAGTTGCTTTTGCATCTCTAACAAGATGTGCGTGTATTTAAGCAAATGCATGTTGGTTAGTTTGTCAATTTCATAAGCAACAGGTGCCAGAGGGCCGTATGTCTCACTCTGAGAGGCCATGAATGTATATCTGCTCTTTAATCTAAAAGCAGGATCAACCAGTTGACATTAATTAGTCCTGCTAAATATATGTTCAGTGGTCATGTGCTGAAGAACTCTGCATCAGTAGCGTTCATAATTTATAAAGGGTGCTGCAGACAGGTCTGAATGGTGTCTTGGTATTTAGTAGTAAATGTCATTCATTCCACCTAGTGGCTTTGCTCGTGTTTGTGTGGGTTTACTTCACTTGGGGAGTTTTGGAGCAAAGTTGTCCGCTGAAGACCGATAAATATGACAAACCCAGCTTTAATAAAATTAAATAAAATAGAATTAAAACGTTTTCTGTAAATGATTTACTTTTGTTACTTTAATTAATGAAAACATTTTAAATATATGTATAAACACGGAAACATTTTAGATGACTAATTTAATTTTCATTTTAAAAATCACTTTATCTTGTTTTTTATTTTAAAGCTTTAATAATTGACACACTTCCCAAACTGTTTTTTTTTTTTTTTAAGTAAGAAAAAAAAAAGTGCAAAAACTTTACTTTGGTTTATTAAAATTATATAATAATAATTACGTGTGTATGTGTATATGAGTTTATTTATTTTAAAGCTTTGTCAGTTGTTACTTTTCTCATTTTTTATATCCTTATGTGCATTTTGAATTAATTATGTTTGTATATTATGGGATATTGATTGTCTCTTTGCTATAATTCAGCTGTTCAGCATCATAAATTAATATATTTATCCGCATTATATTAGTCATTGGAAAACTTGCTCTCTAGATACTGGGGGAAAAAATCCATAATGACCACTAATAATAGTTTAATGTAGTCACTAGAATTAGCTTTATATAAAGAAAATGAAGTGTATGACTTCTGCTCATTGTTTTGTGTGTGTGTGTGTGTGATCAGCTCCAGACAGATATCGTTACAGGCCTGTCTTGATGAATGCATGGAGGCCTTGGATCTGTTTCTCAACAACCACTTCAGTGAGAGTTTGGACAAACTACGGCCACGGTGAGAGAAGTCTTATTGTCTTCACGAGTTTCTGTCTTTCTTTTGTCCAGTTTCTCCTCCCCTCCAATATTTGTGTGAATGATCTTAAGAGCAGGCGAGCTATTTAGTAAAGGTGTGGTACCTACTGTACCAACCCCACAATGCTCTGTTTTTCAGTCAGTCACTGTACACCAACAAAATGTAGTCTTTTAGCTGCTGTAAAGGTGCTGGCCACTGAAGCACTTGTGGTAATTGTAGATGCCATCCTGTGATAGCATGCTTTATTTCCGTTGTGATAGAGAATTGCATCAGGTGCGCTCTCTTCTCCAGGATGTGAGGTGTTTACCTAAAGATCACACCCTCATGTCTGACAGTAGAGCCACTTCATTAATATATAGCCGGAGAGCAAAGAACTTTACTCTGAGAAGGAAACCACATGCTTAAGGGACTCCAGCACTTATCTTTATTAACAGGCCCACCTGGAAGTACGTAATTCTTGGTTTCAGGCAATAAATCTTTATTTTATAAGTATTCTAGGACATTTTTGGGCAAGGTGCAGGTTTTTTTTATTGTTAAAATGTTTTCTCTAATTTCATTTTAACGTACCATTATAAGTAGGACAATTGTAGGTTAATTTCTAGTTGAAGAACTATCAAAACTTTGCTCTGTTTGTTTGAAAATCCTGGCATGGCAACACATGGGAATCAGTTTAATGTTTTAAAAGTGTAATTTTGTTTTGATTGCTTAAATATTTTCTCCAATCCTGTTATAGATACAACTATAAGTAAGCCATTCTTTGGTTGATTTACCTGAAGAACTATCAAATTATTGCTCCATTTGTTTAGAAATCCCAGCATAGCTATGATTCGGCCAATGGCGTGAGTTAGGGGGTGGGACTGTCTGCATGCTCAACCAATGACAGACTGGGGAAGTTACTGAGGAACTATTTTATCTATTTATGAATTTAAAATACATTTAACAAATTTTATGAAAACGGCATTTTGCCATTTTTAATGCAAGGGTTAAAGTGGAGGCGTCAGGAAATGGCACAAGATAGATTTAAGGGCCTTTAAAACTAACGCTGCGTCCAAAAATTGAATACTTTCCTAATATATAATATGCAAAACACAGTATGCCAAAAGAGTAGCAAGACCAATGCATTCAAAAAACAGTAGGCGAAAAGTACCTGGTTTACTAACTATTTCTGCCTGGATTTTGAAGTGCGTGGTTGATGAACACTTTGCCATCTTATGAGGCCACGGGAAAGGATTTATGATTGGGAGTGAAGCGGCACAACTGATGCTAGTAGGTCATGTCATGTGACAGTAACAACATGGTGCATGTAGTACATACGAATTTCATTCTTACTTCCCATGTTCATTCTATATAGCACATACTTTTTTTTTTTTTTAACGGTCACAAAGTTCAAATTAAAATGTAGCACCTACTCAGACAGCACATGGTTTAGGTTGCATCGCGAGTTTTATAAACTGTTGTAATTCTATGAGAATAGTGAAGTCTCAACTATTTAATTAGATTCACTTTCAGGGTTTATTTTATTATTATTTTTTTTCAGCTGATAAAAAACATTTTAAGTGGCAGACGACAAAACTGCATCACATGCTTGTAATAAACAGAACATTATTTTATTTATTTATTTATTTTAATGCTCCAAATGCTAATTTTCCCCAAACACATTTGTAATTTTTGAATATTTAAAAAACAAAATTCAGGAACATTATTAATTTACAAGGCTTTAAATTAAGTAATTATGAAATAAAAATGCATTTAGGGAAAAATCGTTATATATAAATTATGAAATTAATTTCAAAATGATTTATTTATTTATTTTAAAGCTTTAATTGATGAATTTGCCTGAACGTGTTTTATTTTTAAATATTTTTGTGCATTGTTAGTGCTGTCAAACGATTAATTGCGATTAATCGCATCCAAAATAAAGGTTTTTGTTTTCATAATATATGTATGTGTACTGTTAATTTATTATGTGTATATATATATAAATACACACACATACAGTATATATTGAAAATATTTACATGTATATACATTTACATATTTATATTATATATACCGGTAAATATATTTACTATGTAAACATACCATATTTTTCTTAAATATATACATAATAAATACACTCAGTACACACACATATATTATGTAAACAAAAACTTAATCACGATTAATCGTTTGACAGCACTAGCATCGATATTAATAATTTGTAATATATTAATAATTTATAACTTATAATTAAAGTTTCTGGGAAAACTTGATATCACTGCAATCACTTTGAGAGCAGTACTTCCAAGTGATGAACAGTAAAAACATTATCAATCAATTAACTGCTAATTACACAAGTCAGGTGAATTCTGATTGGCTGTTAAAAAAAAAAAAAAATCTTGACAGACTACAAAACTGTAAGCTGTGGACTGTTATCTTTATAATTATCATTCTTGGTGTGAACGGGCCTTGCATCACCCTAACAGAAACATGTTAACCACTAAGTCAAAGTGAAATGAATGCATGTTCTTGCATGAATGTGACAGGAACATAAGTGTTCAATACTGATAGAGTTAATAATTGCATTCACATTTTTTCATAGAGAAAGTTTAAGGCATTAACCTTCACTATATTTAACTAGTAGCCTGCTGTGTCGGAGTGTGATCTCACATTGTGTGTAAAAGCATGTGTTGTGTTGTATTCCAGGTCTAAGGAGAGCATGTATCACGCTCTGATCTATGCCACAGTATTAGAGATGCAGGCCATGATGACCTTCCAACACGACGACATAGTGCATGCTGGGAACACGATGAAGAGCGCTCAGGAGGTGTGCCAGAGGTAGAAAGACAGCCAAAACACTGCATTCGTTTCAGTCCTGGAGAGGCCTTCTCCTGTGACCTTTAATTTTTAGGCAAATGGGGTCATTTCCATGTCAGCTGAACCGATCCAGCCGCTTTGAAATTTGCTTGCATTTGCATGGAGATGTAACTGTGTGGCTTTAAATGATAGACAGCTGGTCAGGTCTAAGGAGGAGTTTTACTGGCCTTACATAACGTAGATGAAATGGAGTGGAAGAAATGCATACATGTCCTACATATAGCATGTGCTTCCCATAATGCAGCACTAATCCAGATGACTGTATGTGGGTGGATTCACCATAGCAATGGTCACACATCAGCTCACTTTCAGTTTGCTTAAGGAACAGTAAGTCACATACTTCTGTGTGATCTCCTCCTAAACCCCTCCAAACATCCTCTTGGGAGAGTGACGTAGAGTGTATGTATGTATGTGTATGTATGTGTGTGTGTGTACCTAAAGTTTTAATATTGGCCTATTTAAGGGTGTGAAATTTACAAAATATCTTCATGGAACATGATCTTTACTTTAATATCCTAATGATTTTGGGCATAAAAGAAAAATCGCTAATTTTGACCCATACAATATATTGGATGGTAGTCTGTGTATTTACATTTTTATTTTTGAATGAATCATTTTTTCCCATCCATCTTTCATAAGAACGTTCTTGTGCCTGATCTTAGTCTGGTCAAGTGTGGTTGTATGTTAGACATTGTCATTGTGTGTTTGTCCACTCATCTCTTGAGTTCTTGCTGTTCTCTCTCAGGTTCCGTAGGAAGTCTGGTGGTCTTGCGAGCCGAGGAGCAAATGATGATCTTTCAGAAGGTGCGGTTTTTCTAGAAATGTCTATCTCACACTGCTGTTATAGGAGGAATAAAACTCAAACAAATCTATTATGTGACGCAGCATTCATTTTGAAGAATTCTAGGCTAAAGCTAGCCAAAATCAGTTAACAATTTGCATAAGATGTTTAATTTAATGTCTGTTTTATGATAAAAGGTTTACCAACAAGCTTTCTATTGTATTTGATGTTTTACAGAGCAGCTCCATGCTGAAGTGTGTTACGCCGAGTGTTTACTACACAGAGCCGCTCTCACATTCTTGCAGGTTTGACACATTTCAAGACAAATTTAACTAATAATCAGACAGTCTCAGATATTTTGTTTAAACTATGTGTGTATTTTGGCATCTTCAAGCTCTTAACCTTAACGTGTAGAATTTAACATCATTTTTAACCTCAGATTAAAGGAATAGTTCACCCCAAAATGAAAATTTCCTGAATATTTACTCACGATCAGGCCATTCAAAATATAGATGATTTTGTTTCTTTATCCGAACAGATTTGGAGATTTTGCTCATCAATGGATCCTCTGCAGTGAATGGGTGCCGTCAGAATGAGAGTCCAAACAGCTGATAAAAACATCAAAATAATCCACACCACTCCAGTCCATCAATTAATAGTTTGTTATATGAAAAGATGTGTGTTTGTAAGAAAAATAATTAAGGTGTTTTTAACTTTAAACAATTGCTTTCAGCTAAAATATATAATAATAATAATATAATTTATCCATAATATTGCTTTCTCCGGTGAAAAAGTCATCTGATCTGAATCAGGAGAGAAATGTGCACAGATCAAGCACCATTTACATTCAAACAGTCCAGAACAGATCTTAACCAGTATGTTGGTGGATTTTGATGTGAGGGGAAAACAGGTATTGACTTTTTTTCACTGGAGCACACGTTATTTTGGATTATCGCAACAGTTTAAACTTAAAATGCCTTAATGATGGGTTTGTTACAAACACGCAGCTTTTCACTTCACAAATTTTTAATTGATGGACTGGAGTTGTGTGGATTATTTTGATGTTTTTATCAGCTGTTTGGACTCTCGTTCAACGGCACCCATTCACTGCTACAATGAATTGTAAAATTGCAGCAAATTTTCATTTTGGTTTGAACTATTCCTGAGGCCTAAGGCCACTTTTAACTTAATCCTACTCCAGAGCTCAGATATGCACCTGATTTCTCATTCTCTGTGTGTTGACAGGATGAGAATATGGTTAGTTTTATTAAAGGAGGAATCAAAGTACGGAACAGTTACCTCATATACAAGTAAGTTTGTAGCAAGTAAGTGAAGGAAATCTGTGGTTTTACTGTCCGTAAATGAGAATAATTGGTGTCATCAAGACACCTGAAGAAATAATCTATATTTGATTCCCATTTGTGCACCAAAATCATGCCCTTGAATTGAACTGTTCAGTGAATCGGTCTGTTGTGAATGACGCCATCAATCTCATGCAGGGAGCTGAACGCCTTCATCCAATCAGACACAGCTTTCAAAGGACCAAACCACAAGCACTTAGAGGGCGGAGTCTCTTTTGGGATTGGGGCTTTCAATTTGGTATGTGCATCTGAAATATTGCATCCATATTCCTTATGAATAATCCCCAGATTGTCAACTGTGTTGCTGTTCTTCACTGTCACACAGACTCTTTCACTGTTTCCTGCCCGGTTACTCAAGTTGCTAGAGTTTGCTGGCTTTTCTGGAGATAAGGTGTTTTTTTACTTCAGATTACACTCCTATGTTCTCATTTTTGGAAAGACATGCCAGTGTGCTTGATCGTGTGTTTATTTTTTTGTTAATAGTCTTTGGTGTGTGTGTGTGTAGGAATTTGGCATCTCTCAGCTGTACACGGGTGCCACCTCTCATACCCTGCGCTCCATGCTGTGCGCCCTCCTCCTGCTCTGTTTCTACACCTTCCTCTCCTTTATTTTAGGTAACTTGTATTTGATACATTATGTATTTGATACCCACAAAAAGCAGACATCTTGCATCATAATTGCAAGATGTGTTTTTTTAGTTAAATGTGCAAACTTAAGGCATAGTTCACCCAAAAATGAAAATTCTGCCATCATTTTAATGTTTTAGTATGTATTTGAATTTGATAGATAGATAGATATCTAATAAATATTTTTCAAATTATTACAGTTTTTATTTCATAAATGTAAAATAAAATATGATAGTATGAGTTTAATATATATTTATGCACACACTCTAACTGTTCAAGTTTCATTCAAGAAATATTAGATTGTAATATTTCACAATATTTCTGTTTTCCTGTATATTTGATCAAATAAATGCAGCTTTGGTGAGCAGAAGAGGCTTCTTACAGAAACATTTAAAAAATCTCACTGACCCCAAACTCTTGAACAGTTGTGTATCTATTGAAATAATGATAGACTTCTCAGATATTCTTATGTTATTAATGAAGTGATGTTTTGTGTAGGTACTGGAGAGGGTGAGGTGGAAGATGCAGAGAGATTATTGAAGCCATTTCGACTGCGATACCCACGGGTATGTTTTTGCTTCTGTCTTTTTACTTCATTTATAAATGAATTCATTTAGAATTTCAGGGCCATGTCCACATTTATAAAGATGTTTTGTTTTAAATTCTAATACTTTTTTATTCTTTTCTTTTTTGTTTATGTTAAAGACTCCATACAGTCAAAATCTGAGCTGACTCACATGCTCGTTGACAAATTTACATATGTTTGGAAAATTTGCAGTTTTTGTATTTTTAGAACATATTTTTATTCAGGTGAAATACAGATGTTTAGAAACCTGAATAGTAAAGAAAACTGTGCTAGTCAAGTCACAACATGGAGTCTTTATTGGGTGTTTTTGGAGCTCATGTTCTGATTCTCTCTCTCTCTCGCTCTCTCTCCAGGGAGCCATTTTTCTCTTCTTTGCAGGTCGAGCTGAAGAAATAAAGGGCAACATTGATGAGGTTAATCTGACAACATAGCATTTTATTCTTTTTATTCCAGTGATTTTAAAGACTTCAGACTGGTTAGAAGACAATTAAACTACTATTAAACTATGTGGAAAATGGTCATGCAAAATTAAATTACAATGTTGTGTAAGAAATTGAGGCTAACATTATACACAGGCTTGTAGATTGTTTACTAATATTTTGTCATTACTGTACCCCTGCATGTCCAGGCAGTGGCGCTGTTTGAGGACGGCTGTAAGGCCCAGCAGGCCTGGAAACAGTTTCATCATATGTGCTACTGGGAGCTGATGTGGTGCTTCACCTTTAAGAGGCACTGGAAGATGGCGTACTTCTACGCAGACCTGCTCAGCCAGGAGAGCCGCTGGTCTAAGGTGACCCGACTGCTCGAAAACAACCGTTTATACTGTCAACAGTTTCATGATTAAGGCCCAATGACAATCTGAAACATAATGTTTCAGTACAAATCTGAAAGTTCATTTGCATTATGTTTTGGTGAGAAACACCCACGTCATGGTTGTCTAATTGTGATCTGTATAGATGCCAAGTCATTTCTGCGTCGCACGTTTGAAATGGCCTCCACCCAGAATGTAAATCAAGTGTGGGATTTTATTGGTGCTGGGAAAAAGACTGCTTTGTGTATAATACAAACTAGGAAACAATGCACTTAATTTTCCGTGTTCTGGTGTTTAAACACTTTAAAATTGAAGTATGTCGTATTATTGTCAGATAATAATTATATGATTTGTTTGTTCATTTATAAAGTTTCACATTTTGGACATTTGTACCTCAAGACAATGAAATAGACTGGAATTATGACTTTAGCAAAGATTTGAATCAGGACAGCTATAAAATAGTTACTATTTTTATATGGAGGAGCATTTTCTCTCTATTTTGTTTTGAAAAATTCTCACAAAATCATGAAAAAATAAAGGAAGGTTCACACATCTGCCATTTTACATGTGTGAATATGATATTTACCCACCAAAATTACCTATTCACAAGGTCAGAAAACTAGGAATTCAAAATATTCTTTAAAAGCCGGATATCTGCTAAAACTAAAGGCAAAATGACATACTGTATTTCTTCATGATTGATGAAATGTTCTCAGTAGTTGGTTAGCCAACAGTAGCGTTAGCCAATATTTCTAGTCTAATTGCAGACAGACTTCCTCCTCAGAAACATGAAGTGAAACCGTACAGGTGTAAAGCCTGGGATTGAGCTGTATTATTATTTTTTTAATTGAAGATACGCTACGGCGCAGCGATTTAAACAATGACTGGCATGTGTAAGCTGTGTAAATTGGCTTTGTGGGTCATTGCCAGGTTTTTGTTTGGACTGGTTGGTTCTGTTGCTGGTTGTGATTACATACAGTGTGTTTCCAGTGTGCAGAAGGATTATGACGGTTTTCTCTCTTTCTCAGGCCATGTATGTGTACATGAAGGCGGCTTATCTCAGCATGCTTCCAGACACAGAATCCCGGCCGTTTGGGGATAATGAGGTGGCTCTCTTCAGGTAAATATCATATCATAAATACTTGCATATCATTGCTCTTTTGTTGATTTTGATTGCTTCCATTGTCCTCATTTGTAAGTCGCTTTGAATACAAGCGTCTGCTAAATAACTAAATGTAAATGTAAATACACATTGTAAATAAAGGAGCAGAAGTAATGAACTTCCTTTTGTATGTCTCTCTTTCTTTGGGTTTACTGGATGTATGTTAATATGATCAAAACTGAGACATTAGCTATTTTTTTCATGGAAATAAAGTGTATTTTATTCCTGTTCACTTCCTATCTCTCTTCTTCGGTCTCTCAGGCAGGTACCAACATACAAACAGAAGATAGCGGGTAAATCTCCACCCACAGAGAAGTTTGCCATTCGTAAAGCGAGACGGTACAAAGCCAGCAATCCAATCAGACTTCCTGTGCCTGTGCTTGTAAGAATAAAGTAACACATTCAACACACTTCTTTCTAAATGTTTTTTTTTTTTCCCCTTTACTTTCTGTTGTAATGCAATGGTTATATTTTAAAGTCAGCAATATTTGTGCTTCATATTTCAGGAGATGATGTACATGTGGAATGGTTTCTCCATGATCAGCAAACAGCCTGAGCTGACGGAGGGCATGATGGAGACGCTGTTAGATGCAGAGCGCACCCTACGGGCCGCTCCGGGTAATGCCACACAATGTCTACTCTGTATTAAATAAATGTGACCCTGGAGCACAAACCAGTCTTAAGTCGCTGGGGTGTATTTGTAGCAATAGCCAAAATACATCATCTAAGTCAAAATTATCGATTTTTCTTTTACGCCAAAAATCATTAGGATATTAAGTAAAGATCAAGTTCCATGAAGATATTTTGTAAATTTCGTACTGTAAATATATCAAAACTTCATTTTTGATTAGTAATATGCATTGCTAAGAACTTCATTTGGACAACTTTAAAGGAGATTTTCTCAATTTTTTGCACCCTCAGATTCCTGATTTTCAAATAGTTGTATCTCGGCCAAATATTGTCCTATTCTAACAGACCATACATCAATGGAAAGCGCATCTATTCAGCTTTCAGATGATGCATAAATCTCAATTTCAAAAAGTTGACCCTTATGAATGGTTTTGTGGTCCAGGGTCACATATGGGAAACTACATCGATTGCATTTTAGGGAAGTCTGTTATTCATAGCAGTATCACTCTATGCTGTATACAGAGAATATGTCTAGATATAAAAGAAGACTTTTAAAATAGGTCTTAACACCAATTGATTGTTATCAGTGAACAATAAAGTAATACATTATTGAAACAGCAATATTAAAGTTTTAAATCATCAATTGCTCAATTTGAAATAATATATTACATACCATAATTTCTGTATTAATTACAAAATATTGCATGGTCATAGGTTTTTAAGTTTTTCAAATGGTTGATTTTAATCATGTATTTATCCTCATGTTTAAATATTTCATAATAGATAAATTTTTTTTAAATCATTTTCTGTTTTTTTAATTTAAAAAAAAATTCTCATTTTAAATGGGCCAACATTTTATGTAAAAACAAAAACCATTTAAAGAAACATAATTTTTATTACTTGAAATAAAATAGTCGTTAACTGAAATAAAATAAAATATAAAAAAATATAAACTTACCAAGGAGGCATATTTTTATTTAGTTTAAGTTGTCATAGTAAAATAGACATAAAAATGAAAAAACTCTCTCACTCTATATGTGTGTGTGTGTGTGTACATACACATATATATATATATATATACATATACATACATACATACATACACACACACACACACACACACACACACACACACACACACACACACACACAGACACAGACACACACACACACACACACACACACAGTCCCTTATCTTTTCCAGTATTGCTTTTGACAATAGCAGGCCTTACAGAAAACTGCTGTTGTTCAGTTATATATTGTTTATGCGACAGTCCTGTACAGTAGTATACTGAATAGTATATATTGTTTTACATGTACTCTTTCTGTTTGTGTAGAGAATGAGTACTCTGTGGATGACAAGTGTGTGATCCTGCTTCTGAAAGGCCTGTGTCTGAAGAACCAAGGCCAGATGCAGGCAGCAGAGGACTGTTTCAGACAGGTTTACAGCAGGCCAGTGCTTCTGCGTTACTGGATTTGCCTTCACAAATGCTTGTTCTGTCTCAGGATGGTGTTTGAGATGTTTTGTGTCATTAACAGTGAAAAGAAGCTGAAGTTTGATCATTACCTGGTTCCTAATGCCCTGCTGGAGATGAGTCTCCTGTACATCGACACGGGGAGGAAAGAGCAAGCTATCCATCTACTGCAGAAAGCCAAGTGAGTTCAGTCTAAGACAAAATGCTTGTTTGCTGTTGTCATTTTTGGCTTCAGTCTATGTCACTTCATGGAAGTTGCAAACTGCATTGTTGTCATGAAATGTTCTCCTCATCTTTCCTGTCAGGAAAAACTACAAGGAGTACTCAATGGAGTCTCGTACGCAGTTCAGGGTCCATGCGGCCCTCACCAAACTTAAAGCTGACACCAGTGACCAAGATGAAATAACAACCTTGTGAGGAACGATAATCCTGGGTCAATGGCGTCTCTTCTCTGAGGACCAGAGCAGAGTTACATGATCACTTTACAGAGAGAACGAAAGACCAAAGACACGGTGTGGTTTTTATGCAGCGTTTCTGCCCAGTGTTAACCCATCTCTTTTTTTTGGGCGGTACTATGGGAGACACTAAAAACTTCATCTGTACGTTCTCCTCCAGGAGGTTAGGCGCCAAATTGATGTTTATTTTAGTCAGATAATAAATAGATGAATGGATATTTGAAATGTAAACCAGGGTTTCAGTTCCTTTGTGTTAAAATGTACATTTTAGGGAGCATTAGAAATCAAATGAATATTTTTTTTTCTCAAGTCCTGTACAGGTTTAATAAGGGGAAATGACTAGAAAACTGACAGTGTTTACAAAAATTTAGACAAACCATTTTACACTAAGTTGTAATGATGATTAAACGTGTTGATTATTGTAAGGCTGAGTGTGGGGTTGAATACTTTATTATTGATTATTGTATTCCTTTCTTGAATAAATCAAGAACGTTTATAATAATCAAATGCTTCAAATAGCATCGTAAATATTCAGCTGTCAAATACTATGGTTATTTTTTTATGTAACATTTTATTAGTAGATAATATTTAATCAATTATTGATATTAAAATATTTTTGAAATGTATAATTTTATAGTAAATTAAGTCGTACAATCAATGCAATTATTAGCAATAAATACTCTGGGTTACTGTATGAATAAATCAGTTTTCCATGACAAATTACAACCACCTGCTTTTTCATGCATAAGTTTAATTGTTCTTAAAACGTTTGCTTTTTTTTACTTGATGTAGAACGTTAAAAATTCAATGAGGAATTATGTTATCAAATTAAGCTATTTGAATATGAGATTTTCACTTTCTAAACTTAGTTTATTCTTTAGTATTATCGGATACAGGCATGTTGTTTCAGTGAGTGATTTTTAGTGAGACAATCATAATAACATGTACAAAGAAACCAATTTTACAATATGGTACAGTAGCACTGTATAAAAGTCTTTGTTCTCTGAGGGTTACTGGCTGGATTCGGCTGCTTCTGACCCCTGCTCTTCCTCTTTCTTCCTGCGTTTCAGAAGTCTTCTCTTCTTCTTCTCCTCTTTCTCTATTTCAGTGACCATCTCTTTGAACTTGGCGCTGCGAGGGTCCAGCGCATAACCAAAGCGCTCTCTTGCCTCGGCCAGCAGTTTGTCCCGCTTGATTTTCTCTTCTCGTTGCTTCTGTTTTGCCTCCCTTTTCTGCTTTTTCCAGTCGGCAATCATCTTGGGCATTTTGGCCATGTTTGCAGCGATTATCTTCTCTCTGTGTGGGGAAAAATGTGAAAAGTATATTAAAGCTGTATAAAAACCAATGGCTGTGATCAGGTAATAAATGTAATACAATGTTATATAATAAGAAAAATTGAATTTTTGTGATATCTTCTACTTTTTGTGATATCCGATTCATTTTTGTCAAATCTACTAATTGTTTTATATCTAGTTTATTGAAAAATATTCCTTTTTAAATATAAACAAGTATTTTGAGAGCATAGGGAAATTGTCACTTGCAGTGCATTTTGCTGGCTGCATTTCTGATAGGTGGAGCTTTCTTTGCAGAATCATGAGTAATGTAGTTTTTCTCCAATTCCGCTGTTAAACACTTATTTAAAAAAAAAAAAAAAAGGGAACTGAAGGCTTCAATAAAAGAATATACCATCTATTAATAATCTCAGAGCTCATAGTAGGTCTGTCTTTAAAGTTTTATCATCATTGTTAAGAATAATTTCCCCCATTAAGAAAATGAATAGGATTTTTACTTCCAGAACCAGCTGTTGCAGTTTATAAATGACAGGAGATTTTTAGTTTTGGGTGAACTGTCCTTTTAAAGTGATAGTTCACCCAAACATTATTATTTTTTTTTCATTATTTACCCACCCTCATGTTGTTCCAAATCCATGAGAGTTTGTTGATAACCAAATACTATGTACTTTAATGGCTACCAACAACTGTTTAGTTACCAACATTTTTTTTTAAATATCTTCTTTTGGGTTCACCAAAATAAAGATACTCCAACAGATTTGGAATAACTTGAAGATGAGTAAACAATGACAAAAAAAAAATTTATAAGTGAGCTTTCACTTTAAGAACAAGGGAAGCTTCATATCAAATTCCAGTGTTTCCATCTAAAAACTTAAAAAATTAATAAATAAACACATGCAAAATTCACCTGCCTACATAATATATAGTAAACACTGATATTATTATAAGACACAACTATTATACAAATCATACGCGAACCAATAAGATTAGACTTCAAACTTCAACTACGTGATGTATGTCCTAACGGTCCAATTTTGAATGTTTGAAGGATTTTTTTGTTCACTAAATAACGACTTTAGTTTCGCTCTGTACATCGCGCAAATCTATCATAAATAGGTTCAGAAAACTTGCAATGTAGCCGACAAGTCATGTGGATTAATCTACCAGGAAAAGCTGGTTTGTCAACCGCCATAAAATATTAAAAGACGATTATTTAAAGGTGTCTTTGACAGGTGAAGTCCCAAACCACTTTCCTTGTATGTAAAACTAAAGCTGGGACACTGCAAGACACACAAATCAACATTTGTAACCACGTGAGGGTAAGTAAACGAAGACAGATTTCATTTTGGGGTTAACTGTAATAATTAATGAATATATACAGTCAGTTGTTGAACACTGTTGATAGCAAACATCCAACGACAGACAGTAGTCAGGTTGACTTCACCTCTCCATCCGCCTCTGCTCCTTCTCTCTCTCTCTGGCCGCGATGTTCTCCAGCATCACCTCTATCGGAGGGTGCCACTCTCTCTCCTCGGCCATCAGCTCCTCCAGCCGGGCGTGAGAGGGCCAGAGTTTGGCCGGGTCCACTCCAGACACCCCTCCATAGCGGCCAAACAGCCTGCGCTTATACTTCTCGGTCTTCTGCCACTCGGGGGTCTTCTCGCTCTCATGACTCGGTATGTAAGGGCTCTTTATATTCAGCCAGAGGGGTCTGGGGTTATAGTGCGCGATCTGCTGGACTACAGCCGGTAGAAAGGAGTTTAATTTACTAACGCCAGAGAATAAGGCTGTCCTCCTGCTTAGCAAGGAAGCCGCCATGTTTGATGACAAACCAGTGACCTCTAGCGTCAAATGTTTTTGCACGTGGTGCAGACGTCACGACGCCCTCTGCTGGTGAATTTGAAAGTGCTGGAAGTTATTCGATTTTTTTTTTATTATCATTTGAGGATATCTAATATTATAATGTATAATAATATTTAATATTTTATTTATACTGGAATCATTGATATTATTAATAAATACTCGTTTGTTTCATTTTACAGTACAGTACTATTATTGCAATATTAATATTTTTGATTGGTAAAATTTTTATAATTTAAGTAATAATAAAACTGTATCATTTTAATAAATAAAATATTATTTAAAATAATAATTATTATTATTTGTACTTGTATTCATTTTTTTGGTCTTTAGCAGATCACGTGCCTTATTTTTTCCTGTTCTGTGCTGTAAAGCCGAGAATCATGTGCTGTTTAGATGTGTTCAGCTTGTGCGTTGGTCTCGCTCCTCCCTGATCATTTTCGTGTGGAGTTTAATCATCACCCCAGGGGGCCTTTAACAATGCTATTTCAATCCTCAGAGTTTTTGTCTGTCCTCAAAGCTGGACCCTTGAATCTTTTCCGGTAGTTAAACGGCACAGTGGGATCCTATTGTTGGAAATAAAGGTCTTAAATGGATCTGGTCCTGCTGGTATTGTTTATCCCAGAGTCCAGACCATGCTAGAAAAACAAAGATGATTGCTGATTTTAAATCCCTGCTTGCCTTTTTGGCTCCATTGCTTATTTATTTAATTTAATTACTTTAAAGTAAGAGGAAAATATAAAATTTCTGGAGAGTTAATAATAAAATATAATCTTCTAAGTGCAAAAATGATATAAATACAACAGAACAAATATAACCAAAAATTCTGTCATATTAATATTAATTAGTTTATTTAATTAGTTTATATTGATATAATATATATCAATATAAACTGATTTGTAATCCTAATGAAACATAATTAGCATGAAGTTTTTAGCGTGAATGTGCGAAAATGCAATGTAAAAATGTAATTAATAAAATTAATTAGAATTTCTTTTTACATTTAATTGTTTTAGTAATTTAATTTTATGTTTAATTTAGTATCATTAAAAACACACGTTTTATGATTATAATAAGATCTATTTTGATATAAGTTCAACTCCTCGATTATGTTTCATCTGTTCTTTTTCTTTTGTAGTCACCTATTTAGTTCTATAAATTTTCCATAAAAAATAATTAGCTATTCAGTAAATAAGCAGATATAGCAAAAAATAAATAAATAAAAAAAATCATATCAATCAGTGCTTAAAAAGAATATCAGTCAGTTTAATTTGATGTTTATTTGAATGATGTGATCTTAGTCAGATGAATCAAGTGATAGCAAATGTTTAGAATGTGAAGCTTTACAGATTCAGTTTATTTTACAGACACTCTGAGTTCCTCTCCTCACATAATTTGCTGATGAATGGATGAATTATCATGTTTGAAGAGTCTTAAGAGGGCTCAGGTTTTTCCCTGAGCGTTTCTTTCACCCGTAGGGCTGCATGCGGTCTACTTCTGTTCTTATTAATGGTCCACGCCAGCTTCAGCGAGCAGATGAGCAGAAACTCCACTTTGAATTTCTGGAACGCAGCATGGGAGGGTTGGATTATTAACCAGCAAACACTCGGAGGAAGAAAAAGGCCTTTGTTTTAAATGCTCCAGCCCTCCCTCTCCATCACAAACCCCTCCCCTCCTTCCGCTACTCTTCTTTTAGTTTTGATTTCTTTTCAAAAATGTAAAGATGGGACAAACAAGCAGCTTTAGAATGCGCCTCTTGGAGAGACAGATGTCAGAGCTTTTGTGTCGCGACGAGCGCATCATTATAACTCGAAAGTTCCCATGGCAGGGGGTTGAGGGTTCGAGAGGGGTCCGCAGCGTGCCGTGCGCGACACAGGGCTTAATTTAGACGCCGGTGATCGCTGCCAACTGAGAAGCTTTAAAGACACGACCATCTGAGAAAATCAGGTCTGCTGGCATTAATGCAGAGGTTTCTTCAGTGTAGATGTGTTTTCTAAGGCAAGCGTCACTGTTAGGCCTGCTATCACTCACACATATGGTCAGGGATTCAAAACAACTAAAGTCTTCAACTTTATCATGTAGCTCAATGTAAAAGTAAACAATACGGTAGACAGATGCTATAGATTTAGTTGCATATAAATTTGAATGGGGTGATGTCAGTATAACATGTTCAATAAGTAAAACTCAATAGACGTAAGTTAATGGGGCCAGTTTTTTTTTTTTTTCAGGATTTAAAAGCAGAAATTTGAAGTTCATAGTTTTATTTGTGCTCTTAAATTATGTTAAAACTTGCCAATTATTTGAGCTGTAAAGTATTTTTTTACAGTCGTTTCAGTGTTTTATGATTTATGGCGTTCAGTTGTGTTTGCAACCGAGTTGTACAATTTAATATAACTTACAGCGATTTGTTTTCACACTAAAATCCTGTCTTCACACACATTGTATCAAATGGTTAACTATTTGTTGAATTTGTCATTATTACTCATAAATTTCAGTTATATTAACAATCATTTAGTTTTATCTGAATAGAAATGTAACAAAACATTTATAAAAACCGAAGTGTATAAGAGGCTTAATAATTGCAATCCTTTGTAGTATTAAAGTTTTACAATGTTCTTGAATTTTACCAACCCCTTAGTTTGAAATGTTTTATCTGTTTATTTTCCTTTTATACCGACTTAAAATTTAATAGTATACATTTAAATTCAGGATTTAAAAGCAGAAACAAGATGCTTATTTTATACAAGCGCGTTAATTATTTTGTTAAAAGTTGCCTATTATGTGAGCTGTAAAGTTGTTTAAATCATCTTTTTTTAATATATATAAATTCCTTTTTTTGGCGTTTTTGCTTTTATTTTCATAGGACACTTGAGTAACGACAGGAAGCAAAGGGAGGGCATTGGGAAAGGTTCATGAGACGGGACTCAAACTCGGGACACCCGCAGCGCAACAGCGCTGACAAATCATAATTTTTACAGCCATTTCAGCGAGTAAGCATTTATAGCATTTGATTAATAGTTCAACAGAGTTGTAAAATTTAATATAACTTTACACAGAAATGGTTAGTAACACACATTGTTTTCATTTTATTTATATAATTGAAATTGGCCCCATTCACTTCATAAGTGCCACACATTTAGAAAAACATTTTTCTTTTGTGACTGACGTTATGGCATGCTGTCAATTAAGATGAAAAGATGTACTGAACCTTGAATATTCATTTGATATCTCAGGACAGCATTGTTTTTTGTCACGTTTAGTTGTTCTAACTGTTAGTCACGCTCCTAGTAGACGAGAAAGGTCAGTTGTATAGGTACTATGGATGGGTTTGTTCTCTTATGTTGCTCTTGTGAGTTCATCCAAAGAGACCATCCATATGGCCTTATGATTAAATATTTACAGGCCACCACATTTCCAACCAACTCATGAGAAATTCATGGAGATGTTGCATTATGGGATGGTTCTATTCCCGTTCACTGCCGTTTCCCCCACCCACAATAACCGGAGTACAGTCGAGGGAATGTCCAGATGCCATTTTAGTAAACAAGATGTCTCTCATGCTATTAATGTGCATTATACGTACATTACAAGTGCTATACATATGTGATTTTGATGGTAATGATGCTTTGTTCACTGATTACGTTTAAATTTAGTCATTTAGCAGATGCTTTTGTCCAGTGCAGCGTACAAATAAAGAAAAACATGAGTGATTTATCAGCTGAATTTCAAGAGTAAACCAGAAAATGATGGAAGGTTCTATGACGTTATACTTTATTTCATAATTGACTAATGTATTCTTTACTCTGAAGTGGAAACAGGCTTGCAACTGTGGAAAAATATACACTTCCATTATTCAGTTAATGCTTATATTAAAACATATATAGATTTAGTTTAGAATGGTTTAAGACCAATACAGAAACCTTACTTAATTACAAGACAAAAGATTGTACAAAAAGACTCTTGAAGGACTAAAATCGACGTCATTTTTCCAAACTAATTTCTTTTACACATTATTCTAATTTGCTTTAAAAATCCAAATCTTTCTAGCTCTTTCATTGCATTTTATTCTCAACTAGATGATTAGGTTTTGTGCAAAACTTTTAAATATTTGTATATACTTTTAGCAGCCCAAGTCAAGAAGTAGGTGGTTTGATATTAGTGGTTCGTTCTTCATCAATCTACTAGATAGTCAAGTTGAGCACTTTGCATTGTGGGATACAGGATCATGGTGCTGTTTATTGCATCTTTGGCATAGAACTGTATATTGCACACAGAATATATAGTATGGTAGTGTGCTAATCCGAACATAGCCAAACTGTAGAAATGACTGCTCCATAGGCCCTGACAAGACAGAAGCAAACGATCAGCGCTCATGCAGAGTGCGACATTGCTCATGTTCTCATCCTCCAGGCGGATCTGGAAGTCTCCAAGTCATTGTTTAAATGATTCCCCTTCACTAAACTGGGAACGAACCCAAGCGAGAACTACACGTGAAAGCACCTCAGGAGGGGAGCACGTTCAGCGGGGAGCTTTTCAATAATGGATGTACCACATTGAGCTCCCGTTAATAATGTGTTTCTGTCACCGCGGGAGACAGAAAAACGCATTTTAGAGGCGGACGAGAGAATAATGGGATGCGAAGTTAGGAAAACTTAGTCATAACTCAGTCTGGCTCCTTTTCAGACATTTTCAGTGTCTTGTGGCTTTGTTTAACAGGTAAAAAAAAACATACAAGCATTGTGATTTTTAAAGCACAGCGGCTTGATAACCCCTGAAGCTCATCGTCGAAGCTATTATTATCATAAAAGTGTTTTTGATTACAGTGTTTTCATCAAACAAATTATGGATTGAAGCAATGAGACATATGCCAAAGTTTATTCACGTTATAGACAAGTTTGAAAGGTTCAAACAATTCGAGCTCAAAATGATGTGGAAATTATTTAATTTGTCCTTAGTTTGTTAAAACACAGAAATTGTGTTCACAACAATACACTTGTTTAATTGAAAAATACACTGAAAAAAAGATGGTTGTAAAAAGGAACTGCTGGGTAATTTCACAAACAATTGCAAAGAACACATTGAATTTGAAGTAGAAAAACAGAAATATTCTGCAATCTGCAATAATGTTTTATTTGCAACTTCGAGCCTTCTGAAGTCAAAATCATCTTTTTAGTGCTGACCCTGAGAATGCTTTTCTAAGTGGGTAAAGTGAATTATCCTGGTGCATATTGTGCAAAAAGTATTCAGTTTATAACTTTACTTGATAAAATTGAATTTAACTTTGCACAGACGGTGTAAGTTATTGGTTTTATCACCCCACATATAATGTTGAAATCATGTGGCTGTTATAAACAGTTTAATGTGTTTTAGAAGATATTTTGAAGAAATTTGGTAACTTTGGTTTCAATTCCCATTGACTTCCATTGAGCTTTTTGTTCGTACAATTGTCAATGAACCAAAAGGAACCATAACTATTTGGTTACCCACATTACTCAAAATATCGTTGTCTTCCACAGAAGAAAGTAAGTCATACAGTTTTGGAACAACTTGTAATTTAAATTTTTGGTTGGACTGTCCCATTTCATTTAAAACTCTTCCTCACAAACATTGCTGCCTGTTTGTGCCACTCTTAAATATGAGAGCAGGTTTTGTTCCCATGGCTGTGTATGTCCACATTAATAAGCGATTTGACATTTGTGTCATGCTCTCGTGTCCGTCTCTTGTGTCTTCTCCCATTGGGGACTGAGCAGGGCTTGTCGTCCAATCAGATGCTGAGCCCTTCTACTGATGCTTTGAAAATGGATGCGATGCCAGAGGCGCTAAATACAGTTAATGGTCAATGAATTCAAATGTCATCATTATCTGAGCCGTTCTGAGAATAAATCCATGTCTTCTTAGTGCTTCCATTTAGCATTCAAGCATTATTTAAATACAGTGTTAACATTTAACAATTCAAAAATCGTAAACAGGAAAACAATTGAGGTCTTTTTCAATATCCAATATTGCAATATCAACTTCAAAACAACTGTTACATATTTTTCTATACATTGTTTTGATACCTGATATTACGTCATGCAGAATGAAACACTTTTTCATTGTTTTTAACTGAAAAAACAATATAGATTTATGAATATATATAATGTGTTAATCTAGACTTCTAGATTAACTTTCCATTATGATAAAAATCTCAGCCTAAACATGTTTTTCTCCAAAAAAGAAAAAAATCTCAGCTTTAATCTCATCGAAGCTCTTCTTTTGCAGAGATCATATGAAGAGATCTCAAATACATCTGATGTTCTCACCTTTGTTGGGGTTGATCTGATCTCCCTGAGAGCTGACTCATCACACACACACACACACACACACACACGCAGAGTGGCAGAGGGGTGCAGGTGGCTCTGGATTGGTGCAGACACCGTCCCGACGCTCCCGTGCCTGTGCCAGTGCCATCTGTCATCAGCTACAACATCTGCAAATCCAAGGTGCCCTTGATGGCCGGTGCCACCGTGGCCAGCTTCGGATTTCTGCAGGGGGACGAGTGGGTAGAGAAGCTGCTCCCTGAACACTAATCACATCTTCATCACTAATCATCACGGTTTGGGCTTTTTTATAATTCTAGCAGTGCCGTTCCAGGATTGTTTGTCTGCTTATTTATCCGTATCTCATATCAGATGTCAACGACTCACCTCATGCCACACGCACACAGTTCAATTCAAACTTATTTGTAGCAAAAGTGAGCAAGCCAAAGGCGATTGTGGCTGAATAAAAAAACAACTAAGATGTTTAGATGAGTTAAAGAAACTGTTTTATCCGTTTGAAATGAGAGAGTTAGTGAATACTCATAATGGAGTATGCTGAGGTCTTGAAAGTCTTCCATACCTGCAAGGCATCCATTAGACCACATTGCAATTAACATTCTTGGCTATGATCCTGATTACTTTGTAAGCAAAGCTCTATATTGATTTAGCAATAACGTTTAACTAGATTTCTGAAGTAAAGTGGTGTCTCTGCAGCTGTCATGATGCTGGGCTGTTGTAGGCGGTTGTCAAGCATTGCTATGCAATTGCTCCAGTGTTTGGAGTGGTTGTTAGTGCAACAATATGAGACATATGTGTCTTTGATATAAGATTCTCATATTTATAAGGGAATACAAACTAAAGTAGTTTAGAAATCTGCAACTACACTCTGAACCGTTTAAATTAGCATCTAGCAAATTCTATTTAGTTTTTTTTTTTTTTTTCATATTTACTTTCCCCATGTAAAACATGTGCTTGCCCGGGTGTTCAGAACAGTTTATTTGTGTTGCTATGTGGTTGCTAGGGTGTTGTAGGTGGTTTCTGACTGCTGAGTGTTCAGAGTGGTTTGTTAGCATGCTATGCTGTTTTTAGGATATGGAAAATTGCACATTTTTTACACATTTATTTTCCTAATGCACATTTCTTAGTTTTTTTGTGCATGTTTTTTTGTTTGTTTGCTTTGCAATATGTAATGTACACTAGATTACAAAAGTAAAGACAGGTTTCTTTTAAGACCTTAAAAAGGTCTTTAAAAGGCCTAAAAAGAAACTTTTTGATATTCATGAAGTCATTTAAAAGGCATTGAATGTTGCATGCACTGCAATAAATAATAAATATATATAATATATATATTAGATTCATATTAAAATATATATAATAGATAAATATTAAAATATATTAGATAATAAATATCTTCAGTATTTTTTGCCTTGTTTCTTATACAAATATTTTTAAATCAAGATACATTTACTTGAGATGCACAATTAAGAGATAAAGTCTTTTCTGAAAATTGAACAAAATTTAATGAGTTCATGCTTAAAACAAGAGCAAACTTTCAATGTGGTTTGTTTTCCCTTTTGAATTAAGTTGATTTTTTTCTGAGCCCACTGGCATATACTTGTTCATGTTTTAATCATAAAATCACTTCATTTTTATTAATTTCTCAGAAAACAAGATTTATCTTATGTAATTTTGCTTCTCAAGTAAATGCATCTTGATTTAAGAATCTTTAAACATTTGCACTTGAAAACAAGACAAAAATACTAATTAAAAACTTTTTTTTCAGTGATTCTAGTGATTGAGAGGTATTCAATCACATCAATTGGAAGTTGCATTTTCAAACTTTGAAGTGTTGCTAAACTCATCATGTTCTCTCTAGACATTTATATTTAGAGAATATATTGAAGTTTATGCGTTAATTTGTTTTAAAATGCATGAAAAAGCTGTGTGGAAAAACATTATCAGTTACCAGTTTATGTGTAAAGAAAGTTATTTTGTAATTATGTTTTTCCCTAAACTGTTTTTTGTCTATCACAATGTATAAATTGCAGGCTAAGATTTCTTTTTGAAATGGATGTTTGTGTGCAAAACAAAATTTATGACTTTGTTACAAAATAAATATAATATGAACTTTAACATGTTAATTTGCTGTGAGATTGCAAGGGACTAAAGCAGCCACTTGGAGGAAGTGACATTTAAAATTCTGAAGAGCACCAAAAACAGTCATTGAGGACAGAAATCGAAAAGAGAAAGAAAAGGGGGCGAACTCGTCTGTTTTGTTGGCTAATAGACGACCGGAGGAAAAGAGGCCTAAATCAGAAAGAGTAAAGCACTGAAAAGAGAAGACAAACAAACTAAAAGCATCGGCACCGAGATCTCAGTGAGGCGTGCCAAAATTGTTTGGCACTGGTGGTTTTTAAAAGGAACACCTGCGAAGCGGCAGTCGCTCCTTTACATTCTCCTGAAACCCCGCTGGTCAGCGCTCCTCTACTTGGCATCTGATCCTTTGGCCCGCGCCATCAGACGCCAAGAAGAAAGGAAATCGCTCAAGACATAAGCTCGCGTTTCTGCGGTGATAAAAGATTCAGTTCCCCTCGCACGATTTGTCACCTGCGTGTTTGTTTTCCCACCCCCCATGTCGAGAGCCCACCTTAATCTAAATGAGCTCATTAGTTGGCAGCGTTTGCCACACAGGTTCACATAACGAGGCTCATAAACACGGGCGCCATCCACTAAATGAGGCCTGTCACCTCACGTTAGGCGAGTTTGCATAAAATACCGGCTCATTTAAATGAAAACATTTTCATTCGAAACTTTGCCCGGAAAATGGTTGTTTTCATGAAAAATATTTTGAGCTTCAGACTTCATGGTTCTGGAATGTGTAGGGTAGGAGGCTTTATGCCGAATTCTCCAGAAGAAAATAGAGGTGGATTTTTCGAGGTAGACTATTTTGCCTGTTGGACACGGCTCAAAGGAACGGTATGGAACATAAAGTTCGGGTCTTCTCGGGTTCCTGTGTTTGGGTTGAGGTCCCGTGGCGCTGTGCGGAGTGTTGGCAGCGGCCCGGAGCGTATGTACCGCTCCATAAGGTGATTTGTGGATGGCTTTCCTCGCGTGGTGGGCAGCCAGCTCAGGGTTCAGATCAGGACAGCACAGATAGACTGAGGACGGCCTGAGTGTTGACATGTTGAATTATTGCGGCCTTATTTTGTTTCTAGTTCAGTTTTTTCCGATCCCTGAAGGGGAATAAAGAACAGTAAAAACAAAAGAAGATTTACAAAATGGTGATTTGAAAATCTGAATGATGCATCTGAAAGTTATATAATGTTAGGGACAAAACGTTCTCAAAGTTCTTAGAATGTTAAAATAAACATTCAAATGTTATATTTTGGGTGAAAATAAAGTTAGTAAAGAGTCATAAGAAACATTTTTGTAACCTTTATATTCACAACAAGAAAACGGGACATTTCAATGTTTTAGAAACATTTCAAAAAGTATTCCCACAACTATGGTGGCCCAGTAGTGCACAACACAACGGAAACAAGCCGCAACACAACAAAATGAACACTACACAATGGAAACAAGTCGCAACACATTGGAAACAAGTCGCAACAGAACGAAATTAGCACAACACAATGAAAAAAGGCACAACGCTTTGGAAACAAGTCGCAACACAACGAAATTAGCACAACACAATGGAAACAAACCGCAACACAATGGAAACAAGCCACTACACAACAAAATTAGCACAACACTACAAAATTAGTCATGTGCGCTGTATTGTGGCGATTTCGTTGTGTTGTGGAGATTTTGTTGTGTTGTGCAGTACTGGGCCACAGTACACAATGTTTCTATAACCTGAATTTGTTACCTGGGTAAGAGAAAATGAAAACTGTGGATGTGCTATTCTCTCGTTTCTTTACCAAAGCAGTGGCTTTTCCGATTAATTAATCAAAATTAATAAATTTCTTTAACTAGGAAGTTCTATATTTATTTTTTCATTGCTGAAAAAGTTCCTTTGTTAATTTTGAATGTTTTTCCCGTGTAGAACTTGTGTGGTTGCTAGGATGTTGCTATTCAGTTGGTATGGTTTTGCATTGCTATGCTGTTTGCAGGGGAGTTCTAGGTGATTTCTAGGCCATTGCTTTGGAGTGGTTTTTAGCTTGTTGCTAGGGTGTTCTAGATTGTTGCTAGTGTAGCTATACACTTACTAGGCTTTTGCATTGCTATGCTGCTGCTGCAAGAGTTCTTGGTGGTTGCTAGGCTGTTTCTATGCGGTTACTGACGTTTTTGAGCAGCATTGGGGTTGTAGGAAGGAGAGCTGAAACTCAAAGCAGATGGTTGTGTTGGCACCTGTCTTGCTCTGAAATCTGTTTGGAGCTGTTTTCCACATGTATAAAACAGTCAAGACCTTCATGTGCCAAAAAAATAAACACCTCAGATTTAACCCTCCTCTCACTGCGAGTCTGCCTCTTACAGTAAAGCTCAGAGTCATCTAACGTCATATGAGAATATCTTTCTCATACTTGCTACACGTCATATATTTAAGATACATTAGCTTAAAACAGTTGCATATCTGGTCTCGGAGACAAAAAACAAAGTAGCTTATTTGTTTGCTCTCAAGAGGTTATCTTTGATTTACAAAGTGTTTGAATCCAACCAGCAGTGTTAACGAATGACCAGAAGATGGCGCTTTATCTGCATTACGAATAAACTTCATGAATGAGTTTGTCATTACAGTCTCATTAGTTGCTGAGTTTTTATGTGCTAAAACAGCAACATTTAGTCAAACCACAAATTGTCACCACATTTTAACAGAAAGCAAGTTACAGCATTACAATCCCAAAACTCATTTAAACTGCGCATTTACTGCAAATTAAAATGGCATTGAACTTTTTACAGCTTTTGTTTTGCATCCAAAAAGGTAATAATTTAACTAGGTTTTTAGATTCTCTGAGTGGTGCTTACTGCCAGAAGGCAAATGTGTAGCCATATAGTATTGTTTTGCGGTTGCTGGGATGTTCTGAGTGGTTGCTAGGTGGTTTCTTACTGGCCTAAGTCAGAAGAGTTGACCCCCATCATGTCTCTGTGATATTCTGCTCTCTAGATATGAATCAAGAGGATATGGAAGAACCATTTTTAAAGGAAATCCCTATTTTTTTTTTTTTTTTTTTAAATATGAAATGAAATTATTGTCTTGTAACACATTTCTAGGGTTTTGCATTGCTATGCTGTTTGCAAGGGAGCTCTAGGTTGCTAGGATGTTGTTAGCAGTTGCTGGGTTGCTCAGAGAGATTTTTACTAGAGGTCAACCGATTGATTGGTTTTACCAATTAATCTGCACCGATAGTCAATTGCTGGAACCATCGGCAAAAATCCATGCCAATAGTTTTCCAGGTTGCGTCCGTTGCTGGAGCGGTTGAGATGAGCGCTGTCATTATACAGTACAGTGCAAGAGCGGCCTCTAGAGGCGAATCACAAACACCACGTGCTGTTTGTTTTGACATGCGAGTCTGCGCACTACATACAGCAGTGGCCCGTTTCAATAAGGAGGTTAAACCAACTCTGAATTTAAACTTGAAGTCAGAGTAGACTTACTCTGAGATGGGGAACTCTGAGTTTTCGGTTAAAGAACAGCTGAACTGAGTTAGTTTACTCAACTCTAAGTAGGTTGACTCTGAGTTAAGTGCATGCACCATGACTTTGAAAAGTCATGATCAGCGGAGCGCCGAAATTACAATTCACCTTGGCAACAGCTCCCGCCAAAAAGACGTCAGCGCGCATACTTCCATCAATGCGTAACTTTAATTCTTAATAACTATCAATAACTTAATGACTGTTAAAATATCGGAGGTGAAAACTGTAAATTACTGAACTAATATTCATTTTAATGGTATCCCATGGCCACAAAAAAAAAAAAAAAAAAAAAAAAGACAAAAAAGAAGCAAGAACGTGGCAGCAGCTAAAAATGAAGTATAAAAACAATTCAATCAAGGTAAAGCTTTAAGCATGAAAGGTTCATGGGTGTGGGATAAATTACTTTACAAACATTTGACATTAAATATCATTCATTGTCTATTTCAATGCGCTGCAGCTTTTTCCGCGTAGTCTTAACACTCTTTTCACATAATTAAATATTCTCTAATCCAACCTGTTACATTTCTTAATTAATAAAATTAACTACTGACTTGTCGACAGCAAGAAGGCAGAGGGAGAACCTGCACCAGCACCACTGACAGATGAAGAGGAGATGGTCAAGTATTGGAAGATTTCTAAAATCAAAAAGAATAACTTTTGCTTTTGTATTAGGAAATAAAGATGACCACAAATTGTGAATAATTTGTTTATTTAACAGCTGTGGTGACGGTTACGGCTCGTACTACCCCTCCATCTGGCATCCTTCCATTCCATACAGTAATCAGTTTAATTTTCAGAAGGTGAGATGGTGGGGATATGCTTGTCATCAATGCATCCAACCACACTGGAAATCCTGAAAGAAATTTTGATTATTGGGTTACTTCCAGACGACACAGAAAGATGTTATCAAGTGAACATCATTTATCAGATTGGCCTAATTTAAACCGATTTTTACACCACTGACTTACAGTCCTGTGAAACCCCTCTTTGATGGATTTGTGCCCAGGAAAAAATTCTCAGAATTAGTGTGAGAGGGATGCACACTTTCCTTAAAATCTGCATACAGCGGACTTATAATGTGCTCTGCATCTCCGATGTTTTAAAGTGCATTTTTCTTATTTTGCAAATTATCTTCCAATGGGGTAAGAAATTAAAAATATTCTTGTTTCCGTTTGCATTAAGATTATTTTTCTTACCCTATGGCGGACAATTTTACTAGTTTTATGTAATATGCACTTAAAAGGAAAATCCCCCAGGAAACAAGACTAAATATTGACCATTTTTACATATATAAAATGCATATTAAGAATTTTTAGATATTTGTACTTGAAATAAGACAAAAATACTCAGTAAGAAAAGCAATTTTACAGTGTGAATGAATGAATAAGGTATTTCAACTTCCCCAACACTATAAAAAGGGGGAGGAGACGGAAAGAAACTCCGGGTTTACTGAAGAAAACCTGCTCCTGACCAGGTTAGGTTCACAGAGTAAGTTACCACGGTAACTGACTTTGAGTATAAGTTACCTCTCTTTCAGAAACGGGCTTGACTTACCCTGCTTTCTCAGGTTTGACAAACCTCCCATTTTGAAACGGAAAACCCAGAGTTTCCCTCATTTCAGGGTTAACATACTCAGAGTTTTCACTTAACCTCCTTTCTGAAACAGGCCCCAGGACACTTCAGATGCTGATTTAAAACAGACAACGAAACTGTACATATACAGTACTCTACAGTACATGTTTTTGCATAATTGTAAAGTAATAAATTTGCTGACTAGATGCAGCATTAGTAGAGAAAGAACAACAGTATTTTTGCCATCAAGGCTGAGAGGATGCTACATTAGCAGCACCTCAAGCTGTTAAAACAATGTAATCAAAACACACACAAGTCCAATCCAAATATTTCATGTCACAATTGTTACCATCAATTTGCATCAGTGGGGATTTCTTTAAGACTGCAAGGGAAGCTTGGCTTCCCCTATAATGTCAAAAAATTAATGGTCAAATATGTACTATTGTGTTAACATTTTATTGACTAAAAATGCGTTAGAACACGTTCATCTCGAAGACGAGTTCGTTCAGAATCAGCTACATACAGCAGGTCGACTGACTCGATTTCCTTCTCATACATTCCCGTAGCGTCAGTGCATTTCCCTGTTGAAGCCCAGCGTCCATTGACTTCAATGGGGCTGCTTCGAACAGTTTTTTTCAGTGCCTTGAAACTAGATGGTCATTGGATAAATGCTGCGATTATGTCCCGCCCACGGACGCTCAGCGTCTCTGGGGGTGAATGGAGGAGTGGGCTGGCCTGGACTCCGGGCTTCTGCGTGATGATTGGACGGTTTGATTGACAGCGATTTTGTACTATAAAAAGTCGCTGACGCTGAAGCTATTTGAGCTCAGTCCCATAGCGGCTTTGCACTTGGTTCTTATCAATCATTATATATTTTTTATTCATTTATAATGTTATGTTTTAATATACATGCTGCTAACTCGGAAATTTCAAGATATGCGAGCAAAAAAATGCTCCTGACACTTAGGCAATACGACACGAGCAAGAGTGCTGTTTTTGTTTCGTTTGTGTTCGAATCCAAATCCGCGTTGTCTTGGGAGAATCACTGATTCACTGAGCCATTCATAAAAACAGTCATTTGATTCGCTCCTGAAGGATTCAGCCGTTTTGAAAGAATCATTTGAATGACTCAGTGATTCAGTCACGAACTTCTGCCACCTGCTGGCCGTTTTTAAGTTTCCCGTCTAAAAGTAGGCATATTACATTATTTTCCAACATGTTTCTATATTCAGAATTTAGTATTTAAAACATTAATCTCATAACATTATTTATGCAATTATAAATACAGTCTAAATGAATAAATGCCACATCTAAATGTCACTTCATGCAGCTTCTGTGCAGTGCTAAGATGAGTTTTGTTTAGATCATTTCATGGATAACAATAGCCAGTCATTCATTCACATTAATTAAGTATTCATAGAATAATATTGTCTATTTTCACTTACATCTATTTATTTATTAATTTTTGATTAATTTTGTAGAATTGAATTATAAATTAATTTGGTATAGTATCGTAAGACATTTTTATAGTATCATGACAACCCTATTATAGGCCTACACCACATTCCTTGTTTCAGTTTAACCTAATTCCCACATTTCCTCTGTCGAGTTTAATATCTTTTTTTTTAGATTGTTTGTTCATTCATTCATACAGTAGGCTAGGCTAGTGTCACTGGAAAAGACGCCTAGTTGGTACGACAGGGTAACAGAGCATTTTCTTGAAAAGGAACATAGGGCACAATTTAAGTATAAATAAATGGACAATTTTTATGATGTAGGCCGAAAATGAGCTTCCCCTCTTTGAAAGACCAGCAGCCGCCACTGATTTGCATTAGTTCTTATCCAGCTGGTGTCAGGGAACAGTCACCACCCAGCACAATCACCCGATCACAATCACCTGACTTCTGATTGCACGCACCTGCTGACACCAATCAACACCAGTATATACACACACACTTCCAAACCCCACATTGTCCGGTCTACCATTCACTTAATGGACAGCTCTGGACTCACTCTACGATCCCGACTTACCTTGATACTTACCCATTGGATTCCTTGCCGATTCTTCTTCAAAGCCTGTGACCCCCGATCCAAACCTGCAAACAAAGACACGACATTACCATCACAGCTAAGCAATCTGAACTTCACCTTAACCTGCTCACTCACCTGCTTCTAGTCACTCCCGATCCTGACTCCCCGATTCCCTTCAATAAACCTGTTTGTTATTACTCACCAGTTGTGTATGACCGTGCTTTGTGACAGAAGACCGGACCATAACCGACAACCAGATGGATCCCCATCCATCCACACCAGCGGAGGTCCTGGAGGAACTTGTCACCACTCTCCGGGCATCCCTGGTCCTCCCAACTCCTCCGCGGTCTACCTCTGTCAGTCCCATGGCCATGCCTGCTACCTTCGCGGGCGACGCAGCTGAGTGTGGCGGTTTCCTCCTCCAAGTGGCACTGTATCTGGAGATGCAGCCCCAGCAATTCTCCACCGAACGGTCAAAGGTATCCTTCCTCATTTCTCTTCTCCGTGGCAAGGCGCTGCTATGGGCGAAAGGCATATGGGATGCAAATAGTGCCATAACCAACTCATACAGTGCGTTCACTAATCATTTTAAGGAGGTGTTTGGCTATGCTACAGGACAGCTCTCCGTAGCCGATCAGTTGCTGCGGCTGCATCAAGGCACTGCTTCTACGAGTGACTACACGTTGGAGTTTTGAGCGCTAGCGGCCACTAGCGGGTGGAATGAAACCGCTCTGCTCAGTGCCTACCGACAAGGCCTGTATCCGTGCATCCAAGCACATATGGCCATATATGACGACTCCGTTGGACTTGAAAGTTTTAGCAGAGAGCCACTCGTATTTCCCAGCACCTCACTGCCTCGCACGTCGCCGAAACCGCCCACCAGTCTGTCGCGCCCGCTCCATTCTCCAGTGATCAGATGGGACCTATGTGAAGTTACACGCTGGAGCGAATACGGTCACCGTCACTGCCTCTCGGCAGTACCCACTCCTTCCCAGAGTTCCAGCATCGTTCACATTGCCTCCACGCTCATCGAAAGTCCTGAGCCCCAGGAAGAAGTCGAGGTCCCATCTGATTATGTGGCATTCCAGGATGTCTTCAATAAGCAGGCAGCCACCAAATTACCACCACACCGGCCATGGGACTGTGCCATCGACTTGCTGCCTGGAACAAAACTCCCCAAGGGTAGAATTTACCCTCTGTCCATCCCGGAGCGCAAGGCAATGGAGGACTACATCAAGGAGGCTCTCAACCAAGGTTTCATCCTACCCTCCACCTCTCCGGCGGCTTCCAGTTTCTTCTTCGTGGGTAAAAAGGACAGGGGCTTGCGGCCCTGTATTGATTATCGAGCTCTTAATTCCCAAACAGTGAAGCTACCTTACCCTCTTCCCCTGGTCCCGGCCGCCCTAGAGCCCCTAGTGGGGCCCGCATATTCTCCAAGCTGGACCTGCGAAGCGCGTACAACCTCGTTCGTATCAGTAAAGGGGATGAATGGAAGACGGCATTCATCACTCCGTCGGGGCACTACGAATATCTTATGCCGTATGGGCTGGCCAACGCCCCATCAGTCTTTCAGGGGTTTATGAACGAGGTGTTCCGGGAGTTCCTCCATCGCTCCGTTATTGTGTACATTGACGATATCCTAATCTACTCCCGGAACCAGGCCGAACATCGCCAACACGTCAAGCAGGTCCTCCAGAAACTCAGAGAACACCATCTCTTCCTGAAGCTGGAGAAATGCGAGTTCCATCGCCCCACGGTACAATTCCTAGGTTACCTCGTAGGCCAAGAGGGGATTCAGATGGACCAGAGGAAGGTAGATGCTGTGAGGAATTGGCCTCGTCCCCAGACCATTAAAGAGCTCCAGCAGTTCCTGGGATTTGCCAACTTTTACCGTCGCTTTATCAAGAATTTCAGCACTCACACAGCCCCTTTAACGTCCCTACTCCGAGGAAAACCCAAGTCCCTGTCCTGGAACTCCACTGCCCACGAAGCCTTTAAGAAACTGCAGATAGCCTTCAGCACGGCCCCCATCCTACACCATCCGGACCCTTCAGTTCCCTTTGTTGTTGAAGTTGATGCCTCCACCACCGGCGTCGGGGCCGTGCTGTCCCAATACCATGGTGAGCCTCCTAGCCTCCATCCTTGCGCATACTACTCGAAGAAACTGACCTCAGCGGAGCAGAATTATGACATCGGGAACCGGGAGTTATTGGCCATCAAACTTGTCCTGGAAGAGTGGCGGCACTGGCTGGAGGGAGCAAAACATCCATTCACAGTCATTTACTGACCATAAGAACCTCCAGTATCTTCGAGATGCAAAAAGACTCAACCCACGTCAAGCCCGCTGGGCTCTGTTCTTCACCAGATTCCAGTTCTCCATAACCTACCGCCCCGGAAGTCGCAACAACAAGGCTGATGCCCTCTCCAGAATTCACTCTCCTGACACTCCCGCCGATCCTGAACCCATTCTCCCTCCAGCCATGATTGTAAGTCCCATTCGATGGAACATAGATGAGGAAATCAGAGCCGCCACTCTTACTGAACCTGCTCCGCTGGGAGGCCCTGAGGGGAAGACGTACGTACCGACCACCCAACGACACTCCCTTCTGGGCTCAGTCCACAACGTACTGGGCTCTGGACATCCAGGCAGCCACAGGACCCTCTCGCTCCTTCAAGCTCGGTACTGGTGGCCTAGTATGACCCGGGATGTCATCAGGTACGTCCGCAGTTGCTTAGTGCGCCATGTCTAGGACCCCCCGGCATCTCCCAGTAGGCAAGCTAAAGCCGTTACCAATCCCTCATCGACCCTGGTCACACTTGGGAATTGACTTCGTGACGGACCTACCTAATTCCAAAGGTAGCACTTGTGTGCTGGTTGCAGTCGATCGCTTTTCCAAAGCTTGCAAATTCATCCCCCTCAAAGGACTCCCCACTGCCATGGAGACAGCAGAACACTTGTTCAATCACGTGTTCCGAAATTTTGGAATACCAGGGGACATAGTCTCGGACAGAGGTCCTCAGTTTATTTCCCACGTATGGAAAGCCTTCAAGTTGCTTGGCGTCACGGTCAGCTTGTCCTCAGGATATCACCCCCAGACAAATGGCCAGACTGAGCGCAAAATCCAAGAACTCGGACGTTACCTCCGGGCATACTGCCACGACGATCAGCACAGCTGGAGCCGCTTCCTTCCATGGGCCGAGTATGCACAGAACTCCCTGCAACAAAACACCACAGGCCTAACACCATTTCAGTGCATACTCTGGTACCAACCACCACTCTTCCCGTGGACAGGAGAGCCGTTGGAGGTTCCAGCTGTAGACCACTGGTTCCGAGCGAGAGAGTGTGGGACTCAGCTCACGTCCACCTCCAACGTGCAGTGCAGAGGCATAAAATCTTTGCAGATGCCCGACGAACCACTACTCCTACCTACTATCCCGGAGACAAGGTCTGGCTGTCCACCCAGGATCTGCGCCTCCGCCTGCCATGCAAGAAGCTGAGTCCCCGCTACATTGGTCCCTTCCAGATACAGAGGCAGATCAACGAGGTTACCTATGAACTCCAACTCCCATCCAGGTATAAGATTCACCCCTCATTGCACGTGTCTCTCCTAAAACCCTGTTCTCCCTCTGCACCAGGACTCACAGAAGTGGACGAACCTCCTCCCCCAGAAATCCTCGAACAATCCTCCGTCTATCTGGTCAAGGAAATCCTGGACTCACAGCGACAGGGCGGAAGGCTAGAATATCTGGTCGATTGGGAAGGATACGGACCAGAGGAACGATCCTGGGTAGCCAGGGACGACATCCTAGACCCCTTACTGCTTGAAGAGTTCCACCGCACTCATCCCGAACGTCCCGCGCCCAGAGGCCGTGGCCGCCCCCGTCGCCGTTCGAGGGCGTCAGGAGCCGCCCCTGGGGGAAGGGGTAATGTCAGGGAACAGTCACCACCCGATCACAATCACCTGACTTCTGATTGCACTCACCTGCTGACACCAATCAACACCAGTATATACGCACACACTTCCGTACCCCACATTGTCCGGTCTACCGTTTACTAAATGGACAGCTCTGGACTCACTCTACGATCCCGACTTACCTTGATACTTACCCATTGGATTCCTTGCTGATTCTCCTTCGAAGCCTGTGACCCCCCTATCCAAACCTGCAAACAAAGACACGACATCACCATCACAGCTAAGCAATCTGAACTTCACCTTAACCTGCTCACTCACCTGCTTCTGGTCACTCCCGATCCTGACTCCCCGATTCCCTTCAATAAACCTGTTTGTTATTACTCACCAGTTGTGTGTGACCGTGCTTTGTGACAGCTGGTCACTTATGCACTAGTCTTTCAGCGAAGTTGCATATTTAAAGCTAGTGATGTGAAAAGCAAATAGATAATTCATGCAGTATAAGAACAAATCAGAAACCCATTCAATTTCAGGTTTTTTTTTTTTTTTTTTTTTTTTTCTTTGACTAGATAATCAAATGTTCTAAAATAGAAGAAAATAAGGTGTGAGTTTACATAATAAAAGGTAGAGACATAATGTTCATTAAGATTAATGAAAATGTAAATTTCAACATTTACTAATACATTTTAAAGTTGCATTTGTTGACATTCGTTAAGACACTATATGAACTAACATAAGTAGTCAAGGTATAATTAATAGTCAATGGTAATAATTATATTTATTTCATTTAAAAATAGGCCTACACTGTAAAACTGTTATGTGCCATCTACACAATACTTTTGAGTAGTTTTAAGGCTTGATTTCTTTAATGGAATCTACCTGAATAAAATCTCCTACAACCCGAATTCCGGAAATGTTGGGACGTTTTTTAAATTTGAATAAAATGAAAAGTAAAAGAATTTCAGATCACATGAGCCAATATTTTATTCACAATAGAACATAGATAACATAACAAATGTTTCAACTGAGAAATTTGTACAAGTTTATGCACAAAATGAGCTCATTTCAAATTTGATGCCTGCTACAGGTCTCAAAATAGTTGGGACGGGGGCATGTTTATCATCGTGTAGCATCTCCTCTTCTTTTCAAAACAGTTTGAAGGCGTCTGGGCATCGATGTTATTATTTTCTGGAGTTTTGGTGTTGGAATTTGGTCCCATTCTTGCCTGATATAGGTTTCCAGCTGCTGAAGAGTTCGTGGTCATCTTTGACGTATTTTTCGTTTAATGATGCGCCAAATGGGCCCGTATTCACAAAACATTTTATCTTACCACTAAGAGTTCTCCTAAATAGCAGTAAAAGTTTTTAGCTAAGAGTTTTTTCTTAAAACCTATTCACAAAACTGCTGAGACTTTTACTAAGGAACAGAGAGAAGTCTCAGAGTAAGGGCGGGGTTGACCTCCTTGCTATGGATGTTGTCAGCATGCTTACTAACTATGCACACAGTGATTGGCTGATAGGAGAGGGGAGGGGTCTCTGTCATAAATTTATTCATAGAAATATTGTAGAGCACAGTATTATGTTGCCGTATTCAAATAAAGATTTTAAAATGCAGGCTAAGTGTCACTAATTAAACAAGTATGTTCAGCTTATTGTCAGCCTCTTACATGTGTGCTTCTCAAAAACAATTGGCGGATATGCATATAAACAGCCTTTTAATTAACAGAGTAGAATAATCATGGCTGATACATGCAAACGTAAAAAAAAAAAAAAAAAACTGGACACAAGAACAGCTGTTTCTTCTTGCCCAACTGATTAATGAAAACAAGGATATAATCAAAGGAAAATTTGGAGTCGGGGTAACCTCCAAAACCAAAGGTGATTTCTTTTTAAAAGGTCATCAAAAGTTTCTAAAATGTTTACGTTCAGAATCAGATTGCCGGCAACAGCCATTTTAGGATAGTTTGTGATTAGTTTTAGTGACTTAGGAGTCTTTTTCACTACATTTACAGATTTAGGAGCTAGTTTTAGTGCTTAAAACGCTTCATGAAATACTCTTAGAGCAAAAATTTAGGAGTCCTAAATTTAGGATTGAGCATTATTTTTAGCATTATTTTTAAGCATTATTTTTTGCATTATTTTTTAAGATTTTCTCCTAAATCGGTGAGTTATGAGCTACTTTTAGCCTTAAGATGTTTTGTGAATACGGGCCCTGGACTGCAGGCAGGCCAATTCAGCACGCAGACTCTTCTACTACGAAGCCATGCTGTTGTCATAGCTGCAGTATGTGGTTTTGCATTGTCCTGCTGAAATACACAAGGCCTTCCCTGAAATGCATGTCATCTGGAGGGGAGCATATGTTGCTCTAAATCCTTTATATACCTTTCAGCATTCATAGTGCCTTCCAAAACATGCAAGCTGCCCATACTGTATGCCCTTATGCATCCCCATACCATCAGAGATGCTGGCTTTTGAACTGAACGCTGATGACGCGCTGGAAAGTCTCCCTCCTCTTTAGCCCAGAGGACATGGTGTCCGTGATTTCCAACAAGAATGTCAAATTTGGACTCATCTGACCATAGAACACTTTTCCACTTTGAAACAGTCCATTTTAAATGAGCCTTGGCCCACAGGACACGACGGCGCTTCTGGACCATGTTCACATATGGCTTCCTTTTTGCATGATAGAGCTTTAGTTGGCATCTGCAGATGGCACGGCGAATTGTGTTTACCGACAGTGGTTTCTAGAAGTATTCCTGGGCCAATTTAGTAATGTCAATGACAGAATCATGCCGATGAGTGATGCAGTGTCGTCTGAGGGCTCGAAGACCTAACCTGACTACATCAGACTTCGTACTTCCGCTCAATTTCAGTTCGCTTCTGTACTCAGTCTGATATAGCAAACCAGCTCCCAGATTATCAACGGCTCCGCACTAGCCGTATTCAACGAACAGAGGGCGGGCTGAGAGCCGTGACGTAGACGCTAAGTGCCGAATTTAAGATTGTAGTTTAGGTTAGGGAAATCTAAAACAACAGCGGACATGGAGAAACGGGATGCTATTCGCTCTGTTGTGGAGAATATTCCCAGCATTTGCCAACTGAAGCCCGTTTGGTTCACATTTTGAATGGAGGTTTAGAGGGTCTCAGTCTCTTTTATCTGTCGAGCTCGAACTGGCACCCTTTTGACAGGTCAGTGTCTCTTTTCTTTTCCAGTCCTTGAATATTGCCATGTCATGCTGTAATCTTGCAATTAAGTTGCAGCATTTCCGACAGACTCAATATGAACGAAGAGCTATGTTTAACAGAACTAATCCTAACTTTGACAGTTGGCTGCAAATATTTTCTTGTTTGTCTCTACTGTCAAATATTAGTTTAAATGCACTAACTTGTACCGTGGATGCATAGATTTACTTCACATAATCAGCAAAAGTCGTTCACAGCCATCTTTACGCCGGTATTTTGCTCAATGGTTTTGTTTTCGTCCACATACCTGTGTTTACAGCGGAAGTTCAAGGCGGCTGAGCCGGCGCATAACATACTTCATAACCAAATGTTATGTGATTGGCTTACGGGTACACCAATGATTTTAAACTTCAGACAAGCGCCCCCCCCCCCCACCCCTCCCGCACGAGAAAGTAAACGCTTGTCAATTATGCCCTTCCAGACTCTGTCTACGAAGCAAAGCGAAGTAGCAGAGTTTGGTATTACCAGGCTACCGAAGACCACGGGCATCCAACAAAGGTCTTCGGCCTTGTTCAAGTTCAAGTTCAAGTTGAGCTTTATTGTCATTCTGCTACATGTGTGGACATATAGTGGAACGAAATGTCGTGTCTCGCAGGACCACGGTGCTACATACTAGTTAAACATGAGATAAACATACAACAATGCAAATATAGGAAAAACAATAGAGCTATACAACAGCTTAACCATCTGACTATACATATACTATAAATACTATAACTACTATACCTAGTTGACTACACATACACAAACTGAGACTTTACATAAATACTGTACATGAAATTGTGCTAAAGAGATATTTGTACATTAAATTGTGCAGAAAATATATATTTTGTACATTAAATTGTTCAGAAGAGAGCTTTTGTGGGAAGCAGCGCATAGTGCAAAGATTTAGAAGTGCAATGCTCAAGTAAACATTATTTTGTAGTGCAATATTCAAGTAAACATACAGGTGCATCTCAATAAATTAGAATGTTGTGAAAAAGTTCTTTTTTTCTTGTAAGTTATTTCAAAAAGTGAAACTTTCATATATTTTAGATTCATTGCATGTAAAGTAAAACATTTCAAAAGTTTTTTTTATTTTAATTTTGATGATTAGAGCTTACAGCTCATGAAAGTCAAAAATCAGTATCTCAAAATATTAGAATATTTACATTTGAGTTTCAATTAATGACCATCCCTACAGTATAAATTCCGGGTATCTCTTGTTCTTTGAAACCACAATAATGGAGAAGACTGCTGACTTGGCAATGATTCAGAAGACAATCATTGACGCCCTCCACAAAGAGGGTAAGTCACAGAGGGTCATTACTGAAAGGTGTGGCTGTTTACAGAGTGCTGTATCAAAGCATATTAAATGCAAAGTTGACTGGAAGGAAGAATTTGGGTAGGAAAAGGTGCACAAGCAACAGGGATGACTGCAAGCTTGAGAATACTGTAAAGCAAAGATGATTCAAACACTTGTGAGAGCTTCACAAGGAGTGAACTGAAGCTGGAGTCAGTGCATCAAGAGTCACCACGCTCAGACGTCTTCAGGAAAAGGGCTACCAAGCCACTTCTGAACCAGAGACAACGTCAGAAGTGTCTTACCTGGGCTGTGGAGAAAAAGAACTGGACTGTTGCTCAGTGGTCCAAAGTCCTCTTTTCAGATGAAAGTAAATTTTGCATTTCATTTGGAAATCAAGGTCCCAGAGTCTGGAGGAAGAGTGGAGAGGCACAGAATCCATGTTGCTTGAAGTCCAGTGTGAAGTTTCCACAGTCAGTGATGATTTGGGCTGCCATGTCATCTGCTGGTGTTGGTCCACTGTGTTTTCTGAAGTCCACAGTCAACACAGCCATCTACCAGGAAATTTTAGAGCACTTCATGCTTCCTTCTGCTGACAAGCTTTATGGAGATGCTGATTTAATGTTCCAGCAGGACTTGGCACCTGCCCACACTGCCAAAAGTACCAAAAGATGGTTCAATGACCATGGTGGTACTGTGCTTGATTGGCCAGCAAACTCGCCTGACCTGAACCCCATAGAGAATCTATGGGGTATTGTCAAGAGGAAGATGAGAGACACCAGACCCAGCAATGCAGATGAGCTGAAGGCCACTGTCAAAGAAACCTGGGCTTCCATACCACCTCAGCAGTGCCACAAACTGATCACCTCCATGCCACACCAAATTGAGGCAATTAATTAAAGCAAAAAGAGCCCCTACCAAGTATTGAGTACATATACAGTAAATGAACATACTTTCCAGAAGGCCAACAATTCACTAAAAATGATTTTTTTATTGGTCTTATGAAGTCTTCTAATTTGTTGAGATAGTGAATTGGTTGGTTTTTGTTAAATGTGAGCCTAAATCATCACAATTAAAAGAACCAAAGACTTAAACTACCTCAGTCTGTGTGCACTGAATTTATTTAATACATGAGTTTCACAATTTGAGTTGAATTACTGAAATAAATGAACTTTTCCACGACATTCTAATTTATTGAGATGCACCTGTATATTATCTTATTGAGTCTTTGTAGCAGGGAGTGTTTATAGAAAGTGTCTAGTGTGCATATAGTGGGACGAGTGCGTTACTACAGATGGTTTGTATAGCCCACTCACCTGTGTGTAGCACACTCAGAATTGCACTTAGGAAAATTGTCAATAGTTATTTATGAGTTGGGGGGCTGAGGTGTTCATGGTTTCAGAGGGGGGACAGGGAGATTGGAGTTAAGAGCTCTCACAGCCTGGGGAAAGAAGCTGTTGAGCAATCTGACAGAACGAGCTTTGATACTCCAGTACGTTTTTCCTGATGGCAGGAGCTGGAAGAGGTTGTGGGAGGGTGGGTGGTGTCCTTCACGATGCTGGAGGCCTTGCTGGAGCATTGTGCAAGGAAAATGTCCAGGATGGAGGGAAGAGGGGCACCGATGATCTTTGCGGCAGTGTTCACTGTCCGTTGTAGGGTCTTGCGGTCAGCAGCACTGCAGTTCCCATACCAGACAGTGATGCAGCTGGTCAGCACACTCTCAATAGTGCCCCTGTAAAAGGTGGTGAGGATGGGTGGAGGGAGACTTGCCCTTTTCAGCCGACGGAGAAAGTAGAGGCGCTGTTGTCCCTTCTTGTTGAGTGACGTGACGTTGGTGGTCCAGGTGAGATCCTTTATGATGTGCACCCCTAGGAATTTAGTGCTACCGACTCTCTCCGCGGTTGAGCCGTCGATGGTCAGTGGGGGGTGGTCAACAGAGTTTCTCCTGAAGTCCATCACAACCTCTTTTGTCTTACCCACATTGAGGGACAGGTTGTTAGCGCCACCATTCAGCCAGCTGTGCCACTTCCTCTCTGTAGTGCGTTTCATCATTGTTGCTGATGAGGCCTACCACAGTTGTGTTATCAGCAAACTTGATGATGTGGTTGGAGCTGAACTTGGCAGTGCAGTCGTGGGTCAGCAGCGTGAAGAGCAGCGGGCTGAGCACACACCCTTGTGGGGCACCTGTGCTCAGTGTGGTAGTGCTGGAGGTGTTGCAGCCGACACGGACTGACTGAGGTCTTGCAGTTAAAAAGTCCAGGATCCAATTACAGAGGGAGGTGTTAAGGCCCAGCAGGTATAGTTTGTGGATGAGCTGTTGTGGGATTATTGTGTTGAATGCTGAGCTGAAGTCGATGAACAGCATTCTTACATAGGAGTCTTTCTGTTCCAGGTGAGTAAGAGCTAGGTGGAGATTGGTGGATATCGCATCGTCCGTGGAATGGTTTGGGCGATATGCAAACTGGAAAGGGTCCAGCGTGTTTGGGAGACTGGACTTGATGTGATGCATGACTAACCTCTCAAAACACTTCATCATGATTGGAGTCAGTGCTATGGGACGATAGTCATTCAGACAGGACACATGTGACTTCTTTGGTACTGGGATTATGGAGGTGGATTTGAGACACGTGGGGACGACTGCCTGGCTCAGCGAGGTGTTGAAGATGTCTGTTAGGACATCCGTCAGCTGTGCAGCACAGTCTCTCAGTACACGTCCAGGTATGTTGTCAGGGCCCGCAGCCTTTCGTGGGTTAATCCTGGATAGAGTCTTCCTTACATCGGCTGGGGAGAGACAGAGTACCTGGTCGTTTGGAGATGTGAGTAGTTTCTGTGTAGGCTCGTGTGATTTGAAAGTCTTTTAGTTTTCATTTTATTCAAATTTAAAAAACGTCCCAACATTTCAGGAATTCGGGATGTAAATTATTGAATCTATGACACAATGAATTTAATATGATTAGAAAAGTGCTCATTTATTTTAAGCTGATTCTCAAAACTTTGTAATTCTGAGTAAGGCCAGTTTGTATTTGACTTTGAGTTATCTTGTACAATTAAAAGACCCTATACGTAAGTAGACAGCTCAAGCAGGAGAAAACTTGTAACTGCACTGGCATTAGCAGAGCTACTGCTAATTGAACATCATGCCTCATAGTGTTAGTACATAGTTATCCATAACCTAACCATAAGCTCTACTCTTTTTCACAATGGTAACTACAGAAACGTCAACATAACAGAAACCCTTTCAAATGTCAAACATAACTAAACATTAAACATTAACAGATGTTTCCCTTCACTCAAAAACACATAAAATAGCACTTAATTTAAACAATATTTACTTTTCATATCCAGCCATATGCGAAGCATGCTGGGAACTAACAATCACGGCCAAAATAAAACTGCATAATTGAGCTAATTCTCTTAAAATAAATAGGTAGACTTCTTTCCTTAATTTCTATCAGCTATGTCAGTTCCTAAATTCAAGCCTCATAACTGCTTAAGTTTTCTTAAAAAAATGAGGAAAACATCTCTTGGTTTTATTAGTGAAATGTTCTCAATATTTTCTATACAACACTGGACCACAATTTTTTGTTAGTTAATTATAACCTTAATTTTGTAAATGAAAATTACAAGACCCACGATTAATTTTTTACAGTGTATAGTAAATTTTTATGGGTTGGTACGGTTTTATTTTTTTGTAATAAACTTCAGCACTGTTTTACTTGGAGAGTTATGTTTGTTTTCATTTAGTCTCCATTTGAAAAACTATCAGTCAATAACTATTCAGTTATCAGCCAGTGTGGTCCAACCAAAGTTATTGTTATCGGTAAAATCCACTATCGGTTATGGAACGGTAAAATTCTTTAATAATAAAGCAAATCCCTAGAAAAATATGTATTAAAAATATATGAAATTATTGGCCTGTGACAAGTTTAATGAAACTGAAAACTGTAGTATATAGATCAGTATTAATAAAAGCAGAGATTTGGCATCTGGGAGATATATGTGACTGATTCAGTTCTCTTTCAAAATACTTAAAAAGCCTAGTGCGAACAGGAAGAAAAACAAGTGAGCACAGTGCAGGAAGGCGTCCTGACTGAGTGACCCGTGTGTCATATAGGGTGAGACACTCTGCTCTGTGATTGGCTGACAGTGAGCAGCACTGCGGTTCAATACATGTAGGAAAGAAAGAAGAGGAGAGCTGAAATTCAAAGCAGATGGTTGTGTTGGCACCTGTCTTGCTCTGAAATCTGTTTGGAGCTGTTTTCCACATGTATAAAACAGTCAAGACCTTCATGTGCCAAAAAAATAAACACCTCTGATTTAACCCTCCTCTCGTTGCGAGTCTGTCTCTTACAGTAACAGACTCCTGATGTGATCATGAGAGAGCGCTTTCGGTTACTCATGCTGTCTCATGCATCTTATAGACATTATGGGAATTATCATATGTGTGAAATTCGATCAAAAATGTCAAAGCAAGTGACTTTTACAAATAACTGATGGTGCAGCTTTGTTAATGTCTATTTTTGCTCAGTGACCTAATCAGTTTTAATATCTGTAGTGTACTTATGCTTTCTTTCCATTTACTCACTTACTTAAATGCTATTTATTTTGATACTTTGTTATGTAATTTCATGACACTCATTAATTTTTAAGATTTCAATTTTTTATTATTTTATTTGGAGCCACTGAATGTTGAATAGGAAAAAAAAAAAAGAAAAACCCTTAATGTAATTAGTTTTTTATCTTACAAAGACCTTTTGGCATTATAATTAAATAAATTATAAAATCATAAAATTAAAATTTTTGTTTTTTAAATGCAATAACTTTTAACTGAATAAAATGAAGGCATTTGAGCAAAGCAACATTTCTTATTTTCATTTGGTTGAAAACAGAAATAACTGAAACTGAATTAAAATGAATAACTATAGACATATTAAAAACCAAAAAGTAAATAAATAAAATTACAAAAACATACAATAAAATTACTAAAACATCACATAACTTGAAAACGTTGATATATTATATAATTCAATGACATTCATTTATTAAGATTTTAAATGCTTTCATTTCAAGTAGCATTTTCATTACTTGAAATATAAACATTAACTGAAATAAAACAAAATATAAAAAAATTCAACTAGTTGTAATAACTTTATATACATATTAAAAACAAACATTACAAAACACACACAAACAAACTAAACTAATAGTAAAATGTAAACTGAAAATTAAAAATTAAATAAAAAATTCTACATTTATAAAAAAAACTTATTTTAGCATTTAGATTTGATTTTACTCTTTTAGTGTTTGGTGCATAAAAAACACATATTTTATCATTGCATAATTTCATTATATTTACCATTATTTTATCCACCTATATTTATATTCTAATAATCTTACATATTGTATGCCCCACAATAAATTGCTCTCAGAAGGATGTAAGAATTGTCTTCAACAGGAGGTCTGCAGCAATACTGCAGGTGGACCACAAATTGTTTAATCTAACACTAGGTCCTGACTCCTGCTCCATCTCTGTATCCTTCAAGGGGTCTTTAAAAAGGTTGAAGACCCCTAATGAGATGCGTGTGTATCCAGCAGAGGGCACTGCAGCACGCGCACCTGTCCAGCCCTGCTCTTACTGCATGTTTATGTACTATAACAGCGACAGTGAGTCAAACCACTAATTGTTACCATGTTTTCACACATAGTAAGTCGTGTTTCAATTCCAAACACATTGAAATGTGCACTTTCATTGAGAATTAAAATGACATGGAACATTTTCCTGCTTTTATGTCCTTAAGTTGAATAAAAGAACTGTATTTTACTAGACTGCATTAAACAAATAAGCATGTAGTGAAACCATAGAGATAATAGTGAAGAGTGTAATTTAGTGTTTTAAAACACAGTCAGTAGTGGACACCTTATATTTAATCACAATGTTAAATAAACAGTGCATAAATAATAACTTAATCATTATATTGTGATTTAATAATATATATTTTGTTTATTTAAGACAGTTTTGTAGTGTTGATTTTGTATAGTAATTTAATACGTAACTCTTTTAGACCCACAAATATTAATATTACAAACTGTGAATTAAAGTATTTATATTTTAAATCAGTATTTTCCAAAATCAGTCAAAATGAATCTCAATGAGAGCAACTGTTTACATGGAGGTTTTCTGTCTCGTTCCTTTATTTTGAATATTTATCCAAATGTTTGTCATCAGATTTTGCAAGAATTTCCACATGATACGTTACACTAAACATGTGCCTTTTGCTTTGTAGTGATTATCAACACATAAGAGATGCATTAGGCTGTATTAAAACCAAAACAGCATGATGGACTCCTTATGCTGACCTGTGTAATGTTACTCAAATCTATTACCTAAACATTTCTAAGAAATTCTCTTGATTTAATCAGAAACGCCTCCTTGAACACATTTGTTTCAGTTTTTGATTCTATTTTATCCTTTTAACATCCATTTCTAAGTGTAAGAAATGTATCCAAACATGAGAAGAGTTTATTATCAGCCATATATGTCGGACATGCTTTCCTTTCAAAAAACAAAACAAAAAAGTATTTATTTTTTTATTTATGGCTGTCAAAAGCAAAATAGCTCAAATATATAACACATGTCTCAAATGCAGTACAGCAAATTGCATGTGGATAAATGATTCCTTAACTGTTCAGATTTTATCCAAATTGTATCATTTAGAAAAACAGAAATCAATTTTTCTCTGCCTGATGTATTCACATCTGGTTAGACTGTCAGAGGTCAGATGTGTGAAATATTGTGCTAATAAATAGTCTCTGTGAGGACAGGTTCGAACGGAAAGTGCGTTGCAAATGGCTTCTCTCCCTCTTCAATAATGTGACTAATTTTTGTGGGTAGGTTTTTAGGCTGTTAGCATGAAATGTAGCGTGCAGCTTTTGTTTTATTTTCTCAATGCACATGTCAATCAGAAATTGAAGTATACTGTCTGATAAAATAAAGAAAGGTTCTGTGAAAAATCCAGATCATGATTGGAGAACATATAGTGCTCTGTAACTACAGGTTAGTTTATAGGTGGACATAACTATACAAGTAGATATATAATTCATTAAGATTTCTTTTTTTAATTTAATTTATTTGTTTAATTAATTGTATTTTATTTATATTTTGATTTAATTTGTTTTATTTTCCTCTGGACAGGCGTAAATATTTGGAGTCTTGTCATTTCTACAGTTATATCATTTGTATGTTGCAGCATTAGAGCTCAGTTGTGTTCTTGCAATCTGAAAAGTATATATCATTAGCAGCAGAGGTTTTAACCTGTTTTTTGATTGTCTCACCAAGTCCAGTTTACAATTTACTACTATTTTATGTATTGGCATTACCCTGGCTGTTTTATTTTAATTTAATTTTTATTTTAGATTTGAATTTGTATTTTATTTTAGATTTTTATTTTTTATTTGTATTTTTTTATTTTATTCCATGCAATTTTTTTCCAACATGACTTTTTATTTTACACTCTTTATAATTTGAGTATTTTTTTATTTTAGATATTATTTTCCTCTGGGCAGATATTAAATATTTGCAGTTTTGCAATTTCTACAATCATATCATTCTGATTTTGCAGCATTTGCGCTCCGTACAATTGCGTTCTTGCAATCTGAGGGATTACTCATTATTGTGTCTGTTCATAATATCATACATCAATTAAGTCAGCATTTTGTGGGATCCGTATAATCAGTTTCTTAATGAAGCAGGTGCTCGGACAGGTGTTGTACCAGCTTTGCACAGCTTACACACAAAAATGCACCTTTTACATGCTTTGGCCATCTTTACGAGAAATCTTCGCACATACAAGGCAGCGTATATAAGAAATGCGCATTTTCCAGATCCTTCGGCTTTGCATATGAAAAGCGCTTTCCTTGCTGCGAGGTATCGCCCATCATTGAATCAAGACTTTGGCTGGATTTCTTTTGACATGCACTTTTATTAAATTGGTTTGCTGTTGGGTGAAGGCAGCTGGAGACGAATCAAGTGGCAGATGAGCTGGCAGGCCATGCCACAAGTGTGAGGTGAGCGCTCGAGAGATAGACAGATGGACGGACAGATAGATAAATGATTTCCAGTGGAAAGACAGCAGTGGTAAGCTAGCGAGGATAAGAAGCGGCCTGGCATTATCCCGTGCCCTTTAGTATTTAAAGGATGCTGGCATAACATTTAGGTATTTGGGGCGACAGAGCCACGCAGAAAACACGCTCACACAAACCCCCCAACAATCATTTGCTTTATGAGGCGCCTGCTGATGCCATGGTAACCCTCCTGTCCTGGGCACGGCGCGGGCGCTGGTGTGCCAAACAAATGCCATGGTAACTTTTTTTTTTTTTTTTTTTTTTAACCCACGTTGCCCAGAAACCTTTGAGATTTAGTAAGTGAAACCAGTGGATTCACAAATTAGGCTCAGAGAGAGAGCAGAGAGAAACGCGAAGTTTAGTGTTTACAGTTTCTATGTACAAATTACCCAGAAACAGTGTGAATTATACGCTGACTTTACTGCTTTTTTTAAGAACAAGTCCAAATTAGGGGTGCAATCCGTTGAGGTTTGTCTCACATAAGTCAAATGTTCTTTTTGAGCCCAGGAACCAAACATTTAGTTTCTTAATGTACGTTTCTGGTCTCATCATGAATGATTCATCATTGCACATTAGTCCAGTTGTATTGTTTGTCTTTGTATTCTTTAATTAAATACTCACTCTACCGTGAAACCTTTGCAAGCAACATCACCCAAGTCTTATTTTACAAGCCTTCCGAACACTTTTTCAAATACAATGATGGATAAAATTAAGGTAATATTTTAATATTTTACATGGATGCGTAATATTTAGCATGTTTTCTTTTCTTTAATCTGTTTCACACAGAAATGAGTCAATCTGCTAAGGGGTAATTATGGAACAACATTTAAAAGGTGATTTCTCACTATTATTTACAACAGGATCTGGGTTTAGCTCAAATATTTTTATTACAAATTTGTGACAGCTGCATTAACATTTTGACTGTCAGAAAAGTATTTATGAGAAGCCATGTGTAATCGCTTTCGAAAAAGAAGGTGAAAATAGCGGCCTAACATAAAAAATACATGACACACATGAGTGTAAGTTTGTTCTTCACTCGCTGAGGTTGACAGGTGATTTTTTTTATCAAATGTAGATCAATATCTTCTCTGTTGTTTAAAATATGAATGCAATTATCAAAGTTTGATAAAATGTTGTATAATTTTCCAATAAAAGATGAGTAATTATTACATGATTTGTTACATTTACTTATCCCTTAACAGATTTTGACAAATCGAATTGTTGAGATAAAATTTTACATTGATGTTTAAAACAAACCCCTTTTTTAATGGTTTTATTTGCAGTATGTAAACCTAATTTTATAGTGATAATGACCATCCAAACTCAATCCTTAAGCGATTATGGTTGCTGCTTATAACACAAATGATCTACAATAACGCTTACATTGAAGTAACGTCATTTTGTTTTTAAAACATAGACATCATATTAGTTTTGTTTGATCACAATATTGCAATTTTATCACAATATTACAAAATCAGTTCCTTAATGACATTGTCAAGGAAGTGGCATTTTTGGCGGGAAAACAACAGCACGTATCTCAGTAGTATTTCAGCAGTGCATTTTGATGAATTCTGATGATTTTTGCAGGGTTTATGTCACTCTGAAATGTTAGAATGACAAAATTGGTTTGATATTGTGAACATTTGAAAAGGTAGTTAAAAAATAGGAAAATGGACTTCAAACTGACATCCTCATTAGCTGTAAACTGACTGGCAATCCCTCAATCATCTCATGTTTTTTTTTAAAAAACGGTCCCACTTTATATTAGGTGGCCTTAACTACTATACTTATATTTAAATTAATCATTTGGTACAATGCACTTATTGTGTGCATACATGTTTTTACATTGTACTTATATTTTTAAAAATACCTAAATGTAATTACATCTGTAATTAATTTCTGTAATTACATTTATAATTACACTGTTGACCCATCCCTTACACCTTAACCCACCCTTAAACCTACCCATACTACCAAACCTGTCACTAACCTTACCCGTATCCCAGCTCAATAGCAGCAATAGTGTTTTGCAATACAATATGAACACAATAAGTACATTGTACTTAATTGTTGATGCAAATACATAGTAGTTAAGGCCACCTAATATAAAGTGTGACCTTAAAAACATTTGCAGAGGTCAAAGATACTGGAAATTTTTATCCCTGCTGCAGTTAAGTTTTGTAATGAAGCCCTATACTTATTGCATTGTTTTCTTGTGCTGTTTGTGAATGTAATGTTTTGTATTGTTTATAATGTAGTTGAAATGGTGGCAAATGAGTTTCCCATTCACAGGGCTAAATAAAGCTTTCTAACCTAACCTAACCTTTTAGTGGCATCAGACCATAATTCACATCATTAACATCATAACTTTAGTTCAGGATTCCCACATTGTTGCTAATGAATCACTGACACCAATGAATGAACCACTTTGGCTGACTGAACAAAAAAAGATTCAAAAGCTCATAAATGACAGCTTTGCAAGAGAACATATAGCATTATCTATTATCATCCATATTCTAGAGCTAGAAATATTTTTATCAGAAAAATGCAAATTCACTTTAGAAAAGGTCATTTCTGTGACTTTTAGATTTTATTTTTAAGGCACTTTGGATAAAAGTGTTGGCTAAAGTCATGAATCGAAATGTTTATTAAGAGTTTCAGTATCTTTAAAATCCACCTACTGTAAGTTCAGTTGCTGTTGCAATTGTTTCAACTTAAATAATATGTGACCCTTGACCACAAAACCAGTCATGAGGGTCAATTTTTTTAAATTGAGATTTATACATCACCTGAATAAATAATCTTTCCATTGATGTATGGTTTGTTAGGTTAGGAAAATATTTGGCCGAGATACAACTATTTGAAAATCTGGAATCTGAGGGTGCAAAAAAATCTAAATGTTGAGAAAATTGCCTTTAAAGTTGTCCAAATGAAGTCCTTAGCAATGCATATTACTAATCAAAAATTAAGTTTTAATATATTTACGGTAGGAAATTTACAAAATATCTTCATGGAACATGATCTTTACTTAATGTCCTAATGATTTTTGGTATAAAAAAAGATAATTTTGTCCGATAAAATATATTGTTGGCTATTGCTCCAAATATACCTGGGCTACTTCAGACTGGTTTTGTGCTCCATATTATGTTGACTTAAAAAAATTTAGTTATAATTGAGTATAACTTCAAATTTTACATTCATTTGATGAGTTAAAGAAATGAAAAACATATTCTGATTTGACTTGATCATATAATTTTTAAGACAAACTTTATTGTGTTAATAAGATAATATTTTCGCCTTCTGTACATGATTGGTTGGGTACAAAACAAGTACATTTATGGACCATAACAGGCCGCAGTATTTCTGTGCATACGTGTGCATTCAAACAAACACAACTGAAGCCGGTTGCAGTATAACATTACCCGAGGTTATCTAGACGCCATGCTTTCCCTTCTCTCTCTCTCTCTCTCTGACGCCATGCCAGCTTAGTGCCAGTCCTGCATCACACAGTCTCCCACACGCACACAAAGAAGTCTTGTTTAGCGTGTTTTAATTCCCTTAAATTAGGGAGCTGTGCCAAGTCCTGCGCTAGCAGCCATCACACCATAAGCAGACTTATAATTGTCCCTCATCTGACATGCAGGGTCCTCATCACAGCTTTGTGCGTCTCTAAAGAGCGCTGCTGCTCCCAGGACTGCATGTGCTCTGTTATTCACTTTCACACATTACATGCATGCATGACTGCACCGTTTAGATGCGGCCGGACGAGGATAATCAGATAATCAGCACGCAAATATTTCAATGAACTAGTCTGAACTGAGGAATGCTATTTAATAATAAAAAAATAAGAAGGGGGAACTGACATGCTGCTCCTAGCCTAAAGAAAACTGTAGGACGCCTGCTTGTTCTTTACATTTTTCATTAGCGACTGCAGCATGAGCATTTACCATGGTAACCATCCTTACTGACAAAATAATTACCATATAGATATTGCTTTCTCATCATGGTAAATTAATAACTACTTCAAACAATGTTGTTTTTATTTTTTAGATGATAGTGGTCGACAGTTTTATAGTATTTATTTAAAAACTATGCTATTTATATATTTGATATAATCAAAAACATTTTAAATGAAGTTTGTATTTATTATTTTGTATTTTATTTATATATAATTTAAATCAGTTAAAACATTTCATCAATACATTTTTATTTCATTTATATATTTTAAATAACAGAAATACATTAAATATTATTTTTGTGTTTTATTTATACTGTATATTTTAAATAACAGAAAGAACATTAAATTAATTTGTCTTTTATGTTTCACATTTCATTTTATTTATATAATTGAAAACGTTTTATATCCATTTTGACTTTATCATTTTATGTATTTAAAAATTTTTATTACTTGAAAAGTTTTAAAAGTTTTAAATAAAATTTGTCTATTTTTATTTATTATTTTGTATTTTATTTATATATTTGATATAATCAAAAACATTTTAAATGAAGTTTGTATTTATTATTTTGTATTTTATTTATATATTTTAAATAACTGAATACATTTAAAAATTATTTTTATTTATTATTTTATATATTTTTATTTCATTCATATATTTTAAATAACAGAAATAATATTAAATCTATTTGTCTTTTATGTTTCACATTTCATTTTATTTATATAATTGAAAACGTTTTATATCCATTTTGACTTTATCATTTTATGTATTTAAAAATTTTTATTACTTGAAAAGTTTTAAAAGTTTTAAATAAAATTTGTCTATTTTTATTTATAAAAATGTGTTATATAATATAACCAAATGTATATAAAAAAAAAATTGCGTTTTGATAAAAAATAAAAAAAAGTGTAAAGTATAATTAATTGTTAAAGCTTTCTGTAGTTTTTTTTTTTTTTAATTTAGTTTAGTTTAGTTTTAGTTTTTTCAGGGGTTTTTTAATGACATTTTATTTATGGCAAAATATCTGCTGATTTATTGGCCTAATATTTATTGACAGGGAGCGGTTGTATTTATTTGCTAGAACATTTTACAACAGTTTCAGACATCATGTATACATCAGGCAAGTTGTCAGTGTAGCTGAACTGTAAAACATACTTTATCCAGCCAAACGATCTGAAAAACACACGTCGGCTTCCAGTTATCGTGTACAACAGGCCTCATCTGATCATTCATAAGAACCTGTGTCAGACAGCAAAAATGAACAAACACAATATGTTTGCGCTGTAGTATTGGCAATTGAATTTGACCGAAGTAAATTCAAACAAAAAAAGAGGCAGGTAAACGTAGGAAGTGTGTAGATTGACCAGCACGTCAACGCACATCCAGCATGAACCATGTTGCTTCTGTAAACGCTGTCTCTGAAGTAAATATTTGTCTGTATGTTCACACAAACACTCTGCTGACACCCAGAGCCCAGTGTTGGTTGGCTGTGTAGGATCGGTATGTCAGTGCGTCTGCTGATGGCAGGCGGGCGGCTGGCGCTGCTCCGTATGGCTACAGCTGCCCGGATTGCACTTCCTGGCGTTTTCTATGTCAAAGTCCTCTCTCCCTCTCGCTAACACATACTCACACAAACACAGGCATGCATGCTGGCTGCATCCTGCCCGCACGCTCCTCCTGATTGGTGCTCGCTCTGCGTTCTTCTTTTTATTTATTAATTTTTTCCGCCATCCCAGGAAGAGGATTTCTTCTGGCAGGAGGACGCGGGAATGGCGCTGGACAGGCAGCATGACCCAGGGTTCAGGTGGCAGCTGTGTTATGACTTCTCTGCCAGGTCGTGGCTGATGGTATGATCACCCTCTCTTTCTTTTTGCTCTCTTTCACTCGCTTAACAAACTGTTTCCCACTTTTTTTTCCCACTTCCTGAAACTCATTTTACACCAGACTGCAATCAAACATCAGTTTACCATCTATCTATCTATCTATCTATCTATCTATCTATCTATCCATCTATCTATCTATCTATCTATCTATCTATCTATCTAGATTTGTTGCTGCTTGCATTTTCTTTGGATGAAGTTCATTTAAAGCTGCTGATGAATGAGTTTGTTGTCTGTTGAATTGCTATGCACTCTGGTTGGACTATTTTTCTGATTTAGTAAGTATTTAAGTTAACTTTTTATACCATTGGTTGTATGAAATAGCAATAACATACAGTTTCCCTTGCTTCGATCCTTTCACAACATTATATGGCCTTCATGTAGAGACAAAAATCAGGTAATATAAAATTGATTATTATTAATTAACAATTAAAATAATTAATATTATTTAATATTAAATTATAATTGGTTCACTAATTCAGTTTAATTTAATTTAATACACAACTACAAATTTCCACAGTGTAATGAGGTATAAATTAAATTGGGGTTATTCAAAATAATATCCTAATTAATACTTACATTTTCTGCTTCAAAACGGCATCTTTAAAAAAAATAAATAAATAAATCAAAATATTGCATTATTGTTGGTTTGCCCATGTTGGATCTGAGAATATTTACATTTTTGTTCTACTTTCCCCTTTTCAATTAAGTCTAATTAATCATGGAAAGCGATGTAAAGCACAACCCCTAAACACAGAGGGTCCTCAGATGAGGGATTTCAGAGACTTCTGTATACAGAGCCTTATCGGGGGATCTGACACAGTTTAAACCTCATGGGCCTTCCGTAGAGACTGCCTGCTGTGCTACTGCCTATGTAGGGCAGCGAGAACCAGGCGCCCATGTGTGTGTGTGTGTGTGTGTTTGTGGAATAAGACTGGTGGAGAACTTAAGTCTTTTGAGGAAAAACATAGAACACACTGGAGTTTAATGTTGAAGGGTGGCAAAATCATAGGAGAAATGGAGATTATAAAGAAAACGGCTTTGTGTGAGGTTGGGGTTTCTTGAGATTATTGAGCAGCTTTGGTTTTGGTTCCAATTGGAACCAAAAAGTATTTTACAGCCTGATGTCATAGAAGAACCTGTTTGAGTTCCACAGAACCTTTATTCTCTAGTTTTATAGAAAACCATCCATGTGTGGTGCTTTAAACAACCCAGAAATCAACAGACTGATCTGAAACATCAAGAACTTATTGAACCTCCAAAAAACTTTATAGTCAAATCAGGGGCTGTTCACAAAGAATGTTTCACATTTAAATGTACTTTTACATTGTTTTTTTATGTGTATATGTGCTCATGCCTTGTGTCTTTTACGGCATTTAATACTCAAATGGCATTCTAAAAATGTGGCGCTCAAGTGGAAATAAGTTCAAGTTTTAAAAACACATCTCAAGTTTTTTTTTTACTCCATTTCACTGCTTGCATCTTGTTTTTTTCAATTATTATGTTCCTTAATGTCCAGACTTTCACTTGGTGGATAATAAAAATATCCCACAAATTTCTATTGAACAAGTGACTTGAACCATATGGATCAGTAGACATCCTCATTATTAAGCTGCCTGAGATATATAGAGAAACATTACGAAAAACTAAATTTCATTTTGTTTTTGCATTTCACTGCACTACTTTTTCATTGTTTTTCCATGTATATATGTGCTAGACGGATGTATTTGACCATTGTGCTCATGCCTTGTTTCTCACATGACACAGCTCATGTTAAAATAAGTTCAACTTTTTAAAAACGCCTCTTGAGACCTTGCTTTTTTCCATTTCACCACTTGGTTCTGTGAGAATACGGTCACTAAAAATGGTTCTTCACTTCAAGGTCTTAAAGAAGCATTGAAGAACTTTTATTAGTAGAGTTTACTAGAGAATACTTATGGTTAGTGGTCTGAACAAACCTTAAACTCCTAAGTATTAAACTATATTGTGGGGAATATTCCTCACATTATGTTGAGAGGTTTGCTGTTATTTTTCTAAATGCCCAGACCTGGATGATAAAACAGGTGAAAAAATCCCATAGATTTGGATTAAACAAGGGACTTGAGCCACATCTAGAGACCAAAAGATCAAAGTGGTGGACTTTTTTTGATCTAGCAACCGTATATCAATATCATCATGGCAGAAACTTTTCCATTCTGTTTTTATCTATAAAAGCATCTTTTATCATTGAATTTCTAGTTTTTAACGCAAGAACGGATATTAGCATATTCCACCAACTCCTGGCCGCTTCATCTTTCTCCAATCCTCCAGCGATCTCTCTCTTCCTCTCGCTCACTAGCACATCCCTGTCATCTGTTCAAATAATCCTGCTCCCTTGTCCTAGTCCAACTTCCTCTCTTTTTCCTTCTCGACTCGCCTCTCTTCTTCATCCATCCAAGCATTTGTCAATCCCTGGCTACAGATGTCCACACCTCTTCCTCTCGCCCGGTCCATATCTCTGTCTCTCTGTGCACAGATGCCCGCTTTGGCCTGCAACAGCTGTCCTGCCATGTGCTGCTACCAAGTGTTGATGCGCTGTTAGGAAAGGGGAGGGAGGGGTGGGCTCATGAATATTCATGTTAATTTGGACCCATTCTACCAAACAGAGCCTGGCACTGCCAAGGAAGCCCCTCCCCTCGATGAGATGGTGGAAGAGAGGAACCGTGAGACTAGGCCAGACTCTGTGGCCTGATTCCACAAAATAAGGAGTTGTGAAAGACAGCCGACAGAAAAGCAAGAGAAAAGGGAAGACGATCACAGAAAGTATCATCATTATCACACCGTCTGAGATATATGGAGAAACGCTGCAAAAAAAACAAAACACATTTCATTCATAAGGATGGATCTTATCTGACAAAAAATTGGCCAATCATTTGGACATTCACAAGTGAGCTAACAGAATGAAGCAATAATCAGTTGAGATGTTTACTTTAAAAAAATAAGGTTCTTCAGTGGTTCTTTTTGGAGCACATTTTTGGAGTCTTTATGGTTCTTTGGAGGTTAAACATGTTTTTGATGACTCATTTAGTCAGATTCTTCATATTGACATACTGGTTTCTACCCCCCCCCCCCCACCCCCCCTCCAAAACTAAATCCATAGGAAGAACATTGTCATGTTTTGGAGTTCACATTCATAAGTGAGCAAACAAAATGAGTCGATAATCAGTTGAGATGTTTGCCTTTGAAAAAAAAAAAAAAAAGTTTATTTTTGGAGCACATTGGAATTGTTTGTGGTTCTTTGGAGATTAACCATGAATTTTTTTTACCCACAGAAAAAAAAAAAAGATTCCTAATGAGATCTGACAAAGAATGGCCCGTCAGTTGGACATTTTGGAGTTCATATTCACAAGTGAGCAAGCAAAATGGGCTAATAATGAGTTTAGATGTTTATTTTTTAAAAATAAGGTTCTTCATTGGTTCTTTGGGGCACACTGGAATTGTTTTGATGGTTCTTTGGAGATTAAACATGTTTGTGATGATACATTTATAGGCTCTTCATAGAGACATTGGTTTCTTCCCACAGAAAATAAAGATCCTAATGAGATCTCTTTAATGTCTTGATTGTTTCTCCTAATTAGTGATGAGACTAAACTGTCTTTATGGTTCTTTGGAGATTAAACATCTGTTTGATGCATTTATAGGTTCTTCATATTCATATATTCTTCATTTTTACCCACAGTAAAAATTCCTAATGAGGTCTGAAAAAAATTGATCCATCATTGGACGTGAGCAAACAAAATGAACTGATAAAAATAAGTTTCTTCAGTGGTTCTTTTTGGAACACATTTGTCTATATGTATCTTTGGAAATTAAATGTGTTTTTGATGATGAATTTATAGACTCTTCATATTCACATATTGGTTTCTTGCCACAGAAAATAAAAATCCCTAATGAGATCTCACAAAAACTGGTCCATCATTTAGACGTTTTGGAGTTTGCAAGTGAGTGAATAAAATGGACCAATAATATGTTTAGATGTTTAAAATCAAGTTCCTATGGTGGTTCCACTGAAAATGTCTTTAGCGGTCTTTTTAAATTAAACATGCTTTTGATAATGCATTTATAGGTACTTCATTTTGACATACTGGGTATTTGACAAATTAGAATTCAATCTCTTTTTTCTCCTAGACAGTGATGATATTAAATGGACTTTGCTAAAGTCTCCTTATGTTTCTCCTGAGAAAAAATCTCAATAATGTCTCAAACTCAGAGTTGCATAGAGTTTTTATTGTGAACTTGAACATTTCTCATCAAAGAGCATGTGCTCTTTTATAGCTCTATACTTTTACTGTATGTTGACTATTGGCTGAACTATGAAAGCTCAACCTGTGAGCAATTAAACAGGGTTTTTGGAAGCACCAGTACGTTTCACATTGTACATTTATAGAAAGTCTTCTGTGCACCAACCAAAAAGTCTTGAAGGATGGAGACCGTAAGATTAAAAAGGCTGGAGCAGGTTTTAGCACTGAAGAACTAAGCCGGGAAGGGAAGACAGATGAGGATTGAGGAAGAATGGAGGGAAGGAGCAGAACGGTAGATGGGGCAGGAGAGGTGTATGGTGATAACAGATGAGAAAGGCTGGAGCTGGAGGAGGGGGTCAGTCTCTGGTGTGTGTGTCCTCTGCTCTCTTTCATGAAGAGCCAGGGAAGCAGATTATAGCAGGCCTCCTCTTTCAGTCTCTCCAGGGGAGGACAACCCCTCTCCCCCAGCAGCCACTGGCTTTAATGCTCTGCATCCCCCTGGACCAGCCTGGATCCAGACCAGATGCAGCACTACTACACGCACACACACACACACACACTGGTCATCCCAGCCAACCCATCTGATGGATTTGATCTTGACTTTTTTTTGACCCTGCTGCACTAATATGCATATTCAGGCCAGTGCGTTGCATTTCTTGTTGTTTTTTGATTCGTACTAATCTATTCTTTATCCATTAGCATGCACGGGCACATAAGAAGTCAGATATTCAAAGTTTACAGTGTACATTCATGGAGTTTTCCTAAGGCATTCGTCACTATTATTGATTTTTTAGATTTTTTAAAACCCTTAACCCAAAGTATTAAACTTTTAGACTTTGTGTTTTTTGCCTCGTGGATGATAAAGCGAATGAAAACGGGAGGCATTCAAAGCATATCTCGTGATCGGATAATCACAGTGTGACATGAAGTGGGCTCTTTTGATTTGGGCCAGTGATCAACGACCCAGAACACCCTAGCAACTGCATAGTAACGACTTGGCAACCACCCACAGCACCCTAGCAACATGATGGTGAGTTTTGCATGAGCAAACACCACATACATTTCCTCAGAAAATGTATAATCCTAGTTTTTAGAGTTTATATACTGTATACAACCTTTCAAAAGTTTGTGGAAAAGTGATATTGTGAAAAAGTATTACAATTTAAAATAACTGTTTTTTAGTTTTGTTTTTTGAATATATTTTAAAATGTTGTTTTATTCCCGTGAAGCAAAGCTGAATTTTCAGCATCATTACTCCAGTTTTCAGTGTCACATGATCCTTCAGAAATCATTCTAATATGCTGATTTGCTGCTCAAGAAACATTTATTATTACTGTCAATCTTGAAAAGAGCTGTGTAAACTGTAATATATATTTTTTCATGATTCTTTTGATGTATAGAAAGTTCAAAATCGTTTGTAACATTATAAACGTCTTTACTGTCACTTTTAACCAATTTAATGCATTCTTGCTGAATAAAAGTATTCATTTATTTAAAAAACAAACCGTACAGACCCCAAACTTTTGATCGGTAGTGTTATGTTTTAAATATTGCAAATTTATATTTAGAAAAAATATATTAACTAATGTATATTCAAACAATCTCCTCCTAATCAAAAGTGTGCATTATGATTGAGTAAAAACATACAATATATTTAGACGTACATTATTTTGTCACCCCAGAACACAGTTTCCTGAAGGTACACATGAGTTAGGCTCTCTCTCTCTTAATCAGAGGCGTAAAGCCCTCTTGCTGGTGTAAGATAAGCGCGGTGCTCGCAGGCGTTTCCTCCAGAGACCCGCTCTCCTGCAGCAATGCTGTGCACCAACCTGATAAGGTGAGAGAGCTGCGTCCTGCTCCAATCCCGATGGAGCCTCACGGCCGCTGACCAATCACAGCAAAGCTTTCCGTTGTTTATCTCATCGCTGAACATATGTGATCTACCTGACTTGCTCGGGTCAGGTCTTTTTTATATCCCGCTTCCATGAGGCATTAGCCACACATGTACTGGTTTAGGTTATGCTACGGTAGATTATGGCATTACAAACAATAGATCACTTCAGACTTTAATAAAATAAACTTATGAAACCTTTATTAAAGTAACTTCTGATATATTGTAAAGCTTTTAATAGTCAGATAGTTTGATCTCGCCACGTCTTATCAGCCTCTGCTTCGTTGCACTTTTCAAAATGCTTTCAAAGTCTTGTCAGCCTTTGCCAGATTAAGCGTGTGCTCTTCAGGGGACGGCAACATACACCTTTAAGATGAAGGGCACTTTGAACATTTAAATTAGGTACAGTTCCCTGGGATTTTTTTCCCCCAGCCCACAAAGGTTAGCGCACTTTGCTTTGAAGCTAAAACATTTCGGACATTTTTCTCTACTGCAGTCAGTCTGTGAATGTGCACTGCAGGCTTCACATGTGATATTGAAGTGCATGTCAGTCGTCTTCGGTTTCTCTCTTACAATCAAAGTATTTGATTTGATTTGATTTCAAAATGAATCGACTTATTAATCCAATTATAAAATGTAATTAACAAATTAACTGTAATAAAATATATATATTACAGTATATATCTAACTATTGGATATATATTCAACTGCTTTTCTTTGTTTATTTTAACCTATTTATATTACATTGTCCATTTTACATGTACATGTATGATTTATTACTACAGTGGTAATAAACTGATTTGTACATGTTCAGTCAGCCTGTAAATGTGGGCTGCACATACAAGGGTTTTCTCACTTACGGTGTTTTATAAATAATCATTTTGATAGAAAACAATTAATGTTGAGAAAAAGTTTCTCTTCGACTACTTTTCTTTTTTTCATCTTAATTCAAAATATGTAATTATCTTAAACGTTTACATTTAAGCTGTCCATTTTCCATGTACAATTATAATTTATCACTATAGTAATAATGATAAAGAAATTGAGTGGTGCTTGTGTGTTCAGAACATTGGCACACAATGCTCTGCTGCATTGTTATCCTTCCGTTGTTAGGTGGTTGCTAGGGTGTGCTAAGTGGTTGCTAGGGTGTTTTGAGTGATTTAACCTCAGTTATTTCTGATATTCTAATCTCTGGCCCGGACCCCTTCTTGAAAGTCTATGGGATTTATAGTCTATAAGGTGAAAAATATTAATAGAGATGCTTGCTCTATGCATTGCACAGTGTAGATTATGCACTGTAACATGGGCAGTGTATGTACAGTAATATACAGTACATGTTTGGACATGCACAGTAACGGGAGAGGAGGTGTAATGGTTAATCCAGGCATATTCATGGCTCAAATGCTTCTTGAGCTTTAGGTTGAGGGATGTGTGATTATAGCTGTGCACTACCTCAGTCGTTGGCCTGGTTCACCCGCCAAGGTCAGCATTCCTGGCCCCGGCCGTTGCTTAGCTGAATCTGAGCTTCATGGCTGTCTTTTCAGCTCTGAGTAGCCCTGCTAAATTAAAGACAGGCAGTCAGAAATTAAAGCCAAGCCAAGGAACAAGCAGCAGAGCCTAAATTCAATCTGCACTGCATGAAATAAATGACCCTCCTGTTTGAAGCGATTCAGGGAAGAACGAAGCAGACATTATCTAGTACTTCAAAAAAAAAAAAAGAAGAAAACTTTGTCTTTTGTTTGTACATTTCATCTTAAATCATACATCTTGGTTTTAAAAATAAACCAGGGTTAAATAACATGCTCTATAGTGAAATTTCCTAGTACATTTGTTTTAGTTTTAGTAAAGCCTATATATATTTTTTTATTATAGTTAATTTCTGAACTTACAAAAATCAGATGTGATGGCAAACAATTTTTAGAGGGATTATGATGTCTTAATTTTGTTGCATTCAACTGTAATATAGACTGTCTGATATCTGACAATAAAATGTTCAACTTTGGCCTGTTTTGATGAACTGTACACCAACATTTTTATTTCTTTTTTGCTAAAAATGAATTAATCATAAATATATGAAAAACAATTATTCATAAATTATATACAGCTGCAAGGAATTGTATTTTTGGCCTTTAGGTGTAAAGGTCACATGGGTCATATTGCTCAGACTTTGTGTGTGTAAGCAGGTGTGCATGTACAAAGAAAACAAAAACTTATACTACTATTTTCAACTACTTTTTTTTCTTCCAACCTTTTTTTTTTTTAGACCAAAATGATACAACAAATCATGCATTCAATAACACATTTTACATTTGAATGTAATTTTTTTTTTTTTTTTTTTTGTGATTTTAAATATACTGTCAGTTTTAATAAACAATTACTGGTTGTTGTAACCCTGGTAAATTACAATAAAACGGCTTTTCTTTCCTCTCTTTTTGAGCGTTTGCAGTGGTGGTAAAATCAATAGCGCAATGTTTAGCCCACCTGTGCATCTTTTATAATCACAGTATATATTTGCAAGTCATGCTTATAGAGGCTTTTCGTTTTCTCGGTTGAAGGTCTTCTTTAGTCCGTCTGAAATGCACCTGCACATCAACAGTCCAACCTTTAGTTGTGATCTTACCGCTCAAAAATGGTTGGGAAAATGTGACAACATCAATAGCCGATGATTCAGTCAGTGCTCATGATTCCGGTGTTTTTCCCCGCGCTTTATTTAATTGAAATCATGTGCATTCTAGTGTTCAGATTTATTTTAAGAAAGAAATCCAAGACGAATTCTCCCTTCTCTATTCTCGTGTGAATAATTTCATTTGCGGACAGTTTAACATGTGATTTTTTAAATTTATTATTATGTCCGTAATAATGACGCTATTTTAATGGCACTTTTTAAGAGTTTGCTGTTATTGCTAAAATATTAATTATATTTGAATTCTACACAGTTCAGTGTATTTTTTTCTCCAGTAGTCCTTAGTTAAATAATGAAATCGTGAGCATATTAAAAGCATATGTAATAATTATATTGTTTATTATAATTTCGTTTAAACTGAATTAGTACCACATTTGTTGGTTTTCCCTCTTTGCCTGAGATGTGATTTAGGGCAGTAGATTAAATAAATCACCGAGCTGATATTTGTACTTACAAAACTTTTAACATCGTAAAGTCATAGCCTATATTTAATCAATTAAATGTATAAATACAGTCAATTAAAAGAGCATTAATTGCTCATAATACACTGAGTGATGTCATACCGTTTAATACAATATTATTGTTTAATATTATTTTAAACGGATTAATATATGAATATTGTTTGCAATTCACAAATATATTATTATATATATTAGGCTATATATTTTATATATTGATATTAATAGTATTGTCAATCATTCATTTTATTTATTTGTATTTAGAAATATTGTGAATGTAAATTATGTGAGGTTTTAACAATTTTTTAAATGTTGTTTTAAAGCTGAGGTTCAGAAAGCTCTGCGGCGCTGATGTTGGTTTCATTTTTAATGCACCAACGAATATTAGTAACAAATAATTTTTAAGTATTAATTACTTTTATTGGCTTACTGGACAATATGCTATGGCATGTTTCCAGAAATTTAAAAACATCAATTAAAGTCTAAATATAGAAAATGATGCCAAATAAAGAAAATCACATTTAAATTACGTAAATGTAAATCGAAAATGATCAAATAAATATACAGAGCTGGTTTGCTGTGTTTGTTAGATATTGTTCTGTGTTAGTATATATTCGGTTTCAAACAACTCCTGTTTAATGAACGAACCTTTTTTTCTTTTCTTTTTTCTCAAAGTGATTTCCTGAAGATTTATTGAAGAGAATTTTGTTTAATTGCTTCCTTTATGTGCTTTATGTTTAATCTTTTATCTGTTTTGGTTCATTGTATTTTTCTGTCATATTCATAGTAGGCCTATTTTGAGATACAAAAGAAATACCATCACATGCATTTGTTTTGTAAAGAAATAAAATAAGAGAGATTGCAATATTAAACAAATATAGGAAAAATAAATCTACTATCTATAAAAGGACAATTACGAATTCGAAAAATACACATTTTATACATATCCATTTGTGTCAATCTTTATATATGCGGGGATTTATCATTTTATTTGATTCATTTTTAGTTTGCATGTATTATTTTGACAAAAAGAAAATGTATTTTGCTTGATAATGCAGTTGGCAGGTGCATCACAGCGCGCATCAGGGCTTCACTGAAGGTCAACGCGTGTCTCTTCCAGGTCGTTTGGAGGTCTTTCTTCTGTTTTACAACCCAGGTATGTTGAATTAATTAAAACAAGCGTAATTAACGCTTCAAATAATCCCATCAAATAAGACGACCTTTGCGAGTTTACCTTGAGACACATGTGGCACACGTTGAATTAATTAAAAGTGAGACGACAAAAAGAGCCCGACTGCATTTACAAATTACCGTTGACCGTAACAATGTGACCCCCCCCCCCCACACGTTGTTTGGAATTTGAAGTAGATTTTAAATTGGATATAATTTACCTTATATCAAAATGAATTTACCTTGTTGCTCTTCTAAGACATCACTTGAGATTTTACACTCATTTATTCTTTTAGCAAATCATTTATTTGATTGCACGAATATTTGTTTAAATACTCAAACTGCACTACACCTGTTCACTTTTGCTAACTAAACACTTTCACACCAGTGCACGATTAGGGTTTAGTTTTGACTTGTGCACTCACTTAATAACACGAAAAGAACACGATTTACAGCGACACAGAAATATCACCCTCGACACTTGAATATATGCATCGCTCGAGACGTCACCGTTTAACATTGTGGCTGCAAACAAAAACTCACACACTTCATACATCTCTGCATCTCTCTTTCTTTCTCTCTCTCTCTTTCTCTCTCTCTCATTCTTTTTCTCTCCGGTGAACGGTATAATCCCCTGCCGTCCCTGCTTCACTCCAAGCCCGTATTTAATTCCCTTAAACCCCCAGCTGCCGTTCTGGTTCCTCTGTGAACACGACAGACTGTGAAGCGCTCCCGGTTATTAATAATTCACCAGCCACTGCACGAATCCATCCACAGCTCAACCCGACCGTTCTGCACGGGCCACGCACGGCTAGCGCGTTTATTTTGGCAACTACTCTTACACAGGCTACTTAACATACATTAATTAGTTATTTGAAACGTTAGCGCGCCGCCGTTATTCGTTTCAGCGACGTAAAAGTCTATATTCCTCTCACGCATCGCTTATGGTTCCGCAATATCCACTTTGCACGAAATGACGTCCTCTCCATAATAATTGATCGAGTAATCCGTGCACCGAGGAGGAGGAGGAGGTCATGGAGATCACCCTGAGGAGGTCTCCAGTGGGATGGATGGAGATCGAGCACCAATTCGCCCAGAGTCCGTGAGCTGAAGCTGCGCAGGAAGAAAGTTGCTGTCGCACGGCGCGATCCACTCAAGCTATCGGAGAGACGCTGGAACCGGGAGGGATTCGTACCGGAGAGCCTCGGTGAACGGAGGAGCGGTCGTGCTGAATTTTCTCCGGTTTCATCCGAAGGCGCAGTGTTTTTTTGTACCGAAACGATCCCCGCGAAAGTTTCCGTGCGTAAAAGTTGGCCATTTCCCGCGGTCCACGGGCCCGTCCCGCAACCCGGTTCTTCTGCTTCCGGTATCAACGGAGAAAACCGACTCATTTGCTTTTGCTCTCCCACCACGCTGCCTTTTTTTTCGGGGGAAAGTTTTTTTTTTCTAAAGGAGTAAAATGGGTCTTTGAGACTGTTGGCAATATTCCCCGCTCCACAATGGTACGTGCAGTGTAAATCAACTTTGCTCTTCTTATTTCTGTTTTAAAATGTTGGTAAACATGAAGAGAGGGGGTTAGATTGACAATATGCCAGGCAATAATTGTTCCAGAATCATTTTTGGGTGTTTTAGTCTTGCGCAAAAACTCTGGATGTAAAACAGCATGCGCTCCAGTTCTCACTCGGCTCGATGCGCGTCATGCAACTGTGTGTGAAACTGTATGAGAGGAAAATAATGCTTAAAGTTGTTCATATGGATTTGGGAAGTTTGTTGGAAACTGTGCTGAATGTTCTTCTGTATCACTGCATTATGATAGCCCATTTATGGTGCAACTAATTTATCACTCGATTTACTCGAAAATATATATTAGTCTAAAATGAATGCAGACATGCAGTATCATAATGGACAGTTTAACTTTGACCCTGTGGCACTCAAACTTTCAAAACTAGTGTTCCGGATACACCCCATTATGACGGGGGATAATGAAGTGTTGTGTAGAATAACCCTTCAGTTTACACGCTTTTCAGTTTTATTGGGATTACAGGCGACACATGCACATGTAACATGCCATTACTGAAATTGTTCCACTGCGCAAGCTTGTCACAGGACGACAGTCGCCGCCCACATGTCGTCTGTCAAAGAGAACAAAAGCTCTGAGGGGTTAAATATAGAACAATAGTGCTGGATGCAACTTATTCCGTGTCCATATACTAACTTTTTACTGCAGATCTGTTTCATGTGAAGTCATTGTAATGCAAAGCATTTTGACTGGTATGATAACTGCATTATTTGTGTTTTTTTTTTTCTTTTTGAAATTTATTTTGCTTGCACAGAGTTTTTTTTAACATTTAAATTAGAATAGTTATTATATAATGATCAGTGATAGATATATCCTCTTGTCTAGGCCGATAAATCAGCGCTATTTAGCCGATATCTGTCTATACTAAGTCAGTTTCAAAATCTAATGCCCAGTGCATGTATAAAACAGTTTGTTTTTACAATTGAATGAAAATATATGTATATATATATATATATATATATTTTTTTTTTTTTTTTTTTGTTCTTGTTAAAGGTATTTGTTAATGTGTGCATGTCAGTTGCTATAATTAAATTGAATAGAGTAGCCGATACATACATGCATGTGTATTGACCATCCCACTCTCAAGTTATCAGTATCGGCATTAACATATAATAATACATCCAAAAAGCTGTATTGTAAATACACTCTTAAAAGTATTTAAAGACTGTTTATCTCTTTTAACCCTTGTGTTGTGTTCCAGTCATTTTGACCCAGAGAGGATTTTATTTTTCCAGAAAATTGGATTAAAACTTACTGACTTTGAATTTAATAACTCACATATATAATATTTCTACTTTATGTGGAGATTTTTTAACCACTATCTTACAACATGTGCTCTTCCTAGCCTATATAATTTCATTTAAATCTCTCATTATGCTATATTATTACCAAATATTGGATTCAATCTGAGCTCATGCACCTCCATTTTTGAGCAAACATTTCCAAAATGATTCACAAATAGTGCTTTTTTCACTTAAAAACTGAGGTGCATGAGCTCAGATCGATGCAGCCTACAGGTAATCAGTTCCAAAAATAAATGCAAAACCTGTGCTAACTGAAAGAAAACCAGTTAACGAAAAGATAGAATCCAAGATTTGGTGATAATACAACATAATGAGAGATTTAAAAACAATTTTAAAAGTTCCATCATTTTTGACTGGGAACACCAAATTAAGCATAGAAGAAGGGTTAAATAATACTGTAAGGCTGCTGTTTGAAGGCGGCCATGTGTAAAATACACAAGCAGCCATTTCTTAGAATTTTTAGCATTTATAGGACTCTGGAGAGAACATTTGCAGGCTTTTTTACAGTATATGTCAATAGCATGCATCTCACATATACAGATTTCAAAACTAAAAAAAAAAAACACGAGGAACTTGCATAATCATATTGGCTGAATTTTGGGATCTTCATGCAAGAACATCTGCTCAGCGTTAGCTCGACTCTAACCTCAGATAGCTTGATTTTTACTTCTCACCAGAAAGGCCACAATAAACCGATCTGAAGAGACATCAAGCTATTGGCACTCAACTAAAGCACATTACCCAGGTGTCCTCATTTCAGAGACTAAATGTTGGGCTAATTTATGCATCGGCCTTCTTTATTTTCAACTCGCTGCACACATAGTTTTCAGTTCTTCTCCACTTCGACTAGCTTCGAAATCCAGATTAAATTTGATTGCATGACTGATGCAATATAGGCTTGTACTTGTTGATGATTTCCAGATGGGCCTGAATATCAGCACATTAATGTGGATAATTATTTGTTTACCCGCTCTCTTAAATGGCACCGACCCAAATAGGCCAGTGCAGAAAGAACCGAGGGAATCTATTCAAAGCTGACTCCACATGGGATTAACGTCTTCTCTTAAAAACGAATTTAATTAAGCTTCCAAACAACAATCAAAGATTTGAAGCAAGATAGTTAGAAAAGAGTTGACAGCTAGTCACATTGCTCAATCAACTAGACGCTTAAAGAGAGATGCATCTGGAAGAGACTTTGATGACAGTTGAAATGAAGAAAAGTTCTACTGTAACAAACAATGCATCCTATAGTTTGTTTACCAAGCTTTGACCGCAAGCTTGGACGAAGGAGCAGAATATGTAATTGATGTCAGAATCCTTTATTGTGTTGTCAGTGTTTGATTCGTTTTAGTGAGAGGAGGTATTGATGTTAGTTTAGCAATTACTATACACATATTTGAAATTAAAGATGTAAAATGTAAGACGCCATTTATTTCCAAGACCCAAACTGAAAAGCATGTGTGCCATGTGTTAGCGCCACCTGTGGTGGAGTGCTGTTAGTTCCCCTGTCAACTGGACTTGATCTTATGACCAATCAACATTATGACCAAGTCATTTGACACAGATGTCCCTGATTAATTGGCTGTTGGTTTTAGCTTTTTCTTCTATTGCAAGCTGGTTATCAGTATGTGGTCATTTACATCAGTTCATTGTCATAACTGCATGTATAAGTGCTGCTAAAGCCCTGCATTAGTCTGAAATTATATAGAATTTTAATTAAACACGGTACCAAAATGTAACCACTCAGTTCAGTGAAGTATCCATTAGACTGAATCAAACCAGTAACTAATTTTTAAAAATTATTTATTAAAAGAACATTTGTTCAGGAATCAAACTTCACTGGTCTTTTTGTATGTTTTTGATATAGGTTACACCAGCTCATATTAGTCATTTGCTCGGGATTCACTAAAAATAACCATAAGTAATTCAATAATCGGACTGCAAAGAACTGGCTCATATGAGTCATTTGTTAGGGAATCGAACTACACTGATCCCTCTTATGTTTTTTTGATTCACTAAAAAGTAATCAGCTCATAAAAATCATTTGTTCACGAATCAGTCTATTCTGCTCGCATTTTATATTTTTGATCGACTTTAAAGAACCAGCTCATAAGAGTCACATGAGAATCAGGTTACACTGGTCATGCTTTGAATTTTTGATTCGCTGAAAAGAACCAACACATTCGAGTCATATGTTTGACAATCATACATATAAAAGCATTCTTTGCTAAAATTCGCTAAAAAGAACCGGCTCACATGAGTCATTTATTCAGGAATCAGAACACACTATTCGCTCATATATTTTTTGATTCAGGAATCAAACTACACTGGTTGGGCTGTTTGTTTTTGATTCACTAAAAAAAGAACTGACTCATATGAGTAATTTGTTCATGAATCAGACTACACTGATTGCGCTGTATGTTTTCATAGAAGAAAAAAACATGAAAACTGGCAAAAATGGCACATTACAGACTCTACTGGTTGCATTGTAAGCTATATTGTTTCTATTCAGTGTGCATGTAAGAACACCAGATAGATATTGCATATGGTCTGTTCGTTGTATTGCTTCTCAATAAAAACAGATAATAAACTCATGTTCACAACAAACTTTTTTTTTTTTTTTTTTTTTCTGTGGCACTGATTCATATGCATTGATTCAAAACCATTGCAGGAGAGGAAATACTTGAATACAGGGCTGATTTTAAATGGTCGTCGATAGAGAAATATGCTTTTTGTGTCCAGATTGTGTTGTTACGACATCTCTAACCTCTATCAATAAGCATTAAACTTCTTTGTGTAATGGCCATGAATGATTCCCAGCAAACAAGGAACTCAAAACACCTTAGCAACACCCTGGCAACCACATACAGCATCGTGTTAGCGTGTATTGTCTTCAGACAATGACAAATTTAATCGAATTATTTTTAATGTTTTCCCACTAACGCTAACAAGCCATTTAATTAAAAACTTTAAATATCTTATATTTTTGTATTAAATGTAGTAAAATAATGATTCATCCTGTATAATAGCCCATAATCAGACACGACTCTGGCTTGCAGTTCCTGTGCTGACAGAATCAATGTTTAGTGCCCAAACAGCTCTGAAAACAAACAATAAGCAATCTGACAGCCCACCCTCCTCCTCGGCTTCATTATTACTCCTGTTCTGCGCTCATTTCACTCTCTCCGGCTCCTCTAGAGATGGAGGTATGAAATATCACATTTTTCCAGCATTTCTCCCTGAAGTGGCCCTGGCAAGCGTTCACACGGCATACATTTCTGCTTTCATATATTTTCCCCCTCGCTGCTTTTAAAAAACAAATCCCCCTCCCTCCCTCACTCGGCTTTGATGTGTCTGCCGTGTTACCTGGGTTTGTAGAGCGTTAACAGTTATGTAGAAGTTCTGTCGACTGTCAGTTTCTCTTATCTGTGAACACATGAATTAGGATGTAAAGAGGGATATCGTGAAGATAGTTTTAATTTGGGTTGTTGTTGTTGTAAAGTTAAAGTTACAGTATATGAACATGTAAGCGTGAACCTTACCAAAACATAGGCAGGTCTCATTTCACCCAAAAAAAGAAAAGAAAAAAACAAATAAGAAATTCAATTTTTGCATAAAGAAAATTTGGATTATTTTCCGAAGCATGAGAAATCCCACCTGTTTATTTAACTACGCTAAAGAATCGGGAGCATTTGTGCTTTTTTAAGGTCACGAAGAAGACCAGCCAATCAGAACACACTATCTGCTTCTGACCTATTTTTGCGTGTTCTGATTTGCTGACATGTTTTTGGTGGGTGTGGTTTTAGATAGGACATAGATGAGTCTATCTATCTATCTATCTATCTATCTATCTATCTATCTATCTATGATATTATGAAATATGTATAATGTAATGTCATGAAGATAATATCACAATACAAGAAAATCTTAATGATGCTATAATTTCAGATGCTATAACTGTTTGCTTTGCAGTTCACTTCAGTAGTCCTGTGGTGTGAAAAATTCTTAAAAATACAAATAGTCCATTCAGTCTCTCAATTACTAGACTTCATAAACTGCATGTAATATATATATATATAGGAGACTTTTAAGAAATCAGTATAGCACAGTACAATTACAAAATGGAGAGCAGCTCAGATGAGTTGTCCTTCAAAGATTTTGATGAGAAATATGCATTGATATTGAGATCTTTGACATTTGATTAAAGTTTCTGGAAATTCTGGAAGTTTTCTGGAAAATCTAGCCACATTTGGAGACACTTGAGATCTCTTTTGAAACTCTTGGGTAGAAACTGTTAAACTCAAAGAAACACGACGTTTATTCAGCTAACATGCTTTTATTCGCCTCCATCACCTGGTCCGTCACATCAACCACTCCCTTCCTCCTCAACCCCGCCCCTCTCACTGCGCGCGCTCACCTTTGAACCAGCGCATGCGCTAACCTCATTTTTAACACAGAAGTACCTTCTTCCAAGCGAACAGAGTAGGGAGGAAATAACATGTTAACAGAAACTAGGGCCTTTATCTGAGGAGAAACATCTGAGAAGCAGGGAACTTCAGCAAAGTCTCCCGTTGCTTTTCATTTACAGTAATTTCAGTAATTGCTGTTTTAGCAGAAACAGTTAAAGGGTTATTTCACCCAAAAATGAAAATTCTGTCATTATTTACTTATACCCTCAAGTTGTTACAAACCTGTATGAGTTTATTTCTTCTGTTGAAAAAGAAGACATTTTGAAGTACGTGGGTAACCAAACACTTGACGGTAGCCACTGACTTACTGTAGTATGAAAAAAATACTATGGAAATCAATGGCTAGCGTCGTGTCAAAAATCCCTTTAAGATTTTGATATTGAAAAACAACTCAAAATGCCAAGCACTGCTCACATTTTCTCATGTAAATGTAAAAATCTAGTCCATTCAGCAAGTTTCTGTTTTTATACATTCTGAAAGTAACAACTAGCTCAACCACAATTATAGTACTGATTATAGTTTTTTTAGTACATTTTTTTTTCTTTTTCTTTCCTACCATGATTTTCAAACAAACATGTCCCATATCGCTCACATTCATCACACTTTTATTGTGATTGCTACACGATTCACATTTCACATTATGTGTTACTACCTATAATCTTCATAGCACGGCAATTTTGAGATCCCCTGTGAGCAGACATGAAATGTAACAGGCCCATCATTTCCCATCAGCAGACATTTTGAATATGGCTATCCGTCGTTTGCCTCTGAATATGTTTGTGTTGATACTCAAGAGTTAATTATGAAGGGCCTAGGGAGCGGTTTCGCTCGGGGCTGGCCATATGGATTGGGCATATGCTGCGTATATATAGAAAAGGGTGGCATGTTTAATTGATACAGAACCACGCTCCATAAACATCCACAGCGAGGGAGAAGGGGGACAGATCTACAGGGAACTACATCAAACAATCAGCGTAGACTCAGACAAACCATGTTACTTAGTTTAAAGTGTGAAGGCAAACCGAGCGGAAAAAAGGGACTCATCTGTCACTTTGTCTGACCGGCCCCTGTTTCTCTGTCCATTGCTTTTATTCATTAGAAAAGCTGTTTGACGAAGAGTATTTTTATATATGATGATATTCAGGACAGTTACACATATAAATCCAAAAACGTTGCTCACAGGTTAGTGATTCTGGTTAGCAAATCTGAAGTCTTCATAAAATGTAATTAATATAAAACGGATAGTTCTGGTGTCATAAGAAATCGAGTCCCCCCTCGAAATTGGGTCCGCTTAGGACCCCGAGTGATCCCATTGCCTAAATAAATACATAAAGTATGTATTAATGTAAAAATATGGCTTACTTTATAGTGCATAATGAAACAAATTAAATGTAATTTCTTACACTTGATTAACTGTTAATTAATAAATAAAAGTAATTAAGTGAAAAAATGAAAATCATTAATTAGTTTTATTTTTAAAATAAAACATTTGACATTCAACACTTAATTTAACACATAATTTTAAAAAATAATTGTGAATGCATGTAGGATAAGCACAAATTCCTGTATAAAATAAGCTATGCAGCTAATCAGGTATCTGTATGCTATGCTAGTACATAAGCTAACTAATACAGACATTAATTATCATTACAACGTAGTTTAAACTGCATTTCTGATAACATAATTTTGTAAGAATTGTAATCAGGCACTGAAGAGAGCACCTATTAAAAGTAATTTGAGCCAATGGGATTGCTTGGGGTCCTAATGGGACCAGATTTTGAGGGGGGACTCGATTTGTCACCACACTGGTCCTTGATTTTGATTGGTTGAGCCAAGTTCAAAGTTGTTGTAAATTACTTTATAAACATGCACATTTGTTTACATTTGCGTGTTGCTCGGCAACCACTTTGTTGGAACCACAACCGTTTCTGAGGAACTACATTGTTTGGCGGAAGAATAATTTATCAATATCATTACACTTATTTGCTCTGTTTTACTTTGTGAAACCTTACTACATATATGGAATAACCAAAATAAAAAATGAAAATTCTGTCATTATTTCCTTAAGCCTTCACTTATTCCAAACCTGCATGAATTTATTCTGCTGAATACAAAAGAAGACATTTTGAAGAATGTTGGTAACCAAATAGTCGACGGTAGCCATTGGCTTCCATAATATTTTTTCCATACTATGGAAGTCATGGGTACCGTCCAGTGTTTGGTTACCACCATATCTTCTTTTGTCTTTAACAGAAGAAAACTCATACAGGTTTGGAACGACCTGAGGGTGAGTAAATGATGACAGAATTTTCATTTTTGGGTGAACTATCCCTTTCACATCCATGGAGTCTTTCCTTTCCACTAAAGTTTGGTGAAAGGGTTCTTTAAATATTTAAAATGTTCTTCACACTAAGAAAAACGGTTCTTTTAAGAACTGTTCACTGAAAACCCACATTTGAGACCTTTATTTTTAAGAGTGCACACACTCTGAAAGTAACAACCAGTTGGATCGGTTGAGTCTTAGTTGTCGTTCTACAGTTTGTTTAGTTAAGCGCTTTGACTTATGGATGTGTTGTGAGAGGAGAGAGCGAGAGCGTATGCAGCCTTTCATTGCCGTGGATATGAATAGCTGGTGTTGCAGCCACATTTTGGTTAGCCAGTGTCTGGGATCTATTATAGTACTGCATCGTGCGCGTGTGTGTGCGCACACACACACATATATGCGTCTGTTATTTTAGAGCTGCATGTATTTTTATAGGAGTGCATTTTAGAGACAGGTTTAATCCAAGGAATGTGTGCAGCAGAGTTTGCTCCAATCTCAACTGCATTAAAATACAGTATATATCTTTTTCTTAAGGACAACAGGAATTCTCCTCATCTGGGATACTGGGGGTTTCTTCAGAGGTCGTGGAAATATTTAAAAAATATTTTAATATCTTAAATATATTTTATCAATTTTATAATTTTATAAATATTTTTATATAAACACATGCATATATGAAATACTGTATAAAATGTAATCTTTATAAGGCCACCGAAAGTATGTAATTTTTTTTTCAGTTGTTAATATATTTTTCCAAGGATTTAGAATAAATGATAATAAAAAATGTATTGATGAATCAAGATTTGTTTGTGAAAACTTTTGCATGCAGATTTCACGAACAAATAGCCTATGTGCATATGATGCACAGTTAGTGAATGAAACCAATGTCTGGAACTGTGCTCAGATTTACAGTCATATTTCTCAATATGAACTCAAATATTTCTCATCAAATTCCACTAAGATGATCTGAGCTGCAACGTCCATTTTAGAGCTCTGTGTGTTTACTCTATATCAGTTTGAGTCACAATTTTGTCTATTTCTAAAGGAATTTTAGGAGAAACATGCAAGACAATCCTGATACTTCATGTAGAAATAACTGAGATCTTCATTAAGTCTCATCATGATCAACCTGTGAGCAGCAGATCTTTCAGTCTGGGTCTTTGTGTACTAGTTAATCATGTTACTGAAAATCAACTGGTACAGACCTCTTGCCCCATAATGCCGCTGTGTGAACAGACTTTGCTTTGGCCCCGGCTTTACTGTGTGATTTAACATCGTCCTACTGATGGATAAACTGGAATGGGGTCTCATTCAGTTCCGCACACCCAGTCAGCGCAGCTCCCAGCATACAAATGAACTGGGATGAATGGACACGACACTCTGAGAGAAAAAACACAAACCACCTTGGCGGTCGTGTCGGGAGAAAGAGTCGCTGTGTGAGAGGTTTGTGCTGAATAAGTGATGGATATACTGGGAAGTCAGGAGGTGTGAACGGGAACCAGTCTGCAGAGTCTGGTCTGACTGTGCGCCGCATGCAGAGCTGCATTGAGTTTAAGATGGACTCCAGCACTGCACACGGCCGGCACAAAGTTTGGACAACATGTGATGTGTTCACTCACAACTTTCACAACAGATTTGACTCTTTCTGAAGCGTGGTATTTGCCTGTGCAAAATTCACTGCCTTGGTGCTTGCTAAGGTGTTCTATGTGGTTGTTAAGCTGTTTCAGTTTTACTGGCTTAAGCTAAGTGTCTATGATATTCTGGTCTATATTTGTTGAAATATTTATATGTTTATGTGTATTTATACATAAAATAAATGTAACTAGATCATATAAATATATAAAATAGGTGCCGGATGAGTTGTATTTATAATAAAATTAGCTGTAATAAAATAATGTCTTAAATCTTAAATATTACATGTATTATTTTTACTTAATTATAATTAAATCAAATATATAAATAATTAATAATTGTATGTTCATGTACTTATATAACAGTATTCATATTATATATTATACTTATATAATACGGTTTATATATTAGTGTTTAAAATAAACTATTAATAATTGTGTTTATGTACTTTATGTATGAATATTTTATTCTTTTTTTAATATTTACATTTACATGTAAGTGCAAAGAAGACATAAAATACATTTATTAAAAATACAAAATATGTAAATATATAATATAAAAATGATGGAGTTGTATTTTTGAAATATTTGTGTGATTATTAGAACATATTTAAAATAAATAAATATAATAAAATAAATATATTTTATTATTTTATCAATATTTTTGCATTTGTAATAAAATCATAGTTGTATCTAATAAAATAATATCTTAAATCTGAAATAGTATATGTATTATTTTAAAATTACATTTAAATTCAATTAATAATTGTATGTTTATGTACTTATATATATATTAGTATTAATATTATATTTTATTGTGTATTGTTTTATATTGATTATTCATATATTTAAAATAATATAAAATAATATATATATATATATATATATACATGTATGTATATTTAAAATTAATAAGGAATTCATAATTTTGTTGATGTACTTTACATGTATAAATATTATTAATTATTTTTTAAATATTTAAATTTTGTATACATTTATTAAAACTGTATAAACATAAAAAAGGTAAAAGATGAGTTGTATATTTGAAATATTTGTGTGTGTGTGTGTGTGTGTGTGTGTGTGTGTATTCATTCACGTTCTTGTTAGTGTCCAAAATCTTTCAGTTCCCCTAAAGAAGCAGAAAAGCTTTATTTTGAAAGGTTTTAAAATCAGCACAACATTTAAGGGCTTTTTATTTTCTAGTTCTTTTCAAAAACCATCCATGATTGTCTTTTAAGAACCCAGAAATCTTAAGAACCTACAATATGATCATATGATTTTAAACCTCCAAACAATGGGCAACCCTGCTAAAATAGTTGCCAAGAAATAAGAGCGAATGGTAAAAAGTAGCAAAGGCATAGTGATTCTAATGCTGATGACTGTTATTGATTTATGTTTCAGGCCACTGAACCATTTCTGGTGAATGAAGACCCGTCCAGAGGTCCTGGGATACCAGAGTGCTTCGTTGTTTCGGATTCCTACAGGGTATGTCTGCTTATTACTCCATTACTGCTTCAGCATTGTTATTGATGTTACAGAGTCAAAGAATCACTGCAAAGTATACTGTAACCATGATTATTATTTCCATATGCACATGCTGTATATATATGCAGTGAAACACAGAAAAACACTGTGCAGAAAGTGAGTCTCATAACTCCACCGGAGCCTGTTTTCTTGAGGGAAATGAAAATTATAACGTGCATACTTCTATAAAATGAGAAGTATACATGAGGGCATGACTGCAAGGAAGGGAGGGCGAAGAAAAAACAGAAAGAAGTGCAGCTTTTAAAATTCCACCCAGCGAGCGCGCTGGATTTACAGCAATGGGAGTGAAATAAAACGGTCATAAAAACAGAAGGGCGGGACGGAGAGATGGAGAGATGGGAAGGGGAGTCTGTGGATGACTGAAAATGAGACTGTTAATGAGCTGGGAGCCGCTTTTCTAGTCCTTGTTTCCAGCGGATCGCTTTTGCCAACGTTTTGAGGAGAAAAAATCTGGGTTGCTCCGGCGTCTCGGGGAGCAGGCGGTCGCAGAAATGGAGGGAAAATGATGAAATGCGATTGGCTGGAAGTACAGAAGGGGCTGAGGTGTAAAATATAGCCGTGTTGGATATCAGGAATGTGTCAGACGATATCGTCCATCGAGTTCATTTAGAGGAAAAGGAGGGCCTGGCTGTATTTTGCGCTGATTTTTATAGCAGTATGGTTTTCTATTTTTATTTTGTGGAGAAACCAAGCAGCAGTTCATTAAAAGCTTTGTCATGATGTCTTAGTAGTTGATGAATTAGTATTTTAGTTATTAACCTCATATCGAATCAGTGGTTCTCAACCGGCGGGTTTTGACTCAAAATGTGACAGCAGAGAAAAAAATTAAATAAATAAATAAATAAAATGCATGCAGACAGCAATAGAGATGAGAAAACCTTTCCCATACACTACTGGTCAAAGTTTGAAAGAAGTCTCTTCTGATCAATAAGGCTGCATTTATTTGTTAAAAAATACAGTAAAAACAGTAATATTGTGAAGTATCGTTCTAATTTAAAAGAACTGTTTTCTGTGTGAACATATTTTAAAATGTAACTTATTCCTGTGATCATTACTCCAGTCTTCAGAAATCATTCTATGACGATTAGATGCTCAGTGTTTATCAATTATTAATAATGTTTCTTATTATCAGTGCTTATTATTTGTGGATACCATGCTACATTTGTTTTTTTGGATTTTGGATTGGAAACATCAAAAGAACAGCATTTATTTGACATAGAAATCTTTTGTAACATTATAAATGTCTGTCTTGACCAAATTAATACATCCTTGTTGAATAAAATGTATTTATTTACTCACTAGCAGCTCAATGTTAAAAATAATCATAAATGTTTCTTGAGCATCAAATCAACATATTAGAATGATTTCTGAAGGATCATGTGACACTGAAGACTGGAGTAATGATCACAGGAATAAGTTACATTTTAAAATATATTCAAATATAAAGCATTATTTTAAGTTCTAATAATTGTGAGCAATTTTCACAGTTTTTACTGTATTTGTGATTAAAAAAAAAAAAATTGCTGCCTTAGTGAGCAGAAAAGATTTTTAAAATCTTTATTATTCCAAACTTTTGACCCCTACATGTGTCTTTTGTTGTTGACACATGTGCCTTTGAAACCAGTTGACAACCACTGAACTTGAACTTCAGAACAAAAATAAGCATGCAATATATAAACCTCGAATCTCAGAACAGGTCAATCAAGCTATCACTTGCAGTTTATTGGGTTTTTTTTTTCTGTAGCTCAACTGGTAAAGCAAATAAATGTCATGGGTTTGATATCCAGGCATACAAGTTTGCATAGGGTGAACAATTTTTTTTTTTTTTTGAAGCTTTCCAGGATTTTTTGGGGGAAAGTTGCTGGAAATTGTCCAGCCCTTTGCATTGCTACATACAAATGATCTAAAAACCTTTGCATTTGCCAAATAAGTAAATGTGAGTCTAAACGTAATGCTCTGTGTAAAGATATCCAGCATCTGTTGATTTACTGCTAGCGTGTGGTTCTGTCATGTGTTTAGCAGTCTTGTACCCACTCAAACCACTAACTGTGGGGCACATTGAGAGGTGGTACATGAGTTATCACGTCGTGCATGATGTTCCTTCGGTTTGGAGAAACCTCCTCTCCTCTCACCACTGCAGGCCTTTGAAATGGTTTTGTGGCATTTTGGTACAAATCAGTTCAGGATCTCGGGTGGAAAAGACGAGGAAATTCCCTTCAGTTTGAAATCCACCTGCTTTCATGCACATCAGCAGTTTACTAGTTCCAAGAAGACTAACATTATTTGGCAACTCAAGTTGTCTATGTGTAGCTGACATGAAATTTGTCCTGCATGTGACATACTGTACTGCATCTTAAACTTTACATTTTTATATTTATACATTGTTTTATGTATTTCATGGTGTCACTATACAACAAGGTTAATTTCTTAGAATTTGTATATATATGAACAATATGAACTAGCAATGAAAAATCATTCTAAAGCATTTATATTTATTAAGTTTACTTTTAAATATAACATTTACTAACTCATTACTAAACATTATTTAAACATTATTTAATGAATTAAAGCTGACATGAACTAACATTAAACAGTTGTTATTAATAACATTAATGACGTTAATATTAATATCTATTTGTCAATTGTTAATATTTCTGCTTTTCCAATATTCATTTATAATCATTTAAGCAAACTTCAAATAAAAACATATCTATCTATCTATCTATCTATCTATCTATCTATCATCTATCTATCTATCTATCTATCTATCTATCTATCTATCTATCTATCTATCTATCTATCTATCTATCTATCTATCTATCTAGGTGGTTAAAAATAGTGTAAACTACTAAAGAATATATGAATAACAAATACAAAAATACAACAACAACAACAAAAAAGAATCACTGTAATTTTAATTAATGCATTAACTAATGTTAACAAGTGGGACCTTGTACCTATTTTTAAGTATGTCTAACTTAAGATCCAAGTTACCTATTTATTATTATTATTATTATTATTATTATTATTATTTACATTTTTATTTATAAATGTTATATTTATTTAGAATATTTTTCCTTTAAAGTATTAATTTGTAACACTACTGGACCATTTACGTAAACTGAAATAAATAAATAAATAAATAAATATTTTGAATTAATAACAATAATAATAATAAAAGACAGAAGGTGATTTAAAAGATTGTGAAAACTAAAAGAATAAACATGTTTCCCTTTTATAAATCTATAAATGTTAACCTAATTAATGCCTGATTAATAAATACTGTGAGAAATGAATTGTTCATTGTTAGATCATTTTACTTATGGTAACTAATGGGTAAAGTGCTATCTTTCATATTTTTTTTCTTTTGTTTCCTTAAAATATTCCTATGTGACACTGCAAGATCATTTACTGTAAGTGAACGTTTCCCTTCTATAAATCTATCAATCTGAACCTCAAATGTTGAGCCCAAGTGCTTAAGGACATGTTATTAGCGAGGCACTCGTGAACACATGCCAGGTCAAAGGTCACATAAGGTAACTGGTGAGAAGAGCTGATGATTCACGCAGGTATGCGTTTCCTGTGTGGTCGCCCTGAAGCGGCGCAGAGCACTTTCCTCTCTCTTCACTCCCCCGGCTTCCTCCCATCTGCAGTCGACTCTCCCTCCATCTCCAGCTCTCTGTCGCTCCCTGATCCCTTGGCAGAGGGCTGTAATTGGCCACACAGTGCCGGCTCTCTCTTTGTTTCCCCTGCAGTGGCTTGCGGTGGAACTGCACAGGCAGTCGGGCCTCATAAATCTCCAGGCCTCCGGTGGCACATCCAGCCTTCAGCTCCGGTTCTGCTCAATGACTTCACCCCCACCAAAAATCCCCACCCAGGGACGCGCTCCAAAACTCTATGCCTCCACTCGCTGCCTGCTCTTGCCTTAATGTTCACTGCTTTCATGTGTTTTGCAAGGCATTCATTTAGAAGTTTGGAAAGGGACAGCCGCTATACTTTCACTAGAGTGTGTGCACAAGCGCTGTAGTCCAGGTGATTGTCTGTGTCTTTTACAGCTAATGTAACACAGAGCACAATGCATTTGACAGTCATTTACAGACACAGTTACAGGCTATATATTTACTCTTTTATAACTTACATTAAATTGACCTTTTTAAGGCAAACAAACAAAAAACAGTAGAATTTTTTTCATTAATTAGCGCACATAAATGGCATTCAACCTTCCTTTATCTTTTGTTCAAAACACCTTCCTTTATTCATGCATGCCATGTATGCTTATTTAATATATTCATATTAACATTTGAAAATATTAGTCAAGAATAAGATTTGCAGCAGTTTAGTAAACATGAATTTTTGTAAAGAAAGATTAAGGAAAAAAGTCTACATTTTAATTGCTAAATTTTAAAATGTTTTTAAGTCTTTGATCCTATATAAGAAAATCTGTTCAAATCTGGTATTTATTTATTTATTAGCTATCAAATTTCAGACATAGTTTTAATATTACATTTATATTAAAGTTTGGCCCATTTTTAATCTTTTTTTCTTCGATTTTTAAATTCAATTTATTTTAACATTTTAAAATGTAACAATTTTAACATTTGTATGTTTTAAGACTGTCTTTAAGCCTATATAAGACAATCTGTTATTTCTTTATTTTAAGCTTTTAAACTTCCATATATAAATTGGGATCACTAAGGCATTTTAAGGGACATTTCATGACAAAATAGTTCATTTAACAATTGCACTTTTTTCTTTTTACATATATATATTAAGCATTATATAATATTTACATTCTATATATATATAACGCTTAATGTATAAATGCTTATAAAATGCTTGAAGTCATCCTAGAAATTTCATAAACGTCAAACATGCTAGACAAACTGTCCATTCATGAATATTGCATATTTTAAAATATATTTATAAATAATGAAAATATTCAATTCTAGAATCAACTAATGATCCGTTAAACATTGTATAATGTAAAAGGTGAAAATGTATCATCTTAAAAAGAACACTTTTTTTTTTTTTTTTGGTGTAATGTAGTTAGGTTGATTCATGCATATTTTTGACCTATGTCTAGAAAATGTAGAAGTTACCACATGAGGCACATTTTTACTCTACTTTACTACGCTATACTACGAAAATCTTACCTTATCTAGAGTTCACACAAGCATTTACACTCACTGAGACGCATATCCGACTCATAAGACCCTTGTTCAGTCAGAGAGAGAGAGAGAGAGAGAGAGGAGAGAGGAGAGGGAGGGAGGGAGAGAGAGAGAGAGAAAGTTTTTCTCCTCGCAAAACTTTGTGCAAGCTTTCACTTTCAGCCGCTTTAGGCGGAGTTACAGCAGCGTGCAGTGAGCGAGAGCGGGACGGCAATGCCACTTCCATCCCGCTTCAGTCACGCATCTCACATATAAGCATGTACTCTCCATACTGCCTCACACAGGTAAAGCGTTCCTTATTCTTCTGCTTGATTGATTCGCTTTCGCGTCTGTCAGCTGCTCCCCTCGACCGCGGGACTGTTTGTGTTGTGTTGGAGCGCGCGTTTGGTGGCACGTCTCCAGCTGACCTTCTTTACGCGCTTTCAGTGCGCATGGTTTGGGCAGAAAATGGCGCTTCGCTGAAAATCGATTTAATATAAAAGGAGCGCCGGGGAGGAGGAGCGGATATGTATAGATAGACCTTGAACTGCGAGTTTAGCGCTTCGTGTCGTTTTTTCACTTCGTCCCACTCTGAATAGCTTCACTTGGAGAGATTGTAAGACGCGCGCGGGCTTTGGAAAGTCCGGTGTTTAACGCTGTTGCTGCGAGAGTTTTGAACTTGATCGGTTCGCCCTGTGATTTTTTTTTTCTTTTTTGGGGGGGGGGGGGGTCAAGGTCGCCAGCATTACCCCAAAATGCCAGTTTGCCAGCTTTTCTGATCTGAACTCACGAATGCTTGTGCATAATTTGCTTTTTTTTTTCTCTCTCTTTTTTTTTTTTTTTAAATGCAAACTTTGAAAAATGCATTTTTAAAAGCATTTAATGGATGCTTTAGGATTGAGAAAATAGTGAAATACAGTTGGAGACATTTTGGGGTTGTAACTTGGTTTAAATGCATCTGGTGTAAAATCTGTATGATTTCTAAAGTAAATCTGAAAGCTTCTGTTTATACTTCTATCTGTACATAAGTGTTTAAAAATGTATTGCAAATGTATGTCTAACATTGTTGATTCATGTTCAAATTTTCATAGGAAATTATTTGCAGTAATTTATTGTAGTTTATTACTTGTTTTTGTGCATTTTTGATTATTACCCATTTTAAAATGTGCATTTTATAGAGTAAATTATTTAGATGCATGATCATACTATAGGTGTATTTTATGTATTTTACGTCTTTTGCCACATCATGTGGGGCAGTCAACTGTTTCAGGGTCACTTTTTTTTTCTCTCTAGCATGAAAAAGTTTGCCATAAATTGTTTTAAGATATCAAACTTTTACAAAATATATTAGTTTGATTATTTAATACTTTTATGTTTCTATATTTTTCTAACTTTTAAAAGCCTGTTCAGTTTTGTACATGCTCTTATTTAAAGTATACATATAGACGCACACACACACACATGGCTAACGTGCTTTTTAAAGACTCTGAGAAACTGTTTTTTTTTTTTTACTGAGAAACACAACAGCTTTCAAAACTGGTGTTTTCAGATTTGCTGTTTCAATCATGTTAGAAACCAAGAGAAATTCTCATTCATTACGTGTGTATCTAAACTCACAATCATTAGTGCAGAGTTGAACAGGGCTGAAAGCTATTTTCCCTGGTTTCTAGAGATTCTTTGTCTTCAGCGATATAGCTGGCTCTAATTCCCGATTGTTCCTGAGGTTGTCCTGCGTGAGTTAGTGCAGTCTCTCTGTCATATGCTGCAGTTGTTTATATTTCTGCCATGGTGGACAGTTGGCTTGCGCTGCGTGTGTCATGTGTAATTCGTTCCTGAGTTTTACAGTGGTTCTATTAAAACAATTTTACTTCCATGCCCCCACCGCACGCTTGCAGAACCAGGGAGCGTGTGTTTTTCTTTGGGCATGCAAGCGCCGGCCTGTTTCCCATTTAAAATACAATAGTTACTGTGCACAGCCGTGCCCCTTAATTGATAGAAGCGGTGCAATTTGAACAAGGAATTATTCTGTGATTTAATGGACATGTTGAGTCTGCAAAGGACGTCAAAAAATGTATGGCCTTATATCAGCATTCTTTTGAGTGTAAATGTATGTTTATGGACAGGCACTGTATGTCTGATATGATATGTGCACATTACAGTAGTGTAGGTGGTTTCTTAGTAAGCGGACTGCAACAGATTTATCTCTTGGGTCTGAAATTGACATATTTTCCTGTTTATATTGCACTGAATCATACCTGTGTCTGCTCCAGAGAAAACAACGGCACTGGGTCAATCGCAACTGGAAAAGCAAATATGCGATATTATTATTATATTACTGGATGACGTCAAGCTTTTATTGGCTCGATTAAAGGCTTTAGAGCAGAGAAAGTGACATTTTGTCATTTATTTATTATATTATCTATTTAAAGTTATTATTTTATTAATTAAAATAAAATATGATTTTATTTATTATTATTTGATCAATTATAAATTATTGGCTTTATATTAAATAGTAATTATTAAATGATTATTAATGAATGATTCTATTTTTATTTATTATATTATAAATGGGTGTCCATTTACTAGTTAATTTCTGTCTATCTATCTATTGGTCTTTGTTTCTTGCATTAATTAAAGAGCAGAGTTTGAAGCAGTTTAAATGCACTTCTGTCAGTATTTTAATAAATGTAAAAGGTGTTTTGGATATGGTGAGTCTATGCGCTGTGAGAGGAGAGTGAGCGGGTCTGTGTGTCCCCAGGTTTGATCTTGAATTTTGTAGCTTCACGTCCGACGAATAGATTTACAATTTGGCTTGTTTGGTGGCTGTGAATAATTAAAGCAGGCCTAGAAGGTCCTTAATGATATTAAATGTAAATAAAAAGGTGGAACGTGTTACTGAACAAAGCTTTTTCTGAGTGAACAAGTGCCGTGAGGAGTTTTGGGACTGGTGCGTAATGCGGCATATAGAAATGCACCGGTTATAGATCAGGTGGGTCAGATGCTGTTCAAGATCTGAATGTACTTTAATTGGTGTAAACAAATGGCAAACAGGAATATTACTTTGTTTAAAATGGCAGAAAGTAACAAGAATGTCACAGCTGTGGAAAAATGTTATCTATGTAAATGCAAATGTATTTACATTTTACTGGCTAAAAGTTTAAATTGCTACTTACTAGAGTCATTGTAAGGAAAATGCTTTAATAATTGCTTTCTTTTTTAACTTTTTTTTTTTTATTCAAATGACTGTAATGCCACCGAATGAGTTTCCTTTTATTTAGTAAAGAAATATTACTGGCCACTGAAGGTCATTTTGAATTAAATTAATTTACTTCGTGCCGAAAATGAGGGTCGACATCAAAAATTGTATCTAATTATGTACTTGTGTTTTGTATAATTAAGGAGAGAGAGAGTGTGTGTGTTAGAGAGAGAGATTATCACATACAGCTGCAGGGTCACACCTGCCTGTTTTAAGCCTGGGTGGATGTGCAGCTCACACTCAGTCATTTACACTCCTGGATATTTCAGAAACATTCAACCCCAGTCAAGAGTACGCTGCACTTCAGATATAATGGTTTGCATACAGTTTTGCACACATAAATAAATAAATATATATATATACCGGTGGCCAAAAGTTTGGAATAATTCTGTTTTTGAAAAGAAAATGTTGCTGCTGAAAATTCAGCTTTGCGTGACAGGAATAAATTACATTTTAAAATATAGTCAAGTAGAAAACAGTTATTTTATGTTGTTATAATATTTCTCAATTTTAGTGTTATTGCTGGATTTAAAAAAAAAAAAAATGTATGAGATATGTATAATGTATTTATTTGTTTGTTTGTTTTTGCTGAATTTAAAAATGTCTTGATTTTGGAATATAATCAAAAGTTTTCAGCCAATACCAAAAAATAAATAAAATAATAATAATAATAATAATAATAATCACAAAATGGCCAAATCAAGCGAAGTACTAATTTGGACATTTTAAAATAATTGTAATATAATTTTATTTTTGAAACCAATTATTGAAAAAAAAAAAAATCAGAATACTTCACTTCAGTTAACTTGCAACTTCACTTCAATCAACTATTAATTAACCAGTCACTAAGACTAGCAGATGCGACTTTTATGAATGCTGAGGATTTGATTCGCAGCCAGTTTTATGACCGTTATGCATCTTACAAAAACCGGATCTGAATTTCACAGCACTGAAGAGAAACGTGTTGTATCTCGCTTCAGAAAACTTTAATCAGTATAAAGACTATCTGCACATTTTCGGCCCAATAACAATCTCGGCTGAGATGGATGAAGCCGTTCAGCCATGACAGGCTTAACTTTCTCCCAAACCTGACTTAGTCACTCTAGAGTCGCTCTAGATGCTCCGGTTTAGCTCGCTCCCCAGGCCTGGAAAATGAGTTGGAACAGCTGCTCTCGGGATTAAAATCTGATGGAGCCACAGGAATATTGCAGATTTTAACACCTTTATCGTCTTACACTTTCTGATTCACTCACAGGCAACTGTGTCTTTAAGCTTGGATTCTTTCTTGTTCGTTTGTTCACTTGTCCTTCTTTTTCTAATTCTAAAGCTCAAGTGGTTTTATCACAGGATTAGGGAGCGTTGCAGGACCACTGTTAGGGGCCAGTTGTCCATTACGTTCTTAGCCTTTCTTAGCCTCTCTAAGACACCAGTGACTGTTTAAATGCACAATCACATTTAGAAAAAAGAAGTATTAACATGCTTTTTTGGACTTTTTACCATTCTTTAAGGCAAAAGTCTTCATATCCAACCTAAGTGAAGGAGGAAATAATTGCTTTTTGCAAATCTATGTAAATACCATATAAATAATAATAATATGTGTATGAATATGATAATCATTTAATAGCTTGATATTACCATCCGAACACTATGGTCACTATTTCTTTTATATATATATATATATATATATATATATATAAATTTATTTATTTTTTTTTTATAAATACATACTTTTGTCTTTGCTAGTTCATTTTCAATTATCCTGATGTGAAAAAAAAGTAAATATTTTCTTTAAAGCTGAATTAATTTACAAAAACTGCATGTATTATAATTATGCAATGATTTATATATTCCTTTTTGGAGTTTTTGATGAATTATTACTTTGCCGTGCTGGACCCTTGATTACACTGCAAAAAATAAAAATAAATAAACAAATGATTTGAAAAAAGAAGTTGTAAATCCGATTATTGGAGTACAAGAAAATACTATTTCAGTGTTTCTGCTTCAAAGTTTTACATTTAATTCAGTGTGTTACTTGCCATTTCTTTATAATTAATCGTGAAATTTACACTGTAAAAAATGTTGAAGTAGAAGTATGTTTTGCAAGAAAATACTATTTCAGTCTTTCTACTTCAAAATCTCATGTTACTTGCTGTTTCTTTGTGAAATTTACTAGCAAAATCTGAGTGAAAATTGTTTCTATACCCAGTTGTTTACAGTGATTTTCACTTACGAATAATGCTAAATTAATAAATTGTGGTTCGACGATCAAAGATTTTGTTCCGCATTGAAATTCTCAGGTGGATCACGGGAGTGACGTTTGAAGAGGACAACTAGTTGATCTTGCATTTCACTTCAGAGGGCCGTAGCGGTATTGTGCGCTCATGTGATAGGCAGTCTGCCGGTGAAACCAGAGTCTCCCGTTTGACCAAATGGTGTCCAGTGGCACTGAGTCGAGCTGGTCTCATGGCACAGAGACGGGATGGTTACAATGCCAGACGGGCACAGGGACGCTCTGTTCCTTTTACTTATTCATTCTCACGGGGCGTCAGCCGTGTCCCCTAGCCGACTGTCAAAGCTCCCGTTCACCCACCGTACGGTCAACAATAATAAAAGACCACTAACAAAGACATTCCATAGCGGTGTTCAGAGACTGCAGGATCATATCGTATTCAGTTCCCTGTGCACTTACAATGTTAGTTAACGTTTTATGCAATTCGTAATTTAGTTCATCACGACCATTTTTCATGCTCTTTTTGGATTAAATGATTTTCGGTGCCTTTAAATGTAGGGAATTGAAACCAATAAATGAATTTAATTTTTAAAAAATAAATGAATCATTTCATCATTAACTTGAAATTAATTAAACTTGAACGACATTTCGTCTTACGTTGTACACAAAAGGAGGTTTAGCTGAATGTTTTAGCTGTACTTTTGAACAAAAACAAAAAGAAGAGAGAGAGCAAGCAAATAAGAACGAAGCAAAAACAGCATCTTAAAAGTCTATGCACAGAAAAAAAAAGCGATAATTGCAGGAAAACTTATATGCAAAATCTTTAAATGCAAATGAGATTTAGAGCTTTGGTAATAAAATAAATCTATCATATGACTTCAGAAGACTTAAAATTTAGGTTTTAGGTTTTAATTTAAGTCATACATGGACTCTTTTTGAGGTGCTTTGTTTACGACATACTATCGTACAAAATGCAGGAAGAAATGTTCATCCTATTTTTCTGAACAGCAGTCCATTCATATGGATTTTTTTTGATGGATTCATAAACTTTTAACTTTTCTCCTCTAAATATATTGCCTTATTTAGTTTTTGAGCATTTTGAGCATTTTTGCTGTGTAAATGTTGATGGTCGTTAATGTATTTGGGTTTTTGAGATCAGAAATCCAATAAAAATTGATGTTTTTGTAGTTTAGTTTCAATAAATGGCCTGAGAAGCCTGAAAAGTGTAATTACATGATATGTCATACTATTTTATTCCAACCCCACCCCCCAAAAAAACAAGGAAAATGTGTTTTTTTTGTTTTGTTTTTTTGGTTATATAACCTCTCTGAAGTTATTGCCACTTATCACACACTCTCTCAACTCCTGCAGAAGTGTTTTCAGAAGTCATTTCCTTGCTGGTTTTTTACACAAAAAGAGCCTTCAAACGAGCACGTCAAGGTTTATAGAGAGACAAACACCAGAGGAAATTTTCAGTCCATAATAATAAATGTGTCAAAGAGCTGTTTTATTCTGCCGTTCACTATATTAGGTGGTGGGAAACACAAAGCCAGCCTGATGATCAAATGCATGCTGGCACGGAAGAGGACGGCCTAGAATAAAGTACCTAGTTTTTATCTTAAGCTTTAATGCAGAAAGGCCCAAACCAGTCGGCTCTCATCTACTATCTGCACAGCTGTCCCAGTATCCGTGGAGAATGGATTCCTACTGCCATTGCCATGGGAGGCTCCAGCCAAAAGAATAGGAGGATATCCAGTGTGTGTGTGTGTGTGTGTGTGTGTATGTGTGTGTGTGTGTCCTCCTCCCTTTCCCTTCGCTCATGTCACTCCTGGCATGGATTAGGCCTTGGCAGCGGCCTGGCAGTGCCCGTAGCTCCGCTGTGGCTCTGTGCTTGCTGATATGTTGTGCAGTTGCGATGGCAACGGGACACACACTCGAACGCAAATTACATAATTTAGCCCGCATATACATAAGCCGTGAAACGTAGGTTTTATATGGCCGGCTAACGTACGGTTGGAGCCGATCAAAACCATCTTTGTGAAAATAGAGAAGGCCTCAGTCCATCAAACAGGACGAAAGGGTTCCCATAGCAGCTGTTTGAGGGCTTGGCATAAAGATGGAGCGATCGCTAACTTGCATTGTGCATTGTGTATGTGCGCAAGATCCATTTGCAACAGAAATCAAAATTCTTAAAAATAAAAGTTATTTTTAGCATTCGTAAAACCTTTCCATTTTTCAAAAAATGGTTCTTTTGAGAACGGTTCACTTGGCTTGATTAAAGACTGTTCATTTCAAGGTTCCAAAAATGTTTCTTCTATGGCATAAGAGTGTAGGATGGTGTGCGTTTCGGACTCCCCTGTGAGGGGTTTGCTGGATTTATGGGTTGCGTCGGATGGCTATGCCAGCGTTGGCATGGGTTGGGTTCGTGGTGTTGCTAGGCAAAATTTCCCGCTCTGGCTTTGCGCTCCATTGGTTCCATCTCTGTCTGAGCAGATCAGTTTCTTTTTGTTTTACTTTGTTTTTGTTAAAGTGCCACTCCATGACGGACCACAGCGGGACGGATCAAACGCCTTGGACATTTAAGACCGGCATGCTTATTATGAGACTCAGCCGGAGGTCAAGGCCATATGACCCTGTTGAGGGACACTATAAAAGCGTGACGCAGTTCTAAAATGCACTGATCCTAATATAGACCGGGCACACCAGTCAAAAAGAGTGGGTAATATGACCGAAATCTAATTGTAATAATTAATTATTACTAATTTGACTATTAATTATTACGATTTTTTATTTTATTAATTATTTAATTTTATTAAATATTATTTTATTAATGTATTATAAAGGCATTTAGGCTATATTAAATCATTATTAGTTATTAAATAATGATTAATTATTATTTTATTTATTTTACTAGGTTATACTGTGCTAATATAAAATAGGTTTTTATATTAAACAACCCATTGTTTAAAAAATACTCAATCTCTTTTGATTGTTTTATCATATTTCAAATATCTATCTATCTATCTAGCTATCTTTATTTTTAATAAACATTCTACTTTTATAATTCTACCTTTGAATGGTTTTGAATTGCAATTCTGCATCCTATTTGCTACCCCAATTGAAATTCAGATAATTGCTAAAATCAAATTCAATTGAAATTTAAAAGGTGTTGTCAATTCTTTTCTGAATTATGCACAACTCCAGTAGACACATTTCCACCGTCGCACATTATATAACTCCACTTCCATTGTTTCTCTTAGTTTCCTTCCTCTATTTTGCATCTTTTTGTCAATGAACAACACACATTTAAAACACTCCACCCTCATGCATAATGCATTTGGACACACAAGCACACGTGTGCGCACCCTCGCACCTGCACACACTTAAGCGCCTGAGACGCAGGTGTGCACTCTTTGCTCATCCGTGTCAATCTGGTGGCGACTGCACATAGCACGGCCGGCACCGACAGGGCGCATGCGAGAAAACGCTGCCACGTGTGCCAGATCCTTGCCTGACTCTTAACCCATATGGCCTCCACAACCTCTGACAGGCAACCTGCATCACATTAGCACATTTCCTCTCAACCTGGCCACGCCCACCACCGCACATGTGCGTCACACCTTCCCAGCAACGACAGCCGTGATTGGCTGTTTATTGTTTAGGTTGTCAAGGAATATGATTGGCTGGAGCTGATTTAGATTTCCTGAAGAGTTCCAGATTTCTTTTCTTTTTTTGTGTGCTGCAAATAAGAAGAAAAGTCCCAAATGAGATCTTGTTTGTATCCCAACTGTTTCTTCTAGATGGCAATGTGATTTATCATGCAATCAAAACTGACCCTTTTTACCTTTTTTACGTTTCTGTGCTTTTTGTGTATGATTCATTGCAGCACATTAATTCAAATCTTAATCTTTCATCAAAATGTAATAACTTGCTCTCCCTATGAAATGACTTTCCTTTTTTGGCTGACATCACAAAACGTATTCAACCCCTTCAGTCACTTAGTATGTAACTCTAACTCTTCATTGTTCAATCTTTTCCCAGCGAAATCCTGTCTTTCGTGTTTTCTTGCTGAATGTCAAATAAGGGAAGAAAAATGAGTTGCGAATGACCTGGCATTTCATATCAAGATTTATTGACTTTTTTATGTCTCCTGCTTCTTAGTCATTTATTTCCAAGAATAAGATCCCAGTACTCCCACATGGATTTTCTAGAGTCTCACGTTTATGCTATTCACATCAATGTCATTCATGTACTTTAAAATTGATTGTAGATGTCAGCAATTGTCTAATTTTTATCTACTTTTATTTCTTTCATGGAACTGTAGACAAAATGCAAGTCTGTTTCCACCTCAACATTCTCACCTAAAGTCCCGATTGTGAGAAATAAAATGTCAGTTGTGAGTAATAAAGTTCTAATTATGAGATAGAAAGTCACAATTACAAGAAATTAAGTTGCAACTGTGAGGATTGTTTTTCAAATAAAGTCTAAATTGTGTGAAATTAAATCCCAATTATGAGACGGAAAGTTGCAGTTACGAGAAATTAAGTTGAAATTGTAAGAAATTATATTTAAATAAATAAATAGTCTCAATGTGAGAAATTGCGTTACAAATATAAGATAGAAAGTCAGAGTAAGTTACAATTTTGAGAAATAAAGTTGCTTTTATATAAAATAAAGTCTCAATGTGAGAAATAAAGTTGCAATTGAAAGAATTAAAGTCTAAATTGTGAGAAATTAAATTAACTATATGAGATAGGAAGTCATAGTATACAATTGTAAGAAATAAAATCACTTTTATAAAAAAATAAAGTTTCAATTCAAGTCTTGGTGTCAAAAATAGCACAAATGTGAGAAATGAAGTTGCAACTGAAAAACTAAAGTCTAAATAGTGAAAAATTGCAATTATGAGATAAAATGTTAAAATGACAAGAAATAAGGTTGCAATTGTGAAAAAACTCTAAATGTGAAAAATAGTAACAGTTGTGAGAATATAAAGTCACATTTACTTTATTTTTTTAGTCTGAGGTAGAAACAAGCTTTCATATAAATTTGCTTAAATGCAGTAAAAAAGCAGTAAAACTTTCGGCGCAAAGAGTTTCAGAAAGTAAGTTTGTGACCTCTGACAAGCTATAGTCATAAACTCTCATTTCAGATAAGATTATTGAGCCCAAAAAATCATTAACTAAAACATAAATGGGTTCACAGTGGAACGTTGCGCACATTTCACCCTGAGGTATTTCTCCAGCGTGTGAGAGCGACCGAGAGTGAGCGTCTCATGAGTTAACCGTGCAGCCAGAGATGCTTTTCCTGTCTTGGGGGTTGGTGGGTGTGGATGTGCGAGAGGAAAGCTGTGTCTCTCTTTTTTTTTTTTTCTTCCAGATTCCGTCAAAAGTCGCTGCGCGGCAGCCCGAACGATCTGTGCGTGAATGTTTCCGAACTGCGTGAAAACAGAAAGCAGCAGCGAGGAACGATGGTAGATCGTAAACAACCGTGTGTGGAGTGTTACTCACGGCCACATGGCATGGCCCGCCGTGCTGTTTAGCCAACCAGTCCTGCAAGGAATCGCTGCCTGTTGCTGGTGGGAACAAAGCGCGGCAGCTCTCGTCGCCCGTCTCTGAGCGAGCAGGAAGTTGGCCAACTTCCAGCGGTGGAAAATCTATACACGGTTGCATAATATAGCATATCTTTACCTCACATGAACCCTGAGGAGGCCCGGCAGCTGTGAGCAAACAGAGCGAGCGAGCGAGCGAGGGAGGGTGTGTGTGTGTGTGTGTTTGCGCGGACAGGATTCCTGTGAGCGTCTGCTGGCAGTGGTAGCAGGCCACAGGCTGCAGGGCTTTTTCTGACAGGCCCTATGTAGGGTAGAATAAATGCAATGAAAGTTGCCGCCCTGCACCACTATGACATTGTGCGGCTCTACCAAACGGTTAATCATCTGTCCCAAGTTTTGCAGAAGCATCTTACGACTGAAATCCGTGAGGTCTCATATACCTTCCATGCGAGTTCAGCTGAAATTTTTGGATAGTAGTTTTAAGTTTTCTTTTACATTTAAAAATGACTTGCATTAGGTGAGTTGAAATGGCTATGTTCATTAAATTAAGCCCCCTCCATTAAAAACACATGCTGCACAAAAGGGGCTGTGCAAATTCAGAATTAAACCGTGTGAGTTTTAATTGAACTGGCCACATCTCACAGGAAGCTGAATTGGAATTTGAATGAGAATGACCAGAAAAAGAAATCTACTGAATTGAAATTTAAAGAAATTCAACACAAGTGATTCATTCTGGGAAATAAAGTGTTCTTCGACACTGGTACACAAAAGTTTATTAATTTAATTTAATTAAAGGGGTCATACTGTATGAAGTGATTTCCTTTGTCTTTGGAGTGTTACAAGCTGTTCATTTATATAAGATCTGTAAAGTTGCACAGACTAAAGTTTCAAAAGATATTCTTTATAAAAGTTAAGACTCGTCTACTCCTTCCTAAAATGCCTCATTCAAACACACCCCCACATTTCTACCTTTCTGCGTGGGATGATTTGCATAACAAAGCCCAAATGTTTACGAGAAGAAAGAAGGCGTATCTTTTATTCTCACTGTAGTATTGTCGCCGCTGCCACTGCCACCATGTTGTGGAGACGCGGTGTATTTCCAAATATGGTAAGGGGCGTAACATTTCCATCATACACTTGAGGAATTTGACCAATCACAACGCACTGGATAGCTGGCCAATCAGAGCACACTCGCTTTTCAGAACGATGAGCTTTGTAAAAATTGATGCTTCTCAGAAAGGCGTGGCAAAGAGGAGCAACAATAATGTTCGGTATGTGGGAAAATAATGTGTTTTTTTAACCGTAAACTGCGTAAAAACAATGCATTACACCAAATACACAAAATAATGTTATTTTTAGCATCGATGTCATATGACCCCTTTAATAACGATTGAATGTATTAATTTACTTTTTATTAATTGAAATTTGAACTTTTTATTTAGACTTTTGAATATCCCTTTAATTCTACTACTTTACATTTGAACATTAGAATTGCAATTCTGCATCCTGTTTGCGTTCTTACATTTTAACGCATTTAAGATTTCAAAATCGCATGAAATTGAGTTTACATAGTAGCATTTGCATTTGCATTTGTGTAAATAGTGTTATATGTAATGCACCCAAAAGAACAAACAGACTTTATAGTTTGGTTCACATTTGTGAATGAGCTGCTCTGGGACAGATTCGTTTAACGTCCCTCTACATATCATCTGGAATAGGATATGGACTGAGCTCAAGTTAGCTCATGATTTTGCATTTGTGGCTCCCTGTCGGCGATGGAGTGTGTGTTAGACTAATCACGGCTCCTCGCTTCAAACAGCTCAGGTAAAAATGCTCTGTTCCCCATCCGACCGTTTCCCTCAAAGATAACCAGATGTCCAGCTGTTTTTATCCCTGTTTTGGTTCATCTCTTTAAGAACAATGTCTTTCTCATATGACCGTACTTTGTGGCGTTTTCCCTGTTTTGTCTTAAAATTTTAATGGGAAGAGGCTCCTGGGAACCAGCAGTAACCTCACCTCAGCTCACCCATCCTCTCAGCGGGCTTTGGGCGGTTTCAAGAAAAATATAAACGAAATACAAATCGTGCGGCGGCGTAATGCGGAATGACATTTACCATGTGCCGTGACTTACACAAACAAAGAGAAGATGGGCCGTCCAAGAAAAGTTCCATATCTCCTTCCTTACATTCGCTTGTGTTTGCTTTCATATGTCATTTTTTTATTTCCATACTAAAGTTAGAACGGCATTGGCCGGAGCTCCGCCAGCCTCGCAGAAGCCAGGAAGTCATTTGGACCCTTTTGCTCGAGTCCCATGGCCAAGTGTGCGGTTGAATTAACCCCAAGACGACATATAAAACGATCCGAGAACTGCAAACAACAGACATTTTAGGATTTCTAAGGTTATCGTATCCTCGTTTGACCTGAACTCAGAGATTATGTTATGTGTAGCTGAATTTAAACAAACCTCTGAGTGAGTGAGTGTGTGTGTGTGTGTGTGTGTGTGTAACTCGTACTGCACCGTTTGCACTCCAGACATGACTGATTGTATGTTTTGTTGAAGAGAGGTGTGCTGTTACTTTTCTATATGTTCAAATGTTTGATTTTCACCTGGTCAGTGATAAAAAAATTAAAAAATTAAAATGAGCAACTGAGCCATATCTGTAGACTTTTAGGCTTGCTTGCCTTTCATTGGTAAACATACTAGCATCTACCTAGCAACACCTTAGTAACCACCTAAAACACTTTAACAACCACCTAGTACTGCCCTACCAACCATTTAGAGCACTTTAGCAACTACCTAGCAACACCATACTAAACACCCAGAACACCTTAGCAGCCATCACCCTAACCCTAGCAACCACCTAGAACATTTTAGTAACTACTGGCAATGGCATATTAACCACCAAGAACACTTTAGTAATCACCTAGGAACCACCTTGTAACTAATTAGAACATTTTACAGCCACCTAGGGGATTCTAGCAACTACCTAACAATGCCATAGTAACCACCCAGAACATTTCAACAACCACCTAAAACTATTCTCTGCTAACATGGTAACAACCAATAACATGATAGCAATCACTTAGAACATTATAGCAACACCCTAACAACCATTTAGAACATTTTACAGCCACATAGAACATTCTAGCAACTACCTAACAACACCATAGTAACCACCCAGAACAGGCAACTACCTAGTAACCATTTAGAACATTTTAACAACCACCTTGAACATTCTAGCAACTGCCTAAGAATGCTATAGTAACCACCAGAACACTTTAGCATTCACCGAGCAACCACCAAGAACATTCTAGCAACACCATAGTAACCATTCAGAACATCCAACACCCTAGCAACCATTTAGAACATTTTACAGCCACATAGAACATTCTAGCAACTACTTGACAATGCCGTGGTAACCACCCAGAACATTATAATGCCCTAAAAATGTCCAAACAATCATACAGAATGCCCTAGCAACTGTGTTAGCACCATAACACTCTAGCATCACATGAGAGTGTAACTTTTGCACAAGCATCTCTCACATATTTTTCAGGAAATGTACAGATCTAGTTTACGTGTGCTGCTGTGGTGCTGTAGTATGTTTGGGCGGTGCTCTCCACCCAGCTGCTCTGACAAATACATGTGGAATCGGAGCCATATGTAGCAGAGGAATAGGACGCACACGGCTCAGAAAACAGGCCCTTTCCACAGAAACCACAAACCAGATCAAGTGCAGCTTCGAGCTTGCATGAAAATCCAGCCGAAAGTCCTGTGTGAGGAATCTCCATCAACATTTGAAATGAGCAACAGCAACCCTGAAGGAAACCTGATCAGGTCAACATCCCTACAGTTCAGTCGTAGAGTGCCGGCTTCCCGCTAATGAGTCGCAGCCTGTTAGCGTCCACTAAAGCACTGCATGTTCAGTTGGGTCGTAACACGAGACGTTTATGCGCAGCATTGTTAGTTGATAGTATTACATTTGGCTTTGATCTGGAAAGTATACAAATACATCATATGCGTAATACATCAGGGGCTCTTTACAATGTTTGAAGTCCAACATCTTCCTCCTGTAAGATCTTAGTGAAGTAAGAGGCACAAGAGCAGTAACGGCCAAACAAACGAGATGCCTTCGGCCTTCAAATACGTTTGTTGTGAGAATGGCATGTCGCTGGTACAATCCATCCACTGTAAAAACAATGGTGCGGTTGTGCTCCGTAACCCAATTACGCCCCTCTAGAGAGCAAGAGAGAGAGACTCTGTTACCAAGTCTTGATCCATGGCTTTATTCATTTCACTCTGTCGGTATTTCCCGCCAAAGTTGAGATTATTCGACTGATTTTTTTTCTTTCACACCAATACTGATAACATTTTTTTGAAACATTTCCAGTAACTGATATGCATTGTTTTTAATTAATCTTTTAGACATTTGTATTGAATAATAATAGTAATAATAATAATAATAAATGTATATAATAATAAATTAATAATCATCTAATATTTATTTATACTCTTCCTCTTATTCTTATTCCTATTATTTAATAAATATAATAATTATGATTATAAATATTATCTAATATTTATTTATGAATGTATTATTATTATTATATTTATGCAGAGTTGTGATTGTGAGATTATATTCAATTTTTTTGGAGTCTAAATGTTAAGGCTAAAATTACACTTTTTCACTTGGGAATGAAGAGTTGTTAAGGTAAACTGTTGCGTAATGTATAGGGCTGCAAAACAATTAATCGCGATTAATCGCATTCAAAACAAAAGTTTATGTTTATATACTATATGTGTGTGTACTGTGTATATTTATTATGTATATATAAGTACACATACATATATATATTTAAGAGAAATGTTAGATTTATATAAAAATTGTATTGCATACAAAGTATAATCATATATACATACAAATATTTTTAAAATATATACAAATGTGTGTCTATTTATATATATATATATAATAAATATACACAGTACATACACATATAGTGTGTAAACTAACCCTAATAATGTATGCAACAACAACAACAACAAAAAAAGCTAAATGATTTACTTGACTGGTTTACAATTGTTTCTTATATATAGTGATGTAATGGCATTATACTATTCTTCACCTAATTGTTTAATCGATAGATCTAATATTAAAGAATTGATAAATTGATAAAAGAAATAAGTATGAATAAAAGTATTTATTAGTCAAACCGATTTTAATCTTTTGAGCTGAAAAATTGTTTAGATAAAAATAAAGTTGGGGCCCAAAACGTCAGAGAAAAAATGATTTAATTTAATCCAGGTCACAACCTTTGAAATGTGGTCAGACTGAATGCGTCTGTGCTTATTTTGTTTTCTCCGACCTTCCAGCGATCTCTGACTTCATGCATGAGATTAGCACTGCGAGTTCTCACGTTTGCCGGTTCCTTTGTTTTGTTTACCTCCCACCGCTGTCTGTCGTCAACCCGCTGCTTTCCTGGAGAGCTGAAGTTGCTGTATCTTTATTAATTCAACAGGAGGAAGTTTCAACAGGAAACAGGGAAAGGGATGTGGGCAGTCATATTTACCGATAGGAAGAGAGTGTTTAAGTTGAACCGCTCTAACGAAATCTCTCACTCAAGCCTGACCTCAGCATTCACACTTTTCTCTTTTGGTGTCAGACCATTATAGAGAAACTATTCTGTATGCATTTTTATTCCTTTAGAAAGTACGACCACACTACTACTACACTTGTAAATGAAAATATAGATAATAGGCATATAGATTCATGTTTAATAGCTCAGGTGTGTATGTGGTTTCTTGTGTGTGTGTGTGTGTGTGTGTTGACACATGTCTCTTTTGCTTGTGTAAGGATGAATAAAGAGGAAGCATCCATTGGTCTTTATTTAGGACTTTCTCCTTTCGTCTGCCCCTCTTTTGCTTCTCGCACATATCAAAAGTCTATTTTTTTCCCATGAATTCCAATTCTAATTGAGGTTTGTTGCACCAAAACAGTCATAATTTAGTTTTTCATACTCATTTTAACATGTTTACACACATTTACTGAGTAAACATTAGTAAACACACATTTACTGAGCTTGTCTACATAGTAGAGCGAAATCTTTGTTTCAAGAAAGCAAGGAAAATGTTTTCCATGACATGATCAATTTATCCACTTTTATCACCATCCAGTCACCATTCCTACATTTGTTTCTTATTAAATATCTTGTTATTTTACTTATAAATACATCATATTATGAAAGTAAAAAGGGTTTCAGCTCTTTTTCAATGTTAAAATATTTGTTTCCTTTATCCCAGCCCAAGGCAATTGTTAGTAAGCCTTTTATAAGTTTGTGTTGTTAATGTTAACTAAAACCAAAATTACAGCTATTAAAAATGGTTTTCATTCATTTGAATAAAGTAATATAATAATAATAATTAGATGGAAAAACCTAAACTTAAAAAAAAATTGAAATTCTGCCTTGTCAAGTAACAAAAATAAAGTAAGTTGACATTGGAGTACTAAAATTACTAAAACTAAAATAGATATAAATTAAAGCTAAATCGAAATATTATAAATAACAGTAACACTTTACAATAAGGTTCTGTTTGTTAACATTAGATTTGCTCATTGTTTGTTAAGTTAACTAATGTTGAGTAATGAGACCTTAATTTAAAATAATAAATTAATATATTAAAATCAATAAATACTATAATAGTATATAAATAATGCTTAAGTTGATTCCCCAAAAACATTTTTTGAGCATCTCATCCAGCACACCAATGTATATGGTGACGAACGTCTTCTTTCTCGCGATCTTATGTCAACTTACGAAGTAGTTGAGACAGTGAAAATTTTAAATATTAAGTTGAATGAACAAATTCATAAACTGCAAGCTGAGTCAACTTAAAAAAATTAATTGAAACAACTAAACTGTGAAATAATTTTTTACATATTAATACTGAATCCAGTGTAGTCAGTGTCACTGATTATAATGAGTTCCATAGTATTTTGTCGCAGCGCTCGCGTCCGGTGTAGACATGGTGTAACATAGCGATATTGGCTCAACCAATGGTGTAAGTTTGGGGGCGGGACTATCTGTCTGTCTGACCAAAACCTGTTTGGTATTCATTACTTTTTCCAATTCCTTTCGGCAGCGCAGAAAGTACGCTTGACATTTAAAATACAAAAACAGAATATTCAATCCAGATTTTTGACATCTTGTGTTCAGGTTGCGTATTCTTTTTTTTTTTAAAGCGACAGGAAGACGTGGCATCGGCACACAGATCCAGGAGGTGTTAAACAGAGACAACACAAGACTGCTTAAAATGACAGACAGAGTGGCACAGACCTAGCAGAAAGGAGACAGTAGGAGTTGTGATTTGGGAATGGCAGTAAAGCATTTGCATAAAGGGCAGGGCAAAGTGCCCGGCGGTGGAAAGCGTTGGCACCACGCCTCGCAGACTGGCAGAGGGGCGACTGAAGAGAGAAAAATAGTAGAGAGAGAAAGAGCGAGGAGGGGAGGGGGATTTAGTCAATAGTACATCCCTTGTTCTGCGAGAGGAGGGCCCGGTTTGTTGGCAGCGGCGATGGGGAATCTCTTGTTTGTGTGCTAGATTGCCCCTTTATTTCTTTGATTGCGAAGCGTTCAACACTCGGCAACTGTAGTGCCTGTGTGAATTTGCGTGTGTGCGTTCGCAGGGGCATCTGTTCCCGTTTCAGGGTCCCGCGCCGTGTGTCTAAACTGTGTCAGGGTGTGCTTTAAGTTCATTTGCATTCATTTCGCTGCGATTCCACATCCACGGCAATCAATTTATCGACGTATTCAGTCTAATACGTGATGCTAAAGCTATTAAAAAGGGTCTCTGGGTAATCTCCTTCATTCTGGGTTCTTCATGGGCACAGCTTTGGCACGCTGACTAATCCATTTGCATGCAACGTCTCTCTGCCAACCAATCAGAGGGTTTTAATCAAGGCAGAGAGCCGTGCCTTCGGCTCGAGTCGCTCACAGCCGGAACGCCGCCGAGCCGGCGCAGCTGGATGATGTCATAGATCCGGCCTTCAAGGTGACGGTCGGCTCTGGAAGGCTTTAGGCGTTTTGTGTGCCGGTTGCCATTTTCTGATGTGCACTATTTAAGTACAAAACTGTGCATGTACTTTTCCATTACAAAAGTTTGAGGCGCATTTATTGGATTAAAAATATAGTAAAAACAGTGGAATATTATTACAGTTTCAAATAACTCTTTTCCATTTGAATGTATTTTAAAATGTAATTTATTCCTGTGATGAAAAGCTGAATTTTCAGCATCATTACTCCAGTCTTCAGTGTCACATGATCTATGAAATCATATTACATGATTCTACTATGATGATTTGCTGCCCAAGAAACATTTCTGATTATTACCATTGCTGAATACAGTTGTGCTGATTAATTTTTTTCAGGATTCTTTGATAAATATAATTTTTTTTTAAAAGAGTGTTTTTGAAATATCATTTTTTTTTATAACATTTTGAACAATTTAATGCATCCTTCGTGAATAAAAGTATTAATTTCTTACTGACCACAAACTTTTGAAAGATGGATCTCTTTGACATGAAGAAATAATGAGTCTTCAATCACATGGTCAGTCTTTTCATGTACATTCTTCATCCAATAATGCCTTTTACCAAACAGAAGAAAAAAAAAATAGTGTAGAAACAGTTTTCACTCAGAAATTGCTAGTAAATTTCACAATACAAAGAAACAGCAAGTAACTTTGAAATAAAGTAGACTGAAATAGTATTTTCTTGTAAAACATAATCCAACATGTTTATTTACTTTACAACTTTAAAGAATATTGCAAGCTTAAATATATTTTTAAGAGAACCAACAACATTGGAGCCCATTGACTTCCACTGAATGGACATTTCTCAAAATATCTTCTTTTATGTGCCACAGAAGAAAGTTAAAGTACATGATGAGAGAATTCATTTTTTTAGTGAACTGTCTCTTTAAATCCACTTCTCAGAAGGAGACGTCTGCAGAGTCCGTCTGGGCCTGGTTATCAAAAGCAGAGATATGCAGGACTAATGATGTTTCCAAAGGTTTCCTGTGTTCTCCGTCACGCTCTGTAAGCAGCGCTAAGCCTCGGTTTGATTCTTGACGCACATGAAATCAGTGGTGCGGCGGTCGTGTGCATCGAGCCGTGCAGATAACTCTGCGGTACGACGAAATCGGACACAAGTTAAGTAGGCTCAAGATTTCTGATAATGCTACAGTAACAATGCAACTGGACGATCAAAAGATCTTGACCACCAGAGATTTTCTTTCATTTTTAATCATGATCTTTTAGCAGTAGTATTTTCCCATTCATATCTGTTAATAATTTAGCTTTAATAGTTAATAGTAATAATGATACATTTCAATGTTTTATTTTTAAGTTTCTTGTTTTTATTGTCAGTTTTTTGTACACTTTGGTATGCTAAACTTTTTTGTTTTGCTTTGGGTAAAATATTGGACCATTAGAAAAATGCATTTCTAATAGATCGGATTGATGTTTATTATTTTATTTTATTTTATTTTATTTTATTTTATTTTATTTTATTTTATTTTATTTTATTTTATTTTATTTTATTTTATTTTATTTTATTTTATTTTATTTTATTTTATTTTATTTTATTTTATTTTATTTTATTTTATTTTTTTTGTATCTATGGAATAAGAAAACAAACACAAAAAGTGATTTATTTTTATTTATTTATTTATATATTTATTTTTCTTTTAATATCCATAGAATAATTGCAGAGGGTGTCCGTCCAAAAACATTTTGTCATTATATTTTCTGCATTTGGCAGATACTTTTACCCCCAAAGCAACTTCCAGTGCATTCAAGCTATATATTTTATCAGCACCTGCATTTCCTGGGAACTGAACCCGTGACCTTGGCGTTGCTAGCGCTAGTCTCTGCCAGTAGAGCTGCAGGAACATCATTACCAGCTCGGGTGTGCAATCCTTCATCCATTATTCCTTATGAAATCTCTTGCTGCTGGCTTTTTTTGTTGCTGTTTGTTTGTTTTTGCTAAACTACATCCTGTGCTGCAACACCTACTCAAGAAATCATGCAGTAATGATTTTTATCAGCAAGCCATTATTGTTTACGTTGCAGTTAGTGCAATTATGTGTTAGCCAAACAGAAGAGGAAAAGCGTGGGCATGTATGACATCACAGTTTGATAACAGTTTTACCATAATATGTTTGGAAAAACACATTTTGAAGATTTAATCTGTCGTGTTCTTTTCACCTTTCTTTTCTGCTCTCCGAGGCTGCATTTATCTGATCAAAAGTACAGTAAAAACAGTAATATTGTGAAATATTATTTGAATATAAAATAACTGTTTTTTGTTTTTCATGTCATTTATTCCTGTGATGCAAAGCAGATTTGTTTTAGCATCATTACTCCAGTCTTCAGTGTCCTTCAGAAATCATTATAATACGTTGATTTGCTGCTCAGTTATTATTGGTCTTAATATTATCAATGCTAAAAATGTTTTGCCGCATAATATGTTTTTCTGGAAACCATGACACATTGTTTCAGGATTCTCTGATGAATTGAAAGTTTAAAAGAACAGCATTTATTTGAAACAGAAATCTTTTGTAACATTTTAAATGTTTTCACTGTCACTTTTGATCAATTTAGTGCATCCTTACGGAATAAAAGTATCATCTTTTGTTTGAATCTCACTAACCCAAACTTGGTGATGGTGTATCAGTTTCCACAAAAACATGAAGCCTCACAGCTGTTTTCAACATTGACAATAATAATAAACGTTTCTTGAGCATCAAATGATTTCTAAAGGATCATGCGACTCTGAAGTAACAGGAGTAACAATTTTGAAAATTCAGCTTTGATCGCAGAAATAAATTACATTTTTAAATATGTCCAAATGGAAAACAGTTATTTCAAATTGTAATAATATTGCACAATTTTTCCTGTATTTTTGATCAAATAAACACAGCCTTGATAAGCAGAAGAGACTTTTTCAGAAATATTTCTCCAGAAGTGTATGCAGTGGAGTGAATATTGACGGCACTGCCACTGGTGCAAATCCGGCACGCAGCGCAGCGCAGCACAGCACACCTTAACCATTTCCTCCTATTAGTCCCAGAGAATGTGTTGACAAATGAGCCGACGTATTTCAGGTTGATATTTTGCAGGCCTTAACCCTACAATGCGGTTCTTCCCAGAGTGCCGTGCAGCTCTTGAGTCTCTCAGGGCCCTCTGGGATACATGTGCCTTTCCTCTCTCTCTCTCCGCTGCCACAAATTGCTTGCAGATTTTTCACACGTAGTAATGTGCTGGTTTGTAAACTGGGGTAATTGCAAACACCACCAAACAGCTTCAGCTATCGTCATGCATCACTGGCTAGCCACGATCTGTAAGGGCCTGGGTGCGTCCTCGCGCCTTACGCCGTTTATGCTGATACGCTAGCATTTGATAATTCAGGAAGGAAATGTGCATTCATGCTATTATCAAACAGGGCTGCACATATAGAAAAGAAAGGGTTTTAGCTCTCTTTGCATGTATAAATGGATTTGAGAAACGGTTAAAATGATGGTGATACATAGGGAAAACTGGGGCTAGTTGTCACACTTTGTTCACACATTTTTCCCAGTGCAGAATAATTTTTAAATGCCAAATGGTGTATAAACTTTCATCCAAACATTTGGGGCTTCTGCTCACCAAGGCAGCATCAAAAATTACAGTAAAAACAGTAATATTGTGAAAAAATATTACAATTTTAAATACCCATTTTCTATTGAAATACATTTTAAAATGTAATTTATTCCTGTGATGCAAAGCTGAATTTTTCAGCATCATTACTCCAGTCTTCAGTGTCACATGATCCTTCAGAAATCACTCTAATATGCTGATTTGCTGCTCAAGAAACATTTATTATCAATGTTTAAAACACTGATGCTGTTTGGAAACTGTGATACATGTTTTCAGGATTTATTCATTAATAGAATATTGAGAAAAGCTTTTATGTGATATAGAAATCTTTTGTAACATTATAAATGTCTTTACTGTCACTTTTAACCAAATTAATGCATCCATGCTAAATAAAAATATTAATTTCTGACAAAAAAAATTAATCTTACTCACCCTAAACATTACCATTAATTAACAGGAAAAAAATGTACAAATCATGTAACGCATATGGGTTTTTAATTATTTAGAGTACTTTGACTATGTGGGGGTAAGTTGTCACGATGGAAATCTGCAAATTAGCAGCTATTATAAGGTCTACATAATTTATTAAAGATTAAAACAATTATGAAGAAAAAAAAAGTTAATGAAACGACAAGGGTAAAAAATAATACACAAGAATATCAAAGTATTGTTCAGGCGAAATTTTATTTTATTTAACAAAATTTAATTGTAAAATTATGTCATATAAAACATGTGACAACCTGCCGTGACATTTATAAAAAGAAAACACATATACATCTTTTCAGTTGAAATCCATTTTCTGACACTTATTTTAATTAATGCCAAAAATACAGTAGGTTATGTTTGGTGGACTATTAAAATTAATCATTTTGGTACAGTGTACTTATTGTGTACATACATGTTTTTACATTGTACTTGTATTTTTTTTTTAAAGTATCTGCATGTAATTACATCTGTAATTAATTTCTGTAATAACATTTATAATTACACTGTTGACCCTCAGCACCTCATCCCACCCTTAAATTTACCCATACCACCAAACCTGTCCCTAACCTTATATCCATCTTATATACAATATGAACACAATAAGTACATTGTACTTATTTTTGATGTAAGTACATAGTAGTTAAGGCCACCTAATATAAAGTGGGACCCAAAAATATATCAAAAATGTAATTTAAAGGATAAAATTAACATATTTTGTTCTGTATTTAGACCGTTTTGATCTAGGTGTTTGTGACCAACATGCACTGTGACGACTTGCCCCAGGCTCCCGTATTTCACAGCCACTGCCATAAAAAAGCTTGTGTGTGATTTGACATGATATAAATCTGCAGGTGTGTGTCTCTGATTGTGCTGACAGTGGCTGATGTCACTCGTCGCTGCAAGAGCTGAGTTTTTACCGCGCCTGACTCGTCTCAGACATGTCTTTCAGAAATCAAAACAGACCTGCAGCATATCGGCAGTGAGAGGAGGGGCGGACCTCACCTGTGCCAACACACACACACCTGCTCGAACCTCACGCTTACACACTTTCACACACGGCCCACGTCTCTGAGGTGTGAGGTTATACATGAGCGCGTGTGTGAGAGTGTGTCCAGTGTCAGACACAGTAGATGGCCGTGTGTGTGTGTGTGTGGGTCAGCTGTCTCTTTACCGCCATGGTTTTGTCCACGCTGGCACGCTGGCATGTCTGGACTGGCGTCCTCACGATAGCGTGTGTTAGCACATGATTCTCCATGGCCTCCACCTCCCTCAACGTCTGTCATGTTGGTATTTATCACATTTTTACTCTGTCTCTCACTGTCTGCCTCCTTCCCCTTATGAAAAATCATTTTAACAGGCTCTTTGTCTCTTATATTCTTGTGTTGTCAGAGTGTCTTTCTCCTATAAGAGGGCAAAATCAGCCATCACGTCTGTCTTCATTATGGCGTTTCAGGGTCACGGTGGGTCACATCCACAGGGAGGGTCACGGACGCACAGCGGGCAACCAGCAAACCCCAAAACCCCACATCTCTCTCATTAAACCTGCTTTTCTGGTTTTCCCAATGGTCAGCACACTAGAAAAAATAAAACATAAAAAAAATTACCCAGAAACAACATTTAATATATTACAGAACAATAAATAATTATTAATCTAATAAAAACATATTAAGAATTATTTATATTTTCAGTAATTAACAATTAATGAATGTGCTTCAAAACCTTTTATTGGTTTAAAGATATGAATTATAGGCTAAATCTTGCAAATATTCCACCTCCACCAAATATTGCCATTTTTATTTGATAAAAGCATTTTCATGATGTAGGATTTTTCAGGTGCAGCCTAATTTCCTCAATTTAGCGCGGTATTTAATAATAATTATCATTTTTATAACAAATATATTTATGGCATGTTAATATTACCGAAAGCTGAAATACAAAGACATTGATAGTCCTCATATTTTTCAGAGATTAAAGCTGACTGGGTTTCACACCAACCGAGTTTTAAATATATTTCCTATTAACCTATTGTTTTCACTAGCTGAGTTGTTTCTAAAAATATGTAGGCTATTTATACGATAAAATCTAATATTTTGATAATATCAAATCTTTAAAAAAGAAAAAAAGAGCCTTGTACTGGTTTTCTATAAATATCTCTGCTGTGCGAAATCAGTCTGCTGGCACTGAAAAGCGAGGTAAATGCATTATATATTTAAACGGATGTGTTTGATTTCGTTTTCTGTTTCTGTACCTAAATCACAGTCGCAGTGTTTCATTCTTCCGGTTTTGCGTATCTCCTAAAATGATCTTATTTGCTGCGAGGATATTGGTATTACAGGATATCATATTAGCTAACTATCTAACATTTCGTTTAAATCTGTTTCTTATGAATATAATAAAATCTTATTTAAGCTAGACTAATCACTGCAGTTGTTAAGAGGTATTTTTAAAGCGCTGGACTGTAATCGAATTCGTCTTTGGTGCAGGAGCCTATCCAGAACATTTTCCTCCCTTTCCTCTAAATAACCTGATAAATGCGCACGGAATCGACATCATTATATTCAATAACCAAATTTATAATCGTTTAGAGTGTTTTAACAGAAAAAACCCGAAAGGAATCATCAAGAAAAATCATCAATATTCAATTACCACAGACAACTGCGCCTCTCCTGTTTGACTGAATCGCCAGTCGGAGATCTGAGACTCTTTTGTGGATTATTCAACCCGAGTGTTTTTGTTGCAGGCTTCCAGTGTTTATGATGGGTTTTTCTTTATTGTTGCGCCAGCTCAGTAAAACTAGGGTAATGACTACACTTTGCTTTATAGATCTATAGGCTATTGCAACTTTGCCAATGCAACATTGCCAAAGTTTCCAATGTAAAATGTAGGCTGCTATTGTTAAAAAAGCTCGAATATCTAAACAAAACAGTTGATTTTAAACCAACCAAGAAAAATCAGGTGAGTGGGCAAAGTTTTTGATGAAAAAAAAAAAAAAAAAAGTTTAAATAGGCCTAATAGGCCTTTCAAAACAAGATTTCCAGACTCCTTTATTTATTCTATAGCAGCTTGTCAATTTATTACCGGTGTGACTTGAATATGGATTTTGAACAAGAAAAATGCATATATGCCAGTAGCTAATTTATGCCACAACCTACGTTATTCAAAACTGCGTGTAGGCTACTTGGATGATCAAGTCATTTTCTTTGGCCGACCAGTTTTTTTTCCCCCTGCATTGATTGGAAGGTGCTTGGGTGTGTTTTTGTTATTATTAATTGATTTTACCGTCAGTGACAAACTAACACAAATGATTCTCTGGCGCCGGACGCCAAACACTCTTTCCAGCTCGTTCATTTCCATCCGACTGCTGGCACACACTTGAGAGATGATGTCTTCTCTCTTTTAAGCATTAATGTTGCAGGAACAGGCGAAGGGAAAAAAATAACACAGCGATTATTTTTAATTGAGCTGGCAGAAATCTTGCGCTCCTCATAATTTGTGGTCAAAATGGCGGACGTGACGCGCAGGTGTAACGCGCTGCTGATGTTACCAAAATGCACTGAACGTTAAACGCCGCTTTACTAACTCTTAACCGTATTTCAGACACCCCTGACCTCTGTAAGGAGCGATGAGACTCGTGCTGGGATTGTAGATGAGAAACCAAGCCATGGTTTGTTGGGTTTTGATGACTGGACTGATACAAGTTGATGATATGCTACAAACATTTTAAGACAATTTTATCCCTTCCATTGAGTTATTAGGTTATTAGTGTCTTGTTATAGGCTACGTTTGAAAAGAGATGACAGGCCCATGCGTAGAATAAAACAAGTCACGAGAGGTTTCACGCTTGTGCGTTTATGAAACTGCAGCAACATTAATGAGTAACATTAATTGTGCATAAGTGTTCAAGAAATAGTTTTATTGATAGTAATAACAACAACGAACAGTTCTTCCGCCAAGTAATATAGTTCATTAGCCTAATAACCGTAGGCTATTTATGGTTGCCAAGCAACCTGGCGTATTAATACAGCCGCAACTGTCAGTTGGATACTGAATATTTGGACCCGCGTCTTTGTTTTCACAAATTTCATGGCGCTTCAGATGTTTTTGTGTCCATAAAGTCCGTGATTTTTTTTCTTTTTCTTTCGTAATTTATTGTGTTTTTGACATGAATAACAAGGAGTGCGTTGCGGTCGTAGGTAAAGATTGTGTAGACTGGATAGGCCTATCTGTTTATCTTACAACAACAATTTCAGTTAGCCTGTAACTAACAGTCAAACAAATATTTTAACAAATTTTTATTTTTAATTAATACTATCTGTATTATTCTAATAGCTTAACTAACTTTTACTTAGAATTTGAATATTATTTGAAATAATACTAATGTATTTTTGATTTGTAAAAACGCTTTATTCTCTGGCGCCGCCATTCTATAGAAGAAGTGAATTGTGCTTTAGGCAAGTGAATTTCCAAACGCACATGTTGATCAGAAGCTAATTATCTCATACTCGCACTGGTAGCACTAGAGGAAGCCATTAAGCGCTGTGTTTCAAACAGAGAAGGGATTGTTTGAAATAAAGGTGCTGCTTTTATTGAAACAAATGCATTCATAAACAAATTCTGCTCTCCTCTGGTTGTGTGCTTCAATTAGCATCTTATTAGAAACCTCAAGCAGGTGTTGGTTTTGACACGTAGTCTCCGATTTGAAAGAGGAAGCACTAATGAAGAGTTTTACTGCGATGGGAGAGCGTTATCACCATACATCCGTCCAATGATGTTTTCTTGGTCTCTCATTTAAGAGATATTTGCATATGTTTGCTAATCCAGCATTTCAAATCAATTCCTCTTTTTTGTGGGAAGAACAGCATCCAAGCAGTCATTCACTGATTTTTTTTTTTTTTTTTTTTTAAAGAAATCGGCAACAAGAATTGATCAACAGCTCCGTCTACATCTCGGTTCGTGTCAGATCTGAATATCTCTAGGAGTCTCTGCTCTACTTTATGCTGTAAGCAGCTGTTGTTTTATATTCTTTTTGATCGCAAGATTAAAGTATTCCCAAAACTCAGATAGATTATGATTGCGTGTAAAAAATAAAAAGCAGCATTTACACTCCCAGTCAACTCAGTGAATAAAATCATGACATTTGAAAAGCATTTTAGAGCATTCGTTGGCAAATTTCTGATGCACATTCAAATTTGTGCAATTAAACTTCGGAAAACCTTCCAGTTGTGACAAAACAGTGCTTGCGTTTGTGCTTGAAGTGATCTTATACACTCATTAGTGCTTGACCATTTTTCATTTCTAAAATTGGCTAATGGGAGATTTTGAAGCTGACACAACTTCTGTTATAATTGATTTTTTTTGTTTTTTTGTTGCAGGGACATTGTTCCGAACAACTTTTCGAAGTTTTGTGTGCAACTTGAGGTCTCGCGTCCTTCGGCCTGCTGCATTCGGCCTGAGCTCCTCGTTTTCTCAGACAAACACAGCATATGTTTGTTTTAAATTAGAGATGCACACGGGGAGCGAGGGGTGCGCGGTCGCTTTCCTCTTTGTCTCGGCCTCTAAATCCACGAGCAGCTGCCGGCTGCAGGGTCTGCTGGGAGTTTCGGAGAGAGCCGTGCGCTTTCTCCCATTGGCCTGTGCCAAGGTGGCGTTACGCAAGCCGCGGCGACCGCGACCCAGACTTAACAACACGGTTGCCATGACTAGCTTGATGGGATGCTGAACTTTGCCTCGGTGGTGGATAGGAACTTGTCAAACTGGCAAATTGTGCACCACCGGACTGGACTGCATGCTCTCAGTCACTCACTCTCTCTCTCTCGTTCTGCCACCAGCCCCCCTCCTCTCTTTCCCCTCCCTTTCAGCTCTTCAAGCTAACGTATTGGCTGAGCTACAGGCATCTTGTTGCCAAATAGGTGGGCCCTACTCGTGTTGGCAAAGACTCAGGCAATGGTTAAGGAAAGAACGCGGAGAGGACGAGAGAGAGCGAGCGATCGAGAGAGAGAGAGAGTTGGAGAGAAAAGGAGTAAAAAAAGCAGCAGCACTTGGGTTTGCCAGCGGTCCTGCGAGCTCGTCCAACATTGATTCGGTTCTCTTTTTTTTTCCTGCCCGTATTCTGTGCTTTGCATTAGCCAGCTCCCCCCCACCCGCCCCCCTTCGTCGCAGGAGTGTGCATGCATGTGCGCGCGTGTGCCTGCGTTATGTGTGTGCCGCGTTCTCTGAGTTTTTTGCCGGATCCAAAGATCTAAGAAAACACTCATTGCGCTTTGCCAAGGATTTTTTTCCGGCATTGTTTAGATTTTTTTTGTTTTGTAATTATTTGGAAAGCGAAAGCATTTATTTTAAGCGCGGTTGCTTTCCTAGTTGTTTTTTTTCTTGTGTGCACACCTTTTATTTCATTTCATTTTTTTTTTTCATTTTTTTTTTTTTTGCAGCAGCAGCATTTTTTTTTTATTAATAACCAATTTTACCTGGAACGGCAAAGCAAAGCAAAAGAAAATTCCTGATCTTGAAATTAACTTCTTTCCGCCGGCAATTGGAGCGTCTCCAGTCTTCTTTCCTTTTTACCCAAGTTTTTTTTTTTTGGTCGCCAGTTCTTCATCTTTGCCAAGCCAGCAGTTGTTGTTTCGGCGTGAGTGGCAAAGAACTGGTGCGGGTGGATTTTTTTTTCCCGTCCTGAACGGCGTGCCAAATTTATGATGAGAGTGCAAAATGGTAACTACCAGCCTTTCTCTCTCTTTCTGCTCCTGTCTGCAGTGTGTGCTTTTCACGGTGCTATCTGCCTTCTCGATTGTCGAAATGTGAACATGCCTGGATTTCTGCACAACAGCAGCCCGCAGACAGGATTTGATGGCAGGTCTTGAAGGGACGCAGTTTAACCGCGGTCTTGTTGTGGCGAGAGTTGGCGGAGAGGGTCTGGGGCACGGCGGCCCTGGCACTGGGGCACCGTGGCGCGGTTTAGGCTTTGTCACTGAGCGTTGTGTGGTGAAGGTATTATTGGAGAGCTCAATGAGTCTTCCGTTGCCGTGGGGATCGCCAAGCTTTTCTTGGCCTGACTTGAGCTAAAGAAGCTGCTTTCTGTGAATTGCAGAATCCCGGAATTCCTGCACAGCCTCTGAGATCTTTAAACTGTCTGAAAAAGAGCCTCGTTTAGCTTTCAATTTGCTTTTACTTTCATTTAATTTAAAGTCTTTGTATTTGTGTAGGATAATTGTGTCTGAACTTAAGGGGATTTTGCTTTATGCATGCTTCTGTTGTGAAAATTGAAAATAATGATCGATTACATTCTCATAATGGCTTTCAATTTACATTCTATTCAGTCTTAATATATGGATTTTATTGATTCATTTTTATGTTTGCTCAGCATTGAAAGAAATGCCAAAATTAGATACTAAAAGCAGAAAATTGACATTAAAATTCATAACAATCAAATGGCTTTAATGGAATGTAATGATAAATGGAGACTAAACAGAATGTAAGAATGTATTATTTCAATTGAAAAGAATAGTTTTTCCAAGTTGGACTAAATTGATTTCTACACTGTTAAAAATAATTTTCTTAATCTGTATTTTTAGTTGTTTTCCAGTAAAAATATCCCTAAACAAGATAAATGTACTTGAGGAACACATTTTTTTTAAGATAAGACCTGTTTCCAGAAAGAATATTCTGAATTCAGTTTATTTTTTCCTTATGTTTACCTCATTGGCAGATATGTTTATTCTTTGAACCTCTCTAAAATGATTGAGATTTATGCTTAAATCCTAAAATGCATTCAAATGGACCTAATTCAGCATGCGTTCTCTTTCATTTACACTATTTTATATATTTTTCATGCAAAAGCAAGACGAAATTGTTATTTGCAGATGAGTAAATGTGATTGCATGCAATGTATCTTTTTCCAAAGTTCTCAAACATTAATTTTTAAGTTCCACGAAAGTCTCTGAAGTTAGCTTTTTTTTGTTTTGTTTTTTTAATCCAACAGGATGAATTTCATCCCTTCATCGAGGCTTTGCTGCCACACGTCCGTGCGTTCTCCTACACCTGGTTCAACCTCCAGGCCCGCAAGCGCAAGTACTTCAAGAAGCACGAGAAGCGCATGACGAAGGACGAGGAGCGCGCCGTCAAAGACGAACTCCTGGGCGAGAAGCCCGAGATCAAGCAGAAGTGGGCGTCCCGTCTGCTCGCCAAGCTCCGCAAAGACATCCGGCCGGAGTTCCGCGAGGACTTCGTGCTCACCATCACGGGGAAGAAGCCGCCGTGCTGCGTGCTGTCCAACCCCGACCAGAAGGGCAAGATCCGCCGCATCGACTGCCTGCGGCAAGCGGACAAGGTCTGGCGCCTGGACCTGGTGATGGTTATCCTGTTCAAGGGAAGCCCGCTGGAGAGCACGGACGGAGAGAGACTGGTCAAGTCCCCGCAGTGCTCCAACCACGGCCTCTGCGTGCAGCCGCACCACATCGGAGTGTCCGTGAAAGAACTGGACCTGTATCTGGCCTACTTTGTCCACACGCCAGGTGAGTCACAGTCACACACACACACACACACACACACACACACTGAAATCTGCCGCTGCGTAACCCGGTTCAGGAAACACAGTCCGATTCAGTTCCGGGCTGTATTCCAGAAATGTACTTGAATGCAAATATATGCAAATACAGGCTTTGTTGTGTTTATTTCTTTGTTGTTATTTGTGTGGTTGTGATGAAACTTTAAGGAGTGTGTGTGAAATTGTGAGATTTTTTACTTTTTGTGTGTGTGTGTGAACTGGTTTCTAGGTTATGTTCGCTGTCGAGTGTGTATTATAATGCACCCATACCTTTGATAGTTGTGTGTGTGTGAGATTGTGTATTATGGTGGTGACAGCTGGCCTGCTCCCAGCTGGTGTAAAGGCCAGGACACACACACGCACACACACACACACACACACACACACACTGGTTAGTTACACTACTGCCTTTAAATAAACACACCAATAATCAGAACGATCACATTCTCTTAGACAGAGAATGTACTTTCGATTTACACTCTTAATTTATGTATTTTATTTATTTATTTTTGTTTTGCTCAGCATTCAAATGTCAAAATTAGATATTAAAATCAGAACATTAATATTAAAAATCCCAACAATGAAATGACTTTCATGCAACTTAATGATAAAGGCAGACTAAATAGAACATTCAGAAGTTCATAAAATGTAAAACATATTTTGTTTTATACAGGATAAAATATATATATATAAAATATAACATATAATGTTTTTATTCCAGATTTGCAGAAATAATATATATTTATATATAAAATATTTATATTTTATTATTATTATTATTATTATCAGTAATAATAATAATATAATAAACAAGATAATTGCTAGGATTTTATTTCTAAATATTTAATGTCTTCTGCACCTGTAGTTTGTTCATTTAATATGTATTTTTTATTCAATTAAAATATTTAATTATTTTTTTAAATGTATTGTTGTTGTTGTTGTTATTTTTATTATTATTAACAGTAATAGTAATAAATAACTAAATGTCAGGTATTATTTCTGAACACTTAAAGTAACGCTTTCTGCAACTGTTACAACAATAATAGTTTGTTCATTTAATATGGATTTTAATTAAAAATATGTAAGTATTTTTTTTTTTTTAATGTTAGAATTGGTGTTTGTGGTTTTGTAGCGGTTACAAGTTTTTTTTTTTTTTTTTTTGTCAGATGCACTGTATCTGTATCACTGTATGTTGGTCACTATATTGGCGGCAGTTCTTTGGAAAACACAGAGAGAGACGCTCACAAACGGCGCAATATTATATTTGCAGCTATTTACAGGCAGCTCAGTTATTTAGCTATTATCTGTGCACTCAGAGTATGTGAACAGGCAACATTTGACGGCGGTTTTCACCTTTGTTGTGACACAGAGCCATAATTCTGTTTGTTGGCAGGGCCTCCGAAAGAGATTTTGTTGCCCATGCCGAGTTTCCCTTTCGCTCCGTGTGGAACTCAGCGTCAGTTAGCCGGTTCACCATGCCGTTCTTTTCCTGTTTAACGGTATGCCAGGACTCAGATTATCTCCTGCTGACCCGGCCGAATCTCCTGTCTTAATCCGGACGCTATTAAAGCGGCCCGATGGCTCATTGTTCCGGCCACATCCGCTTTACCATATTGAGGGAATATTACTGCAATGTTTGTTCATTTCCCTTAAACACTGACAGACCCCATTTTACGCAGTCGGTATTTTGTGAAGATTATTCTCAAAGCAAACATTTGCATTTATTTTTCGACTGCAGTTTTAAACGGCAAGCGCCTGCCAAAAGCCAGGCCTGGTTTAGATCACTTCTGCTTTTGCTGTCTCTGAAAATCAGCGTTTACATTTCGGCTCCAGCATCTGAACAACTACACATACTGTGATATTTGCACGCTGTAGATCAGGAGGCACGATTCGTGTATAATTTACTCTCCAGGTCTGGTTGTTTAGTGGTTTATTGACAAGATGCGTGTCGTATCGCCCCCTGGGAGCGGTTAATGACGTTAAACTCCGATGCTTAAATACCCAGGAGCTCGACGGCGTAATTACGCTCGGTCTTCTCGCCGTACGCCGGCTGTATTAATGATGATGATTAATGGGAGTTTTTGATCGGCCGTCTCGCGCAGCTCCAGAAAAAAAGTTGTTATTTTTCTTCTGCGTTTGTCAGAATGATGGATGTTTTCTCCCGGGTTAGTCATCTCTGGAGCTCGCCACGTCATACGGCTTCCATTATCGCGCAGTCATGATAAAAACATGTGCCTGCTCTCATCTCTAATCGAGCTGTGTCCAGCTCAGACAGCCGATAAAACGCCGGCCGCTCTGCCAAGTTCTGTAGTCAGGCGACGGCTATACAGCTCTGTGTTGTAAAGGAGAGAGAGAGGGACAGACACTGAAAAGAGGGGAACTAATGGTGGCCTTTTCCTTTCAGAAAAGGAAATGTATGTATATAGTCGAACGACAAAAGACTCTTAAAGTGCGGTCAAGCGTTAAATCACTTGTTTCACAGCGAATCATCTATTCAGGATGGTTTCCACAGCTTTCAAAGGTGTTGGAGATATCAGAGAGGTGTTGCGATTTCTAGCGGGAGTTTAAAAATAAAGATGGATTTTCTGCTGTGGGTGTTTGATGACGGTGTGAGCTGCAGACTTTACATTATTTTCTGCATCATTTTTTTTTTTTTTATTCGAGTGGTTGCATCTCTTCAGAAGTGACAAAAGCAATGAGACTGCTTGCCGTCAGGCCTTTGGGCAGCAGCGTTCCTTCTTGGCTGGTAATCGAGGTGATTCCCGCTGCTCCAGGCTTTGAGGCCCTTACCCTGACCGACAGCAGACAGTCACCCGCACTGACCGCTGACACGCCGCTCTGGTCACCTTCACATTTGATTTGATTTGGAGCTGGGTGCACTTTTGACTCTCTTTCAGCAATGTGAAGGTGTTGCTTGGATCGCACTCAGGAAGCTGGTTTTCCTGTGTTTATTGTGTTTGTGAGAGAGAGTTTGTTTAATTACAGGTGCTGGAAAAATGTTAGTCCATTTGGATTTAGCTTTTACTTTTTGGCTGTTTTTAAAAATATGACATAAGAATATTTTGAAACCTGTGTGTTATAGCTCATTTGTTTAGAAATGGTAAATCTTGAGTATTTGCTTCAGTGATGGCAGGAAATTTTTATATATATATATATGTAATATATACGTAATATATATTTGAAGTAATGTGTTTTTATTTTTTAATATAAATGTAAATTTCATAATTAAAATTTTAATAACATTTTTCATTAGTTTTTAATATATTCATAATTTCATAATTAAATGTCACAAAATCAAAATTTAACAAAATACATATTGTTGTTTAATAAGTGTATTCGTAAATTAATTTTTATAGGTATTTTATCATCTTTCATTTTAACAGTGAATTTCTGATGCTGTATTTTATATTTTGAATTTATAATACAGAAGTGTTTAAATTACATTATTTAAAAAATATTTTATCAGTATATTGATAATATGCTAATTCTAACTATTTTAATATATAGTATAGTTATGTTTGCTTATTTAATGTGTGTAGGTGAAATATACAAATAATAATTTCCCTAAGGATATTTACAATCATTCACTTAATAGTTATGAGAAAAACACACAGCCATATCAGATGAGATAAATATATTTATTTATTAATTTGAAGCAAATAAGATGGAAAATGCATGGGAAATGCACAAGAAGTGTGTGTTTTTCCTCTAGTATTCAAACACTAGTTTAGCACAGTCTCGTCACCGTGAAAGAAAGTCAAAAACAGCAGAATTCAGAAGATAACTGCAGCTGAAATGGAAAAACAGGAGAAAGGTTGAAGGAGGAGAAGGATTGACTTTGGCTGGGCTCTGCTTTTTTTTTTTTTTTTTTTACGGCCTTTCGTTTGGAGGAAACGGGCAAATAAAACCTACAGAGGTAAACCAAAATGCCCCATATACTGCACACATAAACATATAAACAAACAGAAATAATGTTAACCACAGATATGAATATTCTCTGGCAATTTAAACGAGATTATATCAACAATAAACACACCAAATGAATCCTCCTCCTGATCAACTATGAATTATTAGTAATGTTATTATTTGCATTGTTGCATTTGTTAAAACACAGAATAGAACAGCGGGCAGAGAATAAAGACGGTGCAAAATGCCAAAATGGAAACAAAAGCCGGTCTGCGAAGGGAACTTCGACTGGTGTGTGTGTTTGGCACTGCCGCACGGATCTCAGCTTTTCAAATCACGCCACACGCTCTGCCAACATCCCTCTCTCTTTCCCAGCCTCTCCTTCCATTAAACCCGCTTTTTCAGGCCTTTTCCTCTGAACACGTCCTCCCTCTCTCGCCATCTTAACACCTCCGTCAATGCGCCGATGGGAAAAACAAGCCTTTACCTCGCTCGCAATTCCGTATAGAAATATACACTCGCTCTCTCTGTCGCAGGAAGACGCGCTTTTTTTTTTTGGAGCAATTTTGTTTTTTAATGATTCAGAAATTGGCCGCAGCGAACGATCCCATACGCTGGGAAAGCCGCGTTCCAAATCAAAATGGAGAGTTTGGCAGCGCTGACTTTGGCTGCCGGGCTTCTGTCTGTGATGTTAGATGTAAAAAAAATACGGGTCTGATAGATCATCCAGCTAATCGTGTTTAAGTACATATATTTTTACACAAAATCACCCTTTAGGCGTCTGACCCGAATGGTCAAACTGTCACCAGCTGAATTAAAGTTTCTTTAACTTCTGAAGTGTGTCAGGAGAACCGGCTGAAGGCGGCATTAGCGCATGACACTTTTGACAACCGGCTTTTACCAGAGGAGAGTCACAGAGTTTGACATGAGCCCTCATAGGAATGTGTGTTTTTGTGTGTTTGCACTGTGACGTTATTTCTACACGGGTGTGTACGGCGCACTATGAATGACATGCCGGACAGGCTAATAGCGGCAGTCAGACTGAGCGAATAATGATTGGAAAATGAGGGCTATTATTGAACTAGAGTAAACAGCACAGGACTCTGGTGAAAAGACCTCATTCACCACAGCGCTGGAGTGCAGCGGCTTTCTTCTCCTCAGGGGTCCTCCTGCCGCTCTCAGAATCCGCCTTTTGTTCACCACAGAGACGGACAGAGAGAGAGAGAGGGGACGGAGCCCGCGCCGGTCTAACGAGACCTTCGTTTTGTCGTGTCGATGAGGCCGTTTCATTACTGCAACAGTAGACACACTGACTGCCCAGGGGGCACTGACAGTAAAAAAACACTTTTTGCTGCTATCATGGTTTTTTCAATACCTTTGTAATGCAGTACATTTATAAGCTGCTGATTTGCAGAAATTTACTGTACAGTGGTGGTAATACCATGGTAGTTTTATGCAACTTTTTAGAGCTACTGCTTTTTCTCTTACAGAAATGTTACCATATTTTATTTTACAGAAATACGGCTGATATGGATTTTCCATATGCTAACAAAAAATACTATGGAACTACAGTGTTTTTTATTTTTTTTGAACAGTACTACGGTGATGTTAGTAAATACTTGACATGGTATTTTGTTTTCCCTAACGAAAAATTTAACATGGCAAAATAACAAAGTGCAATGGTAGTACCTAGGGCTGCACGATTATGACAAAAATCATAATTGCTGATTATCCCCTTGAGATTAATAACGATTATTTTGAACAGATTTATGCCATTGTTTGAAGCTGCATGCCATATTTTTATATAAAATATATATTTAAAAAAGGCTGAAAACACTCTTCCTGAACTTTTATTGCTTTTCAATAGCATTGAGCCTCAACTGTACATTGGTTTGGATTCTTCTTTCAAAAAAAAAAGGTAAAATTATGCATGGTATAATAATGTTATACTAAAACTAAAAGAAACAAATTGGTTTACTAAAGCTATATATTTCATTTACAATTAAACAGACGAAATTTCAAATTACAGTAACATTTTACAGTACAATTTCTATTATCAGGGCTCCAGACTAACATTCGAGAGCAGTGGCACCAGCACCTGATTTGGTAGCACTGTAATATTACAAGTTTTGTCTCTTAGAAATGCACATTAGAACAGGAGCTTGAGTTGGGATGCAGATGTACATTTAATAGTACCCGTGTAAAAACTGTAACAGCCTCATCTTTTATACATAACCAAAAGTACAGCACCTCATTACCATGGTAAAAAAGTAGCCTAACTATATGGTTTCTATGGGGTTTGCATTGAAAAACAGTAGCCTAAAGACATTCAGTCAATTAAAATCCACATCAACTGATGGAATAATTAACAAAATAATGTAATTATATTCCATTACTCCTTTAATATATTTAGTATATTAATAATGTAATAATACTCAATATGAATATCCTACTTTTCTGCCACCGTACCATTGTTACCGTTAGTGTTACTATAGTAAAACTATGGTAAATGTGGGTGATTTGTGGATTGAAACATCATCTAACTGGATCGTTGTTGCACTGTTTCTGCTGCTTTCTGCATCAGTGTTGATGAGAATAACAGCTCTTTAAACTAGTTTAAATGAAAGAGACGTGATTTGTACCAGAGAACTCTGCGCTGAAGTCGAGTGCTTCTTACTGGATTTCACAGCGTTGTTTAGTGCGTGATCGTGACTGGTCACTGTAATAAACGCATACGCTCTAAGCTCGCGCTGTTTTCTTTTGAGGCGAGCGGATAAAAGGTCCATGTGGCGTGCAGTTCAAATGAGTACCGCTATTTTGTTCTGCTTTTGGCGTTTAACATATCTATCATGCACAACAGAGTGACAACGACTATCAGTTAGACAAATCCAGTGTGTTTGAGTTTGTTAAACCCCGCGCTGCAAACACCTCTTAAGCACACAGAATAATGCAAGTGGACATTTTTAATTATTTATTTTTGTAATCGCGGCTTTGAACGATTATGTAATCGTGGCATCCATAATCGTAATCGCGATTAGAAATTCGATTAATTGTGCAGCCCTAGTAGTACCATATTCTTTACATATTTACAGACACTTTTTGTCACAACATAGTACCATTATAATAAATTTGTGACCTGCTGATTTGTATTTCTCTTACAAAAATTATATCAACAAAAAATACTATGGAACTACCATGTGTTTTTTGGTGTTGTTGTTGTTATATTTTTTATCTTATTTATGATTTTTTTTTTTTTTGGACAAGGTACCATGGTGATATAGTAAAAATCTGAACTGCTAGTTTTCCCTTACAAAAATTTACCATGGTAAAAAAGCTAAAAGTTCAGTGGTGTGTTTTTTTGTTCTGTTCTGTTCCGTGTTTTTTTTTACATTTTTTTTTACAGACATTTTTACTGTTAAAATACACTAATTGTATGACCTGCTAATCTGTATTTCCCTTACAAATATATATATATATATATATATATATGTATATGTATGTATATATATATGTATATGTATATATATATATATATATATATATATATATATATATATATTAATGAAATACTATGGTATTACTGTGTTTTGTTTTTGTTTTTGTTTTTTGCCATGGTGCCATGGTGATATAGTAAATATTTGACCTGCTTTGTTTTCCATACAAAACTTGTTATAATAACAAAAAAGTACACATTTTTAAATATTTATTACTTTAGCATTTTTATCCAAGTGTCTCTACATGGTACTGTTGCAATACAGTAGATTTATTAGATTTTTTACTGAAAATGACTGTGGCAGTACTATAGTACAGTGATAGGATCAGATGATTAACATGGTACTGTTTGTTGTTTTTTTCTTATGAAGAAAATTACATTTCTCCAAAGGTAAGTGCAAATCAGCAGCAAATCTGCCATATTTTCAACATGATTCTATGGTGATACAGTACATTTATTTTCTTTACAAACATTTGCCATGGTGTGTGTGTGTGTGTGTATATATATATATATATATATATATATGATTACATTTCCATAAAAATGTTCAAGTTTTTATAATCTTTGTTGTGATAAAAAAATGTGTGTTTCAGAAACTTCTCACACATTGCTTCAGGGGTCTTTGGCACTGTATGTGAATGCTAATGTATGGATGTTTGCTTGGAGCAGAGCGTGAGCAGGTTTCTGTCTGTGTGGAAGTGCTCGCTTGTGTGTGTGTGTATAAATGCACGTGAGCTAGAGAAAAATATGCATCAGGGCAGCTCAGGGACGCAGAGTGTAAACTAGGTGCTAATGCCTCCTTTTGCCTGTTTTGTCAGTGCAAACGTTCTAATTAATGGGAATGGAATAAATAAATTAAGCGGCTACGTCGCTCCACAGCTGAGCAGCGAGAGAGAGCGAAAGAGAGGGAGCGGCTGTGAATTTCTCTTCCTGTTCCACTTATCATGTTATGACCTATTAGCCCAGGCTTTGATGCAGAGGCTTTTGTCTACACACACACAAAAGCAGCTTTATTCTGTCAGATTTATGAGGTATTCATGTAACTAATAAAATCATTTTCCTCCAGATTTGAATTCATTGTGCATGTAATTGACTTTGCAGAGAGTGCACTAAAATATATGCAAGTAAAGAGCCAATGCTGGTTAGTGTTGTTTGCTAAGTCAAGCATTATTACTAAGGCTAAAGGAATATTTTCATTTTTGAGTGAACTTCGTTGAAAATGCCCTCACCCTCAGGCCATCCAAGATGCGAAGTTTGTTTCTTCATCAGAAACATATTTGGAGAAATTTAGCATCACATCAGTTGCTCACCAGTGGATCCTCTGCAGTGAATGGGTGCCGTCAGAACGAGAGTCCAAACAACTAATAAAAACATCACAATAATCCACAAATAATTCTCATGATGTGAAAAGCTGTATGTCCTCTGTCTGTAATATTGCTTTCTCTAGTGAAAAAGTCATTTTGTCTGAATCAGGAGAGAAATATGCACAGATCATTCCAAAACAGATCTAAACCAATATATTAGTGAATATTGATGTGAGAGGACAACAGGATGGACTTTTTCACCTGTGGAAACCTTATAATGGATTATGGACTTGTATTTTGGCCAGAAGCAACCATTTAAAACTAAAATGGTGGCTTTATTTATTTCAAATATGCACCATTTCACTTCACAAGACATTAATTGATGGACTGGAATGGTGCGGATTACTTGTGGATTACTGTAATATTTTTATCAGCTGTTTGGACGCTCATTCTGACGGCACCCATTCACCGCTGAGGATGTGATATAATGCAAAATTTCTCCAAATCTGTTCTGATAAAGAAACAAACTCATCTACATCTTGGATGTAACACTAAGTATTAAACTTTGTGTTTACGTTGTGGTATAGTTTCTGTTGGGAATGCCTCTGTGCTGTCCCATAATCCCTTGCAACATCCACAACCTGTACAGACCCCTGTTTACTCTGATACATCTTGCCGTTCCAGTCTTTGCCTCTCTCTCTGTCTTACACACACACACACACACACACACACACACAGGACGGCCAGTGCAGGTGCAGTGATTAGAGCAGATTTATTGTAGTCTCTTGCTCTCATTTAGTCTAATTTTATAGAGCCGCTTTAATTACAGTGCAATCCTGAACCTCTGAACCTTACCTGCGCTGATGATAATGCCCCATTCACTCACTCTGTCTTTCCCCGTCTCTCGGGAGGAGATTTTAAATACATCATAAGGTACATTAAAGGAATTATTCACCCAAATCGTTTACTCACCGCTTATTATTTTCTTTCTTCCATGAAACACAAAATGACATGTTAGGCAGAATGTTCAAGCTGCTCTTTTCTGTACCATTAAAAGTGAAAAATTATCATTACTGGAATAATGGCTTTACTTTTGGAATTGCTAAAATTAATGCTAAAACAAACATTTATTGTTTATTATTATTATTATTATTATTAAAATGAAAACAAAAACAGGTTTTAGAACTCATGCTAGCAGTGTAAAGTTTATTAGATTGTACTTTTCTCTGTCTAAAGTGGCATCCAGTTTTAGACTTCAAAATGGCATTTTAGTTTATTTTAGTTGCCATTGTTTTTGTTTTCTTGGGATCACAAGAATTAATACAAATTCATCCATTCACCACATTATTTGTGGCAGTTTACACTTTTGTCTTATTTCTGACATTTAAAAAAAAATAAAAAATAAAAAGCCTTCAGTTGCAAGACTAGAACCACAATTGATTAATTGATAAGTAATAAAAATGATAAAAACAAAATGACTAAAATTTTAGCTAAAATTTAAATGAAAACTCCATCTGAGCGTATCCTCCTGAGTGTTTCCTCCTGAGATTGTAGAGCAGCTACACATGTTCCCTTACAAACATGTTTCCTTTCATTTTATCATTCTGTTTTCCTCCTCTCATCTGTTTTTCTCTTCAGTCGACATCATCCCCTGTGACTCCTTGAACCAGAGATACAAGAAGTCGTGTTGGTGCCTGTGTGTGTGTGTCTGTATACTGTATGTGCACATGTGCGTCAGAGTGCGAGACTAGGCCACAACAAACGGCATCTGCAGATAGCACATATGGGCAAAATCATCATAGACCCCCACACACACACGTCTCAGAGCAGCTGAACCCACTTCACACCTGATGCTGGGGGTCTGTGTGTTCCCCGCTCTATTCCACAAACACAGATGGGACCCTGAACCCCCAGGACGGGCCTCAGACCGGGGGCTTTCCTGGCTGTTGGTCCGGCGTGGTCGGCTCTGATTGTGGGTGTGCAAGCGGTTTTGACAGGCTGGTTTTGAATCCACAGATCTGTTACTGCTGCACATTGTGGGGGTTTAGAAAGTTTAAGTCATACATACAGGTTGAATTTCAATTTAGTTTGAGCACAAATCTTTTTTTTCTCTTTTTTTTTTTAATGAAATTCCTATTGAAACGGTCATATTGAAGAGCTTGACGTTATATTTTTCTGTCGTTCTATTGTTATATATTTCTATCAATCGTTCTAAATGTCATTCTATCTGTCTATAAGGTCTAACTTTATCCAATCCATCCATCCAGCCCATCCATCCATCCAATCAATCAATCAATCCAATCAATCCAACCATCCATCCATCCAGTCAAACAATCCAATCAGTTCATCCATCCAGCCCATCCATCCATCCATCCATCCATCCATCCAATCAATCAATCCAATCAATCCATCCATCCATCCATCCATCCGTCCAGTCAATCAATCCAATCAGTTCATCCATCCATCCATCCAACCAACCACTCACCCATCCACCTACTTATCCACCCAACCAGTCCATCCATCCATCCAATCAATCAATCCAGCCCATCCATCCATCCACTCACCAACCACCCACTTATCCACCCAACCAGTCCATTCATTCACCCACTCATCCATCCATCCATCCATCCAAACAATCAAGCCATCCAGTCAATCCATCCATCCACCCAATCAGTCCATTCAGTCAATGCACCCAATAAATCCATCCAACCATTCACCCATCCATGTTGTTCTATGATTCTATAGTTTTGTTCATCCTTCTTTGTAGTTCTGTCTGCCTTTAAGGACTATAAACGTTACTTTTCTAGTTAAAAAGCACAGTTGTGTGAATCTTTTTGAATTCCAGTGTATTTTAATCGAAAATGTTGTTTTTCATAATGTAAGGACTCGACTGACAGAGTTCATCTAACTTGGAGTTGGGGTGGAGGAGCGTTGTCTGATGATGTGTTGAAAGCGAGGTATGCAGCCGTTAGCATCATGATTGAGTGGATTTTATAGAAATGCTTTTCCAGAACTTTGTTAGAACTTCTTTTGAATCAGATACTGAGAGATAAGATACACATCACCATTATGTATAGCTGTAAATAAATCAGTGAAAATAATGACACTTTTGGCAGCCTGATGTGTTGTTTTAGTGAAATGATCTGCACTTGTTTTAACACACTCTGGGAATGTCCGTGTTGTATACATCATCTATTATACAACAAGAGCCTTTTTTATAGCAAGGCCTGTTCAGCATTAAACGTTAAACTGAATTAAACCTTGCAGAAGTCGTCAGCAAAGATTTAAGATTCAAAGTTAGAGTCTGTGTTTATTCTAAGAGCAGCTGAACATAAATGTGTACACACACACACACACACACACACACCCACACACTGAGTAGATCTCTGCCTACTTTTGGGGTCAGATTTTAATCTGTGGTTTTGGCCCAAAGAATGCCTAAAGGTTTTGCTTTTCCTGGGTTTCTGTAGTTATTGTCTTTCATCAAATGTAATTTTGTATTACCTTAAAGTCCTATCTTTGACTGCGTAGAAAAGTATTTTAATGTACAGTACACTGATTCACTGGAAGTATTTTTTAATAGGGATTCATGGTATAGGTTATTTGTTTAATATGAATACACTACCATTCAAAACCTTGGGCTCAGTATGATTGTGATGTATTTTTCATTTTTTTAAAGAGATTAATAGTTTAATTTAGCAAGGACACATTAAATTGATCAAAAGTGACAATGTAGACATTTAGACAAATAAATGCTGTTCTTTTGAATGTGTCACAATGTCTAAAAATAAAAAAAAAAATAAGCATGACTGTTTTCAACACTGATGATAAGAAATGTTTTTAAGTGGCAAATCAGCATATTAGAATGATTTCCGAAGGATCATGTGACACTGAAGACTGGAGTAATGATGCTGAAAATTCAGCTTTGATCACAGGAATAAATTATATTTTAAAATATAAAGTAGAAAACAATGTTACCGATTTTACTGTATTTTTGATCAAATAAATGCATCCTTGGTGAGCATTATCAGGGTTCCCGCGGGTCCTTAAAAAGTCTTAAATTTACTTTATCAAATTTAAGGTCATAAAAAGTCTTAAATTGTCTTAATTATGATTTCAAGAGGTCTTAAATTTGGGTACAGACCAGAATCGCTATACAGTTTAATGTGACGATTAAACTTCAAAAGGCTATAAATAAATATGAGCGCTGCACGTTTCAAAGTCCGGTGCTGCGCTGCGTTGTGTTCCGCTGTTACCGGGGAAACCGTTCGAACGCGCCTCCTGCTGGCAGAGAATGAATCTGCATGTTCAATAGGGCTGTTGTTGTGAGTAGCCGGAGGCTGTAGTTTCAGAACTGGATTTCTAGGACCCTATAGTTTTTTGTTGTTGTTTGTTTGTTTTTTAATTATTTTATTTTATTTATTTATTTTTTGCATGTATGTATTGTGTCAGGTCTTCCAGACAGTTCTATCAAACCTTTACAATTAATCCAGAACGTGGCAGCAAGATTATTTTTTAATGAGCCAAAAAGAATGTAAGAGAGAATGAAGAACGTCAAACCTCTCTCTATTCTAATTCTATTCTTTAAAAAAAAACAAAAAAAAAAAACTAACTAACACTAGCTTTTCTAATCTTTTTGTATTCTGTTTTCTTTTTATTTATTATACAATTAACAAAAGCAAAAAAGGCTTCTAACACTAGCTTGCTCTATTCTTTTTCTATTCTATGCTTTCTTTTTGTTTATTATATAATTAAAAAAATCTCTTGCTACATGTACTGCGTTAGGCTAAATGAGACTTGTTATAGCACTTGCATATCATTGCTCTTTTGTTGATTTTGATTGCTTCCATTGTCCTCATTTATAAGTCGCTTTGGATAAAAGCATCTGCTAAATGACTGAATATTAGTGGCTCATACTATTTTATAGCACTTGGTATTCAATTCTGTATATTATTATTTTTAAGGAATTATGTAGTTATTTAATTGTATACACTTAATTATTGTCCTAACCAACTCCTAACTCTAAACATACCTGTTGGTAACCCTCTTGAAATATTTAACCTAATTTATTTCAATATTCAATATATTCTGGTTTAAAATTCAGTTTTCTTGGAAAGAAGACTTGTGTCTGTGTGAGTTAATTAGTTAATTCAGTTAATTAGCTGCAGTGCTTCACGTCTGATGTGCTGTTTGTTTGCATCTGTTTGTTTGATGTTTGAATCAGGTCTCCTCTGTTGGAATAGATGGTGCTGTCCCAAAAATAGGGTCCTATGCAGTCCTAGAACTGCAGCCTCCAGTATTGCAGGAACATTGGGTTGTTTTGTTCAGACCAATGCAAAATCGACCCATGTTTTTACCCTGCAAACACGCAGAGATGTAAATGTGAACTGGTGGATCGATAAGGACATAATTCATTATAAAAATCTAAACACTAAAATGTGTTTGTATGTTATTTAATTAATATGTGACCCTGGACCACAAAACCAGTCTTAAGTGTCAATTTTTCAAAATTGAGATTTATACATCATCTGAAAGCTGAATAAATTAGCTTTCCATTGTTAGTATCGGACAATATTTGGCCGAGGTACAACTATTTGAAAATCTGGAATCTGAGGGTGCCAAAAAATCTAAATATTGAGAAAATCGCCTTTAAAGTTGTCCAAATGAAGTTCTTAGCAATGCATATTACTAATCAAAAATTTACTTTTGATATATTTACAGAAGGACATTTACAAAATATCTTCATGGAACATGATCTTTACTTAATGTCCTAATGATTTTTGGCATAAAAGAAAGATCTATAATTTTGACCCATACAATGTATTGTTGGCTATTGCTACAAATATACCCCAGCGACTTAAGACTGGTTTTGTGCTCCAGGGTCACATATAATAATTTATTGATAATTGTTTAAATTAATATAATTAATACTTTTGACTCATCCATTTTCTTAAAAAATGGTTTAAAGGCTGAAATATGAAGTGTATAATTTTATAAAACTTTTTGTTTTGTGAAAACTTCTATCTGAACTGTAAATCATGCTTTTTACATTCATTTTACAGTTTACCATAGACATTTCCCTACCCTGCTCAAATGGTATTCATTTGATTTGTGCAGGTCTTAAAAAAGGTCTTAAAAAGTCTTAAATTTGAGCTTAAAAATCCTGCAGCAACCCTGATTATACTTTTTTAAAAAACATTAAAAAATCTTTTAACAAAATTTCTTAGTATGCTGTATAGGCTTACATATATGTATATTTATTAGCATGCTGTATAAAAGCTAGAATGGATAGTTCATAGGCTACAAGTGAATTTAGGCATCAATCATGTGAATGTCAAGTTTTTATTGTGGTCGTCCTAAAAACAGTTGTGAAGGGCCTCGTACCGCTGCTGGCCTGTGATTATTTAGCGAACGCAGCCACAGAATTTGCCTTTATATAAGTTGTGACATCATGGTTCGTTTTTGATGCTGACTTGTGATAGGACACAGTTTAATGTTGCAGAAACGTTCTCACAGTTACAGTTTGAGAAAATAAAGAAGCTTTTGTTCACTCGCTCACTTCGGGGTTGACTTGCTTTCATTTTTGAGGGGGAAAGCCTCTAATTTGCCCACAGGTGACACACAAAACCAAAGTAACTCAAGCAAAGTCTGCGTCTACGTATTCCTTTGGGGTAATTTGATAGCCAAATGCAGCACAAACAGTCTCAAATTACACATTTTTCCGGTTATCGAATCACTCTAACGGTTTTCGAAGCTCGTTTGCTCTCTCCTTCTCACATTTTACAGTACATTTCTCTCACTTTGCCTCTCTTTTTCTCACTCGTTCGCTCGCACTCTCTCTCTTTCCGCTCATTTTCTGCTCTCTCTGAGGAGTTGTCCTGGTTAGACCTCCGCTTGAAACGCTCGGCAACACAGAGGCTCTTTGTGGTTGCGTTCTTTCACAAGGTGTTTGTGAGAAAGAGCAGGATTTCGCTCCTGTGCTCTCCTTTCCATGCTTTTTTTCTTTCTGTCTCTCTGTGGTTTGCTCAGTAAACACTCATGTCCTACACATGCAGTTCATCATATCAAGACAAAGCTGCTGAATCTCACTGTGAGCAGGCCAGATTAAACGCACGCTTTCACTTGAAATTCACTCTCTTCAGGGTTTGTCCTCTGCTTTACTTGGCCGTCTCCACCCAGGCTTGATTTGAATGCTCTTTAACACACACTCACACACACACACACACACACACACACACACACAGATGTGCATACACACATTTAGAGGTCAGCTGCAGCGGATGTGGCTGTGGCCATGGTGACATTTCTGAGGAAGACATCTGTTCGTGGACTATGCGTGTTCTCTTTAGGAAGAGTATCTGCGTGATCTTGCATATTCACACGTTAAAGGAAAAGTTCACCAAAAATGTCAGTTGACATTATTTATTCATCCTCATGTCTTTCCAAATCACTGACTTTCTTCTCTTGAACATAAACAACAGAAGAAGATATTTTCAAAAAATGTTTCAGTGTTTTTTGCCCATACAATAAAAGTCAATGAGGTTCAGTGTTGTTTTGGACCCCATTGGCTTTCATTGTTCAGAAAAAAACGGTCTTCAAAATATCTTCTTTTGTGTTCTGTGGAAGAAAAAGTAATTTGGAATAACGTGAGGGTGAGTAAATGATGACAATGTTTTTATTTTGGGCTTGATTATCTTCTTAAATCAGTGTTCATTAAGAAAGAGTTCTGTCCATGACTTTACGTATTGAGATATGATTATAGTTTTTATTAATATTTTGAACGTTTTTAATCATTTAATTATCTTCATAATTTCTGTTTCTTAGTTTTAGTAATTTTGTTGTGTTTTTGTCAGTTTTAGTAGCTGTTTATTTATTTTTGCACACTCATTTCAGTTTTAGAGAGTTATTTTAGTACATCTAAATTAAAATGATAAATGCTGCTTTGGAAACTAGCTGGAAAAAAAAGTGACTTTTTTATTTTATTATTATTTTTTTTAGTTTCAGTTTTAGTTAACTATAAAAATAAGTGTTATTTGCACGTGCTGTATGTGTTGTTTTAGCACCTGATTCTCTGAAGGAATTATTGAATTCAGGTGCAAACACTTGTGTGAATATGGCACAAGCTTCATTTGCATAGATTTCTGCTGAAAAGAATGACAATACTCATGGCACAATGCTATTTAGGTGTATTTTGCGACTGTTTGTAATGGATTGTGGGTAGTTGGTGAAGAAGATGTGGAGTTTTGCACTAAAATACCCTGCGGCTGGCTCTTTGAGCTAATTTACCACAGAATGTCCATAAATTTGTGATTTCGGATGTTTTCCAGTGAAATTAGAGGTTGATGAGGTATTTGTGCTACTGGCCCAGAGAATAAATTGTTTTGCAACGATTGCCCATTTGTAGCTCAGTAGACATAATAGAGTTCTCAATTGAATGTCATATAAGTATTAATTTTCTTCCTAAAATTCCTTTGAAGAAATTAAATTTGAAGCAAATGAGGCCATTGTTGCTGTAGAGTTAGAGTATAAAGTTAGATAATTAAAGTGAATAGTAGCTCAGACAAGGAACTGATGAAAAAAATCATATTGAGATTTCTCACCTTTGATGACATATTTTGGCACTGTATGCAGGCAGATCTGTGCAAATCTTTGCCTATGCAGGCAAAATCCCTCCAAGCAGTGTCCTAACAGTCTCAATTTGCTCTCTATTTAAAACAATTAAGCTATAAAGAGATCTCATTTGTGATTTTTTTTTCTTACCAATGAATGCTAACTTCAACTACACTAACTAGAGAATCATTAAATTAAAACTTATACAATGTTAAAAAAATTAATTGAAGTTGTAAATAAAACAAAGATTATTGAAGTGAGTTTTACAGGAAAATACTATTTCAGTCTTTGTACTTGAATATTTCACATTTAATTGACCATTTCTTGTAATTGTGAAATGTACTAGCAGTTTCTGAGAGATCAACAATTTCTGCTTCAAGATCAATTTTCTTGCAGTGTTGAAGTATCTATTTGCATAAACTTTCTTGTTATGGTCAGTTTTATCTTGTTTTGGTGAAGCAGCTGTTTAAAGAGAATCTTGCTGAGCAAGTTGGTTAAAATATTTTATAAATTTAGTTAAAAGGCAGTGATTATAGATAAGAAAATTCAACAACACACTGTAAAATGTTTATTTTTATTTTTTTTTTTTATATATATAAAGTTGTAAATAATACAAAGATTACTAGTGTACAAGAAAATATCATTTCAAAAACGGCCTTGCTTGCCGTTTCTTTTTAAATAATTGTGAAATTTTCCAATTTCTGAGTGAAAATGTTTTCTACACCAAATGTTTTTCTTGTTTATAGCTAGTTAGCTGAATAATAACATATCTACATTAATAGCACACACATTTGCCCTCAAGGTTTATTACCACAATACTAAGTATGTACAGGGCTGCATGCCTGCAGTGTGTTTGCTAAACGCATGCGTCTGTGTTGCACTGTGTGTCATTTTTTGACACATCCAAACATACTGACACATCTATAAAGACACACAGATGCATGCGGGCAGAAACACACACTTGTGCTCCTCCAGCCCTGTCATTAGTGTGGCTTTCATGTGGTCAAAGGGTGGTACAGAGACCACTCATTATTCTCTTTTACAAGCACTTTCACTGTCTTCCTCTAGCTCTCTCTCTCTCTCTCCATCAGCATTGAAATGTAAGACTCTTAGTGACTTTATGAGTAAAACTGATCTGCCCTCACACATGCAGGTCGTGTTCTGAAGTGAAACGCGAGCGTGGCCTCGGGCTTTTGTTCTCTGCGGTGACGGCGGCCGACACAGGCTGTGTTTGTGTTGAGATGATGTCATAGCCGCGTGACCCCGTGGCCTACTGTGTTGTATATTTGGCCTTAAGCCTCTCGTCATGCTCCGCATAAATAAAGAAGCGGTCGTGTCTGCAGTTAAGAGCTCAACATGGGAAAGTGCACGCCGCTGCCAGCCGCTGTGTTTTCCTTTTCTGATTTACAGCCTCTCCATTGTGTTTATTAAACACTGAAATTTATTTCTGTTGCTGAACAACACTATAAAAACAGTAGAATGAATTGTGGTTTTTCTGAGAGGATAGATAGATGGATGGATGGAGAAATGTTGTGGAATAATGGATTTAAAAAATAATGTAACCTTATGACTGCAAGATGGCCTATATAGTCATTTATTAAAAAGGAACTTAATATACTATAATTTATGTATATTTACACTGCGATAACTACAAAAAAACCCATTTGTAATTATTTTGAATATTTAGTTGTGTGTGTTATTGTTTTTTATTATAGCTATAATAATAAATAATAATGTCAAATTGAAAAATGGCACTAACCGCACTTAAGGAATTTACAATGTCAAGCATTTTATTTATTGTATGTATTAAGATTTAACAAGCATTGATCTGGACACCCCTAATGTACACATACAAGTCCAGGTAGATACATAGAGTGATGTGTTGATGGATTATGGGAGGATTTCGACGGATGGCAGGAGAGGGTGTGTCTGTGTGTGCTGGTTCACATGAGGACGCGGGGCAGGTAAATCCAGTTTTTGTGTTCTCAGCCCTTGGGCCCTGAATGTTCTCAGCAGGATTGGCCCTGTCTCACCTCCTCACCCTCCTCCTCCATCTTCATCTGCTCAGGATAGCTGAGGGCTTGCTTGCTTTCTTGCTTTCTTACTGTTTTACTGTCTTGCTTTCTATCATCAAATAACATTTATCTCTGATGCTATGTTGGCATATTTTATTGGTGATTTCACATATATTAATTAAACTTAAGACTGGCAAACAGTTTTTAGTCTTTTTTTCCATTCCAATAAATTTAAGATGGCTGCTGAGTGCTCTGACTTGCTTGAGAAAGAGCTTTGATAGATCTTGATTCTAGATCTCTGTGCAGAGTTTGCTCTTCTTGGCCTCGTGTCCTTGTCTCAGGCCATTAGCGTGTGGCTGTAATTATCACAGCTAACTTTGTTAGATGCTAATTTTATTTTTGGTAGGAAACCCCATGACCAGTCTGAAGTAACTCCCATTAAGCCATAACTCTATGCTGTTGTCATTGTTTAGACTTGGTTTCAATAGAAATGTTGCAACAGTTTACATTTCTAGATCACCTTTCTAGCATTGCGGTTTAGGTTTGTACAATTTTCTTGGAGTCTCTCAGGTCTTGTGATTTTAGTATTTGCTCCACTGATATGCAACTGTAAACGGTAGAAGTCAGGATAGCTACCAAAAGGATTGAATAACACTCCTGGGATTGTCTAGTTAACAGCAAGTATGTACAAAATTTGTGTGGCCCAGTCTGGAAATAATTTATTTTGTTATATCAATCAATGTGCCGATCAAAAAGAGCCCATTAGAGAAGCTCTCAATCAGTAAAGAGTCTCACAGCATCTCTGGAGCAGTAAGGGCCAGGAAGAGCGGTTGGTCTGGGCCTGGTGGGTCTCCTGAGGTCAGCGCTGTATCACTCACAAAGACACGCGGAATGCCGCGCCGCCGCCAACACAAACACACACTCACAGGACTGACGCTCCGCTAGACAGTCCTGCAGCTCGCTGGGTCTCGCTCTCACATGCACAACCATATCAGACTGATGGCCAGAGGGTCAGCGTAGACTCCTGGTGAGGTTAAAAAATGACACAGAACGGTGTATTGGCCTATAGCATCAACAGAAGCATGATTAAATGACGTGAATATGTATGTGCTTAAAAGTATGTGCTATATACTGTATATATTTAAATGACATACTGTGTGTGTGTGTATATATATATATATATATATATATATATATATTAGGGGTGTAACGGATACCCATGTACACAGATGTCACGGTTTGGTACGTACCTCGGTTCGGAGGTCACGGTTCGATATGATTTCAACAACAAGAAAAATACAACAAATCTACTATGCTAGGTTTCTTTTCATTTATTTTGAACAGATAGTAGCACAAATTAAAAAAAAATTCCCATCTAGATGTGAAAATACTAAATATTATATTAAATTATAATGTGATATATAAATAAAATCTGCAGTACATATGCATACAAGGAATAAATACTGGAAATATAGTTGATTTAGTTAACATTTAAACGAGGGGGAAAAACAGTGCGACACGAAACGTATAGAAGCTGAGTTTCATTTATTTTTTGTGACACGCTTAATTTGTTCACAGAAAGGAAACTCAAAGGGCAGAAAGCGACATCCTATTTGTTTTCTTTATTTTACAAAAGCACAATATTTTGTTTTCAGTGTGACTGTACACAAATAAAAGTAGACCTTTTACAGTGATGCATTATTAATAAGACAATACATGCGGAGTGTTTTAAGTTGATTCTGCTGGTATAAGGAAACAGTTGAAGTAATTGCGCTGGCGTGCACACATACACACACAAAACACATCAGTTCCAGTATTGCTAACTTGACAGCGCAGTTGGTACTTTATCAAAATAAAATACAGTGATTCAAACATCAGTGCGACCGCCTCTGTGTCATCGTTAGAACGCAACTGAAGTACAACGCCTATAATTTACATAATAAATAAAAGTTTTGCATTCAGATACATCGCAAATATGGAAATAGTATAGAATATTTGGATTTGTGCCAAATGAGAGAGGTAGGATACACGAGCACAAAGCTCCATTTTGCAAACAGTTGAGTGCGCAAGCCTAAGACGCGTTCAGAATCAGCACATGGTCACTGTCTAGTGAGCTTGATTTTCAAGTGCGCAACTCACAGCATTCGCTGTTCTTCTGCTGGTTGTTATGAAACAGCGTTGCATTACTGAGGGCGCCCCCTTCTGGATTGAGGGTGAATTGCCTGTAGGCTATTCGTTGTAGAGCCCTGCACGGGCCTCAAATTTAGGCCCTAGCTCGGCCCTGGCCCGAGATGCTCAGGCCCTAGCCCAGCCCGTGTCCGACAGCTTATCAGAATTACCGGCCCGAGTCTGGCCCGAGTCTGACCCGAGCCCGTCTTTTTTTTCCCCCTTCTCCCAAAACGGCTCATGTTTCAGCTATTAAAATAGTTCAGTTTTGTATATAATGGCAAAGTGATTATATTTCGTTTTTTCCCTTTTTTTATTTTTATTAAGTTAATTTTGAAAAACGTTTGGAGCATTTTTTGTTCGTTAAACAAGTTATTTCTTTCTTAAAGTAACTACCAAGCGGCCAGCGGCAGACCGGCAGGCTGATCAGCATGTTTGATCAATTTAGCCTTCTCAAATCATCACGACTTGCCTAAAATAAAATCTATAGATATACTAAAACAGTTCAAGCATATAACAATGTTTAAAGGTTAAACCTAGATAAATGTGCGCTCCAATAGTTTGTGCGGAGAACGGAAGCTAAAGCGCAGGACATGGAGGCACCAGCGCAATCAATTGCATTTTTTTTTTCAATGGAAACAACTTAAAATAGGCCGTCATTTTTGCTCATAAAGGTAAGAGTAATACATCATTCGGAACTGTAAAGGGTCTACTTCTATTTGTGTGCACTCACAATATCAACAAAACGTCGTGCTTTTAAGAAAACGATACACTTTCTGCCGTCTCGTCTTGAACAGAGCGCTTCACAAAAATGAACCGAAAGTCAGCGAATACATGCCTCACAGACATCATAAATATATCTATAGAAAGCTTTAAATTACTACTTAACGAAATAAATCAAATTGAAAAGAAAAACACATTCATTATAATCATAATCCGTGAAGATGCACTTCTCTCTAAAGGCACGTCTAATGAGGAGATGAATCCACACTGATGCAACACTGACACAGAAAACACTAGTTTATTAGTAAGTAATTCAAATATCTCCTTACTATTTCCCCTCGGACACATTCATGGTAATTACTTTTGCTGGGGCTTTACGGCAAGTTTTATTGCGTGTATTTGAACGCAGAACAGCTGCGCTGATGGCGCGATCGCTGCTGCTGGACACTAAATACCGTCGAGCCGCTCTTCACAGTCGCGGCACGGTCTCGTGTTGTTTCCACCAGCGCAATTTTTTTTTCATCACTAATTGATAATAATAATAATTCCTTACATTTATATAGCGCTTTTCTAAGCACTTGGCTTAGACATTGATGGATGTCTAAAATATAAAAATAAGGAGAAAACTAAAACAGGCCCGAGGCCCGGCCCTCGTCTGAACTATGACGTGAAAATTGGCCCGAAGCCCGGCCCTAGGGACGTAAAAAAGTCGGGGCCCATCGGGCCCTGGCCGAAATGCAGGGCTCTAATTCGTTGTAAGGCCTCATGCCTCATGCCTCATGCCAAATACATGTATCGTTACACCCCTAATATATTTACGGTGCCCTCTACTAATATTGACACCCTTGGTAAATATGAGCAAAGGCGGCTGTGAAAATAAATCTGCTTTGTTGATCTTTTTGATCTTTCATTAAAAAAAAACACATTTTTAACCTTTCATTGAAGTAAAACAATTGAAAGTGGGGAGAAAATCTCATGGTGAAATAAATGTTTTTTTCCAATGCATGTTGGCCACAATTATTGGCATATTATGGGAATAAGTATATTCCCATTCATATTTACATTTTTTAGCACACCGGGGTGACTAGGAGCATGAAATTGTCCAGACATGACTTCCTGTTCCAGGATTATAAATATGAGCAACACAAAGTCCAAATTCTCTTAATCATCCATCACAAGGAGTAAAACATAAGAATATAGTTCTGATGTGCAGAACAAGATTGTTGAACTTCACAAAATAGAAAGTGGCTGTAAGAAAAGAGCTAAAGCATTGAAAATTCCCATTTCCATTATCAGGGTAATAATTAAGAGGTTCCTATTAAATAAAGATGTTACAAATCTGCCTGGAAGACGATGTGTGTCTATATCGTCCTAATGCACGCTGAGGAGGAGAGTTTGAGTGGCTAAAGACTCTCCAAGGATCACAGCTGGAGAATTGCAGAGATTAGTTGAGTCTCGGGGTCAGAAAGCCCAAAAAAATATATCAAACAGCCCCTACATCACCACATGTTGTTCGGGAGGGTTTCAAGAAAAACTATTCTCTCTCATCCAAAAACAAACTCCAGCATATTTAGTTGTCAGACACGACTGGAACGCCAAATAGCACTGGCTTATATCACATGAAACTAAAAAAAAGATTTTTGGCAGCAAACCCACCAAATAGGTTTAGTACAAACAGGGATAAAAAAGTACCCCATGTCCACGTTTAAATATACTGCTGCATCTTTAATGTTGTGTGCCTATATTTCTTCTGGAGGTCCTAAACATCTTGTTTAGACACATGGCATCATGGATTCTGTCAAATACCAACAGATAAAAAATCTAAACCTGTTTGCCTCTGTTAGAAATCTTATAATGGGCTTTGGTTGGATGTTCTATCAGGACAATAATCCAAAACAAACATCAAAATAAACACAAAAATGTGTCACTGAGCACAAAATGAATCTTTTACCATGGCTGTCCCAGTCCTCTGACCTGAACCCTACAGAAAACGAATGGGGTGAACTGAAGAGAAGAAGTACTGACATGGAGCTGTGAATCTGAAGGATCTGGAGAGATTCTGTATGATTGAATGGTCTCTGATCTCTTATCAGGTGTTCTCCAAACTCATCAGGCATTATAGGAGAAAACTCAGAGCTGTTACCCTGGGAAAAGGACGTTGCAATAATTGGGTACCAATAATTGTGGCCAACATGAACTAGAGAAAGCATTTATTTCACAATGAGATTTCCCCCCCACTTTCAATTGCTTTACTTTAATGATAGGTTAAGATTTTGTGAATTTTTTGAATGAAAGATCAAAAGTATAAACAATATAATATCTAATATATATAATATAATATCTGATTGTTTTTTTTATACTTTTTTTTTATTTATATAAAAATTACATTACAATTACTAAAAAAAATTACAAAAATATCAAAGTGATATAAATGTCCTGAGGTCATAATGATGAATGCACATTAGAATGCATGTATTTTAAAAATGTATAATGCTTCTTTGCTTAATCTTAAATATATATATATATATATATATATATATATATATATATATATATATATATATAATATCTTTTTATATCACTTTTAATATAAAAGTTAAATTAAAATCATGTTTTTGCATCAAAAATATCAAAGTGATGCAACTGCCCAGAGCACAGTATATATATATATATATATATATTAAAAAGGGTGATTTTATGCAGAACGGTGGTTTATTGCATGTGTAATTGTGCAGTTGTGTGTTCACAAATGCACCAAACAGCTCCAGAATCCCACAGACATGAGTTTGGTGCGGTTGAGAGAAGACTCCACATATTGTTGGTCTAAATGCCTGTGCAAAAGACCAAGAGCATGAAGGATCCATCTTCACATTTGCTATCAATTTAGGACCTGAAAATAAGCAGCAGCTCTCTCTCTCTCTTTCTCCTGAGCAGGACCGAGATGAGGAATGTTTTTATATCAATGGGGAAAAAGGATTGCGAGGGGGAAGGTATAAAGATGGCGTGTAATAATAGCAGTCTTTCTCCAGATGTGTGGCAGAGATTCTGACCTCAGTGTGACCTGTAGTTTGATCAGCGTCAGTCATCTGCCACCTGCTGACCGTGTAGCACACGCACAGATAGCATCACATGTAGAAACGTCCTGTGCATGATGTTATTCCACGTGCTCGAAAGCCAAATTCCAGGACACACACACACACACTCTGTCATATCCATTCTTCAAGGCCGACTGCATTCGCCTGTTTTTTGCAGCATGTACGAGTAGAAGGATTCCCTTGGTTTTGCTGTGGTTTTGGGGCTGGAGTGTTTTTGAAAAAGCTGTTAAATATATTGAGTTTGATGCTAACTTTAATCTGATGTACTTCCTACCGGCGTTCCAATGGGGACTTTAGCATGTGTATACGGATAGGCCGACTTCCAGGTCAGAATTGTTCCTTCGCAACCAAAAAAAATAAAAAAATAAAAATGCAATATGTGACACTTAAGACTGGAGTAATGATGCTGAAAATTCAGCTTTGCATCACAGGAATCAATGTCATTTAAAAAATATATTCAAATAGAAAACTCATTTAAACTGTAATATTTTTTTTTTTTTCTGTATTTTGATCAAATAAATGCAGCCTTGGTGAGAATTAGAAACTTGATTGATTTAAAAAGCATAAAACAAAAATTCACCAATCCCAAACATTTTAATGTTATTGTACATTGAATGAAGGACTAAAGCTGTTTCTACAGACTAGTTTATCATAGAAACTTAAGGAAATGTAAACAAAGCTAGTTTTATTTCACATTGCTTTTATCCGTTAGCTGTTCCAATGCAAACAAACAAAAGAAATGCCTATAATGTGATTCTTTGGATTATTGTTGAGATCCTTGCTAATGGCTGCATCTTCACACAACAATCTGTCATAACAGATCTTTTTGTGGACCTCGGATCCTCAGAGTGCAGTGTCGTGGTCCAAACGGAGAGAGAGACCAGATGTTTCTTTTGTTTAGATTTGAACTGGGCGGAAAGGAAGGGTGTAGGAGTCGATGGGCGGTCGGGTGTAAGGAAACCAAACCATTCACAGTTGAATAGCACTGTACTGTACAAGTCTCTGTGTGTGTGTGAAGCAGAGAACACATATGTGTCCTTTGTGAACACTGACTCTGAATGTCCTGTATATACGAATATTTCAGCTCAGGTATATCACTCACAAACCTAGGGAAGGAACTAACTTAAAATTGCAGTTAAGGATACATGACATTGGTATAACAACAGTCATTGGTCGATATTAGACACTTTATGTATCATTATTGGACATGTGTCAGCAGATGTTGGATATTTAATTGTACATGCTAATTTTACCCTATTTCTTTTTTATTATTTTTGCTGTAATATAATGCTCATTTATTTATGTAAACTGTAATTATGTTCTTATGCCCAAGTTCATTTTTACTATTTAAACAATTAATTTTTTTATATATATATATTTTTTTTTATATAATTTTAATATCATTCATTTTTCTGCTTTTCTTAAATTTGCTTAAAATAAAATTTTATTTTCTTCCATTTATCATTTGTTGGCCAATCTGAAAATAATTAATGGCTTTTCCGGTAACAGACAGAGGTATTAGTATTTCAATGTTTTAAAAATATTTTAATAGCCTATACTTTATAGTCAGATTTTTTGTAAATCTTTAGTTTGTTGTATTTTAATCAAACTTTTCTGTTTATAAATGTGACCCAGTCATTTGTAGCAACAGCCAACATTACATTGTATGGGTCAAAATTATTGATTTTTCTTTTATGCCAAAAATCATTAGGATATTAAGTAAAGATCATGTTCCAAGAAGATATTGTGTAAATACCAATATACCTACCATAAATATATCACATTTTTTTTATTAGTAATATGCATTGCTAAGGACTTAATTTGAACAATTTAAAAGGCGATTTTCTCAGTATATAGATTTTTTTGCTCCCTCAGATTCCAGATTTTCAAATAGTTGTATCTCGGCAAAATATTGTCCGATCCTAACAAACCACACATCAATAGAAAGCTTATTTATTCATGTATCCAATTTGACCCATATAACTGGTTTTGTGGTCCATGGTCACAAATGTGCTTAAAATTGAATTATAATATTGTCCATTTATCAGTTGTCTGCCAGTGAGAAAATAATTCATGGCTTTTTCGGTAATGGACAGAATTATTAATTAAATAATTCAATGTTTTAAAGATATTGTAATATTACTTCTTCTTTTCTTTTTTTTTTTTTTTTCTTTTTTTTAGTAAATTTTAGTTAACTATATTTGATCTAATTTTGCTGTTCATAAATGTGTTTAAAATTGAATTTTAATATTGTCCATTTATCGACCAGTGTGGAAATAATTGATTGGTTTTTTGTTAACAGCCAGTATTAATTAAATAATTGAATATTTTACTACATTTTTGTAGTTAGAAGTTATTTGTAAATCTTTAGTTGACTGTATTTGATTATTTTCTTCTGTTTATAAATTAAAATAGAATTTTAATTGTCCATGAATCGGTCATCGTTCAGTGCGGAAATGATTAAAAATTGTTTAGTTTTTTTTGGAACAGCTAGAATTATTAATCAAATAATTGAATATTTTTAAAATATTGTAATATTGATGCATTTTTCTAGTAAGAATGTGGTAAATATTTAGCGGATCTATATCTAAGCAAATTCTGCTGTTCATAAATATGCTTTAATTCATATATATATAAAGTGATAGATTAAATATATTATAAACATAATTGGTGGTATTTAATGGAAATTTTTTGTTAAAATGCTAAAATTGATCCTTGTTATTTTTGTGTCAGATAAATATTGATCTGATGCTCAGTTGCATTTAAATATCCCCTTCCTCAGATTATTTCAGTGTAGAGTCATATTAGTAGTTTTTAGCGTAGTTACTTTTTTAAAGAGTAAAATGACTTTATGCACACCCGTTTGTGTGTTTAAATAATGCCATGTTGGCAGCCAATCATACTGTGTGTGTGCATACCTGATTACCTAGGAGTAAAACCGCATTCGTTACAGTCATCAGAGCCGTGGCTGCGACTCAAACCTCAAACTTGACTGCAGCATGGTTCCCGCCGATCCACATGCCAGCCATCCTGGCTCAGCCTCTGTGGCGGAAGGTGGGTCTGCGTGAGGAGAAACCCGAGCCTCCATGCCTGGAGTCTGAAACGTGCTGTTCAATCTCTCTGACAGGCTCATTACAGACAGAAATCACGGCTCGGCTTTATACCGGACATTTGGCTACATTTATCCTGCTTTTTAAGTGCGTGTGGGCAATACCGCAGAGTCCTGTTCATTTCTTGCAAATCAATTACTTCAGATGGGTCACTTAAATGTAACGGCTGAAAAAAACATTTAATTGATTCTTTCAAAGCATAACTTGACCAGAAGTCCTGTTTTCTTTCTTTTTTTTAAATGGTGAATTAAATGTAGTGGTCACTATTATTATTAGGGCCCAAGCACTGATGGTGCGAGGACCCTATTTGAATCGCTCAGTCTCTTCCTCTTCTCCACAATGAATCACATTTTTGAGGGCATAAACATGCTCGAAAACTCAGAAGTGGCAAACATTTACATCTGATAAGGTTTTCAGAAGTGGGTGGGACAAAATGGCTCATGTTTCACATACATGTACAAAATTCGGTAGTCCGAAACCCAACAGGAAGCCTGTTACATTGAATTTTGAAGTTTTGCGCCGTTTTTGCCATTTTCAGGCATTGAATTTAAACAAACTCCTCCTTGTGATTTTAAACAGATCAACACTAAATTTGGTCAGTGCAATCTAAAGCCCTTTGTGACATTAAATTGCGACGATCTAGAGTTTTTGTTAAAGGGCGTGTCCGTGGCGGCCTGACAAACTTTGATGTTTCGCCATGAAATTTTAAAAGTTTTTATAATTCAGGCATACAATGTCCCATCTGCCCCAAGCTTCACATGTTTATGAGAGTCCTGTCCTGAACACATGCCCATGCTCAGTTTATAGTCATAGCGCCACCTGATGGTAACAGGAAGTGGCATGTTTTACGCTCTAACGAACTCCTCATTTAATGACATCAACATTCTATTTGGCCAGTCTACTCTAAAGGACTTTGTGGTGTTAAATTGTGAAGATCTTGAGTTTTCGTTGAAGGGCGTGTCCATGGTGGCGTGACAAAGTTCGATGTTTCGCCATGGGAATAGAAGTTGTTGTAACTCAGCCATAAAATGTCTGATCTGCCCCAAACTTCACACTTTTGATAAGAGTCCTGGCCTGAACACATCTAAAGACCAATATTCAGTTATAATCATAGTGCCACCTGTTGGCAACAGGATATGTCATGTTTTACAAACTCAAACATATTATGTTCAGTGTGAACCAAACTTCATATGTTTGATAAAATTGCTTGCTTGAAGACATCTACATGCCAATATTCAGTTATAGTCGTAGCGCCACCAGCTGGCAACAGTAAGTTTGGCATATATAAATGACTTCCTACAGGCCTCCAGACTGCAACCAAATGGTCGCATTTTGCGACCATTTTTTTCTGCCGGTGCGAGTCAATTTTGTGAGCAATCGCACTGGCGAGACCATCGCGTTTTTCAACTCGCATTGCCATTTCTGTTGCATATGAGAAACATAAAATGGCAAACGAAACAAAAGCGTAACAAAATCCAGCTACTCTTTTGAGCTGCGCAGCGCGGACCATTTATAAGGCCGGACCATGACGCAAACAAACTGGTTCGAGCTCAGAACAGCATTACTCGGGAACCAAAGTTGACTTTGTTACTGCACAGCGCTGTGAGATCCAGTGAGAAGTGTTTGAATTCACCGCAGAATGAATAAAGATTTCTGCGAGATCTACTGAGAAGCATTCATATTCTGCACAGAAATCTGTTATAAGCATATCAAGCGGCGCTGACGTAGAAAACCAGAAGCAGTAACGCTAACTGTAACCACGGTGTTGTGGCAGAAATAGTCGAATGTTATTACATTATTCATTTCAGGGTTTGTACAGCTTTTTGAGAGAGAAATTCAAGCAATTTTCAATGATTTACAAGCATTTCACACAACTTTTTTCCAGCACTTTAAAGCTCCTAAATGATCCAATTTGAATGTTATTTTCAATGGGATGACCAAAATATAAAATACATCAAATCACCATTATAGCCTGTAGATGCCAGCAGAGGAGCATTTATTGGCTAATTAGTCATTCATTTATACTTTTTCCTTTATATTTTGAAATTTTAAAATCACTATTATAAAATATCAAATCATCAAGAAATCAGATTTGGTCAGAGTTTCACTCTTTTTTTGTGTATGAAGTAAAAAAACGTCACACAGTGCTTTAAAAAACAAACTTTTCTTCAATTTGCGATTAAATCACACATAATCACTTGTTGGTCAAGTTGTTGGTCAAAATCTGCTGAAGTTGTGGTGGTGTTATTGTGCAGAGGTTTATTGTGGATGCAGTGAGTTTTGACTCTGTTGTGGTGTTTACAGTAGTTTCTCTGGACGCTCACCGTTCCTCATCAGCAGATAAGAGTGCTTTATGACTCCAGTAAACAGCCTTCTCTCATCTCCTCTTTCTCATTTCAGATCGTCTGTCTCCCTTTTCTCATTTTCTTTTGCCTTTAATTTACTTTCCTCATTCTAGAGGCAGAAACACGTTGTTCTTATCTGCCGTTTCCTGTGTGTCTTTGATATGTGTTTACATGTGTTCAGGGTCAGGACAGGACAGTGTCAGTTAGGAAAGCACATTCATGCCGTTGCTGTGTCTCAGCGTAGCCAAGGTAAATCTCAACACATCCAGCCTCCCCTGGATCTGCTCTGGGTGACTGTCAGGATTACAGTGAGTGTGTATACGTGTGTCGGGAGGAGATTTGCTGGCATCGGCGTGTTTACGTGAAGGTCTGTTGAGCTCCTTGTATGTCCACACTCATGATTTCTTGTGTCTGCGCACATATGTTTGGGATTTATTGTGTTTAAATGTATATGAGAGTGTTGTGTGTAGTTTGTGAATGGCAGGCGTGTTTATAAGGAAGAGGAAGAGCAGGGTCATATGACAGGAACTATGCAGTGCATCTGGAAGGACATGGAAGGAAGTGAATTTTTGTCTCCTGAGGGATCACATTTCTGCACTTTCTTTCACTCCATCACTCTCTCATTTATTTTATTTGATTAATTTTTAAGCATTTTTTTTTAAAAGAAATAATTGTATCCAGACCTTTACCAGGTGATTCCACATTTCAGCCTTATAATACCCTTTTTTTTAAAATTAAATTAAATAATAAAGAGTTTATTGTAAATCTGCATTATAGTCTTTAAAGGTACTACCACCTGGTAAAGGGTTGTTTTAGTTGTTTAATTGTTCATTTTACTTTTATTAATGCATTTTACAAATAATTTTAAACTCATCTCTTAAAATATATGTGTTAGACTTTGTTTACTGTATACATTATTATAATTATTATATCATATATTTTATTTTTTAAATAGATTAGTTATGTTACACAAAAGTCAGGTTGTCATAAAATGACTTAATTTATTATTGTGATTGCATGCATATTTTATATTATTAGGAAATATTGGTATGGCAGTATTCAGCGTGTACCTGCTGACTCAGATGCGGTCAGCAGCCGCTCACAGATGTTGCCTCATCCTGCGGTCTCTGACTGGTGGACAGGGTTTGAAGTGGTTAGTGTGAAGTGTGTCGGGGTCAGAGGTTAAAACAATCTGCCCCCCTCCCTTTGTCCTCTTCTACCCCCATCTCTGCTTCTCTCTTTCACTCTCTCCTCCACACTAGATCACTTCCAGACCCTTTCACCCGACCCGAGGGGAACTAGCTCTGATGAAAACAGCTTTCACATGCTTCTATTGTGAAACCTCACATGGCTGTTGTGTGTTTAAAAACGAGTCACAATCTGATTCTGATAGTCTAGTGAGCATAAAAATAGACAACATGCAAATATTTGGTAAAATAGTCTCTACTTCACTATTCTAGTCTCTTTCATGTCATTAACACCTTAAATACTGCCTACGTTTGCAGCTTGCTAGGTTTTGGAATGTAGCTGGTTTCATTTTTCAGAGAAAATCGTCCAAGTGAAATCGAATGGCAACATGTTTCTGTTTGTAAAGGGTTACTGAAGCTGCCAGGATTTACACTGGAAACACAAACACACGCAATAAAACTTCATCCTACACCAGACATTTATTTAAAGGTGATGCATGTACATTTTTGGATGAAAACACTTTCTTCTGTCCCAGAGACAACTGTAAGGTTGACTTCCTGAGGAGCGTAAACATGGCGGCTCTGTGGTGCTCTCAAAACATTGCTCTGTTTGTTTGAATGGTCAGCTGCTGGCTTAACAGTGGCTTGAGTTTGGGACAAGGCTACCTCAGCAGATTCTTTATTAATATTATTTATTTATAATATTATTGTATGGAACTTTATTTTTATATTTATTTTTGAATGTATATATTTATTTATTTATTTTGGATTTATATTATATTTTATATACTTATTTAATTCTACTTTTTACATTTTTTAATTGTATTTAATTTTTATTTTTACATTTATTTGTTTTAGTTTTTTACATAATTTTTGTAATTGTCATATATTATTGTATGGAAATAAATAAATAAATATATATATATATATATATATATATATATACACATAAAATTAGATATATTTTTTATTTTATTTTTGGGTTGCTTTTATTTAGTTATTTATAATAGTATTGTATGGAACTTTATTTTTATATTTATTTTTAATTATTCATTTATTTTTGTACAGTCATTTCGGGATTGATTTATTATATTGTATGAAGTGTATTATTCTAAATTTTTATTTTCATTTATTTATCTATTTATTTACTTAGTTATTTATAATATTATTGTATGGAACTTATTTATTGTGGATTTATAATATATATACTGTATATATAATTATTTAATATTACTTCAACCATTTTGATGACATTTATTTTATGTATTCATTTTTGAATTATTTAGTTTTACATTGATTTTGGAATTTTATTTGTTATGTTATTGTATGAAATATATGAAATGTATTATTATATATTTATTTTTGGATTTCTTGTGTTTGTTCACTTATTTATTTATAATATTATTGTATGGAATTTATTAGTTATTTAATTTTTGGATTTTTAATTTATTTGTTTATTACAACACACTTAAGAACACATTTAAAAGTGCAGCATGCACCCCCCACACTGTGTCTCATTTAGGGTGCCTTGCCTTTAGAATAAACAACGTTATCTTCCATTGGTTTGGAAGATACTAGTTATAGTTATCGCTAAAGCTATTAGTCCTTAGGCTCATTTTTGTGATTGCAAGAAATAAGAGTGTGTGTTGGAGTTTTTATGCTTAAAATTGTTCAACATGTGCAATCATTGTACTTTCAGATGAGCAGAATGCTGTGCTGCAAGCTACTCTAAGAATGTGTGTGTAAAGTGCAAGTGTGTTTGTGTGTCCATGTGTGTAAAACAGTGTGAGGTCGTGTAAGCCTCTCAGCACTCGGCATGCGAAGCAAAAGCCTTGTAATTCTAATGAAAGCACTTCCAGTTTCGAAGCCCCTCGTACTGATAAGCTACAGATGGAGGGAAAGACAAAAGACTCCAATTAGGATTTTTCGCTTACAAACAGACTCCCAGCGGCACACAAACTCTATCACACTTCCAGACCTACTCAAGCAGTTTCACACTCTTCACGTTGCCATCCAGATCTCTACATCCTCTGATGGTTTCTTCACATTTCAGACATGTATTACGTAAGAGGTATAGTGACCCTGGCTTATCTGTTTTTTCTTTTTCTCATTTCATGTGCTGCGGCTTCACTCGACACATCTCAACCACAGGTAAGAAAACACATCTGCTTCTTCTGCTACTTCATACTGTATCCTGTATGCATGTCTGTTAACGGATCCATGCTTGAATCCCATTGAGAACCTATGAGAACCGCACACCTAGCCCCATTGGGCCTCATTCTCTTTCTTTGACCACTTTTAATTTATGCAAATACTAAAAATATCCCTGTACACAAATGTTAAAACACTTATTTCTAAAAAGTATTTTCTTCCTTAATCAAACTTTATAGCTCCATTCCAAACTTAGTGAACTGACTTTCTGCCTACATAGCCAACTGTTTTTTAAGGACAGAGTGCTAAATGAAACCAAACTTGTGACTGATTTAGAATGAAATACAGATGTTCAAAAGGAACAATTCAGTTTGTTAATAAGCATAAATGTAGCCTTCTTGTGGGAATTGTTTAATTGATTCTTTAATGTTTGTTAAATTTTAATTCATTTTAATTTTCATATTATTTGATAGAATTTGATTATTTATTTGATTTAATAAGAATAAATATACATATCACATTTTAATTTGAGATAAAATTGTCTTTTTAATCATAAATATTAATTTAATTTTAATTTCATTAATTACTTTTAACAATTATTACTTGTTTTTTTATTGATTTTTTGTATTAAATTTTTTGGGAGAGGTCAGTTTTTATATAATTTGATGGAATTTGTTTATTTTCATTTTAATTTGTGGGTTATTTTTTATTTACTTATTTATTTACACAATTCTTTAATCAGCATAAATATACATATCACTTAATTTCAGGTAAAATAGTCAGTTTATAGTTATTTTAACTACTTTTTGCATTTATTTAAATTGTTTTAATCAATATCTCTGGCTTCCCTTTGTATTTAAAATATACATGTGATTTTCCGGCCAGAAAAAGGTATCTAATTTCATATGATGCATTGAAATGCTGCCTATGGAGTCAGCTCACTAGGTTTTGGAACAGAGCATGCACTGTATGTTTTCATTGAACTGCTAGGCACATATAGGCAGAGGGTGTTTGAACAACATGCAGAATGTGACGTTAAGGGGGGGTTAAACCTGACCACAGTAATAAATCAGTGTGCTACAAGACCCATATTATTAAGGTCATTCTAATAATGACAGAGGCTGCGGATGCCAAAGTGCAACCAAACATGCCAGAATATCTGTTTCACTTACTACAAGTGCTTCTTCTGTAAAGTTGTCAAAAACAGTCAGAGCCAGTCAAAGCCCAATATGTACATCTTCAGTCCAGGATTTGTCAGATAAGCTGTGATTACATAAGTTTGGTCACGTGAAATTGTCTAACATCCACTGAATCGAGTGTGAACACGCAGAATCTGCTTCTGCATTATTGAAGTCTCACTTTTTGGTTAAAAATTCTTTGTCAGTTGCAATGTGTCCCATTTATGATCTCAGATCTGAAGAATCTGCAGAGTTTGACAGTTAGCAGTTATTAAACAGTTATTTAATTAAACAATTTAACAGTTCATAATTAACTCTTTCCCCGCCAGCGTTTTAAAAAAAAGTTGCCAGCCACCGCCAGTATTTTTGATGATTTTCACCTAAATTTGACGGCCCTCAGAATATTTTCTGCTATGAATATAAGAACATATTATATATCAAAATAAATTACCAAGCCTCTGCTTTTAAACAAAAAAAACTTTATTTTATTCTATCTTCATGTGTTCATGTTTTATCACCATTTGAATGCAGATAGGTTTCATCAAAAATACAACATTTTGGACAAAAAAACTGAGAAAAATGCATTTTTATGAAAGTAGTGCATTTTCAAGCAAAATACATTCAGATGTCATATTCTTTCACCTGTAAATAATTATATGAATAATTTAAATTGCATTCAATAAACAGAACAAACAAACAGACACACACACACACACACACACACAAACAAACATACATATGATTATACACACACAGGCTACGTACATACATATGCATACATATACTGTGCACGCACGCATGCACACACACACGCACGCATGCACACACACACACACACATACATGCATACACACATGCATACATACACACATGGCATGCAGATAGATAGATATATAGATAGATAGATCTATAGATAGATCGCGCCCACACACACACACACACTCCTATTCAGATCGACGAATCGGTTACAACTACAGATGTTTCTGTGTCTGTAAATGTCTGTAAATCTCTCTCACTGACTACTTCGTCCCGATCAGATTCAAAATGGTCAAAACATGATCTACATAGGCTATATGATCTATATATGATCTACATTTTCTCTGATCCTTCTATTTATGCCGATCGTCTTCTATTCGCACCCTAAAGACCCGGAAGTCCCGTAACTCATTCAGGACATGCGCTAGGGCTTTCCTTACCGTAACACACCTAGAACACGGATTGCCGTAAAAACTCGTCAATGGCGGGGAAGCGTTGTCTCTTAATTGACGAGATATCTTGTCAATGGCGTTGAAAGAGTTAAAAGAAATTGGTTCTCTAGGAACCACCCTGCTGGCTAGTTCCTAGAACTGAGTTTCTAGAACAACGTGGTGCGAAAGCTCCTATTTTATCGGTTTTCACTTTCTCTGGAAATCGAACCCATAACCTTGGCATTGTTAGCACCATGCTCTACTGTTTGAGCTGCAGAAAAACCAGTGAATGACCCATAAAACATAAGCGGCCTTGGTGACATCATCGGAATAGGAAAATCCTTTAAGAGGCGGAGCAAGTTAACACGTTCGATGACAAATTATAAAGACAAAGGTTGTTTTCTTTAGACTAGCATGCGCTAGACCAGGAGCGTGGATCAAAGCAAACGAGGTCAGTTTTGATTCATCATGTTGCCTCTAAAGAGGCTTAGCGTCTTGAAGCCCACGCCCCACTTGAGGACCCTGTGTGTTACTGATAAACAGGACAGGATCAGCTAGGTACCACTTGAAAAGGGAGTACATGCTATTCGCCTCTTTGTGCCATTTGCATCAGTCTCCATAGAAACCGGGGCCTGCTAACGCCGTTTTCTGGTCGGATGCCAGCACAAACTCGAGAGGGCCAAATGCACAACATAGCAATGCGGATTCACGGTGCCACATAACAATGACTTCACACGCATGATTTCCCATCATGCTTCACACACAGCTGATGTGTTCAGCAAGAACCTCGAGCACCGCTGGATCTTTGCCTGCTAATGTCTCTTTTACCAATTTACTTAGGTGTGAAATGCACGGCATAGACAGGTTTTCATGTCTTGTAGGTTCTCGAATTGATGATCACCCTTTATGTCTATAAAAGTCAGGAGATGAACTACAGTGTCACATTCTCTTGTAATAATTTGTATGACATGGCAAAATCTTTCGTATTTTACAGCTTGATATGTTATCTAACATAAAATTAACCAAGCATGAGATGTTGCTAGCTTTAAATGCATCAAATATCAGTCCCACATTAGAGGTCTTGACCCTTTCAACTGTATCCAGCTGTTAAAATATTTTTAAATATTTTTAAACATTAAATGGCATTTTTATAAAAATATATAAAAATAAAATGTTTTATAAAAATATTTTTTAATCATTTTAAAGGGGTCATCGGATGCAAAATTCACTTTACAAGTTGTTTTAACATAAATGTGTGTTGGAAGTGTGTGTACACATCCATTCTATAATGATAAAAATCCACCCAGTGTTTTTTTTTTTTAAATCCCTGTTTTATAATCCCCTTTCTCAAATCAGGCTGTTCTGAGAGCCCTGTCAGAATGACATAGTTCTGCGCAGGCCACTCCCACGATAGTTGATTGACAAGACCGTCTTACCTTAGACCCGCCCTGAGTGAGCTGTGAGCTGTCCGCCTCCAGTGCAGGGGAAGACAAGATGTCTCATATTAAGCGATTAAGGCGTTTTGTTGTTGGATGTAATAATGAATATAGCAGTTGTCATTTACTCCCGACATCTGAGCCGCTGAAGACGCAGAGGATTAACGTTACTTTCGCTTTGAAGTGAATGTGCCGATCCCCGATCTACATAAATGCGTCTATGTTCGCGCGAATCATTCGTGATCTAGCTTTATCTACAGAAGAAGTGAGTATAAGGGTTTTTATATGAATCTTTGCAAATCGCTTTCCTAATAATGTGCTAGTTAGCCAGTTTTGCGGCTGAAGTTTAGTATGCTCCATAGATATATATACCTAGATGCCTCATTACGGACTGTTTCTATGGGCCACGATATGTAAGCCATCCGCCCATTTTTGGAATGGTCTGCGAATATTTGAGCGCATTGACTGTGTACAACATCAAATTATATGCTTGTATATCTTTGAATATTCATTGATTATTATGGTGAATGCGAGATGGCTGACACGTCAACGTATCTGGACTGGAGCAGTCGAATAGGGAATCAACACATATCTATGGTCTGCTCGTCACTCCACGGAGTCAGCAGAGCTCACTAGCATTTAAAGCAACATGTACTAGATCAGCGTGCTGAAAACAGAGCTGATTTTGACAGAGTAAAGAAGGTGTTTTTTACACTACCATTGAGAAATTTTAACCAAAGTATGTTATAGACTTTTCATTAAGACCCTAAAGAATCATATCAACTTGTGTGAAATGGGCACCTTTAAACAACATTTTTATACATTTAATAGTTTTATTTAGTTATTTATTTTATATTTATTTATAAAAAATTTGTTCACATTTTATTTATATATTCTGTTAAACATTAACATTTTTATGGAATATTTAAAAAGGTTTTATAAAAATATTTTCTTATTACAATATTTTTAAACATTAAACATTTATTTTATTAAACATTAAAGTTTAATTAAAACAATAAAGTTTATTGTTGGAAAAACCTATATTTTTAGAGTTTTAAACTGTATTTAAACATGTATAGTTTACAGTTAATTGTGGTGACAGGATTGCAAAAATGTCAAACCACATATGAAATTAATGTATGAAAAGGTATTTTGGGTCATAATTTTCTTCCGTTTTGGCCATCTCATGCAAATTATTAAGTTTCAGCAGGGTTGAAGTGTCCGTGCCATATCCATCAGCCAACCTGCAGTAACAGTGCATTTGCAGCTGTTTTTGTAAAGCGATCTTCATCCTCGTCCTCCTCTTCCTCTCTGACAATGGAACTTTGGAGGCTTTTCAGTCTTAAGCTCCATTCCAGATGGTTTCTGTTAAGGCTTTTTTCACCCCATTATTTTATACACCAAAGTTCACAGTGTCTAAAGACAAGATGTCTGTTTGTGTGTGTGTGTGTGTGTGTGTGTGTAGGGTGACAGGAAATGAAGAAAGTGATATAGAAGGGTGAAAAAAATGTATTAAAGCAATTATTCCATCAACGAGAAGCAGCACATTGCTCTTCTGGGCCCTTTTCGGTTGGGTTTCCTGTTTCTTTTTTAATAAATAAGGACATATAATGTAATATTGATTTAAATCCCATCTGTCAGAGTGACTTCATCCACCCCCACTCCCTCTGCTCTTTCTTGGAAAGGAACCATGGACTCGGGCTGCCAGAAATAATTGCTTGTTTGCTGCTATTTGGTTAAAATCTGTCACAGAAAGAAAGAGAGAGAGAGAGAGAGAGAGAGAGGAAGGGAGAAAAATATGAAGCAAATGCTTGCATTTCCAGGCCTTACAAAATGTAGCCGTTAGCTTAGCTTTCTCATCGACGCTCATGTGGCTGAAGTTGCCGTTTTTGTTTTGGTTTCTTGTCTTGTCAGGTTTCTGAGCGATTTAAAAACACAAATGTTTGATTTAAACAACTGTTAGCCTCAGCGCTATCATTAGCAGTGCGAGGTAAAGCGCTGTATGTTTGAGCGTGTCTGTCTCTGTGTGTGTTTATGCGTGAGTCTGTCTGCAGGGTAGAGGCTGGATCGCGGCCCAGTTTGGCCGGAGCACTGCGCGCTGTGCCAGGCTAGTGTTCACAGTGTCTCTATGCTCCCCTCCCCAAAGAATCGTAAACAATAAACCCTCTGTTACTTTTAACCCCCTCACGTGTCTGCCTCTCTCGCTTGCTCTCCACGTCCCGTCTGTCTTTCTCATACTCTCCCCCACACCATCCTCCTTTCGTTCTCACTCGTTTCGTCTGCTTGGGTTTGATCCCGTTCACCTCTTCAGCGAATGCACATGGCACTTTCAATGAATAGGGTTCACTATGGTGTCTCATTATGGTTTGTAAAGCATTTTTTGTTGTTGTTGAGAGCTTTTAGATATATTAGATTTACTGTTATCTAACATAAAATTTGCAAAGCATTAGAGGTTTCAAGTTTTAAATGTATTCCCCCTCAGAGGCCTCGACTTAGCTTTCTCTGACAATTAAAAACATACAAAAAACTTTTTTTAATTTCATAATTGTACCTTTATTTAATATTTTGTTAGATGTTATTTTAATACAATTTGTAAAAACAAAAATATTTAATATTAATTAATATTTGTACTTTTTGTATTTTTTTCTAAATGTAATTTTTTTTTTTTTACAAATTTTTATTCAATTTTATTTTATTTAACCTTTTTTAATTTCATTCATTAATTTATACATATATATTACTGTTAGCAAAGTTTTATTAATGTTTGCACTTTATATATTTATTTTTTACATTTGTAATGCTTAACATTTTTATAAAATGTAAATGTTTTGTAAAATATATTTATATTTAAATTGATTTAAATATTTAGAAAAATTTTAATTTATAAAATATTTCATATTTATATAAATATTTTAATGTATTCATTCATTCATTCATTCTTTCTTTTATTTCACCTTATTTTATTTTTTAATATATGTGGAATGTTCACATTATTTCAGTATTTAATAAGTATGCTATTTTAATATAATATATTTTATTTATACATTTATGTATTTATTTATCTATTCATTCTATTTATTTTATCTTATCTTATTTTATTTTATTGTTTTATTTTATTTTTTTGTATACTTGTTTATTGCTAGAAAATACCAAAATCACCAGTGTTTTAAACTGTTTTTAAACATGTACATTTGATGCAAAATTCTGGTGACTTTTGCAAAAATGTCAAATTTCATCTTAAATGCATCAACCTCCTTATGCTGTCAATTCTCCTCTGTCATATCAAAGTAAAGACATAAAAAGCCAAAAAATGTAATTTGAAAAAATGACTTTATAAAGTTACTAAATTTTTTATCCTGTTGGTAGAAGGAGCTCGATGCGTGAACACAGCCGTGGCATGTCAGCGGTGCAGCTCCACTTTCAGGACAGCAGTATATTTTATTACGCTGCTGAGATGAATTCTTTGTTTATGCCCTCAATGTATTTGGTTTATCTATAATCAAAACAATGGCTGGATAGTAATGATTTTAATAAAAGCCATGCAGTGTTTCGGCCGTGGCCCAGTACTAACCTCTCAGATTGCGAGTTTAATGTGGCAATCATGTTCCTCGTCACAGGGCTGTTATCCCCAATCCCTCCACACGCACACACATTACGGCCCACGACTGTAAACAGATGTTGCTCTAATCATTCTCTAATGAGACCGGTCACTCATTCGCCCATCTGTAAGTTTCTACATCACACTGAACAGACTAGAATGAATGTAAAATTATAGGAGGCGTAACAAAAATATGTAAGACACATCCTGCTGTCGCTATAATAAAGCAACATAGTGACTGAAAACAGAGACATTTCTAAGATGTTTTTGAAATAATAGCTAGCAAATGACATGACTTGGCATTTTGCCGTTGTATATACAGTATATGCATCTTAGAAAACTGCCAAAATATCAATAAAGGTTTTTCAGATGTAGTCGAAAACGCTTGAAGTTTGAAGGTTGTAAGTTTAAAGTAGTTTTCATTTTGAAGCAGTTTTAAAAGCTTGACGTTTTGATTTTAAGGTAGTTTAGGGCCCTGTAAAATCCGTTTTATTGTTTCTTGTATTCTTCTTTTTTTTTCTGAAATTCCGTGTTGTGTATTTACATTTTTCTGATAAATAATTTCTTGTAAAGAATTTCTCTGGTAAATATTCCTTTAAAAATAAAGTTTTAATAATACTTTTATTAGTATTAACAGTAGAATCATTACATTAAGTAATATATTTCTGTCACAGTTTCTTCAAGTTAAACCAAACTTTTATTTTGATGGGTTGTTGTGAAAACCTTTATGATGATAGTTTTTCTCAAAAGAAACAGTAAAATGCTCATGAAGTGACTCTCGGAGCAGTTCTAGAGATTATGTTCATGTGTTCATGTACTCATATATTGAGTGTATATATTGAGTGGCTGAAAACGCGTGTGCTTGAGTATGTATGTAGTAAACAAAAAAGCGTCTGCGCTATTCATTCACACAGAGACACGCAGAATTCATATTTAAATAGTCTTTTTTAAGCTTAATATTCACAGACACTAGTCTATACCACATTTTGATTCAAGTGTACTGACCTACTTTTGATTTATTCATCCCAAATTTGGCAAATTCTGTGACATAACAATATATTAGCATCTACACCAATGCACGATAACATTCTGTGTATTAAAATCGCACACTGCAGTTTTGTCGTGTACTGCTTTAAATGCTCAAGCTCATCAAAGCATTGTGGATTCTGATTGGCTGTCAAAGTTTTTATTGTTCACCATCTGTAAACAGTCATTCTGAAAGTGATTCAAATGTCGTTGTTCTTCTGTGTCATTATCGTTATAGTTGTGGTGTGGATCCTGCTATTCTTTCGAATTTAGAATGATTTTTAAAACTATATCATATTGTTATAATTATTGTCCTTAGTGTAGACATGCCTTTATTCAGTTTATCATTGGTTAACAATGTCACAATTGTCTGCATTAATTATGTTATTTAAAGCTATATGTTTTCTAATATTAGTTTTACTGTTTTGTCTTTTATTTTTAACTTTTAAGTGTTTCATAATGACAAGCTGTTTTGTTTTGTGCTTTTGCTGAATAATCTTATTTTTAATTTTAGTTCTATTCATAAACTTTCAAAAAAATCCTTGTTTTATCATTAATTCCCCGGTTATATCGTTACTCATACTGTTATAGAAGATTTAAACCCAAACCCTAAGTAGAAATCACATGTAAACGATGGCAGAATGGTAAATTACATTAGTGCGGTTGCACAAACAAGTCTAGGCAATTAGATGAAAGAGTGTTGGTAGCTTTCAGGGCCAGAAATGGGTTACTTGGAACCGAACATTCAGTTGTTGTGCGTTTTACGTTACATTTCAATTAAACACCATATGGTGGAACTTAGTGGTGATGTTCCATAACAAGCATGAAACCATTAAGGATACATAAACATTCAGCAGTTATTATTAAATAACGTCTCCGTTTTTCTTGTCAGTCCCAGAGGGGAATTTCTCCACTCTCTCTTCAGGCACATGACGCCCCCTGGTGTTCTGGATGAGAACTCATCGCTTCTCGGTTCGTGTTAGTCATATATATATATATATATATATATATATATGTTTTATTTTCCTCTTTGACAGAGGCTATATACACAGGAATGGCCCCCGCGCGCATGTGAGCTGTATTTACGCAGAATGGCAGCACATGTGTGTTTTCTCCGCTTTACTGGATTGAGACCGCAGTTTGAATTTTCCACAGCCATACTCGCGGTTAAAGACGAGGGAAGCCCAAAACAATGTGACACAGAAGAGAGAGAAAGAGAGAGAGCGGGAGGGAGAACAACAAGGTCATTTAGTGTGTTCTCCAAAGAATGACTTCACTTAAGCCATTAAGAGTGAATGAAAAGCAGACGCCCTGCTCTGCGCTGGTCAACTTGTGATGCCAGGGAGAAAAGGAGAGTTGATGGAGAGGGAGATTTTAGAAGAAAGACAGATGAGAGACACCAGGAAATGAAGACTGGGTCGAATCAAGATGTTGAAGAGCACTAGATGAGGAGGCTAGATGAGTGGGAATGGGAATTGTAAGGAATTTAACATTTCTGGTTTAGATTCTGGTTGCTTAAACGACGCGTTCCATGAATATGGTTCTAAATTCCCATGTTTTAAAAGAATCCTTTGGGGACTCAAATGGCATTTTTGTGGTGTGATAACTACTAGATATGATAAACTATTATTAGTATTAAATTAACAGTAGAGTCTTATGTGAGAGTTCTTAAGCTTCTTGACCCTGTCAAGTAAATAGCAAAAAATGACAAGAGAAATCCAAAAATGTCATTTCACCCCTATTCTGCCGTCGCACAGATTATTACCCAAATTTTCAGTCTGAATGAGCTGATGTTAGTTGCCTAAAGTCAGAGCCAGTTTGCAGATTTTTGGCAGAGTTGACTATTCAGAAAGATTTAAAGGTTGTGTAGTGTATAGCCTTTAAATAAACTATTATCTAACATAAAATTAATCTACACTTTCAAAAGAAAAGTGCAAAAAAATACCCTTAATTTGTTGTGGTTAAAAAATATGTTGGTTTAAATTATTATTATTATAATTATTATTTACTATTAATAATGATTTAATTAATAAATAGCAAATAAATATTTTTCTCATTTTTTTAATTACTTGTCCCAGTGCATCCAAAAGAGTTTCAGGCCCTATATTTTTTTATCCCTTTTATTAAAGTGGCTTTTAATTACTTAATATACATTTAAGTAAATTATTAATAATTCGTTTTGAGGAAGCGCCTGTTTGTTTGTTGTTGTGTGCGGCACTGAGAATCATGCAGAAGACATGTTGTTTTTTTATTGTCTTTATATTATTTCATTATACTGTCTTTATTGCCTTTATAATCTGACTGCAAGCTAACACTTCATTTAAAACAGTATGTTTTGCTGTGAAGCTGTAGTGCAGCATCACTGCCGAATAGCAGTGCAGTGTTCTTTGATGTAAAAACTCATCCTGACGACAACAAACAGAGTTTGCAGATAATTAAACCAATATATTTGAAAGACACAGAAAAGATTGGTCTGTCCCAGTATGGAAAATTTGAACGGTGCGGAACAGATGTGGCAGAAGAGTCTGACAGGAATAACTACATACACATGCCCATCTTTTTCTACTCCAGATAACATGAGGAGAGGTAGAGCAGGAGTGTTGTGAACCTCAATAGAAAGCGACTGTCTGTGTGTGTTTGTCAGGCTTAAACCCCTCTTTCTCTTGCTCTTCTCAAAGAAAACACGTAACGCTTTTTGAGATCTCACATGTGGGAGTTGATCAGGGTTAACAGCAGCAAAGATTGAATGGAACAAATGACGGTTTTCACCCGCAATGAGAAGATACAGACGAGCAACCATGTTCTCTGTGGACGAGGAAAGACATTAAACCTGAATGGTTTAACATTCCCCTCCTCCACAGTTTTCTGCAATTAATTCAGTCCAAATTACTTTAACACACAGTTTTGAACGTTCTTTCAAGCATAATTTCAGCCTTAGATGCACTGAGTATTTTTTTTTTTACCTTTCTTTTACCATTTTTTTTTCTTACTTGCCGTTTCACACTGAGCGCAATGCGAAAAAGCGAGGTGAATCACCGAAGAAACGGTGCTTTCACACCGAGCGTGAAATGATTGTTCGCCTTCTGCTAATTCACGCCTGCACGCTAGGTGGCGCCGACCACCATTTCACCACATTTTTCCTCAGATATGTATCTCACATATGGATTTAACATCGTCCGCAGCTCAATATACAGCGTTAAATTAAGATAAACAAAGTTTGGTTCTACACCAGAAACACAAACTATCTTTCACGAGTTCACACTTACATATAATAAATAGAATAAAGTGTATGCGTATTTGGTGTGCTGTCCGAGGGTAGGGCTCCGAGCTCGTAATTTTGGCCCGAACCCTGAGTACCCCCCTGCAGGTTAGGACAGGAATAGTTGTAAGTGCGGAGGGAAAAAAATCGACTCACAGAATGAAAAAAAATCCTCGCTTTTTCACGGCGTGAATGATCGTGTCTGATGTGAATAGCACCATAGGGATCTATTGTTTCAATTTAAAAGCATCATCGCCAAACATTTGCGCCAAATTCGCGTTCGGTGTGAAAAGGCCTTTATACTTTAAATTTAAAATTTAGGTTTGAAAATTCTTAGAATGCTCTTTAACATCAAACTGACAGTGATGATGTAATTGGCAGTTGCATACTGAATTGTGATTGGTCGGTCACCAAGGCTTTGAGTGTTACTGTTGAATTAGTGCCACCAGCTTTTTCCTATTTATTTTTCCCATTGGGATATAAAAAAAAAAATATTTGTTAGAGGGGTCATATAATGCCCATTTTCCACAAGTTGATATTATTATTAATGAGTCTTAATGAAAAGTCTGTAACATAGTTTGGTTAAAATTTCTCATTGGTAGTGTAAAAATCACCTTTTTTACCCTGTCAAAAACAGTTCTTTTCAGAACAAGCCATATTGTGTCATTCTCCTTTAAATGTTGCTGAGCTCTGCTGACCCCGCCCCTCTCTTCCGAGCTGCTCTCTGAGGGACTGTTTACTTTAGCCGCATTCATCGTGAAACTTGCTAATTAGCACATTATTAGGAAAGGTGATTTGCAAAGGTCTGAGGTAAGACCAGTTCAGTCTATGCTACTGTCAGTCAAACTATGGTGGGAGCGGCCTTCATCCGTGTGACATCACACAGACAGGCATCTGAGATCGGCTCGATTTGAGAAAGGGGTAAAGATTTTAGTTAATTAAAAAAAAGCACTGGGTGGATTTTTTTCATTATAGGGTGGTTGTGTACACACACTGCCAACACACATTTCAGTTCAAACAACTTGTAAAAGTGCATGTAGCATTATGTGACCCCTTTAAAGCATCACAAGCCATGAACCAAGCTATCCAGCTACAAGGAGCATCAAAGCATCAAAAAGTAAATGAAAATCAGACAAATAGACAAAGGTACAAGACTGTGTACTTAACGGCTTTAGTGAGCGAAAGAACTACAAGCCCATGAAGCATTGCGAATGACAATAATCTAATTAAAACAATGGAGAAATCTAAAACTATTAATTTAAAAGTTGTTGTATCTACAGAAAAAAATATATTTTAAGTTCATTGCAACATATACATATGCACAAGTATGAAGTATTTTGAGAGTGCAGGGAGACCGATTATTCGCGGTGCTTCATGGGAGTGGGCGGAGCTAAATACCTCTTTTGGTGCACTTTGCTCACAGCGACTGTGAACTCCGCTAAATAAAATGATTTTAAAAATAAGTTGAATGAATGTGAACAGATGGGTTCATAAAAAGCATCAATCTCAGAGGTCACAACAGGTCAGTCTTTATCAGTCAGGTTTATCATTTATTGTTAATCTTATGGAGAAAATGAATGGAGTTTTTACTTCTGGAAACTAACTGTTGTGCTCTATTAGAAGTGGAGTGGCTCAGTTTTCACAGTATTAGGAAGTCCTGAGCTAATGCTTATCATGTGCTAGTGTTGTGTATGAAAACGACACAAAAAGTGTGTTTATATGCGGTCAGCATTAAACAGCAAGGAAGGTCCCAGATTGTGTGCAGTATCTTACACTCTTGTCTTTTCTTCGTGGTGTCCTGTGCTTGTGTGGCCCGGCGCTGGGCTGTGGAGGGAAGCAGGAAATGTATGAACCATGAAGGCATGTGTTTATGCTGGATAGAGCCGATACTCACCAGCCAGAGGGAAAACACACACCACGGGCCTGTTCTCTCTCTGTCCCTGCATCTACAAAGCTTTTTTCTTGTGTTGTTTTTTTGTTTTTTTTTCCAAAAGAGAAACCATTCTGAATTATCTCTTGTTCTCCAAATGACCAGTCGTCAAAACATTAAAATTATTGAATTATGTAGCAAGCAAAACATGTTACTCAAAGTGAAAATCTCTTCTATTTGAGCTTTTTGTTGTCTAACTCTCTTATATACATATCAAAAAGTTTATATAGTTCAGTATGTCCAAGCTTTTGACTGCTAGTGTACTGATGATTATACCAGGCTTGATTATACCACTGCTTTTGGCCTTCAGTATTAGTGATAAAAGATGTTTTTATCCGTTGAGTGTCTCCATTAATAACCACTAGGACTAATGATGCTGACAATATGGACACATCAGCTTCTAGTGGCACCATGTTAGGGTTCTCTGTGACGCCAAGTCGTGTTCAACCGTTCTCAGCACATTTCTGCAGTTTGTTTCTTGTCATCAGCCGCTGTAATCATACACGCACACTGCACTCCAGCCAGAGAGGCCCGTATGTGTGTGTCCTGCACACGTGTGATCATTGGCGTGTGGTTTGGGCGGTGAGCTGCACGGTGCAGGGGAGACCCGTCTCTTGACAGCAACCTCCCCCTGTGCATCCTGGGAAAGCAGGAGGTATGAGAGGGAGGGAAAGAGTGAATGATGATGGTTTGTGGTTATTAATTCATCTTGAGATTTGAAGGGAGAAGCTGCTAGAGTTGTTGAGCAGGCTTAGATACAGAATTGCAATCCAAATATGCTGCAAAACTGCAGTAAACTGTTGGGTTGATAGTGAAAAAAAAATGTTCAAAAGTCTTGAAGGTTAAAGGCTACATAGATTGTGGTTGTAGGCAATGCACTGCAGAGACTAACTGAAACTGTAATCATCCACATGACATTTCCACACATGCTGTTGTACTGAGGCTTTAGTGCAGTAAATGTCAAAAAAGGGGGAAAAAAATCAAGCTTCTTAATGATTAAATCAGATGAGATTTATTTTGTTACACAGGGCTGCTTCTGCATGTCCTACAGTGATGGAACATCAGAGTGAGACAGTGATTATAGCTGGAGGGATTTGTACTTTACTGATTGACAGGTTTAGGGGTTTGGACTGAAGTTAGTATGGCTGATTGATCCACTTTCCCATGATTCTTTCAAACAGCAGATTTATTTGGGGATTTTTTTTTTTTTTGGCGATTAGCACCAGATTTACCCCATATTAATATTGTTGTTGCAATATGTAGGTATATAAATAGGGGCATGTGGGTCAGATGACACAAGGACTTTATCTCAGTAACGATATGATCATAATTATGAGAATGAAATTCAAAATTGAGATAAAAAAGTATAATAATGACAAAGTTGACATTATTACACTAAATCGTAAAGATGGTATGTGCTATATGACAGTGATAATCTCAGGTGATTATTTGCTTTATTCAAAGTTAAACGTGTCTAATATGAGTTTTTCCGTGACATTTATAGCCTGAAAGCAACAACTGATAGTTTACCTCAGATCTTGAAAATAAATTAAATGAAAGATGTACGTTAAAAACCTGTGAACTCACTGCGAACTGAGGGTATTCCATAACAAAGATGGTATCAGTCACTCAGTATGTACATTTAATGATGTTTAAAATTTTTAATATTTATGAATTAGATTATAAACTTATCCATTTCGTAGTGAGTGCAGTGCGCTACCAGAGAGAGCCCGCCCACACACACTTCTGATTGGCTGTGATATTTGATTGATTCTGTCACGTTGCGGTGTCGCGTCGTGTTTGGTGTGGACAGCCATATTTCTTGTCGCTGGAATCTTGTTGCATCGCGTGTAGTTAGGACACGGTGTTAAAATTCAAAGTTGAGAAAAAAGTCAAAATTATGACAAAATTGAAATTACAACACACTGCATAATTATTATGAGATAAAAGGTTGAAATTGAGATAAAGTCATGATTATGATTTTAAAATTCAAAATTAAGGTAAAGTCGGAATTATGACAATAAAATTCAAAACTGAGATAAAAAGTTGTGACAGATCACTGTAGTGCCTCATTTCAAGCAGCACGTGAACCGATTGTCTTTCCATATTTACTTAAAGCATGAAATAAACATGAATGAACATCAGAACGCATTTTATTTCAACCACAGAAAAATGTCAATACACACCCTTTTTCAAGTTTAAGTCCACCGAAGTTAATCTACTCTCCTGTCTGATTTGTTTGTTGGGCAAGATGGCGGATTTGGCATTATGATTGGTCAGATCGCCTGTCAATCAAGCTCTTCACGAACGGTCAATTATGACATTAAAATTTAAGGTTGAGATAAAGTCATAATTATGCAGGGCTTCCCACACATAGTCTATTCTGTGCAGTGAGCAGCAGAGAAACAGCACTTTCATTTGGCCGTACCCCCAGCCGACTCGTCAATAAATCATTTACAAAACAGCATTTCCAAGCACCTGTTGCTTACTGACTGTTTGGACTTTTAAATATGAACACAATTTGTCTGTGAATATGCTTATAGTTTCTTACTCAGACGCAGGCAGTGCGCTGAATGAGACAAAACAGTAATATAGCCAAAACCACTGCATATAGTCGCTTTTTAGTGTAAGTTAGATGTACAGTATCTCACAGAAGTGAGTACACCCCTCACATTTTTGTAAATATTTTATCTTTTCATGTGAAAACACTGAAGAAATAACACTTTGCTACAATGTAAAGTAGTTAGTGTACAGCTTGTATAACAGTGTAAATTTGCTGCCCCCTCAAAATAACTCAACACACAGCCATTAATGTCTAAACCGCTGGCCACAAAAGTGAGTAAACCCCTAATCGCAAATGTCCAAATTGGGCCCAATTAGCCATTTTCTCTCCCCGGTGTCATGTGACTCCTTAGTGTTACAAGGTCTCAGGTGTGAATGGGGAGCAGGTGTGTTAAATTTGGTGTTATCACCCTCACTCTCTCATACTGGTCACTGGAAGTTCAACACGGCACCTCATGGCAAAGAACTCTCTGAGGATCTGAAAAAAATAATTGTTGCTCTACATAAAGATGGCATAGGCTATAAGAAGATTGCCAAGACCCTGAAACCCTGAACCCTGAAAACCATACAGCGGTTTAACAGGACAGGTTCCACTCAGAACAGGCCTCGCCATGGTCGACCAAAGAAGTTGAGTGCACGTGCTCAGCGTCATATACAGAGGTTGTGTTTGGGGAAACAGACGTATGAGTGCTGCCAGCATTGCTGCAGAGGTTGAAGGGGTGGGGGTGGTCAGCCTGTGAGTGCCCAGACCATACGCCGCACACTACATCAAATTGGTCTGCATGGCTGTCGTCCCAGAAGGAAGCCTCTTCTAGAGATGATGCACAAGAAAGCCCGCAAACAGTTTGCTGAAGACAAGCAGACTAAGGACATGGATTACTGGAGCCATGTCCTGTGGTCTGATGAGACCAAGATAAACTTGTTTGGTTCAGATGGTGTCAAGCGTGTGTGGTGGCAACCAGGTGAGGAGTACAAAGACAAGTGTGTCTTGCCTACAGTCAGGCATGGTGGTGGGAGTGTCATGGTCTGGGGCTGCATGAGTGCTGCCGGCACTGGGGAGCTACAGTTCATTGAGGGAACCATGAATGCCAACATGTACTGTGACATACTGAAGCAGAGCATGATCCCCTCCCTTCGGAGACTGGGCCGCAGGGCAGTATTCCAACATGATAACGACCCCAAACACACCTCCAAGACGACCACTGCCTTGCTAAAGAAGCTGAGGGTAAAGGTGATGGACTGGCCAAGCATGTCTCCAGACCTAAACCCTATTGAGCATCTGTGGGGCATCCTCAAATGGAAGGTGGAGAAGTGCAAGGTCTCTAACATCCACCAGCTCTGTGATGTCGTCATGGAGGAGTGGAAGAGGACTCCAGTGGCAACCTGTGAAGCTCTGGTGAACTCCATGCCCGAGAGGGTTAAGGCAGTGCTGGAAAATAATGGTGGCCACACAAAATATTGACACTTTGGGCCCAATTTGGACATTTTCACTTAGGGGTGTACTCACTTTTGTGGCCAGCGTTAAACATTAATGGCTGTGTGTTGAGTTATTTTGAGGGAGCCGCTATTAATATGCGGGGCATTGAAACTGCTTTCGAATGCACGATCGCTTTTTAGTTTCACTTTTGAGATTTTTCTATCGGACGTACTCTGTTTATACTATGGTGCGGTAGTACTTACCACACATTTTACAAGATCAGATGCTTGTCAATGGTGCTCAGGATCTGTAAATCATTCTCCATCATCCCCAGTCATCTCTCCGCTCTGTTTATGTGGTAAGTGAAATCTTATGTACTGTAATGTAACATCTACCGCTGGCAAGAAGCTAACCATGTCCCTTTAGTGGCTCGCGTTATTTTATTAGAACATGTTATTTGCTTTCCGTGCCTTTCTGAATACAGACACCAACCCATCCCTGCACTTCACATCCCCTGCACAGCCTGGAACATAACATTTATTTCCATGATCTGCCGTTTTCGCTGTTTTCGCTTGTTTCTTCACAATACCTGCAGAACTTCTGATGGTTTGGCTGGCGGCTGGCCTAGAACATGGGCGTGTATATGCAAATGTTGGGGGTGTAGTGATCCCGACTGTAACGTCAAAGTCAGTGTTATGTTCTGATTCGCCTATTTTTCAGTGATCTTTTGCATTCACAAGATTTACATAAGAAGGAGGAAACAATGGTGTTTGAGGCTCACAGTATGTCATTTCCATGTACAGAACTCTTATTATTCAACTATGCCAAGGTAAATACATTCTATGGCACCTTTAAAAACTCAAAATCAAGATAAAAGGTCATTATTATGACATTTTTTAAGAAATTTTTGCGTATTTATGCTTTTCAGAAGAATCAAACTGCTAATGCTGTCTAAATTGTCTGTATATTATACTTGTATATTATACTGAATTAGTAAATATTTAAACTTTGAAATAAATGGCACACTTCACCTTCAAGAGCTTTTGTTCTCGAATCACCTCACACCTCTGTTTAAGCTCAGTAAATTCAACAGAAACAGTGTGATTTAGACTTGGGTTTCCTTCTGTGATATTTCAATTCCAGCATGGGTTTGGCCTTCGCTGTGATTGGCGATACCACCCCTGTCGTTGGCGCCTGTTCATATTTTAAGATTGATTTTCATTTTGAGAAATGAAAACCTGCAAATGCTGGGTTGAGATGATTTTTTTTCTTTAATTTCCCATAGTTTAGTCAGACGACTGCACTTCATGCAACAAACCTCGGAGGAGCTTTTAAGCAAAGGGCATTTTTACACATTGCAGATATATCATTAACCCTCTAGATTCGACCTCTGAGACACTTACCATTGATCTTTTACGTGGCCTGTGGGATCCCACCGTTCTTCCATTCGACGGAACACGAGGGGCTTGGGAATGTAGTGCCAATTGTTCGCCAATTTAGCGACTGGAGAAATAAGCAAAAGCGAGCTGATCGTGTGGAAAGCAGCGCTATACGACGTCTCATATAACTCTAATTAAAGAGCCATTCAGGGCCCTGTTCTGCTGAAAGCATTTCCAGACCTGTATCTCATCCCCCTCTCCTCGATCCTTGTTATTTTTTTTTTTTTCGTTCGTTCATCTTACGGTCCCAGTGGGGTGACTATCGGTGAGGTATTTCCTGCAGTAAGTCTTTCCTGCGTGGCTCTCGCGTTCTGCCCAGGGAGCCGTGAACCAAAACAGGCGCCCAGACTGACAGCAACAGGCCAGCAGAGAGAGAAACCCAAGCTTCGTCTTGGAACCGTGACCACACTACGTCTCCCAGACTCAAATCCAACATTAGCTTGTCCTCTTTTCTGTGCTGCCTTCAGTCACAGTCAAGGGCGACCCAAAAATGGGTGATGCAATGCTTTTTACAGAAACACATACTGGGGTGGATCTCACGAAAACATTATCTCACTCATATTTCATGTTTTTTCTTTGTTTTTGTTTTTTTGTGACCATTTATGGGTTTTTTTTGTGTGTGTGTGTGTATATATTAACTAGTATACTTTTCATGTGATTTAGATATATCTGAATATATATGTATATGTAATTACTTAAATTGTTTTAAATCATTTTAATTTTAATATATTATTTTAGGACAAATTTCATCAATAAAAATGAATAAAAAATATTATTTTAGAATAAAAATATGCAGTATTTTACTACATTTTACAGTTTTGTAATATTTTAAAATTGCAGTTAGCATATATATATATATATATATATATATATACATACATATAAATTGTGATTAAAATACTAATTTTATTAAGAAATGTATTCATCCATTATAATATATATATGTGTGTGTGTGTGTAATTGATTAGTTTCTTAAAAATATTAATTTATTTTAAGAATGTATACAGTATTTAAGTGAATAAATTTCTTTCTAAGTTTTTTATTTGAAAAATGTAATTGAAATAAATTATAAATATTAATTACATTAATAATATTAATACTATAAATGTATACAAATATAATCACTTTAGAATTCTTAAATATTGTTCAATATTCAGTATTTTACTACTTTCTGTATTATAGTAAGAAGCTGTATTCTACATTTATGAAAATAAAATTGGCATAATTTAAAAAGAACTGCAAAATTGCCATGATGTATGAATACTTTATTATAATTTAGGATTTTTTAAAGATAATTACGTTATTTTCCCAGTTATCTTAACTGCAAAATGTGTCACAATTTACTGTATCTGAATTCACCCTATTTATTTATTTGCATTAAAGTAATAGTAACTGAGGGTGTAAATGTGCTTAAATAATGCCATAAAAATGCAACCGCAATGCAAACATGTTTAATGGTACAAAACCGATTTTATTGTCTATAGACAAATTATAATTTCTTTTTTTTACATTTAAAAAGTGTACAACGCTGCGAAAAAATTACAAGGATAGATGCTAAGTAACACATTAAATTAAACTTGAAATGTAAGTTTAAGTAGAAAGAGTGAAATAGTAAGTAATCTTTCTTTATTTATTTTGAAACAATGATTTTTACAGTGTAGATTGTGTTCTTGACAGCGTTTCTCAGCTCTCTGAGAGTGAGAGAGAGATGTTGTGGAGTCATAGCTCTCATTCTCCAGACTGCCTCCGTTCCCTGACCTGAATGAGACGTTCCGCTTTTGAGTTGCTGTCAGGCACCTTGTGTTTGAAGCGGCAGATGAGCTCCATTGTTGCTGCTGTATGGGCGTAATGAAGATTTTCACTGCAGACTCAATGCGGACGCTCGGCCCAGTCACTCTACAGAAACTAAATGTTCGCTTTGCTATTCACTGAAAGACTTTGATGTGCTTTTCTGAAAGCTAATTTAACTCCAGCAGGGCCAGACCATGCAGTGTCCGGCATCTCTGCACACATCTGATAGCAGACCAGGTCTAATGCTGTACGGAAGTCATGTGGTAGTGCAATCTTAGTTGATTTGCCTTCATACCTGCCTGAAATCTGATGGGATTTAAAGTCTGTGGACATAAATATAAGGCCCTGTTGTACATTCTTAACGTGCTTTCTTGCATTGCTGTGGCGAAAGTACTGAAAGGGGTGGTAGTGTTCATTTCAGATGTCTGTGCTGTGAAACTGGCTGCGTTGCTATTCAGGTGGCTGGATATAAATGTTGACAGCTTAACTTTTCTTCAGACTGTTGCTGTGTAAGGACAGTAGTTAAGCAGAAAGAGAAAAATGATGCAATTGCGTTCACACATTTCTTTTGCAATTTCTTTTTCAATGTTTCTTTTGGATATTCTTTTCTTCAGACCTTTCTTTCAGTCTTTACTCTCTCTTTTAAACTTCTTAGAGTAAATTTGAAAGGAAAAACTTTCGATTTTCTCTTTTTAAATGTTTCCTTCTTGCGAACTTTTAAACATTGTTTGGCATTCTTTCTTTCTTTCTTTCTTTCTTTCTAACTTTCAAACTTTCTTTTGAATTTTCTTTATTTCATACTCTTAAACAATCTTTAACTTTTTTTGTAATGTTTTCCTTTCGATCTGTCGATTTTTGTTTTTAAAAAATTGCAATTGTTTTCTTCTATTTTCTTTTATTCATTTAAAATGTTTTAACATTTTCTTTTTAAACTAAGAATTTTCAAACTAACTATTTTTCAAACTTTGTTCAAACAAAAAATTTTTTTTTCTTTTTAGAGCATTCTGTCCTCCTATCAAACTTAATATCAAACCCCTAACTTTTTCAGACTTTTTCCTTTCATCCATCAATCTTTGTTGGGAACTTTCTATCAAACATTATTTCACATTTTCTTTTTAGAAATTTCTTCTTTCTTTCTTTCTTTCTTTCTTTCTTTCTTTCTTTCTTTCTTTCTTTCTGTCTTTCTTTCTTTCTTTCTTTCTTTTCAAACCCTTTCTCTAAAAATTACTATGAAAACATTCAAAAGGTAAAACCTTGTTTCTTGAAAATGTACACATTTCCTTTTAAAAATGTTCTTTTGAGCATTCTTTCCTGCAATCAAACTTAACATTAAACTTTCTTTCAAATATTCTTGATTTCAAACTATAGTTGGAGGAGTTTCACTATAACAACATCATTCTGGTTGCCAAAGCTCTGTCAAAATGATAACAGCAAAGAAATTATAAAGCGTTGGAGAAACTCAAGTGCTCTAGATATCCCAGTCTTTCTCTCTTCATCTTCTTTATGTGTGGAGCTCGTCCTGTTTATACAGTATGAGATAGGAAGTGGTTTAGTGTTTTTTTTTTTTCCTTTCCATTCCCTGTTGTATTTCCTCGTTGAGAGCGGCCGATCCGGGGGTAGCTGCGGTCAGCTGCCCACATCTGCAGTTCGGAAAACGGTGCAATTTAAAACGAGGGCAAAATATACAGGAGAGTCTCTTTTCATCTCATGGCTCCCACAAAGGAGAGCGAGAAGACGAGATGAGAGAAATGAGGGCTCAGGCAGACCTCTGCTGGATCTTCTTTCCAGTTGGATGTGAGGCGTAATCCAGCGTAAGTGAAATCACATGGTGAATTATCCCATCCAGAAGGCAAGACGAGCGCTGAAGGAGACTTTAATGATGATGAAGCTCTCCGGTTCCCCTAATGAAGCCTCTGATTGGATACTTTCTTCATGTCAGCACAACAGACTGCGGTCCTTTCCTCCTTCGTGACGTTTTAGACTTCTTAACTCAATCACAAGCTCAAAAAACAATTCTTAAATTTGTGAAGGTCCAGCATGTAGACAATAATGTCCTATTCCCTCATTACTTGTTTACAAACACCCAAAGGCGTAGAGTTTTTTTTTCTCGAGTGCCACCAGAAGGTGTGACCTATATCAGAAAAAGTGGGTGGGGCTTAAATTTCGAACTCTTTTTAAAGAGATATTGTTCCCAAAAAATAAAATTCTGTCACCATTTACAGCTGTCAGTTTGACTTAATTGTTATATCCCACCTCTTCTGAAGCCATACAGAAGCTTTGTGTGAGACAAGTGCTAAAACAGAAGCTCAAGATATATTCACGTTTTATTCTACAACATCAGTAATGTCCTCTTGTGAATTATTTTAAGCTATTACTTCTCAACTGCCAACAAGTGACTAAATTGGACTTTGGAGGTTGTTGTGGACGTTAAACGACATCATGCCGAACAGGAAAACTCATCATCAGTCCACTTTTAGAGCCTCATTGTGTTCATAATCACGTTCTTTCAAACTGTTCAAACTCAAACTTTAAGGGAAAATGGTTTTTGAAAGAGTTGTTGAAAGCTTAATGGTCATGTGACTGTTATGTAGTTTGTTTATAACATACATTTAGCTTTTTACTTCTAGCAATTGTATTTAGACTTTAAAAGTTGTGTTCATCTGTGAAGATTATAATTTTATCAGTACATGTAAGAATCATAAACTTTTGTGGCTCACAGAGCTTATTTTCTGCAAAAATCCAAAAGCCAATGGAAGCATCCTACTGGGTTTTAGTCGAGGGAACCAGGGAGACATTAACATCTGGGTTGGCCTGCAAAAATGCGTCATCACTGCAGTGCTCTTGAAGAAACATGTAGCTAGGTTTGACATTTTGACAGAAACTGCATGAAAAGTTTCAGTCTAACAATTATAAAAAGCTTTGCGAACTGTAATATAGTGCGGAAGCCGTATGGACTAATTTCAGATACTTTTATGGTGCTTTTTAGAGTCTGACAGGCTTTCATTTTCACTGTATGGAAACAAACACCTGCAACATTTTGCTAAACATGGAAGAAATTAAGTCAACAACATGAGGATGAGTAAATAGTTCTTACTTACTTCCCCCTGCTAAAGAGTTGTCTGTGGGCAAAAAGTAGGTCATCCCTAAACCTGTTGCATTAGCTGAGCGTTTCTCTCTTCATTTCCCACTCTTTCTATGGACCCCCCCCGCTCCTCCTCCTCCTCCTTCTCCTCCTCCTCCCTCCTCGGGGATTTTTTTCATTTGCAATTACAGTAATATATAACATCAGGCATTGGGAGATTTAGAGCTTTACCTTACATAACCCAGTGGATTTAACTTTAGGGCTTTGGTTTGACTCCAGAACTCTAGCACTGCCTGTGCTCAGAAACAAACGCAAACATTCACGTCGCTGAAACCTCTAAAGGCCGTCAGGCAAGACAGTAGTAAACACATTCATGATACTGGAAGCACATCACGGGTTATAATTTCTTCACTGTACACACAGAGGGCCTAGATTTTGACTTTTTTTTAAATGTCTTTGAAAAAAGACTCACCAGGGCTGAATTTATTTGATTAAAAATACAGTAAAAATAACTGTTTTCTGTTTGAATAGATGTTAAAATGTAATTTATTCCTTTGATGCAATGCTGAATTTTCAGCATCATTACTCCAGTCTTCAGTGTCACATGATCCTTCAGAAATCATTGTAATATGCTAAATTGCTGCTTAAGAAACATTTCTTAATATTTGTGACACATAATATATTTGTGGAAAATATTTTTTAACTATTTAATTATTTAATGAAACTATTAAATAATAATTTTAAAAAAACTTACTGACCCAAAACTTTAGATTTTTTTCATAGATAAACTGTACACTACAGCTTGTTTTTTTTTTTCATTATTTATGTCTTTGAGGTCTGTTTCATAACACTTTCTGAAGTTTCTGATGATTAGCTGACTGTATTCCTTCTCTTAAAATAGCCTATGTGAAAAGCATTATGGGTATGCAGCGAGGGTGTGTATAACCGTGTTGTCCAACAGGCAGCTCTTTTCTTCATTAGAGCTGATTTGAAGTGACTTTTTTTGAGTGAGGTGTTCTTGCGGACCTCTGGTCCACCTGGCCAGAACCCACTGCCTGTAAATTTGATATAATGAAGTGTTCCAGCAAGCGAAGATATTGGCCAGAGACACGGGGCAACGAGTGAAAGAGAGCAATCTGACTGATGCAGAGAGAGGGTGGGATAGTTGGGAGAACACAAGCGTATTTCAGAGTGTTTAGATGAGAAGCAGTCATCATGTCGTTTGATTCAGCTTGTACACTCGAACCATTTTTTAATTTCTTTGGCGTCTCAAGTGCTCAAGCTCTGGACTGTTTAAGATGTAAAGCTCTGCAGGATTAGGTTTGTAAGAAGAGGATGAGGAGGAGGAGACGTGAGCGACAGGGGCCGTTGACCCGGTCAGAGGGATGGCAGGGCGGTCAGCACAGAGCTTAGAGGGAGTGATAGAGACAGATAGAGGTCTTCAGGAGGTCTTGCTTACATCAACTCATTGCTCACGCAACCTGGAGATGAGACTGAGTTCAGGTACCAGGAACTGACAAAAAGCAAACCAAAAGCCAGTACGTTAACATTTAATTAATGCATTCGGTACCAGGAACTGACAAAAAAAAAAACTGTTTTACAGTATTTTTTATTCTTAGCAAAGTTAAACTTTATTTATTTTTTTTCCTCCCTGATAGGGCTGAAAAGTTTTTCCAAAAACTATATATATATAATGTATGCGTATGTATGTGTATAAATACACACACACACACACATATATATATATATATATATATATACATACACAATATATAAGAATTCTAACAGAAAGTATTATTTTTGTATGTATATATGCATTTGAATGCATAATTAAGCATTTTATGTGCCCATATTGCTTTTTAAATTGTTATATATTTTGAAAATATATTAAAGGTGCAATAGGAGATCTCAGAAATTGCTAACTTTAGCCTGATAGCACTGAAAGCGAACGTCCCACCCTCCTTGCAATCGCCGTCCAAAGCCATGCCCCCTGAACGCACATACGCTCAAAGAGCAGAATACTAGAGACAACATCAAATTACTACAATAGGCTACATCAATGGTTTCCAATTACAGTCCTCGCGCCCTCCCTGCTCTACATCATCTGTCATTCACCGGTGAGAAAACTTTACAGCACAGTTAGTAAAAGTACTACAATACCAGGAAGGAAGATTGGGTTGTTGATGTTTGCCTGCCATTCTTGCTCTGTCCGCACAGTGTGCGTGAACACGCTAATGACGTATCCTGTCTGCGCGAACAGGGTGCGCAGAGGTATGCAAATACATACGTTGACAGGCAGGTAGGAAAGACAATTAAAACTCTCGGACCGAATGTTTTGATTGGACGAACATTTCTTGGTCCTACACCTTCCACAGAATATATAAATACAGATAAATACATTTAGACCACTTAACTTAATGATTGCTATCAGGATGTGAAGAGACTTTCAACCAGAATAACAAAAAATGTTTCTGAAGACAATCACCTATGACACCTTTAAGTTTAAAATCAGTTCAGTTAAAAATCGACAGCTCTGAGATGAATCACAACATAGCAAACTCCGATTTGAAGCAAAAATATAAACAAAAAATAATAAAGAACGTATAAAATGGTATTTTTGTAGTGCATTAATTCATTGCATGCAGCATTTTCAATGATGCAATTAACAATGATACAATATAAAACTGTTGACTGTAAGACATTGACTATAGTATAAATATATCTAATGTTATATGTTGTATAATTTGTGGTTTAGGCACCTTTGACTGGATTTTACTGAAGAATTGTGGGTAGTGGCTGACTTATGGCATTTATCATTAGGGGCCCTATCATACACTTGCCACAATGTGGCGCCAGGTGCGACGCAAGTGTTTTTTGCCAGTTTCAGCCCGACGCAGTTACACCCCATTCATACGTCAAGCGTTGCCGAATTGAATTGTGGATCTGTCGGGTCGCGTCGCTTGACTGGCGTTGCTCGCAGCAGAAGTTGAAAACTTTTCAAGCGCCAAAGCAGGCGCTAGCCCATCCCGTTCATGCAACATCAGAAAAGTAATGTGATTGGCTGTTGTCACTATGACGGTCACGTCAGCACCAAGCTTCAGACACGCCCTCCGTCAAGCATTGACGCCGACGCCCCGTGTGAATGGGGCGTTATCATTTTCACATCTGGCGCCATATAGTTTAAATAGCAAATGCATTTGCGTCCATTTGTACACTTATGGGCATACTGGTCTGAAAACGAGGTGTGTTCAGGCGCATTGTTGGCGCGTTGCTAATTTGAGGCATCTGAAATAGACTGCACCACTGACCAACTTAAAACCTGGTCTAAAGTCAATGGCGCAGTATTTTTTTGTGATTTAACGAGCGTGTTAGTAATATGCGCCTGTAGGGGGGTCCACAACGCACATCTTTTTATTGCACACAGAGGGACGCGCAGCAACGCACAAACATACTAAATATTAAAAATTAAAGGATTACAATGTGAAAGATTATTATTGTGTAGGCTACATAAATATAAAAATGCCTACATGTCATAATGGATAGTCACACGGTGTAAATGGCGAATCCGCCATGGCGCAAGCGGAACTGGCTCTTAAAGGGAAGGGGAGATGAGACTCTGATTGGTTTATTGCACGTTATGCCCAAAACACACCCATTACTCATTAATAAAATAGGTACAACCCTTTTAGACCATTTTTTCCCCCGTTTTTTCCCGTCATTAAACTAGCAAAAGTGGATTCGGACATACCCTAAGTGCACCTGTGCCGTGCGCTTTAGATCTTGAGCTTAGATCATTAAAATAGGGCCCCAGGTCTTTCTTGAATGTCTTATGTTATCCATTTCTCAAAAAATAAAAAATAAATTTCTCTGGAGAAAATTTATAAGAATTTTACTTGCATAACTTACATGCTGTTGTTTTCTGTAGAAAGAAGGATGTGGCCTTTCCAGTTCAAGACATATTTCTTTAGCTATCAGTTTTTTTCTTTTAATTTTTTCCTCCATCATTTTTTTCATTCTTCTCCTGCTTATGGTGATGTTCTCTGTTTGGTTTGATGTTTCATGTTTTGGTTTTTATATTAATAGATGTCTGTTTGTCTGTATGACCATAAGACATAGTTGGGAGAAAGAAAAAAAGAGGCCGAAAGAGAAGCGAAGGCACTGGAGAACAGCAGAGAGGGAGGAACAGGGTGGGAGCCAGAAGTGAATCATGAACTAAGTGCATTTCCAACCTTTGCAATCTGATTTTTCCAGTCCATTTTGTTAGTGGCAGCTGTAGTGCAGTAGTTTTCAGTGTGTGTACTGTACCTCCCGCCATACTCTCCCATCTCGCTGCTATTAGCACATGTAAACAGAGAACTCAGTTCCTCTGTTTCTGATTAAGCTTCATAAAAATAGGCCGCTCATTCACTCTACAGTTGGATTTCTCTCTTTCTCTCTGTGCAGTTTGTTTTATCTGAGTGCATTTCAGCAGACTTTCCCATTTCCTGTGTCTTAGGCTGGCATTTCATCATATACACAGAAATTTCACTCTCTGACACAGGTTTGAGAGCTCAGGGCTGGTTTTGGATGTGTATTAGCACTGTACGATTTGGGGGGGGGGGGGTAATTTTACACGTAATTGTGTTTGTTTCCTCTCTGATGGGGCTGCAAAGTTTGTCCAAAAATTGTGATTACATTTCAGCATAACTGTTAAAATAATAACATAAATTATCAATAATAATGATAATAAATGGATTATACTAAACACTGTAATATTTCTCTATTAAGTATTTATTTTATTTTATTTTTTTATGTCATGTAATGTCATGTCAGTTTGTAAAAAAACCCTGCAATCTTAATATGGCTTAGTGTAATTATCAAATCACTTAATAAACTTAAACTAAATTATTTAATAAACTAAAGCAAAAAAGCGTGGTGGTTTAATGTTTGAAAATGAAGAAATTATAAAGAAAATACATTTTAGTATTGTAATTGTGATTTTATTTTAATATGGCTATAAAATACTAGTAATAATAACAACAACAACAAAAGGAAATTGAGTATTTCTAAAAAAAAATCTAAAAATGTTATTTTACAGTACAGTTGTGAAATTACAAATTTAATTTTCAAACATTAAACCAAGCTTTTATTTGGTGTAAAACTGTAGGGTGCCCTTAATTTTTCTCTTTGTTTGACAACAAGTTTGGGAAGGTGGTTGGTGCATATTGCGTTCCCAAAAATTAATTTGTGCAGGCCAAGAAAACAAAAGGTTTGGAACTGGTTTTTTGTGTCAGTTGTAATTTAGCTTTCATTTAGCATCATTGCTAGCATGCATTTTATTCTCATCACAAAATACTTTGATCATGTGAGCAATGCTAATTAGTAAATACTTTGTCTAATTTTGTCATGTTTGCTTTTAGCAGTAAGTATGTAGCACATTTAGCTATATTCCAGAATTCTAGTCAACAAAATTGCAGTCCAGAGAAAATTCCATTCCACAGAATTCCGCAGATTTTCCCTCAAAATTAGAAGTGCAGAAAATGGGGAAGAATTCAGCAGATAATAATGAACTATGTAGCTCCTGAGTTTTTCTGGCTTGTCAGTCTTATTTAATTTCATTCATTCAGGTCTCTGCTCACACACATACACGTCTCTCCACATTTTCATCTGTTTTTCTTTTTCTGTCTCGCTGTCGCATCCCTCCACCTACTTTTTCTTTTTCTCCATCACTTTCCCTCACACCTCCTCTGCTTTTCCTGTTTTAGTCTCACCCCCTTGTCCTCCCATATCTGTCTCTCTCTCTCTCTATCTCTTTCCAAAGCTGTTTTTCATAAAGCTTTGGCTGGAATGGCAGATCCCAGAGGCGTAGTGTGAAACACTAGACTCTGATGGAGCAGGAGCCAAACAGATGCAGCCCCTCATCTCAACATATACCTCAGCCTCTCGGTCTCTCTCTCTCTCTATCTGTCTGTCTCTCTCCACCCTGTCTACACGCACCCAAAGTTCCTCAGACTCTCCTGCAACTCTCCTCCGCCCAGGCGCTCAGAAACACTTTGCGCTTTTGTTAATCTAGCTGGTAAAATTGCTTGAGGTGTGTTACTTCAGTGAGATACAGTACGCTTGTTTATTTGTGCACTTCACACTGAATTGTCTTACCAGGCTGAGATTCTTAAAGGGACGGTACACCCAAAAATGAAAAATGTCACTCAAAATGATTTTATGATCCTGAGTGCAGTGATTTATTTTATAAGTCGAACACCAAATAAGCCATTTAACAAAATATATTGGCTGGTCTTTATCACACAATGAAATGACTATGGCTTACGACAAGATTTTCAGTGAATAATGACTTAAATTCAGTGTTTTCCTCTGGTAAAGCTATCAAATAGCTTCAGAATGTAGCGCATACATTTTATGGATGGATTTAAGGTAAAATACTTTAAAAAATAAAAATAATGCAACTTTTTAAAAATTGAAATAAAGCCAAATTTCAATATGGATTATTGTGATTCTGAAATATGAATGAAATTAATAAATGCACTTATTTGTGTAGTCAATAGAAAAAAATCTTAAATGGCTCTCTTGGTGGTTTAAAATTTGAAATTTCAGGCCATAAATACACTGTAAAAAGTTATGTTGACTTTACTTTAAAAAATTGAGGAAACCCGTTGCCTTAAAATTTGTAAGTAAATAATAATGTTTTTTAAAAAGTTAAGTGAACTTGACAATTAAAAAATTGTAAAAATTGTAAAGCAACAGGTTTCCTAAATTTTTTTAAGTAAAGTCAACTTATCACTTTTTACAGTGTAGCCATAGAAGAGCCATAATAACATAAAAAGAGCCATAGATATAAGTTTTGTAATTTTATAAACTAAACTAAAATTATTTTTACTATATTTATATTTAATATGTATATTTTAATTTTATATTTTTAATACTATTTTTATTTTAGTCAAATATTGCAATATATATATATATATATATATATATATATATATATATATCATATATTTTTATTTTTATTTGTAATAATGTTTATTATTAATAATAATAAATGTTAATTACAGTCAAATATTACAATAGTAATACTTGTTAATAACAATTTAATAACATTTATTATTATTATTATTATTATTATTATCATCAAATGCTAATTTTATTTTACAGTTAGATATTACGTTAGTGATAATTATTTTGTTTAATATTTTTATTTAGTAATAATTATTTATTTTTATTATTAAATGCTATTTTACATGCAAATATTACAATAGGAATACTTTTTTTTGTTCAATGCTTGTGTTCAGTAATGAGTATAATAATACATTTATTTATTAATAAATAATACATATATTTATTAAATATTACCCAAATTGTGGAGCTCTGCAAAACAAACACAGCAAACCTGGGAATGAATGTGGATCACAATCACATATTTAATCTGAAATATCACAATTACATTTTCCCCCTTAATCACGCAGCCCTAGGGGTCACTCACACAGAACATATTTGCTTTGAAAAACATAAGTCATGGAGGAAAAAACGCAAGGCCTCATTTTTGAACTTACTTTAACTTGAGCTCTGTGTCTTTTGCGGGATATCGCAAAACATGAGCGTCAAACATGTCGATCTAGCACATATATACATAGAAAAACAATGGAAAAGTAGCGCAGTGGAATGGAAAAACGCATTCACACGGCCCTCTAGTCTGTATCCACTTTCACTGTATAGATAAGAGCATTTGTAGCGAGGTGTTTGGGAGGATGACTGTGACGGATCTTCTGGGTCTGAGGTGTTCTTCAGTTTCCACCTTTCCTCCTGTCGGATTCTGTTTCCTCTCAGCGAGTGCGTTGCCAGCGCTCCTCATTCCTGCGAGACAGACAGAGAGATTTAACCTGCTGTTTATGAGCGGGATGAGTTTGACGCATGACCTCCTGACACGGGATCTGATTTAATATTCTCTTATCGTGGAGGTGCCGTCCTGATGAACGAGCTGAGAGCATTAACGTCTTATCTGCTCCAACAGGCCCAAAGACAGATGAGATACAGGCTTAACTCTGCACCCATACAGACCGGATTAGATTACATTAGTTCAGTTTTATAAGTGGATTGATAGATGATGGAAATCTATTAGCTGGCAGATCGATGGTGAGCCGCTAAAAGCTGAATCACGCACAAAATGGATCTCCTGAAATGACCTTAAAGCCGCTTGAGGGTGCAAAAACTTTTTTTTTCTTGTTCAAAATCCAATTTGCTTCCTTAATCTGAGAAAAATGGGATAATCAGTAACGTTGGGTTGTTTTATTTTGATAAAAGATCAAACTTTACATTAGAATCGCATGCTTAAGAAAGTAAATAGGGTTCACTTTAGGTATAGTTGACTTTTAGGTACAGTTTCTCCTCGCAGACTCTTCAAGTCCAGGAGAGATTGAGGAAAACATCCCGTTCTCACGTTCCTCCATGTGACATGAAGAGGTCCGTCTGCTCGGGTCGTGTGTTTTTCTCATGGTGCCGTGTATCAGTTAATCTTTCTGTGCTATGATATGGGGGACGTAACTGAAGGAAGTGAGTGTGTGCGGGCCTGGCTGACGCTCAAGGCTTTTAAAGAAAATAGAAAGTCTAGACGTGTTTATTTGTTCGCCCTATCAGATCATGAGATAATGCTCGGACACATACGAACTGCTACATTTTTGTCATGCAATCTGTTGCTTCTCCATTTTTAGCGCAGTCGTCGAAAGCACTTGTCACACTGTATCGCCATCTGCAGGTGGGATGTCTCATCTTACTGAGATTCAAAGGCTGCTGATGACATCTGAAATAACTTAATTTTGGTTATATGATGTTTTTCATCTTGCTTAGTTTTAGTTTTTTTGTTTACTTTGTGTTATATTATTTCAGCCTCTGAAAAATGCTTTTATTTCATTGTTGTTCATCTTAATTTTAGCTTTAGCTTTTAATTTACAAAGCTTCATCAGGGTTGCAGATTAACAAACTAAAATTTATTCTAGTATTATAAATACTATTATAGTATATTTATGTATTGGCTTTTTTATATTTTCAGTTTTTGTTTTAATGTTTAAATTCTTAGTTTAAGTTGAAACTGGTTGAAAGTGAATATTATTAATTCAAGTTCTTTGTGTTTTATAAATTCTGGTTTATTAGTTAGCAATAGTGTAAATTTATCCAATTGTCACCCCAATTTTAATTGGCATACAAATGCTATTCTCAATGCAAAACATGCTCAGAAATGTGTTTTAAAAGATACTGGGCTCATACCTTTAATATAGTAAGCTACTTGGTAGCTTATGCAGCTAACTGTAATTGTCTAATAGGATAGCTTGACTGTAGTTTAACTACAGTGTTATTTAGTTCATTCATCGGCCGTATCCCGTGCTCCTCTCTCACTATCTCTGTCTGTGTCTCTTTCTGCTATTCAGACCCTCATTAGCTAAAATAAGCACATGCGTTCTTTAACAGCCGTTCGTTTATGTGTTTGTGTGAAGTTTTACAGCGCTCGTAAAACACCTCCACTCAGTTTGGAGTGATTATCTGTGTGTTTACCAGCCCAAATAAATCCACTCTGGCTCTCCAGCGAGGGTTTTCAGCTGTCGCAGTGATTTTGCTCTTTAATTGTGTAGTTGTGTAGCTCACTGAGGTTCAGTCATGTTGTTGTTCTCTTTTAGTCTGGTTTGTGTAATTGAAATGCTGCACTGGAATACATTTAAGAGAAATGTTGTGTGAATGGTACTTTATAGTGTGTGCATTATGTAATGGTGTGATGAAGAGGGAAGACCACACAGGAAAACCAGATGGACTTTCCTGAAACAAAGAGAGAGTCGAGTCTCGGCATAAAGCCTGGTCCACTTTACATCTGATTCTGGCCAAGAAGTGTCTGTTTACACAGGAAGAGAGTGTCTGATTGACATGTGAAGCCACCAGCTACAATGTGTGTTACTTAATGTGTGTGTCCAGTGTGTTTGCAGCATAATTTACTGCATGTTTATCTTGTTTCTAAAGCACTCTTCAGACTGAATTAGTTTTCTAAATGACACTTGTTCAATTTACAGTTGTTAACACAAGACATCTATGATTAGATGCAGGGTTTATTTTTTTATGTCTGGATGTGGCTGGTATGGAATGGATACTTAGGCTAATTTAAATTATTTCATCTAAATCTTTATTTATTTTTTATTATATGCACTCACAAACACACAAGAATGTTTGTGTTATATTTTTGTATATATAAAGATAACTAATCTAAAAATTTTAATTTAAATGTGTATATTTAAATTACACTTTTTAATAAATTTTATATTTAATGTTTATATTGTTATACACAAATATAATAAAACAATAGTAAAATAAATGAAATACACTAAAATATATATTATTTTATTAATATTATTTATTATTATATATATATATATATATATATATATATAGTTTAACTACTGTGTTATTGAAATGCTGCACTGGAATACATTTAAGAGAAATGTTGTGTGAATGGTACTTTATTGTGTGTGCATTATGTATATATATAATATACTGTGTATATTTATTGTGTACATATAAATACAAACACATGCATGTATATATTTGAGAAAAATATGTTATGTTTATATAGTAAATATATTTATATATAATATAAATATAAATATATAAATGTATATACATGTAAATATTTTCAATATACAGTGGGTACGGAAAGTATTCAGACCCCCTTAAATTGTTCACTCTTTGTTATATTGCAGCCATTTGCTAAAATCATTTAAGTTCATTTTTTTTTCCTCGTTAATGTACACACAGCACCCCATATTGACAGAAAAAACACAGAATTGTTGACATTTTTGCAGATTTATTAAAAAAGAAAAACTGAAATATCACATGGTCCTAAGTATTCAGTAGAAGCACCCTTTTGATCTAATACAGCCATGAGTCTTTTTGGGAAAGATGCAACAAGTTTTTCACACCTGGATTTGGGGATCCTCTGCCATTCCTCCTTGCAGATCCTCTCCAGTTCTGTCAGGTTGGATGGTAAACGTTGGTGGACAGCCATTTTTAGGTCTCTCCAGAGATGCTCAATTGGGTTTAAGTCAGGGCTCTGGCTGGGCCATTCAAGAACAGTCACGGAGTTGTTGTGAAGCCACTCCTTCGTTATTTTAGCTGTGTGCTTAGGGTCATTGTCTTGTTGGAAGGTAAACCTTGGCCCAGTCTGAGGTCCTGAGCACTCTGGAGAAGGTTTTCGTCAGGATATCCCTGTACTTGGCCGCATTCATCTTTCCCTCGATTGCAACCAGTCGTCCTGTCCCTGCAGCTGAAAAACACCCCACAGCATGATGCTGCCACCACCATGCTTCACTGTTGGGACTGTATTGGACGGGTGATGAGCAGTGCCTGGTTTTCTCCACACATACCGCTTAGAATTAAGGCCAAAAGTTCTATCTTGGTCTCATCAGACCAGAGAATCTTATTCAGGTGTTTTTAGCAAACTCCATGCGGGCTTTCATGTGTCTTGCACTGAGGAGAGGCTTCCGTCGGGCCACTCTGCCATAAAGCCCCGACTGGTGGAGGCTGCAGTGATGGTTGACTTTCTACAACTTTCTCCCATCTCCCGACTGCATCTCTGGAGCTCAGCCACAGTGATCTTTGGGTTCTTCTTTACCTCTCTCACCAAGGCTCTTCTCCCCGATAGCTCAGTTTGGCGGACAGCCAGCTCTAGGAAGGGTTCTGGTCGTCCCAAACGTCTTCCATTTAAGGATTATGGAGCCACTGTGCTCTTAGGAACCTTAAGTGCAGCAGAAATTTTTTGTAACCTTGGCCAGATCTGTGCCTTGCCACAATTCTGTCTCTGAGCTCTTCAGGCAGTTCCTTTGACCTCATGATTCTCATTTGCTCTGACATGCACTGTGAGCTGTAAGGTCTTATATAGACAGGTGTGTGGCTTTCCTAATCAAGTCCAATCAGTATAATCAAACACAGCTGGACTCAAATGAAGGTGTAGAACCATCTTAAGGATGATCAGAAGAAATGGACAGCACCTGAGTTAAATATATGAGTGTCACAGCAAAGGGTCTGAATCCTTAGGACCATGTGATATGTCAGTTTTTCTTTTTTAATAAATCTTCAAAAATGTCAGCAATTCTGTGTTTTTCTGTCAATATGGGGTGCTGTGTGTACATTAATGAGGAAAAAAAAATGAACTTAAATGATTTTAGCGAATGGCTGCAATATAACAAAGAGTGAAAAATTTAAGGGGGTCTGAATACTTTCCATACCCACTGTATATACTGTGTGTGTGTTTGTGTGTGTGTTTATATATACATAATAAATAAACACAGTACACATACATATATTATGTAAACAAAAACTTTTATTTTGGATGCAATTAATTGTTTGACAGCTCTTATATATATATATATATATATATATATACACATACACACACAGTATCTGCTATATACTAATACTATTTACTATACTATATACTAAAATATATTATTTTATTAATATTTTAATTTTAATTTATTAAATGTTTAATTTATGTGTGTGTGTATAATTTATATACATTTAAATTTTTACTATAGTTTTATTATTTGTCTTTTTAAATATACTATATACTAAAATATATATTTTATTAATATTTTGTATTTTTACTTTTATGTGTGTGTGTATGTATACTGTATATATATATATATATATATATATATATATATATACATACACACATATATATATATATACAGTATACATACACACACATGCACACACTCATATGACTTTATATATATATATATATATATATATATATATCATTTTATTTATTTAAAATATAATAACATTTAGGTATGATGACTTACATAAATTTTACATAAATATGTCTGTTACGCTGAATGACGATGGAACATTATTTTACCAATATTTTGACATTTTATTTGAAACATTAAAGTAGACTCTTTATTTATTTATTTATTGTTTGTTTTTTTGTCGTGTTTTTATTGTACCTACCTTGTGCAAAATAAACTTAAAACTTAAAAACTTAAAGACAGCAAAATGGGGCATTTAATTTTATAGCTCTCACTGTTTGCTTCTCTCTGCTTTCAATATTTCAATCTCTTCTGTTAGCCACAATGAAAGAATTGAAGATATGAAGATGCAAGGTCAGGGTGTGAATGCTGTGACGGTGTGTGTTGTATCGTGGCATTATGGTCGTCGCCCCGCTCTCTCTCTCTCTGTTGTGTTCACTCCATCATGAACGACAACAGACCCAACTTTCTCTCTCTCTCTCAGTGTCTGTGATCTCAGCCAGCACATCTCTCTTTCACTCTTCCTTCTACACTCCCTCTGCTCCACTTTCTTGGCAAGATCGGACGTTCCCACAGCTCAGCCACGTCTCTCTCCCTGTCTATCTCTCTCTCAGTTTCAATCTCTCTTTTTGGCAGATCCCGCCTCACATGATCCACACACACACACGCTCATATCATCCTCACATCTTTTATACTCTGATATACAAGCTGACTTGTTAGCATACTTCACATACTTTAGCCTGTAAACAATCATCCCAGAACCCCATTATTTCACATTGCGCCTGATTTGTAGTGTCTGAAATAGGTTTTCTGTGATTATGAATCTCTCACATGAAACAATTCGTCCAGACAAAAGACATAGTCTACTTAGAAAGTTAACATTTATTAATGATGTGCACTTATTTGTAAGGGTTTGAAAGATTTTATTTGTTTTTATTTATTTTTGTAAAAAAAAAAAAGTCATTTTCAATTTTCATTCAGCAAGGATGCATTAAATTAATTAAAAGTGACAGTGAAGACATTTGTGATATTACAAAAGATTTTTATTTCTAATAAATGCTGTTCTTTTGAACTTCCTGTTCATAAAAGAATCCTGAAAAACTTTACGAAAAAAAAAGAAGCAGCACAGCTGTTTTCAACATTTATAATAATAATAAATGTTTCTTGAGCAGCAAATCATCATATTAGAATGATTTCTGAAGGATCATGTGACACTGAAAACTGGAGTAATGATGCTGAAAATTCAGCTTTGATCACAGAAATAAATTACACTTTAAAAGATATTCAAATAGAAATCAGTTATTTTAAATTGCAGTATTATTTCACAATATTACTGTTTTTACATATATAAATACAAACACATGCATGTATATATTTTAGAAAAAAATATGATATGTTTATATATTAAATATATTTATATAAAAAATAATAATATAAATATATAAACATATGAAGAGTTCAGATGCAAAAGCCTCTAAGTCCCATCTGAAATTGTCATCTAAAATTAGCATTTTTTTTATCAGGCTCCTTTGTGTAGGTTCAGTAATTTTACTCTAATGGCAATGTATAGGTGCTTTTCTATGCAATTAAAGTGAAATAACTGAACATAAATATAGGAGCCTGATAAAAATGCTCATTTTAGAAGAACATTTCAGATGGCACTTAGAGGCTTTTGCATCTGAACTCTTCATATATATATGTTAATATTTTCAAAAATATATACTGTATTGTGTGTGTATTTATATATACATAATAAATAAACACAGTACACACTCATATATTATGTAAACAAAAACTTTTATTTTGGATGCGATTAATCGCGATGGTGTGGTCTATGCCATGCCTTGTCTTATTCGTTTGTGTTAATTACATTATACAAGTTAGTTTGTAGCCTACTGTTTTATTGTTGTTGTGCTTTTCAATTAAGAATAACAATGAATCCATCTTTCAATCGTTTGTTTTAGTTTTAAACAGTGAATAGATGTAAGCAAAACAGACAATTATCTTTTCTTGTAAAACGTGACAAGGTCGTGAATTCGAGGAACTCCCGTTCACAAAATTCAAATCACAAATAATACTGATGAAAAAGAGCAGGTTGAATGTTAACCACTTTTGTTACCATAAACTTAAACAGAAACTTTTCTTTTTTCTTCATAAATACCTTGATGCCAGATTCATTCAAACATACATATATAATTATCAGTAAAAAAGCTCCTCTTCAGTGTTGTTTTATAGCTAACTAATGAACTGTGAACAGCGGAATAACTTTATCACGTTAAATCACGTCACATGACATACTGTTCACAATCTGTTTTATTGGCATCTTTCCGCGGTTGAAACACTGATTGAACGATTACATTAGACAGACATGACACATTTTGGTAAGCCATACTGTATCTTTCAACATTTTATGATGTACATTCATGTGTATTTTGCGCTATAACTTATTAAACCGGAAGAGACTTGAACTGAGGTGCAATAGCGATCTGTCACGTCACATTTAAAAGCGTCAAAACGGCATTCATTGTTTGTATTTTGTGATAGAATGTACAGGATTTGAAAGCTGAGCGTTTGTTTCTTATCAGAGGTAAGAAAGCGCAGAGCTCTTTGTGATTATTGGATGCCAGGCGTGCTACAAATGTTTGGTGAAGAGAAAAACTGTGGATCTGGCAATGCTGGCTTGAACTACGGGTGATTCATCTGGTCAAATAGAGCCTGCTTTAATGTCGCTTTTTTTAACTGTTAATGCCTTATTGTCACGTTAATTTTGACAGCCCTAAATTCAACAGAGATTTTCTTCACTCACACTCGCCGCCTTTTGATTGACAGGATATAATCGGCCCTGATCATCGGCTGATTTTGAACAGCCAATGGCCGATAGTGAAATAAATTGCTTTTATCGGCCGATACCGATTGTTGGCCGATACATTTGTGCATCTCTAAATATATATATATGTATGTGTGTATATATATATATATATATATATATATATATATATATATATATATATATATATACATACATACATAAAGCTAAAATTAAGATTAAAACAATTACAGAAAAAAAAAACATTTTCCTGAGCTTAAATAAAATAACACAATGTAAAAAAATAAATAAATAAACTACGCAAGTTTAAATAACAAAAATATATGGTTATTTTTTAATCATTCAGGAACAGGATTGTAATAGCTGCTCAGGGGACCAGCTTTCACGCTTTTTTATGGCTCAGAAGACTTAATACAGAGTAAAAGTCACGTGGATGGCTTTTAATGGCATCTGTCTGCATTTACTTTTATTGTTTGTAAAAGTGCAGCTTGAACACTGTACTAAACATCTCCTTTTAAGGTCTAAGTGAGTAAACAATGACCAAATTTTCATTTGGCAGAACTATCTCTTAAAATGAAAGATTGGTGAGCATAAAAGACTTCTTTCAAAAAGTCTTACAAACCCAAACTTTCGAACAGCAGTATATCTTGGGAGTTCAAAAGAAAGCAAACATTATAGAAAGTCGTTTAGATTCTCTTTGAGATGTAGCACGTCATCGGATTTTCTTCCAGCTCCCCTCCCAGGCCATTTTACCACATATGTTTTACTCTAAACACAGTTTATTTCAGGCCAACGTTTACCTTCCTGAGGTCAGCAACCCTCTTTTCCTGTGTCCTCCGCTCCCTGGTGGCCATCGAGCGTCACTACACTCCTCCACGCTCAGATTTGATCAGAATCACCACTGTGATACTATTTTCACCCCAGACACACTGAAAACTGTACTGCATCCACGAGTGCCAATGTTTGCAACAGTGTTAAATACAGGTGAAAGTTTTAGACACTAAATTGGGGCGACGGCACTGAAATCACAGCACACAAACACCCACGGACAGATGTATGTGTGTGTGTGTGTGTGTTATCGCTCTCCTTTCAGCTCAGTTCTGCATGGATAGTAAATGGATTAGATTACGATAAGGTGTGTGTGTGTGTGTGTGTGTGTGTGTCTTTGATGTGTGTACATAGTAAATGTATAGATTAGACGTTGGCCGTTATCCTCTGAGAGCGGCAGACTGTGTCTATCCATGCCAGCTGCTTGGTTACATCTCTCTAATCAGACGAGAAGAGGACAGAACATGAAAGAGATGGGCGGCACGCCAACTTTCTCTCTGTCTGTTTTTCTCTCTCTCTTTTTATTTTTTTTCCCCATCCAGTTTTTCATTTCTCAGCCATACCGTGTGTCCACGTTTCTTTTGCGTTAAAGCTGCTGTTGTGAACGTCTCTGTTCCCCCTCCCCACTCTGCTTCTCGCCGTCTTTCTGTGCTGTGCCGGGTGTGTAGTTGGCACGGAGCGGGCACAGACGGGCACACAGATGGGCAGCGGACGATGCAGGGCAGATCCCTACACACCTGCTCCTCTTTGGCATGACCCAGGCCAGACACACACACACACACACACGCGTAAACAGAAACGTAGAGGATCTACATTTGTGTGTCGTAAACACAACACACGCAAGGGCCTTAAAGGGACAGTTCATCCGAAAATAAAAACGGTCATCATTTACTCAAAAATCACTTGCTTCCTTAGATTTTTTTTAGTTGAATCAAAGCTGAAAATGTAAGTCTTTTGAGTTGAATGAGTTGAGTTGAATCTCATATCACTTAATTTAAGTTGAAACTGGTTTAATTATTTTGATTAAGTTAAAGTAATGCAAAAATGTATTATGATGTATTAATCATATGATTTTCATAGCGTGTTGTTATTAACTAAAATCATTACAAATCGTTTTCATAAAATAAATCTGACATTGATCAAATCTAAATATTAGATGAAAACTTAAATACTTTGGAACTAACTGAAATAAAATAAGTTGATGGTGAAGTACTAAAACTATTCAAATTGAAACTGAATTTAAAAAATAAAGGCAAATATTTTAACAAATACTAATAAAAGTGACAAAAACACATAAAAGTACTAAAACTTAAATTAAAATGAAAACTGAAAATAAAAATAAAACAAAATATAAAAATAAAAGCTAAAAATACTAAAACACTGATTTTAATTTGTTTATTTGCAACATTGATGGTAAAGTTTGTGTCAGCTACAGTTAAGATTAAATTAAATCACAGGAAAAAAAGTTTTTCTTAAGTTTAATTAAAATAGCAAAGTAAACAAGAAACAAATAAATAAATAAATAGAAGAAAAAAGGGTTAAATAACAAAAATATATAGTTATTTTCAAAGTCATTTATAAACAGGATTCTGATAGCTGCTTTTTTCTATGGTAACCATCTGTCAAGCTCCAAAAATGTAATTAAAGCACCATAAAAAATAGTCCATACAGCTCATGTATTATGTTATAGGTCAAAATTAAGTTTCAAATTTTGTATAGCTTAGAGGAGCATAAAAGTCATGTGGATGGCTTTTAATTGCCATTGACTTTCATTGTGTGTAAAAGTGCAGCTTGAACACTGTACTAAACATCTTCTTTTGAGGTCCATGGAAGAAAATAAGACATACGGGTTTGTAATGACATGAGGGTGAGTAAACAATGACCAAGTTTTTATTTTTGGGCAATTCTTTTAATAATCATCAACTAGCATGGATTTGCATATTGTAATCATGTACATGATGTTTAATATGCAATGTGTGTGGCTAGCGATTGCATCAACAGCACGCACACGCTCACCCAAACGCATACAAATGCACATACACGCTCACAGACATATTTGCCAGAGGAAACACAAATCTATGCCCAGTTTCCCACTGTAATACCCATGTGCATATGCACACGCATACACGCTCTCACACGCGCTTACATGCAAACTCCAAACACACCTGCCGCATTACACGTTCACATTTCATATCTGTCCCCTGCGAGCATCCGCATACATATTAATCTACAAGCGCGTGGCCGGGGGGGTCCGGAGCAGGTATAGACCCCCTTTAAAAGCGCAAGCTGCCTGATTTCACTCGCTGCAGGGGCTGCTGGGAAACGCAGGGCTGAGGGGGCGCGGGCACAGGATGGAGTGTGCTTTCATAAGATAGGAAATGAATAAATAAGTGCTGGTGGAGGGGGGCAAATACTCAAATAAAGTCCAATAAAAGAGCTCAGAGAACATCTGTGTGGGATCGCCGTGGGGATTAGGAGGGTTTGGAACATTTTAAGCGCATTACGGATTAAAAAAAAAGGTCAGAATGTTTAGCAACATACCGATAAACCTCTTAAGCAAAACCCAATTGCAAAAGCTGTGCTGCCTCTTCATTCTGCACTGTGGCGTGTGTGTGTGTGTGTGTGTACCTAAGGTGTGGAGGCGTGCATTGGGTTTTTGTATCTTTTTTTTTTTTCAGGGAAATGCATTGCACATTTTCATGCGGTATACATTTTCCATGTATTTGTCATCATAAGCCATGACGTTTGATTCCAGGGGATCTAACATGCCTCTCCAACTAAAACACACACAGAGAAGTAATGTTTTCTCTTTAGGGCAAGGATACATTTGGGTCGATTTCATTTGAAGTTAATGTAATTCAAAATTGACCCTTTTTAGTTTCTTATTTTACTTTCCACATACACAATCTTTGAAAAGTTTGGGATCAGTAAAGAAGTTCAAAAAGACGCCAAGAAAGAACTTGAAAAAAGCTTCTTCTGCTCAGCAAGAATGCATTTATTTTATTAAAAATACAGTAAAAAGAGTAATATTGTAAAATATTATTAGAATTTAAAATAACTGTTTTCTGTTTAAATTTGTTATAGAATGTTATTTATTCCTGTGATCAAAGCAAATTTTTCAGCATCATTACTGCAGTCTTCAGTGTCACACGATCCTTCAGAAATCATATGCTTTTTTTGCTCATGGACATCATTAGATTTTTTTTTTTTTTTTATCTTTTGTAACATAAACGTTGTTACTGATAATTTTTTATCAATTTAATGTATCCTTGTTGAATAAAAGTATTAATTTCCTTAATGTTTATATTTTAAAAAGATCATACTTTTGAATGTTAGTGTATTTGTTATTCCTGAATTTAAAAAAAAAAAAAGTTCATAAGTTTATTTAACATTGCTTTTTGGTTGATGTCATGTTGTTTTTGTTATGCTGTAGATTGTTATAAAGTTTTTGGCAGAGGTTAAATTGAATCTCAACACTCTCAAAAAATAACAAATTATGTTTAATCCTTTTGCAATTTATAAATGTATTTGCTAGAAACAAAGCAATACTCAGTAAACTGATACGTTTATTTGTGAAGCGTTAATTGTGATGCCAGGACGATATTTAGTGTGTTTCTATTAGGAGTTTTTTGTGGTTATTGAGTGGTTAACACTTCATAAATCTCATTGCTTAGTAAAAGTCACATCACAAATGGTGCAGGAAAACTTTGTGCCAAAGTTGAGTGTTCAGGATTTGGAGTTTGTTCAGCTCAATAAAGTGAAGAATGCCTTAGTGAAAACCTTTCAGACATCCTATGGGTCAAGCCTATTAAGTTTACCTATACAAAGAAAATCATGATTATAATAGCACATTTGTCTTTGCTCTCACAAGCACAGTCGCTTATGAATATTTGCATGCTAATTGAGTCATTAGATGGCGCCTTTTAAGAAATGGATCAACACTTGCTGTTTAGGGATGGTAATAGTTTTAAATACCCTGTCAAACAATGGTTTTTCATTTGAAACTTACTCAAGAAGTGTTCTACCATTGTAAAGACACTTTTGTCATGTTAAAAACACTGCCACTGTGTGTGTGTGTGTGTGTGTGTGTGTGTCGCCCAGTATCTTTGGCATGGTGTGTTCAGGGGTCCTTTGACTGTGTGTGCTGGGAAGATAAGGATTAGCATGAACATTGTTGGATGCAGTAGCTGTGTGTGTGTGTGTGTGTGGTTGCATGCTGATAACAGTGTTGATTGGACTCCATAGGCTGGAGTCTGTGCTCTAATAATGGACAGTCTCTCCTTTGTGTGTTTGAGTTTTGATGATCTGGCCCCCTGCTCATCTGCGCTTTGTCTTTGCCCAATAGCGCGGCCTTTCTCATTCACTCGCGTCCAGTTCTGCATAGTGAGCTTCACTAATGTGCCATGTAATTGGATTGGAGGTCATCCGAGACATCTCCTTAAGCTGCGCTTCATACTTCCACACCACCAGAGGGCACTAATCAATACGGATTGTAGCCATTTTGAATTCACAGAATCCATCGGTAGCCCGGCTATTAAAATGAACTAAACGGAATAGTGATTCTGATTAGAATTATATTTACAGTCTAGAATGCAATAAAATTTGATCAATAGTGGCCTGCATGTGGCTGCCAGATTGCAATTTGAAGAGTTTACTTGTCGCATAATTCGTCTTAGAATAACTTTTCTCCTTTAATCCAATTGAATTGCAGGTATTTGTTACTTAAAAAATGTACCGTGGTAATGCCAGGGTTATCATAGGTAACTAAAACTAAAAACTTTAATTAAAATCATATTTAGTTACTTGAAATAAAATAAAATGAACATTAAATGAAAAAAATGTAATTTATATATATATAAATGATATATATACTACTAAAAATTCAACTGAAATAACAATGAAAATGGATTAATTTATTGGAAAAAAATAACGTTTAAAAAGTAAATTAAAACTAATTAAAAATAAAATAAATACAATTTTAAAATAAATGAAAAAAGTTGGTTTTATTTTATTATTTTTTTAAATACAAGTCAAATGAATTTATTTATTTGTATTATTTATGTATTATTATCTATTTATTCAGTTTTATTCTTTTTTTATTATTTATTTATTTATAATACAGATTTGTAGGTGGACTGAGGTGAAAGACCGGGATCGAAGCCCCTTTAAATTGTTAAACAATGCGTTACCATCACTACATCATGATACCACTATAGTAGTTTTTGTAAGGAATATAATATATAACACTTAGAATGAATTAGTGTTTTACGTCCAGTTGAGGCGATTAAAGCACATTTACTTACACATGAGCTCACAGTATCAGTAAGTGTGCTTCTGCGAACAAAACGCGGCGGCAGTCGATATTTTCCCCCCTCAATTAGCGTTCAGCACAAGGAGCTGAAAATAACCTTCATTTGCGAGGCTTTTAGCGTATAGCGCGTTGGTGGAGACGTTTTCTCTCTCTGAGAGGAGTGCGTCTGTGTGTGGGTGCTTTTGTAAGCTAGCTGGAATGCTCTGGTACCGCCAATGCTAAGATGGCTGCCAAGCGCTAAGATGGCTGCCAGGATTCCATACAACAACAGCAGCAAGCGAACGAGGGGGTGCGAGAGAGAGAAAAGAAGGAAAGAGGGGGCTGTCGTGTTCATTTTTTCCTTCAAAACGTATAGTGTTGGTTTTTTAAACCACATTCTGTTGCTGCACATAATTAGCGGTGCATGCTAAGGCCAAACACCACTACTGCTAAATTTCGAGGCAAATCTACAGACCAGAATATCATAGAAGGGTAGGCTTTTTTGACTTGGGCTAGCAAGCGACTATCCAGAATCCTCCTAGCAACTAGCAAACATGCTAAAAACACTAAGTATGATTGGCTAAAGAGGTGAAACATTCATCAATACTCACAGCAGACTGAACGGAAAGGCCAAAGTAACCAAGTGACATCCTTCTTAAGGTCTATAGTTAGTCAAAACCTCAGTGCATATAGAAAAAAGCGGGTAGTGAGTCTCGGCCAATTCAAACAGCCACAGGGGTCTGGTCTCGCTCCAAGATCGCTATACTTTCTAAGATAAAAAGCCTACAGAGACATTGTCCAAACAACTCGATGGCTGCAGACCAGCCTTTGTCTACATCTTATGAGCTATACAGCAGAGTTGGGTTTCACCAGGCTGCTCTCGGATGTATATTTTGCAGATTTATAGATTTTAGATTAGCAGCGCAACTTCAAGCCTAAAAAGGACAGCGGTGTGGGTAGTTTGTTTCGGCTGTGTTTTTCATTGGACCCGACAGACCAAGTCCAGTTGTGTTTTTTAACACACCTGGGGTCTACATTGCCGGAATAAAGATCTTGTTTCATGGTCGAAAGACTGTTTTGTGGTTTTATGTCTAGATATTGATATTGTTATATTAAAATAATAGAATATAGTCTTTGTTTGACCTAGGCAGAATTTGATTCCGAAATCCATGTAATTTGAGGAGTTACTCAAGTCTGTGGTGTTTAATACTTAAGGCTACACATTTGTTCACTAACCAACTACTCAAAGTATGAACAATAGTAATGGTAATCTGTGTTATCAAACCTACACTTTTTTTTTTAAAGAAATGAATACTTTCAAATTCAATGATGCATGAATTTGATCAAGTTACAGCAAAGACATTTGTAATATTACAAAAGATTTCTGTTCCAAATTAATGCTGTTCTTTTGAACTTTCAATATATCAAAGAATCCTGAAAAACTGTATCACAGCTGTTTTCAGCATTAATGATATATATATATTTTTATTCTTGATTTTCTGACACTGTAGACTGGAGTAATGACGCTGAAAATTCAGCTTTACCCAAGAGAAATAAATTACATTTTAAAATGTATTAAAATAGTTTTTTTAAATAAATAAATGCAGCCCAGACTTTTGAACGATAATGGATAACAAGTAAAATACCAACTAACAAGACAGAACATAAGATTTCACATATAAAGGTCCAGATTTTGCCTGAATATCATGTAAATGATCCAGAACCGGAGCACATTTTGCATGTCTCATTTCCAGCTGTGTCGTCTCAGCGCTACATTGAATATGTGCTGGCAGAGAATATATAGAATGTTCTACATCTGCTAATTGATTCAGGCACCTTTGGACTGAACCCAACTGTCCCATGTTTAATCTGCTCTCTTTTTTTCCCCCTCCTCTCTTTCTCCCTCTCTTTCTGTCGGCTTTACAGAATCTGGACAATCGGATAACTCCAACCAACAAGGAGAAGCAGACATCAAGCCTCCGCCCAATGGTGGGTCAAGCATAATGAAAATCGCACACACACACACACACACACTCTCAAACAACTACACACTCAAAGGTTCCAAAAGGATTTTACAGCCTAATGCCATTCAACCCAGAAATTAAAGTCTTCATTTACTCAAATACATTTGAATTTAATATAAAGGTGTCTGGAGAAACCAAACAGGAGTTCTTGGTTCCCCAAAGAACTGTTCGGGTTAAAGATTCTTAAAAGAACCACACTATAAAAATTCTACTTCCATTTTGTCAGACAAACTCTGTTTTAGAAGTATCTGTATGTTTTGAGTTTGTAGAACTTTAAATTATGTTTGTTGAAAGTACAGTCCAACTTTATGGGAAAAAAAAAATATTGTATCAACTTAAAGTCCTCAAGTTTTTGAGTTTACCGTTTACTGTGGGTTTTTTTTTTGTTTGTTTGTTTTTGTTTTTGTTTTCATAGTGTGGAGAACATTTTAACCATCTAAAGAATCTTTTCCACTCCAAAGAAGGTTTTCTCAGATGGAAAGGTTCTTTATGGAACCACAGTGGATATGAAGAAACATTCATTTTAAGAGTGTTCAAATCTTTCTAAAGTCCAGACTTTCTTCTGTGGAACACAAAAGGAGATGTTCGGTAGAAAGTTTTCACCACTTACTTTAAAAGAAGTATTGTTAACCTTCTGCTAAACTACTTTTGTTTAGCAGAAGGTTAGATAGGCAGTCATACAGGTTTGGAACAACATGATTCTATGGTTCCATGAAGAACCTTGAAAATCCATGGAACCTTTTTGTTCCACAAAAGGTTCTTCAGATTATTAAAATATTTTTCACACTAAGAAAAGAATGGTTCTTTTAAGAACTTTTAACTGAAAGCTTCTTTGGGGAACTAAAAACCTTTATTTTTTAAGAATGTTCTTTATTGGCATTAAGAACCATTGCACACAAGATTCTTTATAGTAGATTCTTGATGTTCTTCACACAAAAAAAATGGTTCTTTTAAGAACTGTTCTCTGAATGGTTCTTACAAGAACTATTAATGTTTCTTCTGCGCTGCAAAATCATTATTTATACTTTCTGGCACCAAAAGTGGTTCTTCTGCAAGTTTTTTTTTTTTTTTTGCTTAGCCTTAAAATTCTGCAAAATCTATTGAGAAGCCTTGATTGTTCAAGAAGCAGTCCACTTAAACTCAATAGAATCACATCTGAAGTTGTCATTAAATGCCGTGAGCAAGCCAGCTCTGGTTAGCAATAGTGGAAACGGTGCGATGAAATCCCAACGCTACACAATCAACGTGTCAGCCACCATTATCCACTCCGCCTGCCAGTCAGCAGATGGGTCTGTGGGTGAGCTGCGCTCTCCTTGGACCTCCATATGCACAAATACAGGCCGTTTGATACCGTAAGCCGCTTTATTTACGTTAATAAGGTCACATGCACGCCCGACTCTCGCACAAACACGGAGTGTGAGCGAAAGCGATTTCCATCCAAGCTTATTATAGTGAAGTGTTGCTAGGCCGGCTGTGACGGAGAATGGCGGAACGCTCATAAATCACTTCGTGATTGGCTGATGGGAACCACATGGCTGCGGCGCGGGCGACACTGAGCTCATGCGCGGGCCTCGCTGCGGTTAACCAGCACACACACACACACACACGCTGACCTCAGCCAGCACTACAGATGGGTGTGGAAGCATGGCTCATTCACCCGTTTCTGCCCACACACACAAAAGTACATATTGAAAGCCCATATGCACAGCGAAAGCAAATACGTTTGTATATTTGTATGCAGCATCGCACACTCATACTTAAGTGTGACATAAAGCATTTTTAGTGTCCTCGTTAAGTTTTAGCAGAGATTGGAGTGCTGGGTTGGAGTTAACCATAAGTACGGGGTAGCCTGTTATTCCTTAGAGATGGAGAACATATGCCAACTGATGACTGTAATTATATGCTCCCGGCCTTTTTATGACAATTGAGCCCAGTTTATTTTGTGTGCGTGTGTGTTTGACAGGTGCAGATGAGTAAATATGGTTTGTTTTTTTTTTTCAGTATAATTTGTCGGTGTAGTGTTTTCATTTCTGGCCTCTCTCTCTTTCTCTCCAGGGCACTTGAGTTTCCAGGACTGCTTTGTGACGTCAGGCGTATGGAACGTGGCGGAGTTGGTCCGCGTGTCACAGAGTAAGTCACATGAGCAGCATCTTTCTGATCAGCAGCCGTAAATATCAACATTTTATTGAAACAAAAAAGGCTTTTCTTATTATTATAAGTCCTTAAAATCATCCTAACAGTTACATACAAATAAAAAGTCCAATAAACCTACTAATAAAACAATATATTAATATTGCTGAATTTTTCAGTCTTCTGTGTCACATATTCCTTCAGAAATCATTCTAATATGCTGATTTGCTGCTCAAGAAACATTTATTGTTATTATCAATGTTGAAAACAGTTTTGCTGCTTCATATTGTTGTGGAAACCATGATAGAGTTTGTTTCTGACTTTTATAAGCTTGTGTAACCTTCTGTGATTTCTATTATTCTTAAATCTGACATGAAGAAAAGTTTTATTATGTTGTCATGAGAACAAAGATGAATGATGTCATTGATTAATCAGACTTTTCTCTGTCTGTATCTAATTCAGCACCAGTTGCCACAGCAACCGGACCCAACTTCTCTCTGGCCGACCTTGACAGTCCAGGATATTACAACATCAACCTGGGTCGCCGCTCCATTACGTCCACGCCATCGACCAGGTACACAAACACACACACACAGACAGAGCTCACTTTCCTTTCATTATATGCCATTTCATTGATGCCAAATATTGAGTGGGCTCCCTTCTAAAATATAAATATAAAATAAAATAATATTGGCATATATCATTCTGATCAATTTCATGATTTATTATTATTCATTAGAAAGCAAAATGAATCAACAACAATATATATATATATATATATATATATATATATTTAATTTCACATTTTTTACACAATTTTTCTCCAGACCCCCTAGCACTCTTTTGCAAGCCCAGATTGAAAACAACTACTCTAAGACATTTTTAACAACATGTGTTGTAAAATAGTTTTTTGCTTCCTGAAGATAATGTTTTTTGTTTTTCAAAACATTTAAATTGCTCTGTGTATCTTACATTTCTGTTAAATGTATTTAATTTAATTACTAAATAAAAAATATACATTTTTAAAATCAGTTTTAATAAATTTGCATATGAATAATTAGATTAACTAGGCTTAGAATATAATTTTTAGAATTAAATGAGATATGCATGTAAAATAAAGAAAAAATACTAAAGCAAAAATTTGAATTTCTGTGACATTTTGGCCCTAAGCTTTGCTACATTTCTGACTATATACTAATCGATCTCTCTCTAGTTTAATGCATGTTGGTAGCACTCACACGTTCTTGCTTTCCTCTTTGTCTGTATATATTTCTGTCTATCTTTTACCCTACTATTTTCTCTGCCTTTCACCTTTGTCTGTTTGATTGCTGTCATTTTTGTCTCTTTATCTTTCTCTTCTCCTGTCCCTTCTCTCTCTCGCCTTGTCGTCATGTTTCAAACGCTGCAGGACTGAGATGGAGTTGTATGCCAGTCTCCCTCGGAGGTACTCCACACTTCCTGTCATCTGATTCACTTCAAGCTCTGCTGTCTTGCTCTGCTGTCTTCGCTCATCTAATGTCTCATTCTGCTAAGATAACCTGTGCTCTTTAAACAGTGATGATTTTGAGTGGACTGTTTTTAAGCTTACAAATTTCTGTTGTAATGTTTTTATAGTGTAATTATTTGTATTTAAAGCAATACTTGACCCAAAAATGAAAATTGACTGAAAATCTACTCACCCTCAGAACATCCCAGATGTAGATGAGTTTGTTTCTTTATCAGAACAGATTTGGAGAAATGTAGCATTACAACACTTGCTGACCAATGGATGCTCAGCAGTGGATGGGTGCCGTCAGAATGAGAATCCAAACAGCTGATAAAAACATCACAATAATCCACAAGTAATCCGCACCACTGCAGTTCATCAATCAACGTCTTGTGAAGTGAAAAGCTGCATGTTCCTAAGAAACAAATCCATCATTAAGACATGTTTAAGATCAAACTGTTGCTTCCAGTTTAAATATGAGACAAAAATTCATATTATTGCTTTCTCTAAGAAAAGAGTCCAGAATCAGGAGAGAAATAAAGCAGTCTAAAACGGATCTAAACCAATATCAATGAATTTTGATATTATTGATTATGGACTGGTATTTTGGTCAGAAGTGACGGTTTAAAGTTAAACCACCTTGAAGCCAATGATGAATTTGTTTCTTACAAAAATGCAGCTTTTCACTTCACAAGACATTAATTGATGGTTTGGAGTGGTGTGGATTTCTTGTAGATTATTGTGATGTTTTTATCAGCTGTTTGGACTCTCGTTCTGACGGCACCCATTCACTGCAGAAGATCCATTGCTGAGCAAGTGATGAAATGCTAAATTTCTCCAAATCTGTTCTGATGAAGAAACAAACTCATCTACATCTTGGCTTGGGAGTGAGTAAATATTCAGCAAATGTTCATTTTTTGGGTGAACTATTCCTTTGAAACATTCCCATTTTTGAGGTCAAGAAGAGTTAAAAACCTTTAAATGCAAATTAAAAAATCTTTAGATGTAAATAATGTTAATCTAAATGATGTTGCTTCATTACTATTCAGGAATTTTCAGAGGTTTCACAATACAACAACATGCAAACCTTCCAGATGTCCAAACCTCTCAAAACATCCCCCCTCATCTGCTCTCTTTCTTTTCTCTTTCAGCTCCAACAAGCGTAAATCCATTGATGACAGTGAGATGGAGAGCCCGGTGGACGAAGTCTTCTATTCGGGCCGTTCTCCTGCCCCGGGAGTGTCCCAGCCCAGCGGCTGGCCCAATGATGTTGATGCAGGTACCCAGCAGCCCTCTGGCTCTTCACATGCTCTGCTTGACCTCCACTCATCTGTCAAAAAAAAAAAAAAAAAAAAAGAAATTTATATTGAGCTGCACCAATCAAAGTTTACATCGAGTAGTCGGAATAGACGCCATACTTGTGGTGACAAAGAGATTTTGAAGGATAGACCTTCCCTCGAAGCCTCGAAATATGTCTTCTACTCTGACTAACCTCTGAATTTATAATACGATCCAATTGGGACTCATGTCTGAGGCATTTATGCACTGAATAAGTGGACACAAGGGCTGTGTGAAGGGCCAGACTTTTCCTTCCTTTTATCCATCAACCCATTAATCTCCCTCTCTTTCTTCTCCTCTGTGCTTGCCCACCATCTTCTCATACCTCAGTAGACTGTGAGAATAAATAAGACGGGGACAAACATTGGATAGTCTTGTGATTGGATAGCAAGAATCATGTGCATGTTAATTGATCTGTTAGTTGGCTCAGCTAAATTAAAATCTTAGAAGCACTTAAAATCATTCTTAATTCATGTGTGCATGTGATGAGCTTCACAGAATTAGGGTTAAAGAAACATTTTATATGTAATATTTTATAGTTTACATTGAAATGTTATTTATAAAAGGCCGTAAGCCCTAAAGAATACAAGTTTGTACTGATATGAATAGCAGTCGAACAGTTTATCAACTCAACATAGATATGAAAGAGAAGAAAATAAAATGATATTCTTTGTAATATTTTCACAGGTTTAGTTTTTTTTATTGCATTTTACAATATAAATCAGACAGTTTTACAATATCAACATAACTTTTTGAGGAGTTTTACTTTAAATCTTCCTCTTTATAGTGCTGCTTTTTATTAATTAAGAATTAAAGATTAATTATCAGTTTCTTTTCTTTTTTTATATTTTGACTGTCCATTAGAAATATTTACTATGGTAACCATATTGTCTGCTAAAAGCAAATGGGATTGGACTTAATTTCAAGCGGTGCAAGAAGCTTTTTTTGATGACGGTGATAGAAAATCCAAAATTACCACATAACAGGAGTAATTGTTTTGTGGAAACTATGGTTACCATGGTATCCTTTTTTTGTAAGTGTGAAAAGGCAGCTTTGTTGTTGTGTTGCATGGGCAGAATGTGATGATGAAATCCATTTTAATTTGAGCAGTGCTGCTGTCACATGACTTGTATCCTCACACCAGACCCTTTAGCACGCACCATTCCCTCAATGAATCATAGCAATCAATAGTTAAAAATTATCCTGTGCTCACACCACAAATTCAAAACTCTACCATGTTGGATTTGACGCCCAAAATACATTGGCTGCACCCCATTTTGCATACCTGTTTACAAAAGATCTGAGAAAGCTTTCTGAAACCCATACTTCAAAAATTAACCTGACATATACAATTTAGACACCTATGATAAATTATTTTCACTGTACTTGTATTTGAAATGCATTTTTTCTTTGTATGGATAGTATGCAAATAGATACTCTTTTTGTTCTACATACTATATATGGATAGTAATTTCGACTCTCATTTTTATATTGCATACTACTTACAGTAATATTTGTAGTATGCGAATTGTAACGCTCATTTTTAGCTTGCATACTTATTTATAGTATGCAAACTGGCTTTTTTTTCAGCTTGCATATTTACTAAAGTTGGATAGTATACAAATTGACACTCACTTTTAGCTTGCATACTACTTAATATAGATAGTATGCAATTTGCGGCACTTGTTAGCTTGCATACTACTTTGTATGGATAGTCTGAATTGTGACACTTATCTTGCGAACCACTTAATATAGATAGTATGCGAATGACACTCATTTTATCTTGCATACTACTTAGCATAGATAGTATGTGAATTGACAATCATTTTTTGTTTGTATACTACTTATGCATAGAATATGAATTTTAACACTCGTTTTTAGCTTGCATAGTACTTAGTATGGATAGTATTGAATTAACACAAATTTTTCACTTGCATACTGCTTAACATGGATGGTATGCCAGTTGTGACACACTCATTTTTATATTGCATAGTACTTAGTATGTATACTATGTGAATTGTGACGCAGCCAATGCTCATTTGCTATTCTGCCCCACCCCTCATAGTTTAGCTTTCTGATTAGAGGGTTTGTGGGATGTGTGTGTCTTACACCTCTACAGTTTTGGTGCACTTAGAATGGGTTGATTCTGGGAGATAGTGAGCAATACTGTCTTTGACCTCCTGCATATGATGTTGTGTATGTAAGTGTGTATATAGTGATGATGTATTGATAATGATTCAACAGTAGTCCCAAATTTCCCCATCTCTCCAATTTATCTCGATCTCTCCCTCTCTCTGTCATTGTTAACTCTATTCTTTTCCCCTGTTTGGGTTTTTCAGTGCAACACCATTTGGCCAGTATGCAGGAGAGGAAGATAAAACACGAAAGCGATGGCGTGCAGTTTCCTTACCATGGTTAGACACATTACCCTCATATTATAATGCACACAAGTGTACTGAAATGTGTCTCTTATCTCTGTCTGTCTTTCAACCTCTTTGCTGCATCACACACCTCAGCTCTTTTCTCTGATTTGCTGTTTTTTCCCGGTGCTCGGAGGTGTTTTGTGGCCTGTGAATGTGCTTTCATTTTGTTTTGTGCCTCAGAAGTCTCTCCGTACATCCATTGTTTGTGTTAGATTGTGATATAGGATCCCTGTGGACCTAAGCAGAAGTCCAAATCCTGATTTCCACAGCATTCCCAAACATGAACACTTACAAACGTGGCTATTGTGTTGCGTACAGCAGCAGGCCTTTCCAGATATTTACTTAGCGTTTTTGTTTGTTTCTTCTCCATGCAGGATTTATTGTAATTAGTGTGTGTGCCCATAAAGGGGTTTACATACTATAAGCAATATCTCAGCTGTTTATTCAGCACGCCTATGAGATCTCAAGCCTGTATACGCTGTAACGTCTGAAATGTACTCTACACAAGTATGCGAATGCAAACACAAACTCGGTTTCATGCCTCATTGCGATCCACAAATTGTTTGAATGCAATTCATAACATGACACCACAAATACGTCTCTTATGGTCAGTTTTCTCTTTTAGCTCAACTGTTGTCACACCACAGCAATAGTTTAAGAGAATCTAAGTTAAAGTTAGTTTAACTGTTGACATGATCACTTTTATTTACTTTCCCAATTTACTTTCCTAGACTTTTTGTACAAAATTTGTCAGTGTAAAATATTCCTAAGAAATAAAGGAGTAATAAAATAAAGTATTAAACACACACATATATATATATATTTGAATTAGTGCTGTCAAACGATTAATCGTGATTAATCACATCCAAAATAAAAGTGTTTGTTTACATAATATATGTGTGTGTAATGTGTATATTTATTATGTATATATAAATAAACACAGGCATATATATATATATACTTAAGAAAAATGTTATGTTTATATATTAAATATATTTATATATAATATAAATATATACTGTACATGTAAATATTTTCAAAAGATATACTGTATGTGTTTGTATTTATATATATATATAATAAATATACACATTACACACACACACACACTTATATTATGTAAACAAAAACTTTTATTTTGGATGTGATTAATCAAGATGAATAATTTGACAGCAATAATTTGAATATAATATGTACTGTATATATTGTATGCATTAATTTTATAATTTTATTTTACAATTACTTTTATTATTACTATATGTTATTACTATTACTATACCATTTATATTTGATTAAATTTATATATTTATTTTAAAATAATAATAATGGTGATTATTATTATTTTGTCATACAGAGACAAGCCAATATTTCACTGTCCAATCAATTACCACTGGATAAAAAAAGGACCCGCTTGCATTTGTTTTCTTGCTGAATATCCTGTTTCGCTCTGAAATCCATCAGACCGGGCGTTTCACATTGACTGTAATTGCACAGACATTTGAAGGTAACTCTATCAGGCCCTCGAGTACGCCAAAATAGATTACGCAAGAATAGTGACAGTAATGTAAGAATCCATGCTGTGTATGTACAATGGCAACTTGTGTACTTGCACAGGGTACGTTTCTGGCCCGAGGGTCCACCTACATCTAATCACGTTCACTGCCGCCCACATCATGATCAACACACAGTCACACAGATCTTAATCTAGGGAAACATGGGTAAATCCCACCAAAAAAATGCCAGCATGCTCAGGTGCTCCTGATGTCATGGGAATACACAACACACACACATATTTACACCCACCCCACCCCTGAACACTTGAAACACACACACACAGTCTGTGGAGCACCAGAGCTCTGGTCCAGATGGCTCCTCCATGTGTCGACAGCGTTGGGAGCTACTGGGTTACAGAAGACATCTGTTACGCCGATGAAGGCGGTGGTGGCGCTCCGAGCGCTTGTGAGTGTGTGTGTGTGTGTGTGTGTGTGTGAGAGTGTGAACTGCGCTACGCTCCAAAGGTGATTCACTACCTGAATGAGGCTCTGGCAATGCTGCAAGGTGACGGTGTCATTTATCATTAAATCTGGTGTCGCCCGGCGTACACCGGCAGCCGTTCATTCATACGCCCCCATCGCTTTCTCTCGCCCTGGGCCGACACGGATATCATCCCACCTATTTTTCATTCTCCTGCACTCTGTTTCACCTTGTTAGACTGTGCCACTTTGTCTGTAAACATCTGTTTGTGACGGTTTTGTTGATGTTGGGAGGGTCAGACAGTGAAAGGGGTTCCCACAGGCATGGGAAACCATGAAATTTATGAAAAATGTGAGGTTTAGAAGAGTTAGGCAGAGACTTTGAATTAGTTTAATACTTTTTTTGAATGGTTTAAAATATTTATTGGCAAGTAATTTGTCTTTCTGAGTGTAAAATGACTAAAATTATTTCAACAAATTTGTTGATTTAAAAAAATGAATAAATGTTTACATTGTGAATATGACTTTTTAGAAATATTTAATTGGCAACTAATTGGTCTTTTTGATTGTAAAATGACTGAAATTAATTAAAAAAGATTTCCATTATTATAACTTTTTAAAATAGATATTCATTTGGCAAGAAATTTGTCTTTTTGAGTGTAAAATGACTGAAATTCCTTTTTTTTTAAATGATTGATTAGTTCTGGCAGGTCATGTTAGCCAAGCTTGTGTCAGATGACTCTCAGCTGATCCACATCTAGGGATCTATCACAGCACCCTTCAATATTCTCAGCAGCTTTCACATTGCTCAATAGCTAATTACCCTTCTCCATCCCCAACTCCTCCTCTCGTCAGTCAGGATTCGGCCTTCTGATTCCTCTTTGAATCAGACTCATTTCTAAAATTTTTACATTAAATTATTGAACATAAATGATATCCGCAATACATTTATGTTGGTTCTGTTCTGTTTACCCCAAGAGGGTTATCGCTGCTCTCCCTGCTCTCATCCATTTAGCAAGCAACTGGTCTTTTTGAGTGTAAAATAACAAATTATTTTTAAAAACCGATCGATTAAGAGAGTAATGAAAGCTTCCATCTTAAATACTTTTTCAAAATATTAAATGTTCTTTTTGAGTGTAAAGTGACTGAAATTGAGAAAGTGAGAAAAATTGTTGACCAAAGTAATCATACAAATTTCTGTTTTTAAATATAGCTTTTTTTTTTTCTTGAAGTCAAGTCAAGTCACCTTTATTTATATAGCGCTTTTACAATACAGATTGTGTCAAAGCACTTAACAGTATCAAATTGGAGGATAGAGTGTCAGTAATGTATAATGATAAGATTAAACACTCAATTTTCAGTTAAAGGCATTTCATTATTGAATTCAGAGATGTCATTGTCTAGCTCAGTTTAGTTTAAATAGTATCTGTGCAATCAAATCGGCGATAATCGCTAGAAATTAAGTGAAAATATTTAATAGGCAAGTAATTGGTCTTTTTAGTATGAAATAAATGAAAAACTATTTTTAAAAATCAATTAACTGAAAAAGCCACAATTTCCATAGTGAATCTACAATTCTTTTTTAAATGCTTTAAACTATTTAATTGGCATCAATCAACTGAAAAAATTTATTAGGCAAAGGGCTTGGGAACCCATGTATATTAATACTGTAAGTTCATGGCAGAAGTGATTTGTACTTGGATTTGCGACTTTCTGCATTTGTCTGTAGAGGGACTTTCTGATGGTTGCATGGTAAATATGTGTGTCTGTTTGAGAGTGTGTGTGTCGTGTGAGGAGGCATTATATATGGCGTTTTTTGACAGGTCAAGGTTTGTTTGGCGGCCAGCTTGTTAGCGTGGCGAGACTGGAAGGTCATGGGAGCGTTTGATTGGCTGCCAGTCTGCCTGAGTGTCGGGGCTGGCACAAGAGACAGAGAAATAACACATAACCCATGATTTTACCACACACACACAAATACACAGGCTAATGTGCACGTAAGATCATGGAAACTGTCAGCTGCAACTCTGGAGGTGTGTGTGTTTAGTGGATATATGTAAAATATAAAAAATTAATATTAAAACCTTGAAACCTTTTTGTTTGTTGCTGTACACAATCATATTGTCTTCTTTACAGGAAATAACGTGCTTAGCTCTCCCACAGTAACTCCACGTAGATACCATAATAATGATTTATCATGCGGTTTGTTTGTTTAAAACAAAATTAATTCTCAGTGATCTTATGTAAATATCACACTTTGTTGGATTGCACAACCCTCTTTTTTTTCAGCAGACAGTGTTGCTTTTAAATTTGCCAATCCTTGCACTTTGAAGTACACTAAGAAGTTTTGAACCACATTTAACTGTTTCAGGGAGGCAGATATTTGTTCAAACGTGACATTAGCATAATTAGCAGATTTGTGGCTTCCTCGCACGGCTCTTTAACATCTTAAATTGTGTTTTTAAATCACCACTTAGGATAATAGTTTCCCCCAAAACCAGCCACAGGATTTGATGGTAAACTCCTTTTCCTTTCCTTTCCTTCCCGAGTTCTGACATGTTTGGCTGTGTTTCTGGGTCACTGGGTGAGCCCGGCGTATATTCAGTCCTCACGTTTCTGCCAAACTCAGGACAGATGAAGCTAGCAGCCCCACAGCCTCAGTTTGACATTTATAGGATCAGGACGACACATTAATGTGATGTTATATACGAGAAGACCAAACCATCGCATACTTTCTGCTTTCATTTCCCTCATCATTCTCACATCACGCTTCCCGCCTGTCCTCCTGTTTTTGGCTTGAGCGTTCGGACCTGCCACTGGAACAGAAGCGCTTGTGTTTGACTTTTTCCCTCTGCTCTGAAAAGTCAAGTGAAAGCCTCTGATTTGGTTCCGCAGGTGAAGTTTAAGAGTGTTTGTATGTCAGAGTCTGTACACAGCTAGCATTTACGTTTATTTACTCATTTGCATTTGGTTTGTGAAGACGTGTCGTCCTGTTCGGTTGGCATTAGTAATGCGGTTGCTCGAGTATATTGAAATTTGGAGTCAGTCTGAACACACATTCACATAAACCAGACAAGTTATTAAACTAAATGTGTTTACTCTAAGATGTTCGGTTTTAGCAGACTTTATTTAGTTTGTTTTGCTCAAGTGTTTGTATAGTATGTTTTTGGGGGGGTTTTTATTGGCTTGTCATCTGTAAACTGATCAACTTTGCTGACTAGTAGAAACTTGTTAAAGAGGCGTAGTGCCGATAAACCCATTGTTTCAAACAAATGTAAGCAAAATCTTTGTTTTTGTTTATTCTTGCTTTTATATGGCTAAACATTTTTCTCACTGATGTTTAAATTGCAGATTGTGATTACACCTTTACACCTCAAGTATTTTGTTGTGGATTTGAAAACATTTCATACTTTTTAAAATGCTTTTGGACTTTTTTTTTTTTTTTTTTTAAATGGGTAGTGGAAGATCAGTAGTGTTTATATATATATATATATATATATATATATATAGCCAATGCTGATATCTATTAAGCAGGGTGACCCATGGTTGAAATAATACTTGTATTTGTATAAGTTGTTTTTGTTGTTGTTGTTGTTGTTGTTAAAGTAAGTGGGATACACATAAAATGTTAACATTTAAACTTAGAAAACATTTTATACTACTTTATACAGTCATGGCCAAAAATATCAGCACCCTTGCAATTCTGTCAGAAAATGCAACACTTGTTCCAATTACTCACCAGGGGTGGGGTGGGTGCTTATTGTTTTTGTTTGCAGAGAAGAAAAGTCAAACTTGATAAAATTTCACACAGAACTCAAAAATGGACTGGACAAAATTATTGGCAGAAATAATAGCTTTTCAAGCATGTGATGCTCCTGTAATTTGTATTTAGACACACATGTGGCAAGTAACAGGTGTGGGCAATATAGTAATCACACTTGCAACCAGTTAAAATGGAGTAAAGTTGACTCAACCTTTGTGTTGTGTCACACTGAGCATGGAGAAAAGAAAGAAGTTTAAAGAGTTGTCTGTGGATTTGAGAGAAAAAATTGTGGAAAAACATGGACGATCTCAAGGCTACAAGTCCATCTCCAGAGATCTTAATGTTCCTGTGTCCACTGTGTGCAATATCATCAAGAGGTTTACAGCCCACAGCACTGTAGCTAACCTCCCTGGACGTGGACGGAAGAGCAAAATTAATGAAAAATTACAACGAAGGATTGTTCGAATGGTGGATAAAGAACCCCGATTAACTTCCAAACAAATTCAAGCTGATCTGCAGACACAGGGTACAACAGTGTCAGCTCACACTATCCGTTTCACCGAATGAAAAGGGACGCTATGGTAGGAGACCCAGGAGGACACCACTGCTGACACAAAGGCATAAAAAAGCAAGACTGGAGTTTGCCAAAACTTATGTGACAAAACCACAATCCTTCTGGGAGAGCGTACTGTGGACAGATGAGACAAAAGTAGAGCTTTTTGGTAAAGGACATCATGGCACTGTTTACAGAAAAAGAAATGAGGCCTTCAAAGGAAAGAACACAGTCCCTGCAGTCAAACATGGTGGAGGTTCAAAGATGTTTTGGGGTTGCTTTGCTGCTTCTGGCACTGGATGTCTGAACTGTGTGAACGGTATCATGAAATCTGATGATTACCAAAGAATTTTGGGGCACAACGTAGTGGCCAGAGTCAGAAAACTGTGTCTCATGGGTCTTCCAGCAGGACAATGACCCGAAACACACTTCAAAAAGCACTCAGAAATGGTTACAAACAAAGCGCTGGAGAGATCTGAAATGGCCAGCAATGAGTCCAGATCTGAATCCCACAGAACACCTGTGGAGAGATCTCAAAACAGCAGTTGGGAGAAGGCATCCTTCAAATCTGAAAGACCCGGAGCAGTTTGCAAAAGAAGAGTGGTCCAAGATTCCAGTAGAGAGGTGTAAGAAACTCATTCATGGTTACAGGAAGCAACTGATTTCAGTTATTTTTTCTAAAGGGGGTGCTACCAAATATTAAGTTAAGGGTGCCAATAATTTTGTCCTGTGCATTTTTTGGGTTCTGTGTGGAATTGTATCAGATTTGACTTTTCTTCTGTTTTTTTGTGTTCTGATGCAAACAAAAAAAATAAATGTGAGTACCAAAACATTTGCAACTACAACAATTTTCTGAGAGAAGGGTTGCATTTTCTGACAGAATTCCAAGGGTGCCGATATTTTTGGCCACGACTGAATAAATATTGAGATTTTGGAAGAGAAACCAGGGAATTTAGCATTAAAATAAGACACACTATTCAAATTTATACACTACCATTCAAAGGTTTGTGGTCAGTAAGATTTTTGTATACTTTAAAAACTTTTTTTAAATACTTAATACTTTTAAACAGCAAGATTCAATTAAATTGATCAAAAGTGACAGTAAATGCATGTATAATGTTATTAATAAAAAAAAATAAAAAAAACTATTCCAAATGCAGTTTTTTTAATATATATTTTCTATTTTGTTTCCACAAAAATATTAAGCAGCAAATCTGTTTTCAGCATTGATAATAATCAGAAATGTTTCTTGAGCATCAAATCAGCATTATTAGAATGATTTCTGAAGGATCATGTGACACTGAAGACTGGAGTAATGATGCTGAAAATTCAGCTTTGCATCACAGGAATAACGAGGGGTGAGAACCAGAAAGGCGTAAGTGACATTTCACCAACTTTGCAGGAGGGCCAAAACAAAAATTTACCATAGTTTGATCTGACTTTGTGTACTGATTTCAATTGTTTATAATAAAAATTTGTACACTGACAGTACTTTTGCCAGTAGAAAGAGCTCATTAAGAGCTTTCATTTGATACATCTCCATTTCACCAAAAATGTCACTTACGCCCTTCTGGTTCTCACCCCTCGAAAATTGCATCTTAAAATATAGCCTATTAAAATAGAAAACAGTTATTTTAGATTATAATAATATTTAACAATATTACTGATTTACTGTATCAAATAAATGCAGCCTTGGTGAGCATAAGAGACATTATGAACATTGAAAAGTGTACTGACCCCAAACGTTTTGGTGGTAGTGTATGTATTGATATATCACTAGTAGTTTTGTTTTGTTCTGTTTTTTAGTGTCCTTGGAAACGTCACTGTAAAAACTGAGAGAAATAGTGGCAAAATCCTGACATTTATGCTTTGACACTGTACTCTTTCCTTTGAGATTTGGTGAATTGAAAGAGACAGACAGACAGACTGACATGAGGTATTATGGGATCTGCTGTCGTGGCATCTTTTTTTCCCCACTTACAGCTGCATAGAGACCCTTCCCGGCCCTGTCCCGACCCCTATCCCACTCTTTCCTGCACTCCACTGCTTCAAAGCAAAGCTCGCACCCTGGAACTGTCAGCACTGCAAAAACACCGTTCTTAAGCAGTGTTTCACCTTGTTTTCCAGTATAATTATATTAACATCCTTAAAACAAGATGCATTTACTTGAGTCAAAATCTTATTTACATTTAGTGAAGTTTATGCTTAATATATATTTTTAACATTCTTAAGATAAAGCAATTTGACAGTGGGGTAAGAAAAATACATTCAAAATACATTCAAATACATTTATTTTTCTACCTCATTGGCAAATTGTTAATTAAGGATGTAAGGATGTAAATTTTTGTTAAGGATGTTTTTACTGGAAAATGGGACAAAAATACTGATTAATAATTATTTTTTGCAGTGCGATTGGCTTCTCTATACTTCACAGCAAACAAAAAGTCTTATCTTTAGATTAAAAGTAGTGCTGTCAAACGATTAATCGCATCCAAAATAAAAGTTTTTGTTTACGTAATATATTTGTGTGTACTGTGTATATTTATTATGTATATAAACATACACTCACATACAGCATATATTGTAGAAATATTTACATGCATATACATTTCTATATTTATATTATTATATTTTATATTATATATATAAATATATTTAATATATAAACACAACATATTTTTCTGAAATATATACATGCGTGTGTTTGTATTTATATATACATAATAAATATACACAGCACACTGTGAAAATAAAAACTTTTATTTTGAATGCGATTAATCGCGATTAATTGTTTGACAGCACTAATTAAAAGATCATTTTTAGTATTATTATCAGCAAATTTGTCGTATTTTAGAAGCTGAGATGGATAAGATCATTTTTTTTAGATGAAGATCAAGAAGCAAAAACCCTGTTTGATTAAATCCACATCTCTGTTCTGCCATTTTGTTGATCCCATTTTTACCAGGACTCTCGTCGCCTGGTTCTCTTAAGAAGTCGGGGAAATTCGATTTCAGCGCTCTGTCCGGCCATACGAGGTCTGCACGCATGCCGTTCACCCATCACCCGCTGCCCATGCTGGCAGGTGTAAGACCAGGTGAGAGTTCAGAGCCCCCCCACCCCACCTCCCACATCCTTCCCCTTCCTGTCCTGCTCCCTCACGCCCCCTGGTGGGGTCGGATGTGGTGACGTTCGGGGAGAGGCGAGGTCGTGTTTATGCCACGGTCGGGTCGGGTGAAGGCGTTCGCCATTCGACCCCCCCCACCCCTCACCCTCTTTCTCCTCTGTACTGAGGCTGATTTGTCTTTTTTGTCTGTCTGTCTGTCAATGTGATTGGTTGGTGATTGGTCTCTCCATTTCCCGACTTCATTCTCCCTCCGCTAGAGGCGTTGTTTCACTGGCCAGATGCACGTGAGCTTGTAAGATGTTGTTTTAAATGCTGTGCAACTGTGATCAAAGTACATATCCACTCTCCTTTAATGCAAGACTCAAAGGATTAGAAAACTGCATTTTCAAAGATGTTCTGAAGTATTTTTATCATCTATTATCAATTAAGATGGAAGAGAAGGAAAAATTTTAAAAGTGCCAAAATTAGACATCACAAATCTTGTCATCAAATCATTGGCATTTGTAGATGTACTTTTTTTGTAGATGGACTTTTTTATAGATGGTTTTGTAGATGAATACACACTAATTTACCTATTATTAATTCTTTTCATTTCAAAGAGATATTTAAAACTTACAAAATTATGATAACCAGCTCCACTGACAGACAAACAGATAGATAGATGGATGGATGGACAGACAGACGGACTGATAGATGGATGGATGGATGGATGAATGGACGGATGAATGGACGGACGGACGGACGGACGGACGGACGGACGGACAGATAGATAGATAGATAGATAGATAGATAGATAGATAGATAGATAGATAGATAGATAGATAGATAGATAGATAGATAGATAGATAGACGGATGGGTGTATGGATGGACAGAGGGATAGATGGATAGACATACAGATGGATGGATGGATGGATGGATGGACAGACGGATAGATAGATAGATAGATAGATAGATAGATAGATAGATAGATAGATAGATAGATAGATAGATAGACGGATGGATAGATAGACAGACAGACATACAGATAGATAGACAGACGGATGGATAGACAGGTTCAGCTGTGTTTTTGCGTTGTATGTTCAGATAGATGAACATGTTATGCGATGACTCTTGTGTGGTCGTGTGTTGTGTGTAGCGGTTGTGTTTAAAGCTGTTGTTGTGGAGTCACTCCTGGTGGGAGGGGGTCTTTGGTGGCGGTAGTTTGCGGTGCCATTTGCCTCCTCCTTGAAGCCTTGGCTCCATCCCATTCCCTAATGGGATTAAAGGGTGGATGATGAAAGCGCGAAAGCAACGGAGGAAGAGGAGGGAATAGCAGTCTGCGTGGCAGAGAGGGTGAAAAGCAGGGCTTTGGCTGGGAGCGCAGCGCCTGCGTCTGGGTTACAGGGAGGCTCTGGAAGTTGGCAGACTGTCCCGGGCAGCTGGGGGCCCTGCTTGGCTGGAGGAGACAAGACCCCTCACCCCTCCACTCGCTGGTCGGGAGATGAGCGTAATGTTATTCTTCATGCAAATGAGAGCACATCATGACTTATCAAGAACTACTGCAGTTCATTCACGTTAGGGTTGTGCTGATACAAAAATGTATCGACAATTGCATTTTTATTCCTCATTGCACATACTTTAAATTCTCGTATCAATGTTTTATTAGTTTATCTGTGCTTTCATACAGTTTTCTACAGTTTAATTCACAAAAAAGCAGGTTGCCTAAAGTACAAAATCTGGAACTCATGTTCAAGTTGAAGCAACTTAGGGTTGCACATGTCTTGCACATTTATGATCGATTGGCATAGTCGTCCATGTTAGAATTTGGGGGCTCTGTTGGCAATTTGTAGTAAAAATGATTACATTATCTATGATGAAATAATATGATAACAAAATGGGAATTAAGAGGCTTTTTCACTCTGAGAGCATGTTGGTGTCTGTCTGGACAATTTTTAATTTGTGAGATGTTGGGTTTTTAATACTTTATAAATTGAGTCACACATTTATTTATACATATTTAATATAAAACTAACTATAATTAGTAAAAGCTTAACTGAAACCCTAACCAATAAAAGTTCAGCATTTTTGGATTTTAAAAATGTGATTATATAATGATTCATATATTTCTGAATAATTTTTACCTATGAGGACGTCCTGTAGGATCTGCCATTTTGATTTAACTCTGTTCTTGGAACTGCTTTGTCTCTAATCTTTGTAAACACACACACACACACACAGTTTTCTTGAATTGATTTCCATCACTTCCATCTCATGTCATCCATTGTATCCTTGTGTCAGTCTCGCTCATTACTGATATACTATTAGCACTTGTACCGACACAAAATGTGTTACTGACCTCTCTCTCTGTGTGTGTCTGTCTGTCAGCAGGAAGTCCCCGTGCCTCAGCTTCCTCCCTGCACTTCCCCTCACCCTCCATCATCCAGCAGTCCAGCCCGTACTTCACCCATCCCACCATCCGATACCACCACCACCCGGGACAGGACCCGCTCAAGGAGTTTGTGCAGTTTGTGTGTGCCGATGGATCGGGACAGGCTAGTGGTCAGGTAAGAGGAAGTGACCTCATACTGGAAGTGATTATCTGACACCGGGGTCAGTTGATTGCAGCAGTACGTGTAATTTGATCTGCTGTTTGTATTGCAAAAATGCTTGATGTTTTATGCAGATATTCTCAGACTGATTTATAGTGAATACTGGGAACGGCGTCCTATCATACTACTCATACTAGTTTTGTAGTATGTATACTTTGAAATGTATGCATATTTTCTGTATGCATAGAATAATGCAGTATGCAACAGAGAACACTACATGGAGTACTGTATCCCACAATGCAGTCCTTTCGGAAGCTTTACACTAGTATTCCATTTAGAATGTAGACATTGTCACATTCTACTGTATTAAACATTATCATTGCTTACTGCATAGTTTTACTAATTTGGAAATACAGAGTATATACTTTGCAGTATACAACTGTTTAGAGATTATGAAGTTAAAAAAGAAAGAAAATAAATTTTAATTTAAAAAATGATTCATGTTGATGAAACAGAACTTAGCAGTCAAATTTAGCCATCATATTTGCCTCAGTCAAGCAAAAACTCTTGCCTCAAGTACGAAATTAATTTATATTTGTGAAACTAATGTTATCAAGCATTTATAGAGAAGTTGAATTGAGCTTACCGTTGTGAAGACAACTGTCGCATTTAACCAAAAAGCCAAGATTGAAGTGGGAAATGAAAGCATCCAAAAACGTGTTAAATAATGCACAAATGTTTTCTTTTAGGGCTTGGGTTACTCTGTGGTCATTGAAATTAACTTTATATATATATATATATATATATATATATATATATAAGTGAGGTCGTGTCATATTTAGCACACATTTACAGTACTAACATTCAGTTTACTTTTATTGTTTTTATATTATTGATCTATAATTACTACAGACCTGTACCCAAATCCTAACCACTGGAAGAAAAAAAAAATCTGCATTTTTTTGGATTTTAAAATTAGATTATTTAATGATTCCTAAAAAAACCTTTTTTTTTTTTTTTGTTCAATGTGCAACTAACATTACTTTTGTTTGCATTTCTTAAAACACGAAACAAGCTCCTCCTGTCTTTTCCGATGCAAACAAATGTGTGCGTTCCTTGTCTTTGAGGCCGACTGATCGGTCACTGTTATGTATCTTGTGCTTGTCTAGCCGATCTTGAGTTAATCTCTCCTTCTCTGTCCACTTCCACGATAAAACCCATCTGCGCAACAGCTGACGACCTCAGCGCATTTCGGCGTAGCGCGCATCCCCTCCTCAGTTCTGCTTGTGCCATTTTTTAGCGTCGTGAACGTGGCTTATTTTTTTGCGCCTTGGTTTTGATTTGACATCATTCCATGGACCAAAACTCACCTCACATTCGTGCGTCCATTTCTTCTTCTTCACCTTCTGCCTAAAGTCCTTCATTTTATTTTTCCAGCTCCTCCACTGCTCCTGTCTGTGCCTGTGGTGAAGTCAACACACAAACATGCACACAAACAAACACGAACACCCCCCTTCATAAACAAAAGCAAACAGACATTCATCCTTTTGGTTGTTTCCCTCTCAACACTCTCCACTACCAGCCACCCCCCATTCCTTTTTTTTCGGAGCTAGCCTGCGTTGTTTTTTCCATTTGCGGGGTGTCGGGCGTGTCCATACTCCTCACCCTGTTTGTGTCGTCTGCAGCCGAACGGGAGCGGCCAGAGCAAAATGCCGGGCTCCTTCTTGCTGCCTCCACCCCCTGTGGCGCGTCCAGTGCCCCTCCCAATGCCAGACTCTAAATCCAGCAGCACGCCCCCCGATGGCGGACTCACCTCACCCACATCTCCGTGTAAGTGACCCGACCCCCCCATTCCACCAAACCCCACGAAGATCCCCATTCGTCTAGCCACAGCTGGACCCCATTTTGCCATTTAGTTTGTGTTCCTTAAATTAACATGAAATGCCCATTATTCATAATTTTTGCCAACTGGTGGGTCAGAACTAGTCTTTACAACTTTTTTTTTTTTTCTTTTTTTTATGTATCCTAGTTTTGAGGCAGCAGTTTTGGTGGTTTAACAGTTTAACAGCCATCATAATGTCACTAAAGTACGGAGCCCATAAAGGGACGTGGTGATTGAGATGGGAGGAAAAAAAAATTTTCAGCGTTTTTGCATTGACTGACAAAACATTTTTGTTCCTCTGAAAAAATTTGCATTTGTTCACAAAACATTTTCATTCCCCCGAGAAAGTTTGCATTCTCTTGGAAACCATTTTTGTTCCCCTGAGAAACATTGTGTTCTCTTACAAAAATTTTGCGAGAGAATGGAAAAGTTTAAGTGAACGCAGAATTTCTCAGGGGAACAGAATACTTCTGTAAGACAACGCAATACTTTTTTCAAGCTAATGCAAATGTTTTTCGAGTGAACGCAATACTACCAACAATATGATACTTTTGCAAGAGAATGCTAAATTTATCCAGGGGGTGCAATACTGTACCTTTGCAAGGGAACGCAGACGTTTTTCAAGCAAACACAAAGTTTCTCTGGGGAACGCAATACTTTTGAAAGGGAATGCAAAACATTTGCAAGTGAGCGCAAAGAGTTTTGGGGGAACGCAGTACTTTTAACTTTTTAAGTTTGCTTTCAAGTTAACGCAAATATTTTGCGATTGAGCATAACATTTTTGCAAGGGAACACAAAAGTTTTGTGAGCAAATTCAGAATTTCTTGGGAGAATGCAGAAGTTTTGCAAGTGAACAAAATATCATTGGGGAATGCAGTACTTTTGTAAGAGAATGCAAAAGTTTTGCGAGTGAACAGATTTTCTTGGGGGAATGCAAGCGAATACGAAGTTTCTCGGGGGAATGCAGTGCAGGAGAATGCAAAATCCTTGAAAAATAATTTTTCCTCCCATCTCATATTTTTTTCCGTGACCATGTCCTCTTGGGGGCACTGTATTCAAGGGTGCAAATTTAGGGCAGTTACAGTGGACTCCAAAATACTTTTTTAATGCATTTTAGTTGAAACAGTTTTCAAAATGTAGCTATTATTGTACAATTCGCTTGACTTCATTATTGTGGGGCAGTTCTGGCACTAAAATCAAAACAAGATGAAAGAATCTGTATCTACCAAACTGAAAAGACCAGCTTTGACCCTCTTGAATTTCTATTCTGGTCCAGGTTGGTTTGCGCTGGTCAAATTGCTTTGCAGCCCTGATGTGAAAGGGCCTTTACACTCCCGAATGCAACATCCAGAAACCCATGCTTTGTAATTTTACGTTGGTTTCATTTGAGTTTGTTTTGGTTACGTTCACATTGCTGGTTAGCTTTTGGCCTGTGGAAATGTGATAGTTGAGCTCCAGTGCTGGTCTAAAGGTCAGTTCGTCCAGTACATGAACCAAATTTGGGCCGTTCAGAAAGGAGGTGGCGTATCGGGGTGGATAATCAGACATACTGTAAAATATTCACTCACCACAGACGGGGCACTGGACGGAGCACTTGCATTTCTTTTCCTCCTTTCTGTCATGTTTTTTATTTTTGTTTTTCGTTCCTTTTCATTGTGTTTTCTTTCATTGTTTCAATTGTTTTTTATGTTGTTTGTGTGTCTTTTTATGTGTTTATATGTTGCTGATTCTCCAGAACGCACTCGACAAACCGGATCACAAATTAATAGAGAGGTCATGTATTATGAGTTTACCGCGGTTAATGGGGGTTGTTCAGGGTAAAGATACAACAAATGGCCTGAAACCCCCTTAGTCATTAAAAAAATACACATGGCCTCTTGTAACTCGTTGTTTTTTTATATAATGGCCATAACAACAACATGGTGCAAACAGTCAGCAAATAATTAATAACAATGAACAGATTCTGCCAGGTAATTTAGTTCATTAATTTAACAGTAGGTGTTTTATGGTTGCAAACCACAGTCAAAGGTTTATAGAAACTCAGTCCAGTAGTATAGAATTAAATTCTATGTTAATATACAGTTTATTTGCATTAATGTAGAATTCAGTTGTGCAGTTACAGCCTATTATATATAAGTGTTAATATATTATATATTTATAATATAGAATTCAGTTCTATATTAATGTAGAATTTGTTTGCAATAACGTAGAATTTATTTCTGCAATCGCAGGAGTTCATATATTGAATTCATATATTTTATATCATTGTAAAATTACTGTAGAATTCAACTCTGTGATCATAGGAGTTTTTATATTTTAGCAATTATATATTTGTAATATAGAATTCTGTATTAAAATAGAATTTATTTGCATCAATGTAGAATTTAATTCTGCAATTACAGGTTTAAATGTTGCCATTTATATTTTACATATTTTTACATATAGAATTCAATTCTATATTAATTAAGAAGTTATCAGCTTCTCTTTGTTGCCTTTTTGCATGTTTGCTGAAAGCGCTAACAGCAAACTGTAGAACAAATCTGGCTCTTTCTCCATGTTTTTACACACATACTGATTTATGTTAGATCTCTATATTTGATGAACAGTTACACCATGGAGTCCATCAAATAAATCTGAATCCAAACAAAAACTGCCCTAAATTTGATTTGATATTGACTTCAAACTCATTTGCAGATTCAAACACTTTTTTAATTTATTGATCTTCAACCGTGTGAACCAAGAACAATGAAACAATGTATCTTTAATGATAAATTCTTACATTACTTTTGTTTGTTGTTTGCCAACAAGTCATTTCAGTACAGAAAAGTTTCAGTTTCCACTATATATTTGATGAAATTTGCACAATATATCTGAAGGTTTGCCTTTGCAGAATCAATTGATCTTTTCAGATAGATCACATTTACTACAGTTTGTTTTAACAACTAAATGATTGTGCAAACATTGTACAGCGTGAATTTAAAAAAAAATTATTTATATTTTCTGTTTCTTTTCTTCTTTCTCTCCCTCAGCATACTCCACGCCAGGCTCCACAGCTCCCAACAGGTTTGTCAGCATCGGATCACGGGACAACAACTTTCTGAACATACCCCAGCAGACGCAGGTGATTCATATTCAAAACTAACCTTTGAGTGTTTAAAATCATGCATCTTAACACGTTAGCCTGCTCCTCCGCTCCTGTCTTTCCTCATTTCCCATGATGCTCTCTGCTCTGCGGTGTCGGGCCCATCTGGAGCGGGTCTGCGATAACTGGAGCTGATCGGCGTGGTGTAGTTGATTTGAGCGTTGCGAATGTGCGGCCACCGCACCGCACCTCCTCCATCACCCGGTACACTTTAGTCATTAATGTGTAAAGCACACCCGCCCTGGGCCGGCTCCCTGCTCCTCAACACATGGTGACCATCTGAAGCCGCTAACTCACCCGCTCTCACCTCCTCCCTCTGCTGGTCGGCCTCTCTGGATTTGACCATTTATTTTCCTCTCTTTCTGCGGAACCATTCCTCATTTCCACCTTCTTTAACTCATTTCTCGACTCGCTATCACCCTCTGCTGGTGACTCCTGTTTTTATTTTTCTTCTCTCCCGTCGAGACTCTTTGGCAGCGACTTCGCTTTGTCTGATTTCGCACATTTTCCAGTGTGTTCACCCTAAATTTTAGAAGGCAGAGGAAGAACTTTTTTTAGGTAAACCGCTTGAGTGTGCAAATTAGCAGCGAGTTATCAGTAAATGTTTTGCGAAGATTCGTCATTTGCAGTTAAGCTTATTAATTTGTTTTTGTTTGTTTCATTTTTAAAATGTGCATTGAGAAATGCATTAGTTGCAATTCATTATAATACAAGCATTGATAATAAATGCAAGAGGCAGTGAGGCAGAGGTGAAATATTTTATTATTTTGTATTTATTATAGGAAAATGTGCACTGAGAAAATGCATTAATAATTGTAATTCAATAGAAATCAAACATTGATTAAAAAATAAATTCTAATTCCTTAATTTATTTTATTTGTTTTTTTTCTCCTTCAATGTAATTCATTGATAAAAGCAAGAGGCAGTGAGAATAGAAAAATAAAATAAAAAAATTTAAGAAAATATGCATTGAGTAAGTGCCTTATTAATTGTAATTCAGTGTGATTTAATTTAAAGACATGTTTCATGAGGGTATCAGTAAACTGCTGTTTTCATGTGTCCCCAAAAGATATTTGGACACTTCAGTTACAGTTTAAAATGTTATTGCGTTAGATAAAATATCAAAGCAAGTGACATGTATTGAATGGATAAAATACTTTTCAAACAAAACATTACACAAAAATGACTATTAGGTTTTCAGTCATAAATCAACAGAACATTTATTTGATTTCAAGAAAATGTGCAGTGAGGTGGTGAACTAATAATTGTAAAAATTGCCAAAACACCAGTTTTTTTTCAGATGACACGAAGCAAAAATGATGGTAATGAAGAGAAAAGATCCTGTAAATGAGAAAATGTGCATTGAGAAAGGACATTAACAATTGTTAAAAAAAAAAAAAAAATCACCAAAACACTAGTTTTGTCAAAAGACACTGAACAAAAGTGAAGTTAGTGAAGAGAAAAGATCCTGCAGCATTTGATACACACAGATACACTTCCTCTAATGTAGTGACATTCAAACATTTTATGTGACTTTAAGTGTTTGAATACTTGTGCAATGAGAAAATGCATTGGTGTTTTGGGGATTTTTACAATTATTAGTTTTGTCAAGACACACAGAGCAAAAATGTTGGTGAAATTTGTGCACTAATAGTTGTAAAAACCACCCAAACATCAGATGACACTGAACAAAAATGACATTGGAGAAGATAAAAGATCCTGCAGCGTTTGAGAGACAGGCTCGTCTAATGTAGTGACATTCAAACATTTTTAAGTGCGTCTTTAAGTGTTTGAACACTGCATGTCTGTACGGGGAAACGCTCTCAGCCCAGTCAGAAACATGAGAAAAGAACTGCGGAAATGTGAGGCAGGAACGGAGAAAAGAGAGGCAAAGTTGAAGCACGGCCCCGAAACTGAAAAGTCACGTCCCAACTGTCTGGTTGCCCGCAGCAACGAGACATGATGTCACAGGCAGTTGAAGTTGAACTTGAGGGTGGGGGGCAGAGCTGGTCACTGCCAAGGATTACGGGGGGAAGATGGGATTGCGAGAGGGAGGAGTACAGCTTACAGGCGAAGAGTTACTTGGCCCGAGTGGCTGTTGGGCTGGAGCCCGGGGCGGGTGCCGGGGTGTTTGCGTGACCTGCAAGAGTCAACCAGAACAAAAGTTACCCACCGCCCCTCCTAACAGAGCCTCTTAGCCAAAGTGTTTCCAGGATTTGACTTCGAGAGAGTTTTGTAAAACCAATCAGGAGTAACAATCCTGCTCTCATTTGAATGAGGAACCCAGCTCTCACTATCGTCACACATCAAACGCTCAAGCACTCTTTCACTTTACTAGTCAATCAATACAAGGGGGTTTCAATAAATAGCCCAACAAGAGCTCTTGTGCAAGTACATTTGTCTCACAAGGCAAGTGGATTGGATAAAAGCATTATATTTGTATATAAAATTTAAAGTATATGAAATTTATCTAAGTGTATTGTAAATGTTATATTTAAAATATCATTTATCAATCAATCAATCTATACAAACTATTAAGAATATTATGTAAAAGTAACTATGAATGTAGTTAATATATACATATACAGCACATTAATTAAACAATTATCAATTTTTGTAAATTTTACAAATGGTTTTATTTTATATATAAAATCACTATAATTATAAATTCTATTTGTAATGTTATTTTATATATCATGTATAATTTATTATATACATTTTTCAGTTTACAGTGTTATATAATCTACATCCAGATCCATCTTAAAATCAGGAATATTGATCAAAAATTATAGAATAAAATAGTGATTATATTGAAAATGTTTAAGCTTGTAATAGCAGTACATAATGAAACTTGCAGTTACTTTAAGTTCAAATTTTTTTCATTTTGACATGAAAACTATAATATGTATTTTACGGATATTTTTATATAAAATGTGATATTTATAAGTGCACATATTATTCATTAATAATATAATAGGAATATTAAGAGTACTAAACGCCCATGAAAATATAGAGAACAGCATTAAAGACCATCCTTCATCTAATATGTCAGCTAAGGTTAATTGTGATATTGCTGTAGCGTTTTTATTGGCTGCTGTACTGACAACCAGAATCTGTTTATAATAAACAATCAAATGTGTAGCGATGGATATCCAACTCATTTCAAACTGCTGCCCTTTTGGTTGTTTTTAACGTGACGTCACAGCGGTTAAATGAGTTTCCCATTTAAAACCACCAGTTTGACAAAGACGTGAAGTGTTTTTATTGGGAAACACGCTTTAATTCCAGCATGACGTGAACGCACTATAAACTTGGTGTAAATATTTCTCCGTTCATTGGTGTTATCAGTGCGATATCTGAACTTTACGAGCTGAGCTCCTGAGATGCATTAACAGAGCGTCTGCTGATGTTGATAAAGTCAGTGTGATGGTATGTGGAGATGCGTCAGAGCTTCACTGACATGACATTCCCAGAAGGGAGGTTTGCTGGTTTAGTTCAGGTCAGACTGTGTTGTAAAGGCCCATATGGTAAGCAGGTCAGCTTCAGAAGCAGCGAAGTGAAGAACAGGCAGATGTGTGAGAGCCTGACCTCTAGTGCTCACACCAATAACAGCAGCATCTCTTCACATTCACAATCTACATCCAGATCCATCTTAAAATCAGGAATATTGATCAAAAATTATAGAAAAAAATAGTGATTATATTGCAAATGTTTAAGCTTGTAATAGCAGTACATAATGAAACTTGCACAGTTACTTTAAGTTCAAATAAAACAGAATAATTCAATACATTTTCAGTGTATTTATTACATTTATGAAAAAGTAAACATTAAATTATAATATCTGTGTGACAGTAAATTTAATTTAGTTTTATAAAATGTAATAACTTAAAGTTTATTAAATTATAAAAATAAATTGTTAAATTATAGGTCTGTGACAAAATACATTTCACGTAATAAATTTAGAAGCTATTTTTAAATGTATATAAAAATAATTTAGTAAATTATAGGTTTGTGAGACAATACTTTTCACTTAAGTTTAATAAATTTAAAGGTTATTTATTTGTTATTAAATGCATACAAACATACAACATTCAATTATGGGTTTATATAATACATTTAATAACTTATGATCATTTAATTTATAATACACTTAAAATATTTTATAAGTTGTGACATTTATTTGAATATAAAAATTAATGAGTGATATTTGATCATTTTAGTTTAGCCCTATATTATGTTTATTTTTAAATGTTAATTTAAAATTCAATTTTTTTATTTTTTTTTTTAATTATACATTGACGAGTAGCAGCGATATAATGTAAAATGCCTATAATTGTCATTTTTTTCCATCCTCAGAAATGAAAAAAATAAAAATAAAAAAATAAAAAATAAAAAAATCGATATTGGCCTTGGTTCAATTTTGTCCTGCACAGATTATATATTTGAATATAATGTTTTCACTGTGCTGATGTATTTTCAGATTAAACTAACAGTGCCTTATCCCATTGTGTTTTTACAGTCATGGTTCCTTTGACGAGGTCCTGCCTGCAACCTGTCAACACAATTTGGAAGTTTTATGACAAAAAATAAATAAAATCCTGTTTGAAAATCCCCTCCGACCCGAAACGCACCCTAAGAAACGTGAGCAGCATATGATTGGGAAACGTTCGACCCTGTATTTGCCAACCGTCAGACGCCCTTCAAGCCCGCTCCTCCACCTCCGACAAAGACTTTCAGATCACAGTAGGAGGCGAGGGACCGACACACACCTACAGCATCTCGCAAGAACCGTCACCAAACCAACGGCAACATGGAGGAGCAAGAACCCGAAGAACACAGACAGGAAATGTTACTAGGAACAAGGAAGTAGTGTACAGTGGCTGGGATTATCAACAGTTTCAGTGGTGAGGATTCAGACACAACAAAAACGCAAGATTTTGACCAATTTAACTGCAGTTTTTTGTTTTCAAAACACTTAAACATGCTGACATTCAGCATACAGGCAACACTAAATAATGAGAGCCCTGGACGTTTTGCAATTTTAGCTAATTAGCATGCAGTAGAAACGTCTTTTTTCCCTTTTGCGGTCAATTACGAAACTAACTACGAACAGCAGAAGTATTGCACTACAGTAATGCGAAGAACACTAGTTTGATGTGCACTATTGAAAATAGGATCGACGGCGGACATTATTTGCACATTTTATTGTGGAGAAAAATTAACCTGGTACACTAAAGCTACCCAGAGACCCAGTCTCGTTTTCAGGCCCCAAACTGAATTTTTAAATAAAACTAAAGCCCATTTCAGGTGCTTGGTGCCAACTAGACAGCACCTGATTTCAGTTAGTACTCCTATAGGATGAATAAAGTCAACCAGCACACACTTAAGGTGCGGTCACATTCACCAAATTTGTCTTGATGTCTCGAACCTGATGAGAAATCTGCTTGAGGGAAATGTTTCAATCTCACGTAAAAATTCCTGATCATGTGGAAAGGAACAGTTCACCCAAAAATGAAAATTTACTCACCCTCAAGTTGTTCCCAACCTGTATGAGTTTCTTTCTTCTGTTGAACACAGAAGATATTTTGAAAAAGGTGATAACCAAACAGTTGATGGTAGCCATTGACTTAAATTTTTAAAAAATTTTCCATACTATGAAAGTCGGTGGCTGCCGTCAACTCATTTTCAGTTTTTGGTGAATTGTCTTATTAAATTGACTAGATTTCGCCTTTGAAGTTTCGCCAATCAGTGGAAAATGTGACTATATTTTTACAGCCATGTGAGTGAGCTACAACTTTAAAATCATTTGTTTGGCAAAATTCGCTGGTCAGCACAACAAATTTGTGTGACAATCTTGAATCGGATTTGAAATTTTCTAAATTCGCATTCATGTGGAATCCTATCAAAATGACTTATTTCCCCTGCAAAATTGCGCTAAATGTGACCGCACCTTTGCAGCCATGTGACGGAGTTCCAATTTTTAAATTGTTTAAAAAAAAAAACTAAAAAAAAAAATTCCCCTATAATCATTGCATTCTTTTGTTATTTCAAACTCATTTGTCTCTTTGTTTTAAAATTAAAGCCATATGTCTGAACTTTGTTTTAAATAGTAAAACTTTTAATTAGAAGCAAAAAACTTTGTAATAAAAAATATTTTCTAGTGATTTTTGTTTTTTACTAGCCCCAGCTAGTCATTCCGCTATTTATAATGGCTTTGAATTAATTTCATCATTGTGGCGAGGCATAATAAAAGTCCCTTATTCATTAGCACTAATAAAGACGGCTCTAGAGACACGCCCACTTCTGTGTTTTGTTTACGTACCTGTTTACACTCCCAGAAGTCCGTGTTCCAAGAACACGTGACCTTGCTGCGGAGCAAAAGAATAAAAGAATGTGTGACATATCATAGCCGTGCTCAGAGGGAGGTGGGCCGCTCAGACCGCTTTTATTAGACGCCGCATTTCACCGTTCGCTTCAGTAGATTTACTCTAAATTTGGTAACATTTCGGCATGGCTGTTTGCACATACACACACACACACACACTCTCCACCACAGATTGACTACAAAGGGAAGCCTTTACAGTAGGGCGATTTTCATCCGCTGATAAAGTTTTGTTTTTCGACGCAGCTGTAATCGGTAACCTCACAAAATAACTGGACTGCCTGACCATGTATCTCACTGCAGGGAAGCATTGTTGCCGGATGGCGGCCATGTCATCGCTTTGGTAGAAAACTTAACACGAGAATCGTGATGGCAATGGTCTTTTCTTTTCTAATCAAAGGAAGTGCCTCTGTATTCCCATTATGCAATTTGTTAAACATGAATTCAGGTTATTTTCTTGCATATAAGCTATAGAGGAGCGTGAAATTTTTATGAGAAAAAAAAAAAAGCAAGCGTCAGCTCACTAGTTACAAACATCTTTATATATACAGGATATATCCATATATATTTATATATACATTTTTTTTCTTATTTGCCTAATAAGCTCAGTGGCAGTCTAGTTATTTTTTGAAGTATGACATGATCATAAATCAGATATCCGTTCAGAAGTACCAGTCCCGAAAACCCAGTTCTGCACTTAATAATTAGAGCGAAAAAAAAAACAACTGGCGGAAATCTGATTTCCGCGGAAAACGTATCGATAGCGTAGTGGGAAAAAAAAGAAAAAAAAAAAATGCACGGCTTTTGATTTCTTTTGTGTTTGGACAGGAAGTATTTGTTATTGCAAAATAAAGTGTGTTGATTGAGCCATGTGCAATGCCTTGGGTAGAAACTGTGTTTGTCTCATTGTTAGGGTGTACAGGAAAGCGTAGAGGTGAAAATCCTTCTATTATAGTAAAGTCCACGCTGTCCGGGACTCTAAACTACAGGGCAGAGAGAGCGAGAGAAAGAGAGAACACAGTCTTTGTAAGTTTTGGGAATTCGTTTTGTAATCTTTCCTGTTTTCTGCTTTTTTTTTAATGTTTATTTGTAATAATTTGTTCTCAAAACTTAGGAGGGCTGAAGAAGCAGTTTTTTGCGACACGTCAGAATATATCACTAAATGAAACAGGTGCTTTTTATGGATCAAAGTACGCTCGATCTCTATTATACATAAGACGACGAAAAATAAGTGTTAAAGACAAATTTTAGAAGAAAAAAAACGTTCATTACTCTTTCCTTTTTGTATTTACTGAAGGGGGTTCATTGTGGTCAAGGTTGTGACAAAAGGCATTTTTCCTCCAACCTTTTCTCCGAAGCGATCAAAAAATGTCGACTGATGACGTCCTAAGAGGTTTTACGACTTAACTAGCTAAAATGCAGGATTTTTCCGGTATTTTGACTTCATGCTATGCATTCCAGTTTTCTAGGACTTCCATGCTTTGGATCGCCCGAACCGCCGTAGTCCTTAAACTTCCCGTCTGAACTTCGCTGGCTTTTTGTACATGGAAAATTTTAAATTCATATGAAAGGTATGACAAGATCTTCCCTGTTTATGGGAGAGGCTTTAACACAGCTCGAATAAACTAAAATGCCCATTGTAAGCTAGAAATGTTGGAATATGAAGAGAGATGGGAGGTGTGATGTGAATTTGCCATCTTTTATACTTGTGAATCTCACAAAAACTTAAGACATTTTTCTACAGAGCCCTGCACATGACACTAGGACAACAGTATATTTATCATAGCCTTGAATTAAGAATTTGTTCCCATGTATTATTAATTTATTCCCTCACTTTAGTTAATTTGGGGTTACGAATTAATAATTTGTACCCATAACGTGAAAATTAATTCCCTCGTTTTCATAATCAAGACATCAGTACAAAGTGGCCACAATTTACAAACACAAGGAGGCAAACTAGTAAAACATGGCCACGTTTATGAAAACGAGGAATCTAGTTAGTACAACAACATAGCCACGATTTACGAAAAAGAGTGAGCTAATTTGTACAACATGGCCACGATTTACAAAAACGAGGTAGCGAACTAGCACAGCATGGCCAAAATTTACAAAAAATAAGGGAACAATTTTTGTACAAAGAAGCCGCAATTGACAAGAATGAGGGAATGAATATGTATGTTGCAACGATTTATGAAAATTAGGAAACAAATTAGTACACTGTGGCCATGATTTACAAAAACAGGAGCGAATTACAACATGACTACAATTTACGTAAACGACAGAAAAATAAAATAAAAAAAATAGTACAACATGGTTATGATTTACAAAAACAAAGAAACTTATAAGTCATAGAAACAATTTCTTAATTTGTGGGAATTATATTTTTTTTCTACGTCATGTGTGGAGCTCTGTATATTTCATTCAGAAATCATAAGAAAAAAAAAAAACTTATTGTAATGTCATTTATTTTTGACAAAATATAAAAACACACAAAATATAATTTCTCTGTTGATTTTGGGGTGAAATTATTTTCGTAAAAAGATTCATCCAAACAGATTCCCAAACAAAGTCAGTGACCAATCAGAAAGAGAGAGTTGAAATTGAACCCCCCCCCCCACCCCCTCCCTGAATCTGCAGCGCCCTCTACTGGTCCCTGTGTAAATGACTCTAAATATTTGTTTTGTGATCTAGTGTTAGACTCAGAGCATCATAAAGGTTGTCCCTAAAAAGTGCCTTTTGTTCACAGACACCATCTTGTAATCCTGAGTGCCCATCTCAAAAAAAACAAACAAAAACAAACAAAAAAAAAACAAAAAAATCCCCTCGTTCAAACTTCTGTATTTCTCCTTCCGCGACTTCAAAGCAGTATATATAGTACTAAAGGAAATCGGTGTGACTTAGTTCCTCTTTTTATTGTTGAATAATTAAGAAAACTGTAAAAAATAGAAAAAAGAAAAAAAAAGAAAAAAAAAAAAAACTTTCTGTCTTGCTTTTCCTTCCTCTGTAATCTTGTCTTCTGCCTCTTTTGGACACTGGAGTAGTCTATAGTTGCATAACCATCCCCTTTTCCCTGTGCCCCTTTTCTCTGAACGGAGGGGTTTTAAAATTAAAAAAAAAAAAAAGGAAGAAAAAAAAAAAATGTTGTCTGAGCAGAATGCAGTTAGCTCACATGTTATTCTTGTCTGTACGCTTCACGTTGTATTCATACCGATCTCTTCAGCTTCTCCATTGAACAGTTAATGTACGTGAACAAGTTACGCCGGTGAGCTCTGGTGGGCCGTCCGACAGACGGGCGTTTCAGCTGGACGCGATTTGCGAAAACGATAAGAGGCCGACTGCTGAGGTAGAATAGGCGAGTTTTTGAGCTATTTATTTCTTTTTTGTTACCAAATTCATTTGATTTGCTATGATCTGTTTGTATTGATATTGCATTGAGAATCTGTATTGATGATGCACCTTTGAATGGTTGTACGTGACCAGATATTTAATAAAAATAAAAAAAAGTTCCTGTCAAGACGAAGCACCTTAAAAACGGAGTGGTTTCAGCCCAGGGAAAGCAACACAGTTTCAAAGCGACCGCGAGCCCAGCGTTACGAGCCAAACTCATAGACCAAAGTGACGCACGTCACAAAAACCTGAGCGAAACTAAATTTAACTTGAAAACTCACCAGCAAAAGCCAATGTCGTGGGCTTAACGACAACTTGCTTCCTCCCACAAACAAAATATGCAATTGTTTCACTTTCCCGAGTCCGTGAAGCCGGCGTCCGCGTTGGCTGTGATTTATTAATAACTGTAATAAGTGAAAGCCATAGTGATGGACACGTGTTTGGCGCTCTCGTTGTCCCTCCCTGGTACTGACCGTCCATTTTCTTTCTTTCGTATTTACTTTTGTACTCTTTTGTTGAGCGGGGCATTCGGATGCGTTTAGAGTAGCATGAACCCTCGGCGGCTCCGGTCTTGTTTGAACTCCTCGAGCGGCGCCCTTCTCAGTCCACACGCCTTCCAGAGCTCATGGTGAAATGCATGTGTTGATTACAATTTCTTTTCCATAATAAGAAAAACAAGTAAGAGCAGCACCTTTAACTGATTGAATAAAAGGATGTTCTTGACTGTAACGTTGAGTCTGTGTGGTTATTTTGATCTTCAGCTCCAATTTAGCCCCCAGGAACCCTCGAGGTGACTTAAAATGATTTAAAACAAATGTTAAAGGAATAGTTCACCCAAAAATTAAGATGTATTCACCCTTAGGCCATCCAAGATGTAGATGGGTTGGTGTTCAGTTGAAATGATTTGGAGAAATTTAGCATTACATAATGGATCCTCTGCAGTGAATGGGTGCCGTCAGAATGAGAATCCAAACAGCTGATAAATCACGATAATCCACACCACTCCAGTCCAATCAATTAATAACTGTCTGAATCAGGAGAGAAATATGCATAAATCAAACACACAGTTTACAAGTGAAAATGGTCCAAAATAGTTCTAGACAAACATGACGATGGATTTTGATGTTAGAGGACAACAGGAGATCGACTTTTTCCCTGGATGAAGCGTTATTATAGATTATGGACTCATACATAAAACTTTGTAAAAAAAAAATTTGTTTTTTTACAAACACACAGCTTTTCACTTTACAAGATGTTAACTGATGAACTGGAATGTATTCCAGAAAGCACGGTTAACTTAGCATCAGCTAAATCCTGAACTTTCAGTTGATTAACCCCAAACCCTTGCTTACTCGAGGTATGTGGTTCCAAAAACGCGTCCGGGAGTAAGTTCATTCAACTCAGAGTATATTCCTGGTAAAGACTCGAGACATTCTTAACAGAGCGACGAATCACTATGGAAACGGACGCTAAGAATAAGCGTGCCATACTGCTTCTTTCTTCTTCTGTTCAAAGGTCATGTAGGCCTTATGCTTAGTGCATATAGCCACCTAATTGATGGTTTTGCAATCATTTCTATTTTTTTTTCCGTTTAATCTTTAATCCTTGAGAATAAGAATTATATTGGTTGTTGCTAATTATATATTAAGTCATATCAGATATGTATTTTTATTATAGAAATACATTATGGAAAATGCCGATCCATGTGTGAGAAGATAATAGAATATATATATAAATATATATTATTTTTTTTAGTGGTCGACCGATAGTGGATTTTACCGATACTGATAGCTAGGTTGGACCACACTGGCCGATACCGATTAATCAGCCGATAGTTTTCAAAATGGATAATGAAAGAGAGCTAGTGCTTTACTATTAAAAAAAAAAAAAAAAAAAAGCAGCTACAGTACTGAACCATACTTTGTAAATGAATAAAAATATTAATAGCATTTACTATACTGATCATTAAAGTTATTTCATAGTTTGCTAATGTTAAAAGAAACTTTAAAATGTAGCCTATTAGTAGCTATAGTGAATGTTGAAATGAACAAACTCTAACAAGAAACAATACTTCTACAGTTTTCATTAATGCTACGAATGGACTCTTATTGTTAAGTGTTACCATTTAATTTCAACAGTCATGCTTAAAGATGGCCACAAGGCCATAGCATTAAAATTACATACATATGGATATTGTATGTGTATTCACACACTTTATTTGCTTTTATTTTTTAACACTTGATAATTACCTAATCCAAAAAAAAAAGTTAGTCACACACTGGGCAAAAGTGCAGCGCTGCGTCTAGGAGAACTCAGAGGTATCACAAACACACCAGACGCTTTGCGTTCAAATCAAGTGGCGGTCTAAAACAATTTATTTAATCACCAAACGGACATAAGTTTGCTTCAAGAATGAACAATGTGGCATAAATGAGTTTGAAGCTCGGTGTTTAAAAAAACAGCAAGCGGTAAGAGAGAGCGCGATCTGTATTACAGCTCTCTACATGAAGCATACAGACTTTATTAGAGCCACAGAAAGACAAACGTTTTGCTGAAAAATGCACAATACATCATTTATAGCCTAGGGTGAAGTCATTATGTACATTCACAACGATTTGGGACAAATTTAATGGAAAACTGTGAATGGCGCTCTGTTCCGCGGCAGGCTTTTCTGTCGGCTGTATTTAAATGCGCGTCTGGAGTTTCCCGCTCTGTGCAGCGCGCAGTGTCACGTGTCAAAATAAACAACACGTGCTGTCAGTGATTTCCGCCTCTAGAGGCCGCTCTCGTACTGTATAATGCCAGAGGACCCTTCTCAGCCACTCCAGCAACGGTTGCAAACCGGAAAACTATCGGCATGGATTTTTGCCTATACCCGATAGTTGTGGCAATCAACTATCGGTGCCGATTAATCGGTCGACCTCTAATAAATAAATATATATATATATATATATATATATATATATAGTGGATTTTACCAATACTGATAGCTAGGTTGGACCACATAAACCTATATATATATATATATAACCATATATATATATATATATATATATATATATATATATATATGTATATATATATATATGCTAATATAATTAAACATTACCTTGTCATAATAGTGTTTTATAATTTATAGTTATATGGCAATAAAATATAATAACCATATTAGAGCAATATATAGGCTAACCTTATTTATTACTTATATTAGCGCTTTATCATTAAAATAGCATACAACTTTGGGAATACACCCCTGGAGTGGTGTGGGTTACTTGTGGAAGTTGAGCAAGTGATGTAAAGCTAAATTTCTCTAAATCTGTTCTGATGAAGAAACAAACTTGTCTACATCCTGGATGGCCTGAGGGTGAGTACCTTTTCAGCAATTTTTTTTATTTTTGGGTGAACGGTTCCTTTAAAATTAGCCAAAACATTTTTATTACCATAAAAAGTGGTTGTGTACCATGTTGATACGTCATATGAAGTAAATATATTCACACAACAAACCATTTTTGTGTTACAGCAAGTATTTATTTGATGTACCTTTGTCACATTAAATTAACAGTCTATAAATAATTATTTACTGCACTTTTAGTGCATTTTCCCCCCCCCGAGTAAAGGGACTGGGTTTGGATGACAAGCATCTGCTAAAATGTTTATTTATTTATGTTTTTATTTTTATTTTTTATTGAAAAAGGTATTAAAGTACATTGTTTACAAAGGTTAGTTATATTGATCAGCACCGTAAAAGAGAACAAAAATTGCTTTTTAGAAACAATTAGGAACTATTAAGACCTGTGCGTCAAAAGCAAAATTAAAAGTCTATTTGAAAATATTCAAGGGCACCTTTTGTAAACATTTCCTTCAAAAGGTTTTTAAATTTCTTATTAAATATTTATAATATAAAATATAACATTTCAATCTATTTACACTGGATCATTTTAAAATGATAATTTTCAGTCCAAAAACTGCATATAATCAGCATTTTGTGCCATTAAGGAAATTGAGCAGAAATCAACATGACTCATCACTGAGGGTGATAAGAGTTCATTCAACACATATAGACGTCACAAACTGACCCTCATATATGATAAATGTTTTTATGATCGCATCCCTCCCAGTCGATGAGCTCTGAGCGATGAAACCACAGTGAAATCTCCCGCTCCGCTCCCTCCACTGAATCAGATGCATGGATGACATTTCTGAATGAATTTAACAGTGAGGAAAAGTCATTTCACCCATACGACTCATATACATGCCAAAGGTTTAGTGCTTCAAACGGAGAATCTGATATTATGTTTAACTGTGTGTGTGGGGCTGTGATTGGAATAATAGTGGCCACTATACAGTGTGCAGTAGGCAGTACACTTGTATTGCACTCAGAATGATGTGTACACGTAAATACCTGCTGATGTGAACACTGAAATCTCCTCTAATAGTTCCCGGTGCGGCTTCAGCAGGGTCTGTGTCTCCCACCAGCTTACGTGATGACCTCACTACATTATGCCCCTCCCACACCTGAAAACAAACCAATGAGGAACGTGAATATCAACTAGTCAATCTTCATGACAGTGTGTGACGTGTGCAGTGATCTTAATACTGTAGTACCTGATGCTAGACATTTGAAACATGCAACCCGTTTCTTCTTGACTGTATTGCATGTTTAAAAACATTATTTTGCATTTTTAACAATTTGTGTGTAAAATTTACTTTTGGTTGTTAATTTATCAAATTGGAGTGTAAACCAAAGTGTACTGCAGTGCATTGTAGTATACAGTATTCTACTGAGCCGAATGCAGTAGGTTGTCTACTCTTATGGATAATTTGCATACATATAAGTATAGTAGTATGATATTCATAACATATGCCATAACGCAGAAGCGCAGCTGTTTGATTGGTCCTCACCATGGCGACTATTGGGCCAGAGGTCATGTAGTAAAGCAGGCTGGAGTAGAAGGGTTTCCTCTGCAGCGAGACGTAGTGCTGAGCTAAAAGCTTGTCAGAAGCCTGAAAAATACACAGATATATTTATAGAAACACGTCACATACAATCATGAGTGTTATCTGAGTGGATCACTCACCTGCAGCATCTTCAGACCAACCAATTGGAATCCTCGCTGCTCAAAGCGCTTTATGATCTCACCAATCAGACGCCTCTGAACGCCATCGGGCTTCACAGCTACCAAAGTCCGTTCTTTAACGCCAGAAAAATCTAAAGCAGGTCAAAAACAGATCAATATATGCGAGTTTTCATGCAACTGCAAACTTATTTTGGGGGGTTAATGATAAGTTTGTTGAAAAGCAAACATTGCCATCTACTGCCAAAGCGTGAAACACAAAAATATTAAAATAATGCACTTCTTTTGGAATTTTAGGTCATTTATATAAAATGTAAAAAATATAAAATAAAAAGTGTGCGCTTGTATGTGTGTGTGTATATATATATATATATATATATATACACACACACGCATTTTATGTCTGTGTTAAATTAATAAAGCATTACATTTATTTTAAACTACTTTTTATAGAAACCTGCTTCAAGTGTCAGCTTGTGCTATTTTTCTTCACTACTCTTGCTTTGATATTTCATTATCTAATGCAATGATAAACCATCATTTTAAAAATCAGAACATCAGCATTTTTAATTATCTTTGTGGCCACTGTAATAATTCAATAACCATGTTTTTAAAGTAGCGCTTGTTTTTAAGCTTAGTTTTGTACAACCATATAAAATATATACAATAAATAGTAGAAAACACAAATTATATACATTGCAGAAAGAAAAAGAAAAGCAGTAAAGGTTTATTTACACATTTCATTTTCATAAAATTGTAGGGGAAAAAAAGACATTTATAAAAAAAACATATACTGACACGCATATCTATACAACATACATGTCTGAATGCATATGTACTGTATGTGTAAATGCATACATGTATCAAAAATATGTGTAGTATATATGTGAGCATTTATCAAGGGGTTCAAGGTTTAGAAAATGACCAGCATCTTTCCAATGTATTTATTTTCTTCTTGTTTAAAGGAAGTGAAGTTAATTGGATATCTTGCAAATTTGAAAACATGCGCTTCTGAAAGTAAATAAGCGTGGAGAATCCTGCTGAGATGTTTAGCACAGAAAGTGAAGAAACTTCTATACTAAAAGCTTCCTGTCATTAACATTACATCATTGTCTCCCAATATTGGTCATTTAGCAGAGTTTTTGAATATTAATTGCAGAAAGGGTGTGATATTTCATCTAGGTACTACATGCAGATCAATGGTGTGTCCCATGACCATCTCTTCTAACAGTATGAATTTAAAAGAAAATGTCCTTCAATCGTGACAGACACGCAGTCGCTTCCTTGAAGCTTGATTAAATTAAAGTCGTTACACACTCATGTGCACTGGATTTGACCTCCACACGCTGCCAATATGCATTCAGTACAGCACTATGATTGGCCTTCAGACGGACCAATCACACACTCTCAACAGGAGGGAGTTTGAGGTCTACAAATTATAAAATAAAGTTATAAAATAACTGGCCCATACAAAAATGTACTGCAGCAGTATTATGTATACAATGGTAATACTATGATACTTTTTTTAATGTATTAATTGAAAGCAAAAAATGTGGCACATCACTGCAGAATTCTGGTCCATTTTGGTATATCAGGGTTGAGATGGGAGTATTTTTATTTTAACATGCTTGTGTCTTTCATTTGTGTTTTGGCGCATGTCACTGCAATTTTGACCCGTGCAACTAAATCTATTAAGAAAGACAATAACTCGCACAAGCTCCCGTCTAACCTAATGCAGCCAGCACTCGCCCACGTGAACAATTAACCAATCACTGATCACGCCAGGACGGAGCACAGCTCGTGTAATATTAGTGAAAGAGCATGTCCACTTTATATGGCAAACATAAAAATATCTTCTAAATTAATTGTCATTTTTGTAATCGCTACGACAAACATAACATAGTAATGCCAGGTACATATTTTTATATATACCATGTTTACCATATATTCATATATCTTGGTATTTCAACAGACAACATGATATTGCCATGAAATACATAAAAACAGTAAGTCTAGCATTTTAATGGTATAGTAATGTCACATTTAAAGCAATGGAACTAAAATTCATTTACCATTGTATGTACATGGTTCTCTAAAAGTGACTGTAGTCCCTTAGACTTTGTACCAATTGTGTAGTGTAGCATTACTATTGCAGCTAAACAAACTGTTTTAAGAATGTTTTAACTTTATGAAAACGTTATTTCAGAATGCTCTCGGAGCGTTCAAAACATCTATTTATTCTTGGTTATGTGAACGCTAAAGGAATGTTATATTTTGCAAACATTATGGGAGTGTTGCTTTTTAATGTTCTCTGAACATTCTGAAAGAATTAACATTAAATAAAAAAAACATTTTATGAACGATGCATGTTTCTTTGCTAACATTGTGACAGCAATATTAAAGACCAGATTACTTTTAACAAACATTCTATAAACGTAACTGAGAACAGTCTTAAGTCGCTGGGGTATATTTGTAGCAATAGCCAAAAATACATTGTATGGGTCAAAATTATAATTTTTTCTTTTATGCCAAAAATCATTAGGATATTAAGTAAAGATCATGTTCCATGAAGATATTTTGTAAATTTCTTACCAAAAATATCTCAAAACTTAATTTTTGATTAGTAATATGCATTGCTAAGAACTTTTAAAGACAACTTTAAGACAACTTTAAAGGTGATTTTTTGGCACCCTCAGATTCCAGATTTTCAAATAGTTGTATCTCAGCCAGATATTGTCCTATTCTAACAAACCATACATCAGTGGAAAGCTTATTTATCCAGCTTTAAGATGGTGTATAAAACTAAATTTCGAAAAATTGACACTTAAGACAGGTTTTGTGGTCCAGGATCACATTGGTTTAGAACTTTGAGAGAACCTTGTCAGATCGTTGGCCAAAGATCTGGCCAAAGCTGGGATCCATAAATTTCCCCGCTAACTAAAAATATGTTCTAAGAACATTTTACTAACGTTCACATCAAGTTATGAAAATGCTATTTGGGTGTTTTCTGAACGTTTACATTTTTTTCCCCCCCTTTGTTATGTGCACGTTAGAGACAGTGTTAAGCTACAGACAATAATGATCGATAGTTTTGAAAACATTATGGGTATGTTACTTTTGAACACTTAAAAAATGTTTTACTAACGCCCAGAAAGTTGGCCAAAGATCTGAAAGCGTTCCCTGTCAGCTGGGATCCATACATTTCCCCGCTAACTAAAATATGCTCCAAGAACGTTTAGCTAACGTTCCCATTAAGTTATGAAAATGTTGAGTGTTTTCTTTACGTTTAAAAGTTTTTTTTTAAATCACATTTTTAAATTTTGGTTATGTGAATGTTAGAGACAATAATCACAGACAATAAAGTTTTATTTTGCAAACATTATTGGAACGTTACTTTTGAGTGTTCTCTGAACCATGTGAAACTAATTAGTAGGCTAACACTTAAAAAACGCTATTCGAACGCCCAACAAAAAGTGTTTCAGAAAACGTTCCATAAATAATGACGTTTTGAGAGCGATACAGACTAAATCACATTGAACGAACGTTCTATTAACGTTACTGGAAGAAAGTTTGTCCATATCTTTGAGGGAACCTTTGAGGAATGTTAGCCAAAGTTCTAGCTGGGACGGTGTTTTCAATGGCAAACGTCGAAGAACATGCATTATCGTGATACTTCTATTCATCCCTGACCCACACCTTCACCGTAAAGAGAACGTTTTGTATTAAAATGTATTTCTTCACCAGTTATGTCCTGATCTGGGATGAAAACACAGAGTGATGGATGTGAGCAAACCTGAGTCAGTGCTGAGGCTGCGCGCGAGTCCTTGCCCCAAAACGCGCGTGGAGCTCCGTATTGCCGCTCGCGCAACGTGAACACAAAGAGCAAATCGCACGGCCATCATTTTCATTTCCAGGTCAAATTCGTCCCAAAACTTCGCCGAGTAGCACTTTTACTACTCCAAAACTTATGAGCGGTCCAATGCTTTTAACCCCGGACCGTTACGCGCGCAGGCGCGCGGTCATTCACCTGACAGGTCAAAGTCACGCGTCCAATCACAGTGTGTTCAGACGAGGCGTGCGTGCATGTATCAAGGCAAAAAAGACCCCGCAAATTATAGTGTGATTACCGGTCATCACATGCACAAACACAACCTCTTAATTAACACCATTTCCTGTTTGGAGAACCATGAAAGATACAAACAAACAGAAAAAGCCAGCTAAAGAAAAACGGAGCGTTTATGGAACGCATTCTTCAACAGATTAACTTTTTTTATTATGTATATATATATTTTTAAAACACTATATACAGGTTTTGTCAGATTTTATCTGAACTTTTTCGCTATTTGCCCTAAAAGTGAAGTTAGGTCGAAGGACAAACACTTAAATCGATGGCTGGCAGACAGACAAAACAATAAATGTTAATCTTTGCAGGAGAACAAACAAAAAGAACGGACTACTTTTGATCATTTCAAACAGGTGATTCCAATCTCATTAACTGATAACAGAAAACGGTGTACAACTTGGGCCCTGATCTCTGATAATGTGAGACAAGCAACATAGAAAGGGTATCATAATGAGTGAGATGGTATTATGAAGAAAATTTAACATAAAATTACTTGAAATTCAAGCTGACAAATTTTCCTTCAGTAAACTTAAACCCACCATCAGTGATGTGATGGAATGTAAATATCCCTCATGCACCACTAGAGGTCGCGGTGAACATCATTTACGAGCGGCACAACATTGACAGTACAGCTGTCTAAAATGCACTTTATTTGTCAATCAGTTAATCTAGCTGATCGAATTTAAACGAATTACATTTTTGATTTAGGGGTTTTATGAAAGAGGTTGCAATTTAAACGATGTCAAGGTTTGTTTTAGTGTAAATTCCCGGAACAAGAAAAGTCTCAGAAAGAACTGGCCTCAACTTGCCTCCTCAAGAAGCTGATGTAAACAAATGCCCAGAGAAGTCACACAGGAATGACAAGTTGAATAGAAGGTTTTCCGAGAACGCTTTACATTAAAGCTTAAGTGTGTGTGTGTGTGTGTGTGTGTGTTGTGACATGTTTTTTGCTTTGTCACTGTGGTGTATGGAGTATAGATTGATGTGAAAAAAGTCATTTAAAGCAGTTTAACATGAGGCAGCAACATAAAATGTCAAAAGTAAAAAACAAACAAAAAAAAAAGAATATGAATACTTTTGCAAGTTACTTTGTATGCTGCATTCCTGGGCAAAAAAAAAATTAAAAAAAATGGGTGCACATTTTACCCACAAATCACTGTTCAGGAAAGAATTGCACAAATACTGTAAATGCTGTGGTTAAAGTACGGGATAGCCTTCTGTTTGTTTTCTCTAAATGTTTAAGCTGTGTGGGTAAACTTACAGACAGCTTTTGAAGAAAGAACAGTCAGTGTTGTTCCACTCAATACTGATGATTTCAGACAGTTCATGTAAACCCTGATGTTCAAAATAATTATTTTATTTGAGCTGGGCAAACTTAAACTAGTTCAGTTAAATGAACTTTTATGAGTATTTAAAACTTTCTTTCGAGTTCATGAAACTGACACATTTTAAGTAATCTGATTTATTGATTTATTTATTTTTTTCATTGTTTTGTTATTAATTAACTTTTTTCTTATAATTTAGACCAATTTAAATTTAACCAAAATTTAGCAATCAAAGCTCTGTGTTACTAATTATCACTTTAGTGTTAATTGATTTAGCCAGTAATGAACATGAACAATAATTTTAAGTTAAATGTATGAGAAATGTTTCAGGTTAAGAGCAGTCACCCTTAATGTGAGACCAAATATTCTTTATTGGGGGTTAAAACTGGACTCTGACCAGACCAAACATGAGCCTGATGAACTTGTTCTCAAGCCACGTTTTGCAATGTGGAGAGAGAGAGAGAGAGAGAGAGAGAGGACTCCGAAGATGAACTTATAAATAATATGAAAGAACAAATTCTTCATGTTTCAACTTCCAAAGAATCTCACACTGAACACCTGACCTGTCTAGAGATCCCCACTGACAATCACCAACACAGTGGACGATGCTCACTCTTCATCAGATCCACAGACCAACGTCCACAGATAACCTGACCGAAACAGAAGCTCTTATTCTCATCGACTCCAATGGAAAATACACTATATTGCCAAAAGTATTGGGTCACGCCCTTCTAATGAACAGGTTTGACTACTTTAGTAATTACCATTAGTAAAAATCTTAATGTTTAAGCATATAATGATATTCTAGGGAATTGTGTGCTTCAGTTTGGACAGGACCCTTTTCTATTCTAACATGACAATGCCTCTGTGTATAAGGCAAGGTTCAAAAAGAAATGATTGATTAAGCCAAGTCCTAATCCAAGCTGAACACCTCTGGTGTGACTTTAAATGCAGATCTTGAGCCAAAAACTCTTTACCAAACACCAATGATTAGTACATATGGGTACAGTCATTTTAGACACTTCCAAAACTGTTGCAACAGAGATGGAAATACAATTTTTAAATACATGAATTATGTTTCCATCTTTGTTGCCACAGTTTTGGAAGTGCCTTTTTCTGTTCTAAAGAAGGGGGTGTCCCGATACGTTTGTCCATATAGTGTATGCGCAAGTCATTAGGGCCGAATAGAGTTTGGTTTGGAGGTCAAATTCGTTTTTTAAATTTTCATCATAATTATACTTCAGATTTTTGTCAATTTCTTTATGAATGTTGGGGTTGTCGCTGGAGTTAGACTCCGCTTCATTAGCTGAAGGACGAGTGTATTTAGAGGATGAGACACTGTGGGGGATTCATTGGCAAGAAGGGCTTTATATTGAATAGATTCAGTGTCAGATTGACTCAGATGATGCCAGAATAGAACAGCTCTTTTTTAATTTCATTTAATTAATGTGTAAGGGGTATAAGCCCAGTTCAGCCTTGCAGGTATTGTTAGAAGTGCCTTTGTTTACCCTTAGAAGGTTTTTTTTTTTTTTTTTACAAATTCCAATTGTATTTGTTCTGTTAAAGTTTTATCCCAATTTTCAAACTTTAATATTGGTCCCCAAATTTCACTCCCGTACAGTAGAATTGGTTTAATGATTGCATGATATAATTTGATCCATGTTTTAATTGGTCATTTTAATTGGCCAAACCGTGATTTTATGGCATAAACTGTATTCTCATTCAAGGCTTTCACAGCCAGACTAAAGCCCCCTGATGCTGAGATCTCGATGTCCAGGTAAGTTTTTTATATACAGGTGCTGGTCATATAATTAGAATATCATCAAAAAGTTGATTTATTTCACTAATTCCATTCAAAAAGTGAAACTTGTATATTATATTCATTCATTACACACAGACTGATATATTTCAAATGTTTATTTCTTTTAATTTTGATGATTAGAGCTTACAGCTCATGAAAGTCAAAAATCAGTATCTCAAAATATTAGAATATTTACATTTGAGTTTGAATAAATGACCATCCCTACAGTATAAATTCTGGGTATCTCTTGTTCTTTGAAACCACAATAATGGGAAGACTGCTGACTTGGCAATGATCCAGAAGACGAACATTGACACCCTCCACAAAGAGGGTAAGTCACAGAAGGTCATTACTGAAAGGTGTGGCTGTTTACAGAGTGCTGTATCAAAGCATATTAAATGCAAAGTTGACTGGAAGGAAGAATTTGGGTAGGAAAAGCTGCACAAGCAACAGGGATGACTGCAAGCTTGAGAATACAAGTCAAGCAAAGCTGATTCAAACACTTGGGAGAGCTTCACAAGGAGAGAACTGAAGCTGGAGTCAGTGCATCAAGAGTCACCACGCTCAGACATCTTCAGGAAAAGGGCTACCAAGCCACTTCTGAAGCAGAGACAACGTCAGAAGCGTCTTACCTGGGCTGTGGAGAAAAAGAACTGGACTGTTGCTCAGTGGTCCAAAGTCCTCTTTTCAGATGAAAGTAAATTTTACATTTCATTTGGAAATCAAGGTCCCAGAGTCTGAAGGAAGAGTGGAGAGGCACAGAATCCATGTTGCTTGAAGTCCAGTGTGAAGTTTCCACAGTCAGTGATGATTTGGGCTGCCATGTCATCTGCTGGTGTTGGTCCACTGTGTTTTCTGAAGTCCACAATCAACGCAGCCATCTACCAGGAAATTTTAGAGCACTTCATGCTTCCTTCTGTTGACAAGCTTTATGGAGATGCAGATTTCATTTTCCAGCAGGACTTGGCACCTGCCCACACTGCCAAAGGTACCAAAAGCTGGTTCAATGACCATGGTGTTACTGTGCTTGATTGGCCAGCAAACTCGCCTGACCTGAACCCCATAGAGAATCTGTGGGGTATTGTCAAGAGGAAGATGAGAGACACCCGACACAACAATGCAGATGAGCTGAAGGCCACTAACAGAGCAATCTGGGCTCTCATAACACCTGAGCAGTGCCACAGACTGATCGACTCCATGCCACGCCGCATTGCTGCAGTAACTCATGCTCATACTTTTCATTTTCATACTTTTCAGTTGGCCAAGATTTCTAAAAATCCTTTCTTTGTATTGGTCTTAAGTAATATTCTAATATTTTGAGATACTGATTTTTGACTTTCATGAGCTGTAAGCTCTAATCATCAAAATTAAAAGAAATAAACATTTGAAATATATCAGTCTGTGTGTAATGAATGAATATAATATACAAGTTTCACTTTTTGAATGGAATTAGTGAAATAAATCAACTTTTTGATGATATTCTAATTATATGACCAGCACCTGTATATAGGTGTGATCAGTCCTTTGGATAGTCAATCTGAGGATAAGATCAGTTTGAATGATTTTGCTAGAGTTTGAATTATGTAAGGGCTGCTGAGTTTGAACATTTTGTTACTGATGTTGTCTTGTCCACATGCCTTCTTTAATTTGAGATTTTTAATGTGCTCTGTTATTTCTGATGTATATAAATGTATCCAGTGGGTTTTGATAATTTTTTCTAGTTTTCTAGTACCGAAGTATATATTTAAGGTTGGATGTTGCTTAGTTTATTCCATTAGTATCTGGAGTGAAATCTGTGGACATAACGTCGTCCAGCATTTTTAGTATAACAGAGCTGCTCATGTGTTCTTTTAATTTTTCAGCTTTAGATTGGTTCCAACTGAGTTTTGGTTTTAAAGGGAACGTTTTTTCATATTTGAGGGTCCTCCATACACACCATACGAAATGGTTAATTTATTGTATCCGTTTGCTTTATTTGACATTCTTCATTGTATATATAATTATTATTATTATTATTATTATTATTATTATTAATATTATACTTTCTGCTATTGTTATTTTTATTTTATTGTATCTATTTTCTCTCATTTATTACTCATTTATTGTCTCCTTTACTTTGATGGCGTTATTATATTCTGTATTCAAATGCTTTGGCAATACTGTAACACAAATGTCATGCCAATAAAGCAACTTGAACTTGAACTTGAGAGAGAGAGAGAGTTGTTCCTCTTTTGATAACTTTTCAGTTGTCACAAGCAAGCCATTCCCCCTCTCTCCCTTCATTTCCATCTGAACACAGGACACTACAGAGATCCCCGAAACCACTTTTCTAAATCAGAGATTATAACAATGCAACTGTTCATGTTTGATGTTGTTTGAAAGATCTCTGTGTGTCTGGTAAAAAGGTCTCATTCTCTTAACAATAGGACAGCCAGCCATGAATACTGGAAACAGACTACTCCCAGGTCTTTCACACAAAGTAGGCTACCTCCTGTAGCCTATGTAAATGAAAAACAGCCTCCCACAGAAATCAAAGTTGCAATCCCCAAAAGTGATATGCTAAATCCCCTGCTATAAACAGACAATACCATTTGGTAACTTTAGGGTTCCTCTGGATATTTAAGGGAGCGTGACAGAGCTCAAGGAATCAGTCAGATCTCCCACACAATTTTTATGTGTAGTTTTCGCTATAACATTTCTATATTCTCTCATTTTGATATTATTGAATGTTTTATATGACTGATCAATGTTTGTAATGTTTGAATTTTTATCTTGATTACCTGGTTAATAAATTAGCCAATGTTTGAATTTATTCTGATTACTCTGAAATGATTTTCTCAAGTAGATTAAGTGAAAGTATATGTTTCCGCAAATCTCAGGTAGATGAAGCATACAGGGCAGATTTCTGACTAACTGCTTGACTTTACTTAAGTTATAGGCCTACTCAGTTGCATTACCTATGGGGGCTAGTCATAGTAGGCTACTGGTCATAACCGCTGGTTATTGTCTCAGCTTTATTCAATTTGTAGCCTATGTATTTATATTAGACTAACTATCGGGGGCTAGGTAGGCTAAATGGTACTAGCATAACTGCTGATTATTGTTTGAGCTTTATTCAAGTTGTATGTAGTCGTTTTAACTATCGCGGCTAGATAAAAATACAATTGAAATAAACATTTCATAGTACTAGCATAACCACTGAATATTGTCTCAGCTTATTAAGGAGTGCATTTGCGTAATTCTTGCTAATTTCCTTACCAGTAATTTGTGGTTAATACAATTAAAATCTTTTGTGTGGCAATATTAAGTAGTTATTGGTATGTTAATGTCACTACGACGAGGTGATGCTCAGTTTCATTTTTTTTTTTAACATTCAATGCGATGGATATATTATTTGAAGATGTATGTAGGCCTATTATGTAATGGCCAAATAGTTATTTTAAAGTCTATAACTCCTGTAAATTATGTTTACAGTGACTTTACAGAACATTTACATATAGCCTACATTTAAATTAAGATGTGAATATTTTCTAGAGATTAAAAAAAAAAAAAAAATCCAAGAAACTAATTTTGAACTTCCTGTATTTGATTACCATTTCTTACCAAGTTACCAAAAAAATCCAGCCACAATCACAATTACAAAATGATTAAGCATATAAATGGTCAGTTTGTTGTTTTACACACATGCACACAGACATTATTTCATACATGTGTCATGACATATAGCAAAGTCCCCTTTTTCTATAGTCTTTGATAGTAGTGAGATGCATAAGAAACCTTTAGATGCGAAAAAACACCTTTTCTAATAAGAAGTGTGTGCTGCAAACGCAAGCATTTTTGACATTCGTTTCTGTCCAGTCCCCTCGTTTTATCGCATTTAACCACAGCTGTTGTCGGTTTTTTGTCTGGCAGTGGCAGCAGGTATGCGATAAAATTTCAAATTGGAGCCTGTACTACGTCAATTCTGGCATCCATCATCACAACAAGATATTTTAAACTCCTTATGTTGCCAAATCTGGTGGGAAAACAAGACGAGTAACAAAATGAGAAAGACAAAATGCATTTCATTATAAAACTTTATTGAAGGTTTGTTTGTCCTGGATCAGGATGGAATGATATGAAAAAGATGTGAGAGTCCATCTCCGTGGAAATAAGGAGAGGGCAATAAAACCAGACAATTTAAGAGAAAACAAATTTCAGTGCTCTGCGTCGCACCAGTTCACTTTAAAACCATTCAAAACTCCAGCAATGCTTCACTCACTGAAACCGTCTTGAGATGAGTTCGTTCAACTCCACACCACACTGCATTTCAAACGCCATCTCTTCACATCAACAAAATAAAGTGTGCTTTCAGTTACATCAGTCCTTTTAAAACAACAAGCAATGGGGAAAGCACTGCTCCGATTCCCACGAACCGCAGTGCTCTGAATCGCATCAGCTGTTTCTCGACAGCAGCTTTGGCCTCTTGATCATTGGCAAACGTGTAAAATCTAGCTGAAATAAACATAAAAGAAGCTGAGGAACGAAGCCCTGGGGCTCTCAGAGCACGTCACCGCCGCTGAGATCTCAGGCCGGCCCCTGGCGAAAGGCGAGACCATGACCACCGAAGCAGTGATCGGCGTCCTTGAGAAGGATGGGCCGTGGTTTGGCTGCGCGGCAGGGGTGATGTGCTGCTATAATTTCAAGGTTCCTGGCGGAAGGCTTCCATTGCACAGTCTGTAGAAGCGCAGGTCGTTCACGATACGATACACTCCCTGAGAAAACGATGGCAGGTCCTGCGAGGAATAGAGACAGAAACAAGATGTGACTCACATGTTAAAACAAGTTTCACGCTGCGTGACTGAACCCATGATATCATCCAAACTGAGAGAATGGGACAAGTCTGTGTACAGGTGAATCTGACAACACCTGGCGACAAAACATCCTGCACATGTTTAAATCCATATTAAAAAAAAATAATAATAAAAATGACTATTCAGAAGTTTTGGTAAAAGAAAATAATAATAATAAAACAAATAAAACAAAATGTGTATCATGTAAAGTGTGAGGGGGTGTATATGTATACATATATTATACACAAAATAATTGTATAATAATTGTTTTGCATATTTTAGAGTAGTAGTAGTATATATTAATTTAATGTCATGTCAGCATCATAGGCTATTTTCATGGTAAAAACAATTTAAAAATAAAAGTATAACAAATACAATAAAAACCAGCAAACAAACAAGTTATATTTGCATATTTTATATATAAATACTAATATATATATAAATACTAATATATATATATATATATATATATATATATATATATATATATATATATATATATATATATATATATATATATATATATATATATATATATATATATATATATATATATATGCTAACATTGAGTATATATGGTATTTGTCTAGGCTGATATTAATCAAATTAAAACTTAGTTTTACGGTGCAAATTACAAACAGATTTTTTCCCTTTTAATTTCTTCTCAAACTGTGTAATTAACAACATTTACAATTCATTAAATCGGCACAGTGTGTAATTAAATAAATTTAAATAGCCAGACAGCTCTAAAATAAATAAGTACACACACAATTACTAACATATTCAGTGTATATATATATATATATATATATAGTGTACGTCTTTAATTTATGCTAATTTTAAATAAAAAGGTTAAAACAAGGTTTCCTAAAAGAGCCTGAATTTTCTATTATATATAGTATATACACACACACATACATACATACACACACCTTACATATTTATAGGCATGTGAACAATTGCAAAAGTCTAATGCCAACATTAAAAGGCATTAAAGACAGAGCAATGTAAAAAAAAAAGCCAGAATATGTTCCAGCGCTTCACATTTGTGAAAACACAATTTTCTCATGTAATTAGCGCTTCAGGTATTAATGGCATCAGTCAGGTTCACTCACCCTCTCTGGCGTGAAGTTTCGGGCAAGCGTTGTGCGTTGGTGGGGGTCAAGGCCTTGGCAGCCATTGAGGAACTCTGGCAAGAAGGAAGAGTAGAACGCTGGGAAATCCACAGCCGCCATGTTGTAGAGCGCCAGCGTGATATCGTCCTGGAGGAGGTCATGGCTCTTGTGCAGAAGGACTTGCAGGAGAACATTTATGAAGTGGAACAGCATGGCATTCCGGAACAGCTTCTGAAATGAACACGTAACCACACATCAAAACAAAAATAAATCCATTACACCTATTATAAAACAAAGAGAAATTAAATATTTAATACAAGTTTAATTTTTTATTTATTTTAAATATTAGTTTAGTAATTTTTACTTATATTGAATATAAATAAGAAAATTTACCTCAAATTAAATTAAACTTATACTTAATACAAATTAAGAACTTAATGTTTTTTTTAATTCATCTTCAATATATATTAAATATTCATTAAATTTTATTTGTATTAAATGAGTTTAATTTTTTAAATATAAAATGTAAATTTAAATTAAAACATTTATTGCATATTATATATAAATAAAAATGCAACATTTTAAAGAGTTTAGTTTTAATATTAAATAACAGTGTATTTTTAATTTGATATATATATATATATATAATTTATATGAATAATATATTAAATAGAAGTTTTCTTTTAATTGATTAAATATGAATTCAATTTTTATTTATATTAAATATCATTTACATTTTCATTATGAAATAAATGAATAATTGAATTAAAACATTTTTAAATATAAATAAAATTAAAATACATAAAAATATGGTTTAAAGTATGAAAGCATTTTTCATTTATATATCCATCAAATAAATAATAAAAGAAAGGAAGTTAGTTTTACCCTGTGATACAGCTTGTGTTTGGTGTTTAGGACCTCGAGGTAACTCAAGTTTTGCTTGAAGATGTGAATGTCTGGTTGCAGAAAAGACTGACCAAATGCCTGCAAATCAAATACATGGCACTCAGACACAAAAAATAGTCCAACACACATACCAGCATTTCCAGAGCTGCAACTGAAGCTTGAATTGTATGAAACAACATTCTAGGAAACACTGAATAATATACAGACTATAAAAGCCAAAAACAAAAACATTGCATTGTGTCGTCTGTGCTGAATCCACACGCTAAAGTGCGCTTGAAATGGTTGACTGATGTGGTTCTTCATAGTGAATGAATCAATCTCTGAATCAGATCAGCATGGAAGAGGTGTCACTGCTTGATGCTTCTGCAAAGCAGACTTGGTTAAGTCATGTTTCTATGGCAGTTATCCATGTGCAGTTGATACCTGCATGGCGGCAATGAACTGCGCTTGGTTCTCCATCAGTTCTTCGGCTCCGGTTCTCTGAACGCTGCTCAACACTGAGCTCTTGAAGAAGAACCTCCAGTTCTGATGGAGAATCTGAAAGAGCAGCTCGAACATCTCGGCTTTCACATCTGGACAGGAACGCTGCAGAAGACAGAGGCGAAGATCAGCAAATTACAAAAACTTCCAGAAAGAAGAACGTTAGAGAACTCATAAGTTAAATAAAAACTCCTAAGAACTATTGTAAGTGTTTGTATTAAGTTACTGTTAGACAACAATTAACATTTATCTTGTAGATGCTAATGTATTAAATGTTTTGCATTCTGGTTCCTACACAAAATATTTGTCATTTTTACATGCTACGGTAAAAACTGAATCGATTAACCAAGTTATCTTATCATTTATAAAATGGAAAAACTATAACGTGTTTAATATCACTGTACTGTAAATGTCAAAAGTATAATTTTTGCAAGTAAAAACTACACTGTATAGAACATTCCCAGAAGTCCCAGTGAGACACATTGCACGTAATTATTTTTTGTGTACATTTTGTTTCTTATTTTTTATCATTATCAGCATGTTTGTGTATTTGTGTTACATAAAATTAAGCATTTAAATATAATCTTAAGACATATTATATTATTGGGAAATACAGAATGACAACTGATATTTATATGCATTTTATGTAAATAGCTAAAATAAATCTATAAGATTTTACATTATAACAGACTATCAGAATTTTATATTTTTGCCAATGTACATATCAACAAAGGCACTAAATTGCATATTTTGCCTAATTTGGACCACTGAATAAAATTGAGGAATTTTTTTACTCAAAAGTATGAGCTCCATATTCTCACAGCCATAAAAGCTGATGTATCAAATATGATACTCAATAAAAAACATGAGTTTTTTCCCTTTTTTTTGTACGATTGTCAACAAGATCAATAAATGGTTCCATAAAAAAAAATATGGACTATGATTTCATATTTTTCTATGGTTATGGTAAGCGCCAATATGCACTCCCATAATATCTGCAATTTCTGGCAACCACAGCTGCCATCTTTTTTAAACCATAAATTAATCTGCTACTGTGTATTATGCTGGAAAATCAATTTGAAGCAGGTTTAGATGTCTATTGTCTCATACCTCTGACACTATTGGGTAAACCTGATCCAAACAAAGGCTGAGGATGCTGGGTAACAGAGGTTTGAACGTCTGACCAGGTTCTTGAACCACCACCTGAAACAATAATACAAAGATAAACTGTGAATGACATGATTAATAAACACAGAAACCCAAACACAAAGTGGCTTTTATTCCATTTACCTGCAGAATCTTGAGAAACTTCTGAACCACTTTGGAGCCAGAGCTACCCTCCTGTAAGATGCTCACTGCCAGCTGCTCTCTGAGGAGCACACACACAGTGAAGATTTAGCCAAGTTAGATAAGCCTGACATCAATAAGCAGTTACACATGACTGATTAGTACTCATACACATTCAGAAACAACTGCTTATGGCTCTCAGTGTCAGCAAAAGCTGTGAAGGTCACCTGGTGAACATGCTGAGGAAGGTCTGGATGATCTGCTCTGTGAAGGCCACCCCCATCTGCACACGCAGCGCTTGAAACAGCGTGAGAAAGAAACTCAGCATCTCATCCGTCACATCTGAGAGAGAGAAGACCAGAAGTCAGAACAATCAAACTGAACAAATATGATTATGACACTAGAAGGCAGTGAAGATGCTTTTGTCATAAACGCTGATAAAAGATCACTGGCTGTAAAAGTGATGGTTTAGTTACCTGGCTGCTGGATGAAGTGGGGGAAGAGCGCGAGCGTGACCTGGACAGACTCCTGCAGACTGTGGTAACAGATCTGACGTGATTTGGTGGCCTCTCCTGATATACTGTCCACCAGATCCTTCAACACGCACAGAGTCTGCTGGATCACCGCTTTGCCTGAGGGACACAGAAGGATTAACTGGTAAAAAAAAGCCTTTTAAAATAAATAAATAAATAAATAAATAAATAAATACTAAATTAAAATTCTATCTATCCATCTATCCATCTATCCGTCTATCCTTGCACCAGAGAACCAGTCTGAAGTAGCACAGGTATATTTGTAGCAATAGCCAAAAATACATTGTATGGGTCAAAATTATTGATTTTTCTTTTATGCCAAACATCATTAGGATATTAAGTAAAGATCATGTTCCATGAAGATATTTTGTAAATTTCCTACTGTAAATATATCAAAACTTAATTTTTGATTAGTAATATGCATTGCTAAGAACTTCATTTGGACAACTTTAAAGTCGATTTTCTCAATATTTAGATTTTTTTGCACCCTCAGATTCCAGATTTTCAAACAGTTGTATCTCAGCCAAATATTGTCCTAACAAACATACATCAATGGAAAGCTTATTTATTCAGCTTTCAGATGATGTATAAATCTCAATTTCGAAAAATTGACACTTAAGACTGGTTTTGTGGTCCAGGGTCACATATTAGGACTGGGCAATAAATTGATAATGATAATTATCGCGATATAATTGTCCTCAATACATACACATGTATCAATACATATATATATATGTTCATACATACATACATACATACATAAATTTTTTTATTCAGCAAGGACGTTTTGAATTGATCACAATATTGAATTCAAAAAAAAAAAAATTCAAATAAATGCTCTTCTCAAACAATAAGGAAATAAATGAGTCAGTGAGTGATTTTGGGGTTGGTAATATGTAGTAAAATTGTTTCAAAAATCATGTTTTTGAAATTAGTCTCTTATGCTCACCAAGTCTGTATTTAATTTGATGAAAAATATAGTAAAAACAGTAATATTGCAAAATACAATTACAATTTAAAATTGCTGTTTTCTATTTTAATATCTTTTAAAGTGTAATTTATTCCTGTGATCAAAGCTGTATTGTCAGCATCATTACTCCAGTCTTCAGTGTCACATGATCCTTCAGAAATCATTCTAATATGCTGATTTGATGCTCAAGAAACATTTCTTATTATTATTATTATCAAATGTTGAAAACAGTTGTGCCGTTTCAAATTTTTCTGAAGACTGTGATAATTTATTTTTCAGCACTCTTCGATGGAGAGAAAGTTCAAAAGAACAGCATTTATTTGAAATAGAAATCTATGTAAGATTAGGAATAATTTTCTGTCACCTAAAATCAATATACTGCATACTTGCTGAATAAAAGTATTTCTCTCTTTTAAAAAACCTTACAGACTCCATATAGCTACTAATCATCAGTTGCTCTTACTGTTGGGGTGATGGCTGGGTGGGCGGGGCAGGAGGCGGTACTGCTGCGTGAGACTGCTGAGAAGCCGCGAGTGATTGGATGAGCGGCTTTGCCACTGCTGCTCCGCCTCCGGCAGGCTGGGCCACGGCAACAGCAGCATGTTTGACAGAGCTCGACACACGAGGACGTGACCCTGGGACAAAAACAACACATTACATCATAAACAAATACAGATGAAGCCAAGTACAAACTGTGCCACACTGTCCTGTTTTCCAAAGACGGACCAATATAAACCCACCTCCTGAGGTAATCTGTGGTTATGATTCTCCGTGATCAGGTTGAAGATGTTCTGCACCGCCGGCAGCGACACCAGGAACACCGGCCGCACGGTGGTCGCCATGGAGACCAGGAGATGGCACGCAGATAAGAGCAATTTCTCTGGAACCTGCGGCACACAGAGATCAGGCAGATTAGCATTTTCCCCAGAGTCAAAGAATAAGGAAAAATGGGTTAAACAGAATAAATCTAACAATATAGTGAAACTGTAAACTTTAACACACAGAGCAACGTTTTAGTTTCAAGACAACCCACCAACTAAATATATAGCAATGGACATTAGCAGGGCTTGACATTAACTTTTTTGCTCACCGGCCACTGTGGCTAGTGGTTTTCCAAATTTACTAGCCACTCAGCATTTTCACTGGCCACAATTTTGTTGTTGGGAAATGACGTTTTATATGACTTAATACTGCATACAAAAAATGTTTGACCTATTTAAAGGGCATTTTTCTCTAACCGTATTAAATGCATGCATCATCTTTCATATCAAATTCTTACATTTTATTAATAATTTCACTTTATATAATAAGATAATATAGGGCTGTTACCAATCATATGAAATCAGTATCTACAAAATTGATCTATTCACTGCAGAAGAAACAGAAGTGACTGGAGCGGCATTCAGATGCATTTATACACAGACAGTTCAATTCAGCTGAAATATAGCACAAATGCATTTACACTGCATGCAAAATTATAATAGCATAAATAATGTTGTGAGCTCGGTGTTTTAAAATGTATATTTAAAATAAATATGAAATGTTGGAAAAATTGCAAAGATATGCTACTATGAAAGTAAACCACCAGTAGGTGGAAGCAAGTGACTATCTTAATGAGTCATTGAATTAAGATTCATCTTAATTCGTTCAGACAGCGGATTCATTAAAGAATGAAGCAAGTGCCTAAAGTATGAATGGACCACTGAATCATCGACTCAAATGATTCAAAATTCAAAAACACAAATCATTCATTAAAGGGGTCAATTTCCACAAGTTGATATGATTTCCATAATCCGTGACCGACAGAGGAGCATCTTGGCGGCAGGGATTTAAATCTTTAACAAATTGACACAGGCAGAGTGAAAGACTGGATTTTTAAAATCAGGTAGGGTACAAGTGATTTTAAAACATTTCAGTCGGTTTATATACATTGTGTATCATTTATCTCGTATAAGATGCATTTGTTTGAGTTATGCTGCAGTAAAGCACTTCATTGTACGGTGATTATCTCTTCAGTGCACAGCGCGAGCAGGACAAACAACAATGCATATTGACTGTGACTAAGCCTGTCATACACATACCGTTATAATGAGAACACTATTATGGTAAAACACTGAATTTTTAGAGTTTAGTTGCGTTTCTGTGCGTTGTTGCATGAACGCGTCCACAAAAAGGAGTTCATTGAGAGCCGCGCAGACACGGTCATGTGCATTCGGGGTATTTTGTGCAGATAGCCTATACGACGTAATATTAACATTATGTTGTATAAATAACGAAGCATATTCTATTTGAGATAAATGATGAGTTAAATCCCATTGATTAAAACCCTGCTATCAAATGCTTCATTCTACTGGGTTATCTTCAGCGTGCACAGATCAAAACAGAAATGCAGAACATTAATAACTACGGTCATATACATAACATTATAATGAGAGCATTATTGTTAAAAATATTGTGAATTCTTAGGGGTTTTACTGACATTTACTGTTAACTATCTTTTAAATCAAAACATAAAACATTATTTCATATGAGATTTATTTTCACAGCCGCCTTTGCTCATATTGACCAAGGGTGCTAATATTAGTGGAGGGCATTGTGTGTGTGAGATATAGAGATATAGAGATATAGAGATATATATATATATATATATATATATATATATATATATATATATATATATATATATATATATATATATATATATATATATATATATATATATATATATATATATATATATATATATATATATATAACAAAACATGTTTTTGAGTGTTTAAAACTTGCAATCACAATGTCCTACTTTTAATGAGCCATGAAGATCATTCATAAATGATCATTCATAAAGATCAACTCACCTTGGCATTGATGAGAGGAGTCGTGGCAGCCATGCTCGATGTGATGAGGTCCACAAATTGCGTTTGATCTTGTTGTCGCTGCACCTCACCGCAAAACTGAGCCAGCCAATGAGAATACGCCTGCAGAGCAGCCAATGACTGTGCATGGCTGCAAAACATACACATTTGTTAAGCATGATTATAAAACAATCCACTTTTGTGTTAACTGATGGCAAATAGCACCTTGAACCTTGAGTTTATGACTACTTACACATCTATAAGGTCCGGTTTGAGCACTGAAGGAACAGCCATTTCTACATCGTACAGGCTTATCTGAGAACCATAACACGACACTTCCACCAATCTGAGGGGACAAACACAATGCCATCACTTATTCCAGTCAGCTAGTAACATTTGACCAAAGAGCACTTAATACACCTCTGTGTTAAGTCAAGCTATTATTCTGTCATTAATAATTCCTAAATGTTTACCATGATGTTTATCTAAAAATGTAAAGTTGCATATTACTTTGACATCCTGTGTTGGCCAAAACAAGGAAATACTTTCAAACTGTGAAACTTCTGTTTTTCTTTTAATTAAAATAGGAATTTGAACAGCATACAAAAAGGAAACCATTTATTTTCGCCAAGTTTAAATAGTAATGTTTTGTCTTTTATAACTTAAACGGTATTACAAAAGTCTTAATACTCACTTTAAGAGGATTTAAATTTGGAAATAGAAAAACAGGAATCACAGTATGGCCTAATGTGATTATTAATCTTCAAAAGGCAATGATTTAATTAAATAAATGTGAACACTGAACATTCAAAGTCAAAATGTGGCACTGTTGCACTTTCTACAGGCTAGTAACTAGTGATAGTGATGCCTGACTAAGCAAACTGTACTATCACTGTATTTTGAGGTATAAAATGGCATAAAACATGAGCAAACGCAGAGGACATTAAACATAAAAATAAGGAGGCAGTGTTGTTGTTAAAAGAGGAATTGAGATTCAGGAACTGACCTCTGCACAATGGCGAGAGCGTCGTTAAAGCGAGCGGTGAAAACGTCCCCTGTGAAGAACTCGGCTAGACGTCCCACGGCCTGCAGAAGAGAGCTCAGGTCTCTGAGAGCGCAGTGCAGCTTTCTGCAGTCGGCCTCCGCTGTGATGTTCAGCCTGCGACCTGCTCTCACACACACAGAGAGAAAGAGGTGCGAAACCACTCAACAACAGCTGACAGCAGCTCACTAGCCACATGAGAACAGAAGCGCCACTAAAAACCATCAGAGCGAACATTACAAGACCAGATACTAATTTTTATATATTTACAGACTGCTCAAAGTGTTCAAGCAATCAGCAGAAGGTATATTACCATTCATAAATTTGCAGTCAGTAAGTTAATGTTTTTACTTCGCAAGGATGCATTAAATTGATAAATTGATTGAACCTGAAAAATCATATTGAGCAGCACAAGTGTTTTTAATATTGATAATATTAATAAATGTTTCTTGAGCAGCAAATCATCATATTAGAATGATTTCTGAAGGATCATGTGACACTGAAGACTGGAGTAATGATGCTGAAAATTCAGCTTTGATTACAGAAACAAATTAAATTTTAAAATATATTCAGATAGAAAACAGTTATTTTAAAATCACAATAATATTTCAAAATATTACTGTTTTACTTTTGACTTTACTTTAAACAAGTGAAAAAAAAAAAAACATACTAACCCCAAGCTTTTAAACTGTAATGTGCATTACAGTTCATGTACAACTTCCTACTTTATATTTTATTTCATGTGCAGTTGTACAGCCTTAAATCAAACAAGCCTCCACTCACATGGACTTATTGTTGAAACTCAGGTCAAAAAAAGTAACAAGTAAAATTCCCCATGTCAAGGTAGTAAAATATTTATGTTATACTTTATAGGAAGTCAGATAGCAAAAAAGTGTTACTGCCTGATTAACAAGGAAATAAAGTTGTCAAAGATATCACATTACTATCATATTCCCCTTCACGCTTTGGTACATTAAGACATAGACGGTAACACATTTGGATACGGAGTAAAAATGACAGCAACTTGCATGGAATTTTTCCAATGAGCTTTGCGCAATGCATTCTGGGATTGCCTTGTCTATGACGCATATATGCAATCCTGCCTTAAAATCTGGCCAAAACAATGTCTCCTTTAATGGAACGGTATTTGCATTTGGATACCTAAAAGCATTACCTAGTTATGCAGCTCTACAGGTTTTGGAACAAAGCCATCTATAAAACTCATTCAGATTGTAACAATGAAGAGAAACTCACTTGTTCCTGATCTCACGATAAACTGCTGCAGCCCAAGATAAATGTCCAGATCCTCCTGGAGCACCGGAAACTAAAAAAAACACACATATACAAAAATATATATATATAAAAATTGGCATTTATATACACACACATATATATTTATATACACACACACACATATATATATATATACATATACATATATGGGGTGGGAATCTTCAGGCACTTCACGATCCGATCCCAAGAGTCACAATCCGATTCCAAAACTATTCTTGATCTACATTTTTTCCCCAATTAATTATTCTACTGTGCATATACATCTTTACATTTTAACCAAAATTGGAGTTTCTATGCTTTTTGTTTATAGTTGGAATCTCTGTGACAGTACTGCCATCTTAAAATTAGGGAATCGGCACTGGTTTCACGATTCGTTTCAATTAGGATTATCATGTCAACGATTTGATTCAATTCGATATCACCATGCATCACATCCTCATTTTTCAATATTACTGCACATGGCTACATTTTCATATAAATTTTATATCAAATTTATTGTGCAATATTTATTTTATTTTTTAAATTAAATTACATTACATAAGCAGGCTACTTTTAAAAATAATTACTTATTTAAAATAAGTGTTCTTCAAGTATCCGAAAGTTTACTGACAATCATAGTTGTGGGTTTTTCCTTTTTCCTTCAGCATTATTGCCATTTGATTATTACTGATGCGATCACAGACAGTGGCAGCTTTAACAGGCTGCATTCACACTAATGCACAGATCTAATTCGACATATCAAATGTTTTGTCCTGCTCTGAAAACATAACTAACTGTTTACACATCAATTTCAATACAAAAAATATTCAGAGACGCAAGTGCATTTAACCGCAGCCGCGGACTTCAGGACAATACATAAAGCACACGTGGAAGTCTGTCAGTACGCGAGCATCTAATATGCACTGCATTCCAAATGGCAGAAATGAAAGCATATCTAAAGTAAAACGTTGAAATAACAGCGGGTGGAAGCACACAGTGTCCAGCAATACGCACCTGTCTCACGGCGCATATCCTATTTAATGGAGCTGCCGCTTTTATTGTTTTTCCTGATTGTTATTGTCCCGTCACCGAAGCGTTGGCAATGACACGGAAGGTTATTAGAAGAATGCAGTTGAACTTGAGCCGATCATCGAGATCCAAGCACAATTGGCTTGTGTAGATCATGTAGTTATACAATGGTTGTCTCTTTTCAAGTATATTACGAGTTTTTATATAAGGATTATTATGCAAATATATAAATAATATAGTGTCCCATGTTCAGTCTGACATATATGTCTGACAACTTGAATAATATAGTCAATAACATTAAAATTAAGATAAAAAAAAAAAAAGTCTATAAGTCTCTAGGAGATTACAGTTTTTGCATACTTATTACATTGGACTTTATTAAACCTTATGGAAATACAGTGAATTTATTTGCAAATTTTTTAATAAGTCAATTTTATTGAACCATTTTCAGTCTTTATCTTGAAGGATTTGCTATCCTGTGGCTCCCTCATGTGGACAATTATCTCTGAATTATGTTAACATAAATGGATAATTTTTTTTTTGAATGATTACAAATGTTTAATGATTACTTAACACACATTAAACTCAAATTCACTGATTTGGTATCTTATTTTTCATCTTACATTTTTAAGCAATAATGATTCATTATTATGTCACTTGTTAAATGGTTATTTAACAATTGCATTCAGTCATATGCGGTTGCATTAACAGTGTGATTAAGTTTGTTTGCACCTCGCCAAATTTTTTTAGCATCAGCCACCACTGATACATAAACAAAACTTTCATTTATAAAATACAAAATTATATATAACTATATCTAAAATTATATATAACTGACAGCTCTAAAACTCATACTCATGTGGATCATGATCATTATTGCTTGTGGGTTTTTAAATCAGATTTGCTTCCATAGTAAAAATCTATTATACTTGCTAATGAAGAGTCAATTGTTTTCAGTACAAAGAGATGTACATGCTCACCCACTCATATACACCTACCAGAACTGAAAAGGTCTGGGACGGCAGCAGCTCCATCACCCTGGCAACCACTTCCAAACTCTGACGCAGGTATCGCTGCCATTCCGTCTGTTGCTATAGAGACCAGAGAGGGGGAAAAAAGTTCCAAAAATTCTGCAGAACAAAATTGATGCTTCGGTGTATGTTTGGTTGATCCTTACATCATCATCAAGGGTCTCGTCATCGAGTTCTTCTAGCTGACTCTGGTTTATCCTGAACTGGATCCTGTTAAGAACTTCACGCAGCAGCAGAACTAGAGCGTCTTTATACCTGGTCACACACGCACACAGATTACTGCAAAGTTTTTAATACAAGCTAAACTCAATTCTTGGGCTCACAAAAAGTCCACAGAAAGGCACCTGTTAATGACACTGTCACTGTCAGCCAATCGGCTTCTGATCTTGGTGGTCAGGTAGTCCAGGAATATACTCCAGATGTCCAGACAGGCCAGATAACCCTCATGATTCGCCTACAACAAATTAAACACACATATAAGTTAAGAGGTGCACAAAAGATGAAAGGTTAAAAAATGTTGTGCCGAGTCACACTCTTTTTAAGTGAGTCACAAATTGCATTTTTATTTTATAATGCTTCCTGAAGTGCTCTTTTAATGTTAAGGATTTTTACATCAAAAACTGTCATAACTTGGAGATAAAAGCCCATTTTGAACCATCATTTTAGCCATACGAGTAAAACACTGTTTACAGGGGGCAGGTCTCCTTTAAGGCTTCAATGTACACACCAACTGCTATGATTGATTGTCGTAAAGGTTTTGACATTACCCAATGTCAAAACTTTCACGATACTTATAATAATCACAGCTGCTGAGATTAACGAATCATGAAAAGTGCTGATTATAGCATTATTTTTGATGAGTACAGAACTTGTGCTGAACTGAAGTGATTGACAGCTCCAGTGATTATAAAGTGAGTGCTCTTTGTTCGCTTTCTCTTTATAAACAAACACAATTTAAATAACTAATGATTTTCAGGCTACTAGGACAAACAGTTGACCGTTTAGTCACTAGCTTGATTTACTGATGCAAAAACATCAATAAATGAGTTCCCAAAATAAAGACTGACTATAAATGAGTCCTTATATGGTAAAAAAAAAAAAAAAATGATCACAGATTAGACATTAAAATTGACCTGTGTACTTACACGTTGAATATATCTTTCCATAAAAGTCTGTTTGAAATGCCTGCAACAAATTCCAAAGAATCTACTGATAACTGAATCATTTTGACAACTTGGTTTAAAAAAAAAAGCTGTTTTTCAAAATATGGAAGATGTTAATAGTTTTAACCAAAGGAGGATCACAAAAACCGCATAATGTTAAATTCAGCTGTTTTTTTTTTAGTTTTGTGGACCAGCATTACTTTAGTATCATTGAGATCAATTTTAGAAGTTTGTTTTTCCATTTATATATTATATATATTATATATATATATATATTATACACACACATACATACACATATACATACACATGAATATAAAAATATATTCAGTTTTTATTCATTTTTATTTCAGCTTTAGTTTGTTATTTTAGTGCATCAAACTAAACTAAATGAAAATAAGACATTTTGCTTTGGCAACTAGCTAAAATAAAAAAAGTTCAAGGTTTTTATATTTTACTTCAGTTAAAGTATTTCAAGTAACAATTTTTTATGGTTTTAGTTTTAATTAACTATATTAACCCCAGCGTTTCCCGTACCATTATTTTAGGGGCGGCCCGCCCCCAACGGCACCCCCACCCCCCCTTGAAGGTCAAGTTGATTTTATTTTCTCTATAACGCCAGACCACAAAAGCAGCCATTCAATGTTACCTTCCCTATAGAACAGGTCAATACCTTGTTGTTTTATTAAACAAACTAAATAGCCTGATGTTATTTACCTTATTTACACGACGGCGTGTCATTTCTGTCTCTGTTACATGGTCGCACTCTCCGTATCGCGCGCACAGCGGAGTTCCGCCCCGGTTCGCACACACACAAACGTAAGCGCACACACAAGTGAGCACACTCTCACTCCTATTTGTAAATATTAAGCCGCAAAACGTCTATTTAAATTGCCCGTCTCTGTGCTAATGTATGGCGCAGACGCGCGGGTTTGTTTACTCATACAGAAGCGCGCGCGCAATGCTTGCGGTGATATTAACGTCTGCCACCTCACTAAATGAGGACATAAATACATGAACAACATCTCCAGAACTGCTGAGAGTCACTTCATGAGCATTTGACCGTTTCCTTTGAGAAAAACTATCCTCATATCATATACACAGAAATGCAAAGGTATTCAGGGCAACCCGTCAAAATAAAAGTTCGGTTTCACTTGAAGACATTGGGCAGAACGTAATAGATGTCAATGTTATTATCAATATTAAATCCCCTTTATTTTCCAAAAAATAAGATGCGTTTAATTTTTATTAAAATATAAATTAAAAGGAATGTTTTTATGCCGGAAAAAAAAACAATGATCCTTGATGATCCTTCTTATTTTGTTATAACAATCTTGCATATTCTACAAGAGTAATGTAAACTTGTGAGCACAACTGTATGTCAACATATCATTGGAAGTTTTGGTTTATCAATTCATGACACTTTCAATATTAGTCACGATAATGCACATCTTGTGGTTAAATACTGACAAAGCCACTGAGAAGAGTAAAAAGTTAAAAAAAACAATTCCACCTTCAAGTACAGACACTTTCAACAAACATTGAACTATGACCGGGAAAACATCAATAAATATGTTTTCTCATCAGTTTGAAAAAAAAAAAGGAGGGTGATAAGAGTTAAAAATTAGAGGAACAGGGTAGGTTTGAGTAAACAAAGTCCAGCAAAAGGAAGTATCATTAGACATTAATATGGTAAGTTAGAGTCGGTGCTTCCTGGAACATTAAGTGAAGGTGTTTTACCTGGTTAAAGGTGTATTTGAAGAGCAAAGCTAGAAATTCCACTAGAGGAAACTGGGCGTTAGATTCGATCCTCCGCAGATGAACACTAACAAACAGCCTGAGGAAATCTGTGAACTTTTCCACATAGCTGAAAGGGACAGACAGGCAGAAAGGGTTAAAAAGCAGCGGCATCAAGGAGTTAAAAGTTAAGCATGCGCATCCATTTCTTACCTTTCGTCTAATTCTTGCAATCTGCTTTTGATAGTGTGCGTGTTGGTGTGCGAGTGTGTGTTTGTGAGTCTTTGCAGCAGGTAGAAAGTCTGTTGAAACATGCGGAGCAGAAACTCCTCAAAGTCCACTGGGACGCAGTTTTTGCACATTAACTCGTTAATACAGTTCATGGCCATCACGCCCAATCTGGCGCGTTCGGTGTGGCCCACCATCTGACCAGTCCTGCCGTGTCCCCCGCTGCCGCCATTGGCTGGGAGGCTTCCGGGGGCGGAGTCTCCATTGGAAGTGGGCAGAGGTTTCGTTTTGATTGGCTGCTGGCATCCGAAGCGAGCAAAATGAAAAATTGAAGCTAGGAGGGATGGAGTGATGGAAGAGGAGAGCGGGATCCAGCTAAAGAGATGAGCCAAGCATTCCAGCGCTAGCAGACACAGAGCGCCACTTTCAGCTTCCAGAACCATCGGTGTGCTGTCGCCTGCCAAAATGCCTACAGAACATGACAAAAGACAACAATTAATACAGCATTCATTTACTGGTAGCTTTCAGCAAGTGAGAGACCAGTTTGTGATTTTCAGTATTGGTTGACGACCCATGTGGCTTTACATTTTCTATATGTGCTCAAAGTTCATCAATTGAGATAACTTAATATAATAAAAAATATATATAATAAATAATACAATAAATACCAAATTCTGTAATTTGAATATTTTATTTTCAAATGATATATATAGAATTTGTTTTTTCATTTCTATATTTATTCAAAGTTCAATGATTGACTAACTGATAATGATTATATGATTCAGAACTATATTAGCTAGGGTTCAATTAATTTATGAAATTATTTTTAATAACAATTAAATTGATTGTTAAATTAATTGCCAATATAGCCAAATCTGTGGTTTTGTCATTTTACAGAAAGCATTATTAAATTTTTGTATTAATTCTAATTTAATTATTATTTTTATAACTATTATTATTAAATTATTTATTAGTATTTCATTTTATTTATATATGTATCATTATTTTCTTAATTTAAATTAATATTTTTATTTATTAACACTAAAACAAATTATTTAAAGTATTACTATTAAATTTCTCATGCCACAGGATTACAAAAAAAATACAAAAGTATGTTATGTAGTGGCAAAAAAACAAGCAAAAGCCTTCAAAGCACTTGCAAACAGGCTTTTCCCCCCAAACATGTTTTTGTTTTTCAAAGTTCAAATAGTTTTTCTTACTATTGTAAAGTGACGTCACCGTCAACTATTCCCATTATCAATTTATATTAATTTTACCAATTTGCTGTTGCAGACCAATTATCAACCATCCACCACATTATATTCTAGTTATCAGCCTCTAAATAACCTATATTAGCACTTGTTGGTACCACTGATGTAGACCTTGCCTTTCAAAACATACCAGTGTTAAAAGGGTCAAAGCAGCAGCTCACCTGACTCTCTAGACGTGGGGGATGGAGGGGGAGTGGTGACTGTAACACTGTGTTTGTCCCATACTGTCTCCAAAATACCTACAAGGAAAAGAGAGTAGTTTAAAAAAAAGAAAAGAAAAAAAAAGAAAAAGAAAATGCAAGCCCAATCAGATCACACACACATTTTCCAGTGCTTAAGGAATATTAACAACCACACATACTCTGAATTAACGAGTTCTGAGCATCTCACCAGTCAGAAGGTTCAGTACGGTGGGGATCTGATCCAGCAGGAGTTTCTTCAGCTCCTCTTTACGAGCGACGCTCAAGTCTTCTCTGGGACAGACCAACTCTTCTGAGGTCATCTTGAGCAGAACTAAACCCAGCGGTGCAAGAGATGGTGACTGCACTAACTACAACACAAAACCACAAAGATGGAGTCAGATCACTTTAATATGATTTAATAATAATTATGGCTGGTAATTTAACGCGTTAATATTAATGCATTTAACGCACTTGCCCCGCCCCAGACCTATGTGGGTCATCTGACATTTCATACAGTTGATTGATGACAAATATGAGGCAGAGCAACAACTCACTGCGTGATGGAGTCTAAAGAATGTAGTTGGAATATCCCTAAAATTCAAGATATGTGGCAAAAATGCCCCTGTTTGAGTTTGTGTCTCATATTTACATCATATAGTTAAGCAATAGGCTAAGTGCAATATCACACGAGTGCAAATGTGATACTGATCTTATACAACAGTTCAGTAAGTAATAAGTTAATATAGTGTTATTTTAGACACAATGTTGTCTGTTTTGAAAGATTTTGCCAACAAAAATATAAAGACAAAGCAGAACTGTGCAACACACAGCAGCATTTCATTTCTTAATGCACGTTTTGAATGAACTGGGTGAAACATTGGCCATAGGCGTGTTGGATTTGAAGCGGCGCTGCGCAGACATCAAATGACCACGAGAGCGACTCGAAAGCATAAGGAGCCGTCTGCTCTTTATAGCTCTTGCGGTACTTTGATGTCACACACTGATCGGTCTGATGGTGACGATCCGCTTCAAGTCTGCTGTTCAAATCTACGCTCAGAATCGATTCCAGAGGAATCACGATGCATTCAGAAGATCTCAGAATCCATGAATCGATTCTGCATCGATTTATCGTCCCAGCCCTATTAATGATTCAATGGACCATAAAGAACCATTTACTTCACTCCTGAATGAATCAGTCATTTGAACGAATCAAATGAATTAATAAATGACTCGATGACTTAATCATTAAGACATTTACCACCACCTACTGGCAGTTTTAGTTTATTATTTAGTTTCATTTCATTAAAGAAATAATTTCATATTTCCATAGTAATAATAATAATAGAATTAATAAACTTAATTATTAAAGGTATAGTTCACCCACCCAAAAATGACAATTGTGTCATTTACTCACCCTCATAAAATGTAGCCGCTGGCTCTGTAGTGATATAATTCGCTTTGGGTAAATCTAACAGGTAATCTTTGGTCTTTATTCTATTATTCTATTAATATGTTAAAATGAAAACGAAAAGAGTCAGTGGTGTTTGATATATTTCATCCTATTGTAAATACAGTGAGGAAAATTGCAGTAGCCGAGGCGAGCTGACTGATGTTATCAAGTACGCTGCTCTTTGCAGAATTACCGGACTCACGTCGTCCCATCTGCAGGAGTTCACACTCGTTAAGTCAGAACTACCGAGGAGGACGCAAGTTCGAAATTTGGTATTGAGAAACGATTCGGTATTGAGCGCAGACCTACGTCACCAGACTATTTGCCTATTCTTCTCGGTAATTTAGACTGCGATGGAAACGCAGACATCAACAGGTCTGGGGTAAAAAAAAAGTTCCTGGGACAAATTGTTCAAGGTTATTTCGGTGGAAAAGCGGCTTAAGACGTACCTGTAAGGTGTTGCTGAAGAAGTCATGGTAAAACATTGGCCAGTCCTGGCGTCCGATGTCCACAATGACTTTGCACAGCTTGTTTCTGATGAAGAAAGGCAGCAGTGCATGCTGGGAAAGCAGAAGCTTGGGCAAACAGCTACGAAGTTCTGCTTTGTCTTCACTGGCTACACCGACCCACATCTTGTTCACAAGATTCTGCAGAGAAGGACACATTTACTGTCATGTGTATTATCTTAAACACAGTCTATGATGCCTGTGCTCGTATATTTTAATGCATTTTAGGGTGAATCAAACAAAACGGTCTCATGTTTCACCATAAAATCAAAAGAAAAAATTGTATTTTGCATACAGAAAATTAAGCCTATTTTTTGTACCATTAAGATATATTATGATATTATTTGAATACCCTTAAAACTAACATTATTGCACTATAGTAGCAAAAACCATGCACTATCAAAACAATTAATAATTAAAATTATATTTAGCATAGATCATTTAAATGATATATCTGTTTTTGCAATACAGTAATAACAATTTAGGGGAAAAATATGCTCACTAGTAATGAAAATAATTTTAATGCAAAAAAAAAAGAATTCTAAAGTTTTTTTTTTTTTTTAAAAAAGGAAATGCTTTCATTACTTTCATTCAGCTGTTCTTTTGAACTTCTTACTAATTAAAGAACCCTAAAAAATTATCACCCGGGTGAGCATGAGAGACTTTTAAAAAACACGGTTTAAACATTATAATTACAAAGTTTTGAATGGTATTGTGTGACTTGAAAATGGTCTTTGCAGTCATGAAATCAACCTACAGAAAATAATGAATCGAAGGCTTAATTTTACCTCAAACACCGTAAGGCTGTACATCATGACGTATTCATTTCTGCTGTTGGAGAGGAAGTAGAGGCAGTGCCTCCATGAGCCAGGCTGACCCGCAAAACTGTTCAGCAGCTCTTCTGCAATAAACAACAACAAAACAATCATTACAAAAACTTATTTTGAAGAATAAACATTCACTTTCTAACTGAAACAAACCAAATTGTGGAAATTGTTAAAATGTTTATTTGTGTGGTTTGTTGCATTTAACACCAACACTCTGGTAAACACTAGCGATACTAAACAAGTTCTGTAAAGTTCTGTAGATGAAGGCTGTTCCCACAACTGGAGCCATTCACTTCTAATTTCATGACAAGCCAGTGATGGTTTGTACACAAAGTTTTGCATATTTGCATGAAAAAGAAAACATTGGTTTGTTGCACACCTACATAGACGAGCATTTCAAAAACCAGTAGAGTTAAAACAGTATGTTTGTGAGCAAGAGCTACTTTACAATAACCTGGAAACACCATTAACAGTTAAATAGACAGACACTGGATCTAAATCCACTTACAGTATCTGCCTTTTTAAAATCAATATGCATTCCATCTTTTGATTTTTGTTATGACAACATTTAAAAAAACCCAGATCAACTCTTGTGACAAGTAGGAACTGAAAAACCATGCGCAGCTGGTAGTTTTTAACATATGGTTTTGTCTGAAAACATGGTGTGAAATATCGAGAAAGACCATATAGATGGTTGCAACGAGGACACAAGTACAGCTGACTTACATTCAAACAGCTTCTGTAAAAATCTCATTCACACTTCATATTTCCTTCATAGTTCGTAAATGAATGTACTGAATCTACAGCTTAAATAATTTCTCTATTGCATTCTGGACTAACCTTATAATTATGGAGTCAAGTTTGAAGCAGAAATTAATATAAATCAAGCCATTTCAAAAGGTTAAATTCTGTCATATTTGGGTGAACTGTTACTTAATTACAAATGTATTATTGGTTTCCTCGTAAAGTAAAATGACAATAACAATGTGCAACTCGACATCAACTGGAAACTGAATTTTTCTGATGCAATACTTGACTTATGCAGGGTCTGATATACAAGTCATTTATTTCCTGATGAAGAAACACTAGACCAATTACAGTTTCACTTTCTCCAAATATATCACTGCTGAGAATTGTACATTGATCATACGTTGAGCTACAAGTCCTGAGTTTCAAAGCACCGTGTTTGGAATTAGAGTAAATCTTGGGCCAAATGCTCTCAAACTGAATACCAAGGATTTTATGAAACTTAAAAGACACACAGTTTAAATGTCATGAACGTGGTCTCCACCCACAAAATATAACCGTTATTAGACGCATTCCTCACCTTAAAGAGGTCGCATGATAATTTATTTTTATTTGACGTTTCCTTATACATTTTAAAAGCATAGACGCATCAAAAACAGTTGTAATTTAGTTCTTCATCAGCATTTTCCGTTGAATTTAGCAGATGTTTTTATCCAAAGTGACTTGCATTAGAAGAACATAAGCAATTCGTCACAGAACAAACAATAATATCTTCCAGTCGGTCTCTAATCCTCAATTAAACAGGCCATATTTTTGCTGTTGTGCCTTTAAGACTTATGTAAACTCCAGGACGCCCTTAGTTATGATTAATGAGGTAAATGTAAGACTTTAAGAGCAGTTTTAATAGACCTTACTACATTTTACACATTTAATAGTATGCACACTGCTACTATTAGCACACTGCTCCTGACAATTTGCTCAATTCTGAATAGGCATCATTGAAGTGAATATAGGGCGATCTTGGGCATCAAGAAATTTCTTGAAAGAAGAGAAAATTGAACGTCTCATGATATCAGACAGTCATAACAAGTGACGGCCTTTTCAGATTAAAACTGCACAAAGGATGACTCTGCAAATCAGGGCATGATAACTGTGTGAAGGCCAATGTCAGGCATATGCTCACCAATCTCTCTCTTGCGGTCATTGGTGGTGCAGCTGTGGAAAAACTCTGTCATAAGACTCTCCAGGGCCCGTAAGGAGCCCTCCTCTGACGCCTGCAGTACAGAGAGAGACAGATGGGGGGGTGAAAGATGAGATATGACAAGATAAGGCATTTCAATCTGAACTTTTAAGGCAGCCATGCAGTGCATCAAACACATATATCCCTCAAATGTTTCCGATTTAAGGGTTTACAAACTCCCAGCATGCTTTTCAGCATGAATTAACAGCATAGTTACTGATATTGGATTGTTTTACAGTTTGCTGTCTTTATTTATGCTGTTGTTGTCGTCGCTGTTTTTGGTTTGGGGACATTTTAATAGCTTATTTACTTATAAAAGGGATAGTTAAGCAAAGAAAATAAATAAAATAAGATCTGTCATTATTAAATTATTATATAAATATAATAATTATTATTTTGCCACAATTTCTTATAGTCATGTCATTCCAAACCAAACCTGTAAGACTTTTTTTCTGTGGGACACAAAAGTCTTAGTGTTTTGTTGTTCATACAATGTTATTTTGAACAGAATGGACAAAAACAGCTGACAAATTCTTCAAAATATTTTTGTGTGTGTGCTCCACAAAAGAAAGTCAAACATGTTTGGAACAAATTTATTAATTTATAATTTTAGAGTTTTTTTTTAACTCTTAAAGGCTAAGTGTAATGCATCATGACACCTTTTTCTATTTAATTTAATTGTTTTATTTATTAACCCTTAACGACTGTGCGATGCGTCATGTTGCCTTTTTCTTTTTTCCATTTTTTTTAATTAACCCTTAAAGACGATGCATAGTGCATCATGTTGCCTTCTTTTGACAGTTCCCTTTTTTCAGTGCACGCTCGCCCACAAAATACACAAAAAGGCGAGAGAGTTCACAGAAAAAAAAAAAAAGAAAAAAAAAAGGAGTAAAAAGTCTGGAAGATGAGTACAGGAAGTGGGCTGCTGATGAGGGTGATGATGCTCAAGGCTCCGAATTCTTTGTATGAGTCACGACACGTTGCTCCACACAGTGAGTGTGACTTCACAGGAGCAGAAGGATGCCTTTGATTTCCTCATACCGTTCAGACTGTCATGAACTCAAGAGGACACCGCTACACACACATGCACAAGCGGCTCAGCTCTGCTTCATTTGTGTGAATATCACCTGATACCGTTCCTTAATGACAGAATAACTTGCATTTGATTTGCTTTCATATCTGGCAGATCTAGGACTCTTATCTGTCAGTCCTAAAACATCATTCTACAGTTATACACATCTAAACCAAAGTGTTTTGACGTGCTTAAATCAAATCAATGCTTCTAGCACAATGCAATATGAACATTTACAGGCAAATAAAGAAGCACAGACACTTCAAAAGCATTGCAATCTTCAAGTTTTGGTGCAAATATAGACAGCTCACGTATTTGCAAAGAACAAAAAAAAACAAACAAAAAAAAACATACATGGGTCAAATAAACTGTGAGTGTGTTAAATACATATATATATGCATTCATTTTGACTCACCATGCCGGGCTCTGAGCTTTTATGCGGCTATAATATGAGATGAATCTGGTTCTGCTCGCTCATGCTTCCTCTGGGGCCTTCGTGTTTCACCTGGAAACACCGAAATTCCGCATCACTGTCCCGCACACGAACGGTGGACCCCGGTTACGGGCTCCGGGACACTTATTATTATTGTTGATCTAGCGAGAGCCTAAAGGGAGTGAGACTGGAACTGACGCTGGCCGGATACACGGCGACAAACCGCATAAAACTACTGCGAAACAGAGAGAAGAGCAACAAAACAGCGGTGTTAAAAATATGTCGAGACTCTGTTGTTTACGTTTCGGGCGACGATAGCGCTGTGCGGGACTCGGTGCTTTATTTTGAGCCCTCAGAAGACTGACAGAGCCACTCCTTGGGTTGGTGGGATCGCTTTTTCCGTGCAGGCCTCTCGTAGCTTCCTCTCCTCTGCCCATTAAACTAACGGAAGTGACATCTTCCTCATACTTGTAGAAATGAGTGAGGGTAGAAAGTCAAGCAGCGTAACAGAACGGAGTACTTTAGTGGGCGGGGCTTAGAGAGGAGAAGGTGCCTCTGATTGGTCAGGAGTGACCTGTCTGAATAGTAATTAGGAGATTATTTATTTATTTATTTACTATAGGAGCTTTTCAAACAATACATTATGCAGTTGTTTATTTTATTAGGAAAATACCTTGTACAAGAAGAAGTGGACTCTTTGCAAACCTAATTTCTTACATTTTATGACTTTAAATTATACAAATCTTTTGAAACAAAATAAATTTAAAAGAAAATAGAAATTATTTTTTTTATCTGGCAGCGAATGTTGTTCATATTGTCACGATTGTAATACCTCTTGTAATATATATATATATATATATATATATATATATAAAACATATAAATAAGCATAACTTTCAGTACATTTTGGAATTTATGTGTAGGTTGATTTGAATATATTTATTTATTGCATACATTATACCAAGATCTTCTTCTAAATTTAGAATACGTTCTAAATTTTTAGTGCAACACATTTTAAAAATAATTTAAAAATATGTGTTTTAAAAGAGTTTTAAAATGAGTTTTGTTTTACACGCATTTTTGCTTTCGCTATAGATGTCACGTGGTACTTGTTACTTTTCTCAGCGCTGGTAAGAATGCACCAATTACAGTCGTTTGTGATTACTAATCAGGCTTGATCTTTAAATTATATTATAGAGGATTCAGATATAGAATTTCCATTAGCGTGTCAGACATGCATATTTTGTAATAATGTGACTTATGTGATTATAATTTATATTGCACAAATGTCTCCAATAAGACACAAAACGTCGTGAGAGTTGAATGCGGCTCAGTTGAGGAGTCGGTGTTCTGAGCCGTCAAGCGCCCCTCGAGGAAGAAAATATGTGCTCTACAGTAAACTGTAATTATGAAATTGTTTTTGCCACCCAATGTATTCTACCCATTTAACTACCGGAAGTGAAGTCTTAATCTCGAGCCGGATGAAACCGGCCGCAACAAGACACAAGACACATGTCGAGTAACTACGCACTCTGTGCGCAGGTATTGCCTCATTATTACACATGCATCCGCTATTGGCCAAACCAGAGCTTTTCAGGCTTTTAGATGTCACGCACCCCCAAATATGATGATCCTCGCGAGAGGGACCCACATCCTAACATTTAAAACACATGTATATAGTGTTGTGTATAAAGACAGCATTAATTTCATGCAAAATTATTATAAATATTATTTTAAAAAATGGAAATCATTACATTTCTATTAGAAATGTACTGTTGTGTATTTATCAATTTATTTTTTATCAATTTTTTCTTATCATTTTTATTGTTAATTTTTACATTGTTTTTCTTAATCAACTGGTACTCAGATATTATTTACAATGGTCAGTAGGTTTGCCAAGTCAACAGAAGTGGTTTTGTCTTCCATAACAATTACTTTTACAACTAGCAAAGTTTTTCAAATATTTGTGATTGAGGAATAAATATTGTTTACTTTAATTTGAGCGCTAAAATTAAAATGTATGGTATGACTTTACTTAAAGCTTTTTGTAACACTTTACAATAAGGTGTCTAACTTGCTTAGTGTAACAATGAATTTATAAGCGTTATAATGTATTAAATGTGGTTACAATTATTAATGAGATTGTGATGCATTACGGGTGCTGGTCATATAATTAGAATATCAACAAAAAGTTGATTTATTTCACTAATTCCATTCAAAAAGTGAAACTTGTATATTATGTAAGGGATAATCAACGGCTAGCTGTGCATTAAACGATTTGAATGCACGACGTGGAGGTGAAGATCCGCCGGATGCGCAGCGGATTATCCCGTTTATGCCATGGTCATTTCCCAGCATTCACATATTAAAGATAATATTTGTGCTGCAATATTTGACCGGAACGATAAAAATGACGGTTATTTTCGTCTGTATTACTATTCAACTGTAACTGTATGTTACTATGGTTACCGATGTTTATAGGAAGCTCATTAATATAGAACGTGATTAAAGTGACAATGACAAAAGGTCATTGCAAAAGAGGCTGGCTGTTCACAGAGCTCTGTGTCCAAGAACAGTAATAGAGATGCGAAGGGAAGGAAAAGATGTGGTAGAAAAAAGTGTACAAGCAATAGGGATAACCGTACCCTGGAGAGGATTGTGAAACAAAACCCATTCAAAAATGTGGGGGAGATTCACAAAGAATGGACTGCAGCTGGAGTCAGTGCTTCAAGAACCACTACGCACAGACGTATGCAAGACATGGGTTTCAGCTGTCGCATTGAGCCACTCTTGAACAACAGACAGCGTCAGAAGCGTCTCGCCTGGGCTAAAGACAGAAAGAACTGGACTGTTGCTCAGTGGTCCAAAGTTATGTTCTCTGATGAAAGTAAATTTTGCATTTCATTTGGAAATCAAGGTCCCAGAGTCTGGAGGAAGAGAGGAGAGGCACACAATCCACGTTGCTTGAAGTCCAGTGTAAAGTTTCCACAGTCAGTGATGGTTTGGGGTGCCATGTCATCTGCTGGTGTTGGTCCACTGTGTTTTCTGAAGTCCACAGTCAATGCAGCCATCTACCAGGAAATTTTAGAGCACTTCATGCTTCCTGCTGCTGATCAACTTTATGGAGATGCAATTTCATTTTCCAACAGGACTTGGCACCTGCACACAATGCCAAAGCAACCAGTATCTGGTTTAAGGACCATGGTATCCCTGTTCTTAATTGGCCAGCAAACTCGCCTGACCTTAACCCCATAGAAAATCTATGGGGTATTGTCAAGAGGAAGATGAGAGACACCAGACCCAACAATGCAGATGAGCTGAAGGCCACTATCAGAGCAACCTGGGCTCTCATAACACCTGAGCAGTGCCACAGACTGATCGACTCCATGCCACGCCGCATTGCTGCAGTAATTCAGGCAAAAGGAGCCCCAACTAAGTATTGAGTGCTGTACATGCTCATACTTTTCATGTTCATGCTTTTCAGTTGGCCAAGATTTCTAAAAATCCTTTCTTTGCATTGGTCTTAAGTAATATTCAAATTTTCTGAGATACTGAATTTGGGATTTTCCTTAGTTGTCAGTTATAATCATCAAAATTAAAAGAAATAAACATTTGAAATATATCAGTCTGTGTGTAATGAATGAATATAATATACAAGTTTCACTTTTTGAATGGAATTAGTGAAATAAGTTAACTTTTTGATGATATTCTAATTATATGACCAGCACCTGTATAAGTTGCACTACAAGGCATAATTAATACATTAAAACTACTTTTATAATGCATTATGCATAAAGGCTTTAAGTAACATTTTACCAAATGTATTAAATACAGTCAAACCAAAAATTATTCAGACACCAGATAAAATTTTTGATATATTTTTACTAGTGGGTGCAGGACACTATAGTTCATTTATGAGGATAGAGAGGATAGCAAAGTAAAGTAAACTTTGACATATTATACCCAAAAAATATTCATACAGTGGAGTAGCAGTAAAATTTATAAAAATTTGGGACCAAAAATGTTTCAGACACTTTGACCTGACGGTGTTTTGCTTAAGTGATTTTCTTTAATTGCTAATGCACCCTTTTTACACCACAAACTGAACAAACTTAGGCATTGTTTGGTAACTGGTTGACCTAAATTGGTATTATCTGATTGTGTACTTAAATTTAACAGGTGACAGCTATTCAACCCAATTCATTACATACCTTTCTATCAAAGTCATATGACATTATCAAGATGATTTTTTTCTGACACAGTTTAACTCTGAGTTCTTGTCATATTTTATTACCATTTTCTAAACTATAGCAAATAAACTGTGAGAATGTGAAAAATGTTGAAGTTGTCTGAATAAATTTTGGTTTGACTGTACATCTGCATCATATCAGCCACTCTGCTTTGTTAAAAAAACAGCATAGACCAAATAACAGACACAAAAGCTTTGTTGCTTTTTGTTTCTGCATGTAGATGTTCCTCCTGAACTGTGAGAATCAGTCTGTTAATTCTGAAGATGAAAGGGAAGAGCTTGCCATTCTATTGCTTCTGGTTGTTTAATGTGGTTTGCTCAACGACTTCACATTATGCAACCCATCATCTCAAGCACATGTTGAGTAAGACTGGAGATTGAGTGGTAAACACATTTACAAACATGCACTTTTTGCAAAACAGCACATTCAATAAGATGACTCAAAATAAATGTGGTTTATTTCCTTTTTTTCTGTAAAAGAGAAATATTGTACACATAACATTATCTAGGTCACATTATGAAACAGGAAGTGATCCACGGGTTCAAGGAACCCCCACAGACAGCAGCTTTGTTTTCAACATCTTGTGTTTTGTTTAACTTAAGAATGAGAGCACATTTAAAAACACGATTAAATAGCTTAAATCTTTTAAAAACATTCTAAACTATATAATTACATAAAATGAATATACAATAATAAGAAAGCAGAGATTTAAAATGTTTCTCAGCTGGTTTTCTCATGTTTATCTTGTGAGTGGAAGCGGTGTCTCAGTTCTTGTATGTGATAGGCCCACGCTCTGTCCACACCTTCACCCTCTACTTTACACGCCGTCCAATCAGGAAACGGAAAACGTCCCGCCACAATCATAGCATCTTCAGGCAGCTCGGCCAGTAACTTCTTTTGTAAAAGACTTAACTGATAAACACACAATACACAGTAAATGAGGACTCAATAATATAATGCAAACACATTAACTGATTGATTAAAGTCTTTGATTGCATTCATTCCAAAATCTTAATGATGTAGGAATCACTTACCACACTAGGGGCTAAAAATACTGTGACATTTTTATATGTGGAGAGATCAACCTGGAACACACATGCACACATATTATGCACAATATTGTGTATCAATCATATCTTGCATCTGTATGAGGAATGAGAATTTGTATGATAATTTAGGATAGTGTACGATAATAATACTATCATTTGATATTTTTTGGGTTATAATGTTGATGTGTAAAGTTAAGGTAAAATATTGTACAAAAAAGTATGTGTGTATATATATACACACACACACACACAATATATATATATATAGTGCTGTTTGAAAGTTTGTGAACCCCTTAGAATTTTCTATATTTCTGCATAAATGTGACCCAAAACATCATCACATTTCCGCACAAGTCCTGAAAGTAGACAAAGAGAACCGAATCAAACAAGTGAGAGAAAAATATTTTCTTTGTCATTTATTTATTCAGGAAAATGATCCAATATTGCATATCCGTGAGTGGCAAAAGTATGTGAATCTCTTGGATTAGAAGTTTATTTAAAGGTGAAATTCGAGTCCATCTGTGCAGAGGTGTTTTCAGTCAGTGCAATGACTATCAAATGTCAGTATGTGACCTGTTTTATTCAAAGAACAGGGATCTATCAAAGTCTGATAATGTTTGTGGAAGTGAATCATGTCACGAACAAAGGAGATTACCGAGGACCTCGGAAAAAGAGTTGATGTTGCTCATCAGGCTAGAAAAGTTTACTAAACCATCTCTAAAGTGTTGGACTCCACAAATCCACAGTCAGACAGATTGTGTACAAATGGAGGAAATTCAAGACCACTGTTGGCTTCCAACAAAATTGGTCGACCAACAAAGATCACTCCAAAGCAGAACGTGTAATAGTCTGCAAGGTTGCAAAAGTTCCCAGGGTAACTTCTAAGTTACTAAAGGCCTTTCTCACATTGGCTAATGTTAATGTTCATGAGTCCACCATCAGGAGAACACTGAGCAACCATGGTGTGCAAGAAGAAAGCCACTGTTCTCCAAAAAGAAAATTGCTTGCTAAAGATCATGTGGTTTAATGGTTGGATGAAACCAAAATAGAAATGAGAAGCTATTATGTTCGGAGAAAAGAACACACTGCATTCCAGCTTAAGAATCGTATCCCATCTGTGAAACATGGTGGTGGTAGTTTTGCTGCATCTTGGCCAGGACAGCCTGCCATTGATGGAACGATGAATTCTGAATTATAGCAGCAAATTCTAAAGGAAAACATCAGGACATCTGTTTAAGAACAGAGTCTCAAGAGAACGTGGGTCATGCAGCAAGACAACGATCTCAAGCACACAAGTCATTCCACCAAAGAATTGTTAAAGAAGAACAAAGTTAATGTTTTGGAGAGACTGAGTCAAAGTCCAGACCTTAATCCAATTAAAATGTTGTGGAAGGACCTAAGCAAGCAGTTCATAGGAGGAAACCCACCAACATCACAGAGTTGAAGTGGTTCTGCACTGAGGAATGGGCTAAAACTCCTACATGTTATTGTGCAGCACTGATCAGCATTTACAAGAAACTTTACCTTCAGTTACTGCAGCAAGATACTGAAAGCAAAGATTCACATACTTTTGCAACGCACAGATATGTAACACTGGATCATTTTTCTCAATAAATAAATGACAAAGAAAATATCCTTCTCTCACTTGTTTGATTCGGTTCTCTTTGTCTACTTTCAGGACTTGTGCAAAAATCTGATGATGTTTTGTGTCATATTTATGCAGAAATATAGAAAATTCTAAAGGGTTCACAAACTTTCAAGCAGCACTGTATATATATATGTATTATACAACATAATACATGTTTTAATATAGTATTTTGAGTCTTTAGATGAACCTTCCACAGATCTTCTCGCCGATATGAAACACTTCTGTGTTGTCCAGCTCTCCACGCATGAAAACATGCAAGACGAGCGAGCCAGGGATTGAGCTCATAACCAACTGCTGGAGAAAAACCCTGACGACACGCTTCTAACACCTGCACACGATTAAAACAAACACATAAACTTGTTCACTACTGTTCAAAAGTTTGAGCTCATTTTTTAAAATAAATTAATAAATTAGTGCTTTTATTCAGCAAGGATGCATTAAATTGATCAAAAGTCATAATGTTACCAAAGATTTGCATTTTAGATAAATGTTGTTTTTAATACGAAGCAGCACAACTGTTTTCAACATTTATAATAATAATAAATGTTTCTTGAGCAGCAAATCAGCATATCAGAATGATTTCTGAAGGATCATGTGACACTGAAGACTGGAGTAATGATGCTGAAAATTCAGCTTTGCAAGACAGGAATAAATTTCATTTTAAAATATATTCAAATAGAAAATAGTTATTTTAAATTGCAATGACATTCCACAATATTACTGTTTTTACTGTATATGTGATTAAATAAAATGCAGCCTTTGTGAGCATAATAGAATTCCTACAAAACAAAAAAAGTAAGAGGATCACTCACAATCCTGCCATCGCCTGAGCCCAGGTCAGCGATGCCTCCAGATCGGCCCTTCAAGAGAGTCATGACGTTACTCACTTGAGCTCTGCTCGCTGGCATATACGGCACCTGGAACACAGCAGCAGTTACAGGCTGATAAACCTCTCCCCATGAGCAGCATTACCACAGACACACTCCTCAGATCTCACCTGTAATTTGAGAGGAACTCGGCGAAACCCCGGCATGAGGATCCCTGCCCAGACGGCATAGACCGCCAAACCCGTGCCCGCCGTCAGCTGCAGGATCTGCCAGCCGCCCAGTCCCCTCTCTTTGAACTGTGAAAGGACTTCCTCTTGTATGTCGTCTTCCATGGCTATAGAAATAAGAACTGCATATCCATATTATATTTTATACATCATATTTTACATTTACACAGCCTGATTTGCAAAAACACCTAATATTACCTAATTTTATGATGGCGAGTTAAAAATATATTTATAAATCTTTACATTTTTTTTTTTTTTTCACAAAATATGACTGAAGATTTTAAGAATGACAAAAAGAAGAAGTCGAAATCAATCTGGAAATTAGTGAAAAAAGTGGAAAACAGGATTAGGCATAAACTAATTTCTTCAGAATCATTCATACATGTGAACATTGTCTGAGAATTGAACAAATAGTTGTAATCTGGCTCAAAGGATGACAGGAATCATGCCTTTATGCCAGGTTTTTTTCTGCTGATTAAGGGATAATAAAAGACTTCTTCACCCTGCAAATTGTTGTTGAAAGTAAAAATGCTACAAAATGCATCATATTTTGAGAGTAAGTGTGACTTGATCAAAAACAGGTAACAAAGTTAGTAAGAAACAAGTATTATGTGATAAACGTTTGCATAATGCATACATACCTGAATATTGGGTTGATACAGTATCTGTTTCCTGAAAAGTGGCTTAGTGGTTTAAGCTACAAGCTTGGACCTGAAGGTAGCAGGGTGAAGAAATTCAATTTAATTTAATTTTTGAGTGACCAGGTTAATTTGCAGACGTGCAGGGTATTTAATTACAGGAACGACATTATTTATCATTTTAGAGGAACAAAGAGGTCCTGAACCATTCGGCTGCTCAGTTTTTCTACATTGTTAGTTGATGAAGAAGAGTCCTAACAGATGTTTGTGTGTGTTGCTGTTGATGACCAATGCAGTAAGTATATCAGAGACAAATATTGCGCCACAATCAGCACAACTAGTACTGGTTTGCACGGTTTAATGTTTTGACAGATCAGATCCGGTAACTTATTTATCTGGTAACAGGTTAGAACACCTTCATGAAAAAGTCTGTCAAATCTAAGTGTAATTACTTATGATATAAAGTTATAATATACTTATAACAAACACTTATAGACTGTAGGCCTGTTTGATGTGTTGCCATCGCCATGGGATATTGACAATGTGGGCACAATTCCCTTTTAGTTAAGTAACACTTCTCTTTTACACCAACAAAATAATTTTCAGTAACGTTACAGCCATTAAGTAATTTTATTGACATGTCTTCTCAGTTGTACAGCAAACCATTAAAAATACATTAAATGTTAATGTATGTTACTTTTTCACACATATTATGGCTAAAAGGTTCATTAGGAACAGGATCAGCGCAAAAAAACAAACAAACAAACAAAAAAAAAAACCATACAAATAAAGATAACGTACACTTGTCAGTAGAGAGCTCTCTGGAGCTAGTTTTACTAACGTTAAATATTTATAACAACAGACAGACAGTCACAAAGTCATGCACTGAGCGTGTTGAACTCATTCGTTTTTAAAGGGAGGTATGAAACAATATACAACCTTAGTACAAATATTCCGAAATAACCAACTAACCTTCACTGAAGCGAAATGAACATTTCTACAGCTAAACAGAGCACAGGACGACAGCTTCCTGTTTTGGAAAAAATTCAAAATAAAGGTCCTTCGACTAAGAGCATATTTATACAAATTTGGAGTGTCATACGGTTTAAAAAGAATGTAAAACATGGCTATGCATGCATGCATGCATGTATGTTATGTATGTATTTATTTATTTATTGGGCTGCATAACCCCAAAATATCACATCAAATAAATATATAATATTTTTGTTCAATTAAACATTTCTTTAAGATAATTGGAATGGCCTCTTTCTTTACAAAAAAAAAAAAAAAAAAATCAGTAAAGTATTTTACACTATCTGGCATAAAAATCTTGCTATATTATGACATATTTCTTGATGTACACTGTTTAACTGGTTGGCTGAATAAGTCACATATTTGACTGCTGCTTAATCTTGGTGAGTCCATGAATAATGCTACTGACTGTATCAATTACTCCATCTTTCCAGATGATGGCGCTCTTATAAAGATGGGGAACTGAGGGAGAGTCACAGCTGACCAGACTGACACTGACCATTTATTTTCATTTCAAACTTCAAAGCTTATTTCAAACCAAACACCATACAAAGAATGTTACATTAATCAAGACTTCAGACAGCTGTTGCATGAAAAAAGAAAACAAAAACATTGTTATATAAAGACTATCCTTATTCAGACAAGACACATTTACACGCAAAATAACAATTCCTATTGTCAACATATGAAAGAAACTGTTGAATCTTATGCATGTTGCATGAAATATTGTAAGAATATTATTTTGCTAGTTACAGCATTGTATATAAGAAACACTTGTGGAAAGAACAACGAGGGTTTCTTTCATCCAGCACACATCTGCTTTGCTTTCATGAAAGTCAAATGATATATTCATGTTTAGATTTATGCAGAAAACTCAACAAACGCAATAAACGCATTCAGATGTTCAGTCCTCTGACACTGTCCATCAGACATATTTCAGAAATATCATTTTATTCAGCTTTTCCAGCTGTTCAACACTGGTGTCATTTTTTTTTTAAACCACAGTAATAGTAATTGTGGGCTGTTGTTTATCGTTTTTAATTAGATAACTGTAGCTTATTATAGCATGCAACAGTGAGATGCACCGATATGCTTATTATTTGAGTTGCATTTGAGTAATGTGTCTTGATAAACATGCTAAAACATATACACACACTCGTGAGTATTTGCAATAAAAATCCATGTTTACAGTATTTACATGCACATTATAAGTAAACATTTAAATATTTAATACATACTACCATACACAAGAACTGTTGAAAATGGCTGGGTTTTAAAAAACCCACATATCTACCACTGTTATATCTGTAATATTAAAAGATTAACGTATTTGTGATATGATCTAATATACATTTTTCGCAATATTTCTGTTAATCATTTGTGCATACAGAAATGTCAAACTCCTTTTGTCAAACATACTATACAAATAACCCATTGTTCAAATAACCCACAGTATGCCCCATAGTCAGTTTATGACATAGGTAAGTCTGTAATATTTTGTATTTTTAATAATTTTTGTATTTTGTAATATTTTGCCATCCAAGATGGGTGGTAGATGCATTTGTTTCTTCATCAGAACAGATTTGGAGAAATGTAGCATTACATCACTTGCTCACCAGTGTATCCTCTGCAGTGAATGGGTGCCGTCAGAATGAGATTCCAAACAGCTGATAAAAACATCACAATAATCTACAAGTAATCCACATCACTCCAGTCCATTAATTAACATCTTGTGAAGTGAAAAGATGCATGTTTGTAAGAAACAAATCCATCAAGATGTTTTAACTTTAAACCATCCATCGCTTCTGGCCAAAACACCATAATTCCATAATCCATTCCATGATGAGTCCATAATTCATAATAATGCTTCCTCAAGTGGAAAGTTCATCTCCTGTTCATCTCCTGTTTCAACATTACACCTATTTTTGTTTAGATCTATGGACTGTTTTTGCTTGTAAATTGTGTTTGATCTGCTCAGTTATTTCTCTCCTGATTCAGACCAGACGACTGTTTCTCTGGAGAAGGCAGTATTATGAATAGAGGACTCATTTTTTAGCTAGAAGTAATGGTTTGAAGATAAAATTATGTGTTTGCTTCTTAGAGACATGCAGCTTTTCACTTCACATAATGTTAATTGATGAACTGCAGTGGTGTGGATTACTTGTGTATTATTGTGATGTTTTTATCAGCTGTTTGGACTCTCATTCTGACGGCACCCATTCACTGCAGAGGATTCGTTGGTGAGCAAGTGTTGTAATGCTACATTTCTCCAATCTGTTCTGATGAAGAAAAAAACAAAACAATTTTTGGATGGCCTAAATGTGAGTAAATGTTCAGCAGTCGTTCATTTTTGGGTGAACTATTCCTTTAAACATGACAGGCTTATCTCTGGTTTAAGCAGGCTACTATTAGAAAAGCATCATGATTATGTCTCCAGATCCAGTAAGCTGATCAGCTGCCTCTCTGGACTTACTGTAGTCTGTTAAGTACCAGGACCTCTTCTGGCTCTCCTCTGAGCCCACACTGATTTACCTGGGACTTTTACAGGACTTTTCGCTGGCATCTGATGTGGGATTCTCCTGACAGGGAGTCTTGGCGGCATCCAAAGTTTTGGCCTGGGAAATTTTCCTTCTTGGATCTCATCCACAAAGCTTTCTATCTTGTCAAACTTGTTGGTCAGCTTCGCCAGGTTCTCCTTAAGAGTGTTGAACTGCTTATAAAGGTCTCCTACCGCATCTGAGAGGGGCTGGATCCTGTGCATAAAACATAAAATATATACATAAAAAGCATGCAGGTCATAAGTCTGTCCTAAAAGCCTAAAGCCAAGAATTAAATGTAGGCACATAACTTGTCCTGCATAAATAATTCTTCAAATCGTGTGGTTTGCAAGAAGACAGGTAGTAACATAGACTTTAGAGTGGATTCGTTTGATTTGGGCCAGTAATTAACCACTTAGCAATAAATAAAACATAATTATTGGAAAAGGTTTCACACACACAAAAAAGAATATTATTTATTTATTTATTATTTCATTCTCTTAAATTTCAAGTTTTTTTTTTTTCCAGTGTGTTACTTGCCATGTAATTATTTGTGTAATTCACTAGCAGTTTCTGAGTGAAAATTGTACATCACGGTAAATTCAAAGTAAATACACCAATTTTCTTCATGTTTAGGTAAATTGCGGAAAAGTTAAAAGGTAGTTAAAAGCAAATAAATACAAATAAATGAATAACTAAATTAATAATAATATCTATTAATTAAATTCTATTAATGTATATTTACATTTTCTATTAATTTTATATGTAGTTTTAATTAATTTTATTTGTTTAAGCTAATTTAGTACATCAAGATAAACTAAAAGTTTGAGACATGTTGCCTTGTCAACAAGCTGAAATAAAATATATTTATATATGTATTTATATATATAAATATATATATATATATATTTTTTTTTTTTTTGTTTTGTTTACTTCATTTCAATTGAAAATAAAAAAATTATGGTTTTAGATTTAGTTTTAGTTAATGATAATATCCCTGATCCATTGTGGTATTTTAAATTCATTTTCTCATTTAAATCAGAAACTCAAGATTTAAATTTGTAACTCAAGATTTCAGTGTTTAATTCTTATTGCTAGAAAATAACAAAAATAATATCAATCAGGGTTTTAAACTGTATAGTGACAATTAAGGGTTGTAAAAATCACAACCCTCATAATAAATAGGCTAAATGTACATGGAAATGAAAGAATATATACAGTATATTGAATTTATAAATGTATGTATATATATGTATGTGTGCATGGTTTTACATACACATATATGTAGTTGTTTTTTGGTGTTTGGCTTACTGTTATGTTAGAATCATTATTATACTCTATACCTTTTTGTTCTTTAAAATTTTGAATTGTTTTTAGCTTTATTTTTTGTTTTCATTTAAATTATAAGTTTTGAAATTTTGTTGTATGCATTTGTCATTTTTATTTAATTTCTTTATTTTTTAAAATGTGTATATATAGCATTTATAAAGTTTTAGCTTTTAGTTTTGGATCTGTTTTAGTTGTCCTCATTAGTAAGTCGCTTTGGATAAAAGTGTCTGCTAAATATCTAAATATATATAATATAAATATATATATATATATATATATATTAAAATTGAGCATTTTTCAAATACAAATAAATGAATGAATGAATGAAATAAAAAATAATAATTGTAAATACAACAACAAAATAAAATTCTCAGTTTAGATTAATTATTTATAATAGAAATAGAAAAGCAATATCTTAAAAAATAAACTTTATATGTCCATATACATTTTCATATTAAATTCACCTAAAAATTCAACAACCCATGCTGGAATCTGCATTGTGATCGTATTTCAGTCAATATAGTATATGGATGACAGGGCCTGGATTAAACCGCAGTGACATATTTTGCTGGCACAGAGGTCAGGTTATAAAATTCAATGATGATTTGTAGCAGTATATTAGTTAGAAATGAGGTAATAATTAGGCACAAGAACTCTTTCATGCATGATTAATGGTGCTTGAAGCTGCTGAGCAGATTTTAGGCTGGGGATCAAAGGTCCTACACCTTAGAGAAAGCACATATTGTATGGATTAGGTGGTTTATTTTAGTCAAAGCATATTTTGGATTAATAATCATTTCCTTTTTTTGCCACATGATCCCAATTGTCTCCAGTTGCTGCGAAAAATGAAAAAATGTCACAGAGAAAATGTCCAGATGGCCTGAGGCTGGAGCAATATGCGTGCCATGGACAGACCAGGCCTGGTTTCATGAAATCAAACACCGTCAAAAGTCACCACAACATTTCACAGCCCACCTGACGTATTCTGGTAAGATGGACGTGTGATCGTTGACCAGCATGTCCTTCACCTGGTACATGATGGCGTATTTCCAGTTGTCCAGCACCTGCGTCAGGTTTGAACAGCTCCTGCTGTTTGGTTTGTCTGAGACAGTGAAGAAACTTCAGATTGAGCTTGGTTATAAGAAAGCACATTTAAAGATGCTTTGTATCATACCTGTCATATTGATATGTTCAGCTCATATTCATCATTGTGCAGAAGGACGAGGCTAAACACCGTTGACGCATGTCTTTGAGACTGCATTTACTTAATTTCATTTATTCTGAATTATTCTTAATTTATTATCTTTTAGCTTTAGATTTTACATAATTTCAGTCAGTATCAGGTAGGCTCACAACCAGAGGTGCATTCAAGCAAATAATATATAAAACTTGTGATTTCTGCACCCATGATTATTTTTTATTTCTCAAAGGTCCCTTCTTAACATTGTTTATAAAACAACAATAGGCACTTTCCATGAATATAAGTAGGGTACTAATTGGAGTTTTAAGTAATAAAGGTACTGCAATTGCCAAGATCAACCGTTCAACTCTACTGCCAAAGTTAATGTAATAAAAATTATCAACCATTATTAACCATGGTCAAATGCATATTGTTTTCTTTACAAGCTCATTCATTACTACAAACTAGCAGCCAGTGTTATTTTATTATCTTTATTTTTAATTAATTAATTAATTAATTAATTAAATTATTTATTTATTTTATTACATTTCATTTTCAGTCATATTTTGAATTAGTTTTTATTTTTAGATTTTATTTTAATTTTAGTTTAGGTTTTATGAATTTTGCTGTGTGTGTGTGTGTGTGTGAGGTTTTTTTTTTTCTTTTTTTCTTAATATGTCCAAATTTTTATATTTGTTTCATTTCAGTTTTAGTATGAGTTATTCTAGTACATCAAGTTAAACTAAATTAAAATGAAAATTGTTGTCATGGTACCTAGTTGAATTAAAATGTTTTTATTATTATTATTAAAATTGGTTTATTTTATACTTGTATAATTTGTTTAAGTTTTTTATTATTTATATATTTAGTATATAGTTGTTTTAGTTAAAGTTTATTTTATTTCAAGTAATGAAACTTCTTTATGGTTTTAGCTTTAGATATAATATAATATAATATAATATAATATAATATAATATAATATAATATAATATAATATAATATAATATAATATAATATAATATAATATAATAGAATAGAATAGAATAGAATAGAATAGAATAGAATAGAATAGAATAGAATAAATAACTCTGATCCATTCTGGAATTTGTATTTATTTCTTCATTTAAATCAGTAACTTAGTATTTTATTAATGTATTTATTTAGTTTTCATTTCTATAAAATAACAAAAATCACACAAATTAGAGTTTTCAATTGTACTCATACACTGTAAAAAAAAAAAATACTGTAAAAAATAGGGCACAATGTACTGTATTCATATGAAGGAATTTTCTGTATTTATTTCTCACAAGTGTTGTGTTATAGAGTTAACCAAAATGTCTGTAAAATTAATGGATAATGTTAATGCCCTGGCTGAAAATTACCAGCATATTTTCAGTTTTCTTTTTTTTTTTACAGTGTATGTCTAAAGTATGGGTCACAATGGTAGTAGAAATCTAAACCCCCGTATGAAATAAATGTAAAACATCACATATAATCTTTCATTTTGACATCCTGAGATGGATAAATAACATTTTCTGAAAGTTTTGCATTTTCAGAAAATCATCACATCCTCTCTTTAATAGTGAAATGGCAGAAACATCTTGATTTTTCTTACATTTCCTCGACTCACCTCTGCAAACTAACAGAAAACACTAGAGTAAATTTCAAGAGATTTTACCTTGGTGGTCCCACTCGGACGTGTCCTGGGTCCATTTCTTTTGTGCGGCACATAGACAGACCAGATACAACAGGTTCAGAACGCTCCTCATCCTCATCCTCCTCAGAGAAACAACAGTGATGTCAGGATGGGTACAAACCTACAGCATCTAGTGCAGACTCTCAGTCTGACTTTATAAGAGTTAACGGCTTTCAACAGATGCTTGACACATTCACAAACACTTCAGCGCTGGAATGAGTTAAATAAAATCTGATGAAGAGCTTCATTGACTGGTCTGGTAAACAGATTGTTGATGGGCACGCTGCGAGAGCATTCAGGGTAAATGTCGAGCAGCTGCAGAAAACGCAGAGCATCTGCAAAGACTAAAAATGCTCCAAACAAGTTCTCACTGGAATAGTTAAAGGTCAGATTGTGTGCTGGAATAATATTTGAGTTGTGGTCCAGAGTAAATACCTCAGTTCTTGTGCTGAAGGTTTGTTTCAGTGGTCAGCGGAGACACGAGCATGAAATAATCCCTGTTATTGTGGTTCAAGTGAAGGAACATAAGTGCGTCTGCTGTCTTATAGCAATATACCACGGTCCAAAATCCTTCCCTCAACCTGTTCCCACCCCCTCAACCGAGACAAACAGCACAGATACATGACATCACTGCTCACATTACGAGAAACAGAAACAAAAGAGATAATATCTTAATTGTTTCTACACAGTAAAGATGTTATGGAGACTTTTAATCAAGTCTCCTGCTTCTCAGATGTTTCTCCTGAGAAAAAGACTCAGAGAAAAGAGTAAACTCACGTGTCTTCTCTAGCTTCAGAAGAGATGTCAAACTCTGCTCAGATTTGCCAAGACGGCAACATCTACAAACAAAAGTCAGAGATATCAACATGAATTAAAACATTTCTCATGAAATACTTGCAAGACCTGCACTGACCTGAACTGCTGTCCACATTCATTTTACAGCTCTTTCTCTTACTGTAATGCAGAATGATAGGAGAAACATCAGTCACATTTTATTTTAAGGTCCAATGCTCGCTATTAACAAGAATATGGTCATGCATAATATGTGCTTTATAAGTACTAATAAACAGCCAGTATGTCAATAATAGGCAATTAGTGAGAATTGGTCTGAATATGTTTTCACAATTTGAAGAGTTTATTTGCAAAAACAGATAACTTCAAAAATCATGTTTTTTATTTTTTATTATGTTAACATGTTTTTATTGTGTTGGTTAGCTAGTATTTTTTAGTTTTTTTTAGTTTTTTTTTTCCCCTAATCAAAATAACCCAACTGCAGTTGGATTGAGATTAATTGGAATGCACAATGAAAAAACATGATTTTTGAAAATTGTTAAATTATCTGTTTTTGCAAATGAATAGTTTCATTTTTTTATATCCCTCCTTGTTCTAGCTTGTACTAACCTATTTAACACAATGTTTGAAATTTGTATATATATGTTTTAAAAGTACTTCAATGTATGTTTATATTCATATTTATATTTATATTTACAGTGTTGGGCAGTAACTAGTTACTAGTAATTTAGTTACTGTAATAATATTACTTTTTGCAGTAACAAGTAGTGTAACTAATTACTAATAAGATTTCAGAAATAATATTACAGTTACTTTCCATAAAACAGCTTAGTTAGTTTTGATGCCTCAACCCCGCTGATTTAAAATCTAACAATCAAATAATTCCTAGATTTATTTTCATAATTTTCATGACTCGCACATGCATGTGACGAAGCTTGGAATATGGAAAAGCTTACATTCAGCAGATAGAAATATTGCATTATATTGATTTTGTCAGGAAAAAAGATGTGTTGTGTAAGTTGTGGCTTTACTTTACTCTGGCATTACATCCCTCTGATCAACATGTGGTACATTATATTAATATAATTTAAAATATTTTTGGAAAATTAAACAGTTTCTTACAAACTCATGTGATTTGATAAAATACATAACGCAATTTAATCGCATATGGGTAACGGAAAAATTACTTCAAGCTACGCATGACAATTAATGAGATGAATACAACACTATTTTAATGTCACTATCAATCACTATCGAGTGTTTGTAATCACTTCTGACTGTGATCCAATGTGGATTTTAGTCAAATGATGAGGCAGAAATATGTTGTTAGTAACATTGTAGAAGAAGATACACAGTTACAACTTCTGTGGGGCGTGAAGAAAAAGTAATGTAACTAGTAGTGTAACTAATTACTGTTGCCAGAAAGTAATAAGTAAAGTAACAATATTACTTTTGAAAGGAGTAACTAGTAATGAGTAATATATTACATTGAGTAACTAGCCCAACACTGATATTTAATTACCTTACTCAAATGCCATGGTTAGTACATTACCATTAAAAGTGTAGGATCAAGGATTTTATATCCTACTAATGAGCCTATCTAATGAGGCCTGCCACATTACTTCCAGGTCCAGGATCAGCTCCAGCGGAGAGGTGTTTGATGCCCCTCCCTGAAAAGGTCTGCTGAACATCTGGACCTGACCGAGTCAGAGGTGGAGGAGACACCAACACACAAGCTGAAGCTGCATTCGCAGACTTCCTGTAAAATATAACATCTTTAGCAGGCTGTAATAGGGAAAAATGAAATAGATATTGCGTCATCATCTGGCATGGTGAAAAAGTATGCAGGGGAGAAAAAGGAAAAACATGTTTCGACAGCAGATGATCCATTTGTAAGGATTATAGCGGCTTTTTGCTTCTTTGATATCGGTTATCCTTCTTCAATGTGTTCCTCATTTCATCTTCAATCATATGACAATGCTTTCACGTGTTTATTTTATGAAAAATCTGTCAAATCACATATTCAGACTGTAAAGCCTATTACTATCGATCATGGTTATCGTATAGAGATAAGTAATACATTTAAAGAGACAGTTCACCCACAATAGACGTTCTGTCATTATTTACTCAACTTAATGTGATTTCAAACCTGTAGGGCTGGCTTTCTAACATATTTAGAAAAATGCCTCAGTGTTATTTGTGCACACAATAAACTTAATCATGGATCAGTGTTGTTTTGGACCCCATTAACTTTCATTATTAACAGCTGCAACTTACAACTATCCCTTTAAAGCAATAGTTCACCCAAAACTGAAACTTTGCTGAAAGTTTATCTACCCTCAGGCCATTCAAGATGTAGATGAGTTTATTTCTTCATCAGAACAGATTTGGAGAAATGTAGCATCACATCACTTGCTCACCAGTGGATCCTCTGTAGTGAATGGGTGCCGTCAGAATGAGAGTCCAAACAGCTGATAAAAACATCACAATAATCCACACGTAATCCACACCACTGCAGTTCATCAATTAGCATATTTGAGAAGTGAAAAACTGCGTGTTTGTAAGAAACAAATGCATCAAGACGTTTTAATTTTAAACCTTCACTCCTAAATACGAGTCCATAATCTATAACATGCTTCCTTCAGTGAAAAACTCCATGCACTGTTGTCCTCTCACATCAAAATCCACCAACATAATTGTTAAGATCCTTTTTGGGCTGTTTTTGCTTGTAAACAGATCTGTGCATATTTCTCTCCTGGTTCAGACGAGACAACTTTTTCACCGGAGAAAGAAATATTATAATACAATATTTTAACTGGAAGCAAGAGCTTCAAATTACTTGTAAAATTACAATTTTTACTGATGGCACCCATTCACTGCAGAAGACTGGTGTACAAGTAATGTAAAGCTACATTTTTAATTTTGGGGTGAACTATTCCTTTAAGAATGCAACTCAACCTGCACTAGTTGTGTTGTTCAGAAATGCATTAAAGATCTCCTTTTTTAAAATAAAACTCTAGGTTCGTAGTAAAGCAATTCCCATTAGATCCATCAGGATTTCCAAGAAGTTACAGAGTTACAAACAGTTCCGTATGTACCTTGTGGATGTTTTTGATGGGAGTGCTCTTAATCCCAAAAGCTGCGATAACGTGCCCTTATTGTGTGCAGAATTCATGTGACATTACTTAACTGTTTTCAAACGAGAAGCGAAAATAGATGTTCTGGGTCATATTTCATAGGCCCTTGTGAGAACGTGAATGTTATTCATTGAACTTTTGAGCTTTCATTACATAAGCTTCATGTTCTGAAAGTGTGCAGAAACTCCCTGGCCAAGGCGATTCCCCAGAGTCATGAGAGCATTACGTAATTCAGCATTTGAAACAAATAACAGCTTGGCTTCGCCTCCTTCCGTATCAGTAGAAATGCATTCATCAGCATGATAACATGCCAGACCAAGAGCTATGATGAAAAAATCTACTGCATGTTCCCAGAATCAATCAAATATTATACATCTCCGGTCTTCGTGAGAAGCGGCTTGAATAAACGTTCAAAGATCCAAACAGCTTTGGTTGATTTTGTAAAACTTGAAGGCCATAGAATAAACAATGATTTGCTCAAAAACATGTAAACAGAGAGTATATAAAAAGCTAATTGTAATTTTGATTAATTTAAAACTAGACTGAAGTAAATGTGTAGCCTAAGGCTTACCTATGCAAAATTTGTCACTGTGATGCCAGGGGATTGGTTGCAGCTGCTATGGTATTCATTCTAAGTGCTTGCTAGGTGGTTACTAAGCTCGTTTCCACCAAATAAAAAAGGCAATTGCGACTTTTTATCTGAGAATTCTGACTTTTGTTCCTCACATTTATGAGGTTTTTTTCCTTAGAGTTCTGAGTTTTGCTAAAAAAAAATGTTTCGAGAATAAAGTCGAAATGTTTCGAGAATAAAGTTGAAATGTTTCGAGAATAAAGTCAAATTATTACGAGAATAAAGTCGAAATGTTTCGAGAAAAAAATCAAAATGTTTAGAGAATAAAATATTTTTTTTACGAGAATAAAGTCGAAATGTTTCCAGAATAAAGTCAAATTATTACGAGAATAAAGTTGAAATGTTTCGAGAATAAAGTCGAAATGTTTGAGAATAAAGTTGAAATGTTTCGAGAATAAAGTCAAATTATTACGAGAATAAAGTCGAAATGTTTCGAGAAAAAATCAAAATGTTTAGAGAATAAAATAATTTTTTTACGAGAATAAAGTCGAAATGTTTCCAGAATAAAGTCAAATTATTACGAGAATAAAGTTGAAATGTTTCGAGAATAAAGTTGAAATGTTTCGAGAATAAAGTCGAAATGTTATGAGAATAAAGTCGAAATGCTACGAGAATAAAGTCGAAATGTTACGAGAATAAAGTCGAAATGTTACGAGAATAAAGTCGAAATGTTACGAGAATAAAGTCGAAATGCTACGAGAATAAAGTTGAAATGTTACGAGAATGAAGTCGAAATTTAAATCGTAGAAATTAAAGTTATAATATTTTGAGAGTATAGCCTATATTGCGCATGGAGAGCACTGGGAGAAGTTGCGAGGCCACCGGAATTGATTTGAATACTGTTGCACCCGAGCGGCCGCATCATCTTACTGGGATATCAATTTAACAAACAGCTTAATGATATTTATTAACAGACTGAATGTGGGATTATTAGCAGAAATCATACCATGTGTCATACTCGCGGGGACAGTATGTTTGGAAACTTTAATTCCTCACACAGCCTGTTTAATTAAACAGCAATAAAACGTTCTAAAGGTTGAAGTGGACTCAAATTTGTTAACATACGTTATATTGTTGTCTTCTCTGCTGTAAACGTTAAGTGCCTATTCACAAACTGTTTCATTCATGGTATACTGTAAATGAGGACATAATATTTCATGTCTTCCATTCATTATTTGTAGCGCGCCAGCCAACCAGTAATCACAACAATTTTGTGCTTTATTGCTTTTACACACAGCTCAGCTTTCAAATTCTGTCAGTTTTATAACGAAATACAAATTATAAATGTGTTTTTGCTCTTTATTTCAGGTTTATAGCAAGATATACAGTGAAGGAACATCATAAGGCATGAAAAAAAAAAAGTTTAGCCTAATTTATAATGAAAATAATGTCTCGTCGTTTGTTATTGTAATCGGAAAGATGACTGACTCACATGCTTGACAAACACATTATTGTAATATAGCCTACATATTGTTTGTATTTCGCTATAAAACTGACAGATTTTGAAAACTGAGATTTGGAATATCTCCCGGTGCTCCCAATCCGGGCCATTTGCATGCGCAAAAGGCTAGAATAGCCTTTCTCAAAATATTATAACTATAATCTTTATTCTGGAAACATTTCGACTTTATTCTTAAAATATTTCGACTTTAATCTCGAAACATTTAGACTTTATTCTCGTAATATTTCGACTTTATTCTCGTAATATTTCGACTTTATTCTCGTAATTTTAAATGTTTAACATTTTTTAACGTGGCACTAAAACGCCGTCGTACAATTCTGAGTAGTCATATTGCATTTCTGAAATTATATCTTGCATTTCTGAGTTTATATCTCACAATTCTCAAAATTCTGAATTTATCTCATTTCTGAGTTTATATCTCGCAATTCTGAATTTATATATCACAATTTTGAGTTTATATATTACAATTTTGGGTTTATCTCTCGCCATTCTGAATTATATCACATATCTGAGTTTCTATCTAAGTATTACAAGTTTATATCTTGCAATTATTACTTTTTTTTCTCAAAATAGCGAGAAAAAAGGCAAAATTGTGTAATAATATAAAAAAAAAAAAAAGGTAATCATGCTTTTCTTCTCAGAATTGCTAGTTATCTCATAATTCTGACTTTATATTTCACAATTCTGAGTTTGCACCTCACAATTCTTTATTTATCACTTTATTAATTTTATTCTTCATTTACTACTTTATTTTATTACTATTTATTATTTTTTGCTCAGAACTACAGAGAAAAAATTCAGAATGAGTTTACATTTTAACATGAGTTTAAAATTGAAAAGATAAATACGACTTTTCTTCTCAGAATTGCGAGTTTATACCTCACAATCTGAGTATATCTGTCAATTGTTTATATTAGAATTTGAGTATATATCTTGCAATTCTGAGTTTATATCTAAGTATTCTGAGCTTATATCTTGCAATTATTACTTTTTTTCTCAGAACTTTGAAAGAAAAGTCAGAATTGTGCGTTTATATCTCACAATTTGAGTATGTATTTTGAAATTCTGAATTTATATCTCACAATAGTTTATATTTCGCAATTCTGAGTTACAGTACATTTCGCAATTTGAGTATATATCTCACAACTCTGAGTCTCAGGTTCATGTCAGTTTTTTCCAGGGATTTTATTTTATTTTTTTCCAGGTTTGGGCTGGAATAATAATCTTAAATAATGCATAAGGAATAATAATCTTAAAATCCATTAATAGTGTCTCCTCTTGATTGAAAGGTATCACTATTGCTCAAAACACATGGAAATATCCTCAAACTCTTCAAAAAAGGTTCAGTGACTGAGTCATTTTTGGCTGGGCGAACAAAGAATTATAGACAGATAAAATGAACTTTGCTACATATGGACCAGAAAAGAGAATAAGATTCATGATGCAGAACACATACGGCTGTCATATTGTGGCATCCACAAATCCCACAGCTATTTTTAACATAAACTGAACAAGAGTGCAATGAAGCTTTCAGGTTTTTCCCTTAACCAAAAATTTTATCTCATAAATATGGCCAAAGAACTATCAAAAGACAAGTATTTGTGCACAGTGACCCTAATGCCATACTGAAATAAACATGACTGAAGATGAAATGAAACCCCCTCAGATTCATCCAAGAAATTTATAAAACAGAAAGTGAGAGGTAGAGTTGAATTTCCACCTGTGTTGAAAAGAGATCCTCTATAAACAAACAGGCTCTGCTAATCCAATCGAAAACAGTCATTGTGAGAGTGAAGGAGAGATCAGCGTCTTCTGGACTGATTGAGTTCAGGAAAATAACTGGATGCCATCCAGTCAGGAATGCAGAACTTCTGCAACAAAAGAATGAGGTTTATGAAAACTATGTAGTTTTAATTGTTATAGATGAGCTTAAATTGCATCACAGGTGCAAAGAAAAAAACAAGAAAAAAAAAATGCACCTTTCTCCTTTGAAGACTACAAATTTACTTGCGAGCAACATAAATCGCAAACATTTCAGCATATTATAGTGAATGTTTTGCCAGTGACCAAATATTTAGAGGGATAAATTTAATTTTATAATGTAAATATAATTTAGTTACAGTAATAAGAAACTATTCACAATCAGCACTGAGAATAATGGGAATTAAAATGCTCCGATGCATGTACGCATGCATACATAAATTAATAAATGAGCAATTGCATGCATGCATACATAAATAAATACATAAATGCAAAAATACATAGGCTACGTAAATAAATAAATGCATAAGTGTAAAATAAATAAATAGTTTCATGGAAGTCTTGGCTTTATGCCTAATAAATAGCCTGAATGCATAAATGCATGTGCATGTGTGTGTGTGTGCATAAATAAATAAATAAATAAATAAATAGTTACTTAGTACGTTTAATAGAAGACTTTGTGTTTCATTTTGTGCATGCAAAATCTATTTACATTTTTCTTTCTTTAGTTTGTTAGGGTGAAATATGCCCTGGACATGTTTTCATGAGATTCACTTTCAAACGTTATGGGTTTATGCAAACTTGTGGACATTCTGGTTATAAATTCCTCCCGGAGGTCTCAACCTGTCTGGGCAAAAGGCATCAGTTACAGCTCATGGATGCACTTTTACATGAAAAAGTTTGACAACAAAGCCACAGAGGAAACACAAATGGGAATAGGAAGGAAGAGCGAAATGAATGCTTATTCCATTTTAAAGGAGACCACCTTTTCTTTGGCTGCTTTGCCTCAAAATACCTGGTATCCGTAAACTCCAAAAACAATCTGCTATTGTAGTTGAAGTCAAATATGTTGCCCAGCAATTGCAGAACACTGTCCAAATGATTAGGGTAAAAACAGAAGACACCTCTGACCCAGCTGAACCTCTGGATCCTGAATCTGGGCTCAAGTCCTGGACTAATCAACAGCCATAAGCTCTGATCCAATGCACAGGCCCGGCCAGCAGCGCTCTGCAGAACAGGCCAGCGTGGACTTATGGAAATAATGACACCACACTGAGCCCCGGGTGCCAGAATGAAAAATCTGGCCCACTTGCTCTGTTTTTTAACGATTTCTCGCTCTCTTTCTCGCCTTGTGCCATTCTCTGGTTACACAGAGCTGCAGATGTGATGGTAACGCCAGTCCTAGAAAATACTAATATGAAAACAATGGGTTATGAATATGTTTTTAATTAGTTTTATAAACATTTTAAATGATCAAAAGTTAAATTCTACCCTAAATTGAAATATACAATTTTTAAAACATATAGCATAGAAAATCTAAAAATCTAAAATATATATAGAAACAATGACTTAGTCTTCCAAGCTTCATATTTAATGCAGTGTCATTATAAAAGAATATAAAATATTAAAAATAAAATATATAAAAACAATGACTTTGTCTTTCAAACATCATATTTAAGGCAGTGACATAATAAAATTGGCCACATAGTTAAAACAGAAGCAAGTCTTTAACAGTATTTCATTGTTTATAATCTAAATCTGTTATGGGGGAAAAAGCCATTGTGATCAATTTTGTTTCAGAAAAACTATTATTTTTGGCACAGCATACAAGAATAGTGACTTTACATTTTTGGACACATACAACAATGTTTTGAAAAGAAATGTCATGGGTTATTAAGTTTTTTCCCCCACAATTATAATGCTAATTTACTGCAAGTCACAATGAAACCAAGAGATACTGCCAGAGTTCATGTATTCAAATTATAAGTATAAATTATAAACTTACTGTGACTGTGTTGAAACAATGTAGCACTTTAGAGTTTAATTTAGTAACAATATCTAACAGTTATTTAAGAATTGGCAATAAAAAAACATGATTATTGTCCATTAAATGACAAAATGATAATAAAGAAATTACGTCATGGTTTTCCCAGACATGTCCTGGCTGGGATTTCTATTGCTTAAAACGTCCTGTTCTTGGCTTGGTTTTCCTAACTTGCTCTTTACAGCCCTCATATGTGCAAATCTTTGCATTGCTTTGACCATTTTCTGATCCAACCTTCTCGCACACGGTTATGTATAATGCCTGAGCGCTATTGGTCAACTACTTTTCAGTCTTTACCTTCAGCAAGTGTGAAAACAACAGAAAAACAAAGCCAAAACCAGGACATTTCATGCAATTTAGACAAGTAAGGGAAAACAAGGATGTATGGTTACCCTAAAATAAATGCACATGCCACATCTCTAAGAGAACAAGGACGACCTATAGGCTCTATAGAGAAAACACAGAGAGTGTTGCCTGATTTCATCAGTCTTTCAGCGTGACTCCTTGATTCCTATTAGAGGTGATGATAAGTTTCACTGGACGCGGTTTTTCACTCTATAAGAGCGCAAGTCATGTAGCAGGTGGTTTTATTATCTGAACATGTGATTTCTCAGTCATCATCTTCAATTTCATCACATCATAAATTAAGCCTCTTCAAAAAAAATATAAATAAATAAAGGTAGGAAACTTGCGTCCTTCAATTAGAGAATATTTCTGGTGAAGGGAAATGTGGCAAGCTGGTGAAAAAGTAGAGGAGCAAACAATAAATTTTCATGGAAATCTTTTTAAAGCCAGAAAGCGAGAAGAAGCAGGAGAAATCATAAACTTTAGACACCTTTACTGAATTTCATATTTAAATTTTTATTGTGTCTGGCTCTTTAGACAGTGTCTAATTTATTATCTGAAACTTTCCCAGTGAAATACTTCTAAATAAGCATCAAAGCAACTGCAGAACTGAAGTGATGCATATGCTTTTATAAATTTACGGCCTGCGCCACAGAATCTGGGTTGACGTGTTCAGATTGGCACACAACTTTCAACCCATAGCCAGATTTAACAGGTGCATTTCATTTATCAACATAACAATGGAGGAAAAATCATAGGTTTCCACAAAAATACCAGACTAACAGTTTTCTGTTTGAATGATTATCAATTTGTACTTGGCGGCAAAATGTCCAGAGAAATACATTTTGAGGAGCGATATATATGATATATAGACTACAGTTCAGATCCTCCATTATTTTCATAGATGGTTTGTTAAGTAAAAGTTTGCAAACAAGTCTTTATTATCTGTAGATCCAGTTGGTTATTATTATTATTATTATTAATGCACTGAAACCTTTAAGTAAATTTGAATTCAACTTACCAAAGTCTGTTAATTAATTTCTAAATTATAATAAATATTAATAATAATAATAATTATTATTATTATTATTAGTAGTAGTAGTAAAATCCATTATCAATGATCATAATAATGATGATTATTATTACTATTGATATTATTTATAACAATTAGTGTAGTAGTACTACAAATAATGTCAATTTGGATCAATTGAAAATCAATTTGGAAATAATAATAACTTATAATAATCATCATTATGTTCTTATTTAGAGAATTAATATTCTCTAATTGAAGGGCGCAAGTTTCCTACCTTTATTTATTTATATATTTTTTGAAGAGACTTAATTTATGATGTGATGAAATTGAAGACCATGACTGAGAAATCACATGTTCAGATAATTATTATAATTACACTAATTATGCCATATTATAATACTTATGATAAATATTTACATTTGTTGCAAACTTGGAAACAACAATGAATCATTATAATAATAATAACTTTATTACCCCTTACATTATTATTGCTGCTACACTAATGATTATATGAACAAAAACAGATAACTCATTTTTAACAATTTTCAAAAATGATGTTTTTTCATTGTGCATGCCAATTAATCTCAATCAAACTGCAGTTGGGTTATTTTGATTAGGTAAAAATAGCTTTAAAAATAAATACTATCTAACACAATAAAATGCAAGAAAAACATGATAAAAATGGAGTTATCTGTTTTTGCAAATAAACTCTTCATATATTCATAAATAATCATATTATAAATAATTAATTTTATTATTAGAAATAACAATTTTTCATTCATAATTATATACACTGAGACTGTTTAGTAAATTTGGTGCAAACTGGCCAAATCTTTAGATTCATTTCAGATCCATAACAAAAATTTTGAATAATAGAAATAGTGATGCTTTACGCCATTAATTAATTAATTATCAGGACATCTCTCATTGCAAAATTAGATAGCACAAAGGTAAGACTGAAGAGAGCAGTGCACATGTTTCTCATGCAAACATACAGGAGCATCAGTCAACCTCCAGAGATGGCAAAGGAAGCAGAGTTTTATGGAGTTTGCACAGACAGCAGTGTCTGTGTGAGCAATATTTGTGGAGTCAGGTGGTGTGAGATGATTTGGCCGTGGAAGGAGCTGTGAGAAGGAAAAATCTGCTCCGTTCATTCCTGGAATACCTACTGTGCTGCGCTCTCCACTTCAAAACGCAGAGCCGAGGCCAAGGTCAGGAGAGGATCCAGCAGCCTGGAGAACGTCTCACAGCGAGCACATCTGCACAACCACAGGAAAAATCACCATGAGATGTATGCATACATCACGCTCATTTTATGTTTCATTTAATTCCCGAGGACTGCAAATGTTTTCAGTAGCAGCAAGTTTCCCTTCTTCAGTGAACAGCTAGTTCACTGCCGTTTTCCACAGGTTTTTACTGAAAGTCACTGAAGGATAGTATTTTACATTGTGGTTTACTGCAAAACTAATCTCAAGGAATACATCTGTTTCAAATATAAAAATTTATCAAAAATTTACGTTTTCATATTATTCATGTCATTTCAAACCCATATGATTTTGTTTTTGCTTGAGGCACAAATTAAGACAAAGTCTAGAATTTTTAGTATTATTTACATACCATTAGAGTATGTATTGATATTTTGACATTTCATTTTAATGTTAGTTTACATTTTAGTAATTGTATTTTGTGCTTTTGTAATTTTATTTATATTTGTTTTTAAATACAGCATTTCTATTTAGCTAATTTATTTGCATTTTCATTTAAATTTCAGTAAGCTGTGAAGGCAATATTTCTATATAATATTTATTTTAGTTTTTTAAATGTTCATTTTGATCAAATATTTATTCATATTTAATTTAATTTATATTTTATTTCATTATTTTACTTAATTTTCCTTTATTTTATTTTATTTAAGCAATGTTTATCATTTATTTTATTTTATATTTTCTTTCATTTAAATTAAGATAAATATTGAAGGTAATGCTTATAATTTGTAAGTTTTTTTAAATGTTAATTTTCTTCCATTTTTTCATATTTTATTTTATTTGTTTTCATTTAATTTAATAAAAAAAAACGTTTATATTTTATTTTTTATGTTATATTTTGTTTTATTTAAATGAACAAAATCTAAATTTAAGTCTTGTAGTTAACAATAACAACACTGTTCTTGAGACTATAAACTAATGCTTAGACTTCGCTTTATTGTGTCTGAGTGGTGAAGCAGTGAAGGATCTTGTTAATGCTTTAGTCTTTCCTGTGAGCTGCACACTGTCTGGTTGAGCCTCAGGGCCGGTTCAAACCCTGACCTGCTAATCCGCAGTACTGTGACTCTCACATGATGCTGGAATGCCGAACCGTGGCCCGCTCTCACTGTGATTCACTCCCTTCCCTCGGTCTTCTCTAGCCCTTCAGTCGACCAGCTTCTCTCCCTGACAGTCTGGAGCACAGAGAGAGTCCACTCCCGGTATTTGGGAGGTATGGGGTGGTTTCCGTCTTTTGGGAGATTCCTCTTTTTCTGGGAGCGGAGGAATCACTTCCAGAATGGAGAGAACAAGCCTCTTATTCCAAAGGTAGTGTCGTTTCTTTAAGTTTAATTTATTTGAATTTCTACTGGCTAAAATTGCCAGTTGATTGGACTTTTTAAAGCACATTATTCTCATCAACAAACAATGTTTTTGACTATGGAAAATTAATTAACTGTGTCTGTTAATAGTGTTGTTCAGTGAAAATTTATTTCTGTTTATTTGAGCAACGTAACTTTTGGTTCAACCAATGATATGTTTAAGGCAGGATTACCTGCAACAAACTATTTAGCAACAAACTGACTAGTTTTTTTTTAGCAATGGTTCCGAGAGTTGCAAGAGTGTTTGATTATTTAGAATGAATTAATAACAATAGCTTAAAATTGTAAATAATAATAATAATAATATACATTTATTATTAGTAGTAGTAGTGGTAGTATCATTATGTTTATTAATGATTAATTATTATTAAAATGTTCAATAAATGTTGAATCAGTTTGGCCCAAACTGTCTAAATGTATTCAACTGACCAAGAGTGCTTTATTAAATTATTAGGAAATAATTCATGATAATAATTAAAAATACTATTATTGACAATCATCATCATCATCATCATCATAATCATCATTATTATTACTACTATTATTCTTATTAAACATATTTTTATTTTATTATTATTTATTATTTATTCATTTTAATCCATATTCAGTTATTATTTATAATAATTTATATTATTTATTTGAATAATATTAATAATAATAATAATAGCAATAACATCAACAACAACAACAATACTACTACTACTACTAATAATAATAGTAGTAGTGTTATTAAAACGTATTTTAATATTTTTTTAGCTTAAATTTTTTGCATTTAAATAAAGATTTTAAATGTAAAATGTATTTCAATTTTAGTTTTTAATTTAAAAATCTAATTTTTTAATTATTATTATTAATGCACTGTAACTATTTAGTGAATCTTGCCCAAACTGTGTTGGGTTAATCAACTGACCAAATTCATGAACCTTCTACTTCTTATTACCATCAAGGGAGATATAAGAAATGCAGAAGATGCCTCATCTGTCTCGTATCTGGGAACACACGACAGTTCCGGAAGTCAGACGAGCTCGACTTTATCCAGCCATGAAGAGTCAGCCAGAGCTTCATCAAGGAATGTCTTCACCTCACGAGCACTCAGTCCATCCAGCTGGAGCGACTACATTTTCAAGTATCTCTTGGTGACAAGCAACCTGCTCTTCACTGTTCTTGGTCTGGGCACACTGGTCGTGGGCCTCTGGGGCCTGATCAACAAAGAGTCCTTCACTCAGGAGAAGATTAGCGGTATCGGGACGGACCCCATGCTGCTCTTCACCTTCTTGGGTCTCGTTCTGGCCCTGCTGAGCCTGATAGGATGCGTGGGGGTGCTGCGGGAGAACATGTGTCTGCTTCGGACCTTCTCGGCTGCAGTCTTGCTCCTGGTGGCGGCGCAGGTTCTGGCGGCAGTCGTGTTGTACAGTCTGCAGGGTCAGATCGCGGAGTACTTTCGCTCGGGCATGTTGGCTGCCATGGTGCGGTACCAGGACGACCTGGACCTGAGGTTCATCACTGATGAGATCCAGACGGGCCTGCAGTGCTGCGGGGCTGATACCTACAGAGACTGGGAAATCAATGTGTGAGTGGAAATCGAGAGAGGGGCTGACATCATGAGTAATTCCATGGGTTTCCAACACTGATGTAGTCCAAAGTTAAATACAAGGATTATACAACCTAATTTTTAATGAAGAGCCTCTCCAGTATTTAATGCTTTGCAGTGGAATCTGGACTCATAGTTTGGCCTGCTTGTTGTTTTTGATTCTATTCAGACTTTTTGTATAATTGTCCCTTTAATGCTTTCCAATATATTTCATTGTATCACGCAATCATCCTAATTTTGCAATCCCAATTGCGATTACCCATTATAGACAAATAATGTCTCTATTCGATTGAGTATGTCATCTTTCTATTTTAGTGTACTTATCTTAATCTAGGGTTTCCCAAACTGGAGGTTCCTGAAGGGACTGTGGGAGTTTGATGAAAATTAATCATGAATTAAATCATAAAAAAATTATAATAAAAAAATAAAAAATAAAAAAATATTCATACTATTGATACAATTTTATTATTATTATAATAAATAATAATAATAGTTGTTGTTATTATTAATGAAATTGTCAATAATATGAGTATTTATCATCATCATCATCATCATCATTATTATTATTATTATTATACAATTATTATTAGTAGTATATTAGCAGTAAGTATTATTTTCATTATTATTATCAAAACAAAGGGGTTCAGCTGACAAATAAGTTTTGGAATCCCAGTCTTAATACACAGGCTTAGCAAGTATTAACACTTCACACTTGTTAGAGGACAAAAAAACCATCAACTGTAAAATCCTATGGACTTACATTAAAGGTAAGACGCGCTATCTAGAGACCAGAATATCTGAGAGTCTTGGGTCAGTAAACAACAGTGGCATGGAATTGCACTAAAAACACTCAGCACCTCTTAGCAACCACATGGCAACATCCTAGCATGACAACAAGGTTTGTATGAACTCTTTTGGCTTCGACTAGTAAACAAACACCTAGAAACCACACATCAACATGCTAAACACCAGTCAGAACACCTTAGCAACCAAGTAGCAATGTCTAAGCATGCACCCCAACACTATCAATTAATTATTACTCACAAATGTACTTATTTTTGCAATAATGTTTAATGTTTTGCAATAATAAATCACACACTTAAGCTGCCCTTAACTCAGAAAGCATTATGTCATACTTATTTGAATGAGTCTCACCGATATCAATTTCTCTGGCACAGGTATTTCAACTGTTCAGCTCCAGGGGTCCAAGCGTGCGGAGTGCCCCCCTCATGCTGTATAGACCCCCTAGAGAACGGGACGGTGTGGAACACTCAGTGTGGAGTCGGTGCCCAACAGCTGGACGAGTTCACGGCCCAAAGTGTGATCTTCCTGGGCGGCTGTCTGGGCAGCATCTCACGCTGGATTGATCAGCACAGTGGAGTGATTGTTACAGTAGTCATCATTGTGCTGGGGGTCCAGATACTCACTCTGTTCATAACGGCCCGTCTGCTGCAGAAGATACGGTGGAGCAGAGCTCAGCATGATGTATACTTACAATCTCTGCAGTGAATGGATTCAGATGTTTCCAATAACATGTTACTGTGCCTTGGGGATTATGAACCAGCCTGCATTTAATGAATTCATTGCATTTGACATCTGGATATATTAAGCTGTTTATTCTGGAGACAAACAGTCTAGGAATTTCATGATAGCATGTAAAATCTTAAAGGCATTACAAGGATTTAATTGGTTTTTATTGTTTGTAAATGTTTTCATTAAGTATCTATTCTTAGTGAGTTAAGCTGGTCAAAAGTACAATACTCGCAAATGCGACGCTTCTACCGCAATTTATAACGCAGAGCAAGGGCCACTATAGTAACCATTAGGCCTATCAGGTCAAATTCCTTCATGTACATGAAACTGTTTGCAAATCTATCTAGAAAAAGTTAACATATCAATAGTTAACGTTAAACAGCAAAAGTATGTGAGAATGGGCACTTGAAGAGTTTGTGTAATTTTGTACATCATAAAACATTTAAAAAGTGTTTAAGTGTGGTTTGATTTAATTAAATGATCTTTCTTACATTTATGATTCTATAACCAAGGCTAGCCGAAAGATCGCTAATGTTTCAAAGAAAACAGCTGGAGCACGCAATGCTTGCAGTAGATCGCGACATGCGCATGCGTCAAACTTAAACAGCTCGCGTTCTAAACAACACCGCTAATTTCTTTAGTTACAAAAAAATAATAATAATAATAAAAAAAAAAAAAAAAAAAGATGAAACACTGAACTATAAGGAATGTAAACCTAAGATAAAATACTTAAAGTCAAAAGTTCAGTCCCTTCATCAAAAATTTGATTATTCCGCCTGCAAACTTATCGTAACTTACCTGAGACACATCTGGTTTATTAGCGCAGACTGTACTGTTCCATTGTTTCTTATGTAAACGCGCTTGATGGATGTGTTGGACCTTTGCGCTCTCGCATTTTTCGCAGCGTCTCACGCACGATTCAGCGTTCTAAAAGTTCGTTTTCATTCCACTACCCTGCGTCTCACGTTTTTTAACGCGAAAGCATGTTCTCTGTGAATAGTTTTAATAACTAAACATTTAAGCAACTGTTAATGTTTTGCATTGTAAAAACAAACAAACAAACAAACAAAACCACTTGGTTTGTAACCAATAGGCTATTTGATTTGCTCAAAAACCTGTAGGCCTATAGAAACCATCTTGCTTTCAAGTACAGACTGCATAATGTTTCAGTTTGTATTTGACCAGAGGTTGAGAAACCACTCAGATTGACTGAAAGTATGAAAATAATCAGACTTTATTATATATCCAAACCTTTTCTGCGCTGCCGGGAATGAGACGGACTCATTCTTTTATGGCTCTCCAGCATCATAAGGCCAATAAACTGGGCCGAGCTCTCACAGAGAGCTGCTCCCAGTACTCGCGTTATGGGCAAACACTGAGACCCCACATAATCCAAACTCATTTTGAACATTTGCAATTTGACAAAATGAAAGCACAAAAATCCACAACTCATGCTACCTTTAGTAACCTAAGATGATGTTTGCAGGGTTATAAGGAAGTAAAATCTGACACCTAAAATGGCCATTGCATGTCAATATGACAATACTATAACACGTAAAATAATAAAGTAAAAACAGAGTATGAAAAGGTTATCTGAAATTAGCATTGGCGACAGAGTGAAATTAATCTAGTTCTACAAGAAATTTCAGTTTTAAGAGGTAGATTAACTAACATCCAGTTCATTATTGCTGATTTATTTAACCAAACATCAACCAAAGATATTGCTGTATGAATATTAATATTTAAAAGATGTATTAAGGTGCAGGATGTTGTTCAGTGGGATGTGGGAACAGGAAATGACCTCATATAATGCCATACTGGGCCAGCTCATGTAACTCCAGGTGACTGTATGCCTCCCACGGACAGATCACGTTGAAGTCTGTGAGAGAGAAAAATATGATTACACAATCTCAAATGACTTAAATATATAATGAGGAGTATGTAATATTATATAATATTGTTTTGACTAAAAATTGTACATACCAGTTCCCAATCCTTCCATTCCAGGAATTTCTTCACCAAATCTAATAAAAACAACATTAATATTAGCACAGATACAACATGCGAATCCATAAAAGATCCAAATAAATAAATAAATAAAAAATAAAAGCATAAAAAGTATTTGTACCCAATGACACCCTTTTTGGGTGGCTTGCTCTTGAACTGCCGTGTTGACCTCTGTTTGAACTTGGGCGGGCCCTTGTGGGGACTGCCGGGCGCCATGGCCCGTGTGGCAACCTTGCTGCTCGCTTTAGGCTTGGAGACATCCATATTCACAAGACCAATAGCAAGCGCACTGAATTGATGATGATCTGCAAGAGATTGAGGAGATGAGACCATTAATCCTTCGTTAATCTTTGGGGGAAATGCAGTTAAGTATATTCCAGTTGCATTGCACTTCCACTAAAGATTAATCAAAAACAATTAATATGATTAATCATTAACTAATCAAAACTCTATTATAATGATGAATTTTTGTTTATAGGTTTCACCAGATGAATAGATGAGTATAATAATGATTAAATCTCAGTGTCCAGACATGTGATAATGAAGGAGGTTCCTTTAATCCCCTTTACAATGATCAAGCCCCCCTGTAATCTGCTGTCCAGAGGGTTTCTCAATTAATCTCATTAGATGAAGGTCAGTGCGCAATAAGCAGAATGTGCATGAAGTCAAACTCTTCCTTTTATCAGCTAAAACACACAAGAGTTCAATGCTTGTTTACTGTTCAATAATACAGGAAATGTGTCCAAAACATCACTTGCATGACAATATTTTCTGTTGCAGTTGAGACAGTGGCCTGAAACAGATCGCTTAAGACACTTAAAATGTCTGAATGTCTTGCATTAGATGCAAAAGCAAGTTTCTATCTGCATCTCAAATTTTCCTCTTGACTAAATATTCCTCATTTTTGCTTAATGTCTTCTTTTTGAACAATATATCTGTTGTTTTTATCATTATACACACCTGTAATTGTGCAATGTTTTGCTTGATAGGTGAGCGTGTTCTATCTTTCTTTAAAATAAATGCCATACAATGACATTCAGTCAGTTTTATAGGACAAATACTTTTTGTGGTCACTGCAAATATATATAACTCCTATTAAATCAGTATAACCTTTAGGCATAACTGGAACTTGAAGCCTAACAAAAATATTACAAATCATTTCCATCCTAGATGTTCTGTTCTTTCTAACCAGATGTACTCACCTGCTGGTCTTCTGTTTCTGTCCCTATATGTGTCGAGGTGGTCAGATTGCGGCTCTCTGTCAACACATACTCTCCCATCAGCTCTTATATAGTTCTGAGCATCATAAGATGATTAAACCTGCACATGATGGTCCTTCCTCTTTCCAAAACAATCTAGCTGTCATCAGCCCCCTAAAAGGTAACAGGATGCAACATTCACATGTATGAGATTAATCCTGTTTTCCATAGTTCATGCAATAATTAAATTAGACACTCAGTGTTTGGTTAATTGAGATTAGGAATTTGTGTTTTTGATTTTGCTTCATTTATTTAAACATGTATTCACATAAATGTAAGACCACAAGTGAAAAAAAAAAAAAAAAAATATATATATATATATATATATATATATAGCCTATATATATGAACAGTTCAGATGCAAAAGCCTCTAAGTGCCATCTTAAATCTTCTTCTAAAATTAGTATTTTTTTTTATCAGGCTCCAATGTTTATGTTCAGTTATTTCACTTTAATGGCAATGAAAAGAACCTATTCAAAATTTCAAACGGCACTTAGAGGCTTTTGCATCTGAACTCTTCTCTCTCACACACACACACACACAGAGAGAGCGAGAGAGAGAGAGAGAGAGAGAGAGAGCCTATTTATATATACAATTTATTTTAAATATTTAGATTTTTCATTATTTTATAGGTTATTTCTTATTACTTTATATGGCAATTAAAAACTATAATTGATAACATTGACTTATGAATTGCAATAGTGATAAATGTTGCACAAATGACCTTTCAAGCAATAGCATGACTTTAAAAATATCAGAGTTTAACTAAAACATGGATAAAGCTAAAGGCCTAATTAGTCATAACAATGATTTCATTTATGCACATATAACCTTCAGCAGATCACGTATTCACACACACGACATGTCCAGTGTGATGTTCTACTTATGCAACAGTTTTTCTGAATCGCCCATCCAGGCGTCCAGCATGTGCTGTGAGTCCTCAGTACAGTGTGATCAGCAGTCTGTCAGATAATCTCTGCATCTCTGTTCATTCAGAGAATAGATTAGCATGCCCCTTCAACCAGACACTAACTCAACTGCAGTATCAGAAAACTCACACAACTAAAGATGGACGACTAAAACTGGAAAAACATCTTTAAAGCATATTTCTACAGGGTACATCTCATACAGACAGGTGCTAGTTTAAATAAAAAGTCTATAAAAGTCTGTTTAATAATCGCATGCCACAAACCAGACAATTAATTTCATGAGCTACAATGTAAAATTCTATGTAATGACATTTGTGAACCTGGATCACAAAACCACTCTTTTAAGTCACACGGGTATATTTGTAGCAATAGCTAACAATACATTATTGATTTTTCTTTTAAGCCAAAAATCAATAGTATATTAAGTAAAGATCATGTTCCATTTAGATATTTTGTACATTTCCTACCATACATATATATACATATATCAAAACTTAATTTTTGATTAGTAATATGCATTGCTAAGAACTTCATTTGGACAACTTCAAAGGCAGTTTTCTCAATATTTTGATTTGTTTGCACCCTCAGATTCCAGATTTTCAAATAGTTGTATCTCGGCCAAATATGGTCCTATATTCCTAACAAACCATACATCAGTGGAAAGCTTCTTTATTCAGCTTTCAGATTATGTATAATACTCAATTAAAAAAAAAAAAAAAGACCCTTATGAATGGTTTCGTGGTCCAGGTTCACATATTACAATTACAGGCATCATACTATTGGTTGTACTTGAGAGATAAAAAAAAAACAATTTTAAAAACAGAGAAATAATGTAGCAGAGACAGAGCCATATAGAGACCAAAAGTATCACACACACCTTCTGTTTTATCACCAGTTCCATACATCAACAATATACAAAAATAAAATTAAAAAAAACCTGACACATATGCAGGTGGGGCTTGAAAATATATTAATAAATTTGTTATTCACCATATTTTTAAGAATTTTTAGACATACATTTGGAAGACATACATTTGATGGTTTATTTTAAAAAGAAATGGACTACATAAGATATTAGTTTCATAACAATCAGTTTTTTCAATCTTTTTACATTATGTTCAGAAATATCAGACCTTCATTGTACATACAGACAGCAAGCAAGGAGTCTTCTATGACTCCAGCCCAAATTCACTGGATCAAGAGTTTACCAATTAAATAATAAGTACCTAGCGCCACCGTCTGGCGAGAATAGAAATAGAACTTCATTTGAGTTGAATAAAATAGAACTATAGAAACATTTTGTATTTTAGCATCACATTTACGTATTATTCATGGGTAGGTATTACATGCATGATAAAACATTTACATGCTCAAAGTAAATTTTATTACACAAATTTAGTTTATAATTGAATCACCTACACTGAATATTGTTTAGGGTTTAAATAACACTGTGTCAACTGTGATAAGATTGTAAAAAGTTGTGTCATTGTTGTATTGCAGCCTAGTTTTGCATCATCATCAATTACAGTATGGTTATAGTGTAAAAGTTAAAAATACACTCCATCCATCTGTCTCATCATCATAAAGAATTTTGATCAAATTTGTCATTTTGCCTCAATTGTTACCTTCTTATGGTTTTGTTTCGTCATCTATTATTTCTTTCCCATGTTCAGACTCAGTGAGACATGCATTAGCTGAATCGCCATCCACAGTTTTTGAATTCACTGTTGAAATATTGAACATTTTGCTTTACAGACAAGTATATAATAAAATAACAGTAATATATTGTTTTATAGCATATAGCGAGGAATCATTATAAAGAAAAAAGAAGATTCTGCATTGGGACGCTTACTTTTTAATAAACCTAATGTTTAAAGCATATTACATTATGAACAATAATGTTTATAATTCTCAAATCTTAAGTTTAGAAATTTGACACATTTCACACAGTATCTACTATAAAGACTGGTCTGTTATGTTAAAATAAGCTAATAGCATGTACAACATTTTTACCATTTTGTAACGTGGATTTTTAATCTTACGTGTGAGTCATCTTTTGGAGAAAGCAATATGTCTGTCTCTAGATCGTTTTTTATTGTTCCGATACAATTTTCATAAGCACATTTTCAAAAACTCTTATTACTAATCTCACAAAAAATCATCAAAAACATACTTTTATTTTCAAACATTTCAGCATATTTTCAATTGTGTTAGTACAATACACAAAAGCACAAAGTATAATTTCCATGAAATTTTTTTTTTTTTCTAAAAGTTGCATTCACAGTAACTGCCTTTTCATTGTGTATGGTCAAATATCATTGTACTAAGAGTTTTGAAAATGTACATCTTATTTGTGGAAACTGTACCAAAGCAAATAGAAAAAAACTAAAACAAAACAAAACAAAACAAAAAAAACTGCAATTTATATGTATATTGTTGTGTAAATATAGTACAATTCTTCACACCCCAACAAGAACATCACAAATAATAGTTTGTTGTTGTGGCACATACAAACCATCACCTGTTTGATCATTTGGGATCTGAACCATTTGGCTGCATTTATCCAGTGACAGTTTGTATTCTACCAAACTCTGAAAGTATATAAATATAAAAACATTAGTACTTTTCACTCACCCTTGTCTGTTTCTAAATGCGTGATCACTAGAAACAGAAAAACAGTATTAAGTTACAAAGGGTTCATAGTAGGATCCATCAACAAAGAGGTCAGATTTAAATATTATTCACCACTTGAAGACCAGCAAAAAACAAGATCAGTTTACATCTCAAAATACTCTATAATGACCTTTATTCATATAAGAATTCATATATGCACTGTGCATTCATTAATTGTTTCGCAATGAATTTTATTGAAATTAAATTAATAATTTAATAAGGCTATATTAAACAAAATTCACCTTTTGGTATCTTCTGACTCTGCAAAAGTTCAAGTTCTAAAAAAAAAAAAAAAAATCAAAATGAAGACAAGATGAAAGAACATTGAAAATATATAGATTTTTGATAGTCAATGCAAATATTAAATACAAATTATCATTAGATGTGTTATAATGTATTAACATCACATGTAAATCTGGTAACTAAATTAATCATTTAAATTCACATGGATACAAACATGCATTTATTACATCTCTAAACTGCTATAAAATCAAATCTATCTCATTTTATTTATAAATGAATAGAAAGTGTGTTGATTGTTTTGCAGACCAAAGCAGGGATAATCCACAGCTAGGTGTGCAGATGATTTTAAAGTAAAGAAGCACTTGTTGTAAAACTGACCATGTTTTATTCTCCTGTTCTCATTCTGTAGTTGATTGTGTTCTAAAAAAAAGTTAGAATAAAGACAAAACAACATTGAATAGATATGGACAGTTGTTTCCACCAGGAGATAAAACATTTATAAGGTAATAAATTTATAAGGTAATTGTGACTTTTTATTTAACAATTCTGACTTTTTTCTTGCAATTCTGACTTTTCCTGACAGAATTACAAGATGTAAACACAGAAGTGCTCCCAAAAATGTACATTTTGTCATTAATTACACACCTTAATGTCATTCTAAAAAAAACCTTTGTTCATCTTCGGAACACAAATTAAAATATTTTTAATGAAATCCGAGAGCTTTCTGACCCTGCATAGATAGCAACGCAACTGACACATTTTATGGCCCAAACATGTAGTAAAGACATCTTTAAAATAGTCAATTTGACACCAGCGCTTTATTTAACAATTTCTTCTCTTCCGGGGCAGTCTCCGCTGCCATTCATGACAGTACCATTCATGAGAGTCATGGTACTCTTGTTAATGATGGCGGAGACTGGCCCAGAAGAGAAGGCATCATTAAATGAAGTTGACTATTTTAACAATGTCTTTATTACCTCTCTGGGCCATAAAAACGTCTCGGTTACGTACGTAACCCTCGTTCCCTGATGGAGGGAACGGAGACGTTATGTCGTGACGACATAGGGGATTTACTTGGGAGCCCCAATCATCTCTGACTTAAGAGAAAACGCCAATGAATATTGGCTAGTGGATTTTGCATACCTGCGCCACTCCCCGTGCACACGGGTATAAATAGGCGGCAGGTGCATCCACTCATTAGGTTTTTACGCTGAGGAGCCGAGAACGAGTCCCTGGCAACCAGCGATGGTTCGAGATTGTGGCATGGGGACATAACGTCTCCGTTCCCTTCATCAGGGAACGAGGGTTACGTACGTAACCGAGACGTTCCCTATCTGTCGGTCACTACGAGTTATGTCGTGACGACATAGGGGTCCTATGGAAAGCGCCACAACCTGAACCCCGTCACAACCTTGTGGCATGCAGATGCTGACAAGCGAGCGAGTGACAGACAAATGCCATGCGAAAGGTCGCAACCTTCCCATCGCCCCAGCGCAAATTCGCTAACCTTGGTGCCCACAGAGACCACTGAGTACATCGCTGCTGGAGATAGCCAAGCCGATGTTCCTTTCCCCACAGAAGTCGGAAGGGATTTCGACCTTCAATGAAAGATAGCTTCAAGTCTTTCCTATTTGTTGTTACAGCTTGGCAGTAACGACGGGGAAGCGAGCCTTCCAGAGAAGGGCGCTACGGAGGCCACATCCTGCCCGAAGGGAGGTAACATGTGGAGACACTGATATGGACTGACCCAGGCCTGGGGCAGTACTACATACGACTGGACCCTGGGGCAGATCCTACCTAAGGGTAGGGAGGAGAGCTGCCAGCAGGGCCTGACAGAGGGCTCTGTCAAAGGGAAGACACAGGTTTACTGTGAGGGAAACCTTACCGTGGTAGAATACACATATGGGATTACCCGAAGGGAATCCAGCCATACGGACACCTAGCCCAGTACAGGGGCTGACCGGAGACCCGGGCAAGCTAACACAAGTACTGGGCCTGGCGTCAGACTGCTCCACCCAGTCTGACTGCCGGGGGTGCTGGAGGAACTCCACCAGGGTTCGCCGTCCGGGGAACTGAACTGGAGGAGGAAAACGGCGCTCGTATCCCAGGGTGAGGGGGAATGGCGCAGCAAGCGTGACACCGGCCATCTCTTCCCGCCATTACCTGTTACCAAACACACGGGAAGAAACTGGCTCGACGCGGAGACTGTAAAATCTCGCGAAGGTGTTCAGCTCTACAGATGTCTGGCAGAGAGGCGCCGTGCACCAACGCATAGGAGGAGGCAACACTCCGTGTGGAGTGAGCCCTCACCCCTAGGGGGCACGGCTCACCTTGGGATTGGTACGCCAAGGCGATGGCATCCACTATCCAGTGGGCCAACCTCTGCTTGGAGACAGCCTTCCCTTTCTGCTGACCTCCGTGGCAGACAAAGAGCTTCTAAAGCTCTGGGTGCGGTCCACGTATATGCGCAACGCTCTTACGGGACACAGCAACGCCAAGGCTGGATCTGCCTCCTCTGAGGGCAGTGCTTGCAGGTTCACCACCTGATCGCGGAAGGGCATGGTGGGAACCTTAGGCACGTATCCAGGCCGGGGTCTCAGGACAACGTGAGAGTAGACCGGCCTGAACACAAGGCACTCTTCTCTCACCGAAATGCTTGGAGGTCCCCGACCCTCTTGATGGAAGTGAGCGCGGTCAGGATCGCTGTCTAGCAGACAGGAACTTAAGCTTAACTGAGTCCAGCGGCTCAAAAGGACCCCTCTGAAGCCCAGCCAGGACAACAGAGAGATCCCAGGGGGGCATCAGGGGTGGCCTAGGAGGGTTCAACCTCCTGGCACCCCTCAGGAACCTCACGACGAGATCGTGCTTTCCCAGGGACCGGCCGTCCACTGCATCGTGATGGGCCGCAATAGCAGCCACATACACCTTCAAGGTGGAGGGTGACAGCCTACGCTCCAACCTTTCTTGCAGGAAAGAAAGCACTACTTTCCACTTCAGTGCATAGGCTTGCCTTGTTGAAGGAGCTCTAGCCTGAGTGATGGTCTCTACCACAGTCCGTGAGAGACCGCTCAAGTCTGCCACGTCCCGTCCAGGAGCCACACGTGGAGGTTCCACAGATCTGGACGCGGGTGCCATATGGTGCCAAGGAATGCGCCAAGGAAGAGCTGTCGCAAGGAGTGTGAGTTTGGGAAACCAGGTCCAGGTGGGCCAGTACGGCGCGACCAGCAGGACCTACTCCTCGTCTTCCCTGACCTTGCACAGTGTCTGTGCAAGCAGGCTCACTGGTGGAAACACATACTTGCGTAGAGCCCGAGGCCAGCTGTGTGCCAGTGCTTCCCTGCCGAGGGGGGCCTCGGTCAGGAAGTAATACAGCTGGCAGTGGGAGGACTCGCGGGAAGCAAACAGATCTACCTGAGCTTCCCCGAATCGACTCCAGATCAGCCGGATCATCTCAGGATGGAGTCGCCATTCTCCGGGGAACGTGAGCGCGTTGGCCGCACGATTGAGCTCCCCCGGAATATGAGCAGCACACAGCAACTTGAGCCGCGTCTGACTCCAGAGGAGGAGATGGCGGGCGAGCTGTGACATGCGACGTGATCGTACACCTCCCAACCGGTTGATGTACGAGACAGTCGCAGTGTTGTCCGTACAGACCAACACGTGCTTGCCGAGCAGCAGTGGCCTGAACTGCCGCAAGGCCAGATGCACTGCCAACAACTCTAGGCAGTTGATGTGCCAAGGCAGTCGAGGCCCTGTCCAGGGCCCCGAGGCTGCCTGCCCGTTGCATGTAGCGCCCCAACCCGTACTGGAGGCATCCGTCGTGACACCGACATGCCGGGACACTTGCTCTAGGGGCACCCCGGCCCGTAGAAAGGCAAGGTCCGTCCAGGGGCTGAAGGAACGGCGACACTCCTGTATGATGTTCACATGAAGTGTACCGCGACGCCATGCCCACTTCGTGACTCGGGAGTGCAACCAGTGCTGAAGTGGTCTCATATGAAGCAACCCGAGCGGCGTGACTGTGGCTGCGGATGCCATATGCCCCAGGAGCCTCTGAAAAGGGTTTCAGTGGTACCACCGTCCTGCCTCTGAAGGAACTCAGGCAGTTCAGCATGGACTGGGCACGCTCGTTGGTGAGACGCGCCACCACACTCACCGAGTCTAACTCCATACTGAGAAAAGAGTTTCTCTGCACGAGGGAGAGCTTGCTCTTTTCCCAGTTGACCTGAAGCCCCAACTGGCTGAGAGCTGAAGCACTGGGTCCCTGTGATCACACAACTGTTCTCGCACGCGGGCCATGCTCGAGGGGATCCTGATGCCCACTTCCCGTAGCGGGGCAAGGGCGCCCTCCGTGCCTTCGCGAAGACATGGGAGGGACAGGGACAGCCCGAAGGGGAGGACCCTGTACTGCCATGCCCGACCCTCGAACACAAACCGTAGGAACGGTCTGTGTCGCGGAAGGATCGAAACATGAAAGTAAGCTTCCTTCAGGTCGATCGCTGCAAACCAATCCAAGACTGGGACACAGGGGGCGCCACACTCCTGCGAGAGGCTCGACGCACCGGCATATGGGACGATTCAGCACGGGGCAGAGCAGCTCTGGAGGATGCGGGAGGGCGCCCACGGCGACAAGCAGACTGGGGCTTGCCCTGCGGCGGAGCGGTGCATCACGCCGGGGCAAGATGTGCTACTTACCTGTTACCCAATTGGCCTCGGTCTGCTTCTGTACTGCCGAGAACTGCTGGGCACAAACCTCGACAGTGTCGCTGAACAGTCCAGCCTGGGAGACGAGAGCGGCAAACAGCGCACTGTCGACATCGCTCTTCTCAACAAGGCTGAGCCATAGATGGCCCTCTTGGACCCCAAGTGTGGACATCGCCTTCCCGAGGGACTCAACCTCGGGTTGGTACTACCCTTGTGCATTTTAATGCCTTGGCTGGTGTACTCGCAGGACAGCCATGGCATGCAGGGCAGAGGCAGCTTGGCCCGCAGCACTGCAACCTTTGGCCGCGAGCGGCCGTCAGCCGACAGGTTTTGGATGGGAGACGAGACAATTCCTCCAAGTGGCGGCGTTTTGCGGGTACAAGTGCACCACAAACGCACTCTCCACCTGGGAATGTCAACGTACCCCCTAGCTACCCCGCCATCGAGGGTAGCGAGGATGGGGGAGGCAGACGAGCCGCTTCTGGCCGTAAAAAGGGGCCATCCACGACTTCGTCAGCTCCTCATGCACTTCCGGGAAGAAAGGAACCGGGGCAGGGCGTGGTCGCGAGCCACGGCCCGTGCCGAGGAACCAATCATCTCGCCGCGAGGGCTCAGGACTAGGAGCTCTGCTGCGGGAGGAGTGAGAGGTCTGTGGGGACTGGCCCGGCGGAAAAGCTCTCACTGTAGCCCTCAGATCGCCCAGAGTACTAGCCGATGGTTCTCTGCAGGCTCTCGTGGCAGAGAAGCCAGCGCATGTAGTGACAGAGGGAGCCCCTCCCATCCCCGTGAGGAGAGAGAGGCGCGATCGCAGCGCTACCATGGTTACACTCTCAGAGCGAACGCATAAACCATCCACGAACGCAGCTTCAGCGCGCTGGATGCCCAGACACTGAAGACAACGATCGTGGCCGTGGACGGAGGATAGGAAACGACCGCAACCAAGAGGACACGGCCGGAACGGCGTCTTTAAAAAGACGCGAACCGACCGTGATTTGTTCTTTTAGGAAATCTGCTCTTTTTAGTTGAAGTGCCCAGGGGAATCGCTGCAGACAGGGACACCGCTGTTCGCACCATAACGCCAACCAGAACAGCTTCCAGACAGATGATGAATGGCTCTTTGTGGAGATCAACACGTTCATCCACCCGGCTCCGAAGCAAAAACCTAATGAGTGGATGCACCTGCCGCCTATTTATACCCGTGTGCACGGGGAGTGGCGCAGGTATGCAAAATCCACTAGCCAATATTCATTGGCGTTTTCTCTTAAGTCAGAGATGATTGGGGCTCCCAAGTAAATCCCATATGTCGTCACGACATAACTCGTAGTGACCGACAGATAGGGAACTGCCAGTTGCATTGCTGTCTATGGAGGGTCAAAAAGCTCTCAGATTTCATCAAAATATCTTAATTTGTGTTCAGAAGATGAACAAAGGTCTTATAGGTTTGGATCGACAAGAGGGTGAGTAATTAATGACAGAACTTTCATGTTTGGGTTAACTATCCCTTTAATCTTTTGTAGGTCAAAATTAAGAAATTGATTCATTGCAGTCTGAAGAAATTTCAGAAAAATAGATCAAAATTATATCATTATTTCACAACTCTGAAAAAAGAGACCTTAAATGAACAATGAAATAATAACTTTGACTTTTAGGAACAAAACACCACTGCTGGACACTGTAAGTGGACTGCGAAATGAATAAAACATGTGACTCAAGCTCAAACACAAGAATTTTACCTCTGTATTCGTGAACGAACACCGCTATCAGAACTGCAGCAAATCCACTGAGCACGACTATAACTGAAAACAGGATGGCTGATGCCCTCCAAAGATGAAACATATTACCTGTAAATCAAAATAATGACTTACACTGAGCGAGCACACTGTCCAATCAAAACTTTATTTCTGTTTGATTCAAAATGATTAATAATTTATTTTCAAAATGATTAATAATGTAAACAATGATATTGTAGATATCACAATAATTACTTGTAAATGTACAGTACACAGGCCCGGATTAACACAGTGTAGTGCCCTAGGGTGACCACATTTGAAGTGCCCCCGTTTTTAATAAAAAAAAAAATTCCATAAGAACAGGTAGAATAAGAAGAATAAGTTACTAATCAAAAGAAATCATTTAACAAAATTAGTTTCCACTACAAAGGTGGCACAGAAGAACACAAAAGTGGCATGTAGGTAAATTTACAGACATTTAGAGAGGCTCAGAGGTGGCATGGATGTTTTAAATTCATAACAATGTTGTGAGATTAATGTTTTAAATATAACATTTTGAATATAGAACTATTGTTTGATTGAAATTATTTAAATAACTGAAAGGACACTTTAAACATAAAAATAAAACTGCCAACAGGTGGCGGTAAATCACTGATTCGTTTGAACAGCTGATTCATTCAGGAACGAAGCAAGTGACTCACTTTATGAGTGGGTAATTGAATCACTGACTCACTAGACTCATTTAAAAACGCAGGTTCATTCATAAATGAAACACCGCTATGTTTGAATGGAGACGCGCAGCGGCTCGGCTGTGACTGTTTGAAACTATGTTCCTTGACTAAATAGAGCAAAATCAGGCAATATTGTTAAAAGTCATACAATGTACATCACTTTATATAACTTATTGTTTATTGAGCTGTTGTATTAATTTAATATCACATTTACAAACACCTTTAATAATCTTTAAAAGCTGTTACTCACTTCAGCAATCTCACAAAACTCCATTATAATCAATGAAGCTCTCTACACTGCACAACGAATCTCTTATTTACACCATCTACACTTTGTTTGTTATAACGAGAGCATTTGTGAGCGTGCATAACTCAGCAATGAACAAAAGTATTTTGAGCAGTGAGTGGATTCTGATTAACATTGCATTCAAGGAATCAACATATGTCTGCGATACATTACTCAACGCTGCACAAACACGCAAGTAGAAATCTTTGAAGCTCCTCTCAGCGCAAACACAAATAGCCTATGCTGATCCAACCCATTCTCACACCCAACTCGTCACATATTGAAGCTTGGTCAGGACCACTTGGCGTCGCTTTTGACGCTCAAGGTACCCCTTAGCGTCATTTTTCGACTTGCAGGGTCCTCCGTTGCTTTAAATAGGAAACCCTTAGCGTCAATATGCCGACGCCATACTGGGAATTTTATCGTCATAATTAAATTATATATTGTGTAATAACATTGCCATTATTGCATATATGTTGGGGTGTGATTTTTCAATGTAAACAGCCACAACAGTTTTATTTATATTACATTATTTACACATTATGAGCACATAACCCAACCCCTGCCCCTAAATTTGTCAATAAAACACAAGATATAACAGGCAGATACAACTACTGTCATAATTTATTCAAAAAATATGAATATTCCAAGTCTTCCGAGGCAAAACATTTGATTTGTGAGAGGAGTAGGCGCGTTAAGCTCATCCCGTATGCAGTCTGTGCGCGAATTCAAAAATGCCGCCAGAAGAAGCCTTGGTTGTGAAATGCTATTGGCTCTTGTGTGTCTCGTGACCGATTGCGTTTTGCTGTTCTGACAGGCTATTGGCTCTTCTGTGTCTCGTGACCAATTGCGTCATGCTACGGGACTTGAGTATCTTTTGAATGAGATGTGAGCGTTAACGGAGCGGGATCATTTTCAGCGATTAAAACCTTATGTTTTGCTCTCTTCTTCTCATAAAGACTTCGTATGGCTTCAGAAGACCTGGAATGCAGCACGACTTGTTTGTAATGCTTTTATACTGCTTGTTTATGGGCAGTTTTTGCAATAAACACCGGTGACTTAACTTACATTTGCCTGTTAACTGTTACGTGTTTTATGTTGTTCTGAAGTGGGTAGGTTTAGGGTAGGGGTGGGTAAGGTGCTCCAATAAAAGTATAAATGTATATAAAATTATTTATATTTTTTACAAATGCATGCAAACCATTAAACTAAGACAAACAACTGAAAACAACGGCGGAGAACGTATTGTCATTTTCCATAAGCGTCTTGACCTGACGCATAAAGCAAGCAATTGAAAGCAATGGAGTTCCTATTTTGTCATATAATGACGCCTAGGCGCACTTTTGGCGTCTTCATAGTGACGCGAAAGGCGTTTGACCATGCTTCAGTTTTTGACGCCTTGGGAGTGAGAATGGGTTGGCTGATCGGGTTAGTCGCACAGGTGCTCCTAAATATGTTTTGATAGTCGCACACAGTAGCTACTTTTCAGTCGCCCTGTATAGCCCTGGCAATGTGTCATGATATTTTCTCTTTTTTTTTTAAATTTACGTTTCGCACAACCGCCAAGTCGATGCTGCCTATCCATTTGTGAATAAATATGCTCGACTCTGACTGGGGGGAGGGGGCAAATACACTGGGACCTGACCCAATCGCAATTCTTTATATGCGTGCATATATTTGATATTCTCTCTGTATATTGTATCATTAACTGTTCATTTTCTATGCATCTGTATCTCTTCCAGCAAAATAATATATACAAAACATGAAAAAATATTTTAAAGGTCTTGTCATTATCGTAATCACTTGGTGCCCCCCTATTGGCTGGTGCCCCAGGGCACTCGCCCAATCCCGTCTATGGATAATCCGGCCCTGACAGTACAATACACATTTACCTAATGCACTGAATTGATAATCAGTTATTCAATCCAACTGTATCAAATAATCATAAAAACATTATAAATTGCACACCAAAAGTGCCAGTGCTTACTTGAGCTGATAATTACTGCCTCCAGCGTGTGATGTCTCAGTTTGACTCTGCAGTGAATCTTGTCGCTGTGATATACAGTGATGGTTTGTTTCACACTGAATCCATCTGTGTTTCTGTGTGTGTCTGTAGTTTCTGAACTCAAAATAACTCCTTCACTGTCCAGCCACTCAAGAACAGGTTCAGGGTGCCAACCTTCAGATTCACACTGTAGATGAAGCCCTCCTGAATCATCAAACCCATCTACAGTGATCACTGGAGGACGTCCTACAACTACAGACCAACGTCAACAACATTCAGTGAGTGAATTTTTTTAATGTGTCTAAAAACCTGTTTTTGTTTTGCTGGACAATATCACACTCTAAAAATGGTAAGTTATTTATTTATTTTTAAACCCAAGGGTTCAATATCAGGTTGTTTGACCCAGAACTATGTCAAAAAACAAAAACAAAACAAAAAGCTGTTCTTTTGTTCAATATTTACCCAGCAGTGAGTTGCCAAATAACCCAGCAACTGTCATTTTATCCCAGCATTTTAGAGCGAATAAATGGAAACATCCACCAATTACTCACCTTCAACAATAAAATCTACAGTGGCGTCATCAGACCAGGATTTGGACTGAATAAAACACTTGTAACGTCCTTCATCAGAGACTTGGACTGATGACAGTTTGAGTGATGCATCTCCTGTCTGTAGTTCTTGATGATTCAGTTCTGTTCTCCCTCTGTAGGACTCGATCTGCTCTGTGTTTCTGTCTTCATGATCCTCATAGAGATGCACTAGTGAGTTTTTCAGATCAGGTCTAATCCACTCGACTCTCATGTCCACAACACTGATGTTGGGTTTGACTGAACAGGGCAGAATCACATCTTCACCAGCTACAACAAATACAGGATCTGCAGGACCAACTGCTTTATACTGCTCTGTAAAGGAGAAAGAGAGCAGAACTAAACTGCATGTCATAAAGGTTTTGTGTTCTACAGATTTACAACAGTTAAAATATTAATTATTTGTTTTGTGGCTTTTTGTAATATTTGTACATTTGTTTGTTTAGATGTTAAATATCTTTGCAAAAAGGATAATGCACCAGTCATGACCGCAAAATTAATCTCTAGCCTACAGTTGGACAATGGCCAACTCACTGTACTTCGTCCCTTACATAAGTTACTTATTAAATCTCCTTCCCTCTTTCTTGTACACATGAATACACACTTCAGCCCTTCAAATAATTACCTGATCTTGAATCTGTAGCTCCACTAATAATCAGGACAGCCAAACAAATGAACTTCATCTCTGAATGACACGGATGCAAAAAGAAGAGAAAACATGTTTTTTAATATAACACGCCCAGAAAATCTAAATTCAGTGAATTTTAGTCAATCTAATCCTATTTCTTAATTCTTACCTTCAACTCAACACTGTTCTCAAGAGTGTGAATAAATAAGATGATATGAGAGATCATTCGGAGGTCATTCCTGGTCTGGTTTTACTTTCTCATATCACACAGTGATAACACAGTCCCTCCCATCATACTACTTAATAACCTGGTTTGCTAAAATCAACTTTTTCAGGCTTTGACCAGGGTTTATAAATGGCATTTATGCATGTGATTTAAGTGTTTAAATCAATGTGCAGGTTCTAACTAGTTTAACCAATTGGTTAAGTGGTGTAAACACATCTCCGCCTTTTTAGAGAGCAAGCACACCACATTGAGGTCTTGCATATTTAGCTTTATATTTTTCATTTTTTATTTTTATCATGTATGTACTCCAAACGCTTGCACCATTTCTGACACAAAGGGAAAAACGGATGTGCATTTTGCAAGCGACGCGTTAACAAGTCCTATGTGGACAGCCTCAAGCTGTTGCAGCGTCCAATATAAGAAATGAGAAAAATAAAAAACCTCGATGGAATGGCACCAAAGAGGCCAGTAAGGCAAACACAGTAGTATATGTAAGGGATAATCAACGGCTAGCTGTGCATTAAACGATTTGAATGCACGACGTGGAGGCGAAGAACCGCCCGACGCGCAGTGGGTTTATAGGAAGCGCATTAATATTGAACGTGATTAAACTGACCTTATGGAAGCAGAATAATGACAATAGTTTTTGAAACATAAAGCATACTGAATTCCACAAATCGAAAAAAAGATGCATTGCAATTAACAGTGCTTGCATTTTAATGCCTTGTATTTCCAGGGCTTGCATTTTTAGGTCCTGAAATTTAACACAGTTGTTTATTTAAGCTGGGAATATTTCAATTCAAAATATTTTCATTTTTAAAAATGAAACACATTTTCATAATTAAAAATTCAACAATTCGTATTTTTAAACAGGTTGAATACTTTGGAAGTGAATTCTGGAAGGTGAATATGATGTATAATATTCGATAGGCAAATTTCAGTCATTTTATTTCACTTTCCAAATTCGCTGCCACAAATTAAGTGGTTAAAATTCGGCAGAAAAGTCAGCGTTGCACATCCGGGAACCGCGGGAATAGCAGTGGAGCACCGATGCATGATCTCCAGCTGATGTCAGCCGCTCCATATCATAAAAGGAGACCAGACCCTCCTCATAATCCACAATCCAGGCTCCACACTCAGACTGTTCCACCCCATCATGTTACTGGCCTGAATACCACTCAATTCACTCCTTCACCTGCACCTCATTGTAAAAGACACTTTTTATCTTCTTTTTTTGATTGTTGGTTCCCTAAAAACAGAAAGAAAGAATGAAGTTATAAAGGGTCCATAACAGAATTCATCTTAAGATCAATAATGAGATAAATAATATTAGTCACCACTTGAAGACCAGTGAAACCAACAGGACTTTAAACAGATTACTTATCTTATAATAAACTGTAAAGAATTTTATTAATATCTAAATAATTTAATAAAGCCATAAAAAAATCTTAATTTGGTGTAATCATCATGTGACTGTGAATGTTCAGAATAAAGATAAGAAAAACATTACATTATTTTAAATTATCACTCTGAAAAACAACAACTGCATATTTTAAATAAAATGATAAAAAGATGCGTTTATAGGCTGCATTAACTGGTAACTGAATAAATAATTCAAATATACATGCATACAATATAAACATGCATTCATTGTGTGTGTGTGTGTGTATGTGTGTGTGTGTGTGTGTGTGTATCTGAATTGCCATAAAATCATATGTATCTTGTTTTATTTATAAATGAATATACAGTGTTTGTTAATTGTTTGGCAGATCAAATCAGACTTAATAATTAATTCATTAAGAGATAATCCATGCCTAGGTGTGCATTAAACAATTGTACTGCATGATTGGAGGCAAAGAACCACCTGACACAAATCTGACCTTGTTTTCCTTTCGTTTCTTTCACATTCTGTGGTTGATCGTGTTCTGAAGAAAATTCAGAATAAAGACAAGAGAAAACATTAAATAGATAGCTTCACACATGGGTATGTATGGTAACTGAATAAATAATTCAAATGTACATTTTATTTAATTATTAGTGAAATAACCTAATAAAGATAAATTCACCTCGTTGCATTCCGCTTTTCACAATCTGTTCTTGATCATCTTCTGAAGAAAATTCTGAATAAAGGTGAGATACAACTTCAGAGGTGTAAAATACTTGAACAATTTTACTTTATTACTGTACTGAAGTATTATTTTGGTGAATTGATTTAAATAAAAATTATACTTACTACTTGTACTTTTGTTTCAATACATTTCTAAAGAAAAAACAGTACTTTTTGCTCCATACAATTTTATTTCAACTTGAAAGGTACTTGTTAGATTTTTGCATTTTTATTTTATCTTACGCTCATTAAATAAGGTAACTGAAGCTCAAACAGGTACGGAGCCCTTTACAGGACATTGTGGTGGGAAAAATTCGCGGTGAATGAAAAAAATTCAGGGTGGGAGGAAAAATTCTTTTCAAATGTTTTGCGTTCTCTCGCAAAACTTTTGCGTTCCCTCGAGAAACTTTGCGTTCCCTCGCAAAACTTTTGCTTTCTCTCGCAAAGATATTTGCGTTCTCTCGCAAAACTTTTGCGTTCCCTCGAGAAACTTTGCGTTCCCTCGCAAAACTTTTGCGTTCTCTCGCAAAACTTTTGCTTCTCTCGCAAAGATATTTGCGTTCTCTCGCAAAACTTTTGCGTTCCCTCGAGAAACTTTGCGTTCCCTCGCAAAACTTTTGCGTTCTCTCGCAAAACTTTTGCTTCTCTCGCAAAGATATTTGCGTTCGGACAAACGCTTCCTGTTTACTTTGCAGCTTGCAGTGGTTACAGCTCGTATGTTCACAATGGAGCGGTTCATAGAGTTTTATTTTGAACTTGCACTCAAAGTAATACAGTCAGTGCTTATGTCGAAGCACGGTTTTGGGACATTCTAAAACGCTTAATGTGGCTTAATGTTTTAAAACAGTGACATTGGAGGACTAAATTCGATAATAATAAATCCTGATAAAAATTATTAGGCTAACATTAATAACCTTATTAATAATATTCCTATTAATAAAGCAGAATATGAACGCAACGCCCTGCACGTTAAGCCTTTTCTTCCCCATAGAAAACGCTTAAGGTAGGCTATAATGAAAGGTTCATGCAGCTGGTATGTTCACAATGGGGCGGTTCATAGAGTTTTTATTTTGAACTTTGATTCAAGTATAAAGAAATACAGTCAGTCAGGTTAGTTCAAGGCACGGTTTTGGGACATTCTAAAACGCTTTAATGTGGCTTAATGTATTAAAACAGTGACATTAGGACCAAATTCGATAATAATAAATACTAATAAAATTGTTAGGTTTATATTAATAACCTTATTAATAATATTACTATTAATAAAGGAGAATAGCCCAGAATATGAATGCAACGGATTTGGTATTTTTAAATCACCGTTTTCATTATAGCCTACTAAGCTTTTATGGGGGAGAAAAAGCTTAGGCTACGTGCAGGGCGTTGCGTTCATATTCTGGGCTATTCTGCTTAGTAATATTATTAATAAGGTTATTAATATTAGCCTAATAATTGTATCAGCTTTTATTATTATTGAATTTGGTCCTCCAAGTCACTGTTTTAAAACATTAAGCCACATTAAGCGTTTTATTATGTCCCAAAACCGTGCCTTGAACTAAGCATTGACTTATTAATTTATTTGAGTCCAAGTTCAAAATAAAACTCTATGAACCGCTCATTGTGAACATAGGAGCTATAACCACTGCAAGCTGCAAAGTAAACATGAAGCGTTTGTCCGAACTCAAATGGTTTTGCTAGAGAACGCAAAAGTTTTGCGAGAGAACGCAAATATCTTTGCGAGGGAACGCAAACATGTTTGCGAGGGAACGCAAAAGTTTTGCGAGGGAACTCAAATATCTTTGCGAGGTAACGCAAAAGTTTTGCGAGAGAACGCAAATATCTTTGCAAGAGAACGCAAAAGTTTTGAGAGAGAACGCAAATATCTTTGTGAGGGAACGCAAAAGTTTTGAGAGAGAACGCAAAAGTTTTGCGAGGGAACGCAAATATCTTTGCGAGAGAACGCAAAAGTTTTGAGAGAGAACGCAAAAGTTTTGCGAGGGAACGCAAATATCTTTGCGAGGGAACGCAAAAGTTTTGCGAGAGAAAATTTTTCCCTCCCACCCTGAATTTTTTCCATTCACCCCGATTTTTTCCCACCACAATGTCCTGTAAAGGGCTCCGTAGGAAACCACACAAAGTGAACATGCATTTTGTTTTTGTTTTCTTCCTTTAACCAAACTTTTGTATGTCTGCCTGACAAAATATTTTATGCAGTTTCTTTTAAGCAATTTCACTTTGCAAAGAGAAGACGATTCAATGTGATGAAACAAGCATCTCCTCTTGTTTCTTTTCTTTTTTTCCTCTTCCCTTTTACTTTTTTTAATTACTAATATTAAAAAAGGTTATTTTTTACTTTAACGCAAGTATGTTTTTAACCAGTGTCTGTGCCTTCACTTGAGTATATTTTCTGAGTACTTTTTTACACCTGCGTAAACTTTACATTAAAAATAAAATTATAACTTAAAAAGATAAATTCTCCTTGTTTTCTTTCCCTGTTCTCATTCTGTAGTTGATCATGTTCTGAAGAAAATACAGAATAAAGGCAAGAGAAAACTATGTTAAACAGATAACATCAGACACGGGTACATACTGTAAGTGAATAAATAATTCATTTAATGTACATTTTATAAACATGCACCTATAAAAATATAATAATGTAAACATGCATCTGTATATATATATGTTTAAATTAATAGTGAATATGAAGAGTTCCAACGCAAAAGCCTCTAAAAGCCATCTTGGTCAAAAATGAGATAACGATACTGAGCGAATGCTCTCCATACATAGTATATGTTCATCAAGAACTTTCACTTCAAATGCACTAAATCCCAGCCTCAACCCATTCAGAAGTACCAGTACTTACATAGAAATCTATACATAGTAGCCAGAAAGAAACGCTAATTTTAAAGAAAAACGTCAGACATACTTAGAGGCTTTTGCATCTGAACTCTTCATATAACCTAATATATTAATAGTGAATATAATCTAAAGATACATTCACCTTGTTTTCTGTTCTCCAGTAGTCGATCAAGTTCTGAAGAAAATTCAGAATAAAGGTAAGAGAAAACATTAAATAGACAACATCACGGGTATATATGGTAACTGAATTCAATTGTACATTTTATAAACAGGAATCTATTATATAAGTGTGTGTGTGTGTGTGTGTGTGTGTGTGTGTGTGCGCGCGCGTGTGCGTTTTTGTGACATATGAGGACACAAATTTGTATAATGACATGGGTATGACAGGAATTACAAGGAAAAGGTGACTTACGAGGACATTATTCCATGTCCCCATTTTTCAAAAGGCTTATAAATCATAAAGAATTAGTTTTTTTGAGAAAGTAAAAATGCACAAAGTTTCCTGTAAGGGGTAGGTTTAGGTGTAGGGCCATAGAAAATATAGTTTGTACAGTATAAAAACCATTACACCTATGGAATGTCCCCACAATTCACAAAAACAAATGTGTGTGTGTGTTTGAATTGCCATAATGTCAATTATGCCTCATTTTATTTGAGACCGGTCTCATGAAAATGCGTATAAACAGTATGCCAAATAAAAACGAAAACTTGTGGTATTGATACGCAAAAATGGACTTTGGCGTGCATATTATACGCGCGTTTTTGGCGTGCATATAATACGCAGTTTTCGCGTGCATATAATACGACATTTGTTGGCGTGCATATGATACATAGTTTTCGAGTAAATACGATACGCATCTACCCCACAACCCTTATCCAGGCCCGTAGCCAGCTATGAGGTCACCGAGGTCCGAACCTCGGTAAATTTTTCATGTTCAAAAATAAAATTTGTTCTCTGAATGACCAATTTGCTATTAAACTCCTCATATGTCTGTATGTATAATTCAGTTTAGACAGTTTGCAAGAATGTTTAGCGTCCGTGGTATGAAAATGATCGCTGCGAGACGCTGGCGGAGTGAACGAGGCTTGAGAGTGTTGTGAGTGAGGACGCGAGCGCAGTCTCAGTGTTGCCAAATCCAGCTAATATGCACGTTTTTGACTTGTCTTTCCCACTTAATTTGACACTTTAGAAAGTTAATAATGTAGGACCTTGCGGTTTAGGGTCAGCGATATCTTTATCTTATCTTATTTGCAAAAGATTTGTAATATATTCAGTTTATTTTTATTTACTGATGGGCTTTTGCTCATCTTAATAGCAATATCTGGCAACACTGCATCGCCGTAATCACCAGTAATCAAAAAAGCCCATTTCTGACATAGCCTACCCTACGACATTCGATAAGGGAAACGCAAAAAAAAAAAATAAAAAAACATTCATATTATCTGTCAGAAACGTTATCAACGCTGTCAAAAACAGTAGCATTTAACACTAGTGCAGAGATCTGTAGAAAAAGTAGGTTACAGAATAAAATGAAATATGCAAACACTATGAAGAAGTATATGCCAAGTCATTCATAGTAGTTAAATTTTCACAAATCATGCTATAAACATTTATAAGAGCACTAGACAAAGTTATCAGCTACACAGCAATGGTTATAAATAAAAACTATAACAGTATTGTTGCATGTATAATAAACAACTGATAAAATTATCCACCCCATAACTATAGAAATGTATTAACAAATTTTGATGCAATAAATAGGGTATGATTTAAAAATTAAAATCCCTCCAAAACAGAGAAAACTTCTTTCTTTCACAAAAATTTCTGTCTATTTTAAAGTGTTAATAGTGTATAATGAGTTGTATATATAGGGGTTATTATAGCACAATTCTATAATAAGAGGTTATTATAGCATACAATCTCCCCCCAACCATCCCCCCATCCGGACCTCACTAATTTTCAAAGCCTGGCTACGGCCATGCCCTTATCCTACCCATTGCGTAGCATATACACGCCAAAGTCCATTTTTGTGTATCAATACCACGAGTTTTCGTTTTTATTTGGCGTAGCCTACTATTTATACACACTTTCATGAGACCGGGTTGTTTTATTTACACATGAATACGCAGTGTGTTAATGTTTTGCAGATCAGCAGACTTTATTAATTAATTGATAAACTTCATTGTGTTCTGAAGAAAGTTTAAAAAAAAACTAGATTAAAATTATATAATTATTTCATACTAATAACAAATTGTATTTTAAAAAATGGCAAAAAAATAAATAAATAAATAAACTTATACACAGATGCATATACAGTGTCTCTTAAGCAGATATTTTGTGGATGAAAACGTTTTTACTTTACATTAATAATGAAATTATGACTTAAAGAAAGATTCACCTTGCTTTATTCTCTGGTTCTCATTTTGTAAAAGTGCATTGTATTCTGAAGAAAATTCAGAATAAAGGCAAGAGAAAATAACATTAAAATAGATCATGAGAAAATATCATTAAAGATTATTAAAATAGCTACAAATGGTAACTGAATAGATCATTCAAATGTACATTTTATAAAAATGCAACTAATATAGGGGAGAAATAATTACAACAAATATAAAATAAATAAATAAATAAACAAATAAACTAACTAACTTTAAAAATGGCAAAAAAATTAAATTATTAGTTAAATAAGAACCTAATAAAGATAAATTCACCTTGTTGTTTTCTGTTCTTCTCCTCCTGTAGATGATCAAGTTCTGAAGAAAATTCAAAATAAAGGCAAGAGAAAACATTAACATAGATAACATCAGGGATATACAGTCATGGCCAAAAATATCGGCACCCTTGGTAAATATGATCAAAGAAGGCTGTGAAAATGATCTGCATTGTTAATCCTTTTGATCTTTTATTTAAAAAGTTCACAAAAATCTAACCTTTCATTGGATAATAAGAATTGTTAGAATTGTTTTTCTCAAATACACGTTGGACACAATTATTGGCACCCCTAGAAATTCTTATGAGTAAAATATCTTTGAAGGATATTCCCATTCATATTCACAATTTTGAGCACACCAGGATGTGCACATAATACACATTAGCCACAATTAACGGCACCCTTTTATTCAATACTTTTTGAAACCTCCATTTGTCAGTTTAACAGCTCTAAATGTTCTCCTATAATGCCTGATGAGGTTAGAGACACCTGACAAGAGATCAGAGACCATTCCTTCATCCAGAATCACTCCAGACCCTTTAGATTCCCAGCTCCATGTTGGTGCTTCTTCTCTTCAGTTCACTCATTTTCTACAGGGTTCAGGTCAGAGGACTGGAATGGCCAGCAGAAGCTTGGTTTTGTGCTCAGTGATCCATTTTTGTGTTGTTTTTGAGGTTTGTGTTTGGATTATTGTACGGTTGGAAGATCCAAACATGGCCCATTATAAGATTTCTAACAGCGTCAGTCACTTATTGATTTTTTATCTGCTGGTATTTGATAGAATCCATGATGCCATGTGTCTAAACAAGATGTCCAGGACCTCCAGCAGAAATATAGGCCCACGACATCAAAAATACAGCAGTATATTTCATTGTACACATGGGGTACTTTTTATCTGTCACGAATCCAGTCTATGAACTTCCGTTCACTCACCACCAGAGGTCACTCACTCAACACATTGACTCTCAAAACATCCATCACACTGGACTCCATTTCCCATCATCCATTGCACTGATGACACATACACAGCTGATTACACTGATTGCACATATGCTGAAGGCACTGATCACACAGTTATCACTAATCACACACTCTACTTAAGCCATGGACTTTCTCTCCCTCACTGCCGAGTATTGTATGCACTTATCCCTCTCCTAGTGATAGCTACTCTACGGAGCCCATGTAGTTTTCTTAGTCTTGCCTTGCCTGTTTTCCTGTGTTTTATTCTAGCCTGTGTTTCCTGGATTAACCCTTTCCGTGCCATTCCGTGTTTCTGTTCAGTTCCTGTATTGTCCTGCATTTTTTTCTCCCCTAGTGTTAGCTGCTTTACGGAACGTTTGTTGTTTTCTAGTCTGTGTTCCCAGTATTTACCCGTCTCACTGTTCGGACTGTTTATTCCCTTGCCTGGATTATAGCCCATGTACCTGCATTATCTCTCTACCTTGCCCTTTTGGATACTGTTCGCCCATCGTCGACCTTCGCTTGCCCTAGGATTACTCTTTGTCTTGTCCCTGCCATACCTGTTTGCCATTGTTTTGACCCTGCCTGTATATATGGCCATGCCTTTAAATAAAAGCTTGCACTTGGATTCGCACGTCTCACGTCTCGTCAGCCACGTTACATTATCCCTGTGTTCACCAAACCCATCTTGAGTGTTTGCTGCTAAAAAGCTCATTTTTTAGTTTCATCTGACCATAAGAAGCCAGTCCCATTTGAAGTTCCAGTCGTGGTGTCTGATAACTGAATATGCTGGAGTTTGTTTTTGGATGAGCGAGGAGAATTTTTCTTGAAACCCTCCCAAACAACATGTGGTGATGTAGGTGCTGTTTGACAATTTTTTTAAGGTTTTCTGACCCCGAGACTCAACTATTTTATGCAGTTTTCCAGCTGAGGTCCTTGGAGAGTCTTTAGCCACTCAAACTCTCCTTCTCACTGTGCATTAGGACGATACAATATAGACACATGTCCTCTTCCAGGCAGTTTCGTAACATTTAATGTTGATTGGAAATTCATAATTATTGCCCTGATGGTGGAAATGGGAATTTTCATTGCTCTAGCTCTTTTCTTTAAGCCACTTCACTAATTTGTGAAGCTCAATTATCTTTTGCTGCACATCAGAAATACATTCTTTGTTTTTTTCTCATTGTGATGGATGATTAAGGGAGTTTGGGCTTTGATTTCCCTCCTATTTATATTTCTGTGAAACAGAAAGCCATGGCTGGATAATTTCATGTTCATAATCACCCTGGAGTGCTCAAAATTGTGAATATGAATGATGGGAATATACTTCAGAGATATTTTCTCATAAGAATTTCTAGGGGGTGCCAATAATTGTGTCCAACGTGTATTTGAGAAAAACATTTATTTCATAATGATATTTCCCCCCATTTTAAATTCTTATTATTCAATGAAAGGTTCGATTTTTGTGATTTTTTTTAATCAAAGATCAAAAGGATTAACAACGCAGATTAATTTTCACAGCCTTCTTTGATCACATTTACCAAGGGTGCCAATATTTTTGGCCATGACTGTATATGGTAAGTGAATAATTCAAGTGTACATTTTATAAACATGCATCTATTATAGGGGTGGAATAATAACTACAAATATTAAAAAAAGAAAAAAAAAACATGTTTGAGTCTGGTTAAGTAGATATTTTGTGAATGAAAACAAACTCTACATTAAAAATGAAATTATAACAAAAAAAAGACAAATTCACCTTGTTGTTTTCTGTTCTTCTCCTCCTGTAGTTGATCATATTCTGAAGAAAATTCAGAATAAAAGCAAGAGAAAACATTAAATAGATAACATCAGGGGTATATATGGTAAGTGAATAATTAAAATGTACATTTTATAAACATGCATCTATTATAGGGGTGGAATAATAACTACAAATATTAAAAAAGAAAAAAATGTTTAACTTGATAATGAAATAATAACATAATAAAGATAAATTCACCTTGTTGAATTCTGCATGTCTCTGTCTGTAGCTGATCATGTTCTGAAGAAAATTCAGAATAAAGGCAAGTGAAAACAACATTAAATACATAGACCATAATTATTTCTGACTGAGGAAGAAGAACTACAAATACAACAGAAATTATATTTAAATAATATGTAAATAAATTAATGAATAAAAATAAGATGACAAAAACTTTAAAAAAAAAAGATATAAACAAAAACATATTTGAATACACATTGTTTGTTAATGTTTTATGGATGAAAACAAACTTTACATTAAAAATGAAATTATAACTAAAAAAGACAAATTCACCTTGTTTTTTTCTCCTGTTCTCATTCTGTAGTTCGTCATGTTCTGAAGAAATTCAGAACAAAAAAGACAAGAGAAGGTGACCAAGTGAAGTGAAAGTGACATGTGGCCAAGTACAGCTACCCATACTCGGAATTTGTGCTCTGCATTTATCCCATCCAAAGTGCACACACACAGCAGTGAACACACACACACCATGAACACACACCCCGGAGCAGTGGGCAGCCATTTATGCTATATACGGCGCACAGGGAGCAGTTGGGGATTCGATGCCTTGCTCAAGGGTGAAGGTGGAGAGAGAGCGCTGTAAATTCACTCCCCCCACCTACAATCCCTGCCGGACCTGAGACTTGAACCCGCAACCTTTGGGTTACGAGTCCGACACTCTAACCATTAGGCCACAACTCCAAATCAAGGTGACCTAAGATATACACTTTCCCTCATAAGACAAAAAGTATATGAATACACAGTGTGTGCTGATTAAATAGTTTGTGTATGAAATGTATGGAGTTACTGTTGTGTCTTTTTTTTATTCAATCAAACATACCATGTTTGAGAGCAAAAGTAATAACATTGTAATTAAAGAATAAAGATTGCAAAAACCGGTATAATATTTACTGATATTTCAAATGGAATAAGGACACAATTGCGTCTGCTCCTGTTTCTTTGTGATCACATGGTTTCACTAAACAATGTCCATTAGTTCAAAAGTGAGAAATATTGATGGATTCCCACGTTTACTTCATATTTCTTAAAAAAAAAAAAATTATTAATTCAATTATGAGCATGAAGTGATGCCTAATGTTCTGTTTGTTTCGGTTCACATGACTTACAGACGATTCGCTGCAGATCTGTCGCTCATCTTATGTGTCATAACTCCCACCCTTCTATAATGACATTCTACGTTCTGACTGCACACAAATAACAGATAGCATTTCAAAAATAAATAAACAATTACGATGGCTTGCATGTGTTTTTCATTAATTTTATACGAATAAAGATGTTAATATGAGAAATGCTAAGCAGGTGCAACATTTAGCCAACTATGAAAAGTCACATATAATATATTTCTATCTCATATCATCAAAATCCACTTTAGATCTCTACACTAGATGGTGTTACAGTATAAAGTGCATTTTAGGGGAAAAACAACATTAATTTCATACTGTAAATTATGTGTCGCTTGAGGCTAATTACCAGGTGCGATTATATAACAAATGTATCACATAATGTAGGAATGTAATGTAATGAATTCACATAATGTAAGAATAAAATGTTTTGTTTTCTAGAAATACACTTGATAATAGTTGGATACTTGAACATTAGGATTAGCCTAAATTAAGATGGCTGAGAAAGGCTGTGCCAAATGGGCAGAAAACAGAGTGGCTGATTATACCATCAAGCGTGTGTCTATAAAAGCAGGTTAGTACAGTGAAATATGGTCAAACGTTTATTGTTAGGCCATTATAGCGTGTGTCACCAGTCGGTGTCATATTTAATATTGAACATGGCTGAGAAAGACTGCTCCGAAATGACTTGGCTCATTCAACTGTATTGTGCAATATGTTAAGTTGAAGGTCCATTAAAATTGTTACAGTAAAAGTTATCGAAATGTAGATTTCGTTTAGGAAATTAGACTGTGTATTAAGCCCCAGTGTTAAAACACACCCTCTTCATGCCACAACTGGGACTGGGCAGTGGGTGTGGCCAAACCATTGTGTCAAGAGTGAGAGTGACCAATAGAAACAGGTCTTTCATTCTAGCACAGTTACTGCCAAGATTTTAGACCTGCAAAAAATTAGACCAGAAACAGAACAGAAAGCAAAATATATGGGTGCGTAATGAAAAATGTAGGAACGGCATAGAATATTTATTTACAATACAAAGATTTTATCAATTACTTTATTTTTGTAAATAAAACAATTCCAACGGTAGCACAATTCTTAGCAATCATTTTTACTTGCAGTCTTTTATTTTTTAATTACAATATATTTTTTCTCTCAAACACAGTATGCTTGATTGAATAAAAAAGACACAAAAGTATAAGCCTTTAAATTAATAGTGAACGACTTTCGACAAAAATAAATAAATAAAATAAAATTACAGATTTCTTCAGTCCTGCATATATGTCCACAGTTGGACACTATTGGTGGACTGAGGAATAATAAACATGTGACAACCAGCCCTAGGATCCCTTATTTATTTAAATCAAATATATTAAACAAACAAGAATTTTACCTCTGTTTTTACGAACAAATGCAGCTAACAGTATTCCAGCAATCACAATGAGCGCAACAGCAATTAAATTCAAGATGATTGTTGTCCTCCAAGGATTAAAACTTATACCTGCAAAACAAAACAGTGACTCACATTGAGCACATTGTGTCAAACATTTATTACTATTTGATTAAAAATGATTAATAATGCAAGCAAGATACATTTGTATACATACACAGTAAAAAAAAAAAAAGTGCTATTAAAACTAATTCTGCTGATGCTTTTTGATTTACATACCCTAATGTTACGCACTAAATTCATTATTAAAGTGTAACTTTGCTGATTTTCAACCCACTTGTATTGTTAGAATATCAGCATTATATGTAAATAAACAAGATTAAATTTTTCTCCAAGTTATGTGTACCTATACCCCTGTTTAATTTGTCATCATCCAGCTGAGATTTGCTAAGAAATAAACCAGTATATCTCGGTACACACAAGTAGGAGAAAAACCTTGTTCATTTACATCTACGACATTGTAACAATACAAAGCGAGTTGGAAATCTGCTAAGTTACACTTTATTTGATCTACTCTACAGCGTCAAATAACCATAAAAATATCATAAAAATTGCACAACAAATGTGTCAGTACATACTTGAGGTCACAATCAGTGTCTCCAGCGTGTGATGTCTCAGTTTGACTCTGCAGTGAATCTTGTCGTCTCTGTGATGTACAGTGATGGTGTGTTTCACACTGAACCCGTCTGTGTTTCTTTGCATTTGTGTAGTTTCCGAACTCAAACTGACCCCTTCACTGTTCAGCCACTCAAGAACAGGTTCAGGATACCAACCTTCAGATTCACACTGTAGATGAAGCCTTTCTGAATGATCAAACCCATCTACAGTGATCACTGGAGGACGTCCTACAGCTACAGAGACCAAGATGAAGAACATTCACTGAGTGCATAACCCTATTTTTTCTGCCTATAAACCTGTTTTTGTTCTTTCTTTTTGTGTTAGTTTGATGCTGACAAGAGCATCAAACTAAATCATAAAGGAGTAACATACAGGGGAGACTCTGGATGGTTGTAAAACTTTTTACTTTAAGATAAAACCTAAAATTCAGCATTCAAATAAGGTTCGGGACAAATTCATGTGTGTATGCATGTGTGGCGAATTATAGGTGCTAACGTTTTGTGAGAAATTCTCCTGTGCATATAAATATTAATTCACGCAATTATTAGTGAATGTGACCCAGTGTGTGTGCTTGTGAGTCACTTTCATAGTTGTCAAATGTGGGCTTACACACCATCTCATTTCATTGTGTTCAATCTTTGTGGGTGCAGTAGAAGTAAATCGTGAAAGTTGTGTGACAATCCTTCCCATCTGCTAAACATGATATTTCTATGACCTTATAGACCCCTTTACAACTGATCCCATGTTACAAACATCCCAGTCTTCCCTACACCAAAGCTTCATGTCTAAAACCATTAAATGTTCGTTTTCATTGGTTTACTCACCTTCAACACTGACATCAACAGTAGCATCATCATACCAGGATTTGGACTGAATAAAACACTTGTAACGTCCTTCATCTGAGACTCGGACTGATGAGAGTTTGAGTGATGCATCTCCTCTCTGTAGTTCTTGATGATTCAGTTCTGTTCTCCCTCTGTAGGACTCAATTTGCTTTGTGTTTCTGTCTCCATGATCCTCATAGAGATGCACTAGCTGTGAGTCTTTCAGATCAAGACCAGACCACCTCACTGTCATGTCCACAACACTGATGTTGGGTTTGACTGAACAGGGCAGAATCACATCTTCACCAGCTACAGCAAATACAGAATCTACAGGTCCCACCACATCATACCGCTCTGTTATAAAAGAAAGAAAGCAGGTGTAAAATTTGTGCTAACAAGTTTCCCTTTTGATACGGTAGGAATCCTGTCACGAATCCTGTCCATGCACTTCCGTTCACTCACCACCAGAGGTCACCTGCTCATCACATGGACTCTTGCACTGCACTACACTACTGTTGCATTTCATCAGACTACAATTCCCATCATTGTACTGATCACAGCTGTCACCAATCACTCGTTGCACTGATTACACAGCTGATCCCATCAGACACGCTTTATAAGCCTTGGACTTCCTCTCTATCATCGCCGAGTATTGTATGCATTTATCACTGTTCTAGTTGTTAGCTACTTTACAGAGCCCTGTTAGTTTTCCTAGTCTTGTCTTGCCTTGTCTTGCCTGTTTCAGATTGTGTTTTCCCCTGCCTGGACTATTACTTACGTTTTGGATTATCTCTCTTGTCTAGTCCCTTTGGATGAACTGCTATCTGTACCTGTTAATACCCTGTCAACTGCTCTGTTGGAGTTGTACCCTATCGTGATAGCTTGTATTTTGTGGGGTAAGCACTGGTCAAGGAAACAAATTATGTTCTTCTGCGACAATGAAGCAACTGTCAATATTATTAATAAGGGTCGCTCCTCTGTACCGTTTATAAACCGTTTTGTTAGGCGCCTTACTTGGTTATCTGTATTGGGTAACTTCAATTTTCGGGCTGCTCACATTCCTGGCTTAAACAACCAAATCGCTGATTCTTTGTCTCGGTTTGAATTTCAGATATTCCACCTCCTGTGCCCGGAGGCAGCACCATCCAGCCTGGTCTGTCCCTCTTTCAGCCAAACCGTACTAGACTAGACATGACCTTTCAATTGTATTTGCACTCTGCAGCTCACGTATGCGTAATGGTCTAGCTAAAACTACATTAAAAATGTACAACTCTGCTTGGTCTCACTTCAGTTCTTTCTGTGCAACTTTCCCCGTAGCTGTACTACCGGTCAATGTTTCATATGTTAGTGCTTTATAGTCCACTGTTATGAATCAAGAAAAATGCAGCCTTCAAGCATCAAAAGTATGGTCGCCGGCATCCAATTCCACCTGTGCTGCTTGGATCCATCTACCATCAGCTTACCATGAAATCCATCGATTCGTCTCCTGCTTAATGGCATCAAAAAAGAAAAACCTCAAGGCAACAATCAATGACTGCGTTTACATGCGCACGAATATTGCGATTATTTCCAATAATCAGAGTAAGGACTTAATCGCATTTTGATGTTTACATGTCAAGAGCAAAGCTCTTACTCCCGTTTACATGCAATTTCCATTATTCTTATTATTCGCTAAGAATTGTGGTTAATTTTTTTTACTGCCATTATTCACATACCCCACTGGACAGCACAAATGATGGACTCAGAAAGAGCAGTGTTACTGGTCGCTGTTTTAATTTATTTACGTCTAATGCATAATGATTTTGTATGGCTGTATTCCACGCTTTTTCGGCGCCATAGAAATGTGATGGAGTTTGTTTGCCTATACGCTGCCGTCGCGTTCTGCTCGCCGTTTCTGGATGAGGGTAAAGAACAGAGACTGCTGGCAGCTTGTTGTGTTTTCCTCAGAATGCGATGCTTTCTTCCCCTCCATCGTTTCTAATCTCCGTATTTTTACAGGTGCGTGTCACGTTATTCATGTCACAAGCGCATGCGCACTTTGGTCAGAGCGGCAATACTGCGATTAAGGTGTTTACATGCCTGTGTATTTCGATTAAAATCGGCGTACGCCACCTATGGTTAATACGATTATGCTTGCTGCGATTATGAGCTTAATCGCATTATTTAGATCGAAGTATTGCGTTTACATGAGGTAAAGATTAATCGCAATATCGCCAAAATCTCATCATAATCGCATTAAGAGGGTGCATGTAAACGCACTCAGTGTCTCCCCTTCACACTCCCACTCTTGCTAAAGTTAATATCATGTTTAAGAGAAGGATGCTTTGGGTCTTATACTGATTTAATGCTAGAGTCTGCTTTGCTCACAGCTTTCTATGGATTTCTCAGAGATGGCGAGTTTGCCACACGCACTGATACTTTTAATCCATCACAAGACCTCACAATTTCCAGAGGTGGGTAGAGTACCCAAAAACTGTACTCAAGTAAAAGTAAAAGTACTTGAAGAAATATTTACTCAAGTAAAAGTAAAAGTAATAGTCTGAATAGTTACTTGAGTAAGAGTAAAAAAGTATCGGATAAAAAAACTACTCAAGTAGTTAGTTACTAGTTACTTTGGATCATATACTGCATATAGTATACTTTTATTTATATATATAGATATTTAGATAAAATTTTATATACATACATGCATACATACATATACACACACATATACATATATATACATACATACATATATATATATATATATATATATATATATATATATACACTCTCACACACACACACAGACACAGCCGTTCAAAATACTTTTAATGTTTTTTTTTTTAATGTAATTTATTTCAGTGATGCAAATCAGAATACGTATCAGCCTGATTTATTATCAATGCTGTTCTTTTTTAGCTTTCTATTCATAAAAGAATCCTGAACAAAATGTCACAGGTTCCAAAAAATATTAAGCAGCAAAACTGGAGTAACAGCTGATAAAAATTCAGATTTGCATCACTGAATTAAATAAAATTATTTTAAAGTATATTATGTATAATAAATGTATATATGTATATAACCTCTGACACGGAGAAGAATGAAATCTCCTCACATGACCGCTACAGAACATCTGAACATAACGAAAAAATGCACATTGACGGATCTTCTTCCGTCTGTTCTGCAAAATGTAAACAAATGTAGCCTTTATTTCTGAAAGCGTAAATATTGTGAAAATATCAATATTAATTGTTTCCAGGCAAGGCATTCCTCCTGGAACTAACGCGGTTATCGGGTGTTTATTTCATACTCTCTGACAGCTTATTTAATGAATAAATTATACATTGTATTTAATGTGTAAGGTACATGTACAACAAACTGTAATGTCATAGTGGTATCGTGAACTGTAATCGAATCTATACCTGTGGAACCGTCAGCACACGCGGTGTTCATCTAATAAAGGTCTTCATAGCTAGCAAACCATAGCCTTTGCAGATTTGCTTTCAACTGACTGTTGATCCAGAGCCACGTCTTCAACGCTCTTCTACAACTCTGAGTGAGAGCCGCTTCAGACGACTCAGCGCGTGCTGCAGGGAACTGAACGAATCATTCAAACTGATTCGCGAACCGATTCACTGGTCTGCCAACTGGTTTGATCAAGCCTTCGAACAGAATTGACTCAAAAGAATGAATCATTCGCGAACGGGCATCGCTCATTGCCCAGGAAAAAAAGTAGATGGCGCGCTTGGAATAAATTGAAGGATTTTTAACTTGTACTGCATTAAGATAAAGTAACGAGAGGAGCGTCGCCCACAGTAACGAAGTAAAAGTACCGTTTTTTCACTAAAAATGTACTTGAGTAAGAGTAAAAGTACCCATTTTTAAATATACTCTAAAAGTATTAGTTACCCAAAAAAATTACTCAAGTAAATGTAACGAAGTAAATGTAACTCGTTACTACCCACCTCTGACAATTTCTGATGTAACCATTTATTCTCACTACTTCACCATATATCTAAAGCATTCTAAAACTGATAAAAACAAGGAAGGCACAGTAATTTTTATGTCTGAATCTAACTTTTTTGTCCTTTGTCATCCATGTTGGCCTACTTGAGAAGCCGTCCACAAGCTGGTCCGCAGGACCCATTGTTTTCCACAGAGGAGGGAAAGCCTATGTCCAGAGGCTGGTTTGCCTCCCGTCTCTGCCTTCTCTGCTAATACTGTGGTCTTCCCCCAGAATGTTACACAGCTCATTCTCTGCGCATAGGGGCTACTACAACTGCAGCTTCCTCCTCTCCAATCTCTACCTTGAAGGCCATGGGGCGATGGTCTTCAGTTGCTTATGAACGTTACCTCCGACCCGACGCTCGAGCCATCCTTGACTTGGCTCAAAAAGCTATGAGTGCAGCTCCCTAATCTGCGGTTTAAAATAAAAATGTATGGCTTCAGTAGCTGTTGGGTGTGTTTACTTATAAATATTCATTATTCTATCTTCATTCTTACGCTGACGTCACGTAGTTAATTTGGCTATTTTAAAGCAGTAAATTGGCTTCCGGCAATGCTCATTTGGTTCCTCTGCTGGCTCTTCTTTAGCAGGAAGAGCCAGGGAGGATTGCCTGGTATGGTCTGTTGGGGGGTTTTGTGCTACTCTCCTATTCTTAAAATAGGACGGTTGCCCCTGAAGCAGCTGCTGTTTCCCTGTCTTGGCTTTCATGGAGCTCATGAAAAGGACAGGGAACTTGGAACAGAGCCATACCGCCAAATGTAACTTTAGTAATCATGCCATTAAAGTTGACTCAAAGGCTTGTCTATGGTTTTCTTTTTGACTTAGGTCCTGACTGAAATTATATAATTAACAAAAAATAACAAAAAAACTTTTCTACATATATTTGTTAGGCTAACTGAGACTTGTCATAGCACTTGCATATTATTGCTCTTTTGTTGGTTTTGATTGCTTCCATTGTCCTCATTTGTAAGTCGCTTTGGATAATCTGCTAAATAACTAAATGTAAATGTTTAATGTTATTGACACCACTCATCGCAGGTTCTCACATGTAAGCTTATCACAACACTTCATATTTGACTTTAGGGCAACAGTGAAATTATAATGACAACAAAATGTTTGGTCTGTTCCTTACAAAAAGCTATTGTCTGATACTTTCATGGTATTTTTGGCTTTTGTGAAACATGTCAGGACCTGGTCACTATATGCTTTCATTTTATGCAAAATAGAGTAAACATTGTCTAACATCTCCTTTTGTCTTCCAGAGAAGAAATACAGGTTTGAAATGACATGAGGTGACATTTAAAGGGATGATGAAATGTCCCTTTAAATTAGAAGCAGCAGACAGTTTGTTCTACAGTTTTAGGACAGTTAAAATACACCGAATAATTTTTATCTTTAGTATAAGAAAAGCCTGGTGTGATAATCCTGCACCAGAAACAATACAAGACAAATTTTTCTGAAAAATATATTTCCATGTAAAGCAGCATCTGTCGTTTCCCCAGCTGAGGATTCATTCACTACATTAAACTACATAAAACACTACTTGTTTACACTTTCTTAGATTTGATCACTTATTACATGGCTCTTTGGAATACTTGATTCTGATTGGTCAATCTTGGCATTCAGTGGTCAAATATTTCAGATTGATGAATCTTCAGTTGGACTATGACTGGCTGATTGTACATTGTCCCTTATATAAGTTACTTATTATATCTCGATTCCTTTTTCTTTTACACATAAACACACACTTGAATACAAATAATTACCTGATCTTGAATCAGTAATTCCACTAATAATCAGGAGGGTCAAACAAATAAACTTCATATTTGAAGGACATGGACGCTGAAAAGAAAAATATAGAAAAAAACAAATTGCATGTATTATAATCAGAAAACAGAAAATAGAATGGTGTGTTAACATTTATGTGTTTTCTTTACATTACACATTAGAACAGAAAATCTAAATTCAGAAAATCTATGTAGACTTCAGGTGTATCTCTCAATTCTTCCATGACTTACCTTAATCTCAACATTGATTTCTCCCAAGAGAGTGAATAAATGCAAGATCGTACGGAGATCATTCCTGGTTTAGTTTTACTTTCTCATTTGACTGAACATCTTAAGTGATTACAAAGTTCCTCCAATCACACTAGTGTTACATCCTCTTTAGAGTCTAGGAGCAGGGAGGAGTAACTTTTTTTGTAGGACCTCTCTGCTGCCAAATCAATGTCTTCAGGCTTTGAGTTTATAACTGGCATTTGTGGAGGGTTGTGATTTAACTTTTTGAATCAATTTGCTGGTTCTAACTAGTTTAAATAGCTGGTTTAGTAGGCTCATGACAGAAACACTGCTCTGCACTTTTCAGACAGCAAATCACACCAAATGCAAGATCCGATAGAAAAAAACAATCTATTGAGGTCTTGCATATTTAATGTATTCTGCATAGTGCAGTGTTTGTTGTCCTTTTCATACTAATACAGCGGAATCCAAATGAAAAAGAAAATAGCATTACAGGGATATTTTTAATTGTGTTGACAGGAATTTGAAGTAAGTCATATTTCGAATGATGTTGGTGTGAATATTAGACCTGCTGAGGTTAGTTACACTATTGAGAAATTGGCAGTAAATAAAGCACGTGGCCCTGTTTTAATAGTAGCGTAACATCTGAAGTATGCTATAGCCAAAAAAATTTGGTGGCCAATGATAGGCCAGGGATGGCGAACTCCGGTCCTGGAGAGCCGCAGCCCTGCAGAGTTCAGCTCCAACCCTAATTAAAACTCACCTGCTTTTTAGCTTTCTAGTAACCCTTCAGACTTTGATTAGCTTATTCGGGTGTGTTTGATTAGGGTTTAAGTCCATTGGGGAAATGAATTCCACTCGCTAAATTCCAGATTCCTAGTGATGATGGTGTTTTGCCTGATGAATTCGCCATTTAATTAGCTATTGAGCAACGCGAAGCTGGTGATAAAAGGACCTTATGAATGCAGTGATAGGTGTCGCATAGGTAGACGTGGATCAGCTGAGAGTCACCTTCACCTAATTAATTATTAATTTGTTTAGTTATATCATTTATAATTTGAATAAGAAAACAACACCATTAAACTTCGGGTAATATCAAAAATGGTTTTATTCATTACATCATAGATCAGATTTTTTTTCTCTTCAGGAAACGGGCAGGCTAGCACCACAGAAATGAACAATAAACGATATAAATGGCAAAACAAAAATGAAATAATCAAAATTTCAAACAATTAGGCTATGAATAACATTAGGCTAAAACATATCTTGATCGCTGTCAGATGAGCCGTCAGATGCTGAGCTGACACAGGACACTTTACTTATCTCCCCACCATCAGACTCTCCATCGATCATGGTATTTAGTGCTTCTTATACCTCTTCAGCATCCATAAATTGCCTTCTTTTACTTATTTATGAAACTGATAACCGATAATTCAGTGAGTGAAAGTCGTTGCCTAGCAATGTACAATGTTAAAACATAAGCAGTAAGAAAATGACAGCGCAAAAATACAGACACACTGTAAAAATTATCTGTAACGGTAAAAGACTGTAAAAATGAACCAGTAAAAACCTGTTAAATGATTAACAGTAAGTTTCCTTACTATATACAGTGAATAATTGCAATAGATACAAAGTTTGTTTGTTTTCGAGAAAGAAGCCTCAGAGTCGACACTCCACCCTACACCCTCATTCACTAGTCCCTACATTAGTTCACTATATAGTCCACTAGACAGAGCGATTGAGAACAAATGAGTGAATTCAGACACTGATGAACACCTGCTGTTAACAAACACAATCACTGAAGGAAAGAACAAGAAACAAAACTACAACTGACATACAACCACAGCCTTAAATGAAATCAACTGAAATAAAACAGCAGAGGACGATTAAACAACTCCACAAACAGCATTACCAGCTCCACATATTACTAACCAGTTTGACTTCATTTCTGTCATATATCTACCAATTAACAGAGGTTTATATTTTATTTCAAATGTTTTGTTTGACCTCACCGTTTTGGTGATCAGTGTTTGCTTTAGTTATGCTCTTGACCCTTGACTCTTTAATGTTAGTTTTTCTCTGGTTGTTGTACCTGTGTTTGTGACGCACATTTGTTTTGACAAGGAAAGCCAAGAAAAATTGTAATTCAATAGTTTTGGTTAACTGTTGATGGTGATATCATCATCATCTAAATACCTGATTCACTGATCTCAATTAGTGTCAAATGATATGAGTGATTTGTAATTAACTTCATATTGTTTATGGTAGTAATATTACTCTACAAGATAAGTTGACAAACTATTTTGAAGGAGTTTAAAAACATTTTATGCACAAAATCTTTAGAGCTACAGCACTATTTAGACACACACACATCAGAATCAGCACATGAACCTCAACAATGGTGACTATTAATAATAAAAAACAAAACTCCCAGAATGCGTTGCAGCATGAATAAATGATGCAGCTGAATGTTCTTACTATTTTCTTTACTTGCTTTTATTTTGGTGTTGTTTTGGTTGTGACTTTTCAGTAGAATGTTTTGTGATGTTCAGAGTTGAACCAATTATTTTATATATATATATATATATATATATATATTTTAAATCATTTATGTTTGTCACCAATTTTGAGATTCATACGCTTTTTGTTGATGTCTGTGTGTTTAAAATCTGCCGTGGTTCGATACATTTATTTGTGCTTAAAACTGTTTCACAACATTTGATTTCTGTAGCATGAGTGGTGCAATATAAGTGTAGAGATTAAACATTGGGTAAGATCTGTGAATTAGACTAGATCATGATGGTTTTGACATCACAAACATCAATCTCATCTGATCATAGACTGTTTTTGTTTTGCTTTAAAAACTGTGCTTAATGAACACAGCTAGTTAAAGCAACCAAAGAAAAACTAATTTTAAAAAGTCAAGGTTCAAGAGCCCAACGAAAGCAACCACTGATCGCCATTATGGTGACTTCAAATGAAAGTACAACACCTAAAATCTCAATAAGAGCGTTTGTACACATATGAGAAATAAAGTCAAATTGGTTAGTAATAAGAAGCTGGTGATGCTGTTTTTGGAGTTGTTTAATCACCCTCTGCTGAGATCTTGAGAGATTTAATGTGTTTTATTCCAGTTGATTTCATCTTTGGCTTTGGCTGTAAGTTTTGTTTCTCTGCTCTTGTTTCTCTTTCCTTCAGTGATTCTACTTGTTAACAGCAGGTGTTCATCACTAAAGCTCAATCCTCATTTAATTAGTCACTTAATTCTCTCATTAACTTCATCACTGCTTCAGTGTTACTTCAACACTAGTAAGGGTGAATCCCATTTCTCTGTCTTACCCTTCCCTTAGTTTTGCGCTGCTCACGTGAGAGTAAGGGCTATCCCAATTCTCGTTTTGATCGAGGGTAGGGCTAAGGGAAGGGGTAGATACCCTTAAAACCAAGCATTTTCGCGAGCTTACTTGAAACCGAGGGTACCCAGAACACACTGCGCAACCGGCAACAATCAAGTATTATCGGCTTAAATAATTTATTTAAAAATTGCGACAGTCTTGTTTTGTGCTCTAGACAGTCCTGTACATATATATTTGCAACCATGTTCTTAATTGAAACTTTTTTAAAAATCGCTAGTTTGCGACGCTAACGTTACATTGCTGATTTGCACAACAGTCCATGCATGTCTACAGTTTTAACAAGTTTGTAAAACGATCCAAAGTTTGTGATCAACACTTGTCGGCTCTGGTGACGTAGCAGCCAGCTAGCGACGGTGTATGATGACTTAACCGTAACCAAGTGGTGTCTCATTTCATAGGGGTATGTTTTCACCCCTAGCGCTTACCACTCGGTTTCGAGGGACAAGGGCTAGGGGTAAGACGTAGGGGAAGGGGTAAGACAGCGAAATGGGATTCACCCTAAGTGCTCTTTAAAACTGAGGATTTTGCTGTGGGGTTAAAGGGGTTAAATGTGTGAGATGAAAAAAATACACTGTGAAACATAATTTTAACAGAAACATACACTGTAAAAAATCCAATTAACAAAATGTTGGAAGAGCAAACATATTTAAGTTGAACTAATTTTATTGCTTGGGCTTAGTTGAGAAGACATATTATATTAAGTCTGCACAAATATATTTAAAAACATTAAACGAATGGTTATTTTCAAGTCCAGTCAACATTCAGAATGCCAATGTTTGACTGAATTAATAAAAACAAATCCAGCCAACACTGAGATCATTCCACACGTGCATGTGCCTGAGTGACTTCGCGGGAGAAACAGCACCGCCATCTTGTCAAGTTCATGCGTCAGGTAAGTCCCACTAAATAAATGACTAAAATTAACGAGAAAATCATGCAACATATTCGATTTTTTTGAGTGGACATTTAGAAAGTGTTTTATGAGTTGTATAACTGAAGAAAAGTGGATATAAGACAGTGTACTGTATGTCAAGTTTAGGCGTCAGGTAAAGTTAAGTCAAGTGATACTGAATAAATATTTGTACTTAACGTTAGACTGAATTTATCAAAACGTATATTTAAAAGGTGTAAATGTTTTATTTAAAATGTATATACAGTATTTATACACAAAAGTACAACACATATAAAAACATCAAATAAGCATTGTATGATGAGGGAAATTTAAGTGAAGGGAATGTGGTCTTTCACCTTGTTTAATCCATAAAACACTTAATATCAAAAGCTGTGTTACAACTATGAATTTTAGCTAATTTTGACTGTTGTATGATAATTTTGTTTCCATGACGTGAAAAGATATGAAGAGATCGCACTGTCTTTCTCTCTTTTATAAGCCATTATGCTTAATACGACTAACGTTAATCGAAATTTATGAAATGTGCAACTTAATGTAAACCACAGTAAAGCGCTCATTTCAAGTTAACATGGGTGTGTTGAATGGGTTTTTGCTTGTGTAAACTTTTGCAATTGTCCCGTGAAGTAAAAAGACGACATTAAACGGTGAAATGTCGCTCTTTTCAAATGGGGCGGATTACACAGATTTACTCGTATTCGTTATATTTTGATATTATTTTTATGCTATTTGAGGTAACTTAGCCCTACAATATGAAATGTACATTAAATGTAATATAAAATCTATTACAAATCCAGTCAGCATCAATGCTCCCTGTTGTGCAATAGATTGTGGAATGGATTTGTGCCAAAAGAAAGGTTGCAACTTCTGTTTCATCACTGTGTGTACCTTCAAGACTAGGAGTTTATTGTTTTCATTGCAAGTAGTATGTGTAAATGTTTAGAGTTTTTACTACAATTATAATGTGCTTGTTCTCAGTGCCATCTATGCTAATATTAGTCTGTTTCTTTCTTATTCTGAAGTCACCATAGCCACCAGATCCAGTCCATATCCAGATCAGATGGTGAATGTCAGCGGAGACCATGTCAGCTAAATGAGCTCCAGAGACAGATCCCCTCCGAAGACCTCGTTGGCCATTGGGTCCTCTGCTCAATCTGACCCGTGTTGCAGCCTAGAATTAAACCACACTCTGTTGATTTCATCTGGCCAGAGGATAACTTTTTTTCTTCATTCCTGTATGTTTAGTTTGTATGAAAAATGTTATAAATGGAGATTGTTATTAAATAAAGGCTATTATGTGTTGTAAAGTGTGTGTTTTTAGTGATTGATAAACACCAGTTAATCATTTTTAATAATTTTGTTAAACTATACAAATATATGTTTATGTAGTTCCCCAGCAATTTCTTATGATGCCCAAATAATAAATCTTAGTTGAGGTAACATATGAAACACGGAGTAAATAGTTAAATTTTAATTGACATAACTTGCTGTAGTTTTCTAAATGTTTGACCAATTAAAACATTTTAGTTGAATGGACTATAAAACTAGTTCAGTAAAGGTTGAACCAACTAAAAAATAACAATTCGGATAACACTTTGAAGTCAGAAATTGACTGAACGTAAAATTTCTGTGGAACTATAGTTACTAAATAATAATTAGAATTTTTTTACAGTGTACTGTAAATTTAATTTATGGAAGCAAACTGTAAAAAACAGTAGATTACTGGCAACCACAGCTGCCGGTATTTCACTGTAAAATCAAGAAAAAAAAAAAGAAAAAAAAGTGTGTAACTTTTAACTTTAATGTGCTATTTATATTTGATTTGACCCTTGACTAAATGATGTACATTTTAGGTTACATGAGAGGTTACCTTTTTGTTTTGTTTTTGTTTTTTTTACAGTATAATACACTGCCATTCAAAAATTTGGGATCAGTAAAGTTTATTAAAGAAGTTTATTATGCTCATCAAGGCTGTATCTAAGATAAAAAATACTGAATATTATTTCACAAAATAATATTGTAAAATATTATTGCAATTTAAAATAAAAGTTTTCTATTTTAATATATTTTGAAAATATAATTTATTCCTATGAAGCAAATCAATTTTCAGCATCATTACTCCTGTCTTCAGTGTCACATGATCCTTCAGGAATCATTCTGATATGCTGATTTATAATCCATGTTGGAAACAGATGTGCTGTTTAATATTTTTTGGGACGTGTGATATTTTTTTCAGGATTCTTTGATAAATAAAAAGTTAAAAGAACAGTGTTTATTCAAAATAGAAATTTTGAGTTACATTATACACTACTATTCAAAAGTTTGGGGTCAGGTGTTTTTTACACTACCAATGAGAAATTTTAAGCAAACTATTACAGTTAACTATTACAAACTTTTCATTAAGACCCTACAGAATAATATCAACTTGTGGAAAATGGGCAACATATGACCCCTTTAAATGGATAAAAAGTGAAAGTAAAGACTTATATTGTTAGAAAAGATTTCTTTTTTTAAATAAATGCTCTTTTTAACTTTTTATTAATCAAAGAAAAAAGTATCACAGGTTCCCAAAAAATATTAAGCAGAACAACAGTTTCAACATTGATAATATAAATTAGAATGATTTCTGAAGGATCATGTGACACTGAAGACTGGAGTAATGATGCTGAAAATTCAGCTTTGCTTCACAGGAATAAATGACATTTTAAAGTATATTAAAATAGGAAACCAATATTAGAAATTGCAATGATGTTTCTCAATATTATTCAGTTATTTGTTAGGTTTATAATATAGGCCTAACATAATATAATATAATATCAAAACAAACTGAAGCATTTAAACTGAGATCTGTAAGTTTAAATATATATATATTTATATAAAAACGTGAACGTGAATTCTTCTATAGCTATCTAAACATCCCTAAGTACAGTTCGCACTAGTGTTGTCAAAAGACCCGGTACTTCGGTACCAAGTCGGTACTAAAAAAATGAAAACGTCACGGTACCAGGTTTTTTAAAGTACCGGTGGTACCGAGTACCCGGTCGACCCGGTTCTTGACGTGTACGGACCTATGATTTCCGCGATGCAGAAAATGCGGACGGAATCTCGGAATCCAGTTATAAAAACGGAGTTTACAGTTTAGCACGGAATGTCACGGAATTTGTCAAAGTTTGGATGAATTAATCAAAAGTAGGTCGTCACACTTTAATCAAATCGCGACATGGACTAGTATCTGTAAATATTAAGCCGCAAAAGTCGATTCAGATATGAATCCCGCATGTTCTGCGAGTCTCTGTGTGAATGAATGAATGAATGGCAGGGACGCGCGGTTTTTTTGTTTAGTTTTTTTTTTTACACTGAAGCGCGCGACGCAGTGTTGCCAAGCCCCTCCCTCAGAAAATCTCTAGAACCACCCTCAAAAGTCTCCATTTTTCAAAAAAAAGTCGCCAAATATGAAAAGAAAGTAAATACAGGTAAATTTGGTACAGGAAAGTAAATATATATATATATCTACTTTACAAATGATGACAGTATAAAAAAAATATAACAAAAGATGAAGTAGGCCAATAACAAAACAATCTGAAGTGAAATTAGGAAATGCTTAGGCCTACTTGTAACTCTACAGGACACATTTGAATCAGTAAATTTCTTCCTGTGATCTACAAGCACATCAAACATGATGGAAATGATGTAAAGACACATAATGTTGGGCATTTGTTTCACCAAAGCGCATCCCTGTCCTGCTCAAATACAACAGATAAGAAATATGATTCTCCAAAAACAAAACCTTTATTCATACAAACTTATTTCAGTCAACACAATCTATTACTACAAAGTAAGTGCAAAATACTGCATCCCAGCACACATGACACGATGATGCACTGCGTCTCTCAGTATCTGGTTGACATGACTGTGCATGAATTGTGGTATAACTTTTGTGTCTGTGGTTAAAACAAGATGTTCATGCAGTAGTTGGTGCCCTGATGTAATCATATTTTTCTCCACCATCTTGATGCTTATAATGAAATGGTGGTGTGTCATCATGTCTGAATGGCAGATGTACTGCCGTGTTCACTGCGCAGACTCATTAGGCGCGTTCGACTTTAAGCGGCGCTGCGCAGAATGGTCAGTGTATGACATCAAAGTACCGCGAACACGCCTAATGGCATGATTGAGAGCAAACGTGAGGGGAAAAATCTCCAAAAATCGCTATTTTTATTTAAATATAGCTAAAATAGCTCCTTGTCGCAAAACATCAATACAAGTCGCAGCAACAATAAAAAAGTAGCTAAATTTGGCGACAAAATCCCCAAATTGGCAACACTGCTCGCGGTGATTTCATCATCTGCCGTCTCAATGAGGACATAAATACATAAACAACATCTACAGAAATGCTCTGAGAGTCCCTTCACGAGTATTCTACCGATCCATTTGAGTAAAACCAGCTTCATATCATATAGCTACACACAGAAATTTAAAGATATTCACGGCAACCCGTCAAAATAAAAGTTTATCTTAAAGACATTGTGCCAAAAATATATTACTATTATTTAGTAGAATGTATGTGATACTATTACTACTGTTGATAAATAAAAAATTTTTTTTTAAAGAAATAATCACACAATATTTCTTCCATATTTTAATTTTAATAGTAAATCCCCTTTATTTACCCAAAAAATAAAATGTTTAAATTTCATTAATTAAAAGACAAATTAAATTTGGGTGAAACTTTACTGTTTACTGTTTTTCATACTTTGATTACTTGCGGAAAAACTTGAAACACAATTTAAATAAGTATGAAGAATGGCATTGATTTTTGTAAATTTAATTTTTGTTTGACTATTATTAAAAATAGCGTGTTTTTAATTAGCACGTGGTACCGACATTGGTACCGAGAACCGTGGATTTTCACTGGTATCGGTACCGAATACTGAAATTTTGGTACCGTGACAACACTAGTTCGCACAATACTGTGTGTAATGTCTCAGAGTTTTGTTACCGTTCTGTGTCCATACTCTGCTATTTCCAGCACTTAATCAAGCCACTCTTCTTTAATACATGAGGACATTTTATTTCACATGTCATTGCGTTTGCTCTCTTGTTGATACGCAATTGGAAAATGTAAAGTCGTGTTATTTATATGCAGATTGATGAGAACTGGTTGTTGGCGCACATCATTCTCTTTCTATGAAACCTGTAAACCGCATTCACCGGTTCTAACTCTATAGCGATATCAACTCTATAGCAGTTTACCCTAGCATTGCAATTCATTCGCTTTTACTACAATTTAATCTAATGTCTTTCCCAACTCTTTTTTTGCATGTACGCTGCACATAATTTCTTCTGCGTGGCCGCGCGCGCAGCTTAGAGGGAACATTGCTAACAGTCAACTTCCTGTTGTGTTTTGTGGGTCAAATTGTGTTGGAGAGAGTAGAGCCAAAGTCCTTTAGAGCCTGTGTTTAAGTCAAGGACGGACAGAGAAACACTGATGGTATGCTGCATGTTGCTTTATTTAAAGGCATAACTGTGTGGTTATTGATGCAGTGAGAATCTCTTCACTAATTTCAATCACACATGTATGTGTGCTGCTGTTATCTGCAAGAGATTTGAGTTGAATTGATGCTTTTAATGACTTTGCATAAATCAGTAGGTTTTTCTTCATGGACTTAAGCAAAATAGTTCTCAATACCCTTATGCTCACATTACTTAAACATTATAAATATTAGTTAATAAACAAAAGACAGTTGGACAATTTAAGTGCAGTCGTCGGTTTGTATATTGACATTGTATTAGTTAATGAAATACCGTATTGTCCCGAATATAAGACGACCCTGATTATAAGACGACCCCCCTTTTTCCAGATGTACCTGTTGGAAAAAAAGCTTTTTGAAAACCAAATGTTGTTGTTTTTTTTGTTTTTTTTTCTCTCTCTGTAAAACACATTTATTCTTAAATTATTTTCATATTGCATATTTTTCCAATTCTAATTTTTGTTTTGAAAGTATGGTAAATACTGGTAAAATGTACCCACAATGACATTGGAAAATTTTGATATAGGCTACCATTGAAATAACAGGTAGCCCATCTGAATTATATAACAATTAGGCTATCAATCTCATAGTAGCCAAGTAGCTGGGTACTGTCTTATGTTTTAAAATCACTTACAGAGGAAGTTTGGTCCCATCAGGCTAACATGACAGTCACGATCATGCTGCTGTAAGCTTTTCTTTTTCATTTGTTTTCATTCGCGATCTTTACAACACACATTACATTACATATTTCATGGCACACTCGTTTTATGCGTTTTTGGCGCCACCTATTGTTGTGGGTGTATTATTGACATGTCAAAGACTCTAGACCCTGAATATAAGACGACCGCGTTTTTTCAGATGTATTTCCAAGGAAAAAACATCGTCTTATATTCGGGTCAATACGGTACATTTTTTTCACTGTAAATGTAAACAGTTCTGTAAATCCTAAAATGTTGCTACCATATTTTTCACAGTAAAATTTTTAAAGACTTTACTGTAAATTTACCAGATTTTTTTACCGTGCATTATATAGTGAGTACATTTGACCCTCGTGGTGCTTACATTTTTTTATCTGGTTTTATCTAAACAATTTTTAACAACAGGGGACTGTAAATCACACAATTTTAGTAAAAGTCAATGACTGGGAGAGTTGAAGGTTTCACTGAAAATCTGTTATGTACAGTACATTTGAAAAACAGCCGTGGTTAAAATTTACCCCGTGGCGGTTCTAGTGTTAAACAAGACAGTATGATTCCGGCTCTTCAGAGAGACTGAAAGTAAAAGATGATGCAGTGCTGAGTCTGACTAGAGTGGATCTAACAGTAATGTTGCAAGACAATTGTGTTTTTATGACTATTGCATTGTCTGTACCAGACTGTTTGATATATACTGAGTATTTATACATTTTTAACCCAAATGTTATTTTCAGAGTACATCACAGCAGCATCAATCTGTTGTTTTAATAAGTGAAACTGTTAACCAATCATAGGAGTGGGTGTTTACTTGTGAGTCTTGAATGTGCCCGCCTATAAAAACAGATTGTTCTTCAGAGAGGCTCAAAATCAGGACAGAAAATAGCTTGCTACTTCTAAATTATATATATTTTTTCACACTAACGTTTTAAGTGAACATCAGATAACATTATAAAATAATAAAAGAATGCAGTTTATTGGCCACTTTAAGCACAATAAAGCATTAAATAAGACATAAAAAATACAAAAAGGACGAATTGCGAATAAAGATGTTATTCATGGAGGATTACATCTGGAGTAGTAAAAGTAAGTGTTAAAATGAAAGATGTCTGGTATAAAGTGTGGCACTCAAGTAACAGTGATCTAGACAGAGATATTTACAGGATGTTAAAAAAATATATGCCAAACCCTCCTCATAATCCACAAACACCCTCTGAGGCTCCACACACACAGGAAAAAAGGAAGATAAATGGAGAATCACAAGCCCAATGCACCACATTACTCAGACCCACAGTCCAGTATTTATTTTTAGAATTCGGACCGTTCATGTTGATGGCCTAAACACCACTCAGTTCACTCCTTCACCTGCACCTCACTGTAAAAGACATCTTTTATTTCCATCTTCTTTTGATTGTGTGTTCACTAAAAACAAAGAAAGTATGAAGTTATAAAGGGTCCATAACAGAATTCATCTTAAGATCAATAATGAGATAAATAATATTAGTCACCAATTGAAAACCAGCAGGATTTTAAACGGATTACTTATCATATAATAAACTGTGATTAATTTTATTAATATATTAATAATAAAACAAATTCTTCATTTGGTGTAATCATCATGTGACTCTGAAATTTGATGTAAATGAAGTTCAGAATAAAGACAAGAAAAATCGACATTGGCATGAAATTATTTTTGATATTCTGAAAAACAACTGTATATTTTAAATATAAATTATTATAATTTAGATGCATTTATAGGCTGTATTAACTGAATAAATAATTCAAATATACATGCATACAATATAAACATATGCATTCATTGTGTGTGTGTGTGTGTGTGTGTGTGTGTCTGAATTGCCATAAAATCAGATGCATCTCATTTTAAATATAAATGAATAGACAGTGTTTGTTAATTGTTTGACAGATCAAAGCAGACTCAATTTAATTAAGAGACGGCCAGGTGTGCATTAATAAATAATCACCGCAAAGCTGACCTTGTCTTCTTTCCCTGTTCTCATTCTGTAAATGTTGATCATCTTCTGAAGAAAATTCAGAATAAAGGCAAGAAAAACCAAAAGATTACATCATACACAGGTATGGTAAATGAATAATTCAAATGTATATTTTATAAACATGCATTTATTATACAAGAGTGTGTGTGTGTGTGTGTGTGTGTGTGTGTGTGTGTGTGTGTGTGTGTGTGTGTGTGTGTGTGTGTGAGTGAGTGAGTGAGTGAGTGAGTGAGTGAGTGAGTGCCACTAGATTAAAATGATATAATTATTTCATAATAATAACTACAAATATATAAACAAGTATGAAAAATGATTTAAAATGGCATTCTGGTTTCCAGAAATGGTGACCTAATATGTACACTTTCCCTCATCTGACAAAGTAAGAATACGCAGTGTCTGTTCATTAACTGATTTGTGGATGAAAAGAGACTTTAAATTAATAATGAAACTTCAAAAGACAAATTCACCTTGTTTTATTCTCCTGTTCTCATTCTGTAAAAGTTGATCACATTTAGCAGAACATTCTGAATTAAGGCAAGAGAAAACACCATAACATCACACATGGGTACATATGGTTTTGCTCTACAAATGCAAAAAAAAGGTAAAAATGGCAAAAACATTTGAATTAATAGTGAAATAATAACCTAAGATAAATTCACCTCATCTCATTCTGTGGTTGATAATTTTCTGAAAAAAAATAAATACAAATTCTGAATAAGGCAAGAGAAAACATAGATATAGATTATAGATAACGTCACACATGGGTAACTAAATAAATAATTCAAATGTACATTTTGTAAACATGCATCTATTACAGGAAAGAAATAACTACAAATGCAATAAATAAATTGCAAAAAAATTTAAAATAATAGAGAACTAATAAAAGATAAATTCACCTGGTTTTATTCTGCTCTTCTCATTCTCTAGTTGTTCCAGAACTTTACCAGAATAAAGGTAAGAGAAAACTGCATTAATATATAGGCCATACTTATTTCTGACTGAGGAAGAACAACTACAAATAAAACAAATTATATTTAAAAGAAAAAAAAAAAAGAAAAGAAAAAAAGGCAAAACATTAACAAGTCCTAAGATATATGTTGAATAAGTAGATATTTTGTGGATGAAAATAGACTTTACATAATAATAAAATTATAATTCACCTTGCTTTATTCTCCTGTTGCATTCATCGTTTTCTGAAGAAAATTCAGAATAAAAAGGCAAGAGAAAACAACATTAAGTAAATAATATCACACGGGTACACATATGGTTTTGCACTACAAATGCAAAAGAAAAAAAAGGGCAAAAACTTTAAATGAATAGTGAAATAATAATCCCTAAAAATAGATTAATTCACCTTGTTGTATTCTGCTCATCACATTTCGTAGATTATCACATTCTGAGGAAAATTCAGAATAAATAGAAAATATTAAATAGATAACATCACACATGGACAGTGTTAATATAACACATTACAAAAGTAACACCATTACAGTAATACTCTTTGCTGTAACAGTAATATAACACATTACTAATAAAATGTTGATAATATTATACCCAATGCAATCTCAGTAACGCACGTTACAACAATGCATTTTATCCCGAAATTAAGTGGTGATGTTTTTCCACGAGACATTCCAGCACCAGAAAAAATAAATAAATCTGCTATTTTCTATTGCTAGAATTCAATGGTTGTGATGACTGCAGAGGCGGATTCTACATTTGCGATATGGACACACTCCCATTATTTTCAGTTTGACAGAGAAAACAACAAGAAGTGTGATCTATGTGGGAAACCAAGGAAACTCTCTACATTGAGAAATAACATGACTAATTTAAAGAAACAAAACTGGACCGATGGCACGCTAACACTAAACTAACTAAGACAGCTGCAGTTTCAGAGAAGAGAAAGAATGTGGCGGACGAGAGATGAAGAGACTCATGGCTGAGTATGTTGTAGAGGATATGCAGCCTCTGTCAACAGTAGGCCACACAATACATGCCAGGTTTGTGCTGTGAACTTGAATTAAAAGAAAATAAGAAAACAAATGAAAAAAAAAAAAAGACTTGTGTCTTGTGTCATTAGGCTATAGGTTGCATAATAATGGGCATCATAATTAACCAGACTTTTATTGTTTGTCTACTTTTGTGATTCTAACAGTGATTGTTACTTATTGTATTGCACAAAATGTAATGAAAAGTGTTAACTGTAGCACCAAATTTAGATCTGCTCGTGTCGCACCACATTTCTTTTTATGCGTTTTTACAGTGTTGCGCATTACAACCAATCACCCATGATTTTGTTGAGTTTATGCAATGGCCAGTCAGAGGTGCTCAGATAAGACGTCGCTGAAATGGCAGAGTTTTGTTCAGTGTGCATGCTTGCTGACTGAATTCTGCACTCTGGCAAATTCTGTCATCATAAACAACAAACTGTAGATGTACGTACAAAGTAAGTAAGATTTATTCATCAAATACAACCCGAATTCCGGAAATGTTGGGACATTTTTTAAATTTGAATAAAATGGAAACTAAAAGACTTTCAAATCACATGAGCCAATATTTTATTTAGAACAGAACAGAGAACATAAATGTTTAAACTGAGAAATTTTACACTTTTATCCACTAAATGAGCACATTTAAAATTTTATGCCTGCTACAGGTCTCAAAAAAGTTGGCACGGGGGCTGAAGGGCAGAAAAAGCAATAAATTTTGAAAAGATTCAGCTGGGAGAACACCTAGCAACTAATTCAGTTAATTGACATCAGGTCTGTAACATGATTGGCTATAAAAGGGATGTCTTCAAGAGGCAGAGTCTCTCAGACGTAAAGATGGGCAGAGGCTCTCCAATCTGTGAAAGTGCACGTAAAAAGATTGTGGAATACTTTAAAAACAACGTTCCTCAATGTCAAATTGCAAATGCTTTGCAAATCTCATCATCCTACAGTGCATAACATCAAAAGATTCAGAGAAACTGGAGAAATCTCTGTGCGTAAGGGACAAGGCCGAAGACCTTTATTGGATGCCTGTGGTCTTCGGGCCCTCAGACGACACTGCATCACTCATCGGCATGATTCTGTCATTGACATTACTAAATGGGCCCAAGAATACTTCCAGAAACCACTGTCAGTAAACACAATCCGCCGTGCCATCTGCAGGAGCCAACTAAAGCTCTATCATGCGAAAAGGAAGCCATATGTAAACATGGTCCAGAAGCGTTGTTGTGTCCTGTGGGCCAAGGCTCGTTTAAAATGGACTGTTTTAAAGTGGAAAAGTGTTCTATGGTCAGACGAGTCCAAATTTGACATTCTTGTTGGAAATCACAGACGCCGTGTCCTCTGGGCTAAAGAGGTGGGAGACTTTCCAGCATGTTATCAGCGTTCAATTCAAAAACCAGCATCTCTGATGGTATGGGGGTGCATAAGTGCATTCGGTATGGGCAGCTTGCATGTTTTGGAAGGTAATGCTGAAAGGTATATAAAGGATTTAGAGCAACATATGCTCCCCTCCAGACGACGTCTATTTCAGGAAAGACCTTGTTTATTTCAGCAGGACAATGCAAAACCACATACTGCAGCTATTACAACAGCATGGCTTCATAGTAGAAGAGTCTGGGTGCTGAATTGGCCTGCCTGCAGTCCAAATATTTCACCTATAGAGAACATTTGGCACATCATTTAATGAAAAATACGTCAAAGACAACCACGAACTCTTCAGCAGCTGGAAACCTATATCAGGCAAGAACGGGACCAAATTTCAACACCAAAACTCCAGAAACTCATAACCTCGATGCCCAGACATCTTCAAACGGTTTTGAAAAGAAAAGGAGATGCAGCAACATGGTAAACATGCCCCCGTCCCAACTATTTTGAGACCGGTATCAGGCATTCAATTTGAAATGAGCTCATTTTGTGCATAAAATTTTTAAATTTTTCAGTTTAAACATTTGTAATGTTATCTGTGTTCCATTGTGAATAAAATATTGGCTCATGTGATTTTAAATTCTTTTAGTTTTCATTTTATTCAAATTTAAAAAAACGTCCCAACATTTCTGGAATTCGGGTTGTAGTGAAGGCTTTTTTAAAGTTAGTTATGATGTTCTTTGAATAAATTATACTGAGAAAGTGCAAATAACATTCACATTATCACTGTTTGAATAACCGTGGAAGTGAAAGTATAATAATTAGTAACTTACGATGTCTTTGTTATTAAATTATGATCAAATTAAATACAAATTAAAAATATTTTATGACATGACACCCATAAGCATGCCTAAAATGACAGGTTTGTGATGTGTGTAGCTAATAGATTACACTAACATTAGGCAACATTTGATTCACCCTCTGACAATGATATTGCGCCATGAGCCTTCACTGTGCCTATTACATTATGTTGTTAGTAGGCTTGGGGTCCTATACAGTCATTACGCACTATGCTATACCACATCACCATTCACTGGATTTGTAATGAGGAGCAATAAACTACATTTTAGCATTTTAGAATGCCTATGTGGTTATTTTTGTGAAAGTAACACAAAAGTAATGTAACATTACAATTCAGAGACAGTAATATTGTAATGTAACTAATTACTTTCAAATGACAGTAACTAGTAATATATAATGTGTTACATTTTTGAAAGTAACTTCCCCAACACTGCACATGGGTATATACTATATGGTAAGTGAATAAATAATTTAAAATGTACATTTTATAAAAATGCATCTATTATAGGCAAGAAATAATAACTGCAAATGCAAAATAAATAAAAAAAAAAGAAAAGAAAAATTGCAAAAACATTTAAATTAATAGTGAAATAACGAAAATAAAAGATAAATTCACCTTGTTGTATTCTGCTCTTCTCCTTCTGTAGTTGATCATGTTCTGAAGAAAATTCATAATAAATGGCAAGAGAGAACTACATTAAATATATACAGTGAGGAAAATAAGTATTTGAACACCCTGCTATTTTGCCAGTTCTCCCACTTAGAAATCATGGAGGGGTCTGAAATTGTCATCGTAGGTGCATGTCCACTGTGAGAGACATAATCTAAAAAAAAAATCCAGAAATCACAATGTATGATTTTTTAACTATTTATTTGTATGATACAGCTGCAAATAAGTATTTGAACACCTGTCTATCAGCTAGAATTCTGACCCTCAAAGACCTGTTAGTCTGCCTTTAAAAATGTCCACCTCCACTCTATTTATTATCCTAAATTAGATGCACCTGTTTGAGGTCGTTAGCTGCATAAAGACGCCTGTCCACCCCATACAATCAGTAAGAATCCAACTACTAACATGGCCAAGACCAAAGAGCTGTCCAAAGACACTAGAGACAAAATTGTACACCTCCACAAGGCTGGAAAGGGCTACGGGAAATTGCCAAGCAGCTTGGTGAAAAAGGTCCACTGTTGGAGCAATCATTAGAAAATGGAAGAAGCTAAACATGACTGTCAATCTCCCTCGGACTGGGGCTCCATGCAAGATCTCACCTCATGGGGTCTCAATGATCCTAAGAAAGGTGAGAAATCAGCCCAGAACTACACAGGAGGAGCTGGTCAATGACCTGAAAAGAGCTGGGACCACCGTTTCCAAGGTTACTGTTGGTAATACACTAAGGCGTCATGGTTTGAAATCATGCATGGCACGGAAGGTTCCCCTGCTTAAACCAGCACATGTCCAGGCCCGACTTAAGTTTGCCAATGACCATTTGGATGATCCAGAGGAGTCATGGGAGAAAGTCATGTGGTCAGATGAGACCAAAATAGAACTTTTGGTCATAATTCCACTAAACGTGTTTGGAGGAAGAAGAATGATGAGTACCATCCCAAGAACACCATCCCTACTGTGAAGCATGGGGTGGTAGCATCATCTTTGGGGTGTTTTTCTGCACATGGGACAGGGCGACTGCACTGTATTAAGGAGAGGATGACCGGGGCCATGTATTGCGAGATTTTGGGGAACAACCTCCTTCCCTCAGTTAGAGCATTGAAGATGGGTCGAGGCTGGGTCTTCCAACATGACAATGACCCGAAGCACACAGCCAGGATAACCAAGGAGTGGCTCTGTAAGAAGCATATCAAGGTTCTGGCGTGGCCTAGCCAGTCTCAGACCTAAACCCAATAGAGAATCTTTGGAGGAGCTCAAACTCCGTGTTTCTCAGCGACAGGCCAGAAACCTGACTGATCTAGAGAAGATCTGTGTGGAGGAGTGGGCCAAAATCCCTCCTGCAGTGTGTGCAAACCTGGTGAAAAACTACAGGAAAGCGTTTGACCTCTGTAATTGCAAACAAAGGCTACTGTACCAAATATTAACATTGATTTTCTCAGGTGTTCAAATACTTATTTGCAGCTGTATCATACAAATAAATAGTTTAAAAAAAAATCATACATTGTGATTTCTGGATTTTTTTTTTTAGATTATGTCTCTCACAGTGGACATGCACCTACGATGACAATTTCAGACCCCTCCATGATTTCTAAGTGGGAGAACTTGCAAAATAGCAGGGTGTTCAAATACTTATTTTCCTCACTGTATAAGCCATGTTTCTGGTTGAAGAACAACTACTACAAATAAAACAAATTATATATTTTTAAAACATGGCAAAAACGTACAGGACCCAAGATATGCATAAAAGCATATGAATACAAAGTATCTGTTAAGTACACTGAACAAAATTATAAATGCAACATTTTTGTTTTTGCCCCCCATTTTTCATGAGCTGAACTCAAAGATCTAAGACTTTTTCTATGTACACAAAAGGCCTATTTCTCTCAAATATTGTTCACAAATCTGTCTAAATCTGTGTTAGTGAGCACTTCTCCTTTGCCGAGATACTCCATCCACCTCAAAGGTGTGGCATATCAAGATGCTGATTAGACAGCATGATTATTGCACAGGTGTGCCTTAGGCTGGCCACAATAAAAGGCCACTCTAAAATGTGCAGTTTATTGATGGCATTTTGAATGCACAGAGATACCATGACGAGATCCTGAGGCCCATTGTTGTGCCATTCATCCACGACCATTACCTCATGTTGCAGCATGATAATGCACGGCCCCATGTTGCAAGGATCTGTACACAATTCCTGGAAGCTGAAAACATCCCAGTTCTTGCATGGCCAGCATACTCACCGGACATGTCACCCATTGAGCATGTTTGGGATGCTCTGGATCGGCGTATACGACAGCGTGTTCCAGTTCCTGCCAATATCCAGTAACTTTGCACGGCCATTGAACAGGAGTGGACCAACATTCCACAGGCCACAATCAACAACCTGATCAGCTCTATGCGAAGGAGATGTGTTGCACTGCATGAGGCAAATGGTGGTCACACCAGATACTGACTGGTTTTCAGAACCCCCCCCCACCCCCCCAATACAGTAAAACTGCACATTTTAGAGTGGCCTTTTATTGTGGCCAGCCTAAGGCACATCTGTGCAATAATCATGCTGTCTAATCAGCATCTTGATATGCCACACCTGTGAGGTGGATGGATTATCTCGGCAAAGGAGAAGTGCTCAGTAACACAGATTTGTGAACAATATTTGAGAGAAATAGGTCTTTTATGTACATAGGAAAAGTCTTAGATCTTTGAGTTCAGCTCATGAAAAATGGGAGCAAAAACAAAAGTGTTGCATTTATAATTTTGTTCAGTGTAGATATTTTGTGGATGAAAACAGACTTTACATTAATAATAAAATTATAACTTAAAAAGACAAATTTACCTTGTTCTATTATCCTGTCCTCATTATTTAGTTGGTCAAGTTCTGCAGAAAATTAAGAACAAAGTCAAGAGAAGACAACATCACACATGGGTACACATGGTAACTGAATAAATGAATAATTCAAATGTATATTTTATAAACATGATGGATGAGGAATTCAGAGGTTTACCACCAGCCATGATATACACTGTCACACAGGCAAACACCCCCTCTACCAGGCGGCTATATGCCTTGAAGTGGTGCCTTTTCACTGTGTGTTGTTCCTCTCGGGGGGATGATCCACAAATGTGCAATGAGGCTTACTGGGGAATTGGGTACTTGCACAGGCCCCGGTGCCAGCTGTGAGCTAGTACATGTGTGCTGAGGGGACCACAGAGAGAAATGGGAGGATTCTTGTGTGGCAAACAGGTCTTCCTGAACCTCACAGAATCAACTCCAAATCACCTGGCCCCTTCTTGGCAGAGTCTCCACTCTCCTCGGAGTGCGACTCGTCATGAGAGTGCATTGGCCTCATGATTGACGGGAGCAGACACTGCCCTGATGGTTGATGTACTGTATGTCACCATGTAACACCTAACTTTTGATGCCACATAAAGATTGAGGGACCACGGAGACCAATTCATTTCAGTGAGCCATGTGTATTAAATGCAAGTTGTGGATCACACATTCACAGAGCGCCCCCTAATGATAGGGCATAACTATGACATGGGAAAAAAACAAAAAAAACAAAAAAAAAAAACACAAACTACTAGGAACTAATGTGACAGTAAAACTGTTACACACCCCTCCCCCTAAAAGAAAAGAGCTAGCCGGTGCCATAAAACGTCTTTAGCTTTTCAACATGGTAAGTATCACATTGACTCGGGTTGTCAAGCATTACCACTTTGTAATTGACATTATTCACCCTTTTCATAATCTTTGCAGGACCTTGCCATCTTGGGGCTAACTTGGCCATAAAAAAAATCTGCAGCACGAGATAGAAGGTGAGCGAGTATCCAAACCAGATCTCCTTCCTCGAAGGACTCAGGCTTCCTACGTTTATTGTAGTATCTGCCTTGTCTCTCTTGGGCTTGACTAGTCTTCTCTCTTACTTGGTCAAGAAGAGCTTTCTGCCTTTCAACAGTACTGTAGGCTACATGATCGGGATTAGGAGGTTTGCGGATCAATCGCTCGAGGGGACCCTTTTATTTGCGCCCCAATGCAATCTCTGCTGGAGTGAGACCCGTACTCTCCTGCCATGCTGAATTAATGGCATACCGGAACTCTGGTATCCATTTGTCCCAATCACGGTGGTTATCACGAACATAAGATCATATCATTGTTTTTAAGGTCCTGTTGATCCTCTCAGTTAAATTGGTCTGTGGATGATATGCTGTACTGAGTTTTTGAACTACACCCCATTGCTTGCAGGTATCATTGAGTAATTGGGCAGTGAACTGTGGGCCGCGGTCAGAGACCAAGTATGCTGGAGCTCCCCATCGAGTGAACATTTCTTTTGTCAGAATGTTGGTTATGAGGTGAGTTTTTGCAGACCGTAGAGCAAAGAGTTCTACCCACTTACTGCAATAATCCACAAAGACTAATAAGAATTCATTAGATCTGGAACTGCTTGGGAAAGGACCCATCAGATCTACTCCAAGCATATAGCCAGGCTCCACTACTGGGACCGACTGCAGAAATCCAGATAGCTTTGCGATTCTTGGTTTGTAGGCTTGACACGTCTTACACTGGGTGCAAAAACTCCAAACATCTTTACGAATCTCAGGCCAATAGACATTGTCAAGTAATCTCCTTAAGGTTTTCATTCTCCCCAAATGTCCACTCAGTGGGTTTGAGTGAGCAAAATGCAAAAACGTTTCCCTAAGTGATGCAGGTATGACTAGTTGATGAGTGTATCCTTGGTGCTTGTCAGGCACACTGCGAAACAAGTAGTCATTCTGTATGATGCAAGCGATGCGATTAGAATCCGTAGTAGGTTGTTGCATGTAAAGAAGAATCAAGCTTTTGGACCCAATTTCATCCCAATTGACAGGCAAATTAGGGTCTGGTTTTGAAGTTTGACATAGGGCAATATGGCTTACTACCTCTTGCACAGGTACTCCTCTAGATAGGGCATCAGGTACCACATTACATGATCCCTTCCGGTACTTTACCGTAAAGCTAAAACACTGCAGTCGTAAAGCCCACCTAGTCAAGCGTGAGGATGGTTTAGGGTGATTGAATACCCAAGTCAATGCAGAATGGTCTGTGAGTACTTCAAAGTTCCTTCCCTCCAAATACTGTCTCCACTTTTCCACGGCCCACACTACTGCAAGACATTCCTTCTCTGCGGTAGAGTATGACTTCTCTGCTCCATGCAGAAGCCGCGAAGCGTAGGCAATGACATGCTCTGCCCCATCAAAATCTTGTGTCAATACAGCTCCTAATCCTACATCGCTGGCATCCGTTTGTACTCTGAAATCCTTGGTGAAGTCAGGTGGCATTAAAACTGGTGCTCGTTGTAGGGCATTCTTGAGATCATCAAAAGCATTTTGACATTCAACTGTCCAATTCCAAGTTGAATTCTTAGCCTTTAGTGCATATAAAGGGGCTGCTCGCTCAGAAAAGTGGGAGATGAAACGGTGATACCAACTTGCAAGACCTAAAAACCTTTGTACCTCTTTGAGATTCTTGGGTACTGGAAAATCTTGAACAGCTTTGACTTTAGAAGCTTCAGTACGAACCCCTTCCTCAGAAACAACATGTCCTAGATATGTGATGGTCTTTTGGAGCAAAGAACATTTCTTGAGGTTGAGTGTCAATCCTGAGACTTCCAGTTTTGCAAAGAGTTGCTTGAGATGTTGAAAGTGGTCTTGGACAGTTTTAGAATAGATCACTATGTCATCAAGGTATACCAAGCAGAACTTCCCTATGTAATCTCTCAGAATGTTGTTCATAAGCCTTTGAAAGGTTGCAGCGGCATTTTTAAGGCCAAAGGGAAGACTAACAAATTCGTACTGGGCATTCTTGGTGACAAAGGCGGTCTTTTGGATACTGTCCTCATCCATTCCTACCTGACAGTAACCAGACTTAAGGTCTAATGTGCTGAATATGGTCGCTCCATACAAGGACTCTAGGATATCCTGAATCTGTGGCATCGGAAATCCATCCAGAGGAGTCTTGGAGTTCAGTGATCGATCATCAACACAAAAGCGGGTACTACCATCTTTCTTGGGTACTAAAACAACTGGTGCTGCCCATGGGGAAACAGAAGGTCTTATAATGCCCTTGTCCAGTATGCTTGCTACTTCCTCGTCAGTGAACTTCAGTTTGTTGACAGACACAGGATAGGCTTTCTTACGGACTGGAATCTCATCAATAGTATTGATTCGATGGCGAATTAAGTTGGTTTGTCCCAAATTGTCAGTGCATACGGTTTGCCAGTCAAGCAACAGCCCTTCTAACTGACGTTTGTGTGCTTTAGAAGCATCAGCTTGATTTACTAACTCCTTTAAGATGGTTAGTGTAGTAGAAGAGGTTGGCACTAGAGGTATTGCAAGGTGCAGACTGACTGTTGGTGAAGGAGAAGAAGTGGACTCTCACATTCTTCAGGCAATGAATGTGTGGAATTTTTAAAATCAATGATGATTCCTGATGTCTTCAAAAACTCAAGTCCTAATACAACTGAAAAGGCCAAATCACAGTGCCTCATCACATAGGCTCTTAGAGGATAACTGTGGCCCTGAATAGTACCCCTCCAAACTACCTTCCCCAAGGCTGACTGTACATACCCATTAGCAAGGGAAAATGACTGTCCTCTGCTTGACTGCAAAACTTCATGATTCGACTTTAACTGGTGCCAGCACGACTCCTGCACTAATGAATAAGTGCTCCCAGTATCCAGGATTGCTTGATATTGACAGCCTTTGATGGTTATGGGCAACGTTAATGTCGTTAGTAGCTCTCCGCTGTTCTCTGAACAAACAGCTATGTGTGGATTGGGCTGTCGTCCTTTTGTGAATTTACCCGTTTCAATAGGTTTTGAGTTTTGTTCTTGGTGCCTCTGCCTCCAGAAGGCTCTCTCTTCGCTGATATCTCTTTCTACAAGGGTGCCTACCCGTACCAGATCATCTACCGTAGTTACAGTACCTCTTAAAATACTGGCAATTCTTGGATTGCAGTTTCGGAGAGTTGCTTGGAGGATCTCACGTTCCATCATGGAAGGCTTCAACCTCAAACATAAGGCTCGGTACTGATATGCAAACGTCCTGATGCTTTCATCAACTCTTTGTTTCCTTTCTCTGATCCTTGTTTCTACTTCGACCTCGTGAACGTCAGACAGAAATGATTGAAGAAAAACTGACTTAAATTGTGACCATGTTCTTACCTTCTTCTTTTCGGCTACCCACCAGTCTTTAGCTGTATGTGTTACCACAGAAGGAAGCATGGATAAGATTTCAGAGTCATTCAAAGGCTGTACAGCCAGATATTCATCACATCGCTCTAGGTACGTAATGGGATCTTCTCCATCTAAACTTCCAAATTTTGGAAACTCTAGCTTGATGGGGGTCTTATAATGTACAGGTCGAAAGGAACTGTGGTCTGATATTGTGTGGCTGAAATGTGGAGTAGAGGTAGCTCCCCCAGAAGACTGAATCAGTGACCTCAGCTGGCCATCTCTCCGTTTCAGGCAATCCATAATTGCTCTTCCTAACTCCTGGACCTTAGTTTCCAAAGTGCCTTTTACTTGGCTGCATTCATCCTTCAGCTTGGTGGACAGTGAGTGCTCGAGTTGCTGTACTTCTGCGTGATGATCTTGGTACTGTTTTACTATGTGCTGCAGCTGACATTCGATGGCAGTCATCCTATTACATTGCTCCTTCAACTGGTGTTGAATATCCTTAAAACGAACATCAGATGAATTCTCCAAACCCTCCACTCTACATTCTACTTTATGCATCCTTGAAGCCATAATCATTGTTAATAAGCTTTCATCATCTTCGTTTGGAGGAGGTAACAGAGAGTCATCGAAATCACATTCTTGTTCCACATTCTCAGGTTCATTTTCCAGATACAAGCTACTGAGAGAATGAATAAGGTCTTGGATTGGCTCACGATGAGTAGTGAAAGGTTCTGAAGAGTAGTCTGGGATTAAAGGATCCTCACCCTCTGTCTCTTTCTGTAAGGAGACCATTTTGTAACTAATGAATCTTTGGAAATAACTATCTTTAAAGCCTAAGCTGACTGTAATGTTATGTTACTGTAACCAATAAAACAACATGACTCACAGAAAGTTGAATTTGTGTCTCTCATCAAAATTCAATTGGATTGTACTTTTCTTTCAACTGGTCCCTGTTCGGGCGCCTGTTCAGTCTCCACTCTCCTCGGAGTGCGACTCGTCATGAGAGTGCATTGGCCTCATGATTGACGGGAGCAGACACTGCCCTGATGGTTGATGTACTGTATGTCACCATGTAACACCTAACTTTTGATGCCACATAAAGATTGAGGGACCACGGAGACCAATTCATTTCAGTGAGCCATGTGTATTAAATTCAAGTTGTGGATCACACATTCACATCAACAAGTCCAAACATCAGCACATAAAGTCTTCCAGATTTGAGGAAACATCAGTTAAATCCAGCAAGTCCATCAGTTCATAGATATAACCATAAGTAGCATTTTGACATAATGAAATCCATCTTTAGAGTGGAAAATGAGACCAGTAGTTCTTAAGTGAAGCAATGCGGAATCTGAATCACCAAACAATTCATCCGTTTGTTGACCATAAAATACGATGAGTAGATGGGTTGGATGAAGACAATTAGTCCCTTTTGTCTAGGTCCTGTTTATATCTGTGCTGTTTCCTCTCTCAAACAAGAACCCTCTGCATTTAAACAAACATACAATCAACACGCGTTTAGTGCTAACCCATAACAAAAATTATATATGCAAACTCCACATATGTACAAAGCAATACCTTACTTACATTTGAGAGTACGAACAAATTGTTCCTCAAATCAGGGCACCAACAAAGGACAGCAAAGGAGAAGACATTACATGTGCTTAGCACACTACTTCCTGCCTAATGCTACTTCTTTCCCCCCTTTTAGGCAAATGAGCAACTCCGAATACAGAGCACCTCCTAATGATAGGGCATAACTATGACATGAAAAAAAAAAAAGAACTACTAGTAACTAATGTGACAGTAAAACTGTTACAACCACTGCAGTGTTGTCCGTCCAGACCAACATGTGCTTGCCCTGAACGAGATGTCAAAACCGCCTCAGGGCTAATAACACAGGCAACAATTCTAGGGAGTTGATGTGCCGGTGCAAACAAAGCCCTGTCTAGGGTTCCGAGACTGCACGTCTGATGCACATGGCACCCCAGCCTGTCTTAGAGGCATATGTTGTGACAACAACACGCCTGGACACTCATTCTAGGGGAACACCTTCCCGAGGTCTGACCAAGGCAATATGTGCCGCAATGCCATGACCATCTCAGGACTCGAGTCTGAAGGCAGTACTGAAGCGGTCTCATATGCATTAACCCCAACGGCATGACTGAGGCTGAGGAAGCCATTTGCCCCAGGAGCCACTGAAAGTATTTCAGTGCAACTGCTGTCTTGTTTAACAGGTTCAAGCACCACAGCAATGGCCGAGCACAATCCTCTGAGAGGCGTGCTGTCATTGTGACCAAGTCCAACTCCACACCAAGAATTAGAGATGCTCTGCACAGTCGAGAGCTTGATCTTCTCCCAGTTGACCTGAAGTCCCAGTGAGGCTACGTGTTGAAGGACCGGTCCCTGTGTAAGCCCACCAATTCCCGTGATTGAGGTAGAATCAGCCAGTTGTCAATGTAGTTAAGGATGTGCATGCCCACTTCTTTAAGTGGGCATGCATTGGTCTCAAACTCAATTCCTGGAGGGCCACAGCTCTGCACAGTTTAGCTCCAACCCTAATCAAACACACCTGATCCAGCTAATCAAGGTCTTCAGGATCACTAGAAACTTCCAAGCAGGTGTGATTTGGAGCTAAACTCTGCAGAGCTGTGGCCCTCCAGGAATTGAGTTCGAGACCACTGCTTTAGAGGGTCAAGGGTGGCCTCTCTGACTTTCGTGAAGAAGCAAGGAGACAGGGAAAACCCAAAAGGGAGGGCTTTATAGTGATATGCCTGTCCCTCAAAGTCTAACTGAAGAAAAGGTCTGTGCAGAGGAAGGATAGAGACATGAAAGTGTCTCTAAAAGGGTGGTAGATTCCACTCCAGCCTTATGCTCACGAAGGACCGGCAAGCATGGTTGGCAACTCAGCATCGAAGACAGCACGTGAGACAGCAATTGTGGCCATTCAAGGAAGAAAATATTGATCACACCTAGGAACAGAAAGGCATCTTTAAAAGACACTCTCCGTCTGTGCTTGCTCTTTTAGAAAAACACTCTCTTTTTAGAGAAACTCTCTTGTTAGAGAACATTCTGTTCTGGAAATTTATCTTTATAGTTGCTTGTTGAAATGTCCAGGGGGAACTCTCTTGCACTTATCAGTGTGTATGGGAGAGAGAGCCTCTGAAATGTGCTGTAAGAATCCAACGAAGCTTCTAGGCAGATGTGAATGGAGAGAGAAGCACAAACCTGTCCTCTCGGCTCCCAAGAACTAATCTGAATGAGTGGACCGACAGATAGGGACCATATGACAATTAGCCCTAGAATCCCTTATTTATTTACATTAAATATATTAAATAACAAACAAGAATTTTACTTCTGTTTTTATGAACAAATGCAGCTATCAACATTCCAGCAATCACAATGAGTACAACAACAGCTGAAATCAAGATGATTGTTGTCCTCCAAGGATTAAACCTTTTATCTGCAAAACAAAACAGTGACTCACATTCAGAACATTGTGTCCAGTCAAACATTTATTACTGTTTGTTTAAAATTAATAATGTAAAAAAATATACATTGTGTCATACATATATAAGTATACAGTGAAAAAATTTGATTAAATGTACAATACAAGTTAAAAAATAATATAATAGATAAAATAAGATAATTTAATGCACTATAACCATAAAATCATCAAATAACCATAAAAACATAATGAAAAATAACTGTCAGTACGTACTTGGTTATAATCTGTGTCTCCAGCACGTGATGTCTCAGTTTGACTCTACAGTGAATCTTGCCGACACGAGTTAAAGTGATGGAGTGTTTCACACTGAATCCATCTGTGTTTCTGTGTGTGAAACGGACTCCTTCACTGTTCAGCCACTCAAGAACAGGTTCAGGATACCAACCTTCAGATTCACACTGTAGATGAAGCCCTCCTGAATCATCAAACCCATCTACAGTGATCACTGGAGGACGTCCTACAGCTACAAATAAACATTCACTGAGTGAAAGTGTTTTCACTCAGTGTTTTTGTTCTGGCTTTTTTGTTAGTTTGATACTGACAAGAGTACCAAACTATATAATGAAAGAGCAAAATATAGGGGAGACTGGGGAAAGTTGTAACACTTTTTGCTTTAAGGTCTGTAATTTTAAGTAGAAATTGTAAAAAATTTAAAAATTTAAAAATTCACTATTTATCTATAACATTGATATTATATCACATAAGTTGACTTGAAATCTGCAAAATATTTGGAGGTTTTGTACATGCATTCAGATGAGCTTGTTTGAAATCATTTTTATACCATCAACGTATCAACCCTTTCCCCAACTCTACTTGTAATTCAAAAAGGATAAAGATAACATAGGCTAAGAATATAAAAACAGTGTGTGTGCTTTTTAGTCACTTTCATAGTTGTCAAATGTGGGCTAACACACCATCTCATTTCATTGTGTTCAATCTTTGTGGATGCAATAGAAGTAAATCGTGAAAGTTGTGTAACAATCCTTCCCATCTGCTAAACATGATATTTCTATGACCTTATAGACCCCTTTACAACTGACCCCATGTTACAAACATCCCAGTCTTCCCTACACCAAAGCTTCATGTCTAAAACCATTAAATGTTCATTTTCATTGGTTTACTCACCTTCAACACTGACATCAACAGTAGCATCATCATACCAGGATTTGGACTGAATAAAACACTTGTAACGTCCTTCATCTGAGACTCGGACTGATGACAGTTTGAGTGATGCATCTCCTCTCTGTAGTTCTTGATGATTCAGTTCTGTTCTCTCTCCGTAGGACTCTGCATTTCTGTCTTCATGATCCTCATAGAGATGCACTAGTGAGTTTTTCAGATCAGGTCTAAACCACTCGACTCTCATGTCCACAACACTGATGTTGGGTTTGACTGAACAGGGCAGAATCACATCTTCACCAGCTACAACAAATACAGGATCTGCAGCTCCTACGACTTCATACTGTTCTGTTATAAGAGAAAAAAAAAGCACATCTAAATTATACAGTCCTAAAGATTTTGTCTTTACCTGGGGTGTCATCACTTACTCACCCTCATGTTGTTCCAAATCTATATGACTGTCTTTCTACAAAAAGAGATATTTAGCATAATGTTCATATATTGCTGGACAGTTACAAGGGACTGTCAACCTCCAAAAGGACAAAAAAGGTAAAAGTGGTCCAGAACTTGGCACCTCAATGAGTGTTATGTCAGGTTTAATGTCATTGACACCACTCATCGCTGGTTCTCACATGTAAACTTATCACAACACATCATATTTGACTTTAGGGCAAACGGTAAACTTATAATGACAACTAAATTTGGGTATGTCCTTACAAAAGGCTATCGTCTGATACTTTTATGGTATTTTTTTTTAGCCTTTGTGGTCTTTAAATCAGAAGCAGCAGACAGCCTGTTTGTTCTACAGATTTACAACAGTTAAAATACATTTTAGAATTCTCATCTTCTTTCACATTATAAGAAATGTCTGGTGTGATAATCCTGCACCAGAAACAATACAATAATGTTTCCATGTAAAGCAGCATCTCAGCAATCTCAGCTCTGCATCTGTTCAGCTGAGGATTCATTCACTACATTAAACTACATAAAACACTGCCTGGTTGTACTTTTATGGATTTTATTATTTATTACATGGTTCTTTAGAATAATTCTGATTGGTCAGTCTTTGTATTCAGTGGTCAAATATTTCTGAATAATGATTGTTATCCATGACATTATAATATAACTGACCGCTCATCCAAGAAGCCTAGTTTTATATATGCATTTTGTCTTTTCAGTTTCTACAAGATAACAAAACAATTTTGAATCTTTGTTTATTTAATAAATGTTTGTGTAGTAAGCCGCATAATGAATAGTAAACCTGTTATGAATGCAACATTAACTCCTTCAGTTGGACTATGACCGGCTGATTGTACATTGTCCCTTATTTAAGTTACTTATTATATCTCTCTTTCTCTTTATTTTACACATGAACACACACTTGAATACAAATAAATACCTGATCTTGAATCAGTAATTCCACTAATAATCAGGAGAGTCAAACAAATGAACTTCATCTTTGAAGGAGATTGATGCTAAAAATAAAAAAATATCAAAAAAAGAGACTGCATCATAATCAGAAAACACTCAGAATTGTGAGTTAACATGCATGTGCTTTCTTTACATTACTCCTGGAATATTTAAATTCAGAAAATCTATGTAGACTTGTAGAAATCTAGATAAAAGTATTTCTCAATTCTTCCATGACTTACCTTTAACTCAGTATTGGCTGTTCTCAAGAATGTCAATAAATAAGATGATATGAGAGATCATAGGAAGATCATTCCTGGTTTAGTTTCACTTTCTCATATCACCGAACATCTTATGTGGTAACACAGTCCCTCCCATCATACTAGTTAATAACCGTGCTGCTGAAATCATTCGCTTATTCTCAGAGTAATGTCTTAAGGCTTTGGCTAAAGGGTTAATAACTGGCATTAGTGGAGGGATGTGATTTAACTTTGTCAATCAATTTGCTGGTTCTAACTAGTTTTAATAGCTAGGTAAGTGGATTTAGTGGCATAAACACTACTCTTTTGAGACAGTAAATCACACACCATATATGGTCAGGTCTGTACATGGAAATAAAAAAAGAACAATAACTAGGTTAAAGTCCTTTATGGTCCAATGAGGAACATGCATTTGATTCGGTTATCTGTATCCATGGATCTGTATTTAATTCCATTTCATATCACATAAATCTGCAACACAATCACCCATTGATATCAGTCCAATTGAAGAAATAAATTATACCTGTATAAACATAGAACTTACATTTAAAATCTCATCTGATTAGATCAAAAGATATATAGGATAGCAGATCTGTTCTGTATTTACATACATGTCTGCCACCCAGCACAGCAAATTGACCCCCTGTCAACAAGCTTGGCCCCCCTAAATTTGGAATCATATTACAACAAACAATTTTGGGTGAAATGCTCAGTTTGTCCTGTTTCGTCACTGCGCGCTGGAAATTGTGAAAATCTAACAGATATGATGGCCAAGTACAGGACTTTATACACAGATAATCAGTAAAAGCATTCAGCCAAAACGTAGAGTGGCAAACGAGTGGCAAAGTCATGGTATTTGCCATGTGACTCTCCATCATTTTGTAACGCAGAAGAGAAAGATACAGGAGGAGGCAAGTTCCCCAATGTTGGTTATTCTCGCCACAAACAGGTCTTCAGCACAGAGCAGGAATAGAAGCTCAGGGACTATTTAAAAATTGCATCTGCCATGTAATATGTGACCCTGGACCACAAAACCAGTCTTAAGTCGCTGGGGTATATTTGTAGCAATAGCCAAAAATACATTGTATGGGTCAAAATGATAAAAGTAAAGATCATGTTCCACGAAGATATTTTGTAAATTTCTTACCGTAAATGTATAAAAACTTCATTTTTGATTAGTAATATGCATTGCTAAGAACTTAATTTGGACAACTTAAAAGGCGATTTTCTCAATATTTAGATTTTTTTGCACCCTCAGATTGCAGAACCTAACAAACCATACATCAATGGAAAGCTTATTTATTCAGCTTTCAGATTATGTATAAAGCTCAATATCGAAAAATTGACACTTAAGACTGGTTTTGTGGTCCAGGGTCACATATGGGCTAAGCCCTAAAGAGGTATGGTAGTTAAGAAGTAGGCCTAAATAAACAAAATAGGCCTATACTGTAGTAACACTTTACTTTAAGGTTGTTTGGCAAACATTAGCGCCATGACATCTGGTGAGAGAGGTAGACTATACTGTTGCAGTCAATACACAGGGGAATTATATTCCACTTTTCTTCATCTTCCCTCAGAGAATGAGTTTTTAGTTTTCCTATGCCACTTTGCCACCCAGGCGGAAAAAAAAAAAAAAAGTATACTTGAATGCACTAAAAAAAAAAATACTTAAATTCCAGCAAGTGCCTTTTGTAGTCCATTCTTATTTTTTTGTGCAAAATAAAATTTTAAAAGTTATACACTATAAATACACTAATTAAAAGTATATTTCTACTTCAGTAGAACTTCAGTGCAATTGCAAAAGTATACTAAATACCACTGATATTTAAATGGATTTTTAACGCATTGTAATAAAGTATACTACCACAAAACTATACAAAGGACTTTTATTAGTTTTATTTCTTAAAAGTGTACTTTGAACGATTTAAAAATGAGTTCAATGTTAGTAAACATTTATAAGTTTAAATTAAATTGATTTTATTTAAAATATACTATTAATGTAATAGTTATAAGAACATTTTCCCAACCATGCTACACTTAAATACACTTATTAGCACTAACACTTAAAATGCTTTTAAGTGTAATAATCAGATAAAGTATCAGAAGTGTTTTATTATTTCATTGCTTAAAAGTGTGCTACGATCCCTTTACAAATATTTGTATTTAATCTATATGATATATAATATAGGTTGTTTCCAGTGGTGTTCATAAATGAGCTCAATTATTAAATTAATTTAATTACTTTTTTTGTACTTACATTTTTATAAATTAATTTTTCTTGCAAATGATTAACACCACCCATTTGACTAATCTCTCATTTGATCTCATTCATCAAAATGAACAAATCTTTTTTCAAAGAGTCATTTCAGCAATACTTAGCAAAATGACTCTCTAAAGTGAGAGAAGTACTAACCACACTCCTACATGTAGAACAGAGCTAACAGGGAGCAAGCTCTCAGCATAACGACCCTCTAAAGTGAGGGGAATGCAATCATGCCCCCACCCTTAGGGAGTGGCATACTCAGTTAAAAGACCATCAGAGCCCAGCTCGACCTGAATGTCAGCTTATCAGGGAGACCTACAAAAGAGCCTAACAGTCTAAAACAGTCACAGAACTAATGATTAATGAAGTGTACTCAACTGTGCTATTTTGTGCTAAAATGCACTTTTAACATACTGTCTTTGTATTTAAAAACTGTATTTAGTTACCACTTGAACCCATCTTTCATTCACTAGTACACTCAAGTGTACTACAAGTGGTAGCTAAATACATTTTTTAAATACAAAGACAGTATGTTAAAAGTGCATTTTAGCACAAAATAGTACAGTTGAGTACACTTAGATGATCTTAAGTTTATCTTAAGAAGTACTAAAGGATAATTTTTAGTATATTAAGTACAAAATTAGTGCACGAAAATAGAGCACTTTAAGTACATTATGGAAGTGTACTTGTTTGTCACCTGGGAGGACTCCCCGTGTCCCCAGAGGGACCGGCCAGAGAAGCATTCTCTTGGCCACTGGCGATAGGGGGCGTCGTGGGCGAGAGTGAGGAGGCCATGCGTCGCTCGCTGTCAACCCATGAGCCTGCTAATTCGAAAGAAAGGGAAACTGCTCTACCTTGTAACTGCTTGGAACAGATCTGGGATTCTCCGCCTGGAAGGAGTGACGCTATACTCACCATATCCTCTGGAAGAGCAGCTTAATATGTCCGCTACATTGTCTTTTTAGAAGACTTAGGGGCCGGCTGGAACACAGGAGGCACCGCACTCCGGCAAGAGGCTCACTCTGGAGGATGCAGGAGGGCGCCCACGGCAACGAGCAGACTGGGGCACTGCCTGCGACGGAATGGTGGCAGGTGGAGAACCACGTCGGGGCAGGATGTGCTGGATGGTCTCGGTCTGCTTCTGTGCTGCGGAGGACTGCTGGGCACAGTCCTAGACAGCGTCGCTGAACATGCCAGTCTGGGAGACAGGAGCATCAAGAAAGCAAACTTTGTCGAAGTCTCTCATCTCGACCAGGTTGAGCCAAAGATGGCACTCTTGGGCCACAAGTGTGGACATCTCCCTCAGGAGGGACCATGCTGTGACTTTCGTTGCCCGTAGGACGATGTCAGTTGCCGAGCGCAGCTCCTGCATCAACTTCGGGTCGGTACTACCCTCGTGCATTTTAGTGCCTTGGCTTGGTGTACTTGCAGGATAGCCATGGCAAGTAAGGAAGAAGCAGCTCGGCCCACCACACTATAAGCTTCGGGAGCGAGAGCTGCCGACAGCTTACAGGCTTTGAATAGGGGATGAGGACGATTTCTCCAAGTGGCAGCGTTTTGTGGGCAGGTGCACCACAACCGCACTCTCCACCTGGGAAATGTCAGCGTACCCCCTAGCTGCTCTGCCATCGAGGGTAGTGAGGATGGAGAAGGAAGCCAAGTGGCTTCAGGCCGAAAAAAGGGGCATCCACGACTTCATCCGCTCCTCATGCACTTCCGGGAAGAAAGGAACCAGGGCAGAGCATGGTCACGAGTTGCGCTCCGTGCGAAACCAATCATCCAGCCGCGAGGGGTCGGGACTCGGAAGTGTGCACACCTCCAGCCCGATACTGCGCACTGAAATGAAACACTGGGACCGTCATGAACCGAGCCAGAGGAATCACTCGGGAGCCGCACAAAACAGCCACTGCAGAAGGAGTGAGAGGTTCGCGGGGACGGACCCAGCGGAGAAGCTCTCACTGTAATCCTCAGATCTCCGTGAGCACTAGCCGGCGGTCCTCTGCTCGTGACAGAGAAACTGGGATGGGTAGTGACAGGGTGCCGCTCTCATCCCCGTGAGGACAGAAAGGCGAGATCGCAGCGCTGCCATGGCCATACGCTCACAGAGAATGCATGAACCATCCACAAATGCATCTTCAGCGCGCTGGATTCCCAAACACTGAAGACAATGATCATGGCTGTTGACAGAAGACAGGCAACGACAGCAACCAAGAGGACACGGCTGGAGCGACAACTTTAAAAAGACGCGAGACGTCCGTGATTTGCTCTTTTAGAGAAACTGCTCTTTAAGTTGAAGTGCCCAGGGGAATCGCTGATGACAGGGATACCGTCGCGCCATAACGCCAACCAGAACAGCCTCTTCTCTTTCCAGCTCTCAGAAACAATTGGCTTTGTGCAGTTGAAATTCATTCACCCACTCGGCTCCAAAGCAAAAATCTGATGAGTGGATGCACCTGTCGCCTCTTAATACCCTTACGCGCAGGGAGTGGCTCAGCAAGCAAAACCTACCAGCCAAATTTCATTGGAGTCTTCTCTTAAAATCAGAGATGATTGGGGCTCCCGAGTAAACCCCTAATGTTGAGTCATGACATAACTCAAAGTGACAGATAGGGAACAACGATTAGTATTAATGAGCAAATTAAGAGTTTACTGAGGCAAAATTCATAGTTAATAGTTAGTTAACTGAATCTTCAAATAAGGTGTGACCAAATTTATATAAATTAAAAAAAACTGTTGTAGTCTAGGATTTTATCCAGTGAAAATTTATTTTCAAGGCTTTAAAAATGCTAATCTCTAAAATGATGATAAATGAGCTCAACAATCAACATCTGAAATTAAACAGAGCCACTTTAACACAGAATATCAGGTATACTGATAACACCAACATTTTGGTTGAAAAACAACAACAGAGAAAAGAAAGAAGAAAAAACTATTTGGGGGGAGCGATTGGAACAACTTGAAGGGTGAGTAAATGATGAATTTTCATTTTTGGGTGAACCATCCATTTAAAACAAAATCAATGTGAAATCAAATTAATAATAAAAATAGAATTCACACATTACAGTCATGAAAACTATAACATAACACAGACAACTGTGGCAATGATGTAGTGAGCAACACATGTGACACAAATGAAAACTGTCTTATATTTGAGCTTGTTTTATTCCAGTTTTGCTCAATACATATATATATATATATATATATATATGTGTGTGTGTGTGTGTATGTGTGTGTGTTTACACAAGACATTTCAGTCATTTAAGCAGTCACTGAAGTCAAAAAATTAAGATTCAGAGAAGCATAAAATAAACCTAATTGTTTGTCCACATTTTTGAATGGCAGTGTAAATACTATGCAATATTTATTGCCATTAAACCTTTTTTTAAATTGTATTTCCTTTTGTTACGCTCACTGGTCTCATTAGTAATCATCACAGATGATCAATGGGATAGAGTTTGTATTCCAAGAATAATAACATTCCCCCAAACAAACAAATGGATAGAGTTTCTCATCAAAAGATTGATCAGTGTAAGAGTAGATATGATAATGGACTGCACATCATAGAAGGAGACGAGACCCGTCTCATAATCCACAAACACACCGACCCTCTGAGGATCCACACTCAGAGAAAGAGAGACATGTGACAACTCATAAGCCCAGTAGCCCCCATCTCTCAGACACACAGTCCAGTATCCATTCATAGGACTCAGACGGATCAAGCCCTTCCTGTTAACAGATTCTCTGGTCACTCCTAAATACCACTCAGTTTGTCCCTTCACCTGCACCTCAAAGTAGAAACACCTTGAGGAGAATCCATTCTTCCCAAGAACACCAAGATAATCATTAAATCTGTCTTTTCTTCCATCCACTCCTTTCGTTTGCCTGTTTCCAGATTTCACTTGTTTCCCATCACGAGACACGATGAGATGTAGATGAGCCGTATCAGCATCCAGAATCACATTCACTGCAAAAAAATATTGAAAATCATGGTAACTTTACAAGAAGATAAACAAAAATGGAAATAGACACTAGGTGGTGCTATAATAAGGCAATTTGCATTCGGGTTCAACTCTGGAACCTATGGAAGCCCGTTTCCGCCACTGAATAATAATAATTAAAAAAAAAGGTTATTGTGACTTTTTATCTCACAATTCTGACTTTTTTCTCTCAGAATTGTGAGATATAAACTCACAATTGCGATAAAAAAGTCAGAATTGTGAGTTTTTATCTTGCAATTGCGACTTTATAAAACGTAATTCTGACTTTATAACTCGCAATTGTGAGTTTATATCATGCAATTCTGAGAAAAAAAGTCAGAATTGTGAGTTTATATCTCATAATTCTGAGAGAAAAAAAGTCAGAAAAAAAGCAGCGTTTATTTTCTTAAATGTGTAGTCACTAAAAACCAAAAGTATAAAGTTATAAAGGGTTCATAACAAAATCCATCTTTAGATCAATGAGGTCAGGCATTTTAACACTTTGAGACCAACAAAATACAACCAGACTATAAAGGAAAAGGACATTTTTCTCAGTTAAGATGAGTGAGCCAACTGTTTGTCAAAACAAAATGTGTTGACAAAAGTATATGAATACCCACTGCATGTTAATGAAATATTGCGTGTGTGTGTGTGTGTGTGTGTGCGCGCGCGCGTTTTTGTGAAAAGTCAGGACATAGATTTGTATAATGACAAAGGTATGACATAGGTATTACAAGGTGAAGGTGACTTTTCAGGACATTGACCCATGTCCCCACGTTTCAAAACGCTTATAAATCATACAGAGTGAGTTTTTTTGTTGAAAGTTGAAATGCACAGTCTCCTGTAAGGGGTAGGTTTAGGTGTAGGATTGGTGTAGGGCAATAGCACATACAGTAAGTACACTATAAAAACCATTACGCCTATGGGATGTCCCCACTTTTCACAAAAACGAACATGTGTGTGTGTGTGTGTTCACTAAACTTTTTGAGTTATCTTTTGCAGTTAAGTTGTATTCACATAGAATATTAAGTATTTTCAACTCAACATATTTAAAGTTACTTGAATTCTCTAACTGTTAAGAGTACATTGTTTATAAACTCATTATTGCGGTGCATCATGGGATTGAACGAGTTGTGTAGTCTGTAACATCCAATATGGTTTTGGACACCTCTACAAATGTCTGTCCCCTGAAATAGTGCCCTGTCCACCTTATTTAAGAGTGGGTGTGGCCATTTGTAAATTGAATGTGCCTAGATTCCGGTGTCATTCGCTTCCATATATTTTTAGATGTACAAAACTATAAAAAAAAAAAAAATTTAGTTGCTTGATATTGCAAACTGGTGTCTCTTACCATATTATTTTAATATATTATCTTAATTATGAACACACTGGTTTGTAGTGCAAACAGTTTTACCATTTACTGCACTTTGTTATTCTTCTCGTTATTCCCTAAAGTGGCTTAGTCTCACACATTCACAGAAAACGGCTTACTTCCACATTAAAAAATAAAGTGGATAGATGGCAGTTCTGATTTTGCTCAAAAATTTGCTCACACCAGTTTGTTCTTTGATTTCACATGAAGTATATCGGATGCCCTCGAGGTATTGCCCTAACGAAATCCATATTTTGAGATATTAATCCTCTGCAAAAGGTTTCTTTCCTTTGTGTTCACTCAGGGCAGTTCACGTGCAGATTGAACCAAGGAGCCTACAAGCTGTCCTGGGGAAGTGTATTTGCAGCAGAATGGAATGAAGTGTATCTACACCCTCAAGTGGTTCAGATAATTTGGTTGGTCTTCGAGAGGGCAGAGGTGGACCTCTTTGCCTCATAAGACAACTCTTATTGACCAACTTATTTCTTGAAGGATGAGATGCCCTGGCCCATGATTGGGCCAGTATTTGCCTTTATGCCTTTCCTCCAATTGCCTTGCTTCCTCAGGTCATTAGGGAATCAGATGCTTGGTTCTCCTGTTGGCCCCACTCTGGAGGAATTAGACGTGGTTCCCCGAGTTGATTCAGCTGCTGTTGCAGCCCCTTGGCCAATCCTGCTGAGGAAGGACCTCTTTTCCCAAGCGAGAGACACGATCTGGCATCCCCAGCCTGAGATGTAGCCTTCATATTTGGCCCCTCGACGGGAATCTTTACAGCTCACAGCAGAAGGAAACTAACACAATTTTGGAGGCAAAAGCCACATCTACGAGACACCTTGATGCCCTTAAAAGGGTCATCGGATGCAAAATTCACTTTTACATGTAGTTTGAACATAAATTTGAGTTGGCAGTGTTTGTACACATCCACCCTATATTGATAAAAATCCACTCAGTGTTCTCAAATCAAGCCGTTCTCAGCTTCTTGGCTGTGTGACATCACACAGACCCAGGCCCCTCCCACAAATGTTGATTGACACTAGTGTTTTACCTTAGACCTGCCCTGAGTGAGCTGTAGACTGTCCACCATTGTTTTGACGCCGGAGTGGGAGTAGACAAGAATGTCTCCTAAGAGACTGAGGTATTTTGTTTTTTGGATGTAATAATGAACATAGCAGTTGTCATTTACTCTTGACATCTGAGCTGCTGAAGACACAGAGGATTACTTTTGTTTGTGAAGGGAATGTACCCCCTGATCTAAATAAATATGTTTATGTTCGCACGAATCATTCATGATCCAGCCTCACCTACAGAAGTGAGAATAAGGTTCTTTCATGAATCTTTGCAAATCGCCTTTCCTAACAATGTGTTAGTTAGCAAGTTCCGCTAGTAAACAGCTAAAGTAAACAGTCTCATGAGAACAGCTCATTACCCCACGGAAGAGAGGGGCAGGGTGAGCAGAGCTCCTTAGCATTTAAAGAAACATGCACTAAAACGGGTTGCTGTGTGCAGAGCTGTTTTTGACTGGGTAAAAGGGGTGTTGTTTTACACTACTATTGAGAAATTTTAACCAAAGTATGTTATAGATGTTATAGTGGAAAATGGACATCCGATGACCTCTTTAAGTGGTCTGTGTTTTCTGACTGGTGTGCAGTCCAAAATGAAGACCCATCCTCATGTGACATGTAATCAATTCTAACCTTTCTGCAAGAGCTTCTGGATAAAGGGTGCACCCCTTTCATGTTCAAAGCATATGTGGCAGACATTGTGGTGAATCATGCTCTCGTGGCTGGCCAGTCAGTCAAAAAAAACAACAACCCTGAGGGCCCACTCCACCAGAGGAAAGGCCTCCTCTTGGGCTTGGTCCAGTGGAGTTTCAATTGGTAATATCTGTGCAGCAGCCGGCTGGTCTTCACCGTCTACCTTCAAATAAATTTTATAACCTGGACATCCCTGCCCTTCAGGCATGGATCTTGTTCCCCTAATATCCCATATCCCCTTGTGAGTGAAGAAGGTCTTAGTTATGCAGACCCCGACCTCAGGACTCACTCTCCCTCCTGAGTCTCATTATTAGCTCAATGCGGGCACTCTGGGTGCGCTTATTTATAGCATAGTGCTATTAGATATATTCCCCAGAGTGTTTCATGCAATGTGAGTGACTGTTTTCAGAGGCAACACTCTGGTTACTAAAGTTACCTAAAGTAACGAGCATGTGCTAAAGTTACCTAAAGTAACCGCTGTGCTATAAAGCTGCACGCGGGTAGATGACTGTTGCTATTAGTCGAAAGATTCTGGTAAAATGGCATTCAGTGCTGACTTACATAAGCAGTCAACTCCACCTGTTTTGGCAAGCTGAAATGCCATTTGTTCGTGCAGCTACATGTTTTAATGTGTTTATAGACTCAAAATTGTTACTTAATAAAATGTGGTGATTAAGAAACAATATCGAGTCTTCAATACACTCAACACGTGCTCACTGCAAAGTTTCATCCTCGTCCAGTGACTGCACTATTTCTCTCCAAAAAGTATGGACAATAAAAATGTCTTTGTACCAGTTAAAAGTTGCAGGTATGTTTTCGGCTTTACGGGGAAACACACCAAAAGTGATGAAATGACGTTACCTGATTAAACTGTGCAGTATGAGAGAACAGCAGGACCTGACCAGTGTCTCTTGCACAGTCCTGAAAAACTAGCCAAATGCTTCCACTGCTCTAATGAAGTGATAGTGCTTGACTCAAATTCGACACATGACACTTATAACATTATATGTTAACAGTAAAGGCTTTGTGGTGAAGCTAGCTGACTAGCTATTAATAAATGCCTTTGCAGTTTATTCAAAATATCTATTCTTTCTTTTATTTATTAATAAATTATTTATTTATTCCAATTGCCCTAATTGCTGCAAAACATTTATGGGGACTATGTGATCGGATGGGCTGAATTAGCACAGGTCCAGGCTTGATGACTTGCCTTTTCCGAAGTGTCTATTTACACTAAGTGCAAATAGCCCATCTTGTTGGCAGAGGCTATTTACATTAACTCCACCCACCAACGTGTGATTGGGTTAGTCAACACTACAAAAGATGGCTGTCAATCATCAGCTCCAGTGGTGCAGAGAATACAGTGTGTTTTCTCCTCTTTTCGATGCGATCGACCCAGGTTCGAATCCACCTTCTGGCAAACTTTTTTTCTCCCTTTTCAAATAATCATATCATATCGGAAAGGCATTTATTTTAAATAAAAATGAAGGAAATAATTGAAAAGTTGAAAATAATGTATCGGATAGGGTAGGTGTAGGGAGGGCTTATTGTCCCAATAAGGCAGCATACATTTAATAAATTGAATTAAAACTATAATTTACAATCCATATGTAATTACTGCATACTGTTTTAATGTACTACAATACTGAGGTTCAGATAATTGTGTCTATTTGCAATAAGTATTATAAATGATAAAATCCTGCAATTTTAACAGTGTAAATAGAAAATATTAGCTATTTGCACCTTTGCATCTATCGCTATTTGCACTCAGTGCAAATAGCTGCTGCCTTTCTTCTCTAGGGCCAGAAAGAAGACTCCTTAAGGCTCCTTAATATGCTCAAAAGTTGTTGCTATTTCTGGAAACCTTTTTTATATATGAAGAGTTCAGATGCAAAAGCCTCTAAGTGCCATCTGAAATGTTCTTCTAAAATGAGCATTTTTATCAGGCTCCTATATTTATGTTCAGTTATTTCACTTTAATTGCATAGAAAAGGACCTATATATTGCCATTAGAGTAAAATAACTGAACCTAAACATAGCAGCCTGATAAAAATGCTCATTGTAGATGAAAATTTCAGATGGCTTTTAGAGGCTTTTGCATCTGAACACTTTTTGCATTTCTCCTATAATGCCTGATGAGGTTAGAGAACACCTGACAAGAGATCAGAGACCATTCCTTCATCCAGAATCACTCCAGACCCTTTAGATTCCCAGATCCATGTTGGTGCTTCTTCTCTTCAGTTCACCCTACTCATTTTCTAAAGGGTTCAAGTCAGAGGATAGTTTATTGAGTTCAGAGGTACGTTTGGAAGATCCAACCATGGCCCATTATAAGATTTCTAACAGAGTCAGTCACTTATTGATTTTTTATCTGTTGGTATTTGATAGAATCCATGATGCCATGTGTCTAAACAAGATGTCCAGGACCTCCAGCAGAAATACAGGCCCACAACATCAAACATACAGCAGTATATTTTGTTGTACACATGGGGTACTTTTTATCCCTGTGTTCACCAAACCCATCTTGAGCGCTTGCTGCTAAAAAGCTCTTTTTTTTTTTAGTTTCATCTGACCATAGAAGCCAGCCCCATTTGAAGTTCCAGTGTCTGATAACTGAATATGCTGGACTTTGTTTTTGGATGAGCTAGGAGATTTTTCTTGAAACCATCCCAAACAACATGTGGTGATGTATGTGCTGTTTGACTTTTTTTTTTTTTTTTTTTTTAAGGTTTTCTGACCCCGAGACTCAACTATTTTCTGCAGTTCTCCGGCTGTGGTCCTTGGAGAGTCTTAAGCCACTCAAACTGTGCTTCTCACCGTGCATTAGGACGATATAGACACACGTCCTCTTCCAGGCAGTTTTGTAACATTTTATGTTGATTGGAAATTCTTAATTATTGCCCTGATGGTGGAAATGCGAATTTTCACTGCTCTAGCTCTTTTCTTAAAGCCACTTCACTAATTTGTGAAGCTCAATTATCTTTTGCTGCACATCAGAAATATATTCTTTGGTTTTTCTCATTGTGATGGATGATTAAGGGAACTTGGGCTTTGTTTTCCCTCCTATTTATATTTCTGTGAAACAGGAAGCCATGGCTGGATAATTTCATGTTCATAATCACCCTGAAGTGCTCAAAATTGTGAATATGAATGGAAATATACTTCAGAGATATTTTACTCATAAGAATTTCAAGGGGTGCCAATAATTGTGTCCAACGTGTATTTGAGGAAAACATTTATTTCATAATGATATTTCCCCCCATTTTAAATTCTTATTATCCAATGAAAGGTTAGATTTTTGTGAATTTTTTAAATAAAAGATCAAAAGGATTAACAATGCATATTAATTTTCACAGCCTTCTTTGATCATATTTTCCTAGGGTGCTGATATTTTTGGCCATGACTGTAATTATTCTTGTGGTAGAAAATGTTGTGGGACCAAAATAGGCTACCAGCTCCAGTAGCCTACATAAAGATCTTATAATCTTTTATAAGGTTATAATGGATTAAACCTTTTTACTCTATACCATGAAAACATGACAAACAATTACAGGAACAAATCTGTCAGTACTTACTTGTAGTGATAATCTGTGTTTCCAGCACGTGATGTCTCAATTTGACTTTGCAGTGAATCTTGTCGTCTCTGTGATGTACAGTGATGGTGTGTTTCACACTGAATCCATCTGTGTTTCTGTGTGTGTCTGTAGTGTAGGGGAATTTACAGTAAAGACCCTCAGACCAGGTGTGTTGAATGAAGACCAGAAGTCAAGAGATTCGATCAAAAATGAAGAAAATTTACTGAAAATTTACAGTTTAATCAGCAGAAGTCAGCTTCAAGACTCACAATCAAGTTTGTAGGCCGCTCTGCGTACAATCCAAAAACACCAGCAATTATACCCTAACAGAGGTTGCTAATTGCGTCAATGCATAAGTCATCAAAATTCTGATAGGTTCTAAAACCTAGATAAACTTAGACAATCTCCACATATGGACGTAAACGCTTCAAACATATCTCCATCAGATTGGGCAGACGTCAGGGATCATACAAGATAGGTGTCTTCCGGACACCTATTTTTGGTCAGGATGGCGGCAGCTGACAGAGACAGTCTTCTAACACACAGAGAGAGAGCTACCAGCACACATACATACACACAGAGCACTTATCAGAACTTCAAGGCTGCCTTGCCCTCGTTACACACTGTGAAGTCATCATCTTAGAGAGTAGAAGTACAGCATAAAGCAGGATTCTTTAATATCTCATAAGCGCACATAAGGTTACACATTTCACTCTTGCCATAACTTGATTAATAGTCAAACAAGAAATAATATAATAATATAATTAATATCAATATGAAGGATATGGCAGCTCGGCATCCACTCCTTCAGTAGTTTCTGAACTCAAACTGACTTCTTCACTGTTCAGCCACTCAAGAACAGGTTCAGGATACCAACCTTCAGATTCACACTGTAGACGAAGCCCTCCTGAATGATCAAACCCATCTACAGTGATCACTGGAGGACGTCCATCAACTACAGACCAACCATCAACAACAATCAGTGAGTGAACTAAACAATATCATAAAACAGCAACATATACATCAAATGCATCATGACTAAACATTACATGTTAGCTTTTGTTGGATTCCTCACCCTCAACTTTAACATTAATTATGGCATCATCATACCATGATTTGGACTGAATAAAACACTTATAACGTCCTTCATCAGAGACTTGGACTGTTAAGAGTTTGAGTGATGCATTTCCTGTCTGTAGTTCTTGATGGATCAGTTCTGTTCTCCCTCTGTAGGACTCAATCTGCTCTGTGTTTCTGTCTTCATGATCATCATAGAGATGCACTAGCTGTGAGTCTTTCAGACCAGGTCTAAACCACTCCACTCTCATGTCCACAACACTGATGTTGGGTTTGACTGAACAGGGCAGAATCACATCTTCCCCAGCTACAGCAAATACTGGATCATCCAGGTGGATGCTGCACACTGGTGGTGGATGAGGCCCTCTAGTGGTTCTCACTGATTCATTGAGTGAGGGCCTGGCGCCGGACACTCCGCCACGTCTGACTGCTGAGGGGACAGAGGAGCTTGTCAGGGTCTAAAGTGCAGACATTCTGGAGCGGTTTTAGCAAGCCGACACTTGCCAGGGCCTCTCGGTGCATCTACCCACTTGAGGTGAGAACACAGGAGGATAACGGCTCCACATGAAGGCTATAGAATCTAGAGAACGTGTTGGGGGTCGCCCAGCACGCAGCTCTACAAATATCTTTCAGCAAGGCGCCACGAGCCAGCGCCCAGGAGGATGCAACACTCCTAGTAGAGTGGGCTTACAACCTCACCGGGCAGGGCACATCCCTGTGCCTGATAAGCCAGGGTAATGGCATCCACTATCCAGTGGGCCATCCTCTGCTTAGAAACGGCATTCCCCTTCTTCCGGCCTCCGAAACAGACAAGGGGCTGATCTGAGGTCCTGAAGCTTTGTGTCCAGTCCACGTACTATCTCAAGGCTCGGACAGGACAGAGCAAAGCTAGGGCTGGGTCTGCCTCCTCCGGCGCTTGCAGGTTCACCACCTGATCCTTGAAGGGAGTAGTAGGAACCTTGGGCACAAAGCTGGGCCGGGGCCTCAGGGTTACCTGGGAGTCAGCCGGCCCAAACTCTAGGCACGATTCGTCGACCGAAAATGCGTGCAGGTCCCCTACCCTCTTGATGGAGGCCAATGCAAGCAGGAGCAGAGTTTTCATTGACAGAAACTTCAGCTCGACTGAGTGCAACGGCTCAAATGAGCCCTGCTGTAGTGTTCTGAGCACTAGAGACTGGTCCCAAGAGGGTATAGAGGGGGGCTGGGAAGGATTCAGCCTTCTCGGCCCCTAAGGAACCTGATGACAAGGTCATGCCTTCCTACCAACTTCCCTTCCACGGGGTCGTGATTAGCAGCAATCGCAGTGACATAAATTTTATGGGTGGAGGGAGACAGCCTTTGCTCCAACCCTTGCTGCAGAAAGGAAAGGACGACTCTGATCGGGCATCTCCACCCCCTCTCAGCGAGAAGAACACCACTCGACGAACAGGTTCCACTTCAAGGTGTAAGCGTATCTCGTAGACGGTGCTCGAGCAGAAATGATGGTGTCTACTACCTCTTGGGGTATGTCACCTAGAACCTCCACGTCCCGTCCAGGGACCAGACATGGAGTTCCCAGAGGTCTGGACGCGGGTGCCACAGGGTGTCCTGTCTCTGATTCAGTAGATCCTTCCTCAGAGGAATCCGCCAGGGAGGGGCTGTCACGAGGAGCTTAGTTCTGGGAATCAGGTCCGAATGGGCCAGTAAGGCGCCACAAGCAGTACCTGCTCCTTGTCCTCCCTTATCTTGCGCAGCGTCTTCGCGAAAAGGCTCACTGGGGGAAATGCATACTTATGCATACCCCGCGGCCAGCTGTGTGCCAGTGCCGAGTGTTCCCTCGGTCAGGGAGTAAAACATCTGTGTAAACCACAGCATGCCTGGAGACCTGTTCCAGGGGCACTCCAGCCCGGAGAAACGCAAGGTCTGACCACGGGGTGAAGGTTTGGCGGCAGGCCAGTATTACTCGGACCCGGTGAGTGCCGCACAACCATGCCCACCTCGGGACTCGACCAAGGAGCCAGTGTTGGAGCGGTCTCATATGAAGCAGCCCGAGTGGTGTGACTGCCGCTGCAGTTGCCATATGCCTCAGGAGCCTCTGGAACAGTTTCAGTGGGACCGCCATCCTGCTGTTGAACATATTCAAGTAGTTCGAAACCGACTGAGTACGTTCCTCCATGAGGTGTGCTGTCTGTTTGACCAAATCCAACTCCATATCGAGAAAAGAGATTCTCTGCGTCGGGGAGAGTTTGCTCTTTTCCCAGTTGACCCAAAGGTCCAAATGGCTGAGGTGCGAGAGCACCAAGTCCCTGTGTTCACACAACTGATCCTGAGACTGAGCTAGTATGAGCCAGTCAACGAGGTAGTTGAGAATGCATCGCCGCAGAAAGCATCAACGGACAGACCAGATGAGTACCTACAGGCCCAGGAGGGGAGGCACAGTTTGCCCTGCCAGGTGAAGGCGGTATTACGACACATCTGCATCGCAACAGACCGCTCCACCGAGGTGACCCCATATATCCCCTAGCTGCACCACAGTTGAGAGTGGTTAGCAGGTCGGTTTCCGGCAGAAAAAGGTGCAGTCCACGATCTGGTAAGCTCCTCATGCACCTCCGGGAAGAATGGCACCAGCGTGGGCCACCCTGAGAAACCGATCTTGCCTGAGGGCTCGGGACACGGTGGAGATCTCCATTCGAGCCCTACCCTCTCGGCGGCCCGGGAAAGCATAGCCGTCATTTCCGGATCCGATTCAGGCATTGCCACAGTCCCAGAGGGCGGCAGTGCAGCCGAATCTTCCTCTCCAGAAAGCTCTGACTCACCCTCCGATGCAGCAATAGACATCCAATCATCGGGTGGAGCGCCGAAGGATACTGCTGGTACGCTCTGTCTAGAGGGCCCAACACGTTCCTTTGGCAGCTCAACTGGTTGCGGAGTGCAAGAGGAGCGATGGTCCCCCGAGGGTTGGTTCCCTGGAAGGTTTGCCATCACTGTTACCCTCAGACCGCCCGTGCTACTGGCTGAAGTAGTTCTCGCTTGACTGCTGCCAGGATGAGAAATAGAACGAGGCAGAGGCAACGGAGTTCCGGCCCTTTTGAGGTAATGGAGCCTGGTCCGCAACTCCAAGATGGTCATCTTCCCGCAATCAGAATATGACTCATCCACAAACGCCACCTCAGTGTGCCCAGACATGTGAAGCAGTGATCATGACCATAACCCGATGCCAGGTAGCGACCGCATCAAAAAACGCATGGGTGATACGTTGTCTATAGCAAGACGCAATGTCGTCTTTAAAAAGACACACCCGTGAATGCTCTTTTAGGGAAAAAAGCTCTTTTAGCGTGCTGAAGCACATAGGATGGCTGCCTGCAACACAAACGGGGTAGTGCAGCCTGATGTGTGCAACCCACTCGACACGGGAAACCACCACCGCTGAAGCATCGTCCCGCCAGCACCAAGAAGCTCCAAAGAGTGCGCTGAATTCGTTCAGTCCTCTCTGTACAGTAGTCAGGAGCAGAACGATGTGATTGCTCGGTTTCGAAGTGAAAAGTTGAGTATGTGTTGCACCTGCTGCCTAACAATCAGCAGCAGGTGGATGCAATCATTGCATGCCAATGTGCATTGGATAATTTAGGGCCTGTTTACACCTGGTCATTTCATGCGTTTTCGCTGATCGGTTATCTATTTGATTTGTTCAAACGTTTCCATTTACACTTGGCCACATAAATGTGTTATCGCAAAACAGATATAAATCCGATCTTCAATTCCAGTTCACAGTTCACATCGATGAAATCAAAAGATAAGCACTGCATTTTATTAATTATCATCTCATTTCAAGACCGCAGTAGGAGAGCGCACGGCATCAGCCCTGGAAAGATATGTTTGTCGTACTACTTTTAATGAAGATGATTGTGTGTTGACCGTCTGCGGCAGTTTGCACGTCGGCTTACTGAAAAGATGCTAAGCTACTCGTCCGCGGCGATGCGTGTTGCATTAGCACAGTCATATCTGTCTATAACATGCCATATAGCCTATAACACGCTCTCACATTTATTATTTTAACATTTTGGGAGTAAAATTTGCATATGTGGTTTCAACAACCAGATGCATTTACACTTGTCCAGTTTCATCTGGAATGTGGCCCAGACCACCTCCTGAAGTGGTTTGTGTGATCGGATTTACATCCGTCTCAAATACGTTTCGGATGGCATTTACACCTGGTCTTTTCACAATCGGATAGCTATTTGATCAGACAAAATGCATGAAGTGACCAGATGTAAACAGCCCCTTAGTTACACTCAAAGTAGATCTCTCTACACAAGATCCCAATTTCGTCGATCAATACCGACGTGACGTCGAAAGTGACCAGCTGAAAGGGAACTACAGTTTCTGTCCTGTGGTTTCTACAAGTAAGTTAATTGAAGAATTTCAGCTGAGATCAAAATTTCTCGTCCATTCAGTTGGTACGTAGCCATGTAATAGACATCATAATGTACAGTGACCTGGTCATTATCACATAAACTATAAACTAAACTATAATTATAAATATAGTTCAGCTGGACAATGAATTGAAATGAACACAGCTCTTTACATGGGTGTGAATAATTACCTGATCTTGAATCTGTAATTCCACAAATAATCAGCAGAGTCAAATAAATTAATTTAATCTCTAAAGGACGCAAATGCTAAAAAAGAAATATATATAGGCTATATAAATGTAGTACTCTCTTAATAATAAATGAGAGAGACAGAGACAAGAGTTAGTGGTTGCCCAAGCGGTCCTCTTTGTTGTCTGAGGATGCGCTGCAGTTGTCACGGTAACTCTACTCTCTCTCAACTGCCACCAGGAATTCGGAAAATGCAGCTGGACTGTCCAGTGCAAACTCATTATAACACATTAAAGTAATTTTAATTTAACTTATATACACATGTAAATAGAAATAGACATACCTAAATACATAACAAAATATATACAAATAATTTAATATTGTTATGACACAAACTCCATGCAGCAGGGTTAACACTCTCCCCAACAAAATAAAATGTCGTCCCGACATCAAAACACTCAAAGCCCTAAACCAGTCCATATTGTTTTACTTCACACTTGTAAAGGTATCAGGTCACACAGTTTTCAATACTTATTCTCAATTTTCTTTTTTTTCTTTTTTCTTTTTTTCTTTTTTTTTTACATTCAGTACATACATTCAATAATCACTCATCATGTTCCTGTTTTACAGACAGTCCTTGTTAGCTGATTATCAGCTTTTCTGAATTCAAGTCCAATGAGCTAGTGCCCCAAACAACAGTCCCAGAATCAAGGCACTAAGGAATGTTCATTAAGAATCAAGTCCATACAGGAAACAGTCAAGTTCAAGTGCAACAAATACTTCAAGCCGTTCTCCGAGCTTCTTCAATGAAAGTTTCAGAACATTCAGCTCATTTAATTTGTCTAGGCCTTTAAACAGTCCATGTTCTTTCAAAGTGTACAGTCCATTTAATCTGTCTAGGCCTTCAAACAGTCCATGTTTTCTTTCGCCCAACAACAGTTTATTCTATGAGTGTCACAGTCCCTTTGTTGGCAACAGATAAGTGCAATCAGTTAGGCAGTTAGTGTCAATATGATGTCAATGCAGTTTGTCAGTACAGTTCTGCAGTGCCACCTGAGACCTGGTCAAGTGAAGGTTCATTGGTGTTCTTTAATTTGCTGGATAATAGATAAGTGAGGGCTGAGAATAATGAATCTGCATTGGTACCCAAGAATTCATATTTGGTGTCCATGTGTGTATGGGGTGTGAATTAAAGTCATTTCTTGCATTTTGTACACTGTAGCATGTAGGAGTTCCAAAATTTTCATATGTGAACCTCTTTGGTGGTCGTCGTTGTCGGATTCTAGATGGTTCCTCTGCAGGATTCCTCTGTGCAGGTGAGTGATGTTCTGGTTGTTGTCGTTCTTTGACAGGTAAGTGTTGTCTAGGTGAGTGTCGTTCAGGTAAGCAGTGTTCTCCAGCAGGTTAAGTCAACATGTTCTATTACATCTTGTTCCTGTTCAGCTTGATGTGGCAACACTGTCAACTCGAGCATTTGTTCTGACTGAGCTGATGATTTCTCACTAGTATGTAACAGGTGTGATGTGGTTTCCTTTTCCATCTGATTATGACTATTTGGCTGTGTTCTGAACTGGTAGGGTTCAACTTGCACATAGTACTCTTCATCACTTTCACTGTCATTCTCTGGCTCATGTTCCTCCCTTCTCTCGGCAGGTAAAGCTGTGCTTTTCTGTGTGGTAACCTGAGGTAAGTGATCACAGGGGAGAAGATGATTACGATGCAACACTCTCGATCTGCCTTTACCCTGCTCTGGTTTCACTTCATAGATTGGAGTATCTTCAGCAGCCTGGCGAATGACAATGTGGACTTCATCCTCCCAGAAATTTCGAAGTTTTCCTGGACCCCCTTTTTGAGCCAGATTTTTCACAAGAACTCTGCTGCCAGGACATAAACTAGTACATCTCACTTTTTGGTCATAATTTCTTTTGTTTCTCTCAGTACACTTCTTTGCATGCTCACTGGCAATCTCATAAGCCTCTTGCATACCCTTTGTCCACCTCTCCACATATTCACTGTGGTCGATGGAACCTTTGTTTGGATTGAGGCCAAACAATGCATCAACTGGAAGCCTTGGAGAGCGACCGAACATGAGGTAGAAAGGTGAGAATCCAGTCACTTCACTTTTAGTACAATTGTAGGCAAACACTAGCTTATTCAGTTCCTCTTTCCAATTCAATTTCTGTTTTTCTGTGAGAGTTTTGAGCATCTGCAGAATGGTCCGATTGAATCTTTCTACTTGTCCATTTCCTTGCGGGTGGTAAGGGTCGTTCTAGAGGCAGTGATGTCGCTGTATTTTTGGAGCTGATCAAAGAGTTGATTTTCGAATTCCCTGCCTTGGTCATGGTGAATTCGCGAGGGAACCCAAACCTCAGGGCAAAATCATTGAACAAACGATCTGCTACAGTTTTTCCAGATTTCAAGTTGTAGCATATGCCTGCACGTATCGAGTGAAATGGTCGATGATCACCAGGATATACTCGTAACCCCCCTTGCACTTGTCTAAGTGAAGGAAGTCAATGGATACTAACTCAAATGGATGTGTCGTCTTGATGCTCTTGAGGGGTGCCCTAATCTCTCTGCATGGTTTTTTCTGCTTTATGCATGAACAGGTTCTCAGCACATAGTGTTCAATATCCTTTTTCATGTAAGGCCAGAAAAAGCGATCTCTGATGAGACTGGTTGTGCGGTCAAGACCTTGGTGACCCATCTCATCATGCAGTTCCCTCAAGACGGTACTCTTAAACTGGGCAGGCAACACTAGCTGCATTCGTTGTGATGTTTTGCGGTGCAGTATGCCATACTCGTCCAACACCAGCTTGTCCCACTCACGCATTAGACCTCTAACTGTAGGATTGGCTGACCGCCACTGCTTTGAAGAAGGTCTACTTCCCGACTGTAAGTAGTCTATGATTTCTTTGACATTCGTGTCATCTCTTTGTGCTTGCCGGATCTCCTCTTTTGATAATGATTTGTAGGGTTCATCACCAATCTCCATGCTTGCTGGCACACAGTGACAGACTAACGTAAGGGGTGGATCTGGGTCGTGCTGAACCTCCACAGCTTGTATTGTGGCTCCCACACATTCTGATGAAAGCTCCTCTGTAAATTCTCTCATTGCTGTTTCTATATCAACTGGCATTCTGGATAGTGAATCAGCATCCACATTCTCTTTACCTGGGCGATAGTGAATGGTGAAATGGAAATCTGCAAGTTCAGCAACCCATCTGCATCCAGTGGCATTTAACTTTGCAGAGGACAACACATAAGTGAGGGGATTGTTATCACTGTACACGGTGAAGGTAGGTGCATAATATAGGTAGTCTCGAAACTTTTCTGTTATAGCCCATTTGAGGGCTAGAAACTCCAACTTTCCACTGTGCAGGTGGTAATTTCTCTCTGCATTGGTCAATGTTCTTGAACCATAGGCTATCACCCTTAGCTTTCCGTTCTGGTTCTGATACAAGACCACACCTAGACCTTGATTGGATGCATCTGTGTGAAGTACGAATGTTTTTGAAAAGTCTGGAAATCCCAATATTGGAGGTTGAACGAGACAATCAATCAGCTTTGACAATGTTTCTTGATGGTACTCTGTCCATTCGATCAGCTTACTGGATGGCACCACGTGACTTTTTCTGTTGGTAACTACCTTGTAGGTTTTTTTCTTTGTGCTCTTATTTTTCTCATTGCTCTTCAGAAGGTCGTAAAGGGGTTTAGCAATTCGTGAAAAGTCTTTGATGTACTGGCGATAGTAACTCAGTAGACCTAAAATTTTCCGTAGCTCTCCCACAGTGCTTGGTCTTTTCTCTTTAAGTGTTGTTACAGCAACAGTGTCTGCAGGGTCCATTCTACTGCCTTCTGCGGAAACAATTCGGCCTAAGTAGCGAACCTCATTCTTGAACATATCACACTTTCGTGGTTTCAGCTTTACTCCATGGGCTTGTAAACGTTGCAACACTTTTCTCATCGCTTCAAGATGTCCATCAAATGTCTTGCTGAAAACCAGGATGTCATCCAAGTAGGGCACACAAATTTCATCTCTAAGTCCTTCTAAGCACTCTTCCATGAAATGCTGAAATGCTGCAGGTGCATTCATGAGGCCAAAGGGAATACGAACCCACTCATATAAGCCCCATGGTGTACTGAATGCTGTCAATGGTCTGCTTTCTGGAGACATAAAACCTTGATGGTAAGCTTTGCCCTGATCTAATACAGAAAACCAGGCATTACCTCCTAAACTGTCTAGAATGTCTTGTACTCTCGGGATAGGCTGGCGATCAGGTAGTGTCTTCCTATTGAGGTCTCTATAGTCAATGCACAACCTAAGGCTGCCATCTTTCTTACGAACACATACGATTGGTGAAGAGTAGGGAGAATGGGTTTTCTCTATCCAGCCCTGGGCAATCAAATCATGCAGGTAGTCCTTCATTTCCTGATACAGTGGCTTGGGGACTGAAGTGTACATGCGGACAACAGGCGTATTGTCAGTCAGAGAGATACTTAGTTGAAGATCTTTGATGCACCCAATATCGTCATCTGACCTTGAAAATGAATGGCACTCTTCTCGTAGTAGCTGTTTTACTTTATTTTGCGGTGCAAAGGTAAGTGGCTTACATCAGCAGGTGGGTCCCACAATTCTTCACTGTTACTTTCATTAGCATTGGTGGTTTTTTGAACCTCGCTGATCATGGCTGTTGTTGCACAATGTGATACTGCAGTTGGTAGTACAGATTTTATTGATTGCATTGTCCCAAGCTCAGTTTTCCCTGCAAGCCTGATATCATGGTCTGTGATGTTCTGTATGCTGATCTTGACCACTGGACGCCTTCCTTTCTGAAGAGTTACTAGGGTTTCCAGAGGTTCCAGACCATCTGTACACTGTGGGTTTACATGTGGTTCAAACAAGAAAACAGTGTCTTGCTTCATATATGGCATTTTAACTTGACACTGTATCTGCATAATTGTGCGTTTTGGTATGTTCACAGGGTCTTTCATTGTTTTCACCAAATATTCACCCAGATTCTCAGTAGTCACAAGATTAATGAAGGTCTGTATCTTATTTTTCTTCATGCCAGGGAAGGCATACTTGACAATCTTGTGCAAACGTCCTTTACTCACTTCATTCTCTTCACTTGCTTCACTCTGTCTCATCACTTGTTCAATCACATTGTAGCCGATGATTGGTTTGGATAACCTTTGATCTTTTAAGACGAGGACAGGAATGCCTAACTCTTTTACACTATCAACAGGGGAAGCCAATTTGAAAGTTATCTCTACCCATCCAACATAAGGCATACTGGTCCCATTAGCTGCCACAAGCTGCAAGCCATCTGGAGCTTCTGTTGCCTCAGAAATGTCCTTCAATTTCACTTCAGGTATGTACTTGTCTCTCCATTGTTCATCTACAATACATACTTGAGAACCTGTGTCCCATAACGCCTCAGTTTTGTGTCCTTGTAAGTAGCAGGTTACCAGACATTGTTTGCCGACGAGAGAAGTGACAGGTGAATATTTGTTAACTTGACATGAAGCAGTTAAAATGTGATCAAGTGGAGGCAACTCAGACAACTCTTGTTCTACATTCTCAAAGTGCTGCTTTGGACGTTGGTGGGACATTTTTGCAGTTCGGGTCACTCCCTGTCCCGTGGAGGCAACCCATTTCCGTTTAAAGGCGTTCTACTTTGAAATCTTGCACCTCTGGTTCTGCAGCCTGCTGAAAAGTGCTCACTGCTACCACAACAATAACAATGGGTGCATAGTTCCTCTGGTCCCCTTTGCTGGCAATAAAAGCACTGTCTTGTTCTTGGGGGACGTGGCTGTCGAAACTGCTGAGGGTATTGTGGTAGTGTTGCCGTATACTGTTGGGGCGCTGAATTAAACTGTGGTGGGCGAGGCTGTGAGGTTGCATATCGTGATGGATGATTCGCATACTGTGTTGACGTTGGATGTAGCAGGGGCTGCTGTAATGGCATTGAACATGGTTGCAGACTGTGAGGCTGTGATGTCATATACTGTTGTTGTGAGTTCTGTTGTGATTTAGGGTGGTGGAGCTGCAGTGGATACTGATGTTGTTCATGCGTTGGGTGACTTATTCCCCATGTTTGGTTTGGCAGCTCTTTATTCCACTCTGCTACTGGCTGGTAACTTTGTGAGAAATCTTGTAGCGGCTGACGAGTCATCGTCATCGCTGGAGCCTTGTTACTGACCGCAAAACACTGAGAAGCAGGTGAGGGCTGTTGGATTGTTTCTTTAATTTGCATTATCTCATTACTTAAGCTTTGCAGTTGCGACATCAGGTCAACTTGTGTCTGTTTTGATTGATATTTTGATTCATTTAACTGTGTGACATGCACAGCAACACTGAGTTCGGACTTCCGTTTGTTTTGTCTTTCTGTCTCATGGGAACATGCAACATTTAATCTCTCCAACAACACTTCATCTGAAATTGTGGGGTCAGACAGGAATGGCTGGAGGTCACTCTGAACACGGTCATTCTGTAAGCCAGTCAACACGGTATGGAGGAACATGTTTTGAACTAAAGCCGGGTCATATTTTAAGCCAGACTCATCTTCTTGTGAAGCGAACAGAATTTTCTGTCTCAGATCAAGAACACGAATGAGAAAGCTTTGTGATGTTTCTTTAGCACGCTGGGCCTCTGCAGTGAGCTGTTTGTATAGTTCTGTTGCATTTTTCTCTTGATAGTGAGAGCGGAGAATTCTTCTTAATGTTGGAAGTGTGAGGTCTGCTTTGCCTTCAAGATAACTACGTAACTGAAGTCCAGGTGTGATCGCTCGAATGACTGAATCAATAATATCTTGCTCAAGGTAGCTTTTATTTAACCCACTCTCTATTTGACGCGCAAGACTTGAAAATGACAATCTGTCCTTCTGACCTGGCTCACCAATGAGGCCTGAAATTTTAAAGTCTTTGCGCCACAGTGCTGGTGTGATTTGTCCCTGTAATGCAGATGTAGAATCACCATGTGCATTGTCAGTCGTTATCTGTCTTCTTGTCATGCTCTGTGACACAGCAGGGCTTATATACATGGCAGACAATGATTCAGATGCATTGCCAAGTTGTCTCAATTGTCTTTGAGCTAAACATTCTCCTCTTTCAGGTGGTCTTAACTCTGTTCTCAGCTCAGTTCCATTTATATCAGTCATCATCAAATCACTTAATTTCTCATTGATGCTGAGAAGCTCGGCCATGCCTCCATCCTCCAGCTCTTCTAATTCTTTTCTTAAGAGATGATTACTGAGGAGGTTTACTAAAGACAGGCGATTTGTGTTTTCAGTGTCCTCTGCAGAGATTTTTAAGAATTGGCAGAGTTCAATGAGCTTTCCTCGTGTTAGTGCACATAGCCGTTCACCTATTTCTTCGTGAAGGCTCTGAAGTGAATCCATCTTTATCTGCAGTGGCTGACAGTATGATGAAAGTGGATGTTTACCTCACTGACTTGACTTTTGCTGCCTCTAGTAGTCACTGTACCTCAGGCTTATGCACAGTTCAATCAGTTTTGCAGTACCACTTCACTCAGCTGCTTCACACTGCTGCTTGTAGGTAAGTATGAATGTTACAAGGTGGGGCTCTGCTGATCAAGAAGATGAACCACCCTATAAACATCCCAGCGGTGCCTCCAAAATTTGTAGTACTCTCTTAATAATAAATGAGAGAGACAGAGACAAGAGTTAGTGGTTGCCCAAGCGGTCCTCTTTGTTGTCTGAGGATGCGCTGCAGTTGTCACGGTAACTCTACTCTCTCTCAACTGCCACCAGGAATTCGGAAAATGCAGCTGGACTGTCCAGTGCAAACTCATTATAACACATTAAAGTAATTTTAATTTAACTTATATACACATGTAAATAGAAATAGACATACCTAAATACATAACAAAATATATACAAATAATTTAATATTGTTATGACACAAACTCCATGCAGCAGGGTGGTCACATAAATAAAACATTATAATAAACAGTTAATAAACTCGTGTTTACATGCATGTGTTGGCTCTGAATACTTGCACATTTACACTTATGGGACGAATGCAGCTTTACATTCAATCAATCAAATGGTTAGTCCAGAAAAAGCAAGACACAAACGTATAAATATACATATAGCATTATTTGAATTTATCGTTTTTAAAAAATATATGGCATCACTTACAGACCTACCGGAAAACGCATCTGATCTCACTTCCCTGCTAAAAAAAACAATAGAAGCCCAGTAGAAACCATCACAGAAATTCCAATGGTTTCCATTAAAATACCATTATAAACCATTAGCTTTTACCAATAAAACCATTATAAAATTCCTTTTTGTAGTGTGTTTTGGGCATTTTTCCAATAGAATTTAACATCCCACCAATAGAATCCATCACACACCACACCATTATAGTTTCCATTAAAACCAATACAATTCCCATTATAACCATTAAAACCATTACATTTTCTATTGTGTTTTGGGCAGGGTTCTATTGTTTTTTTTTTTCAGCAGGGTTGTTCAGGTAAATTTCTCAGTTGGTTTTTTTGACAACCTTCAACTGAGCACTGCTGTGTTCACAGGAGTTTCTGAATAAATTATTGATATGATTGTATGATATTAACTTGTTGATAAAAGAGTTCGTAAAGATTAAAGGAGAACATCAGTTTCACTTTGAAACCGCCCCTAACTACTGAAATTACTCTGTTTGCAGACGTGTGTCTTCAGGGTTTAACTGGAGGGCTTATTACGAAGTAATGTGATTTTTAAAATGCTGATACATTTTTTAATTGCCATTTACAACAAAAATTCCAAGATCACACTTAGTTTCTCATTTAAAGCAGATAAAGTCATTTACTACCACAAGGTACATCTATTCGTTTAGTATGTAAAGCATTCAAATTTTCGTATTTTATTGAATAAAAATATTATTACAACAAAATGGCATAAATTCAAATTCGCTTTTCAACAGAAGGGTTAACACAACAGAACTAGATCAAACCCAAGACAGATCAAGATAAACAAATAAATAAACAAAAAGGAAAAATGGGGCAAAATCATTTCTACAGTAAATTATATAGGCCTATAACAAGATCAAACAGTTTTATTGCATTTTTACATTTTTGTAAGATCCTCTGATATTTTTTTGTAAATTAATTTCTGAATATAATAAACAGAGGAGGGGTTAAAGGAATCTACATTTATGTATAGAATATTTTGCCAATAATATGTAGTTATTATTTCCAATAATACCTGCAGATACTGCACCATCCAGGTACCTTCAACCCATACACATTCAATCACAGCTCTGTGAAGGGCTCAAGAACAGAATTATGCATTAGAATCAGATTAAACAGCGGTTAATGCTAAAGGGGTAAAAAATAGACTTTTCTCTCTCTCCAAAAGCCGCTCGAGAAATTGCATTAAAACATTTTACACAGGCATGTATCGGGCTGCACGCAGACGTCATCAGTGAGCGTCAAGAGGGTCCTTTCACTCACCGTACGCCTGTCACGCCGTAGTTTCCAGTCCTCTATAGGTCAAACTACAGCAGAAGCAGAGATGATCCGATCATTAGGTTTACTCAAATACTCTCTGAATGTCTCTCAGAAGGCTCATGCCAGGCTGTTATCATCCAGCAGAGGGGTCGGGAAAAGAATAGTCCCCGCGACATTAACTGGAGGTACATGTTTAATGTGTTTAACATGGATTTGCAGTTAAATAATATGATCAGCGAATCAGAACACAGCAGCGTGATGAAATATTATAAAAGGGGACGAATGATTTTGATCAAACACAGGCTCTTCCTTTAAAAAAGGTGCATTTGTCTCATTGACAAAATAAACAAGTCTTGCACTGAATAAGTCTATATTGCTCAGATGGACATGTTCAGTAATGTTATCAGTTTCTGTAAATAATCTCCATATTTACCTGCGTATGCAGATGTAAAGACTACCGAGCATAGACTGACAGTAACTATTATCAAATCCAAAGCCCTCTATATGGTTAATAAAACATCAGTGCTGTTTAATTCTGATGATTCTGACTCTCTTTTCTTCAACAGTTGACACTAATGGCAGGCAGCAGCTTCCTCACACCAGAGCTGTCAGACTGTGGAGCTCCACTGCTGTCAGTGTGGCTCATCGCAGATACAGCACACAACAGGCTGAGAGCGCAGAGGAGGAGACGCTCCACAGCATCATCACTGACACCGAGAATGTTCAAGGTACACTAAAGTTTGGGGTCAGAGAGATTTATTTATTTTTTATTTGGTAAGAAATGAATGCTTCTATTTAGCAACAATGCACTAAATTGATCAAAAGTGACAGTAAAGAACAGCACAACTGTTTTATAAAGGATCATGTGACACTGGAGACTGGAGTAATGATGAGAATTCAGCTTTGTATCACAGGAATAAATTACACTTTAAATATATATTACAATAGAAAACAGTTATTTTAAATTGTAATAATATTTCAGAATAATAAAGTTTTTTTTGTACTGCTTTATTTAAAAAATGCAACCTTGGTGAACATAAGAAACTTACTTAAAAAAAAAAAAAAAAAATTCCGATCATTTGAATGGTAAAGATTCAGAAACTTAAATTATAGTAATATAGTTCAATTATAGTTCTGTACTGTAGCATATGGAAATTATAAGAATGTTTAAACTCTTGTTTCTTTGTTCAAATAAGGATCCTTCTCCAAACACGAGTTCCAAGCAGAGACGAAGAAACTGCTGGATATTGTGGCCAGATCACTGTATTCTGAGAAAGAGGTGAAAAATTAAACAATTAAACAAAAGATGCAATGCGGTCCTGTTTGAATGAATTCTCTTAAAGCATTCAAGACTGTGTTGTGATTAACCAATACGTTTTTCAGGCTGATTATTTGATTTCATCCAATTTGTCATCATAAAGTTGTATTATGTATATATCTGCAATATATTGAGATGGTCCTCACTGCAGAACACAAGATCCAGGGGGCGAGTTGGGTCCAGATCTAAGTCAGATCTAAGTCTGATTTACAACTACAAACCCATCCCAGAAATATCTATATAACTTATAACAATATAATATATGCATGAACAGAAGAAATATACATACATGAATCAGTCTGCAACTTGATCTAATAGACTCAGTGATCTTCTGGCACAAACCTGCTGTTTTAGGTGTTCATCAGAGAGCTGATCTCAAACGGCAGTGATGCGCTGGAGAAACTACGGCACAAGATGATCACAGGAGGAGGAGAAACAGCACCCATGGAGATCCACCTGCAGACAGATGCAGCCAAAGGCACCTTCACCATCCAGGTAATGTCAACTCATACAACCCCTCCACCATGGCTCAAGAACAGAATCATAGATTAGAATCAAATAAAACGGGTATTATTGATATTTTTTTTTTTTCAAGATACGTCATATTCTGTTACACATCACTTTATTTAAATAGTCTTGAGACCAACTGCGTTCTAAGGAAAAAAGGTGAAGAACAGCTTTTCTATTGATAGTTTAAATAATCTACATATCTTTCTATTGCATGTTTTTTTTTTTTTTCATCTTGTAACAACAGTTTTGAACCTTTAACACTTAACAACTAATCTAAATGCCTCTGAGTGGCCATTGCAGTCTTAAATCAACAGGAATGTGTGATTGGTTGTAATGCTCAATGCTGCAAAAAGCAATGCATGAAAAAAAATCTTTGATGCAACATGAGCAGATCTAAATGTAGTGCTGCAATTGACACCATCTATTTTCATATATCACTTTAATCATAGCATTGCATTTAGTTCAGTTGTGCAGGGGCGTTTTTCTTTCCCTCATATCATGAGCTTACAGTCTTATTCATTAAAGCAGCTGAACCACTGTGACTTACATTATTTACATAATATTTTATAAAAAAAATATGAAAAATGTAATCTATTAAACAGAATATTAATGTCATTTTACTACAAAATAACAACTGAAATATGCATTTAAAGCACTAATTTGTACATTTTAACTTAAACTTAAATTACAGTATGTTTTTATACATTAAATGTAAATAATTTGCACAATAAATAAATTGCACATATAAAAGAATATGTACTTGCTGTATATAAGTAAATATGTATGTATTTTAAAATTGCATTATAAATATAAAATTATTTAATGCTATTTTAAATTAATTAGCCCTGTTATGTAATTTAACAACTGAAATATACATTTAAAGTACTAATTCTTGCATAATTTATATGCATCTGAATTCAACAGTATGTACTTAAAGTAATTCAAAAATCTAATATTTACATATTTTAAACATATTACATATACAAAAATGAACATTATTAATTGTAGTTTTCCACTGTAGTGACGGAGCACTTTAATTGTAGTGTAGAATGTATGGATCAACATTTTCTGCTGTGATTTGTAGGACACGGGTGTTGGGATGAACAAAGAGGAGCTGGTTGCTAATCTGGGCACCATCGCTCGATCTGGATCAAAGGTGTGTCTCACTGAACTCTTCCAAAGTCTGCTGTTCCTCATTCAGTCCGTGGTTTTATTTCATGCTCCTTTTGTTCTCCCTCTGTCAGGCTTTTCTGGATGCTCTTCAGAATCAAGCGGAGGCCAGCAGCTCCATCATCGGTCAGTTCGGCGTGGGCTTTTACTCCGCCTTCATGGTGGCTGATAAAGTGGACGTTTATTCTCAGTCAGCAGAACCAGGTGCTCCTGGATACAAGTGGTCCTCAGATGGGTGAGTAAAATGAGAAGAGAAATGGATTTAATAACAGTTTTAAGACAAAAAGGATATGCTTTTTTTTTTTAAGGCTTCTTGATTATGGCAGAAATCATAATTACACTTATTTTGGTCAATATCATAATCACGATTATTTAAACATGATCGGGAGTGGGCAATATGCCAAATGAACTAATAATAGGCTAACTAATGTAGGTAAAAACGCCCTTAAACAAATATTGAGGACAAGTAAATTATTGAAGAGAAATCAGAAAAAACTACTGCATATTACATCAGTAAGATTAAATGTCTTGACTGATTCGGACATTACGTTTGAGGTGAAAAGTGCACTGCTTTAAAGAAACACAATGGGTGGCACTATAGTTTTATGTCAATTATTGGGTTTTCTTGATCATTGGAAGATTGAAATCAAGACTAAAATTACCATCAACACAAAGTAACCGGACATCTCAGCCAGCTTTTGCCATATTTGTGGCTTTTAGACTGTCTTTAGGCATCTAACATTAAGTCACAGCAAACATTTGAATAAAATGAATCACATTTTTGTGTTTTCTATAGCTCTGGAGTGTTTGAGATTGCAGAAGCTTCAGGTGTGCGTCAGGGGACCAAGATCGTGCTCCACCTTAAAGACGACTGCAAAGAGTTTTCATCAGAAGACCGAGTCAAAGGTGTGCAACCCTCAAAACCACAAACATTGACATAAAACATGACATGCTCGGAGAAGAAACTCACTGAAGTGACTATGGTCTGTTTTGCAGAGGTTGTGACTAAGTACAGTAACTTTGTCAGTTTTCCCATCTTCCTGAACGGACGGCGGTTAAACACCCTGCAGGTACCGTATGTGAAGTCTGTTTCTAAATGACCTTTGACCTCCCTGTGGCTCTGATGATCAGTCCTGAGCTGTTTTCTCTCTGCAGGCCCTGTGGACAATGGAGCCCAAAGACATCAGCGAGTGGCAGCACGAGGAGTTTTATCGCTATGTTGCTCAAGCCCACGATAAACCCCGCTACACGCTGCATTACCGCGCAGACGCTCCGCTCAACATCCGCAGCATCTTCTACGTGCCAGAGATGGTGAGTGCGAGATGACTGCGGAATCTTTGACATTATGCATATAAAAAAAATGACATTATACATATACAAATTGTACAAATACATAATGTTATTTTAAATTAGTTACATCTATTAGATACATGTTCCATTTCTAACAACTCAAGTATGCATTTAAATGACTAATTTGCACATATTTTGATTTAATATTTTATTTAATCAAGCATGTACTTAAATCGCACATACATCATTTTAAAAACAAGTATCTACATGTTACATATAAAATTACATTTTGCATTTAAATATATATATATTATTATTATTATTATTATTTTTTTAATAACTTGTTAAATCATTTACCAACTGAAGTACACACGTGGTCAGAATTGTTGGTACCCTTGGTAAATATGACCAAAGGCGGCTGTGGAAATAAATGTGCATTGTTAATCCTTTATTGTTAATCCTGATCTATTATTTTAAAAATTCACAAAAATCTAACCTTTCATTGGATTATAAGAATTTAAAATGAGAGGAAATATCATTATGAAATAAATGTTTTTCTCTAATACACATTGGCCACAATTAACGGCACCCTTTATTCAATACTTTTTGAAACCTCCATTTGCCAGTTTAACAGCTCTAAATGTTCTCCTATAATGCCTGATGAGGTTAGAGACACCTGACAAGAGATCAGAGACCATTCCTTCATCCAGAATCACTTCAGACCCTTTAGATTCCCAGCTCCATGTTGGTGCTTCTTCTCTTCAGTTCACTCATTTTCTACAGGGTTCAGGTCAGAGGACTGGAATGGCCAGCAGAAGCTTGGTTTTGTGCTCAGTGACCCATTTTTGTGTTGTTTTTAAGGTTTGCGTTTGGATTATTGTACAGTTGGAAGATCCAAACATGGCCCATTATAAGATTTCTAACAGAGTCAGTCACTTATTGATTTTTTTATCTGTTGATATTTGATAGAATCCATGATGCCATGTGTCTAAACAAGATGTCCAGGACCTCCAGCAGAAATATAGGCCCACAACATCAAACATACAGCAGTATATTTCATTGTACACATGGGGTACTTTTTATTCCTGTGTTCACCAAACCCATCTTGAGTGTTCATGGTCTTCATCTGACCATAGAAGCCAGTCCCATTTGAAGTTCCAGTCGTGTCTGATAACTGAATATGCTGGAGTTTGTTTTTGGATGAGCGAGGAGAATTTTTCTTGAAACCCTCCCAAACAGCATGTGGTGATGTAGGTGCTGTTTGACTTTTTTTTTTTAAGGTTTTCTGACCCCGAGACTCAACTATTTTCTGCAATTCTCCAGCTGTGGTCCTTGGAGAGTCTTTAGCCACTCAAACTCTCCTTCTCACCGTGCATTAGGACGATGTAGACACATGTCCTCTTCCAGGCAGTTTCGTAACATTTTATGTTGATTGTAAATTCTTAATTATTGCCCTGATGGTGGAAATGGGAATTTTCACTGCTCTAGCTCTTTTCTTAAAGCCACTTCACTAATTTGTGAAGCTCAATTATCTTTTGCTGCACATCAGAAATATATTCTTTGGTTTTTCTCATTGTGATGGATGATTAAGGGAACTTGGGCTTTGTTTTCCCTCCTATTTATATTTCTGTGAAACAGGAAGCCATGGCTGGATAATTTCATGTTCATAATCACCCTGGAGTGCTCAAAATTGTGAATATGAATGTAAATATACTTCAGAGATATTTTCTCATAAGAATTTCTAGGGGTGCCAGTAGTTGTGTCCAACGTGTATTTTAGAAAAACATTTAATTTCATAATGATATTTCCCCCCATTTTAAATTCTTATTATTCAATGAAATGTTAGATTTTTGTGAATATTTTAAATAATAGATCAAAAGGATTAATGCAGATTAATTTTCACAGCCTTCTTTGATCATATTTACCAAGGGTACCAACAATTTTGACCACATGTGTATGTATTTAAAATAAAATAAAAAACAGTCCAAGAGCGCACATCAATTAGACCAAAAAATCCACCACACAAGAATAAGAATGAAAACAAAGTAGGCACACCACAGCTCCAGAGACAGATAAATATTTAATTATGTTCTCACCACAGGTGACGTTTCGAGCTTAAGCGCTCTTCACCATATGTATTTAAAATACAAATTCATGCATAATTTATATGAAATTATGTGCATTTAAACTCAAATTACAATGTGTACCTGATTTAATTATGTGTGATTTTTAAATTATGTACATGAATTGCATTATACATATGAACATTACTTTAAAATAACTACATTATGTAGTGTTCAGTGGTATAACTGATTTTTATGTCACAAATATTTCACATCCATTTATTTGGTAATCAGCCATGTAATTGAGGCACAACTGACTGCATTGTAAATGTGTGTGAGCAGAAACCTTCCATGTTTGATGTGAGTCGTGAGATGGGATCCAGTGTGGCCCTGTTCAGCAGGAAGGTTCTGATCCAAACCAAAGCCACAGACATCCTTCCCAAGTGGCTGCGCTTCCTACGAGGTCAGATGAGTGTCCTTATGTTTGCATGAAACAAACTTTAAATGCATTATTAGATTAAAAAATGAAGGAAATTTGACTGTCATATGACTGCATTTGCAGGTGTTGTGGACAGTGAAGATATTCCTCTGAACCTCAGCAGAGAGCTGCTACAGGAAAGCACTCTAATCAGGTACAAACCAGCCTCAAATGTGATTATGCCTTCTGCATTTTGCAAAAAAACCCAAAAACAATAACAAAGTCTTTTCTTTCAGAAAACTGCGGGATGTTTTACAGCAGCGAGTCATTCGGTTCCTGTTGGACCAGAGCAAGAAGGATCCGGAGAAATACGCTCGCTTCTTTGATGACTATGGGCTGTTTATGCGAGAGGGCATCGTCACCACAGCAGAGCAGAGCGTCAAGGTGCGAGACGACTCGTTTAGCCTTTTTAATCGGCCTGTTTTTCTCTGACTGTGTTTAAACAGCTGATTTATGTCGCCACAGGAGGACATCGCTAAGCTGTTGCGCTTCGAGTCGTCGGCGCTTCCTGCAGGACAGCAGACCAGCCTGATGGAGTACGCTTCTCGGATGAAGGCAGGAACGAGGAACATTTACTATCTGTGTGCACCGAATCGCCACCTGGCTGAACACTCGCCGTACTTTGAGGCCATGAAACAGAAAGATATGGAGGTGAGACGAGACAATCAGGTCTACAGTTAATATTCACTATCATACTCAAGAGCAAATGGGTAATGAATCTAAGTTGATCCAAAGGCTGATAATATGCATTGCAGATTTGCTGGAAACAACTGTTAATTTAATTTCAATTAAAATGTACTCAGTTCATTCCAATTTTGAAAGCATAAACTGTGCATTATCCATTGACAAGGCTGTTGATAGGTTTTGAGATGAACACAAGGGGGCGCCAACACTACTGTTAATCTCAAAATGGCCAAAAGTATTGGTCAGCAGCTAATGGAAAGCTAAAGATGCATTGATCAAATCATTTCATCTATTTTGTTGTGATCACAACATGTCAAAAATGATTCTATTCAATTTTCTTGTGATCTTGACTATAGAAAATAGTCAGATTCAAAAGGTGCTTAATTGTAAATGTTTAAACAACTACATGTAATTTAAATCATAATCTACATTTAATAATATAAACTAAAACTAAAAACATGTTTTTTTATTTAATGTCTGTCTGTTCTTTTACACCACAGGGTAAAAAAAAAAAATGGAGAGCTCACTTAATATTAAAACCTATTACCTTTTATTAAGACAGAGTCACTCTTCCTCCTAATTAATATAACAGAATATATTAAATTAATAACATTGTTCAACATCTCTAACCTTTTAACCTTCAAAAGAACAAACTCTAATTTAAATATTTATTTATTATTGATTTATTCTATTAGTCAGTCTGTATTTATATTTTAATATTTATAATGCTTGTTCGATTCGAACATTTACAGTTAAGCACAAGGATTTATTCTGAAAATTTGATTGCAGCAAAACAACAGAAAAAGATGTGGCTGTTTTTGACGTTCTGTCTCTTCCTGCAGGTCTTGTTCTGCTTTGAGCAGTTTGATGAGCTCACGCTGCTTCACCTCAGAGAGTTTGACAGGAAGAAGCTCATCTCAGCCGAGACCGACATTGTTGTAGATCATTACAAAGAGGAGAAATTTCAAGACAGCAAACCAGGTAAGACAGAACAACAGTCGATACAGTCACAGTTTTCAGTCATTATCTGAGACATGTCAACTAAAGAGTGATTTCTGGATCTCTTGAATTGATGAATTGATGTTCTTGATTCCTTGCCTTGTTTTGCAAACAGTGATAATTTTGAATTAAGCATTTAGACAAATAAATGAAAGGCCAATTGCCTAAAAACTAATAAGATCAGCCGAGTTACTGGTGATATGATTGTGTTGTGCAGCATCAGAGCGTCTGACCGATCAGCAGACAGAAGATCTGATGGCCTGGATGAGGAACGCACTTGGACAGAGAGTCACCAACATCAAGGTAACCACATGTACATGCAAAAAAAAAAGGAAACAAAAACAAAATTACATTCTTATTCATTGCTTCTACTCACATAAAAAACTATACTGATTGTGTTGCAAAGGTAACTTTTAGTAAACATCAGTCAAAAAGCAAATATATTTTTAAATATTGCATGCACATACTATGAAAATATAAAGTATTTAGATAATTAATTGCATTATACATATACAAAATATTTTTAACATTTTTAATTAGCCTGTTACATTTAAGAAACTAAATTTTTTTTTAGTAATCTCATCGCTTATCAATATTTCATGTCCATTTATTTATTTGTTTGGTAATCAGCCTTGTAATAAATCCGGGCCACTCTTTGTATTATGATGATGATCCACATGGTGCTTAATTGTAAATGCTCAGGCATTTACATAATTTTGCAAATTCAAACAGTGATTTTAACTCACAAATGTGTAGAAACCTGACAATGATTATTATTATTAACATTAATTTACCAATGTTTCCACAGGTGACGCCACGTCTGGACACACACCCCGCCATGATCACGGTGCTGGAGATGGGTGCCGCTCGACACTTCCTGCGCACACAGCAGCTCGCCCGAAGCTCAGAGGAGAGAGCCCAGATCCTGCAGCCCACACTGGAGATCAACGCTGGGTACGAGACGGTGAACTTTAGATGAACAAAAATAATCAATCTCACAGTTTGCATGAAGAAAAGTCTAGTCTAATATCCCCAGAATAATTTCCTTTCAGTGAGATGCAGCAGATGAACACAGTGTTATATTGCTTATGTGTCTTAAAGGAATAGTTCACCCCAAAACTTTCTGAAAATATACTCCCTTCAGGCCATTCAATATGTAGATGAGTTTGTTTCTTCATCAGAACAATTTAGCATTATATCACTAGTTCATCAATGGATCCTCTGCAGTGAATGGGTGCCGTCAGAATGAGAGTCCAAATAAAAACATCACAATAATCCACACCACTTCAATCCATCAATCAGTGTCTTGAAGTGAAAAATTGTGTGTTTGTAAGAAACAAAGGCGTTTTAACTAAAAACCGTTGCTTCTGGCCAAAATACGAGTCCATACCCCTTAATAACGCTTCCTCCTGTGAAACAGTCCATCTCTTGTTTTCCTCTCACATCAGAATCAACTCACATATTTGTTTAGATCTTTTAGACTGTTTTTATTTTTAAACGGTGCTTGATCTATGCATGTTTCTCACCTGACTTCTCTCTGTGACGTTTTTACTGGATAAAGCAATGTTATGAATAGAGAACTTGTATTTTAGCCGGAAACAAGTTTGAAGTTAAAACACAATGATGGATTTGTTTCTTACAAACACGTTAATTGATGGACTGTGGTCGTGTGGATTATTGAGATGTTTTTAACCAGCTGTTTGCATATCATGTGGAAATGCTGTGGTTTCTCTAACATCAAGCGTTTGTTTGCAGACATGATCTGATCAAGAAGCTTCATGCACTGAAGGACTCAAACCCTGAGCTGGCACAGCTTCTCCTCGACCAGGTAAAGAAATAGTGTCCCCCACTCTCTCATCTCAATACTATTTCTAATTAAAAACTAAATGCCATTTTTACATACCAGATATATGACAACGCCATGATCACCGCTGGCCTGAACGACGACCCTCGTCCGATGATCTCTCGGCTGAATCAGCTCCTCACTCAAGCGCTGGAGAAACACTGACGCCCATGCTGAAGTTCAGCCTGACAGACTTGTTTTGCCTTTATTAGAGCCATGCATGGATGCACAAAGGGGGCGTCCCGGTCATGATTGCACACTAAACACAAACAAACGTTGTTTATATGAAGACCAGAGAATCTTTGTGCAGGTGTGACATTGTCGTTTTGGTGGGAGTCGTGTTTTAAACTGATAAGGCGGTTGTCAGATTGGAGAAAACAAATCAGAAGTTTGTGCTGCACTCCTGAATTTACCTGAAAAGATGCAAGAGATATTTGCATAGCAAGAAGAAGATTCCAGTGAAACATTATATGTTGAATATTAAAATTTCTTGTACCCTTTTGCTCTAAAATTATTCACATTTCAGTCCATTAACAGGTTTTCCATATGTAAATTGAAATTAGCGTGAGGAAAATATTAAATAAAACAAACGTGAAGCGTCTCAAATGCTTTCCACCCATTTTAAATGTAGTTTCACAATTACAAAACCTCTAATAAAACATTTATATGGGTTAATGCTTCGATTTATTAAAAGGATAAAGTATAAATAACCGTTCTTGTGCTTCCTTAACGTCTCATCAAAAATTCCACAATTTCATAAAGGCGAAAGAAAACCCGTCTTAGCGAAATGTGATCATGTCCAACTCTTCGAAATGAAATCGGAATCCAGCGCGCGCAGAAATGAAGTGCGCCACGCTCTACGCTGCAGTTGCGCCGTTCGGACAGCAGGAGGCGCAGTGATCCGGAGGCTGATGGCGGTAAAACAGCCTGTTAGTCACGCATTTACAGTAGATCATGTGCATTCTAGTTCACCTTACTGTTAAGAATATGAAAGCAAAAAAAAAAAAGGCTGTTTAGACAAAACTGATCAAATCATTCAAATACCATTTCTAATTTTAGACGTTTAAGTTCATCATCATTGCCATCACTAGCTTTTAAACAAATACCCCTGAGGCATGACACGTGCAAATATCCCATGTAATCATTAAATTAATTTAGTAAATGCTGCATGTATAATAATTACAAAAGAATGAAGGAAATGCTGTTTAAAATAACTTTAGGTGGAGCTTAGCATGCCACAACTGGCCAATTTCTTTTATAACCAACTAATTTTTGTTATTTCCAAAATAATAATACTTCCATGAGCAAAAGGCCACATAGCCTAAAATCAGACTGAACAGAACGCGTTATTGCGTTTAAAAACAGTCACGTTTAACCCGTTTAGAAACAGCGCAACTGTGAGACCTCAATATAACTTCGCTCATGTTTATGTAGAAAACAATAGAACGCAGCGCGTTTAAACGCAAAACGCGTTCTGTGTGAAGAATCGTGCTCTGAAAATCTGTTACGCGCTTCCACCATGGGAAGCATACCTTGCAGGACCAACTCAACTAAAATGCCGCAAATAGTGTGTAGGCACGGCTTTAATCATGAAATTCGTTAGGCGCCAACAGTGAGCCGTTTCTCCATTTGTATCAAGCCGTTTGTAGCGTTCCAGAAGACACCGAACGAGTACGAGGTCACGTACACACTGCAAACTTCAAAGAGAGACAACTGCATTTAAATACAGCATTTGCATCCCCCTTTAAATACAGGGGTTACTTTAAGGTACTTAACGCAGTGTAGCCTAAAATTTTTGACTTCTCACTGCTGTAAACTAGCAACACTGAACATGGCGTTTGATGGATGCGTTTTTGACCAAATAAGTAACATTATGGAAGCCCATTTCCGCTGCGTAATGCTTTCGTAAATCTTATTTTATGAAAAAAAGTCACCATTATAATGTAAAGTAAAAATTGAAACATACCAAGTAATACCCATTCCATTAAAAAAAAAATACTTCATGTACTGGCATGTCAAAATTAAGAAGTCATAATTGACCAAATTTGACATTCCAATTGATTTATGACTTTAAACTTTTTTTTTTTTTTTTTAACGTTTTAATGACTTGTTACAGTCCAACAATCATCAGTAGTTAATAATTAACAATTAGTAAAAACAGCCAGAGGCAGTGTTTTGATATTTAAGCTGCTGCATTTACACAGCACATTCTCTATGTAGTTTCCACAAGACAGACAAACAAATTTGTGAATAAGTGAAGACATGTACCTCAGTTTCTGATTTCATTCACCACTCCTCAGACAGCTAGCGTGCAGAAAAGTGACGGTCAATTCATTAACAAGCCAAGTACACAATGTGGATTTAATGAAAAATGAAATTGTCATTCCCGTACATTGGATTTAGCACTCAGTAGAGGAGCAACAACCATATTTAGTCTTTGAGCTGTAGTTTCGCTTGCGACTGGTTTCAAGTCGCTCGAAAAGCAGTTTCTCTTGCTCAGGATCGCTCGTAGAGGGGTTTCTCTCACCAGTGCGCGTGGAGCTACACAAGCAATAGAGCAATTGCACTTGGACTCATTCTTTCAAAAATATAAATACACAGACATACATATTTTAACAAACATTTACATTAACCGGTTTTTTTTTTTGTGCTAAATTACAAATCATGAAAATATGCCACACCTGCAATCATTGGTCGGAGTGAGATTCCCTGCAGTGCAATCACAGTGGTGCCGAAATTTAAAACTCGGAAGAAAAAAAAAAAAAAAAATGCATCTTCCATAAATTTAATCACATCCAAACCTGTACAATGAATCGTGTAGTGCGCTGAGAAATTGTGAATTGCAGAAAAAGGGCTCTAAACTTCAGTTGCACCTTTCAGGCACCAGGAGGTGCAGTGAAGCCAGTGGTGAGCAAATACTCCAACCTCATGCTGAAGAAAGTAACCGGGCAGTTACTTAAACTTCTATGGCACATTTGATAATTGCATTTCAAGTGTAATGCTCTGGTACATTTACTTCTCCCTTAGATAAAGCGAATAAGAGTAAAGAAATAAAACCTATAGGTCTATAAATAAATCCTAAACTTCTCTTTTAGATCTAAAATAATGAATTACAAAATTATTTTAAGGACAAGGAATCTGATCAAATGTTTTCAGAAAAAAAAAATAGGTGATGACAGTCTTGACGGAATCCAGAGAAACAGATCCATGCATTTCTTGATAGAAACAGAAAAAAAACTCAATTCTATTAATTTAACAACTAGCTCCGGTCCACTAATTGTTTGAAATTGCACTGGCTTTATGTGAAAACAGTCAGTCAGGTGTTAGTTTAAAACTTATGCATATTAATTTCCTGAAATCAGAATTGCGAAAATGCGCAAAACGAAGTCACCACAAGGGTCGTGTCTGTTGCACACAGTTTATTTAACAATATGGTATATAAGTACGAAACAAGTTCTTAACCAGTTTATACAGCGATCTCAATCTTTTTTCCTTTTATTTACAGTATGTCATCAAGCTGCATGATTTACATTAAAGAATCGTTCACCTTCAATTCAAGTTTCATGAGGAGAAAAACAAAAGAGGTTGACTGAAGAACTCTTTGAACAAATCAGCAGTCAGACGAAGCTCCGGCCTCATAAGCGAGGTGGAGGGGACATCATTGATGTTTCAGAGATCAAACGAGAAAAACAGGAACATCTTCCTACATCTTAAGAGACAACTACTGAATCCAGGCCAATAAATTAACGCATTTGGGCACCTTGAAAAATAAGAGCAACTTTCACAATTTGCTCACGTGTTCGTGTGTGTTCGTGTGTGTGTGTAGTAGCCAAGCTCCTTTCTGTACAAATGAATACAGGTCCTCTGTACAAACTCCACAGTTTGGAGAGAAAAAGGCGGCGCGTCCTTTTCCAAACCTGGTAAATGTGAATACGTATCAGACAGGAATGAGGATTGCTTCTGATCCTAATTCCACACAGAGTATCTTACAGTCCCTAAACACGCACACACATTCACCAAAAAAAAGAAAAAAAAAAAAAAGAAACGCATTTCAGTTTGCAAACATACAAAACAAAAGTCTTCAATAATAAAATCAAATATTTTGCCTTGAGAAATTCCATTTAAAAAGTCCATAAGCTCAAAATAACCCCCTCCCCGAGAAAAAAAAAGGAAAAAAAAAGGAAAAAACAATTAAAAATGTAACTCGTAGACCAGGACTGCATTTCGGCCGGTCCGACAACCCTCCCAGAAAAATACCCTTTGTGATTCTGCTCTTTAAACAGTAATTTCAATCCCGCCAACAGGGAAGAAAAAGCAGTCCATTGGTTGTGTAAACCTATTACAGTTCATTTTGTCGCCTTATCTAATTTCCTGTGTAGAAAACACCTCTCTCTCCTAAACGTCTCTTAATGCTACAATCCCTCGACGAACTTCTCTAACGTGTCTCCCGATGTATCCCCAACCATACTCAACTCATTGGGGAGTCCTCCACGGTTTGGCGTGTTCAGCTGCGGAAGCATTGCACTCTGTTCGGGTGTGCACAGGTGAGCCTGGTCCATGGGGCCCGGCATGGGTCCTGCCAGGCTGGGGTGGGATGCACCGGAGTGCAGGGGCGAGGGCTGGGGCTGCATGCGCGGGGACGGGCTGGAATGTGGCGGCTGTTGGGATGGGGGGCGGGGCGATTGCACGGGTGCAGGCGACCTCACTTGGTTGCCCAGCGCATTGGCCATGGCCTGTCCGGGCAGGTGAGATCCCTGCGGCTGTCCTGCAAGCATGTGGGGTTGGGGACTCATGGAAGCGGCCTGAGCCGGCGATCCCATTTGCTGCTTCAGCATTTGCTGCTGCTGCTGCTGTTGCTGCTGCTGCAGCAAGCGCTGTTGCAGCATGTTCTGCTGGGCTTCCATGCCCATGCCAGGCTGGCCCATCTGAGCCATGGGCGGCATCTGTCCCATGGGTCCAGCGCCTCCCTGCATGGCCATCTGCTGCTGCATGCGGATTTGCGAGTAACTTGCTGCGCCTTGAGGTTGCGGGAATCTCCCTTGTCCTGGAGGCATTGCTCCCTGTTGCTGCTGCATGCGCATTAGTTGCCGGCGGAACAGCTGCTGGTTTCCATTGTGCGCAGCATTCATCATTTGTCCCTGGGATCCGAGGGCTGCCATGGCTTGGGTTGCGGCTGGCTGTGGCTGCTGAGGCGGCATGACGGGTCTCTGCACGGGGCCGGTTTGCATCGCAGCCATGTTCTGCATTCCCGGCTGAGCTGCGAGCATGGCCTGCGGGTTCTGCTGCTGCGGTTGGCTGGCTTGGTATTTCGCCGTCCGCTGTTTGATGAACGCAGCCATGAGATGCGGGTTCGATTTGAGAATGTTGAGGACCTGCTGTTGCTGCTGAGGGGAACTTGGTGATTTTAATGTGCGCAGCAGGTCCTGCAGCGCTCCTGGAGCGATGCTGCTGGCCACCCCTCTTTGCTGCATGCCTTGCTGCTGCGGGGCTTGTGGTTGCACTTGCTGGGGAGGCATGACGGCCTGCATCTGCCGCGGCTGCTGCTGCTGCTGCTGCTGCATCATAGCACGCTGCATCATTTGTGCCTGTTGCGGCGTCTGCACTACCTGAGACTGCTGCGGGGCCATGGCCATCTGCTGCTGTGGCACTTGCTGCGTCGGAGGTGCCTGCGGATTCTGCATGGACCCTTGCATCCCAGCTGGCCACTGGCCAGGCTGCATGTTCTGAACCATCTGAGGGCCACGAGGGGCCATCATCTGCATGGGAGTCATCATGCGAGGTTGGTTCATCTGCATGCCATTCACGTTCATCCTGTAGTCTTGCTGCTGCTGCTGTTGTTGTTGCTGCTGCTGTTGTTGTTGTTGTTGTTGTTGCTGCTGCTGCTGTTGTTGTTGTTGTTGTTGCTGTTGCTGCTGCTGAACTTTGGTCATCATCTCTATTTGTTTTGCAACCTTCAAAGCCTGCTGCTGCTGCGGAGAGGGCTGCGGCTGTTGTTGAGGCGGCATGGGCAGGGGGGACTGCTGCTGGGGCAGAGGCGAGGACTGCGGGCCTGACTTACCCTGCGACCCAGGTGTAGGTGGTTGGGTAGGGAAGGGTTGCACCATTGCAGCCACATTCGGATGCGTCTGCTGGGGCTGGTTGGCTAATGCCTGCGAGGTCTGAGGCGTATTAGGCTGCTGCAGCTGCTGAGAGTTGGGCGTCCCCGGACCTCCTGAGGTAGTTGGGGAGGGCAGACTGGGCGGCATTCCTCTGCCCTGCATGAGTGCCATGCGCCGGCGCATCATCTGCGCCTGCTGCAGCCGCTGCTGAATCTGCTGCTGCCGCAGCTTGTGCTTGATATTGAGACAGAAGGGCACGGGGCACTTGTTCTCCTGGCAGTGCTTGGCATGGTAGCAGCACAATGCGATGAGTTGCTTGCAAACGGGGCAGCCTCCGTTGGTCTTGCGCTTGCAGCCCTTGGTGTGCTGTACCACTCTCTTCATCTTCTGACAAGATGGCAGAGAACAGTTGGCGTTGCGGCACTGGCAGGCATGCACCAGTGACTGGATGCAGCGTTGGATGCTGAGGCGTCGACTCTCCTGCGGGCTCTTGTTGGCCTCGCCGCCCTGGTTGCTGTCGTCGTCCAGGCCCAAACCCCACTTCACCATTTGGTGCTCATGGCCCTTGGAGTTGTAGCAGTTAATGCATAGATCAAAGTCCTGAAAGAAATCAGAAGAATAATTTATATTGTTTTCTAGATAACCATAACATAGTATGTTAATTTACTGCTGCAAAACCGGAGATTGGTGATATTTTTACACCTTGACAGGTTTGAATCTGCAACCTACTAGTTTAAACCTCAGATCTTAATAAAGTGGTGATAAAGTAGTACCATTTATGTTTTTAAAAAAAGACCTGTTGGATAGCAAACAATGGCAAGACACTAAACTGCTGTCAAAGCCACAAAGAGAAGACTAACCTCACAAACGGTGCAATGCCAGCGTGTCTCTACGTGGTGCTTGCATTCGTTGCAAGTGTACACAAATCGGTCTTGGCCCTGATTGTGTAGCTCCACCAGCATGCACATACTGCTCCACTTGCAGCGGCGTAGGGAACTGAACTCCCAGTGTTTGTCCCTGGCCAGTGTCAGGAAGGCATCACGGCCGTCCATCAGATCGCAGGTCAGCATTGGGTCAGGATCCATGATCGGAGGCAGGGTGTTGATCACTGGACCAGCATGCAGGTGGATCACGAAGAAGACCTGGAATTTAGGACGCAAGAGGGGTTCTTGTCAGCAAAAGAAACGGTATTCAGGTAAAAAAATAAAAATAATAATAAAAAAATAATAATAAAATTGACAATGTGTCAACCTCTTTGTGCTTCTCCATTGTTGCATATAGCTTCTGGGACAGATCATTAGCTACATTCGGCATCCCAGGCTTCTTTTTGTTTGCGCGGCTCACGCTGCTCTTATTTTTGTTGGTCTTTTTATTGTTCTTCTTTTTGGCGTTCTTGCTGTCAGCTTGGGTTCCCTGTGGAAAAGGAAGACATTTAACAAATGGCTACAGACTACACTAAACACTCATTCACACCATTTGGCTCTCTGACTAACCTCTGTTGTCTCAGTGGAGGCTGTATTCTCCTCCTTCTTCCTTTCCTCCTCCTCTTGCTCCAGCTCCTTGATGCTTTCCTCCAAAACATTGGGCCAAAAATCACCCTCGAAATAGGGCAGCTCGTTGGCACTTGTAAGCCGGTCCTCTGTGGCCTGCTTAAATATGTCCTGCATAACACAAGTGAGTCATTTTGTGAGTCATATCTGTGTCAGTGTGACGTTAACCCGTTGTGAATGAAAACTAACAGACCGTAAATCCCTTAAAAACAAATTCAGCACTGGCATACCTTATAGTCATGGATGATTCTTTCTGCAAAGGCTTTGTCCAGCATTTTCCGGTACCACTCCTGCAGTCTTTTAGGCTTGGGAATCTTCTGATCAGGAGGGTGACAGTGGAAGATGTAGTCATCGCCTTCACTAGGTGGGCAGGCCCAGATATGACCAGTCACATACCTGTAGGTGGGAAAAATCAAATCCATTAGTGCATAACCCTACAGATCCCATTAGATCACAAAAGCAAGTGCTAATGGTGAAGTGAAAAATAAAGAGGTTCAAACAATTTCCTGGTTTATTATGGCTTATTTATAGTGGACTTGTCATTTTAAGTTGAGATTGAAGAAATCAAATATTAAACACTAAAAACAATTACACATATTATATTTAAACTTCAAGGTGGTACTTACCCAAGTTTCTTAACATACTCCAAATAACCAATGAGGATTTCATGGTAAACTGCAGTTCTTAGCAACCGAGGCTTGAAGAAGTGAATACTGTCAAGATATGATATGTATACCCGTCTGGAAAGGGGAGTAAAACAAGACAATTAGTCAATACAGCCTGTTCAAGACACATTTTGTTATTTTTTTCCCCCACTGATCAGTATTTGCATAATACCTGGTGTTAGGAAAGGGACAATCAGATCCATATTCCTGGACGTGCATGCCAAAGAAACACACATCCACTCCATCAATCTCCTCAAATGCAAAAAGTGCTTTGGTTCTGTAGGGAAAGCTTTCTGACATCTCTCCTGAGTCAACAAACCTACAGAGAAATAATTGCTCCTGTCAATTCAGGTACATGCTAGACTTTTCTCAGTCACGAGAAATCAAAATCGAACCAATTTACTTCAATAAATTTTGAAATTTCTTTAATGGGAGATCTATACTCGATTCATATTCATTCTCTGTGACGTTACCTGGATTTCATCCCAGGTTTGACCTCCACGGTCTTATCAGAGCTGGCGACCACCCGAACAAACACCTCTCCGGCCTCGGGGTGATTCTGCCTCTTCAAGTACTTATTCACTCGGTCCTCGATGTAAGAGCCCAGTCTCGTGCTCTGTAACCCTGATCAGAAAAGCACAGAGGGTTACTTTACTCTGCAACAGACAGAGAAGCAAGCAGGAAGAAGCTTCAAAAGCACTCACTTTTTGCAGAAAACTTGTTTTCCTTTCTTGTTTTCCCTGACTTCTTCATGCAGTTGTCACAGATGAAACTGTTATAGGAAGGACAGACAAACAAAGCAGCTGTAAGATCATGTCATGCTAAACTTCAGGAGAGCAGTGGGATAAGATGCTTACCCTGATGGCCAGATGACGTCATAATGTAGTACGCAGATTTGATGCATCTTCCGGCCACAGTCTTTACATTCAACAAAGCTGTTAGACAGAAGGTGGTGTTAAAAACAATTTTGACAAGAGTGGATAATTCGTGACACTTTCACAGTATTTGCATACATATTCATTAGTATATATACACTATTTCAATAAAAATTACAAGCATTAAAATGACAAAACTTACGGCTCAGGGTCCAACATGTCATTTTTCTTCTTCTCAAACTGCTCCTTTGATATCATACTGCAGAGAGATGTATAAGATAAATTCTACCTTCGTACATGCACAACTCATTTTTGAGTATAAACTGTGTAATTTAACAAAGAAAAACCTCAAAGCCTTCTGGGCGGCAGAAGATACGTACGTCTGCGGCTGGGCTGGGTCATCTCCCAGGGTGACACTGTCGCCCTGAATCTCATTGAAGCACTTCTCGCAGAAGTGATACCTGTCGGCAACAAGGCCATATTTGGGTGAACTGGAGCCAGCACACAAGAGCACAGGCAAACCGGCACACGGAGAGCAGCACAGCACAAGAGCGCAGAACGCGGGGTCGGGCAGAGATTGACACACAGCACACAGTCCAAGGCAGAGCAAGGTTAGCATTCAAACTCACAAATGAATGTTAAATCAAAACAATTATGGATAGCTACAGGATGGTATGTCCTTTCATGCACTAGAAAGTAACCACATGCCTTTTCTGATTGATTTTAAGAACAAATTAAAAGGCATGAAACAGAAATAAAGACAATGTGATGAAATGAGAAACATGCACTAATGCCAGTTATGGAAAAGTGATGCACCAGAGCTTTTCCAGGCACATATTCGTTTTAATACAATTAAATAATTAAGGCTGCTAGATTTGGGGGAAAACATCTAGTTTTCTCAGCCAAAATTACAATTACGATTTTGAAAAAGCGCTTAAAAACATAAATTCTAGGTCTGCAGAGCTACACAGTTCTGAAAAACAGTGATTACATATCAATATAATTATAAAATAGTAACAGTAATAAAATAATGATTACTATTATTAAAGAAAAATCAAAAATTGCTAAATAAGAACAAAAATATTACAATTGTGATATTTAACTGTTAAAATAAAGCATTTAATAAAAATAATACAAAAATAATTTCATTTTACAACTGTAAAATTATAAAAAAAACATTTATGGCTGTCTCGATTTCTTCATTTTTAAACACTGACCATCGATAACAAGAACATGCTTCACTCCGAAACATGCACTGTGTATTTAATTAAAATTGATAACCACACAAAGTTTGGTTTTATTCTGATTAACTGTGCAGCCCTAAAGACTGTCAAAGTTTTCAGAATTTACAAAATACTAGTGGGCTGGTGGGTGGAACAGCCTAGTAGGCGAAGATCTAGGCTTGCAAACTGAGAGATTCAAAACCCACAATGATCGACCCACAAAGTATTACCACTGTAACCTAGAGCAAGACGCTTAACCTTTGAACTTGCTTTTATGACTCCATTTTTAAGGTGCAAACAACATGGAGTCAACTGAGCACCAAGGCCGCATTTACACTTGCATGGTTCAAGTGACCCAATTCTGATTTTTTCCTCCCATGTAGCACAGATCGGATATGGCCCACGACCGTGTAAGCAGGGGAAGGAAAAAAATAAAAAATAAAATAAAAATATTTCACATGGATTCCGATATTCTCCGATCTGTTTCAGACCTCATTCATATGTGGAAGTAAATCAGATATGAATCGGAAATGTGCATTTGCGCCTGCCGTGTATAGCGGACAAATTGGATATTCCCGCTTCAGTCCCGTTCGTTCCATTGAAACCACAAAATAAAACGCACACAAACATGTCCTGCCTTTGATATACAATCACTGATGAATGCATTTGGTTTTAATTACTAAAAAAACAGAGACGATGTGACATGGTTAACAATATCTACCACCTGAATATTACTCCACTCGCAAGCTTTCAGCGGAGCTGTGTACATCACTGTCCTGTAGAATTTGTACTAGGATATATAATTATTTTGATGTATAGATGTAACGATTGCATTAAAAAATTCTATATGAATTCTGTGTCAATAAATTAAACTCAATGTACTATTCAAATTTATTTGTGATGTCATATGCGCTATTTTTATCTTGTTTCACTTGTTTTCAGTGTAAAATGCACACATCGGATATGGGTCACTTTTAAAAGAAATGCAAGCACGTCGTCTAAAAAAAAACAAATCGGATATAGTCACAAAATCAGAATTGGTCATCAAGACCTGCAGTGTAAATGCAGCCTAAATGTCACAAGTATATCTCAGTGCATCACAGTCCCACTTGGAAAGTCATTCATCGGCGTCTCATTTCTCACACCACTGATCATGCCATTGGTTACCTGTTTTGGTAGCTGTAATATGTGCCATCTCTGGAGATAGTACAGAGCTGTTTGCCATAGCAGCAAAGCGTCTGAGGTGAAAACTCGTACTGTGGAGACAGAGAAAAAGCTATTCTGTTAAAAGCAACTTATTCAAAGCTAATTAACACAAACTGTAGCAGCATTACAGTATTTAACTTTTTTATTTTTATATTTTCAGTTTTAATTTTTAAATCAAGCATTTCGCCAAATATTACACCATATACTCATATTTTACTAAACCTGTTTGTCCTAATTATTTAATGTATGTTTAAATTAATCTGTTATGAAACATGCTATGACAGCCAGTGTGTAATTGAATATATTTTAACAAAGTTAATTTAAAAACTGCATTGTGTGCAATTTGCATCCTTTTTTTTTTTTTTCTTTTTTAAGTTGAGTGATCAGCATCTATTTAAAAATAAATAGTAATTAAATTTGTTTTAAAAGAGTTTGGGTTAAGCTGAGATAGATTTTTATCACTAAGAAAATTGAAACTATAACAATGTGTTTAAAGAAAGAGCAACTTCAGTAAACCACTGTTTATTTAAAAAAATTAAAATAATTTAGTTTTTACGTACCGAACCGTCATATTTGTGTGGACAAGTTTAAGTGAAACATTTGAAACTACATGTTTGAATTTGAAAGCTTAGACTTTGTTTTATATCAATAGTAACAAAAAGCGTTTTGGCTGAATATTTTTGGTTACCAAACCACTCTTTTCCTGCAGGAAGAAGCTCCAATTCTCACCTTGCGTCCACAGCAGTATCCCAGACTTTGCATGACGGGGTCAATTTCCTGCTCGAACACCTCGGCCAGCTTCGAGCAATACTTGTACACTCGAGATGTTTTGCGGTTGTAGAGCCAGGCGTTGTTGAACATCAGCCAGATGTCGTCAACATACTGCCAAGGCTCCTGATACTGCCCTGTGTCCAGCTTCCTCTTGATGGTGGAAAGGTCAATTGGGTTCTTTACAATGTCAAAGTAGTCCTGGGAAAAAAACAACAACAATCAAATACATGGTGATTACACTGCCCTGTATAATATTTGTTGAATGGATGGAAAGCTTAGTACTATAATACTAGGCAAAATCTGCTTTTTTACAAGATGCAGGGCTGTTTTATCTAATATATTCAGAGCGTTTAAAGAGATATCCATATAATATTAGACCAATGAATAGGTGTATGGGATTTACCGGAATGCCCAGGAGAGCGGGATCGACTGGCTGGCGGAAGGGCAAGGACTCTGGGTCTTGACGATACAGGGCTTCTAATGTAGGCATCAGCGCCTGTCTGAGCTCCTCCGGCTTGAAAACTGTAACAAATCATTATGTTATGTGACTAATCGAGTTCCAGATATTACTAATTGTGGTTTCAAAGTTTTCAGAATATCGTTTTACTTTTCTTGCGTGACTGGGCGGATTGACTGGATGGTGTGGTGCTGTTGGACACTTCCTCCTCTTTTGGCTCAGTCTTTGTCTCTGGTTTCTTCTCCTCCGTCTCCATCGGTTCTTGTTTAGGTTCTACAGACTCTGGCTGCTCTTTTATTTGAGGAGGTTTGACATCTTCATCCTAATGAACAACATGAATTATGTTTAGATGTTTACTAAAGCCTGTGTCATTTGAATTGAGTCACGAGACAATGAAATATCGTGAAACTAGAGAATGAAGAGTTAAAAACTGGCATTAGAGCTAGCAAGACAAATCAGTTTAACAGTTCCAACAAATAAATTCAATAATAAATGTCAATATAACATTCAGAGACCATGAATCTCTTCAAAAGAATGAAGAAATGTATACTGCAAAGAAATACAGAATCGTTCAAAAGTTAGGTGTCGATAATATTTTGTTTTTGAAAGTCTCTTCTGCTTACCGAAGCTGAATGTTTTTGATCAAAAATACAGTTAAAAAAAAAAAAAAAAAAAAAAGACTTGAATCGTTGTTACAATTCAAAATAGGTTTTCTATTTGAATATATTTTCAAATGTCATTTATTCCTGAACTGAATGAATGAATGACCAAGAAGTTCAAAAGAACAGCACTTGTTTGAAATATAAATCTTTAGTAACAAATGTCTTTACTGTCACTTTTGATCAATTTAATGCCTCCTTGCTGAATAAAAATAGCAATTTCTCACTAATATTAATTCACTGTTTTCTAACTTTTCAACGGTAATTTACAATTCTCAAGGAACACAACCAATTAAAGTCAAGAATTTCTGAACCATTTTTAAGCCAATTTTCCAAGCAAAGTTTCACTTTATGTCACACCTCCATCTTGATATCAAGCCGCTTTTTCCCAGAGTCAAAGTCCTGCTCGTCGTCTTGATTCTCAGTTTTGGGTTCAACAGCAGGGTAGTCGGGGGGCAAAGCTTGCTGGGAGTGAGTCTCAGCCACGGATGCAGGCGTGGGAACTCTATTATCAACGCTAGCAGCCATCTGGGAGAGCTAACGGACAGACAAACGAGGAAGAAGGACATAAGTTAAGGGTGTCATGGCATACAACTGCAATCGAGGCTGTGTTTTCATGGCGATCCTCACCGGAGTGCTGGGCTGCTGCGCTTGCACAGAGGTGGGCTGCTGCATCTGCAGGGAGGGCTCGGGCTGGGGCTGCAGGGGCGTGAGCGGCTGGGAGGGGGCCGGGGAGGAGCCCAGGGCTGAGGAAGGGCGGGGCAAGCCGCTGGGGATGTGGGTGGGCGTGACGTGGCCCCCGGCCGAGGCCGGCGTGGAAGGCTGGGTCTGGAGTGGCTGTAGGTTAGCGGCAGCTGATGGGGTGGAGGGCGGAGGAGGGGTTGAGCACAGGGCGGACGGGGTGCCCAGAGGGCCCACGGGATTCAGGGTCAGGTTAGCGTTCGGCTGCTGCTGCAGAGGAGAGATTGAGGGCAAACCGACTCAGATACAGCACAACAAACTACAACAGAGTGCAACAGTCGGTTCCCGAGGTAAAACTCCATTCATTTTCTCCACTGGGAAATTGATTATTAACCCATAAACCTGTAAAGATAGATCTACTGTGAGCTACGAGGTTGTTAATCGATGGTATATGCTTTTGTTGAACTAATCAGACCGCATTATTTAAAACTTATGTTTTAAAGAATTGTGTTTCATAGTGGGAAGCCTGTTGAAAAACTACATTACCCATAATTCTGCAAAGAAAATTCCACCAATCAGAAAGGTGCGGCGAGCAGAGTGCACCAAAAAGGGAATGCCAACTCCCATGAAACACCGCTAATGACGCAATCAAATAGGTCTTCCCACGCCTATCAACAAAAATTGCATTTTTGTATATAAATATTTCGAAAATGTATTTACTATATTTAATGACTTTAAAGAGGGAAAGTAGTACAATTCCAGAATAAAAATGGAGAAACAAAACTAAAGTACGCAGTGTTGTACATTCGTGTTTCAGTTGAATGTTTAAATACCTTTTAGCTTTGAATAAAAGTCTGTAATGTTGTGACTCTCCTCATAGCTGGTTGGTTTAGTTTATGGCTTGTAACTTTTTTTTTTTTTTTTTTATCTCTATGGAAAAATGAATGGAAAAAACACTTCTGGAACCATCGCTGCTGACAAAGTGGGCAGGCACTAATGCACTCTATGACAGGAAGACAAGAAGTGTTTGTGGTCTCTTATGAACACCCAAGTAACACCACAAACAATGAAACCGTAATGAAGATGTAGCAATTCTGACTCCTCACCTGTGGGCCAGTCTGTCCCGACTGCTGAGCCAGGTTTACATTCACATTCATGCCCCCGGCTGAGGCAGGGAATGACGTCTGGTTCATGAACTGGTTCTGGTTGGGCGTCTGGCCCACCATGTTGTTAGCATGGCCTCCCATCATTGCAGGTGCCTGTGGCAACCTGGAGGGAGACATGCCCATCTGCAAAAGAATGAAGAGAAATTAGATTTGAGCCACAAAAGTATGTTTGAGACAACATGAGTGATAAAGCTATTGATAAGCTTACTTTCTAGTGAAACAAGCTTGTTTTCGTAAATACAAATCCAAAATTGTGCACACCTCAAGAACAATGTTGACTATAAATAAACTTAAATTGAAGCAAGAAAACATTTAAAGCTAACTAAGAACAAACAGTTTTAAAATATAAAATTCCAAAAATGCCAAAACTGGAATCAATCTGGAATCACTTCTTGCTGCTCACCGCTGGAACAGTACCCATGCCCATCTGAGGGGGGTGGGTCATAGGGGACGCAGCCCGAGGAGCTCCCACCGGTGACTGGGACATCTGCACGTTCTGCATGGTCACGGGGTTGAACTGGCCCATCCCTGAAGAGCATGATAAAAAAGAAAAAAAAGAAAAAAGAAAAAGAAAGTTGAAGAGTTTGTTCAACGGGAGATTGAAGCTTTTGAGTAATTCCTGTGCTACCAGTATGACCTGCCCAACTGCTTTTATCCTACTCAAGTCAACATAAAACAGCATTCAAAACCTATTTCATTTCTGTAATAAGACATATTTCAGATTGCAAATAATTTTCGTTTTTTGCCAATATTGCCATAAATGATTAAATTACAGTTGAGCTAATTCACTTTTGACAAAATTTCAGAAAGGCTGCTGTTTTCAGAGATGAAGTTATTACATTCTGCCAAAAAGGAATCACAGATAATATAGAAGAATGTACACTACTGTTAAAGTCAGTGAGAAAATAGAGTAATGATTCAAAATTCAACTTTGCGTCACAGAAATAACCTACATTTTAAAATACATTCAAATAGAAACAGTTCTTTAAATTGTATTATTTCATAATATTACTGTTTTTACAGTAGTTTTAATTCAAATAAATGGAGCCTTGGTGAGCATTAGATACTTCTAAAAAAAACTTAAGCTCAAACTTTTGAACGGTAGTGTATATGTACACACACACACACACACACACACAAAATGAAAAACCATACCTTGAGGGACCTGCATCCGGGCCATCAACTGATTTGGCACATTGGACAAAGGAACAGGTCCATCTGAGGAAATAAAGCATATTTTGAGCAACTAATCAAGAAAGCAGCCAGGAAAGTTGTTCAATCTAACAACCAGAAGATCAAAGCATTAAAAAACAAAGCCACTAACTCGGAGGTCGGATGGCTTGTCCAGGTCCCATAGAGGGAAGGCCAGGCTGCTGAGGACCCTGAGCGCCCATTTGAGGCTTCGACAGCCTGGACTTTCTCTTTTCCTCCAGCTCCTTCTGGATCTTATAGATCTTCTCAGCCAGAAAGTGGTAATACTCATCCTGGACACAAGATTTTAAGAGATATAAAAACATGAGCCACCTGGTGCTTTCTTACAGTCACAAAACTCCGTCCTGAAAGAAGGTTTGTGCGCTTTACCCTGCTGTTGGCAGACTCGTACATGTCCCCTTCCACCTTACGTGCGTAAGCGACCAAGTTCTCCATGCGTCTGTCCTTCAGTGCTGCAGGGTCTGGGGTCGGGAATATGGCTTGAACTCTGTGGAGAACACAGGGTTAAGAGAACTGCCCTTGACAAATCATGAATTTGAAACATGATGACTTCAACTCACAGCTTGTGCACTAGGTGATTCCTCAAGTCCTGAGTGACGTGCTCGTGCCAGGGCTTCTTCATGCCAGGCATTGACAGCGGCGCAGCTGTGGGCAGGTTCCCCGTGCCCATGTTTGACCCGTCTGGCATCATCTGACTGTGGGAGCAGGATAACAACATTGGTTTAAGTTTTTCCTTCCCAAAAACTTGCATTCTTCAAGCAAAAATCAAAGAACGTACTGATGTGATGACATTTCGCTCAAAATCAGGCAGAAAAAACAAACGTTTTGAGATAGTTTCAAATGTAGTCCTTTGACAGTTTTAAAAATATTTTTCCCTTTTATTATCCCAGATTTTGACATTCAACTGCTTATTGCTACAGAAGTGCTGTGAAATCTTTCTACAATGACATTGTTTGCTCCCTTACATTGCTGGACTCTACAGATGAACAATTCCTGCTCTGCAGTGCGTGTAAGAGGTTAAAGGTGAGGGGTGAAGGTGAAGAGACTCACTTGAGGGATGAGGGGAGAGAGGAATCAGTGTGAAGGTTCGTCTGATCGGCCATACCGTTACCACCGATGTTCATCTGGTTAGTGCCTGAAGATGTGGGAAACCAAACAGGGGTTACACACGGATACACAATATGAGGAACAGCATGACGTTTCAATGCAAACTGACAGCAGATACAATAAAATCTATTGTTTATAGACCATGATGCCCTTGATGTCAATTTTGATCTTTACCCATGCATTTAGCAAATCTAATTACGCAATAAAGATTCTAATGTGCTTGTGCATGCTTAAAGATATTTGATAAATTGCACCGAACGTAATTACGCATTAAATATTCCGATGCACTTGTGGGCATGTTTAAAGATATTTGATAAATTACATTTAGTAGATATAATTATGCAATAGAAATTGTAATGCACTTGTGTGCATGTTTAGTAAATGGCTCACAGTAATCAATATGATGCAAGATGAAGTTAAAGAATGACAGCAGCTTTCAAGGTTAATAATGAACATGGAACGTTGTATTGTTCGCAATAAATATTCAGCTCTTCCTCAAAAAAACACTTTTTAGATTTCCTTGCGAATTGTAGTTGATACCTAGTGCAGGCATGGAGCGCATCTGCTGCTGCTGGGTCTGCGTGGGCTGCTGTCCTGCAACCTGCGTCTGCGCAGCCGGCTGGTTCCCGTACGGGAGGCCGAGTGCTGCATACGCCCGCTGCATAGAGCTGGGGTCTATGTGCGTGCCGCTGCTGATGGCGGGCGCAGCGGGTTGACTCGTGCCCACAGGGCCCAGCGGAGCCTGCATGCCAGTGTTAGGAGAGCTCAGCATCGCTGCAAATAGAAGAAACCATGTTTTTTTAATCAAATCAAACTACTTTTATTCATATATTCCAAAGGTTTTTGCAGAGGGATTTTCTTATATATATATATATATATATATATATAAATAATTCACCTGATTTACATATTTTATTCCTAAAAACATGGTAAAAATGTATTTCTATCTGACTGTTGATAAAGAGAGATATTCAAAATCCCCTCCGCTTCAACTTTAATTTGTCCACTAAATAAAAGAACTCTGAATCTGGCTTTATCTATTGTTTAGAGTTCTGGTTCTGGAAAAGTATGCAAAATTAGTGCATAAATAAATAGAAAATTAAACATAACATTTAAGAAAATATGCAGTACTAAAAAAAAAAAAAAAAAAAAATACAAAAAAAAAGTCTACAAATCTTAATGTAATTAATCAACTGGGGAAGTATGGTGATATGTATCAGCTAATTTATCCTAGTCATCTGGGTTGTCTTGCCTTGAAACAAAATTAAAAAATTCAAGAATTATTTCTATTCTGAATAATTTCAGTCTTGCAGTAATTCCACTTTATTTGGAAACAGAAGTGATTGAAGTGGAATAGCCATTTTGCAAACACAGAGCACTTCGAGCAGCGGCAGAGAACAGAACTGCTAGAGACACAGAGAGAGCGTGCTTCTGTTGCCACTACAGGGGGATTTAAACGAGTCAGTGATCTGCTGTCCAATCAGAGAGCGGGAGCTCCATGTGTCCCGCCCCCTGTGAAAAACCAGGGGTGGAGCCCCTCCCCCACAGTGTCAGATTACAGTCCCGCTGCCTGCCGGAATCCGCTGCTGGTCTCATGCTTTTACATTCAGAGCGCAGCCGAGCTGCACACACGACCTACAGGTGGCAGCACTCATCTGAACGCACCCCATATAGCAAAGCATGAGATGCAAACACACAATCAGTAGAGTAACAAACCTGAGTTCATATTTTTAAAACATTAATTTAGATATAATTTAGATATTAATTTCCTTTTAAAAAGGAGTCAATTTTGTGTATCAGGGCAGAAGGATCATTTTCACTTTGTCACTTTTTTTTTTTGCATTGATCAAACTGCAATGGCCCCTAATAAGAGACTATATGCAAAATATTTAGTTATTTGTGAGATTCAGCCATTAACTGTACTAATTAAATCACATGATAGTGCAAGGAACTTGCAGTGTTGCCATGTAGTAGCATGAAGTATAGTAGCATATATAAGTATATAGCATGAAAATATGATCAAAATCCTGCTTGGAAAGTAAGCTCATGCAGAGAATGTATCGGTGCAGGTGGTTTATTTTAAATGAGTACGACTTACGCTGCTGGTTTCTCTTGTCACTGGCGTTTTTCAGGGGCAGACAGACGGGGCAGTCGTGCCGGGTGCAGTTCTTCCAGTGCGAGATGATCTGTCTAGAGGAGGCGCAGTGAGCCACTGCGGAAACGGATAAAAAAAATAAAATAAAAATAAAAAGTTACAATACCGAGCAATCACACACTTAAAAGATTTTCGAAATACCTGATGAATAAAAATGATGAATAATGATCGCCTATACGGTTGCTGGGGACGTTAACGGGTGGTTGATTACTGGAGAAATGGGGAATTATTCTTCAAAAACTTTGAATCTGGAAATCGCTGTTGGACAATTCTGATATTAGAATAGAATGACGTGTTTAGGTAGCAACGTTGTTTTGAAACACCACCCATATCTATGGTAACATCCTAAACTGTAAAATTATGGCAAGAACTGTGAATTGAACAACTTCACACTTCAACTCAAAGGTTTTTGATAAGGTTTTATAAAATTATTAACATTACATTTCAGCTGAACAAAAACAATTAAGTATATGTAATTGGTCTGAAGAAAAATGGTAGGTGGGCTGAATGAAAATGCAAATTCACGCTGACTCTAGGTGGCACTTATGGAAAAACAAAGACAGCTGTAACCCCGTATATAAAGCAGTGCTGAGCTGCCTAATACCATTAAAACATTTCTTAAGACAGACGGTACCCTTCAGATGGTACATTCACATAAAAACAACTCCTCAGATTTGCACCCATCACATGAATGGCTTATTTCAACATCTTAACAGCTAATTTCGAAAAGAAAGGCAATAATATGTTACTGGGCTGTCATTAAGTTTGTATTAACCATCTTGTTTACTAACAATCAAAATTCTAAGTTAACTATTTACATTATATTTGTAATTAAAAATAATTTTGGTTTAAACAAATTGGGGAGAGCTTCTGTGCAAGACAACACAGATATACAGAAATAGAACTAATTTGAGTCAAACTGCACATTTGCAATGCAACGTGGTTGATTATAATGGAAGCAATGTAGTTTTGCGACAACTTGGTTGTTATATAAACATTTTAACATCTCAGTTTCTGCTGTGGAAATGTGCAAAAAGGGTCCAGAATGGGTGCCGAAAAATGGCTTATGTGATATTAAGGTCCCTCCTGCAGTGTAAGCCAAGCGTTCAAGAGCAATATAAATAATCATGCTCATCTTATAAAGCACAACAAGCACAACTAATAAATCAGACAGAACACTCTTGACGAGAAAGACTTCTCGACATTTGTTTTTCACACCGTAATAAAACACTCCGCCCAAATGAAATCATGTCAAGGAATAAAAGGGGTTTCGAAGTTCCAGACTCCTTCATACTTAGACAGTGAGACCACAAGAGCCACGATTGACTTCCCAAGTTTACATGAAGCCTGAGTGCCCGGCCAGACAGTTTAACAACACTGAGATGTACAGTCATCACCGAAATATGGTTGCGGACAAAGAGACGGAGGAATATACAAGCACTTTCAGATCGACTCAGAGATGGCACATGACAAACCATGTGGAGTAAAGCTTGGGGTAAAGTGCCAGAGTCCAGTTATACATTAACATAACTGGTCTCATTTTGCCTCTCACCTTGGCAGGATTTCCCCGCCTGGCAGTGGGTCATGTGATTGAGGACGTTCTTCATGGTGCGGCAGTGGGGCAGGGCGCAGGCGCGTACTTCGCCGTTGGCCTGCTCTCGCCGCTGGCACTTGTGGGCGTGAAGCAGCAGGACCAGCTGCTGCTGGATCAGTTTGCGCTTCTCTGGGTCGGCCGTGGGGCCCGCTGACACCCCCTGTCCCGGTACCATGCCCACCGAGGGCACCTGCTGCTGCAGCTGGAGGGAAGAGTTGATTAGATAGAAGCTCAAATTCGGTTGTTATTACATAAAGAAACAAATCTTTCTAAATATTCTCAGTTGGTTAGATAAAGCCTCAAGCCACGAGAGGCTGTGAAGCTGTGATTTTATTCGCTGAGGTGTTAAGCGTCCATTTTACGCCTTAATCAAAACAATGTGTTCTGTCTTCTTGGCTTCAACAACACAATTGTTTTAACATTTGTAAACTGTCCAGCCACAACTCGGTAATACTGTGAAATAGTATTACAATTTAAAATACCTGTTTTTAATTTGAATATATTTTAAAATGTAATTCATTCCTGTGATGCAAAGCTAAATTTCCAGCATCATTACTCCAGTCTTCAGTGTCACATGATCCTTCAGAAATCATGTAACGTATTTATGCACCCTTTAATTAATGTAAAAAAAAAAAAAAAACCTCTTATGGCACTTTTCCACTGCATGGTACGGTTCAGTACGGCTCACTTTTGGGGGGGGTTTCCACTGGGTACAGTACCTAGTACTTTTTTTAGTACCACCTCGGCCGAGATTCCAAGCGAACCGTACTGTTACCAAAACATGACGTGTAAACTCTGCTGATCACTGATTGGTCGGAAAAAATAGTCACTCCCTGCGTCATTGAACTTGCGGCACGAGACACAACAGACCCGCTAGATTTAAATCAGCACAGCCAGCGAAGGATCGAACGCAACTGTTTTGAATGAGCAAAAAATGGCTGTTTCATTGTCTGTTGAGGAAGTACAGATGTTCCTCTCGTTCATAGCCGAGGAGAGGATCCAACGAGAGCTTGATGGAGCAACGTGGAATTAAAACATTTTTCAGGAGTCACGGCAGTAGAGGCGGCGCAACTATAACGACACGTGAATAATCCCGCCCACTCTAAAGCGGTATTAAACTGCAGTGGAAACGCAAACCGAGCCGAACTGAGCTATGCCGTGCCGTTCTGAACTGTGCCGAGCTGAGTCGTACCACGCAGTGGAAAAGCGCCATTACTGACCTCAAACTATTTAGTTAAAAAAAAAGACAAAAGGAAATACAGCTATAAATATAAATAAATATACTTTGTTGACCTAACTACACAATGTTGGAGCAATCTAGGTCAATTTTCAGATATCATTTTAGACTTCATTTAGCCAGTTTATCCACTCTTTGCGTCATATTCTGTCGCGTGTAACATGCACTTCAATTAGCTCCTCGAAAGAATAAATAGCTGCTGAATAGATGTGTGACGCAGAGACAAGAGAGGCCTGAAGTGTTCTGAACTGAACCAGAGCCAGCTGTGGAGGGTTACTCACCAGATTTGGCACGCTGGAAGCACCCTTCAGGGTGGGCTGGAGGCTGTTGGGAAGAGCTGCCTTGTTCTGGATCTGAGCGTTTAATCCAGCGCCGGACATCTGCTGGACCGAACCCTGTGCATACTGCTGCCCGAACGGGCCGTTAGCAGTTGCAAGACCCATCTATGGAGGAAAAAAAAGACCATCAGCATCTGTGAACCTCACCGAATGTTCATGAAACAGTGGCTCCAAACGGCTGCCAGTGTAGCGCTTCAATTTAAATTCATAGAGAGCAGGCAAGGCGTTACACAGGCACGAGGTCCTGCTCTCTGCCAGTGTAGCGTAGACGCTGCCGAGCCAAACATTCATAGGTCAAAGAGTGTACTAAAAGATACTGTCATCAGCTGCTCAGTGACATCCGCCCGCTCACGTACAAGCAGTGGAGACCGACTTGCCTTTAGGGGAGAGCTTGAGAATAAGAAAAACGGTGTCTACTCTTCATAAAAACACCAAAATAAAGATGCACTGATGATACAACAGAGATGGGGGCAAGTCACACATGTTCAAGTCTCAAGCAAGTCCCAAGCCCCTACCATCAAGTCTCAAGCAAGTCTCAAGTCACAGTACAAACAAATCAAGCAAGTCAAGTCAAGTCAGTGGCTCACCTCAAGCAAGTCAAGTCGAGTCCTGATAAGGGTCAAGTCAAGTCACAGTATCAAACAGGAACAAATATATTTTTGCCACACGACATTATTCATTTTTCCTTAGAAATTTACTTTTTTAATTATACATTTTAAATAATAATGTTTTAAATATAACATTTTGAAAATAGGCAAAATACTACTTTGTATACCGATAAGTCTGTAATTGAGAACATTTTTTGAAAAATACAAGATAAAAATATGTATCTCATATTTATGTTATATTGAGTTTGACCATCCTAGGAGACAAAGATAATAGATGTTTGAAAATGATTTTGCACTAAATATCTCCAGTGAAGACTGGGATTCAGTCTGGGAGCACGCTAAATAATTTCAGTGTGTAACAAAACATGCTATTCAATTTTAAATAATATGCTGACTACAAATCACCCCTTATATCAGAAATAAAATGGACCCAAAATTTTTATCGGATATAGACACCCTATTTGGACTGTTTCTTTCACTTTGCATGATTGCCTACATTGTTCTTGAAAACTATTGTCATCATGGCTCAAAAAAAAGAAGCCCATTACTGTTAATGTTTATGTATTTTCCCCTGTAGCTGATCGATTTCTTTGATTTTATCTTAAGAACTAAATTGACAGCTGTGCATTTAAGGTCTGCCTAAGCTTTTTGTTTTGTTTCGTTTTGTTTTCTGTATGTTCTGTTGGAAAAATTTATTAAAAAAAATTGAATATAGAAATGTGAAATAAACTGATAGACCAACTCTTCTGCCGCTGGTTCAGTGGCTTGCGTTTTGTTTACCAGATTATGTCGCAATGATTTATAATAATAATTAGAGTTAAGTCCTGCCGAGTCATGAAGGTCAAGTCAAGTCAAGTCTCAAGTCACTGGATCTCAAGTCCAAGTCAAGTCGAGTCATTTTCTTTATTTAGTCAAGCAAGTCACAAGTCCTTAAATTTGCGACTCGAGTCAAGTCATGTGACTCGAGTCCCCCACCTCTGTGATACAATATTTAAACTTTTAGATAATATACACTACCGTTCAGAAATTTGGGGTTGGTAAGATTTTTTAAATAGATTTATTCTCACTTAGACACTTTAAATAGACTTATTCTCACCAAGGCTGAATTTATTTGATCAAAAATTCAGCAGAAATATTGTGAAATAATTTAATGTAAAGCAACTATTTTCTATTTGAATATATTTAAAAATTTGATTGGGCTGCACAATAAATCGCATATCATTGTCATGCGCATCTCGTCAGTAAAGCCAGTCAAATACATGCAAAAGTGTCACAAAATGCAGCGCTTGGTGATTATTCACGTAAACCCTTGTCGGTTATGTAATAAATGAATGAAAACAGTCAAGACTGAAAATACGTGTGTAACAGTAAATTGGATCCGTGCGGCTCTTAAAGTGACATCGGGCAATATTCCTGCTGTTGACTTTGTCTTTTGTTGTTTGATTTAATATTAAGCACAAAGACAAAAATCACTCAATGCTCTTGACAGAAGGGCTTTTGTATGGCTTTTTGTAACAAAGGAAGTTTAATTCTTACAATGAATACTATGCTGTTTTATTTTACATTATATCAGTGGTTCTCAATTCCAGTCCTGGGGACCCCCTGCTCTGCACATTTTGCATGTGTCCCTTGTTAGGAGAGAGATCCATGAACTGAACCAACGAGCTGATGATCTCAATCAGGTGTGTTAAACAAGGGACACATGCAAAATGTGCAGAGCAGGGGGTCCCCAGGACTGGAATTGAGAACCACTGCATTAGATTATTCAATTTCTGTAGTAGGCTGTTAACTGAATACTTTAGACTCGCATTAAAAAAGTTTTGGTTATATGGCCCACTGATAATCGTGTTCAATAATCGTGATTACAATATTAACCAAAATAACTGTGATTATGATTTTTGCCACAATCGAGCAGCCCTAGCCATAAGTTGGCTTTGTACAGAAAGTTAAGTTAATTTCATTAATAATTACTATATGAAATAAACTTTCTTTAAAACGTTACGGATGTGACAGCGCTGAAGCGTCCTGACCTCATAAATCCAAGAATCATCGCTGCTTAGACAAAGTGAGTTTATTCACTTTTCAGACAGGCTTCCATCTTTCTACAAAATACTTAATGTTGACAAATTAAAAACTGGGCAGTCTTTGATCTCTCATTTGAAAACATAAAATACAGTCAAATGAAAATGTCATTTTACTTTAGGTGCACCCCTCGTATGTGGTGGATAAACAAGTGATTTCCTTCAAATTTCTATTAAAGCACGTTGATGTCGTAAAATACAGACCTAAATGCACAAGTTAAACAGGATTTTATTCTTTTGGTAAAAAATTTATTTTTTTCATGGTAAGGATGAATTTTGCATGGAATTGCCCACAGAGCCGTAGATCACTGACATCTGCAATTATGAACTCAGTATTGTGTAGCTTGTCAGTGATCTACGGCTCTGTGTATTAAATGTAGCTCCATCAGAAAGCACGTGATGGAGATTAACTACTAATCACAGAACCGGCTTTATTGACGAGATACGCATGACAATCACATGCGATTTATCTTGTAGCCCTACTGTAAACGCAAAAGCTAGATTTACTCAAGAAACATTTCTCATTATTAATGTTGAAAACAGGATTTAGGATTCTTTGTTGAATAGAAAGATTAAAAAAAAAAAAAACATTAATTTTGAAAGCCATTTTTTGTAACAAAAAAAAATGTATTTACTGTCACTTTTGATGAATTTAATTTGCCCTTGCTGAATAAAAGTTAATTTATTTTACTGACCCCAAGTTTTTGAACAGTAGTGTAATATTTAGCATCAGCAGTGTAATTTTTTATGCTAAAATACCCGTTTAAAGTTACTCAAAAATAATGTAAAAATATAAAACATATCTCTGATGCCATCCACCAATAGAAATAAAATGAAGCAGGTTCATCTGAGGATTAACAATTACTAATTTTTATGGATAATTTAAAATTTTTTTAAATTGCATTTATGCATGAAACAAGGATGAATTGTTCGCAATATGAGCTATAATTTGCATTTATTAAAAAAAACAAAACATGAATTTTAATTTCACACCAACTTTAATCCATCATTTACTGCTACTAAATGAAGTACATGTAAATGAATAACTGTATTAAACCGGAGTTACTTAAGAGCACTTTTCAGTGATGCTTTCACAGCATGGTTCTGCAGCGGAGCGTCAGATCAGAGCTCCTCCAGCGGCGTGTGTAAACCGGCCCATCCCCCACCATCACTAATGCGAGCCTGCAGCCATTAGCGCTGCACGCACCGCTGCTGAACGTGCCACAATGAGCAACTCCCTGTCCTGAGCAATACACATCTCCGCTGCCTGTCGCTCTCCCGCTTTCACTCTAACACTCTGTCCATGCAAGTGATGGATCTTCTCTTCCACATTAAACTGACTTTTCTAACCAGCTGCAACAAGAAACTGTCATCTGCCTTTTAATATTTTGTATAAATCCACACAAAACTGAAATGTCATTGGACCAAAATTTCACTCCTATAGCTGTAATATTAATAATATGTTAGAATATGTTCTCATTGGCTGTTTTATTGGTAACACTTTACAATAAGGTTCAATAGTTAACATTAGTTAACAACATTAGTAAACATGAACTAAGAATGAACAATACTTCTACAGCATTTATTAATCTTAGTTACTGTTCATTTCAGCATTTACTAATGCATTATTAAAATCACAAGTTGTGTTTGTTAACATTAGTTAATGCACTGTGAACTAACATGAACAACTGTATTTTCATTAACATTAATAAATAGAGTAATAAATGCATTGTTCATTGTTTGTTCATGTTAGTTAATGCATTAACTAATGTTAACAAATTACACCTTATTGTAAAGTGTTACCGTTTTATTATTAAATGTAATTTTCAGTAAGAACAAAAATTTCTGTTGTGACAAACAGAGCTCTCAACTACAACAAAAAATATCTATATATTTAATAGACATGTGGCAGATGTCCATTTTTATATTATACAACTTAAAAATCAACAAAACAAAAAAACAAAGTCTCGTTACTTTGAATTTGATAGGCAAACCAAAAGATGTGATTATCCATAGACAAATACAAAAAAGCATCATGTTTTGCAACATTTAAATGAAAAACGAAAGACTAAAAACAGTAAGATTCAATAGTAATATAAAATAAATGGATCTGGCCCACATTAAAAAAAAAATTAAAAAACGATCACATTTACCGCCGTTCTGCAAATTTTCGCATGTCGAATCTGGACATTTTTATAGGAATAGACATTAACGGGAATTTTACGTGAGATTTCCACAAATAGATTTCACAAGTTAGTCATGCGAATTGAGCGCGTCGGCAAACACAAAGCTGCTTGGTTTGAAACTGCCTTCTAGGCTTGCTGCGATAGACTGTGTTGGCAGTGATACCGGTATGTCACTTGCCCACCGAGGCACCGTCCCCCAACGTCGTTTAGATTTTTTTTTATAGTAATAAAAATTTAGTTCAGTTAGAAAACAGACACTACAATTAAAAACTGAACGCGGCAGCTCAATACAGCATGCTGAACGGCAGTCGCATCATAATTAGATTTCATTCACATGAGGAGAGTGAGTCAAGCTGACTGACAAGAAGAGTGGGGTGAGACAGACAATATGAGAGAGGAAGATTTAGTTTCAAAATTAAATGCAAAAGCGCATGTTTGGCAATATTTTGCATTTTGAAATGCCATGTTGACTTTTGCCGTTTATCTAAAGTGATTTGGGAAGTTTTTTTTAAACATTTGTTTCTTATTTAATTGGTTTCACAATGTGTGCTGATTTTCAGTTTTGTATAGGCCTGCCTAGGCCATTTAAACTGTTTAAGTTATTTATGTTATGTTATTTAGGCATAGCCTATAGAATGGTGCATTTTGATTCGTTTTGTTAAAAGTTCTATGATTTATATATGCTAAGTTGAGTTTGAAGTTGTATTTTGTTGATGTTTGAATTGACGCCGAATTGACGCTAGTTCAAAGGTGAAAGTAAAATGCGCACATCGCTTTTAAGCTCTTTAGAAGCGACGGAATTTGTGGGAAACAAGGGGAAAACTCAAACGAACTAACAACGAACAAGTGCTTTATGCTGAATTGGCGCTAATTTGAAAGTGAAAGTAAAATACGCACCCCACTTTTACAAGCTATTTAAAAGCGAAGGAAAGCGTAAAAAGAGGGGAACCCCATCCCCCCAACCACCCCCACGGTGATACCGGTACAGTGTTAATTTTGGCAGGCATTTTTGATTTAGTCTTAGTCTTTATCTTGAGACGAAAATGCTTAATAGTCTTAGTCACATTTTAGTCATTTGAGTCTTTCATGGTTTTAGTCTAGTTTTAGTCGACGAAAAGTCATTGTATTTTTGTCAACTTTTAGTCAAAGTGCAGTTAACAACATTTATTTTGGTAGCTATTTTATATGTAGTATTCAAACAAAAATAGGCATCAATTCTTCTCTCTTTAGACCAAATTAATTAAGCTTATGAGAAATTTGAATCAAGGATTGAATTTGGAAAAACCGGAATAAGTGAAAAAATTTTTTGTAGCGATACAAATTAAACTCATTTTTCAAATACAGTAGCTTTGCTTAAGTATACATTTAACATCTTTTGTTGGTTAACATTTATGACACGGATAATTAGGAATGCTGTCCCTTTTTTTGAGACGTGGGACATTCATAAATACAGTCAGTTATGGACCTTAAGCCATAACTGACTGTATTTATGTGAGATACTCTGATTCTACACGATAGACACAGGACTGCTGTGTGTGTATTTGAGCACTGAGAACTGATCGCGCACTGTATGAGACTGAAGAAGTGGAGCGCACAAGAGAGAGCACTTCTATCAGCGTGATTCCGCCTATCCCGCCGTCACTAACTTTAAGTTAATCTACAACGAATTGTGACTCCTGGGAAAAACGGGACGTCTGGTCGCCCTATCCCTAACCCTTCGGCTAGTTCGCATTTTGATAGCCTATCTGTCCACTGCAGCTGCCATACTGAGACTAGATACAAACGCCCCTCATCTGATTGTAATCCAATGACAGACACACATTTTGAAAGACAAGACAGTTAACTTAGCCTATAGGATGTATTTTGAATGTCTGGTAGTGCAATATGACGATTTTTGATCGTGGATGATAATGTCTCAATCTGCTTCTGAAGAAATATAGTATCGTGCTACAGCGTACATTCTATCAGCTGCAGTTCTGGCGCCGCCGTCTCAATATACTGTACAACGCCACATACATTCACATCAGTGTTAACTCAGCGGTAGAGTTACTCTCACGGGACACTTGCACTTATTCGCAATCACAAAAGTACATTATTCGCATCTGCTTTAAAGCCTTGCCAGTTAAACCTTTCATTCATGTGCTGTTCTGACGTGCGCTTTTTCTGAGCACATACACCCGAAGCGTGCGCACTATAAAGCCTGATTACTAAACGAAGTTACCAGGTTTATGTATAGACTCAGTTGGTTATGTCTAAGATGAAAGTAAAGTTGAGAGAAAAACATAAGTGCCTGTATATTAGATGCGTGCAGCTCTTAAAGGGGTCCTATTATGCTCTTTCACAAAGTCTTGATTTTGTTTTGGGGGTGTACTAGGCCATGCTCTCATGCTTGGTGGTTCGAAAATCGCATTATTTTTCACAATTTTCACATTTTTACAATACCTTTCTTCCCAGCCTGGCACAAACAGTTTGATTAGTTCCGGGTTTGATGAAGTCCCATCTTCCAAAAAACAAAATGTGTTGTGATTGGTTAGCTGTCCCAGTGCATTATGATTGGCGAACAGCTTAGACCAGGGGTGTCAAACTCGGTTCCTGGAGGGCCGCAGCCCTGCAGAGTTTAGTTCCAACCCTGCTCCAACACACAAACCAAGTAGTTTTCAAATAAGCCTGAAGGATGTGATTAGCTGGATCAGGTGTGTTTAATTAAGGTTGGAGCTAAACTCTGCAGGGCTGTGGCCCTCCAGGAATTGAGTTTGACACCCCTGGCTTAGACGGTGTTTCAGTACTGCCCCGCCCCTTGCCAAAGCAGCAAGTTTGTCAACATTGCTATCAATTCAGACCCCGAGAATATTGAACACGAGGATCGCACAGAACCTTTGCACGCACGGATATTACAAGACATATTAAAGTGCAAACGTTGTTGTTTTTTGTGGCTAAATCCCGTTTTACATAGGATGTCAACAACAGCTTAAAAATAACTGCATTTACTATGTACAGATAAATGCAATGGTAAAATGTATTATATTTTGTTCTTTAATTCTAACATTATAACATGAATTGCAGTGAAACTGTTATACAGTTCAATTTATTTATACATAGTCCCACAGACTTACACTATTTGTGGCAGCATATTCATTCTGTGCCTGCGGGAGGCGCTATTGGAGCGGGAGAGACCGAGGTTTGCCCGGTAACGGCTGTACACAAAGCAGCGCTTCTATCACAACCGCTGCTTTATCAGACATTACATGCAAGATGAAATGAAAATGACATACAAAATTTTCTGAAAACAGTTGGTTTCCTTCAGAAATACAGTGATATAAAAACACCAGCACCGGGTTTAGATTTTGAAACGTGCAGTGCTCAACCCCACAAGCGCTCTCCCCACCCGCCAACCATTCGAATTTCTGTAGGTGGGATTTATTTTAATGATATTCTAATGGGCCGCTTTGTAACATCACTAACACCGGGAAACAACGCTGTAGTCCAAACGAGCCATTCGTTGTAGCTCTTGAAAAGGGATTTTTTTAAAATGAAATATCTCCCTTTGGAGTGGACTTTGAGATTTGTAACTTTGATAATCTTTTTATGCCCAAACATACACACTGACTAAAATTCAAAAGGTGAAAAAGAATAATAGGACCCCTTTAAAGGGACAGAACTAAACATGTTGCCGACTGTCATTAAAAGGGGTGGTTGACTTTTTTTTCCTAGACTTGATTGTGTTTTTGGGGTGCAGTCAAACGTGTTCATGAGGGCGGGGTTTATCTGGGTTCGTGACATAACGGACCAGGGGAGTAACTCGTTTTAGTCCCTACGAGCCGTTTTTGTAGGCATTAAACTGCCAGAATTTTAAAAAACAATATCTCCGTTTGCACTGAACATTTAGCACCGCAACTTTGCAGATATTGTTTATGTTCAAACAGCAACATTACACACTAACGTTAAAAAAGTGAAAATTGCAATCAACCAGCCCTTTAAAGGAATAGTTCACCCTAAAATGTAACTTCTGTCATTATTTACTCACTCACATGTTGTCCCAAAACTGCATTAAAGGGGTCATATGATGTGATTTCATGTTTTCCTTTGTCTTTGAAGTGTTACAAGCTGTTTGTGCATATATAACATCTGTAAAGTTGCAAAGATTAAAGTCTCAAACCCAGAGATATTCTTTATAAAAGTTAAGACACTGCCACGCCTTCCTAAAACGGCTCATTTAAAAACACCCCACGTGTCTACGTCACGGTGTGGGAAAATTTGCATAACACCGCCCAAACGTATACGCAATGAAAGGCAGTGTAACTTTTATTCTCGCTGTAGTATTGTTGCCACTGCCATGTCATGGAGATGCTGTGTTACGTTGTAAAAGCGAAAGTACTTTGTTTGGCCTTCCAAATGAGAACACAACTTGAAATCAGTGGTTAAGTTGTATTTACAACACTGTTCCAGAACAGTACAACGCAAATATCCGAGTGTGTGCAGCACATTTTACGGAGGACTATTTCCTGAACCTGGGAGAGAGTAGCCTACAATGTGAACACTATGAATGGCTGTGATGTGAACACTATACAGTGGGGCAATTCCAACGTCGTAAGGACAGTCTGGTGCTTCTGAGTCTCAGCCTGTATGTATGTTTCAATATTTAAAGAATTTGCTACTAATCTATTCAAACGCTCAGTTTTGAGCAGTGTAGAGTAGTGCTTGTTTGGCGTTTCTACAAACACAAATGCAGACATGGTAATGTCTGCGCGACAACGTAAAAAGACCATATGAGTCATTATCATCAGTAATTATGTCCTTATGTAATTATGCAACAAATGTATATAATGGGTTTTGTTTTAGTCTCGTCGTGCTGGACAGCATCACAATATGGTAAGGGGCGTAACATTGAGGGATGCATCGATCCGATATTCAGGATCAGTATCGGCTCCGATACTGAAAGCAATGAAAGATTATTTATAGCGTTTCTTGTTCTGTCCTATCAAGGCTATTAATAATCTAATGTATAGCACAGTAATGGAGGAGGCAGCAACATATGATAGATAGGACTCCTCTATCATATGTTGCTGCCTTCATTACTGTGCTATACATTTAAAATAAATGTTTTTTTTAATTTTGTAGTTTATATTTATAAATAAATATATTTACTTGTTTTCATTAAATGTATTTTACAACACTACAAAGAGCAATGTGTATCATTTTACCAGATTTAGTCCTTCACATTTTATTTTTTATTTGTTCCCCACTAAATAAATGTTATTTCATTAAATGTTTAGATTTTATAAAATTTTGCACTCATGATTTTTCTAGAATAGCTTTTGGTGCTAAATTATCCACCAACGTAGTTTATAATAGTATTTTTGTCAAAGATTATGAATGGGCCCGTTTACACCTGGTCATTTCATGCGCGTTTTCGCTGATCGGATATCAATCTGATTTGTTAAAACTAGGGCTGTAGCTATCGAATATTTTCGTAATCGAGTATTCTACCGAAAATTCTATCGATTAATCGAAGAAGAACTTTCTTTATTAAAGAGCAATACTAAATATACAAGAGAAAATAAGACCGGTCTCTCAAAATGAACAAGTAATTTGTTTCCTTTTTAGAAAAGTGTACATTTTTATTGCTGAAATTGCATATATTAATATGTGAAAACTAAACCCATTTAGTGCATTTAATTGCCATATTACATTCAAAATGCAAATACAAATATATAAAAATCTATTTCAAATTACTTTAAAAAAGGTAAACATGGTACAACCTAAAACTATGACATAAATCTAAATAATAGTAATAAAAAAAATAATTAAACCTAAACATTGTGCAACTTAACTTTCAAGTTTCAGCCTAACTACAGCTCAGGAGTGACATAAGCCTTTACTGTCTTCTTAGAAGGCTTTGTGGCTTTTGTAAGAGGCAGAAAATTGTGGTCAGGAAGCTAACGTGGAACAAAAACAAGAGTTCATACACACAACATTTAACACATTTTTCAGCAACATGAATTTAAAGTTATTTGGAGAATAAACCCTCTTAAATGTCTCTCTGCATACTGGTGTGTGTGTGTAATCATTTAAAGGAGCATGTGGTTGCAAACACAGTGCACTATGCAGTTACAGGGATGCACCGAAATGAAAACTCTGGGCCGAAACCGAGAATTCTGGATGTGCTTGGTCAAAAACCGAAATTATTAATATTAAATATTAAATAATGTATAATTTTTATTCAGTTCTATGCAACAGAATCAGACATAACTGTTGTTGTTGTTGTTGATTTTATTTTATTCAACAATATAAAGCAGTTTCGATTTGATTTTGATTTTAATATTAATATATTTTCTGTCCAATCAATTTTCTTTCAAAGTGTGGTTATTTTATTGGCTTGTGTTTTTTAAATTCTGTGTCATTAAAAAGTCTTACAAAACTACTTTGTAATAATTCTTTATTTTATTCAACAATATAAAGCAGTTTCGGTTTTTGACCAAGCACATCCAGAATTCTCGGTAGTAGTAGTAGTAGTAGTAGTAGTAGTATGTACATTCTGCTGAACAATAATAATATATTTCTGCTGCAATGTCTTCAAATTTTATTTTGACGGGTTGCCGTGAATACCTTTACTACTACTACTACTACTACTTGTCTACTATTATGAAAACTTTAAGAAATTATCACAACATTTCTTCCATGTTTTAATTTTAATAGTAATTCCCTTTTGTTTGCCAAAAAGTTTAATTTAAAGCTAAATAAAATTAATGTTTTATGCCTTCATTTGATAACAGAATTTATGAGGAAAAATAAAACATTTCATGAGGCTATTTTAAGAATAAATAACAGAATAAGCAGAATGCACATTGATAGAGCGGAATATTGAACGTCACGAGGCGCAGTGATGAGAGTGAAACTTGAACACTGCTGTGCGGCACGGCATATATTTTCAGCGACCGAATATTCAGTGCATCCCTAGTAAATGGACTAAAACGATTCTTCGAAGCACAAGAATTTGCATCGATGATTTTTTGTATTCGAGTTACGAGGAATCGTTTCAGTCCTAGTTAAAACGTTTCCATTTACACTTGGCCACAGTCGCAAAACAGATATAAATCCGATCTTCACTTCCCGCGCTTGAAGTTCGAAGTTCACATCAACGAAATCAAAAGATAAGCGCTGCATTTTATTATCAGCTCATTTCAAGATCAAAGACCGCAATAGGAGAGCGCGCGGCATCAGCACTGGAAAAATAAGTTTGTCTTACTACTTTTAATGAAGATGACTGTGTTGAGCGTCTGCATCTTACTTTCAGTTTCATTCGCAGCAGTTTGCGCGTCTGCTTATTGAAGAGATACTCAGCTACTCTTCCGCAGCGATGCGTGTTGCATTAGCGCAGTCATATCTGGCAATAATGTCATAGCCTGTAACACGGTCTCACACGTTTATTATTTTTTACATTTTAGGAGGAGTATAAAACGTACATGTGTGGTTTCAACAACCAGATGCATTTACACTTGTCTAGTTTCGTTTGGAATGCAGCCCAGACCACCTCCTGAAGTGGTTTGAGCGATTGGATTTATATTACAAAACTTACGTATTTTACACAGCCCCTATATATTTTTTCCATGTTATTTTTTCATTAAAATTAAGCTGTCTAATAGATTGCGTTTAACACACAAAAGAGTGACAGAAGTAGGCTATAGAAATTGTACATTGATTAAAAAAAAAAAAAGCAAAAAAAAAAAAAAGCATAGTATCGGATCGGAATTGGACTATACTAAATTTTCTAGATCGGATCTGAAAAAATGGTATCGTTGCATCCCTAGTAACATTTCCGTCACACTTTGAGATATTCGGCCAATCACAACGCACTGGATAGCTGGCCAATCAGAGCACACCTCGCTTTCTAAAAATCGCCACGTTTCAGAAAGGCAGAGCATAGAGGAGCAACAATAATGTACAGTATGTGGAAAATAATGTGTTTTTTGAACCTTGAACCACGTAAACACATTGCATTACACCAAATACACAAAATAAATGTTCTTTTTAGCAACATCATATGACCTTTAATTTCTTTCTTGTGCTGAACAAAAGATGTATTGAAGAATGTGGGCAACCAAACAGTTGCTGGTCCACATTGAATGACAGTAGGAAAAAAATATTATTGAAGTCACTGTGGACCAGCAACTGAGAAGAAAGAAACTCATTCAGGTTTAAAACAACTTTTGAGTGAGTAAATGATGGTATAAAATTAAAACACTATGACAGAATTTTTATTTTTGGGTTCCATTCCTTTAAAGAGTACCTATTATGCCCCTTTTTACAAGATGGTCTTGGGCAACCGCGCTACCGAACGACTCTGGTGCTACGAACAGCGCGAACTAATCTCACAAGCTTGGCGCTGATCAGTTAAAAATACTTAAATGTACGCACACAAATATGGTTAAAACGCTAAGCACTATAAAGACATGACTCACAAAGGAGTCTGGAGTGATACACGTATTTAGGTAGATTCTGAGGTGCATTACCTTGAAAAATGAAAGTAATCCAGTGTGTCCTCAGCAGCTTGGATTTTGGGAGAAAATGAAGACTCTTATGTTCAGTCTTACATCCAAACACAGAGCACGGTGATTGCTTACAAGACATTGTTGACGTTACAGCTGCTCTAGCGCGGAGAAATCGGAGGACATCTTACAACCGCTGAGGGCAGAAACTATAGCAATGCAGGGCTGTCAATCAACCCCTGTGACCCGGCCCTCCGAAATGTGATATCACACTGCGGTGAGAATCAAAACGGCAGGACTAGTGAGACTGACTCAGGGCTCGACAATAGAGTGGTGGAACTATGATGTCACTTTGTTGGTGAAAACCCGGAAGCGAGTGCATTTTAGCGCTTCCGGTTCCATCGTCCCAAAGTCAATGGTTTTAAAATGGGATTTTGGTTAAATCCCTTAAATAAGGTCCGTGGTTCAAACAAGCTCAGGATACTTTCACGTTTTATTCTACAACATAAAACACACCAGTTACACCCTACTCGTGATGTTTTTAAGCGGTTATGTTTCTTAACCTCTTAACTGTCACCGTCCCCTCTGTGGGACGTCTACTTTTACTTCACTATTTCACAATTAAATCCTACTCTAATCATGACAAACTATATATCGTTGGAAAGGTCTAAGACTCTTAAATAGGTATTTTACCACTTTTTTTGTTAAAAAATTATGTAGGAAAAGTAATAGATTAATTTATGACAAAAGTGCACCTGAAAAATCTACATCATAACAGGAGTTCTGACCTTTGTCACATAAAGTCTTCTTTTTTGCCTTTTTCTCTGTCACGCTTTAGAAATCATATATCAGTTGAAAACTTAATCTCAAAATTCATCCTTTGAAACCCATTTTAAAATCAGACATTGCATTACCATGGAAATGGTACATCAAAATCATGTTACAAAATGTTCATTCATGAATTATAAAAATTTAAGTTTGGATAGTGCACTATAATGTCTATGTTCAAAACTGTGAGTGACAGTTAAGGGGTTGAAAAAAGACGGTTGCTAAAAAGTTGCTAAATGGGACTACAGGCGCTGTCAGAGACATTCAACGTCATCATGCCGAACAGTTTATCAACTTACAGTATTTTCCAGTTGTAGTATGATTTGTAATACAATTAATTTTAGAATAACCAACGAATAGAATTTTTTCCCGAAATGCGACGTGTCTTCGGAGGGAAGAAGCTTGAGTTTTATCGTAAACTCATATTACGATTATTACATGTAAACACCACATTTACCGGCTTTACTTGTGAAAGTGAAACTTTAATGATGCATAGTGCTTAAAGCCACGTTAAAATTAAATGTTTAAGGCCACATGAAGCTGTTAGAAAGCATATAGATTGAGGATTTCCTAGAAGCAAGGATAAAATAACATTGTGTATCCACCCTAACAAAATGAGAGCTGAAATGTGGTACTTTGTTCACTAAAATAAGTTTAATCTTACCATATCCAAAAACTCGCTCACTCTGCTGTTGTTTAAAGGGATCCCTGGGTATTAAGACTTGTGTGGCTTAATATAACGTAAATTATGTCTCTTACTGAAATATGTAGTAGAAAAGCCATTAAAGATTTGTTTTATTTTTTAAAAAATCATATCGTTTTATACATTTTGAACTATGGGGGGCGCTATTTGTCTGATGACGTAAAATGGTTGCACTCTGAGCTACTAGCGCTATCTGTTGCTATTTTTACCTCAACACAATTCTGAATAGACAACTAGGAAATAACCACAGCTACTGAAAGAGCTTACAGGTGGCGATGGATATAAGTATAGGTTTAAACCAAATGCGGTACCATCGATTTTTCCCCACAAGGAGTGTAAACGGCCCGGATATCGAGGGAAATCCGCGCTGAGGAACTCCTCTAGCGGCCACGCGTCGGCATGTTTACATCCTAACAGACTCAAAGGCATCAGGGCTAAAGTGGAGAGAACAAAGAAGCGGGTCTTTAGGAAGTTTTATTCGTCCACAGGCATCTTCCCATTCTTTTCTTATCGCTAGGAAAGTCTTACATTACCTCGCTTCTTTTGTTGCCCTTCGACTGAAAATTACAACCAAAAGTCTCACAATGTGGTATCGTATCAGTATTTTATTTTCTGAGTTGTGTATTCAGAGTTGTTGTGGTAAAAAGTGCCAGTAGCTCACTGAGTGCAACCATTTGACGTCCTCAACACAGAATGTACTGTGCACGTAAAATAATGGTGCCCCCCATAGTCCAAAAACGATGTCGATTTTTTCAAATAACATACATTTTCATGGGTTTTTTACTACATATTTAAATAAGAGACATCATTTACGTTATATTAAGCTATACTTGTCTTAATACCCGGGGATCCCTTTAAAAGATTAAATACGCGGGGATGTGTTTTTAATTAAAATATTCATATTAATCAGGGATTTATTGACTTTTAATGCACCTTATTTCGAAATGTACAGAAATACGTGCTTTCAAATGTCCTTTAGTTAAGATTTCATTTATTCACTATATTTATTACTAATGTCTCATTTCAGTTTTAGTTTGGCTCTAGTTTTGTATTTATTCCAGTTTATATGAAAAGTTCATGTAGCGTGGATTAAAATTCATATACAGAGTAAATACGTTTCACTGAACATGTTAAAAATAAGTTTTGAAAAAGTTGTCGGGAGCGCGGTGGTCATGACGTTGAAGGCGAGCGACCGTGGTGCTGTAGTTCGTTTATAGCTTAAGTTTAGCTTTTCAGTTCTGGCGCTTTTATTTAGGCTTCAAAATTCGTCAAAGTTATATTATTTTGTGAAGATTATCTTGATGGACAAAACGTGTAAGTTTCATGAACTATGATTGAACACAGAGCTTATTTTTTGCGATAATCCAAAAGCCTATGGAAAAATCCTATTGGCTTTTTGTTGAGGAACCAGTTTCATGCTAACAGCCGATCCGCCTACAAAGTGACGTCATAGTTCCCCCACTCTATAAGGACTGCCCGATGGCCCGGGGCCAGTGTGAAAGACGCTTGGGACAGTAGACGGATTATAATGCATATTAAATTGGTATTAATATGCGCAGTCTTGCTGTGTTTACAGTGGTAACCAAGGAAACACTCTCACTGTTCCATGAGCGCCGCCTGCTGGCAGAGAGTAAAATTGCGTCTCATTCAGCCCGTCTGCTGTTTCTGTTTAGTGCCGATGTTTTATGTAACATTAGCATGATTTCACAAAGCTAAAGTCGGGTCATTCTGTTTTTGCGTCAGATTTTGAAATTATACAGTCTAATATAAATATTGCAATTTTTTTTTTTTTTGTGGATTAATCCATGATTAAAATTTCAAATGGCTATGAAAAATCAAGGTGCTACACAGAGTGAAGAATATTCAAATGTTATTTTATATGTGATTTTTAAATTTCTGTACCTTAACATCTACAAAACGTAAACACCTAAAGCATAATTTCATTTCTATCTTTGTGCTATTGGCCTATGTTTATTTGTGCTAATACTTGCTAATAATTTGTTCATTTGTTCTTAGTTACTGGCTGTCACTTGATTTTAATAATGTTTAAACTTTATATTTATGATTCTTTTTGGCCAGTGATTTTTGCTGTGGTATTGAAATTGAAAGAATTGTCAAATTTAATTGATATCTAAAATATTGGAGTCAAATAAGTTTATTAGAATACAAGACAACATCAATCAAAAACAATGATAACAGCAACTATTTTATTTTTTTGCGGCAGGGCCAGTGAAAATGTTGGCAGGGCAAGTAAACATTTGTACCACTGGCCCGACCAGGCCAGTAGAAAAAAATAAATCCTTAGCATTGATCCCTGTGACTTGGTTTAAAGGGGATTTAAAAAATGACGGGGTGGATTTTTATTATTGTAGGGTGGTTGTGTTCTCACACTGCCAACACACATTTATGTCCAAACACCATGTAGAAGTGGATTTTGCATAATAGGTGCCCTTTTACGTTAATAAAACAACAAACCTCAATGAGAAAAATCACTCACTATTCTTGACTGAAGAACTTTAATCCAGCTGCTTTAGGAATATACAGACTATATAGTGTTTTATTTTTATATTTCTTGAATGCTCCTGCCAAATACACCTATTGTACCTGAAAATAAAGCACTTTTTTATTTGTAATGTGTATCTTTGTTCTTATTTTTTTAACAATAAAGATAAAATAATGACAAAGATTTTTATCTTCACCCACTTTGGTCTAAATATCTGCCACTCTTTTTATTTTATTACCTTGAAAGGCTGTGTCTTTACAATAGGGAAATTAGTTTGGCTGTAATGCTCAGAAAACATGCAAAATAGTAAAACCAACATGAAAAAGAATCGTGATGAAATTGTGAATCATGATATTTAAAAAAAAAATTGTGATATGATATTTTTTCCATATCGCCCACCCCTACTCCAGCGTAAAGCTAAAAACAGCCCAGTGTTAATTTTGGCAGGCATTTTTGATTTAGTCTTAGGCTTTATCTTGAGATGAAAATACTTTAGTTTTAGTTTAGTTGGCATTTGTGTCAACTTTTAGTCAAACTGCAGTTACCAGCATTTATTTTGGAAGCTATTTTATATGTAGTCTTCAAACAAAAATAGTCATTCTTCTCTTTTTAGACCAAATCTATTAAGCTTATGTGAAATTTGAATCAAGGATTGAATTTGGAAAAACAAATAAATATTCATTTTTTGGTTAGAGATTCAGTAGGTTTACTTAAGTACACATTTATTTAACATCTTTTGTTGGTTAACATTGATGACACATAAGAATTTAATTAGGAATGCTGTCCCTTTAAGACGGAAGGCATGCATGTAATACTGACACACATTCAGTTTTCACCAACTTGTTTACGTTCACTTAAGCCATAACCGACTGTTTTTACGTGAGATACTCTAGACCAGAGGTCTCCAACCCTGCTCCTGGGGACCCACTGTCCTGCAAAGTTTATTTCCAACCTAATTCAGCACACCTGCCTTTGTATTTTCAAGCAATCTTGAGGAGCTTGATTAGGTGCTTAAGGTGTGTTTGATTAGGGTTGTAGCTAAACTCTGCAGGACAGTGGGTCCCCAGGAACAGAGTTAAAGACCTATGTTCTTTCTAGACGATAGACATTTGGACTGCCGTGTATGTATTTGAGCAGAAGTGGAGCGTGTGCGAGAGAGCACTTCTATCAGCGCGATTCCGCCTATTGCGCCAATGACAATGACAGGGACGCACATTTTGAAAGACAAGACAGTTAACTTAGCCTAGGATGTATTTTGAATGTAGTCCTCAAATAACATTCTAGTCCCATCTCTTCTTGTTAATGAAGACGTGGCATAAATTTCGTCATAGTTTTTAATCATCAGATATTAGTTTTAATATCGTCATCTTCGTTGACAAAATTAACACTGAAACAGCCTAATGTTTTACATGTGACTGAATTTGTTTTAACAATTCAATAGAAACATTGCAAGTTACTAATAAGCCTTACATTTCCTCGGTTATTCAAAAAGCAGCTACAAAAAACAAGCAAAGAACATTTACATTACTGATGTCCATGTAAACGTAGTGAGTGATGTTCTTTTGGTAATCTAATTATTGACCTTATTCTGAATAAGACAATATTATGATTAAGGCGTTTACATGAGTTGCTTTTAGAATAATCCTTTCATGTTCCCGTTTTACATGTTATAGTACATAGATCGATTAATGGCACGTCATTACGTCCCCACGTGACGCCATCCGATGTCCCCTCCAGACTTTCACGTGTAAACATAGTTTGTCTTCATGATGATGCGATATGCAGTTTTGGGCATTTCATTTTTTATTTTATAAAAGCTTCAAGTGCAGTTAATTGTTTGTAAGTGCATACAGACGACGGCGGTGTTGAAGCTCTTTTATTTGCCGTCAAACGGTTGACCGCTGCCGTGTGTGTCCTGTTGCAAAATGTGGCAAAAAGTCCTACACAACGGTAATAGTTTGATTAAAGGTGTTTACTCGATAATGCGACTAAAATAGGAATACTATACGTCTTAATTCGATTTGTTTACACTTCGATTATGACTTTAGCCGGATTAAGGTGAATCAAAAATGTCTGTTTACATGGTAGATTCTTAATCAGAGCATTTAAAATCTGTATTAAAATCTGAGTATTGTTATCCATGTAAACGTAGTCAAAAAAATGTTTCTTTTCACAACGATTCATTGTGTGTTTTGATCAATGTAGTGTTGTCAAAAGACCCGGTACTTCGGTACCAAGTCGGTACTAAAAAAATTAAAACGTCACTGTACCAGGTTTTTTTTAAAGTACCGGTGTTACAGAGTACTTGGTCTACCCGGTCAACTCAGTTCTCCTGGCAAAGAAATAAAAAAAATAATAATAAAATCAAGAGCCATATCACTTAAACTGTTAAGACTGGCTATTGTAATATCAGCGTCAGGTTAACATTACTTCACCTTAATTTCTGCACTCAATTACATAATGTTTTAATTACATATATACCTTTATGAAAATTAAACATGGTTTTACTACAAATAAAACAAAAATAGTTAAACTAAAGTAACCAAACATTAACCAAGGTTTTGCTATACTAGCCATATAGCTTCACCATGCGTGATCTCTCCAATGCCCAGATGTACAAAACAGACCCTCCCACCGCTGTAATAAACACAGATGTTAGTCCCATCTGAATTGGTACAGGAAATTCTCAAACGTCAGGTGATAAGAATCAAAACTCAAACGTATTTTAGAAATTTAGTCCCATCCAAATAGGGCTTTATACTTACATTGCACTTGCACATTGTTGTTTATGAGAGAATTCACAAATCAGAATTCAGTCAGCACGCGCTGAACAACAAAACTCCCGTTTCATTGAAGACTCGCTTGATGACTTGAATGCCGCTGATTGGCCACTGCATTCATAAGCTCAACAAAATAGTGTGTGATTGGTTATAACACGCAACACTGTAAAAACATGGAAAAAGATATGTAATTGAACAAATAAGCCGTTTTTGTCCATTGGTTGTTGAAGGCATTATTGAAAATGTCCAGCATGTGTCACCAGATATTATTGTTTAACCGGAAGAGAGTTATGACATTTTACAAAGTAAAATTACGGAGGTAAAAAAAAATAAGTTAAACACATACATGCATGATTTCTTCACAATAAGATCAATAACATGCATTTAAATTAGGGCTGGGCGATATGGCCAAAAAATTATGACAATCAGTCGATATAGATGATTATCACGATAAATGTCAAATCTAAGTTTAAAGCCAGATTTAAATGTCAAATAAAAGTTTAAAGCCAGATTTTTGCTCCAATGTGAAAGTTGTTGAAACCAGACAGAATATTAATTTTCCTTAAAATAAATCTCTTAAAAAAAAAATTCTTAGATTCTGCATGTTCTAATGAGTGATATTGTTTCAAATCAAAAAATAGGTTTGTGTTGCATGATAATAATAATAATAATAATAATAATAATAATATTACTTTGTCTCTTAGAAAAGCACATTTGATAATAGTAGCAGCTTGAGTTAGGATGCAGATGCAAATTTTTGTTTATCATCAAAATCAGTAACATCTGTAAGAATTGTAACAACATTTTTATATGGTGAAATTTAATTATTCTGCCTTTTTTTAATTAATCATTGGTCTATTGATCAAGAGAGAAGCATACATTTAAATCATGATAAATCACAGTTAAAACCACACATAGCACCTCAATACCATTGTAAAAATAGAACTATATGGTTTTTAGGTATCTGTATGAAAAACAGTAGCCTAAAGACATTTAGTATAAATGCACACATGCTATAGCTTAATCATAAAATTGTAATATATTCCATTACTCCTTTAATACATGTATATATTAATATAGTAAAATTCTATACAAATACCCACATTTCTGCTACAATACCATGGCGCAGTAAATCCACAAATGGTGATTTGTAGATTGAAAAACCTTCTGACTGTATCGTTGCTCAGTGTTTCTCCGGTTTGTCAGCGCTGTGTCATCCAGCTTTAAACTAGTTTAAATCACTGAATCTCATGTTGTTTGCCGAATTCAATAGCTTCACACTGAATCTCACAGCGCTGTTTAGTTCTCACGTGACCAAGACCATCGTTTTATCATTTTAAAATTATATTGCAATAATTATCGTTATTGATTTAGCACCCAGCCCTAATTTAAATATAAATAGGGTGAATTATTCCATGCCAATTTTAACGCAGCAAGTTTCAACCTTACTGATTCTCATGTGTAAATAGCATAAATCAGTTCTGTCTACTAACAGCCATACAAATATATCCACCGCAAAATAAACAGAAAAGCAAAATCCCACATTTCAATCGCACACACGTATCACACCACCCAGCTCTAAAATGAATTAATTATTTTCATTTGATTAAAGATGTGGTTAAATGTCATTTTTGTTATTAAACTGTTAAAGATTAACTAATCTGATTAGACATTCCTTATGATGATGAACTGGATTATTCCATGAACCGAACCCAGAAAAAAAAAGAAAAAATAGATTTTTCACAAGTTCTGTGTTTTCATTTAAAGCAGATTTCCTCTGAACAGGAGACATGAGAACAGAGCGAGTGGACAGTACAGATCGAGCGCTGGCACAGCTGTGGACTGATCTCACACACTTCACCTGCTCTTGTGACTCTCATAATCTGTGTGCAATGCAAACACACGCCACACCGCCGACAGCACATCTATTCACCTCAGAACAAACACAGCAGATATGGAAACCCGTGATCGCTCTGGCAGCCTGTGATGTTATTCACAATATTTCAGTTGCAAACTCCATCGATAGACTGATTTCTCGATATGAACCCAACATCTCAACACAAGAGCGTTCACTAGTGACAAAAGCACAGTGCGAGCAGCACACTGGTTTCCGATTGGTTTCCTGTAAAACCACAACAGTCAGACACATGCGATAGCCACAACTACCTTTGTGTAATCTTGCCTTCAAATGTCTGAAAAGCTCAAGCAGGCATAGATTCACGTTAAACACTGTCTTGGTTCAATTCATCAGTTGTTGATTGGATTGAGGGGGATCTGAATGTGAACTTGAGGTTGGTTCTTTCTGTGCAATCTTTCCTTCAAATGTCTGAAAAGCTCAAGCAGGCATAGATTCACGTTAAACACTGTCTTGGTTCAATTCATCAGTTGTTGATTGGATTGAGGGGGATCTGAATGTGAACTTGAGGTTGGTTCTTTCTGTGCAATCTTTCCTTCAAATGTCTGAAAAGCTCAAGCAGGCATAGATTCATATTAAACACTGTCTTGGTTCAATTCATCAGTTGTTGATTGGATTGAGGAGGATGTGAGCTTGAGGTTGGTTGTAAGAATAGGACTAATTGGCTGGAGAAATTACAATAGAGAAGTGTTTCACCAGTAGATCAAGTTGTGAAATTACAGGAGAAAAATTAACAAAAATTATTTATATATATATATATATATATAACCATGGATTGTTCACAATAAGATCAATATTCTTGTGAAGAATGAATGAAGAACTTACTTTTAACTTTTTTTTTGTATATGAAAAATCCATTCATGTAAATGTAAGCAAACGCACAAAGAATTAAATACTTAAATTACTGTGTGTTTAGTGCTCTAACCAACAACCATTTAGGTATATTTATTTGTTTGGAATTGTAAATGTAAAAACAGGGAGAACTTACAGTGCTTTCATGATCTTAATGCACATTTCATGGACATGAGATGGTCTACGTGTGAAAATTACATGAGCAGCAGAGCAGAATAATGAAACCTTTCACCCAAACATGAATTCATTCGTTTAGATGAATTTATTTGTTTAGAACTGTTTTCACTTGCTTGATCTGTGCAGATTTCTCTCCTGATTCAGACAAGACAACTTTTTACTGGAGAAAGCAATATTACTAAGAGGTCTCGTATTTAATTAAAATGTCTTAATGAATTAATGATGGTTTCATTAACTGATGGACTAGAGTGGTGTGGATTACTGTGATGTTTTTATCAGCTTTTTGGACTCTCATTCTGACGGCACCCATTCACTGCAGTGGGTGAGGGTGTGTACATTTTTTGCAAATTTTCATTTTTGGGTGAACTATTCCTTTAAACATGACCGAATTGACACGCAACCCAACTATTGTAACTGAGCACCATTGCAATATTATCTAAACAAACAACAAACAAATGCTAACAGCAATCATCTGCAGAATTTCCAAATAACCAAATGATTTTTCTATGAACTACCTTTATTTCTACAAAGAAGTTTCTATTATCCATCGCTTATTCTCCCCATTCAATTATATATATATATATATATATATATATATATATATATATATATATATATATATATATATATATATATATATATAAATAAATAAGGGTTGAAAATATCCATCATAAACCACAGCATGAGCAACTGAAACTGTATGTACACAAAACTGGTCGAAACTGAAACAATTTGTTTATCTGTGTTCGTGTTAGCTTGCCTAGTCATTACACCCAACCACACTGAACATTTTTAGGACGCAAGACAAACAGCAGCAATGGCGACTTACCTTGTTCATGTTTCCCGCTTGCTGGGGATTGATGGCATTGTGTGCCCCCATCTGTGGTGCACCCTGGGTAAGTGTCTCCGCCAATGCACTGCCAGAAACGCTGACCCCTTGCCCAGCACCCGGTGCTGCCTGCATGGCCTGACCCTGGTACTGCATCCCTGGAGCTGCCCTGCCTCTTCCGGCCTGCCCCATCACGCCATTCATCATCTGCCCCTGCGGAGCCATGTTCTGTCCCATGAGTCCATGAGCCTGGTTGTTATTGTTCATCATGGCCGGGTTGAAACCTGCATTGAGGCCCATACCCGGACTGTTGTTGCCCTGACCGGTAGGGTTGCCGACCGGCTTCGGGGTTTGTGTCTGGTGACCGGGTGAGCCCTGGCCCATGGGACTCTTCCCCAAGGCACCGAGTTGGCCACCCATTCCAGACTGAGGGCTGAGGTTTCCAGCCAGACCAGAGCCGCTCCCTGCCTGCAGGAGCTGGGACAGCTGCTTGTGCTTGGCAGCAGCGTCCGGGACGGTGCCCCCCATCCGGCTCCCCACCCCTCCGTCTCCATTAGAGGGCATGGACATCAGCCCCAGGTCTCCGTTGGGTATCAACTCATCTGGAAGATCGTTTTCCAAGTCAAACAAGGACACAAAGTCTAGAAAAAGAGAGGAAAAAGATTTATCAGTTGGGTCCAAAAAAAAAGCCAGTTGGGTTAATACTACATTGACTGTTGGCCCATAAAGGGATAATTCATGAGTACTCAACAGTACTTTGGTCCCACTTTATAGCCTTAACTACCATGTATTTACATTTGAATTAATCATTTGGTACAATGCACTTATTATGTACATACATGTTTACATTGTACTCATATTTTTTAAAAATACCTAAATGTAATTACATCTGTAATTACATTTATAATTACACTATTGACCCATCCCTTACACCTTAACCCACCCTTAAACCTACCCATACTACCAAACCTGTCACTAACCTTACCCGTATCCCACCTCAATAGCAGCAAAAGTGTTTTGCAATACAGTATGAACACAATAAGTACATTGTACTTATTTTTTGAAGTGTGACCAGAACTTTTTAATTTTTTTTAATGTGAAATAGTAAATTTTGCTTTTGTCTCAACTGATATGATTATAGATGGATATAAATTTGATATGTAATGCAATTTATTACCAATAGGTTACCCTAATACCTAAACAATGGCTTTGGCTCATATCAGTTAACTTTTCACTGACCATCTTGAGTCTTGTTAACAATTAAATAAAAATTGACTAATAAAGGTCACCCTTTGCACACACACTCAACTTTGCGTTTTGGTTTGAGAACTGCGTGAGGAAGTCGACGCTGTTGTAATGTCTCCTTATTCTCAGTGGGAAGCGCTCAGATTCATGGCTAAAAATAAGAATCACTCCAGCCGCTCATCTGTTAGCCCTCGTACCCCCCCTAGTCTTCAACAGCTGCCCTTCAGTCTGGTGACTGGTCTACCTCCTCACCACTGAGACCAACACAGTCAGTCGTACAGTACAGACAGAGAACAGTGTGTGCTTATGTTTTAGGGTTAAAATAAAAAAAATTAGACTAACATTCTAATCAAACACCAGATAAAAGATAACGTACTGTGAATTGGCCTGAACTGAAATAATGCACATTGATAAACTGTATAATTTGATTGCACTGTAAACTGCGTAAATAATCCGTCAAATGCACGTATATAGTCATGGACAAAAATATCGGCACCCTTGGTAAATATGATAAAAGAAGGCTGTGAAAATTAATCTGCATTGTTAATCCTTTTGATCTTTTATTTTAAAAAAATTCACAAAAATCTAACCTTTCATTGGATAAGAATTTAAAATGGGGGGAATTATTATGAAAAATGTTTTTCTCAAATACACGTTGGACACAATTATTGGCACCACTATAAATTCTTATGAGTAAAATATCTTGACAAGTATATTCTCATTCATATTCACAATTTTGAGCACTCCAGGGTGATTATGAACATGAAATTATCCAGCCATGGCTTCCTGTTTCACACAAATATAAATAGGAGGGAAAACAAAGCCCAAGTTCCCTTAATCATCCATCACAATGAGAAAAACCAAAGAATATATTTCTGATGTGCAGCAAAAGATAATTGAGCTTCACAAATTAGTGAAGTGGCTTTAAGAAAAGAGCTAGAGCAGTGAAAATTCCCATTTCCACCATCAGGGCAATAATTAAGAATTTCCAATCAACATAAAATGTTACGAAACTGCCTGGAAGAGGACATGTGTCTACATCGTCCTAATGCACGGTGAGAAGGAGAGTTTGAGTGGCTAAAGACTATCCAAGGACCACAGCTGGAGAATTGAAGATGATAGTTGAGTCTAGGGGTCAGAAAACCTTTTTGAAAAAAATTGTCAAACAGCACCTACATCACCACATGTTTGGGAGGGTTTCAAGAAAAATTCTCATAGCTCATCCAAAAGCAAACTCCAGCAAATTCAGTTATTAGACACGACTGGAATGGGTTTGGTGAACACAGGGATAAAAAGTACCCCATGTGTACAATGAAATATACTGCTGTATTTTTGATGTCGTGGGCCTATATTTCTGCTGTAGGTCCTGGACATCTTGTTTAGACACATGGCATCATGGATTCTATCAAATACCAACAGATTAAAAAAAACAATAAGTGACTGACTCTGTTAGAAATCTTATAATGGGCCATGTCTGGATCTTCCAACCCAGTGTTTCCCCTACCATTATTTTAGGGGGGCATTATATTAAATATTAAACGACTTAAAATATGACTAATGATTAAATATGACTTCTGCCCGTCTCTGTGCTAATGTATGGCACACGCACGGGTTTGTTCACTACTCATACAGAAGCCCGAGTGATGCTTGCGGTGATATTAACGTCTGCCACCTCACTAAATGAGGACATAAATACATGAACAACATCTCCAGAACTGCTCTGAGAGTCACTTCATGAGCATTTGACCGTTTCATTTGAGTAAAACTATCCTCATATCATATACACACAGAAATGTAAAGGTATTCACGGCAACCCGTCAAAATAAAAGTTCTGTTTCACTTGAAGACATTGGGCAGAACGTAATAGACTACTACTACTAAAACTATTAAAGTACTATTATTTTATGTTGGGAAAAGAAAAACGGAACACGAGCGCTTCAGTCCCGTTCGTTCCATTGAAACCACAAAATGAAACGCACACAAACATGTTGCATGCCTTTGATATACAATCACTGATGAACGCATTTGGTTTTAATTACCAAAAAAAAAAAAAAAAACAGACGATGTGACATGCTTAATATCTACCACCTGAATATTACTCCACTCGCAAGCTTTCAGCTGAGCACATCACTGTCCTGAAGAATTTGTTCTAGGCTATAGAATTATTTTGATGTATAGATGTAACTATTGCATTAAAAAGTACTATTCAAATTGATTTGTGATATCATATGCTATTTTTGGCTTGTTTCACCAAGTGCAGTGTAAAATGCACACATCGGATACGGGTCACTTTTAAAAGTAATGTAAGCACGTCGTCTAAAAAAAAAAAACGGATATAGGTCACAAAATCGGAATTGGTCATCAAGACCTGCAGTGTAAATGCAGCCTAGAGGGTCTGGAGTGATTCTGGATGAAGGAATGGTCTCTGATCTCTTGTCAGGTGTCTCTAACCTCAACAGGCATTATAGGAGAACATTTAGAGCTGTTAAACTGACAAATGGAGGTTTCAAAAAGTATTGAATAAAAGGGTGCCGTTAATTGTGGCCAATGTGTATTAGAGAAAAACATTTCAATGATATTCCCCCCATTTTAAATTCTTATCATCCAATGAAAGGTTAGATTGTGATTTTTTTAAATAAATGATCAAAAGGATTAACAATGCAGATTAATTTTCACAGCCTTCTTTGATCATATTTACCAAGGGTGCCGATATTTTTGGACATGACTGTACATATATGAATTTATGAACTCAAGATTAGAAAAATGACACTTTACAAGTCCAGTTTGCAAGTTCATGCATTTAAAAAAAAAACAGCTGGTTCAAGCACTGGTTATGAAGTTGAGTGGTTGTCCCTATGGCTATAAAAACCACCAATTCATAATAGAAGAAAATTAGTTTTTAATCACTTAAAAAAAAAAAAAAAATTTTACAGTGAAAACAACACTCATGGCACTCAGACTGAGAAAAATTTGCACGTGTACAAAGACCAACATTTAAAACATTGCCCAGAACACTTTTATTGACAACGCAATCAAAGCACAAAATGCATTCTGTATGCATTAAAAAAAAAAATCTGATTGAAAATGCATGCCCTACATAGCACTTGGAAAAAAATCTGGATTGATCACACTAGTCATAAACAATAGTTAACTGGTACTGAATGAGATAGCAGGTGCATGTGAATGTGGTTTGAAGGTGCTCCTTAAAAACCAGCTTATAAAACTTTTATAATGCTACTTTTTTATAATGCAAATGCAGAATCTATTGGCAACATTTTCACTATGTAGCCTTCAGTGAATAAGTCCATAAAGGGAGAGTTCACTCACAACTCAAAATTCTGCCATCAAATACTCATCTAATGTTTTTCCAAAGCCACAAGACTTTCACTCACATTCGAAGCCCAAATAAAGGTTTATATGAATCCTCAGATTTCAGTCCCTCAGCTGAAAGTCCATGACGCAACCAAAACTTTGATGCTTTGCATGGATGAATGAAAGTTTTATAGGTTTGTAACAACATTCGGAGTATGAGATTACTTTTTTTGGGATAAACTAAACTAACCCTTTAAATATCGAATAGTGCAGGAATCACATGGATCACTTTTATGATGCTTTCAATAGATGGAAATACAGAGTTGCCAGGACAACCTTCAAGGAGATTTCATAAAATTCAAGTTAAAGTACTTATATAAATATAACAACATGAGGGCAAGTAAATGACGGTTTTCATTTTTGGGGTAAGCAAACAAAATGTAATATCAGTCATCATATTAACTGTAATAAATATCATGTCAGCCCAAATATCAGGTCCTCATCTTTGTGTTTCCGCAAAAGTACTACGTGGTTGAATCCAGGCAGTTGCTCACACGGCATCAGATCTCGTCTGCGTTGCGATGTTCTCCCCAAAGCATCCTTCCCCAAATCAGTCATGCTTCAACCGAGACATTAAACCACGCAGCGAGCCGTCTGCCTAAAGCTGGTGGAGGGCAGCGTTTACACGCTTGGCTGTGTTTGTATGTACACTAATGCAAACACGGCTGGAATAAAAGCGCACCCACGGCTGCCACACGCTCACAATAACAAGAGGAGGAACACCCAGCTGGCAAACAACACACCCACTGGAACCGTCTCCAACAACAGTAAACGGCAAAAAAAAAAAAAAAAGGGGGAAAACAAAAAAAAAGACCACAGAGACTTAACACAAACCCACAAATTAGCATGCATACTACAGGACACGTGCATGTGTTGCCGTTCTCACACCAGCGGTCCACATTACAGTCAATGCGGCTCACAGCTACAGAGTAGTGTGCACTTATCGAAGAGAGGTTAACACATGGACCGATTATTAACAAGCCTTCAGCGGCTCATCTACACTGTAAAAATAGATTTTTCAAAGTTGAAAATAAAGCAAATTATTGGAGTACGTTTTACAATAAAATACTATTCCAGTCTACTTCAAAATTTCAAATTTAATGTGTTACTTGCCATTTCTTTGTAATTATTTGTGAAATTTACTAGCAATTTCTAAGTGGTAGTTGTTTCAAAGTAAATCCTAAACCAGATTTATTTTTCAGTGTGTGACTTCTCTTGCAACACACACAAAAAGCTTATTTTGGAAATTATAAGATTCACCGTGATTTAATAAGTCCAGCATCATAACAGTAAAGACACCTTAGCAACTGAGGCTGGCTTAAAAATATAAATTTCAGGATTTCTAATCAATTCTTATTTTGATGAACCGCTATCGATTCTTAAGACCCAAGAATCGATCTATGCTGTTTTCAGTTCTTTCACCCAAAAATGAAAGTTCTGTCATTAATTACTCGCCCTCAAGTAGTTCCAAACTAGGCTTGATTCAATAGATGGTGTTGACTGTTTTACAGGTGTGAAGCCCCTCACTGTCGTTTCGATTTTTTATAGCAATAAAAATAATTTAGTTCAGTTAGAGACACTACATACGCTACAATTAAAAATTGAACGCGGCTGCTCAATGCAGCGTGCTGAACGACAGTCGCATCACAAATCAGATTTCATTTATCACGTGAGGAGAGTGAGTCAAGCTGACTGACAAGAAGAGTGAGGTGAGACAGACAAGACGATAGCAGATGATTAGTTTTGAAACGAAATGCAAAAGCGCCTGTTTGGCAATATTTTGAAAAGCCTGTTGACTTTTGCCATTTATCTAAGGTGATATTGGAAGTTTTTTTTTTTATATTTACATTTATTTAATTGTTTTGACAATGTTTACTAGAGCTGCACGATTCTGGATAAATTGAGAATCACGTTTTTTTGTCTCAAATTGAGATCACGATTCTCCCATGATTCTGAACTAAACAAAATAGTGTGTGACAAAATATTATTGCTGCAGTCTATTTAAAAGTGTTTCATTTGAATGAACTAAACATGTTAATATATATATATTTCAACATATATTTAAATACACCAATTTTTATTATTAAGATTTTGAAAAAAATGGTTTGAATGAATGATTGACTCACTCAAATACTTCACTTGTTTTATTTATTAATGGATTAATCAGCGTTTTTGAACAAATCTCTTGAATGATTCAATGACAAATATATTTTAACAGTCACTAGGTGGCAAAACAATGCAATCGACACATTATTTGAAGTGCCAGTTACTTTCAAAAAGGGATTTACTCTATTTACTACATTTACATGCGCACGAATAATGTAAGGACTTAATTGCATTATGATGTTTACATGTCAAGAGCAAAGCTCTTCAATCCCGTTTACATGCAATTTCCATTATTCTTATTAGCGAGTTGTACTTTTTTTTTTTTTTTACTGCCTCACGTACCCCGCTGCACAGCACAAATGATGGACTCAGAAAGAGTAGGTGTGTTACTTGCCACTGTTTTAATTTAAGTCTAATGCAAAACACTTTTATATGGTTGTATTCCATTCTTTGGCGCCATAGAAATGCGACGGCAATTCGTTTGCTTACGCTGCCGTCGCGTTCTGCTCACCGTTTCTGGATGAGGGTAAGGAACAGAGACTGGTGGCAGCGAGTTGTGTTTTCCCCAGAAATGCGATGCTTTCTTCCCCGCCATCGTTTCTAATCTGCATATTATTACAGGTGCATGTCACGTCATTCATGTCACAAGCACATGCGCACTTTGGTCAGAGCGGCAATAGGCTACTCCGATTAAGGAGTAGCCTGTATATTTCAATTAAAATCGTCGTACACCACCTATGTTAATACTATTATGCTTGCTGCGATTATGAGCTTAATCGCATTATTCAAATCAAAGTATTGAGTTTACATGAGATAAAGTTTAAAATCACAATATTGCAAAAATCTTATCGCATTAAGAGGGTGCATGTAAACGCTGTGATATCTGAACTGCAAACTTTCATCCCAGTATTTCTGTGATATGAATGACTACATAAGACAGAAATAATACTGTGCAGTTGAAAAGACTGTTTGTGAAGCTGTTTCTTACCCAAACATGTTAAATGTCTGCTTTCTGTGTCATTGGCAGCACGAACGCAGATTTGAACGTTGTATGATTTTTTTCAAAGGTTTAATAGACACGGGCGAATCGTTGTCATTTAAAAATGAGATCGTGTGGGTGATTAATAAACGATTAATCGTACAGCTCTAGTGTTTGCCGATTTTTACGTTATTTAAACTTCATGTAATTTATTATATTTGACATCAAGGTGTATGCCATGCCTTGAAGCTTTCTTATTTTGCTAATAAATGTTCCACATTTCGTCGGCTATTTATTTGGTTTCACAGTGTTTACTTATTTTCAGTATTGAATACCTACTTAAACTTTGTGTAAGTTATTTGTAGGGATGCGCCGAATGTTCGGCAACCGAAATTGTTTGGCTGAAAATAGCAAAAAAAATCTCTTTCGGTGTTCGGCCGAATCAGCGAAAAGACCGAATAAATTGTACCTTAAAGATGTGACGCAATCAAACAGAGGCACGCACTAATGCAGAAAAAACGTCTCCAGTGTGAAAGTATTTAAAACTGTCAGAGAAAGACGCAAAAATCATTCCAAGCACGAAGCACCGACAGTTAGATGCTTAGCGCTGTATCTCATGTCTCCGATGAGAAGAGGAAGAGGTGGTTGATGATGACTGAAATCACGAAATGGCCTCAAATGATTAGTAAATAAACTGCAGAATGTTATGTTTTCTAACACACGTACGTATTGCATTTATTCAAACAGCGCTGCACGAGCTCGCAGCACCAGGGTTCAAAGTCCAAAACGCGAAGAACATCTGCACTAAAACACTGTTACTCGTCATTTGCTCAGTAACATTTTTATTTTTATTTTTTAAAAGACACGTGACAATGTGATAAGTGCGACAAAATTCTTCCCAAATTCATAATGAGAATCATTTAAATATCTGCATGCTGTTGTCAACAAAGAGGAGCACTAAGATCTTCCTGCGGGTTTCTGCCAAAATAAAGTCTAATAAAAAGCAACTCCTCCAACATTCATAAATGTTAGTATTGTAATTTTACTGTTGTTCTGTAAAATAAAAAAATAAGACAATAATAATGATAATAATTACCCTACAACCGCTCTATACATTTATTATGACATTCACAATAGTGTTCAAATTGGGATCTGTAATTTGTTTTAAAAGAATTCTCTTCTGCTCAGCCAGGCTGCATTTATTTGTATAGTAAAAAATACATGCCTGATTCAAGAAGGGGGTCTCAAAAGTGGCCAAAAAAAAATTATTTTAGTAACTTATTAATTTTACGTTAAATTGTGCTTTGTTGGTATAATGTCTGATAGAATGTAAAAAATGTTCAGTGTTAAGTAAATATTTTTAAATTGTTGTTTTGTAATTGATTTTTTTATTTTTTTATTTGAAAAGCAGGACAAAACAGTAAAAAGCACATTTCGGCTATTTTATTTATGCATTGGTGAAAAAAAAAAAAAAAAGGAAAAACCGTCTTTTTAGAAAATACTTTTTAGGCACCGACCGAATTGCCTCGATACCATCGAGTATTGAAAAACGTCTTGTCTTGTTCAGTACCAATCTTCGACACCTAAGGGGTTAGGGTGAATCCTATTTCTCTGTCTTACTTCTTCCCCTACGTCTTACCCCTAGCCCTTGTCCCTCGAAACCGAGTGGTAAGCGCTAGGGGTGAAAACATACCCCTATGAAATGAGACACCACTTGGTTACGGTTACGTCATCATACACCGTCGCTAGCTGGCTGCTACGTCACCAGAGCCGACAAGTGTCGATCACGAACTTTGGATCGTTTTACAAACTTGTTAAAACTGTAGACATGCATGGAGTCCATTCAAGGCTAGTCTGTGGGACTGTTGTGCAAATCAGCAATGTAACGTTAGCGTCGCAAACTAGCGATTTTTTAAAAACGTTTCAATTAAGAACATGGTTGCAAATATATGTACAGGACTGTCTAGAGCACAAAACAAGACTGTCGTAATTTTTAAATAAATTATTTAAGCCGAAAATACTTGATTGTTGCAGTGTGTTCTGGGTACCCCTCGGTTTCAAGTAAGCTCGCGAAAATGCTTGGTTTTAAGGGGTATCTACCCCTTCCCCTTAGCCCTACCCCTCGATCAAAACGAGAATTGGGATAGCCCTTACTCTCACGTGAACGCGCAAAACTAAGGGGAAGGGGGTAAGGGGAAGGGGTAAGACAGAGAAATGGGATTCACCCTTAATCTCGTCAACATCAGTGAGCCAATAAGCCTGCAGCACTAGGTGTGGTCAACTTGAAGCGGTGCCGCACAGCGCAGATCAATCAGTTTTCGATATTCGCGAGAGCGATTCGAAAGCATACGGAGCAGTCAGCTCTCTATAGCTCTTGCGGTACTGTAATGCACTGATCGGTCTGCACAGTCGAACACACCTACTAGTTTACACACATGTGAGGCTGTAGTGTGCAAGCGCCCCAACCCCCATAGATGTAAGGCTAACTTTACACTGGTGCATTTTTTTTGTTTTAAAATGAAAACGATCCTCATCCATAGGCATTTCCACTGCATTTCAGAAAAGATCTCCGTTGATATTACACAACCGAAAGCGTGAAATTACGTGACCATTCACGCACACTGTAGCATCATGCTACATAAGACAATAAATCAGATTCATATTCTGCTTTTACTCAAAACTCTGTTTAAACCACCATCGAGTGTTTGTAATAACTTCCAATTGCCGTCTAATGTGTGTTTTGGCCATGTAATGTTGCTGAAATATGTTATTTACTCCGAGTCAGAACAGCGATCATGAAAGAGAGAACATAGGCAGACAGCACTGGAAGCTGCTAATGCTCATCAGTAAATCAGTGGAAAATGAATAGAAATGATGACTCTTGTCTGAGCATTTTAAAACAAACATGCACGAGTGTAAATGTAGCCTAACAGTTGTGTAAACTGAAAACTATTTGAACTTTATTAAAACTAATTTGTGTTGGTTACATTGTGTTTGTTTCTTTGTGCAGTGGCTCAAGAGATGAGTCTTTGAGTCTGTAAACATCAACAAGCTGAAAAATAAAACCAAAGGGTTGTTTTTTTTCTTTTTTGAGGTAACGTAATCTTGTTAAAACTGATTTCATAAAATTGGTATCGAAAAAAGTATTGTTCAGGAACTGGTATCGAAGTCAAAGTATCGGTATCGAAAAATTTTGGACGATACCCAGCCCCATTTGTTATTTTATATTAGGCAAAGCCTATAGCATGGTGTATTATTCCTTTTATTAATAAAAGTTCTATGATTTATATATAGGCTGAGTGAGTTTGATGTTGTATTTTGTTGTTGCCTGAATTGCATTCATGCAATTGATGGCAAACTGCTGCAAATTCAAAGCTATTTAAAAGCAAAGGAAAGCGAGGAAAAGAGGGAAAAACTCAAACTAAAAATGAACAATTGCTTTACGCTGAATTGCCGCTAATTTGAAAGTGAAAGTAAAATGCACACGCTGTTTTTTACATGCACAGGTACTCTCTATAATGGTGAAGACGTGATTTGGAGGAGAAGAATTGTTGACTAAAGTCATTATTTTTGTTTTCTTTGCACACGAAAAGTATTCTCGCAGCTTTGTAAAATTACAGTTGAACCACTGATGTCACATGAACCATTTTACCAATGTCCTCGTTTCGTTTCTGGACCTGGGAACGTTTCAGTTACATTGCTGTCAATTGCAGGGTCAGAAAGCTCTCAGACTTCATCAAAAATATCTTATTTTGTAATCCAAAGATGAACAAAGGTCTTACGGGTTTAGAACGATGGGTTTATGACAATTTTCATTTTTGAGTGAACTATCCCTTTAATGAATTATCATTTATAGCATACCGCCCATCCAATAAATTGCAATAATTTGTGTTTTGCTACTTTTGATATGAAAAAGTTTAAGCTTTCAAATTCTGTTAATTTTATTACAAAATTCAAGCAATAAACACTGTTTGGCACTCTTTAATTTGGTGTGACAGATTGCTGTAGCCTCAGCAGAAGCAGCAGCATGGAGCCCATGTGAACCAATCATCTCTTTTGCCTTACTATTAGTTACTGCACAAAATGAACATGAATGGACATCAGGTGGTGTTGAAAGCGAAATGTGTCATGTCTGATGTCGCTCAATCAGTATTTCAACCGCTTGCAACAATGAGTATGTTTACATGCACCCTCTTAATGCGATTATAATTTTTGACAAGATTTTGACAATATTGTGATTAAACTTTACCTCATGTAAACGCAATACTTAGATCTAAATAACGCGATTAAGTTCATAATCGTGGCAAGCATAAAATCGCATTAACATAGGTGGCGTACGCCGAATTTAATTGAAATATACAAGCATGTAAACACCTTAATCGCAGTATTGCCGCTCTGACCAAAGTGTGCATGTGCTTGGTGACAGACATGAATGACATGAAACACACCTGTAATAATACGCAGATTACAATCGATGGCAGGGAAGAAAGCATTTCTGGGGAAAACACAACTCGTTGCCACCAGTCTCTTACACTCATCCAGAAACGGGGAGTAGAACGCGACGGCACCACAGGTAAACGAATTGCCATTTCTATGGTGCCGAAAAAGAGTGGAATACAACCATACAAAATAATTTTGCATTAGACGTAAATAAATTAAAACAGAGGCCAGTAACACACCTGCTCTTTCAGAGTCCATCATTTGTGGTGTGCAGTGAGGTATGTGAATAATGGCAGTGAAAAATTAACCACAATTCTTAGCGAATAATAAGAATAATGGAAATTGCATGTAAACCTGAGTGAAGAGCTTTGCTCTTGACATGTAAACATCATAATGCGTTTAAGTCCTTACTCTGATTACTGGAAATAATCGCATTATTCGTACGCATTTAAACAGTCAATGTCGCGTAACCTTATGTTTACCTTAGAAAATCCATTCAATGACCTTGAACTCAATTAGCTAGAAAAAAAATTAACTATAGAAAGAAGCTAAATATTACACATTTATATTTTTACTTAAGCTGTTCTTCAATATTTAAAGAGATAGTTCACCAAAAAATGAAAATTACCCCATGATTTACACACCCTTAAAAGTAAACCATGGGGTAATTTTCATTTTTGGATTAACTATACTTTTAATGCATGTTTGAATTAAATTTAAATTTCATGATAAAAACTGCCTTGTGTGCAATTTAAAATGTTGTTTAAAAATCACTTAAAAATAGTAATGTGCAAACTGTCAGGATTTATTGTACCTTTTACAGCATTAGTTGATTTATTTTATTTTTTTTTACATGTACTGCACCTGATTGCCAAATGAATCAGTATAGAATCGAGATCAAAACTAACTGAAATTTGTCTCAATACCCAGCCCTATTAGCAACAGTCCACGACTCCACTCTAGCATCACGATTGCGGCTTTTGCACAGGAAACACCACTTACGTCAGATTTAGAAAATGGCTAGTTTTGTGTCAAATAAACTAAGTGCACTTAAAGTTGCATGTTAATCCAAAAACATGGGAGGAATTAGGGAGACAGGAAATAACGGATCTCTCCACGCTGAGCTGTGGAATTTCCTGATGTGAGTCTTAAGTTATGCTCTTAAACAAAATGCTACTTTCTGCAACACAAAACAAGCTGCTTCACAAGAAACCCATTAGGATGTCCCCTGAAATCCTAACCAGAAGGCATGCTACATTCAGCTTTCTAAAACAAGACTACTAAAATGACAAAATGTGTCTTCATTTTTCTAGTGCCTATCATTACATTTGAAACAATTTCACATTTTCTGGAAAATGAGTAATGCTTGTCTGTGCAAATCTCACTGCTATGATGCTATCAAGTGGGTGGCTGCTCCTATAAACAATGACTAGAGAAACCATCCATTCATAATTACAATCCTACACATCCAAACGTTGAAGCATGCCATCTAATATTTGTCTAATACAATGAACTGGTAAATCACACAAAATCATGAAACGGTAACATGCTTAAAAAAATTATTTCACATCTGCAGGATGACTTAATATTTCATGCATTACTTAATATTTCAATTAATAAATTGACATTAAAATATCACGTGTAAATATTAACATACTAAAAATCTAACCCTAAATTAAAATGCTTAAGATGTAGCCTGAACTGAAATCATATTTCTTGGAGGCTTCGAATATTCTGTTGAACAACGGAAGTCCAAAAGGTTGCGAATCGCTGCACTACAGTCTCTGCATAAGTAATATTCAGCTGAGTGAAACCTCAACAGATGGTGCATGAAGACTTGCAAGCGAAATGGGGATGAAAAGAAAACTTCTGCTTTCCTCGAGACTGATGTCAATTGTCATTGCACTGATTATTAGCAGCCCTCACAGAAATCCGCATACAGAGATGCTTGGTAGCTGCATCTATATGAATAACTTGTAACAAGATCTTGCTCAAAAGAGCATATGAAGATAAATAGTCAGTGTCTTTACATTCTATAGGAATACGATCACATTCAGCAGCTAAATGGCTTCAAAAGTCACTATCAGTTCAAATTAAAAAATGTAAAAAAAAAAAACATTCTGCACCATCTTTATTACATAGAGATGATTATTATGTCTTATAAAGTGTGTGATAGCATTTTGTGATAGCAAAAAATGTCAATTTTACATTCAATACAAACATTTGTTGCACATATTAAAGTGCACAGATTTGTTGTATACACACTAATTCAACGCATCCCTGCTTGCAGACTAAACCTCACATCCTGGAAATAAGAGCTTTTGCCGGAACTGCCTTCATGCAGCAGTTACGCTGACAAGAACAATCAGTTTCTGATGGACTGTAAGATTTTCACATAGACCAGGTTTTGGGGCAAAGTCATAACTGAACCCAGTTTTGAAAGGATTCTTATGGGACAGGTTAAGTGTCTCACCTGAACCTGACAGGAAAGGTGAGAGCTAGGGAGTGACCAGAAGTCATTTTGACCGACATATTTTACCGATATTCACACTTAACAATTGTCAATTGGTTATCGGTTCTTTAATAGCGGGTTTGCCGATTAAATGTGACCATTTGACAGATTAACAAGAGTATATACTGCAAAATATGCAAACGTAATTATAATAAATAACAGTTATTCATTCTTAAATGAAAATATGTAGCTTAATTAAAATTAATTTTTTTTTACCATTTAGATCACAAAACAACTTATAAACAACAAGAGTATTTTATTAATAAAATAGTTAAGTATATTTGTATTATATATTATTATTATTTTAGAAATATAACAATTTTGGGATTTTAGAAATAAAACAGTTCTGCATTTGTTAGCAGAGAAGTAACATGACATATCTAGAATTTATTTTAAATATATGATCACATTTCAACCTAATCAGTTATTTAATACCAAATCTATAAATATGTGGCACCATTTGACATTTAAACAAAAGTACCCAAACAACTCTCAATTGTAATACGTGTAAAAAAAAAAAAAAAATCTTATTTTTTCAGAAATAATTATTTCTCCATTTTTGAAAAATCATGAGGATAAAGATAGACAGATAGATAGATAGAATCCAAGCTACCTATTTTCCAAAACTAAACTAAGAATTATTTAATTGTACACGCATCATACAATAGCAACGATCTTAAGAATAAGTAGTTACAATAAAATAGTTATAATGCATATGTTTTTATTGCCGTTTAATGTCCATCTAGTTATTATTGTGTAAACATTTTCGTTCTGCATATCAGTTCACAGAAACGAAACATAAAAACAAACAGATATCGGTCATAAAAATGAAGCACGATTGGTCAGTCGCTAGCAAGACCTGGACCTGGTCTGTAGGGGTCTGAGATGGGCAACCGAGTGTCTTTACTGAACTGATCGGTTTCTGGTGGGACAGGTGAGGGGTTTCTGACGTCGAGACTTACCTGGTTTCTTACAGGACAGGTGAGATCACTACCTGAACCCTGCCTTAGAGATTCCTCAACAAACACGTGATGTTTTACCTGGTCTAAAGGGTTTCTGATCGGACATCTGAGCGAGCGTGAGATAAAACAGAAGACCTGGGCTATGAGAGATTCCCCGGATCTGATCTCGCTTTCAGATGTGACGGATGAGCTCTGAGAGGCTTTCAGATTTGACAGGTGTGATCAGCAGCATCTTACCTGGAGTGTCGGAGGAGGACAGCGCAGGTGAGTTGAGTTTGGGCCGCTTTGCGCTGGAGGGACCCATATCCAGCAGATTATCAGCCATCGTGCTCTCTCGCTTCACAAAAAATACGTCAAAGCAATAAATGCGTCTTCCAAGAGCCCGGGAGGGGGGACAAAGCGAAATAAATCAAATCAACCCTCGGGTTTTTCTATTATTATTCAGCGATCAGGGGCCAATAATTAACAGATGGGGCTCAAACGCGACTCAACAGCGCCCCGCTCCGCCACCGCCATTCACCCCATGATAATCCAACACCCAAAACCCGCATAATTAACCTTAATGATCACCCCAAACCCCACGGAAATAAATTATATCATCGTTAAAACCGAAAAACAAACGACGAGGGGAGAAAAATCATCAATCCCGGTTCCTTCAAGTGGCTCGCCTGGGTCCGTTCAAAAAGGCTATTTTCTGCGAATAAAAATAAAGACCTTCAAGCTCCATGTCCAGCCCGAAACGAATAATCTGGAAAGTCCGTAAATATAAATGAAAAATGAGAGCAAATAATTCTATTTTAATATAGGCGAGTGGCACAGGAGCGCCGCTCGCGCTGAAGGGGGAAATCAGATATACGGGGGTTTTCCAGCCGACCACAAAAACGGCTCCATTACGCTAATATTCGCCACAAAGATCCGCGATTCGGCCCGAAGCTTGTCTTTTCCGTCGCAGGGAAGCTATTTGGGCCGGTTCCGATGGAGCCGGGTGCGTTAAAAATAATATAATGCTCTCCCGAAATCCTGACGCTCATCCGCGACAAGATGGCGGCTGTTGATTCCTTCGATACAAAAAGTTTTTTTTTCTTTTCCAGCCAGACTGTGGAGGGGGAGGGGCTGCGCGGCCACGCCCCTTACGCAAACGCGTACGTCACACGGTCGTAACCAAAACAGCCGCTAGGGGGCGTGGTTTACATATAAATGGCGTAGATGCAATATTCAATCGGGTCAGTTTTGAGTGTCCCCTTGCAAAAGTGTACCATGCTAACAAATACCACAGTTAGTACATCTTTTTATTCAAATTAAATGAAAACATTGCTTGAAAGAGATCTGTACTAGGATTTTTCAGTGTAGTACTACTACTGCAGTAAAACTTGGTAGACTGCAATTCAACTACCAGTAAATACAGCTGTGTGTATACAAAATATGTGCTTAATAGGAATAAAAGGAATAGTTCATCTCACAATTAAACTAGTGTGTGTGCAGGATATTGCTACTGTGAAATTTTCAGATTCATTACAAATCAACAGACAGAAGCAGACTTCAACACTGTATTATTGGCTTTCCCTTTTCATCCATTAGCTTTGATGTAACAGTATGGCACATGCATTGATATAAATAATACAAAAATGAATTATATGTCAACACACAGAGCAATGCATATGTACAAACATAGGAGAGAAAATAAAATCTTTATACAAATGAATACAGATTGAGTTTATAACTGAAGAAACTGAGAGAAACTCAAAATCATACATTCTTGAATAAATACACTCTTTGGCAAGAAGTCCCAGTGTGTGATATTTCTATTAAAACACATTTGTGTGTCAAATTTTACATACACACATTTCCTACGTCAAATTGCTTGGAATCATCAATTGTGACAACTGAAGTGATAGTAAATTAAATCAAATAAAAAAATAATAATAATAAAATGCGGCTCTTCTGTTATCGTACATTACTTCAGCACTTTCATTCATCCTAAATGTGTTTTCCTCACAATAAAGTCTCAGACAGAAGTAATAGAATGGAAAGTTCATAAGGAGCACATTTCCATAAAAATAACCGATGAAAAACACAAATGTGCTTTGTCAAGCTAAGTTCAAGCAGCAGTTCGGAGGCTGAAGCGTAATGCTTATTTAGTTGGATCAAGTTTTATATTGCTCTACTACTCTGAAACAGAGGAGCCCATAAGGGTTGTGTGCTCGTTACCCATCCAGACAGCAAGGGCACTTTTATTATTTAGCAAAAGTCGTGCCCCTATAAAATATATCATAAATACATGGATTGCTATGCTTGGTGTCACCAAAAACACATCAACTGAACAGTATCAAAATCAGCACAGAATAAAAATGACATATTAGCATGGCACCTTGGAGTAAAATGACAATATTCATCCTGTACATTTTTAAATGAAGAGCAGTTCACATTCAAAAGGAATATACAGTGAAAATGGACATGTCAAGCTAATCGTTAAGAAAAGGCACAGCGCTAAAGATCACGTTGAATCTGAAGACATTTATCATACACAAGCATTTAGTGTATGACAATGAACAGATAAACAGGATGATGTTATTTGACTGATCAATGCATTCTAAATGAGTAAAAGGCACTAATATATACAATGAGAAATACTGACAAATCAATCACCTTTTATAACAATTCCCTTTTAAATGTATAGGTTCTTGGCGGATTGCAAATTCACAGCAATGTCAAGAAAAGTTATACATTTCACATTTTCTCATATTCCCATAAATATCACCACTGAATGTGAAGCATGACAAATCAATAGCAAATCTTTGAGCACACAACCCTTTTAAACTAATATAGGTTGCCCATCATAAAGCCAAAAATTAAGGGAAAAAGCAAAGACACTAAACTGCTATCAAACTGTAAAACATCAATTTTTAAATCATTAGACAGTCATAAAATGTATGTAGTATCAGTGCAGATTAAGTTACTCACAAAGCTCAATGTTAAAAAGATTAAAATCTACTTCCTTTTGCTAATATCCCATACAATAATTTACCCTTTACTATTGCACATCAAAAGACAAGCAGGCAGAGTCAAGGCTATGGTCTAATCTATTCTAATATTCACACGAGTCTGTACATTTGACTGGCCGGGTACATATATGTTACCTAGATTATTGCCAGTACTTGAAACTGTTATGCCACTATGGTGAATTAACTGGCAACAATTTCTTGTCTCTTTAGATCTGAGTACAGTTAAAGTTTTATTTTTTCACATTTGAACAAACTGAATTAAATTTTAACACTCAAGATGTCAGCGCAAGATAATTAAAATCAAAGCCAACATGAAATGGCACGCTCATACTCTCTTATGACGTAATTTTAAGTGAAACATTATATTCCATGAGAAAAAAAAGTAGGATAGGATTTAATTTGATCCATCAGGGACTGATTAGACCAGGGGTACTCAAGTTCAGAGGCCAAGCAGGCCCGATTTAAACCACATAAAATGCGAAGTTACAGTTTGCATCATAAGACTTTATTTATGAAAATATTAGCAGTTTTACTGATTTAGAAATGCAGTTTATCACTTATCTAAGACTTGCTTGATTAAATACATTAATCTTCTTCATGACGCGGGCCACAAAATTAGTGCAGACGGGCCCCCTGTTGAGTACCACAGGATTAGACGGTGGAAGTAGACGATACCATCTTTTTTCCCAATTTTTGACCAGAGTACATCCAATTTTAAAGCGTTGTTTTCAAAACTATCATTAGGCCTATTTGCTATTATTGCCATAATCAGTTTAATTTTGAATTGCTGCACTACCTACAACAGTAGCCTTAAACAATGTTATTTAGCTACTGATTACTATTATATTCCAGGCCTGCACAGCCTAGGTGACATCAGCTGAAAATTAATTTCAGAGATGGCACAAGTTTAAATCTTGATGAAAGATTACAGACATTTTTGCTTTTACAACAACATGCACTAATGAATCATCCAGAATAAGACTAGGAATGTTTTTAGGAGAGGAAATGGGGTCAGTGTTGATTTTATGTTGACTTGTAAACAAACTGCCTACATCTTAAAACTGACTGCCCATTTTTATATTTTATGTAATATTTTGTGTAAAGTCTGAAAGTCACAGTAGCTAATGCATGAATGCATTTTTGTCCTTTAAGACTATGATCTCATTAGCGTTAAGGCAAACTTGCACATCGTCTTAGAACTTTCATCTGAAATTCAGATGTTGGTCGGCCAACCAAGCATTTAGCTGCAGAATGAAGAGCAATTGGAAAAATCATGAAAAAAAGAGAAGGAAAGGCCATAATCAGACACTTAGGAATACATGCATTAAGATAAAGCGCTGTAGAAATGTTTGATGATTTTAGCCCATAGCTTGCTCTACATTTCGCTAATACTTCTTCACAGACACTTTTGGCCATGCACCAAACGCAATCTTTTTTGGGTCTTTTTAAAACAGCAATCATCGCAATACAGAGTTTTGCTTTGTAAAATTGTTTTGAATACAGGCTGATGAACATCCAACTGAGAGAACTCAAATTATCTACAAAAATTCCAAAATATATCAAATACTTTCACAAAAATTAAAGCGCTTTCTAACATCAAATTTACATGCTAAATCTTTTAGATATTCAGCAAAAGATTTGATTGAGAAACCTTCTTGAAAAATGCCTCATACATATTGTTATCATTCTAAAGGCACTTCATTAAAAGAAAACCATTCACGAAAGGCAGACAATAGTAGAAGCTAGAGGGAAATAATATTCGAAATTAAATTAGCGGAAATAAGTCTATTTAAGAATGGGACTTCAGGTCTGTGCTGTCCAAATGCCATCTCCTCTGCATTTCGTATCCCATGTAGAAATGGTTCATGTGGCTCCTTTACGGTCCAGCACCACCATCCAGATGTGAAAGTATCTCCAGGTTCGGCTAGCGTTATAAACACTTCAAAGTTGTGTGCTTAAACTTTCCACATATGAGGATGCAAATCTACGCTCGCATACATCCCTAAACACGCCTATCTCGACAAACTCAATGGGGAGCCTGTGTTTAAAGGGTTAAAGCCAACAGCGATAACAATGTTGGCTTGTTTCAAGTCAAAGTTTTGTCATTTCGCCCATGTACGCAATTTCTCCCTCCATTTTTGCAACAACCTCTGCAATTTCCGACCGGACAGGAGGAGAGGTCAAAGTCGGGCCCAGTGGTTTACCGAAAACCACTGGCCTTGCGCTCAAGCTGGTTTCCGGTATGCAAGTCAGGCCAACCGCAGACGCAGATCGTTGAGTCTTCGACGTACCATTGTTTCCAGTCTTCTCAGGAAAGTCTCTACCGGCGAATCCCTGTCCGGTAAGTCCTGAGCTCACAGAGAACGACGCGCCTACTCTACTAGCACTGGCCGCTGGGACCATATTGGCGATCTCATCGGTGGGTGAGCGTCCGATGCTGCCATCCACCTGCGCTCGGATTTCTGGAGAGACCGAGAGCTGGTATTGAGGTACAGGTCCGCTGTCTGGGCTCTTCGGGTAAAGGTAGGTCTTCATTTGACCCTTGCCCTTCACGTTGACGGTACCGCGGTAGTTGAACTCGTAGTCCATTCCACTGAGCACACAGTAGCTCTCCTCGCTAACTTGAACACGACACTCCACGCCAGTTGTGTCCATCCGGCTTGCGATGTTCACCGTGTCACCCCAGATGTCGTAGAGTAGCTTGGTGGTGCCGATGACACCGGCGGTAAGAGGTCCGTGGTTGAACCCGATTCGCAACTTGAACTTAAAGCCAAGCATGTTTTTATTAAAGTCGTCCACCACGCGCATCATTTCCAAAGAAAATTCGAAGAGCGCTCGCAGGTGGGCATGCGGATGGGCTTGATCGCTACACTGTTGAGTATTGAGCCCCGATGCCGCCATGTAGCTGGCACCGATCGTCTTGATCTTCTCGATATTGGAAAAGTCCGATTTGCGCAAGAGTTCGTCGAAGTCCCCGATGAGTTCGTTTAGGACACGGTAGCACTCCTTCCCGCCTTCATAGCTCTCCTCGTAGAACTCGCTGAAGTTGACGATGCTGGCGAAGATGACGCCCACGTTGTCGTGGTTCTTCGAGTAGCTCTGGGTCACCTTCAGCTGCTCAGCCACGTGGATGGGGATGATGTTGCGCAGGAGCCAGTCGGCCTGGTCCCGCATGTTTTGGATCTTGATGCGGTGCTGGTCTGCTTCCACGTTGCCATGGTAGTGTAGACGGTAGCTCACCTCGAACTCGCGGTTTAGGAACCAAACGAGGAGGAGCAATAGGAAGAAGGCAACCAAAGCTTCCGGTCCGAGCAGGTCCTGCAGTCGGGTCAAATCTTCTGCAGGGGACTGAACGTCATTAAAGCTGCTGTTGAAATCACTGGACCTGGTGGATACAGAGAAAGACAATTGCTGAAACAAAAATGAAAACTCTAGGTTGAGAGTGGTATGCTAGCATAAAATGAATCTACTAAAATGTGAAACAACAAGTAGTATCTGTAGTCTTAAACTTACCTCAAAAATAAACGTTCCCAAGTGCTATAAGAAAAATGACAGCAAAAAGTTAGCTTTGGATTAGTTTTAGCATAACATAACTAATTTATGAAAGTCCAATAAAAACATCACAATTCATAAACTTGGATAAATAAATATTTATATTCAGCCAGGATGCATTAAATTGATGGAAAGTGACAATAAAGACATTTATAATGATACAAACCATGCCCATTTCAAAGAAACATTGTTTTTTATAAAATAATCCTGAAAAATCAGTATATTGTTATGATTTCTGAAGGATCATGTGACACTGAAGACTGGAGTAATAAATTACCTTTTAAAATATATTAAATTGAAAACAGGTATTTTAAATTGTGATAATTTCACAACATTTCTGTTTTACCAAATAAATCCAGCTGTGGTGAGCAGAAGAGACTTAAAAAAAAAAAAAAAAAAAAAAAATTATATGTATATATCTTACTGACCCCAAACTTTTGAATGGTAATACACAAACAAATAAAAGAAATTTTTTTGAACAAGTCATTTAAATGTCTTTATTATGGAAACTGTGACTTTTTCATCTCACAATTCTGACTTTTTTTCTTTTCTCACAATTGTGTGATATAAACTATAATAAATGTTTTTTTAAAAACTCTGAATTGTGAGACTTAAAATTCTTAGAAATAATGTCGAATTGCAAGATATTTATTTTGACTTTATTCCTTTAAATTGCGACTAGTCACTTCAGTCATAATTGTGAGATATAAACTTACAATTCTGAGAAAACATCAGAAAATATAATATTTTTTCCCCTCAGAATTGTATTTTATAACTCGCATTTGCATGTTTATGTCTCACAATTCTGACTTAACTTATCGCAATTGTGAGTTTTTATTTTACAATTCTGAGAATTGTGAGATAAAAAGCCACTATTACCATACCTTTTTGTTTTCAGTGGTGGAAACGGGCTTCCATACTTTTTCAACCTGTTTTCCAGTTAAAATATCTAAAAATCTCATGTTTTGTACTAGCACATTTTTTTCACTTGCTTTTTTTAAATAAAGGAACAGAAAAAAACTGCATTGTCAAAATACATTCTCATATTTAAGACATTTTCTCTAAAAACAAGTCTTATGTAGCTTTGTTTCTCAAGTAAATGGATTTCTAAATATTTAACTCAAAGATGACAAAAAACACTTTTGTTGCTGTGTGCAAAAGTTCTGTTTATACATTGTGCATTGTGTGATTGTTTGAACCTGCAAGGGGGGCTCCAGAGCACACTGAGAAAGGTGAGTCCCGCAAGCGTCGCAAGGCTTGAACGCATCCAGAAACTGAGCTGGCAGAAATTGCTGTACTGGATGATGGCAATTATGACAGCACAGCAGGTGAACATGGTGAACTGGGGAAAAGAACGACATGAATTAAACATGCTCACGCTCGCAGCAGAGTACGTGCAGGATTGCAGTTTACAGAAATATGTACTTCCCTGACTCAGAGCAACATCAAATTGCTTCAATTACTGCATCTTTGCTGTCTAGAGGTCACCAGACACGTCTATAAAATGTTACATAGATATGTACTGTATGATACATTAGTGCACACTTAAAGGCATTTAGCCCAGAATGCACATTTATTGTGTTTTGCTACTCTTTTACTGCATATAAAGTGGTTTCTTGTATTTCAACAATAAATACTTTCTATTTACAGCTGTTTTAGAGTGCTTTTGAAGAAAATCTACACAATAAGAACCAAGAAACTTTCCAAGCAGGCAGAAGACGAGGACCCTCATTTATTAAACTCATATCGTCACACCCATGGACGTTTTGTGTTTTCATTCCCCATGTGCTCTGTGTGACCTACTTTTTCCTCATGTTTGATTGTGTCATTATGTTCAGGTGTGTCTAGTCATTATCCTCATTTACGTTCCCCATACAAGTTGTATTAAGTTCAGTGTTTCTTGGTCCGGACTCGTCTGTGTACATGTGTTTGCTGCCTTCTTGTCCTGAATTGCCTCGTGTGGATTATATTAAAAGACTTTGACTTTCATCTTCAGCTTCATGCGCGTCCTTACTACACTGAACCATGACAGAAGACCGGACCTTATAAAGTAAAGCGGCGTGTTTCCCTGTGTTTTTTTTTTTCTCTTTTTTTGTCAGTTTTTGTTTTGTTTATGGACGATCCTACCATCCTCGTCCTCCTGCTGGAGCAGGGGGACTGCTCTCTTGAGGACCACAATAACGACTTTGTGTTCTTCGCCAACCTGACACACTACCCGGACAGCTGTCTCTGCTTGTTTTATCAAACTGGACTAAACACCGCCACACGAGCACAGCTGTCCAGGGAGGGTCCTCGAGAGAGCCTCGCCGCCTTCATTGAGTGGGTGCTGGTGTCCTGCAAATCCCCGATCACCGTGGACATCGCGGACCATGACACCAGCCCCACTCCTGACCCAGAGGCCAGCCCACCATCTCCCCGCTGCGCGGAGCCAAATCCTGAGCCCACCACGACCGACAAGCCGTCACCAGTGACTGCGACAGTGCTGAGGATCGCCTCGGAGCCAGAGCCTGTGACGTCAGACCAGGTGCGAGAGCCAGCAACAGAGTTCGCCACGATGGAGAGCGCAATGGACAGCAGAAGCTCGGAGGGAAGCTCCGCCCACTGCACCATGGCTGAGGATGAGCAACGGTCTACAGATTGGGATATATATGCAGACATGTCCCCTCTTCTCCTGCTTTCATATGAACTCTCGGTCAGCCCTGAACTGTCTGCCCATCCTTTACTGTTTGCATGCCCAGAAACGACCACGGATGTCGTTCCCCTGTCCACTGGGCTCCCAGTATTGGGAGTCGCAATATGGTGTGTGTGGGCGGCGCACACCATCCCTGAACCCTCTACCTATCTGTATTTCCCACCCAACCTCCCTCTCCTGCCTCCTCCTGTCATCCCTGTCTCACCATTGCCACCGCTGTCACCTGTCAGCCCCTCTGCTGGCTCATCGGCTCTCTGTCTCTGCCTCGGGTTCCTCCACCACCTGCTCTGCCACCGTTGGTCGGCCCCCTGGAGTCTTCAGCCCTTCCTCCACTATGGCTTCTCCCTCCGTCGGTTCCACCGTGGGCTGCCATCATGGCTGTGGCCTGGGTCCCGCCTGGCTCCTCCTGCTCCAAGTCCCTCCTGTCTCCGTCCTGGCTCCTCCCTCCATCTGATCCACCCTGTGGCTCCTACTGTTTCATCCCTGGCTCCTTCCTCCATCATCCCCACCCTGGACTCTGTTTATCGTCCTCCTCCTGGTCATCCGGCCACCTCCTGAACCTTTTTCCATCCCACATCCACTACTTTGTCCTCCTCCGAAGTCCCCCTCTATTCCTCCCTTTTTCTCTGTGGCGCGAGGTCGTGGCTTCCGGGAGGGGGGCGATCTGTCACACCCATGGACGTTTTGTGTTTTCATTCCCCATGTGAACTGTGACCTACTTTTTCCTCAATTTTGATTTGTGTCATTATGTTCAGGTGTGTCTAGTCATTATCCTCATTTACGTTCCCCATATAAGTTGTATTCAGTTCAGTGTTTCTTGGTCCGGACTCGTCTCTGTGTACGTGTGTTTGCTGCCTTCCTGTCGTGAATTGCCTTGTGTGGATTATATTAAAAGACTTTGACTTTCATCTTCAGCCTCATGCTAGTCCTTACTACAGTGAACTGTGACACATATGTGATCCTAAACTCGGTGGATTTAATTCTGCTTTAAAAGGGATCAACAAATTAGGATGTATACATAAAATATATTTATTATTTAAAGAGAATTACACACTACTGTTCAAAAGTATGTGGTTGGTAAGATTTTTTGCTGTCTGTTATGCTCAGCAATTGCTCAAAATTGATCAAAAATACAATAAAAAAATTGTAGGGTAATATTCAGAAAAAAATTACAATTTAAAATATTTTTTTTTCTATTGTACTATATTTTAAAATGTATTTTTTTCCCTGTGACCAAAGTTGAATTTTCAGCATCATTACTCCAGTCTCTAGTGTGACATGATCCTTCAGAAATCATTCTAATATGATGACTTGCTGATCAAAAAACATTTATTATTATTATCAGTGTTGAAAACAGTTGTGCTTTTTAATACTTTTTGGAAATTGTGATACTTTTTTCAGGATTGACTGATTGATTGTTGATTTGTTTATTTAAATGTTTTTACTGTCAAATGTGATCAATTTAATGCATCCTTGCAGAAAAATGGCATTAATTTCTTAAAAATAAATAATATTACTGACCTCAAACTTTTGAACAGTATATTAAGCATGCATTTGTGACCCTGGACCACAAAACCAGTCTTAAGTCGCTGGGGTATATTTGTAGCAATAGCCAAAAATACATTGAATGGGTCAAAATTTTTCTCAATATTTTGATTTTTTTGCACCCTCAGATTCCAGATTTTCAAATAGTCGTATCTCGGCCAAATATTGTCCTATCAATATTTTATCAATGTAACAAACCACACATCAATATAAAGCTTAATTATTCAGCTTTCAGATGATGTATAAATCTCAATTTCAAAACAATTGACCCTTATGACTGGTTCTTTGGTTTTGTGATTTTATTTTGATTAAGAATAATTATATTTTGATTATAAGCATAAATCACAGTTTCACAAACCATTTTTATTATTTAAATGCTATTTTAGTATTTATTAATATTTTTATATTCTAATCCTAAAGATGGAGGAAATGAATGGAGGAAAATGTTGCCATCTGAAACAGGACAAAGACTGTTTACGGTTACTGACGATTGACGGTTACTCTAGAACAAAATTAAAAAATTCCAGTGAATGTGAGCAGTGCTATTGTAGATAGAGTACCATGGTATTAGCATCACTGTACTGCTACAGTACTTTTTTTTTTTTTTTTGAAAGGGAAAAGACTGAACTGTTAAACAAATGCAATATATATTTAATAAAACTATTTGACATACATGAAAACCCCTTCACAATATCATTGCTGCTGTGTTTACCTGTAGGGAGTCATGCATATTGCAGGTGATATGAGAAAACACAGCCACTGCAGGTAAAGACACCAGCACTGCTCCGATCATGTGACGGGGAATCCAGCCAGAAATGGCCCAGAGGAGGTTCCTGGTGCAGTTCAGGACACGGTCCAGGTAAAAGGCTCGTCTGTAAAGTAGACAATGAGATAGACACATTTCATCAGATTCAGGATTATACAGCAACTGCTATATGCGTTTTGTGTAATTGTGCATTATGCTGCTATTGCCTTGGTCCCGTTTTAAGACTGAGGTAATAGCCTATTCTGAACAACAAAACATCCCAATAACATACTGGAATATGAGTTAAAAGAGTTCAAACTTCCATAATTTAAGCCAGCTGGTTCCTTGATGTTTATGGACCTTAATTAGAGTAGATGCCATATTTACTTTAATGTGATCCAAGGTTCTTATATTTAACTAAAACTAAAACCATTAAAAAAAATGGTAAAATAACAATAAAAATCATTTGAAATAAAATAAAACATTAACTATAGTAAAATAATACAAAAACATTTAATAATATAATATTATTATTATATAATATTTTATTACTTTTTTTCCGCGCTTGCCAAAGCAACATTTCTCTTTTTAATTTAGTTTTACCTGATGTGCTAAAATAACTAAAATAAAACTGAAATAAAATTAATAAAAACTACATAGACATATATAGACATCACAAAAAATGACTAAAAATGATAAAAACACAGAACAAAATGTCTAAAACTTCTAATTTAATCTAATTATAACCAAATCTAAAATTAGAATGAAAAATATAAAAATATTAATAAAAACTATAGTAGTATCTCAATGATACTAAAGTAACACTGATTTGAACAAAAACACGATAAGTAAAGTATCTATTCAATTCCATCATGCAGACAATATAACACTGAAAATATTGATATTGACATTTTTATCAGACAGTAAAATCAAATTTCCCCACAATTTCCAGACAGTAAACAATTATCTGTGTTTAACCATAATGCAAAGAGAAATAATGTTAAAAACTACTGCCAATATTTTACTGCATTTAAAGGTATAGTTCACCCGAAAATGAAAATTCTGTCATCATTTACTCACCCTCATGTTACTCCAAACCTATATGTAAGAAAATGCTGATAGTCAAATATATTTGGCTGTATTTGGGAACTGAGACTGTTTAGTTACCAACAAATCATCTGGAATGAATGAGGGTGGGTAAATGATGACTATCATTTTGGGGTGAATGATACTTTTAACTTCACTGAATGCAAATGAAACACATTTAAATGTTTAATTTTAGCTACAAAGGATGCTAAAGCTTTTGAATATGAAACAAACATCTGTATCAGCCTGGAACAGTTCCAGATGCCTGCTGGTTGAAACAGAGGCTAAATGAGTAATTCCTCTACATTATTTAACACATGTATTTGAGATTTTTTTTTTTTTTTTTTTAGCTTAGCCCCATTCTTTTACAGCAGCAATATCTGCAAAAAAAAATTTCATCTCAAGAGGCATGAAATTCTTATTGAAATCTCTAAATTCGGCCTGACAGATCACGAACATCAGAGACATTTCTGACAAGTATATTAAAAAGATAATGCAATTTGATCTGTTGAATATTTACAGCAAATAAACCCTTTTTTTCAAATCTTTTGGCCTCATCTACACAGGCAGGTTTAAATAAGGCATAGTTCATTCAAAAATTACATTTCTAGAATCATTTATTCACCATCATTTCATTCTAAATGTGTACAATTTTCTACAAATATAGCATGACATGTTGCACCATTTTGATTATTCATCAGGGGTATTAGAGTGAACTAAAACTAAAACCATAAAAAATGGTTACTTGAAATAAAGTAAACGTTAACTGAAATGAACTAAAATTTAAAAAAATAAATACAATTTTTACTTATTGCCAAGGCAACATTTCAAATTTTTGTTTAGCTTAAAATGCAGTACTAAAAAAAATGTAAACTAAATTAACTACAACTAATAAATAAAAATTAATAAAAACTATATAGCCAATACCAAAAACTGCTAAATAAACATAAAATCCACACCTACATCTACATCTAGAAATGAAATCATTAATTCACCCTAATGTCATTCTAAAACTATTAAAAATTAATTTTGTTTAAAGCTAGAATGACGTGTTGCAACATTTGATTATACGCCAGGGTTATTATAGTGTATAAAACCATTTAAAAAAAAATATATATATATATATTTTTGATACTTGAAATAAAATAAACATTAACTGAAATAAAACAAAATATTTAAGAAAACTTTATCTTATTTTATTTAATCTAGTTGCCAAATCAACATTTTAAATTTTTGTTTACTTTATTTGTTACTAAACCAACTAAAACTAAATAAACATATTTAATAATAAGAACAATAATAATAATAATAAAAAACATGACTTGAAAAATTAAAAAACACAAAACAAAATTAATAAAACCTTAACTAAAATTAAAGTGAAAACAGAAAATGCAAAAATAATTGTTTTTCTGTTTTTCTTTTTGGCAGTTTTGCCAAATCCATTTACCATCAATGTACAGAAAAAAAAAAACAGTTAGGACATTCTGAAAAATATGCTCTTTTATATCGCATGAAAACCAATCAATTGTACAGGTTTGGAATGAGGGTGAATAAATGATCGCAATCTTTACACTCACCGTATTGCCAGCACTAGGGCCAAACATTCAAGCACAGCTGCAACTGCGGCCACTATGAGGGCAGGTGTGGGCAGGGGCTGTTGGGTAACCAGTGGTCGCAGGAAGCAGGCCACAGAGAGAGCCAGGAGAACACAACAGCACAGAAGCATGTCTAGGAAAGAGCTGAACGTTGGACTGGCAAACGTCTGGACAGGAGCCTGTGTCTTAACCTGACAACAATCAGAAAGAAAACAACAGAATTTTAATGAACACTGCCAGTATAATACATCCCATTAAGCATTCATGCATTTCAAAAGGCAGACCACCAGAGGGCAGTACAGACAGTGCAACAAACTTTGTCCTTGTGACGTTTTCTCTCTCTTACTGACCAGTTATATACTGAAGAGTTAAAACCCGTTATAAACATTGTGACAGAGTGATAACAAATGAAAAGTGACATATAAATGGAAGAAACATTATACCTCATCCTGGTAGCTGGTCCTGTAAGCCGACTCCAGGGATTTGTCTATGAAAGTGTGACTCAACTTGTTGATGGGAGGTCTAAAGAAGTAATCTTTCATCAGACTGCAACGTAGAAGCACAGAAAACAAGATTAGATTTGTGAAGAATTCACTAAGAATCCAATGCATCCACTTTTTTTTTAACTATGCAGTGCATTTGCATTGAAAAGAGGAAGCCTGAAAAAAATGCTAGTTTTAAGTGCACATGGAGCAGAGCTACTGTATATCAATGCATTTACACTTTACAACGCCTTTTATGGGTGAATCACACAAAAACATATCCAGATCACACTTCAACCCTAAATAAAAAAAACTATATTTCACAAAGAAAATGCAGTTCAAAGGTGTTCACACAAAACCCTCAGGCCATCCAAGATGTAGAGGAGTTTGTTTCTTTATCAGAAAAGATTTGGAGAAATGTAGCATTTTGCTCAGCAATGGATCCTCTGCAGTGAATGGGTGCTGTCAGAATGACATTACATTACATTTACATTTAGTCATTTAGCAGACGCTTTTATCCAAAGCGACTTACAAATGAGGAAAATGGAGGCAATCAAAATCAATAAAAGAGCAATGATACACAAGTGCTATAACAAGTCTCAGTTAGCTTAACGCAATACAACATAGCAAGGTTTTTTATTTTATTTTATTATATAATAAATAAAAAGAAAACAGATAGAATAGAAAAAGAATAGAGCAAGAATGTGTGCATCATTCAGCACTGTACATCATTTTTTTATTAAGTAGAAAAATGAAAGAAAGAAAAAAAAGGCTCCTTTTTCGTTTTCCATTCAGGGGTAAAAAAAAAATGAATAAACAGCATGAATATTTGATTTCTATATGTGGGCAGGAATTAAACGCCCCTTTCTGCTGATCGGTCAGCCGAAGATCAAACCGTGCCGTCATCAATTCTGCAGTATCATGCAGCCTACCCTGCTCACCCAGTAAGTCTGTTTGTTGTTTAGTCGTACGGTAAAATAGCGAATACTTATCTTTTAAAAGGCTTCATTTAGGTTATTTGACATTAAATGCATCATATAAGTCACTTTGGGAAAAATAAATAAATAAATTACAGTAGGCCTATGTATCATGATAAAAAAAAAAGCGACTTTACAGTCTGAAAATACGGTAGGCTATAGCAAATTATTTTGCTGACCCCCATCACTTGGGGGCCCTGTCTAGACTCTGCCCTGGTGCAAGTTGTGTCGAGCTATTCATTAGTCTGTTTGTTTGATGAAAAAAGATGAAATGTAGTTGCAATAAATGCGTTAAGAATCCATACAACTGCAGCAGCGGAGGACTATTATTCTGCCGCGCGAAACTGCGGAGGAACTGATTACTGCACGGTTTGATCTTTGGCTGACCAATTAGCAGAAAGGGGCGTTTAATTCCCGCTCCCGTGTAAAAATCGAATATTCAAGCTGTTTATTAATTTTTCTACCCCTGAACGAAAAACGAAAATTTAAGCTGAATTCTCGTTTTTCTTTCTTTCTTTTTTTTTTTCATTTTTCTACTTTCGATATTAAATCAAAAAACGAATGAAACATATTTTAGAGGGTCAAATAAAGAACTAGAGTCCAAACAGCTGATAAAAACATCATAATAATCCACAAGTAATGCCAGTCCATTACTTAATATTTTGTAAAGCAAAAAGCTGGATGCTTTAAGAAACAAAACCATCATTAACAGTTTTTAATTTTATTAAAACATCTTGGATTTCCTGATGGTGAGTAAACTTTTATTTTGGGTGAACTATTCCTTTATCATCACTGGTAGAATGTTTGTTCATAAAGTTTGTTTATAATGTTGAGAGAATCTTTCCAGAATGTTAGCCAAAGATAGTTGGGATGATAGTAGTTTTCAACTTCTTGCTTAGAAAATGTTTAAAGCCTAAGGGTTTGTTTAAATCTCAGCAGTATTGATGCCAGCTTTAGCAAGCAGCTCTAAAATGTGTTGCATCTGCCATTTAACATTTGCCGTTTGAATATGCAAGGGATTAAAAATCAGCAGCATTTGGCCTCAGAGATGAATAATTACTACAGATGGAGACGGACAGAATCTCGCTTTCCCTCTCTGCTGTTTACACAGGAGGAGCGAGCAGCGATTCGCCTGCCCTCCCTTATCTTATTTTCCGCTATCGCTTGCAATCCAAGGTCCCATCAGTATTAAAGTGCAATGACGAGAGTATTTTTTGCAAAGGCTGCTGGGTAATGTGGCGTCCTCTGAAAGGTTGCCTGGATGAATGCATCGGGCATTCAACTGATCGATCATATTTAAAAGAAGAGGTGGATGCATTGCACATGGCACATCATGATCTCACAGATCTGGTCTGGCCACGCTCACTTATTGACGTGCTCATTGTGATCCCTCACGGCCTTCTGCAAATCACTGCAGTGTTTCACACAATGCATCAGTGTGGTGTGTGTTTCCAGCACGGTCTTTTCATCAGTAAATGGAATAATGCTGTTCGGAGAACACTTGAGAGAAAGCAGCATGCACAGAGACAGATTGTGCATTAACAAAGTAAAACCCAATACAACACCTGATACGCTGACTACTTGTATTCATTATATTAATACATTCAGAAAAGTATTTTATGAATATTAGCTCATGACATTACACACACACTGTGACGACCCCTGCTGTTGCTTTTGGAGAGTTGCTGTTTGGTACCTGAGCCCACTAATTGCCTCAATTAGCAGTCAACTGGAAACACCTGTGACCATGCCTTAGACGCTGCTTAAGAGAACACCAACTGAGCCAGGAGGGAGAGACTTGGAGAGAGACTTGTTTGGACTTTGTGTTGGACGTTGCTTGCGACGTATTTTGTTACTTTCTGCACTTACATTTTATCTTCAACATTGTATTACACTTTCAACCATGCATCTTGCTTTACACACTGACTTAACTGATGACTACAGGGATACTGTTATTCTCTTTAATTACTTTCATTATATTTAATGTTGTTTGATTTTCAGTTAAATAAACATTACTTTTGAGCTTATACTTTGGTTTACGTGTGTCCCTTGTTTTTGTTGCTTCCCTTGAGCCAAGGGTCGTAACAAATTGGGGCTCGCCCTTGCCTAGGTTATTTGGTTGCGTAAAATTTTTGGATGCTTATAGTTTGATTGGACACACGAAAATTTATCAATCGAAGTCAATTTGTTCACCATGTGAAATCACCAGTTGGTAAGTACACGTGCAATATTGTTTTTTGAACTTGAGTTTTCTCTGATAGGTATAGCGGCATGTTTCTTTTGAGACGTGTCGGATTTGTTATTTTTGTGTAGTGTTGTGGTGAAAGTGGGTAGTAGTAATTATCTCGGGGGCACATCCGTGGTGTTGAAGGCGTCGCTGGTTTGACCAGTTGCGTTTTTCACCCAGCGGGCTGTAGTGCATAAATACCCCCCACCGGTAACTGCATGAAGACTAGGGTTGAGTTAGGTAGAGGTATTGGGATGGTAGGTAGAGGGAAAACTCTCGTTATTTTGATTGCACAGTGTTAAATTGTTCTGGTGATTTTTAGCATGGCTGATATTGAGGAGTTTGTTAGTTCACCTTCTCATGAATTTTTGAATGAGTGTACTAAAGAGCAATTATTAAGTATTGCTGAGCGTTATAAAATTGTGATCAAAGATAAGAAGCTCAAAGAAAATGTTAAAGTGGCTTTGAAAATTCAGTTGATTGAAAAAGGTTTCTTAGACACTGAAATGGAGGAAAATGTACCGGTTGCATCTGATTTTAAAAGTCCTTTGTCTTTTGAACAGCAAAAAGAGCTGCTACTTCTACAAATGGACCATGAGAAGTTAAAACTGCGTTCTGAACAAGGTAAAATGGAATTAGAAAAGGCAAAATTGGATTTGGAGTGTCTCAAGTTTGAGCTGATGAAGGAAGGTAAGCTTTCTAGTTTTGGTCAGGAACCGAATGTGTCTTTTTCGATCACTTCAAATCTAAAACTTGTTCCAAAATTCAATGAGGAAGATCCTGATATTTTTTTTACTCTGTTTGAACGCATGGCAGAATTAAGAAATTGGTCAGATGATAATCGTGTTGCACTGCTACAGTGTGTGTTAACTGGGAAAGCACAAGTAGCGTTTTCTTCATTGTCGGTTGATAGTTGTAAAGATTATGATACAGTTAAATCTGTCATTCTAAAAGCATATGAATGCGTACCCGAAGCATACAGACAGCGCTTTCGATTGCAGGAAAAGACGAGTTGCAAACAAATTTGGAATTTGTGCGTGATCTGAGAAAGCACTTTAATCATTGGTGTACAGCATTAGACATTAAAACATTGGAGGATTTAACTAATTTGATGGTGTTGGAACAATTTAAAAATTCAGTCCTGAGCAGTATAGCTATGTATATCAGTGAGCATAATGTCAAAACGCCAGAGGAAGCAGCTATGTTAGCCGATGATTTTGTACTGACGCACAAAACCACTTTTGTCGATTGGCATGCTCGTGATGTTCAGTATGTAAAGTCTCCACAAGTATAACCGTGTGTTCTCAGGAAAATTTGACCCGAGCAAGATTTGCAATTATTGTCATGAGAAAGGACATTGGAAAGCAGAGTGTCCTGTCCTTAAAAATAAATCCAATCGTCATGGACAAAGTTCACATGCTAAGCCTTCTGCTCTTGCTGCACCAGTCCTTTCTGCAGGAGGTGAAATTGATAAAAGTCCAAAACTTGATGTTGATTTCTCTTCTTACTTACCTTTTATTACAGAAGGGCGTGTATCTATGGTTGGAGAGAAAGAGGAAATCCCTGTTAAAATCTTGCGGGATACTGGCGCAATGGATTCCTTTATTTTGGAATCAGTTTTGCCTTTTTCCTTGCAGTCTCATACTGGTGAAAGTGTTTTAATTCGTGGAATAGGACTGAATACTCTGTCTGTGCCTCTGCATAAGGTAAGGCTTCAGTCCGATTTGATTCAAGGTGAGGTTGTAGTGGGAGTACGACCAGCTTTGCCAGTTGAGGGAGTCCATATCATTTTAGGAAATGGACTGGTAGGTGAACGTGTGTGGGCTGATACTTCAGTGTTTCCCATAGTGACCACTGATAAAAAAATTGAAACTGAACGGAATTATTTGTGTCAGGATTCAGCATGTGTCGTGACTCGTGCAATGAAACGTGCGAATAAGGTTGAAGTGTGTGATCAAAAAGATATTCAATCTGATAAAGTCTGCACTAAGTTGTTTATGCCTGATTTGTCTGCCTTGTCTTTTCCTGTTTCTGCAGAGGAATTAGGAAAGGAACAGCGAACTGACTTCTCTCTGGATGAACTCTTTCAGAGTGCTGTTCCTGAAGTGGAAGAGGGTAACGTTGCCCATGGATATTTTGTTCACAATGGGGTGTTGTTGAGAAAATGGAGTCCTCACAAAGATTTCGTTGGAGATCCTGTTTTCCAAGTAGTTGTTCCTACTAAGTTTCGACAAATGATGATCGAAATTGCTCATGATCAATTAGGTCACCAGGGGGTGCGTAAGACTTATGATCGCCTGTTGAGATTTTTTTTGGCCACGTTTAAAACGAGACATCTCTGCTTATATAAAGAGATGCAAAACCTGCCAATTAACGAGTAAACCGAACCAGGTGTTGAAACCTACTCCTTTAAAACCAATTCCAGCTACTGGTGAACCTTTCGAGCATCTTATTGTCGATTGTGTAGGGCCACTTCCGCGTTCGAAGTCTGGTAGCAGTTATTTATTCACGGTGATGTGTTTGAACACACGCTTTCCTGCGGCATATCCATTGCGTACCATTACGTCTCGTTCAATTGTCAAAGCTTTAACGCAGTTTATATCTGTCTTTGGAATTCCAAAAATCATCCAAAGTGATCAAGGTTCAAACCTTACTGCATCTCTTCCAGCAAGTATTAAAACAGCTGCACATTAAGCATAATCAATCTACTGCGTATCACGCACAAAGTCAGGGCGCGTTGGAGAGATTCCATCAGTCTTTAAAGTCACTTCTCCGTGCGTACTGCGTGCAGCTGGATAGAGATTGGGAGGAGGGTTTACCTTGGATGATGTTAGCTGCGCTGGAAGTAGTGCAGGAGAGTACGGGTTCAGCCCTAACGATTTGGTCTTTGGCCATAATGTTCGTGGACTGCTGTCTGTTTTTCAGCAGGTTGGTAAAGCTGTAGAGCCTCCTAAAAACTTGGCGTCATATGTTTTGGGGTTTAAAAACCGACTCATTCAGGCTAGAGAACTAGTTAAGTTAAATTTGGGGAAACATCAGAAAAGCATGAAGCAATTGTATGATCGTACAGTTGAACGTCGAATGTTTGTGCCAGGCGATCAAGTTCTTGTCTTGCGCCTATGATATCTTCTCCGTTTGAAGCCAAATTTGATGGCCCATTTGTTGTGCAGCGAAAGTTGACTGATGAAAATTATGACATTTCAATGCCATCGTGGAAAAAGTCAGTTAAACGGTGCCATGTAAATCTATTAAAACCCTATTATGAAAAGAAAACCAAACCTGTAGAAGATTTAACCTCTTTGCATCCAGCACTTTCGGCCGTTTCCATCGGTGGGGTAATGTGAGTTTGGTAGGTGAGGAAGAGGAGACCATTTCGCCCGATGATTGTGTTTTCTGCGGCCGTTTGAATAATTCAGAGTCATTGTACAACTTGGAGTTCACTCTCCGTCATCTTTCTCCTGTAAGATGTCAGGAGTTATGTGAAGTACTACGTAGTTTTCCTGAATTATTTGGTGATGCTCCGTCGCGTACTGATTGGGTTGAACATGATATTGATGTGGGGGACGCAAAGCCTATTAAGCAGCGTTTTTATCGTGTTGCACCTGAGAAATGGGAATTAATGGAGAGGGAAATTGAGTATATGCAGGATCACAATATTGCAGTACCTTCATTTTCTGATTGGGCTTCCCCATGTATTTTAGTTGGAAAATCAGACGGTACTGTGAGATTTTGTACGGATTTTCGTAAAGTTAACGCTTTAACGAAACCAGACTGTTTTCCTTTGCCTCGCGTTGAAGATTGCGTGGACCAGGTTGGTTCAGCCAAGTTCGTCAGCAAGTTTGACTTGTTGAAGGGCTATTGGCAGGTGCCTTTGACCAAAAGAGCGCAAGAGATTTCGTCTTTTGTTACTCCGTCAGGGTTACATTCTTACCAGGTCATGAGTTTTGGCCTGCGAAATGCTCCAGCGACTTTCCAACGCCTCATGAACCGTGTAATTTCTGGTCTTGAGGGTTGTGCCGTCTATTTGGACGATTTAGTCGTTTTTAGTGACAGTTGGGAGTCTCATTTAACCCGCTTGCGTTTGGTTTTGAGACGTTTGTCTGATGCTCGACTTACAGTAAACTTAGCCAAATGTGAGTTTGCGAAGGCGACAGTGACGTATCTCGGGAAGGTGGTGGGGAACGGCGAAGTGCGTCCAATACAGGCTAAAGTGCAAGCCATCCAGAACTTTCCTGCTTTGATAAACCTTTTACGTTGCACGTTGATGCCAGTAACGTGGGAGCTGGAGCTGTCCTTCAGCAATCTGATGTGGACGGAGTAAACCATCCAGTTAGTTTCTTTTCGAAAAAGTTTAACTTGTACCAGCGTAATTATTCTGTTGTCGAAAAGGAAGCGTTAGCCCTGATTTGGGCTTTGCAGCATTTTGCGGTTTATATTAACTCCAGTGCACCCATTGTGATCTATACAGATCACAATCCATTAACCTTTCTGAATTCTTTGCAGTGTCCGAATCAGAGGTTGGTTCGGTGGTCCTTGTTTTTGCAATCCTTCTGTCTGGATATTCGACACATTCGAGGATCAGAAAATGTGGTAGCTGATGCGCTGTCACGCATTCCAGATACAGTTTAATCTATTGGATCTGACATGTCATTCTCTTTTGGCATTTCTTTTTGGAGCTGACTTTGGTCCTGAACTTGCGTGGTACCCTACGACTGTGTATTGAGTTTTGTTTTGTATTGTTACAGGGATCTTTGTGGGAGTCCCTGTCTTATGGGGAGGGTGTGAAGACCCCTGCTGTTGCTTTTGGAGAGTTGCTTTTTGGTACCTGAGCCCACTAATTGCCTCAATTAGCAGTCAACTGGAAACACCTGTGACCATGCCTTAGACGCTGCTTAAGAGAACACCAACTGAGCCAGGAGGGAGAGACTTGGAGAGAGACTTGTTTGGACTTTGTGTTGGACGTTGCTTGCGACGTATTTTGTTACTTTCTGCACTTACATTTTATCTTCAACATTGTATTACACTTTCAACCATGCATCTTGCTTTACACACTGACTTAACTGATGACTACAGGGATACTGTTATTCTCTTTAATTACTTTCATTATATTTAATGTTGTTTGATTTTCAGTTAAATAAACATTACTTTTGAGCTTATACTTTGGTTTACGTGTGTCCCTTGTTTTTGTTGCTTCCCTTGAGCCAAGGGTCGTAACACACACACACACAGTGAACACAAATTTCAAATTTCATGCTAAATTACTTAAAAATAAAGACAAATATAACAAATATTCAAATAAGTTTCAAGATCTTAACAACAAGATATTTATTTTATTATTTTTACATTTTATTTTAAGTCTACAGTTTCAGAAAACCTAGATATATGAGGGAATTCAAAGTTATACAACCTGAATTCTGGAAATGTTCGGACGGTTTTTTAAATGTGAATAAAATGAAAACAAAGACTTTCAAATCTTTGCCAATATTTTATTCACAAAAGAACATAAAGAACATTTTTTACAACTAAAGTACAATTTTACACTTTTATCCACTAAATGAGCTCATTTCAAATTTGATGCCTGCTACAGGTCTCAAAAAAGTTGGCACGGGGGCAACAAAGGGCTGAAAAAGCAAGAAATGTTGAAAAGATTCAGCTGGGAGAACATCTAGCAACTAATTAAGTTAATTGACATCAGGTCTATAACATGATTAGCTATAAAAGGGATGTCTTAGAGAGGCAGAGTCTCTCAGAAGTAAAGATGGGCAGAGGCTCTCCAATCTGTGAAAGAGAGCGTAAAAAGATTGTGAAATACTTTAAAAGCAATGTTCCTTAAAGTCAAATTGCAAAGGCTTTGCAAATCTCATCATCTACAGTGCATAACATCATCAAAAGATTCAGAGAAACTGCAGAAATCTCTGTGCGTAAGGGACAAGACAGAAGACCTTTGTTGGATACCCGTTGTCTTGATTCTGTCATTGGCATTACTAAATGGGCCCAGGAATACTTCCAGAAACCACTGTCGGTAAACGCAATCCGCCGTGTCATCTGCAGATGCCAACTAAAGCTCTATCATGCAAAAAGAAAGCCATATGTGAACATGGTCCAGAAGCGCCGTCGTGTTCTGTGGGCCAAGGCTCATTTAAAATGGACTGTTTCAAAGTGTAAAAGTATTCTATGGTCAGACGAGTCCAAATTTGACATTCTTGTTGGAAATCACAGACGCCGTGTCCTCCGGGCTAAAGAGGATGGAGACCTTCCAGCGTGTTATCAGCGTCCAGTTCAAAAGCCAGCATCTCTGATGGTATGGGGGTGCATAAGTGCATACAGTATGGGCAGCTTGCATGTTTTGGAAGGCACTATGAATGCTGAAAGGTATATAAAGGTTTTAGAGCAACATATGCTCCCCTCCAGACGACGTCTATTTCAGGGAAGGCCTTGTGTATTTCAGCAGGACAATGCAAAACCACATACTGCAGCTATTACAACAGCATGGCTTCGTAGTAGAAGAGTCCGGGTGCTGAATTGGCCTGCCTGCAGTTCAGATCTTTCACTTATAGAGAACTTTTGGCGCATCATTAAACGAAAAATACATCAAAGACGACCATGAACTCTTCAGCAGCTGGAAACCTATATCAGGCAAGAACGGGACCAAATTCCAACACCAAAACTCCAGAAACTCATAACCTCGATGCCCAGACATTTTCAAACTGTTTTGAAAAGAAGAGGAGATGCTACACCATGGTAAACATGCCTCCGTCCCAACTATTTTGAGACCTGTAGCAGGCATTAAATTTGAAATGAGCTCATTTTGTGCATAAACTTGTCAAATTTCTCAGTTTAAACATTTGTTATGTTATCTATGTTCTTTTGTGAGTAAAATATTGGCTCATGCGATTTGAAATTCTTTTAGTTTCCATTTTATTCAAATTTTAAAAAATGTCCCAACATTTCCGGAATTCTGGTTGTATTTATATTTGCACATGCACAATAATGGACCCTTTTCACAAGACTGTGATGACGCGTTTCAATGGTCATCATCATTATAAATCCTTGAAAGTATTTTATATTTTTATTTAAAAAATTTATGTACATTTATAACACTATACTTTGTATTATATCACCATTTCATCAAGTAAAAAAAAAAACTAGTTAACGCTAATGCGAGGGTGTTTCTAATGCAGCGTCAATGTGAGCTACTGTAAATTTGACATCGTTCTCTCTTCTGACTGCTGTTATCAGTCTCTCTCAATTTTTTTCCTTTGATTGAAAGTCTTGAAAATACTATCGTGGAGTTTTTCTTTTGCTATTTGAGCAAATGGGAATGCAAAAAAATATATTTGTGGTACCATCTCATTCACTGCTGTCGGATTTTACCCAACTATGATGACTTCCGCTGCTGAGAAACCCGGAAATGTGAGAAAGGTCCATTAAATCTTTAAAAGCCGTGGAAATCTGTGATAATAACAATACATTTTTCGAGTTTGTCAAGCTCTAAAATATTTTATTGAGTAGAAATTGCTGATTTTTAACCAAAAAAGTAACATAAATGTATTTAAATTTTATATAATACTTTAATTTTATAACTGTATTTTAATTTTATAATTTTATTTTAACTCATATTGTATCATGATATATCATATGATATATTAAATTGTAAATTGTAAAATTAAAATAATGAATTAATAATAATAATTTATATTAATAATATATAATTTATAAATGATAACACATCAAACTGCATCATTATATCATATATTACATTGTTAATGGTAAATATTAAAATAATGAATTAATAATAATAATAATAATAATAAGCACTATTGATCATGTATAATTTATAATTATAGCACATCAATAATAATAAGTATTAATGATAATTAATTTATAGAAATAAAATTAAAATGATCATTTAATTATTTAAATTTTCTGTAAATAAAAAACTTTATCAAAAATGAGCAGCTTTGTCATTATGGCAGAAGTACCAGAAACATATTTGACCTCACTGTTAAATATTGTCTTTGACAGTGGTAGGCCTCAGAGTCCCCACAAAAAAAAAAAAAAAAAAGTTGAGTACTGCTGCACTAAATCAATTACCTGTGATGTGATTACAAGGCTGCACATTAAAACATCACTTTTAATTATGTAGGATAAAGGATTTTGGTGTGGGACTGACCTTAGCTCTGTCTGGGGCAGGGGTCAGAGCGCAGGCCGAGGATGTGATGTCAGGGCTGTGGCTGAAGGACGAGGCGCTGAGAGACTTTCTGAGCTCAGGAGCCACCAGAGCAGATGGAGGGCAGCTCCACTGGGTGTGCTTCACCTTCCTCCCGGATATCAGATACGTCTTAAGACCTGTAGAGGACACACACACACACAGTAACCATCAAGTCCCAGCAGTATTTGTCCAGATCAGTTTGGTTCATCGTACACTGACCTGAGTTGACAGTGAATTCATCAATCAACTCTGAAGAAACACCAACACACAGCAGTGTCGAGTGCACACTTTTGTCATGATCAAGACAACATTTGCAGATTGCAGATGGTATTTTCCACAAAAGGGAAAAATATTTCTATATATATTGACATGTATATATATATATATATATATACACACACATATACATACATACATACATACATACATATATATATATATATATATATATATATATATATATATATACAGTGGTGTGAAAAGTGTTGGCCCCTTCCTGATTTTTACTTTTTTTTTTTGTCACACTTAAAAGATTCAGATCATCAAACAAATTTTTATATTACACAAAGATAATGCAAGTAAATAGAAAATGCAGTTTTTAAATGATGATTTAATTTATTAAGGGAAAAAAGCTGTCCAAACCTACTTGGCCCTACGTGAAAAATTAATTGCCCCCTCCTATTAAATCATGAAAAAACTGTGATTAACCACATTATTTTAGAAAGCTGAGTTAAATTTCACTTGCCAAACCCAGGCCTGATTACTGCCAGACCTGTTGAATCAAGAAATCACTTAAATAGAACCTGTCTGACAAAGTGAAGCATGTTTAAAGAGCAACACATCATTCCACGATCTTAAGAAATTCATAAACAGATGAGAAACAAAATAGTTTACATGTATCAGTCTGGAAAGGGTTATAAAGCCATTTCTAAGGCTCCAGCAAACCATGGTCAGAGCCATTATCCACAAATGGAGAAAACTTGGAACAGTGGTGAACCTTCCCAGGAGTGGCCGGCCTACCAAAATTACACCAAGAGCGCAGTGACGACTCATCCAGGAGGTCATAAAAGAACCCAGAACAACATCTAAAGAACTGCAGGCCTCACTTGCCTCAATTAAGGTCAGTGTTCATGATTCAACAATAAGAAAGAGACTGGGCAAAAACAGCATCCATGGGAGAGTTCCAAGGCAAAAGCCATTGCTGACCAAAAAGAACACAAAGGCTCGTCTCACATTTGCCAAAAAATATCTTGATTATCCCCAAGACTTTTGGGCAAATATTCTGTGGAAAGTGTGTGTCCCGTTACATCTGGCGTAAAACCAACACAGCATTTCATAAAAAGAACATCACACCAACAGTCAAACATGGTGGTGGTAGTGTGATGGTCTGGGGCTGCTTTGCAGCTTCAGAATCTGGATGACTTGCCATAATTGATGGAACCATGAATTCTGCTCTCTATCAGAAAATCCTGAAGGGGAATGTCCGGCCATCAGTGTGTGACCTCAAGCTCAAGCGCACTTGGGTTCTGCAGCAGGACAATGATCCCAAACACAGCAGCAAGTCCACCTCTGAATGTCTCAAGAAAAACAAAATTAAGGTTTTGGAGTGGCCAAATCAAAGTCTGGACTTAAATCCTATTGAAATGCTGTGGCATGACCTTAAACAGTCCATTCATGCTCGAAAACCCTCCAATGTGGCCGAATTAAAACAATTCTGCAAAGAAGAGTGGGCCAAAATTCCTCCACAGCGATGTGAAAGACTCATTGCCAGTTATCACAAACGCTTGATTGTAGTTGTTGCTGCAAAGGGTGGCACAACCAGTTATTAGGTTTAGGGGGCAAACACTTTTTCACACAGGGCCATGTAGGTTTGGATTTTGTTTTCCCTTCATAATAAAAAACTTAATTTAAAAAATGCATGTTGTGTTTACTTGTGTTATCTTTGATTAATATTTAAATTTGTTCGATGATCTGAAACATTAATGTGTGACAAACATGCAAAAAAATAAAAAAAAAGGGGGCCAACACTTTTTCACACCACTGTATATATATATATATATATATATATATATATATATATATATATACACACACACACACAGTGGGAAAAAAATTATTTGATCTGCTGATTTTGTACGTTTGCCAACTTTGAGGCTTTGAGGCTGACGTTTGGCAACTCAAACTTTCAGCTACCTCCACAGATTTTCTATGAGAGACTGGCTAGGCCACTCCAGGACCTTAATGTGCTGCTTCTTGAGCCACTCTTTGTTGCCTTGGCCGTGTGCTTTGGGTCATTGTCATGCTGGAATACCCATCCACGACCCATTTTCAATGCCCTGGCTGGCTTCAATGCCCTGACGGTACATGGCCCCGTCCATCGTCCCTTTGATGCGGTGCAGTTGTCCTGTCCCCTTAGCAGAAAACACCCCCAAAGCATAATGTTTGGACCTCCATGTTTGACGGTGGGGATGGTGTTCTTGGGGTCATAGGCAGCATTCCTCCTCCTCCAAACACGGCGTGTTGAGTTGATGCCAAAGAGCTTGATTTTGGTCTCATCTGACCACAACACTTTCACCCAGTTCTCCTCTGAATCATTGGCAAACTTCAGACGGGCTGCACATGTGCTTTCTTGAGCAGGGGACCTTGTGGGCGCTGCAGGATTTCAGTCCTTCACGGCGTAGTGTGTTACCAATTGTTTTCTTGGTGGCTATGGTCCCAGCTGCCTTGAGCAGCCTTATTTTTTTATATACAATAACTGCCTGGGTTAAATGGTTGAGCTTGATGACATGAAACTAACACTAAACATTGTGTAGAAATTAAGATGTATTTCTGGTCAGGTGGTAAAAGGCATCCAAATGATGTCACTTCCTGGCTGTCATAATATGATGAAATTAAAAACAGTTTTTCAGGAATGTCTGTGGGGCTTTGCCCAAGATCTCACTTTGGTCATATTATACAATCTGACAAGCAATAACCAAAAAGGATAGTCAGATATACAGTGTTATCATGATCCAATCAGCCTTATAAAAAACCAAATGATTTGGTAGGGAAATAGGTCAATACAATCAAGACTTACTCAACCCTGGTTAAAAGCTGGTTTAGCTGGTCTCTCAAATAACAACTGCCCACAACCCCACTAAACCCAGCTAACCAGACCACCTTGACCAGTGCAAGACTGGCATCAGGGTATATAAAGAACACATTGCTTTAAAGTCGGCATGAAATCAAAATGGAAAATTCTTATTTTTTAATGGAATACTGTAGTGTTCATTATAAATAATTTATCCGTGCACTTCATTATTTTTTTTAAATTCATGTGCCTTTGTAATCTTTAATCAAAAATGTTTACCTCCCCTCCCCCTCAAAACAACTCATCTTCTCTTCCGGTCACGACTCACGAGGTATGGCGCAAGGGCAGAGCTAGTGATGTGAGGGGTAAACGCTGGGATAAATGACAGGGGGAAAGCTGCTGATGCTTCACTTTATAGAAATAAATGCGAGCCATGAGCCAAATAAAAAAATTTCTTCATGCTAGGGTGTCGGCGGTGAATCCAGTGGAGAGAAATCCCCCCACAACTAACTGAAAACTGGCATTCAGATCTGCCTCCATTTAGATAGCCACGCCCCAAATTCCAATGATCCAATCAATTCTCGAAGGATGAAATCAAGTCCCGCCCTCTCATTTCAGATGCCGTTTCACTCGGATAGACGTCACAGTAGAGAAAAAAAGACAATCACTACTTCCGTTTCATGCCGACTTTAAATGATCGTTTGTGTTGATATCTCCATACATCAGCAGAAACTCAGTCTGTCTCTGAAGTAATCAGACATTCAACTGAGAAAGTGAAATGAATCCACAGTCGCTGTAATGATGAAACATCCTCACAGTCACTTTATCAAACACCTGCTGAATGCATCTATTTTCTGCAAGGAAGCTGGAGTTACAAATAAAAATCCACAGGGAAGCTTGATGGAGGAAGAGAAAATAAGAAGCACCAACTGTGAGAGTTCAAGAGTTTTATAGCCACAACTAAAAGAGTCACTTTACACCAAAATACTGCCAGCCTTTGCCAGACAGCTTCAGCTGACAGCAGAGGAACTAAAAACGTCTGCGCAACGTCAATGTTTGGATTAAGCGTCTGTGTTCCTGTCCTCACGCACGTAATTCACCTGTCAGCGAACAGCGGCGGCGCTCTGGCAGGAGATACACGAGCTGGCGCAGACCAACAGATCTGGCATAAAGTCACTGTGCCACTCCATATGGGGCCCGGTGTAAAACGCTCTTAAAACTTCATGAATATTTAACGAGGTTCGAAAATGGGGATTTCATTTTGGCCACTTCACCAAGATGACAACTTTGAAAAAACAAACCCTTGGTGGAAAACAAGTGCTGGGATTTATTAGCTTATTAATTTTCCACTAACTATGGGCTTCTCAATGTACTGCTGCAAAAAAATTGTAGTACATTGTAGTACAATACAATAAATTTGCATATTTCAATGGCCTAACTGATGACTTAGGTAATAATGATGACCTGATGACTTATGGTAATTATGCATTGTGTAAAAGAACAATGCAATGATCTAATAATGAAAATAAAGAGCAAAATACTGAATTTAATTTATAATGATTACTGTATTAACATTCAATTGGGGGTGAAGGAACAATCTGGAAAATGGAAGGAAATATGATACATCTTATTAGCCTGGCTCATAAATATATTAATTTTAATTCATATGGACATTAATTCAGTAGTCCTAACAGATTTGCTTAAATTGTAACATAGGTAAATGTAAATTTCACCATTTGTCTCACTAAAACAATATATATATATATATATATATATATATATATATATTAGTGCTGGGCAACGATTAATCTAGATTAATCTCATCCAAAATAAAAGTTTTTGTTTATATAATATATCTGTGTGTACTGTGAATATTTATTATGTGTATATAAAGACACACACATACAGTATATATTTTGAAAATATTTACATGTATTTACATGTATATATTTATATTAATATAATTTATATGATATATAAATATATTTAATATATAAACATAACACATTTTTCTTAAATATATACATAAATGGGTGTGTATTCATATATACATAATAAATATACACAATACACACACATATATTATGTACACAAAAACTTTTATTTTGGATGAGATTAACCTAGATTAATCGTTGCCCAGCACTAATATATATATATATATATATATATATATATATATATATATATAAAATAACAGACACCCAGTAGTCCTATTTGCTGAAAGGCAAATAATTGTGAGTGTAAGCCAAAATAATCATCATATGACTGATGATTGCTTTATATGATCATGCAATCTGCTGCCAATGCTGCCAATACACATATATACACACACACACACGCATTCTGTAATAAAAAATTATGATTCCTAAAAAAAAATTCACATTTGAAACCCTGAATCTGCACATAGATCTAAGACGCTTAAAGTTATTTTGGCGCTTAAAGTATCGATTATCAATACTGATCTAACAGAGCTGGTATCGATTCAACCCTACTCCACTGTAAACATCCCACTGACAGTGCTGTTCAGACAGATATCTGACTCCATCCAGGAAACTGAGAATAAACAAACACTCAGGGATCAACTGTAAAACCCTGGAACTATTTTTTGTTTTACATATATACAGATGCACCTCAAAAAATTTGAATATCGTGAAAAAGTTCATTTCTTTGGTAACTTATTTCAAAAAGTGAAACTTTCATATATTCTAGATTCATTACATGTAAAGTAAAACATTTCAAAAGTTTTTTTGTTTTAGTAAAATCTTTATAGTATGTTCATTTATGCACTCAATACTTGGTCGGTGCTCGTTTAGCACAAATTCCAGCATCAGTGAGGTGTGGCATGGAAGCGATCAGCCTGTGGCTCTGCTGAGGCACTACTGAGCCTTCAGCTCGTCTGGATGGTTGGATCCATTGTTTATCATCTTTCTCTTGACAATATCCCATAGATTTCATAATTATGGGGTTCAGGTCAGGCATGTTGGCTGGCCAATCAAGCACAGTAATATCATGGTCAGTAATATCTGTGAGCAGGTGCTAAAGTCCTGCTGGAAAAGGAAATCAGCGTCTCCATAAAGCTTGTCAGCAGATAGAAGCATAAAGTGCTCCAAAATCTCCTGGTAGACGGCTGCATTGACTTTGGACTTGATAAAACACAATGGATCAACACCAGCAGACGTCTCGGCACCCCAAATCATAACTGACTTCAGAACCGTCACACTGGACTTCAAGCAGCTTGGATTCTGTGCCTCTCCAGTCTTCCTCCAGTATGAAGATAAAATGATGCCTAAAAGATTTGCATGTGCAGGTAATAAGTTTTGTGAAAGTGTACATAAGATAGCAAGCGTAAGTTAATTTTGTATGCGCAAGAAAAGATTTGTAAAAGTCTAAATCGCGTTTCAAGTGTAAGAAAGAAGATTTGCAGCCTTTTACTCTTTTTTGTAAGTGTAATTCATGTATTGTGAAATTGCAACTTCATGCTAAGGCAAAATAAATATGATCTGTGTTCTTCTGACTTCCATTTTTCCGTGCTTACACTTTTGGCACTGTTGTTTTGCCCAAATACAGCCAAAAGTATTGCAAGCCTGTGCACAGCGTTTTGCAAGCGAAAACAACTGTATGAAGAACTACAAAACAGATTGACCGTTTTCGCTGACTTTCGATTTACTTTTATCTGATTGGTTCGATAAACACTCCAGACGCAAGAACACATCTTAATCTTCATTTGACTCAGATTCATTCTGATTGCTATATATATTATGTATGTATATATATATATACCCCTTGCAGAATATGTTAATAATTTTTACTAAATAAGAGGGATCATGAAAATTACATGTTATTTTTATTTAGTACTCTCCTGAATAAGCTATATTACATTACAGATACTGCTGTTCTTCAGAAAAATCCTCCAGCTCCTGCACATTCTTCGGTTTTCCAGGATCTTCTGCATATTTGAACCTTTTCCAACAGTGAGTACATGATTTTGAGATCCATATTTTCACAGGCAATTGAGGGACTCATACACAGCTATTACAAAAGGTGGAAACATTTGGTGATGCTCAAGAAGGCGACACAATGCATTAAGAGCTGGGGGTAAACTTTTGAATAGGATAATTATGTGTACATTTTTCTTATTTTGTTAAAAAGATCATATTTTTTTCATTTGGTACTGCACTTAAGAAGCTACATAAATACTTAGATGTTTCCCAGAAGACAAAAGTACAATTTACCATGATCATCCAATTCAAAAGGTTTATACCCCCAGCTCTTAATGCATTGTGTTGCCTTCTTGAACATCAGTAAATGTTTTCACCTTATAGGATAGTTATGTATGAGTCTCCCAATTGTCCTCCATGTGAAAAGATGGATCTCAAAATCATACAGTCACTGTTGGAAAGGGTTCAAATATGCAGAAAATGTTGGAAAACCAAAGAACGTGCAGGAGCTGGAGGATTTTTCTGAAAAACAGCAGGCAGTTGAACTGCACAGGACCAGCAAGGGACTCATGAACAACTATCACAAAACAGAAAGATAGTCGTGGATCATCCAGGAAATGACACACTGTATAAAGATTTAAGAGTATGTAAACTTTTGAATGGGGTCATTTTTATAAATTCAATTATTATTTTGTCTTGTGGAGAATATGTAAACATCTGTTATATGAAATAGATTATTCAGGAGAGTAATAAATAAACAATAACATGCAATTTTCATGAGCCCTCTTATTTTGTTCAAATTATTAATATTTTGCATATTCTGCAAGGGGCATGTAAATTTATGAGCACAACATAAACAGCAGTTAATATATAAGTAAGGAATGGTAGATCAGTCAGTACTAGCTCTGTATCTTAGAAGCTTTAAACGTTTTTCCTATGCAGGGGCTATTTTTAGAAAAGATCAAAGAACAGAAAAATGCTAAGGATCGCTAATGTGTCACCCTTTCACCAGAGCAATCAAAACAAGCGGAGCTGTGAGCAGACTTCCTCTTCTCTCAGGGTCACGACATCTTAAAACATGCATGAGCGTCTGGCTCCTATTTTACCCCTAAATCAAAACCAAAAAAACATAAATAGTGTATTATGCCATCAAAAACAAAGCCTATAATAATCTTAATGGTTCTAAAATAGACTTAATTTTCTTTATGCAATCGAACACAGTAAATTCCCCGGTGTTAAATCAACACCGCTTGGTGTACATATGGGAACTGGAAATTTACTGTGAATATTGGGATGTAAAATGACCCGGCCGTTTCTTCATGAGATTTACTCCTTCTGCTCTCTTCACACTCTGCCACTCGTCAGCGCAGAAGAGAAAGGCAATCATGGGAATGAGGACCATCTCAGATCCATCTTCAACCTAATTAACAGACAATAAAGCCTCACCTCCCACAAAAAACCGGCACATAATTAAAAACGTCGGAGCAGGGATGACAAACGGGTCACATCTCCAGACGAACTCCAAACCCTGAGCCAACAAGACAGTCAATTCACACCCAGCTCAATGAAAGAGCTCAGTCTGAGCCAGAGCAGAAACACCAGTGAGTCAAAGGCTTTAAGTAGGCAACATTTGTTATTGAATATCACATAAGAAAAAAAATATATATATGGTTACACTTTATTTCAATAGTCCACTTTAGACATTCTACTAACTATAAGTAACTTTGTAACTACATGTCAACTACATGTCTACTAACTCTCAGTAGGGTTGGTTTAGGGTTAGTAGAATAAGTTGACATACTTGCAAAGTTTCTAATACTCAGTATGTTGTAGACCCATCAAAATAAAGTGTTAGAAGATATTAAGCAGACAGTCTACTAATACTCTTAATGACTGCTAGTTGACATGTTGTTGCAAAGTTAATTACTGTTAGTAGAATGTCTAAAGTGGACTATTGAAATAAAGTGTTACTATATATATATATATATATATATATATACACACACACACATTATATAGTTTTTAAATTAAATTAGATTTCTGAATGTACTGTATGTGTTTGCGTGTGTTTGTGATTTGAACCACTTTTATATCATTTTTAATGCAATTTCTATGTATTATTATGATTTTAAGTAAATTGTGTGTGTGTGTTTGTGTGTGAGAGAGATATATATATTTAAAAAGCATACAGTACTTTTTATTTGTAATTTTCAATTTATAAATGTATAAAATCTAATGTAAAAATGAAATTATAAATATAACAAATAAAATATTTTATAAATATTGCAAAATAACTAAAGATTAATTATTTAGATTATTGTGTATGTAAAATTATACACATATATACATATACATTTATTATTATTTATTATACACAATTATACATATACACACACACACACACACACACAACATACATATATATATATACACAGTGGTGTGAAAAGTTTTGGCCCCTTCCTGATTTTTACATTTTTGCATATTTGTCACACTTAAATGATTCAGATCATCAAACTAATTTTAATATTACACAAAGATAATGCAAGTAAATACAAAATGCAGTTTTTAAATGATGATTCAATTTATTAAGGGAAAAAAGCTGTCCAAACCTACTTGGCTCTAAGTGAAAAATTAATTGCCCCCTCCTATTAAATCATGAAAGAACTGTGATTAACCACATTATTTTAGAAAGCTGAGTTAAATTTCACTAGCCAAACCCAGGCCTGATTACTGTCAGACCTGTTGAATCAAGAAATCACTTAAATAGAACCTGTCTGACAAAGTGAAGCATGTTTAAAGAGCAACACATCATTCCACGATCTTAAGAAATTCATAAACAGATGAGAAACAAAATAGTTTACATGTATCAGTCTGGAAAGGGTTATAAAGCCATTTCTAAGGCTTTGAGACTCCAGCAAACCATGGTCAGAGCCATTATCCACAAATGGAGAAAACTTGGAACAGTGGTGAACCTTCCCAGGAGTGGCCGGCCTACCAAAATTACACCAAGAGCACAAAGACGACTCATCCAGGAGGTCATAAAAGAACCCAGAACAACATCTAAAGAACTGCAGGCCTCACTTGCCTCAATTAAGGTCAGTGTTCATGATTCAACAATAAGAAAGAGACTGGGCAAAAACAGCATCCATGGGAGAGTTCCAAGGCAAAAGACATTGCTGACCAAAAAGAACACAAAGGCTCGTCTCACATTTGCCAAAAAATATCTTGATTATCCCAAAGACTTTTGGGCAAATATTCTGTGGACTGATGCGACAAAAGTTGAACTTTTTGGAAAGTGTGTGTCCCGTTACATCTGGCATAAAACCAACACAGCATTTCATAAAAAGAACATCATACCAACAGTCAAACATGGTGGTGGTAGTGTGATGGTCTGAGGCTGCTTTGCAGCTTCAGAATCTGGATGACTTGCCATAATTGATGGAACCATGAATTCTGCTCTCTATCAGAAAATCCTGAAGGAGAATGTCCGGCCATCAGTGTGTGACCTCAAGCTCAAGCGCACTTGGGTTATGCAGCAGGACAATGATTCCAAACACAGCAGCAAGTCAAAACAAAAACAATAAAATAAAGTGTCCAAGGGGAAAAAGTGTCCAAAATAACACAGGGGGTCTGGTGTCCTCGTCGTGCTGCGGGGCTTGTGAAGGAGGGCAGTGTTCTGGAAGGGAGGGTCCAGGTAAGGGGCGGAGTCCGGCAGCTGCACGCGCTCCCGCTTGGGTCCGGGGCGCAAGGGGCGGCGGCTTCATTCTAGCGGCGGCTCTTCCTCTTCTTCCGCGGAGTCCGGTGGGACTTGTACGGCCCGCCATCCTGGCCCGACGACCGTCCACGGGTGCGGCTTCTTCCGGACCGCAGGTTCGGCAGCTCACGTCTCCGGTGGCGCGGAAGTCCCTCTACGCTCCCTTCCTGGACCCACGAGGACACCAGCATGCATGCACAGGGGAAGAGACCGGTCTCTCGAGGAGAGGCACGCTTGGCATTTAAACAGCGGCGGTGATGAGGCTTCATTCAGTTCAGCTGTGCCTCATCACACGCCGCCAGCCCTCACTGTTTCCACGCCCCTCCTCTCTCGCACACACACTCCCGTCGGGAGCCTGGTGAAGGGCGGTGAATAAGGGACGGGGTGGTGATGACAATAAGGGGGAGGGCAACCGACTCGTCACAATATATATATATAGATGTATACGATATACATATATTTAATAATTTCATGTATGCATTAAACTTAATTTTACACTTAATAATTACTTGGAAATACAGTGCATGAATCACTTAAATTATGTGCAAATCATACAGGTTCTGAAGGGCACTATGTGAAATAAATGACAGAATTTAGGTCAACTATTTCTTAACTGTGGAAAACTGTTTTTTAAAGTAAAAATCTCTGTCCTGATGCAGTATTTTTGTGCTCTGATTGATTGAAGGCGAGGAACATTCACTCTGAAGTCATGGAGCGACAGCTCTGAATGAATAAGCAATGACCGTGTTTCTGAATCACACCCTGCTGTCACTGCCTGCTGTCACTGGTCATCTTTTATCATTAAATGAGACTGTTTTATGATTCATCCTTTCAATGCTACTGACATTTTGCCTGAGGTTGCAGGAAGAAATGAGGCAAACAGCAGAGAGCGAGTACGAGCAGACAGAGATCAGTGCGGCTGCAGTCAGACAGCCACAGGTGAGGAGCACTCCATTCTCATTTAGCCCACTGTTTCACCATCATCAAATCACAACTGACCCATTTACGTTCTTCATGCATGATCTTATTGTGCACGTTGAAAGTTCGATAAATCCAATTGGTTTCAATCTCATACATTTTAACTAATTGAATATTGCTTGTTCCACGCCTATAGTCATATTTTAACCATGTTCATACTGTTATGAATCCGGTTCATGGTCTTCCGTCCACTCGCCATCAGCTTGCTTGCAATTGGATCCGCTCACATCTCGTCGACACGTAGTCACTTAAGTAACATTGACATCAGAAGTTTTACTAATATTTGAATTGTTTAATTAAAGTTAAAGTTAATTTTAAGTTAAGTTAATTTTCAAATTGATATTTTCTGTTTTCATTTTAAATTGAAGTGTCAGTATTTTTTTGTTTTTGTTTTTTAAATACAGTTTTTACCCATTTTTATTTCAGCTTTAGTTTTTATATATTTTATAAATAATTTTTTTAAAATATTATTTCAGTTAATGTTTATTTCAATTCAAGTAACAATGTTTTTTTTTTACGGTTTTAGTTTTAATTTATTATAACAATCCTGTTTTTAACTGCATAAACGTAATTGTTTTTAACAATGAACAGATTTATGGTAATTTTGAGCAATTTTAATAAATGCATTTTGAAAATATGATGATTAAAATAAAATAAAATACCATTTTTGAGTGCAGAAATCTTACGCCTTTCAATTATGTATGACTGAAAAATATGTATCACATTAAGTTTATTGGTTTATGTAAAAACTGTCTCCAAATTGTCTATGCAATTCAAATACATAAATGTTAATTTTATCCCTTAATATGTTTTTTTTTTTTTTTTTTCCTTAAGTGTAATGTCGTTAAACTTAATGTTAACAAAACCCATTCCAATCAATGTATTTACTGGATACTTCACACCTGCAAAGCTGCAGATGGAAAAAACAAAACCCTGTTCTTTTATCTTTGAGTTTTAACAAACACATCAGATTGCAGAAGTAAAATAGTTTGCGAACAACTAGTAAAAATAGTTTGCCCTTTGACCTGAGCAACTGTGTTCAGCTGTCATTCCTTTAGAGATGTCAGGATGAATAGCTGGGCCAGTCAAAGGCTTCTAACCCGCCAAGTCATTTATCCCAAACGGATGCTCCAGATCTCTCGCTTAACGCAGTGCTGCTCTGACAGCCGAGTAACAGAGCAATCGATTGCATTGATTATGGGGCAAGTCTTGGCTGAGCCCCATCAATCACTCGTCTCTGCCTTCAAAAACCTCTTCTTTCCCGGACAGAGAGAGAGAGCGAAGTGTGTCAGAGAGTTCTGATACACGGGGCTTTTTTAGGCTTTCCCTCAGGACCGACGCTTTCACAAACGCTGTGTACGCGTGTGGAAAGTGGCTCACTGAATCAGCATTTCTACACTGCAACTTTCCAGCTTCTATAGCCACCATATAGGCTGCTGCAAAGAAAGAAAGAAAGAAAGAAAGAAAGAAAGAAAGAAAGAAAGGAGGTCACAGCTAATTTGGATGCTTAAAACGTTTATATTTCTTTTTGTTTTTTTGTTTTTTTCACTCTAGACTGTGTATTTGTTTGAGGTGTGTGCACTGACGCGGAAGCGTCTGCGGAAGCGTTCAGCCGTCGTGTTCAGCCTCCTCGTGTGAAGACCGAGGAGTGTAAAGACCTGCGACTTTTTCCTGTGCGACTTGAACCGAGCAACGACACCGAGCTACACACTTAAGTATCTTTTTTTCCTTCCTCACTCTGCTCTCCTATCCTCTTTCCTTCTACCTCTATCATGTGTCTCCAAAACATTCCGGTTCTCTCTCAGCCACGCTCTAACATCACTCGCAGACGGCAACGTAATACTGCTAACCTACGCCCTATCTCTACATCTTCCACTACACCTCTGGCTTTCTCTGTGGGTCTCTGGAATTGTCAGTCAGCCGTCAACAAAGCTGACTTCATTTCTGCCTTTTCTTTAAAATCCACTCTCAGCATCTTGGGCTTGACTGAGACCTGGATTCGTCCAGAAGACTCAGCAACCCCAGCTGCTCTCTCTACTAATTTCTCTTTCTCTCATACTTCGCGTCAAGTTGGTCGGGGTGGGGGTACTGGCCTGCTCGTTTCACACAATTGGAAATACTCAACCCGCTCTACCCTTTGCAATTACAACTCATTTGAATGTCATGCCATTACTGTATCAGCTCCGATAAAACTCCAGATTGTGGTAATCTACCGTCCCCCTGGACAAATTCTAGCCACCTTCCTAGAGGAGCTGGACGGGTTGTTGTCCTCTTTTGTGGAGGATGGCATTCCACTCTTAGTCTTTGGTGATTTCAACATTCACCTAGACAAGCCTTATGCTACAGACTTCCACTCGCTACTAGCTTCATTTGATCTCAATCGCCTTACCACTACTAGCACGCACAAATCAGGCAACCAACTTGATTTAATTTACACACGCAATTGTACTGCAGATAACATTCTGGTACAACCGCTACATATCTCGGACCATTTCTTCATTACATTTACACTACATTTTGCTACCCGTGTGCCACCAACCCCCCTACCGGTTACTTTTAGACGAAACCTGCGCTCCCTTTCTCCTTCCCATCTTTCCTCTGTGGTATCCTCCTCTCTTCCCTCACCTACCCATTTCTCATCTCTGGATGTAAACGCAGCTACTGAAACTTTATGCTCTACCTTAACTTCTTGTCTAGACGACATTTGTCCTCTCTCCTCTAGGTCAGCACGGACTGCCCCTTCTAACCCCTGGTTATCTGATGTTCTTCGTGAACATCGGACTAAACTCAGAGCGGCAGAGAGAAATGGCACAAATCAAACAACCCGTCGGACCTGAGTAGGTATCAGTCTCTGCTCTCATCTTTCTCTGCTGATGTCCACACTGCCAAATCCTCACATTTCCACAACAAGATCAACAGCGCTCCAGACATGCGTAATCTCTTCAGAACATTTAATTCTCTCCTCTGTCCCCCTCCACCACCTCCCACCACTTCTATTACAGCTGATGACTTTGCTACTTTTTTTACAGACAAAACTAGATCGATCAGTGATCAGTTCTCACCTCCACGCACACAGGACCCCCAACCAACCACTTCCACTGCTAAACCTCCCATTTTCTCCTTCTGTCCCCTGACGGAGGCTGAAGTATCCAAACTTCTTCTCTCCAACCATCCTACAACATGTCCTCTTGACCCAATCCCCTCGCACCTTCTGCAAGCAATCTCACCCACACTCTTACCTGCACTCACACACATCATCAACACATCCCTCCTCACAGGCATCTTCCCCACTGCGTTCAAGCAGGCTCGGGTAACCCCACTGCTCAAAAAAACTACATTAAACGCTTCTCTTATAGAAAACTATAGACCTGTCTCTCTCCTTCCATTCATAGCGAAAACACTTGAACGTGTTGTCTTGAACCAGGTCTCATTGTTTCTTTCACAGAACAACAAACTGGACGCTAAACAGTCAGGTTTCAGGAGTGGCCATTCAACTGAGACTGCACTTCTCTCGGTCACTGAAGCCCTGCGAATTGCAAAAGCCCATTCCAAATCATCAGTCCTCATTCTGCTGGATCTATCTGCCGCGTTTGACACTGTCAATCATCAGATACTCCTCTCCACTCTCTCATCACTGGGCATCGCTGGAATTCCACTTCGCTGGTTTGAATCCTATCTCACTGGTAGGTCTTTCAGGGTGGCCTGGGAAGGGGAGGTATCCAAAGCACATACACTGGTCACTGGGGTTCCTCAGGGATCGGTTCTTGGACCCTCCTCTTCTCCACATACACTACATCACTGGGTCCCATCATACAGGCACATGGATTCTCCTACCACTGCTATGCTGATGACACACAGCTCTATCTCTCTTTTCAACCAGATGATCCAACGGTAGCTGCAAGGATCTCAGGTTGCCTGGCAGACATCTCGGCATGGATGAAAGAACATCACCTCCAGCTCAACCTGGCAAAGACTGAGCTTCTTGTCTTTCCTGCCGCTCCAACTCTACAGCATGACATCACGATCCAGTTAGGTTCATCAACAATTACCCCATCAACTTCGGTCAGAAATCTTGGTGTAATCTTTGATGACCAGCTGACCTTCAAAGACCACATTGCAAAGACTGCTCGATCTTGCAGGTTTGCACTACACAACATCAGAAAGATCAGGCCCTTTCTGACGGAGCATGCTGCACAACTTCTTGTCCAGGCCCTTGTCATTTCTAGGCTGGACTACTGCAATGCTCTTCTGGCTGGACTTCCATCAAACACAGTCAAACCTCTACAAATGATTCAGAATGCGGCACGACTGGTCTTCAAGGAACCCAAAAGAGCCCATGTTACACCTCTCTTTATCTCATTGCATTGGCTACCAATCGCAGCTCGCATCAAGTTCAAGACACTGATGCTTGCTCATAGAACAACCACAGGCTCAGCACCCGCCTACATGCACTCACTATTAAGAATCTACATCCCCTCCAGAAATCTGAGATCTGCTAGTGAGCGACGCCTCGTGGTACCATCACAAAGAGGCTCAAAATCACTCTCCAGAACATTCTCGTTCACCATTCCTGGCTGGTGGAATGATCTTCCCACCCATATTCGGAGTACTGGATCCCTGTCAATCTTCAAGCAACAGCTGAAAACTCATCTCTTTCGACACTACTTGACTTCAACCTACACATAAAAAAAAAAAAATCTTTCTCCTTACTTATTCCTTCCCTTGCTAGCTTGTACTTATTTAAACAATGCCTGAGACTTGGTGTTACAAGCACTTCCTTTGTCGAATTGCCTCTTCAAGATGAATCGCTTCATGTGTTCCCCAAATTGTAAGTCGCTTTGGATAAAAGCGTCTGCAAAATGACTAAATGTAAATGTAAATTCATAAAAATTATTTGCATTATTCATATACTGAACATTATGGCACTAATAGCCTGTGTTCACTTGTTTGTTGATATTGCACCATGTCTGGAAAGCAATAGAAACAAAATATATGTTTGTGAATCGAAACTATGAACTATTATTTTACTTCAAAAATGCCGTAAAAAAACAGCAATATTGTGATATATTATTACAATTTAAAATAGATGTTTTCTATTTTTATGTATTTTAAAATGTAATTTATTCCTGTGATCAAAGCTGAATTTTCAGCATCATTACTCCAGTCTTCAGTGTCACATGATCCTTCAGAAATCATTCTAATATGACGATTTGCTGCTCAAGAAACATTTTTATTATTATCAATGTTGTGCTGCTTCATTTTTTTTTTTTTTTTTTTGTGGAAGTCATTATACACCTTTTTTTCATGATTCGTTGATGAATAAAAAATTCAAAAGAACAGCATTTAAATAGAACTCTTTTATAACATTATAAATGTGTTTATTGTCACGTTTTATCAATAAAAGTATTCATTAATTTGTAAAAAAAACAAAAAAACAACAAAAAACATGTTTTTTATATTTATGCTTTAAATATTCATATTTATTTTTAATACCATCTATGTATATATATATTTTTTTTATTTTTTTATATATAATTTTGTTGCTTACGGGCCAACAACTGTAAAGAACTAAACACTAATTATTTATTTATTTTATTTAACATCCTGTTGTATTTGGAAGCTTTTAACTCCCATAACACATTTCCACTTATAGCACCTATTTTTATTTTTTTTTTCTCTTTGCATAGATGAAGTACAGAACATCTCCTTTTTTGTTATTTGGATTGACATGGAGATGAGTAAGTAATGACCACGTTCATTATGAGGTGAACTATTCCTATCAAGGTACACTTAATTTTTTTGGTGATAGCTGATACAGCAGTGGTCTCAAATGTCTCATAATAAGTAGGCTACTAAAATAAAGTGAGTATAATTTAGTGGGTCATGGGATCTTGGGATGAACCAAAAATGAACATTTTGTTCCATATGCTGTTAGAAGACAAAAAAGGAGATTTTATTTTAGAGAGTGTTCTCTTTTCCAATCAAAAACGGTGACTATCAGTGTTGGATGGTACGCATTACAATTAACACGAATTACGTCATCAGATCATTTGAAAATGTATAAAAAAATAAATTTGTAAAATAAAAATACTTATACTTTAGATGACAAAGTATTTTTCAGAAATAAATAAATATTTAATAAAAATATAATTAAAAAGGAAGTCAACACTGTAACCAACAGAGCACTCAGTATTCTGGGACATTTGTGTGCATTGGGAATCAAAATAAAGCCAAGGTAACACTCATTTTATGTACAGCACACAGTGAAAATGACATGAATATAACAGTGGGCAAATGCATAAAGCACAGCATAATTTGAAATCACGAATTTAATGTTTAAAGCATTCAATTCGCACGGACCGACCGTCACGCAGAGCACACGCGATCATGCAGGATACAAATGCACACTTCACAAGATCTCACAACTGGATTCGACTAAGTTTGCAAGGTTTGTGAAATGAAATGTTCATTAGCCATTCAAAGATTTGTTTAAATGATATAAATGCGCATTTTCTGAATGCTGAAGGCAAACGAGAAAGTATTATAATGTTTGCCTTTCTATTACTAATAATATAAAAGCAATCTTGAAAACTTGAAAAATGCCAAATATTGGCCGATATATCGGTCGACCACTAATTGTAATGCATTACTTTTAAAAGTAACTTTCCCAAACACTGGTGACTACAACCATCAAGCTCCAAAAAGGTCATCAAAAAAGTTATACAATATCTTTGTTTGAGGAACAGGTAAAAATGTAATTGCTCCTCACTGAAAATCTTGCCCTCTACTGAAGCATGTCCAGGAGCCTTATTAAAAATGACTTATTGCACCAAGCCCATAGGATTCTTTATTTCTCATCATTAAACTGTGGTAGCCTATATACATTCCAGTTCACCCATAATCTTCTGTGTGGGTGTAAAGTAGCCAGGTCTCTTCCCACAGGCCAGCATGATGAATATCCCATCAGCTCACCCACACTACTGTCTGTTTTTCCATTCATCACCCAACAACAGCTTTGTCCACAAGAGCACAGCGCACAGAAAAGTACCACTTCACACCAATGCTGTCCATCCACTCTTCGGCCGTATTCACAGGACAATAAAAGACCCCGTCCTGCCCCGTCCAGAGAGCCAAACGGGACAATGTCAAGAGTTCCTCAATGTCAACCACACTGCACTCCACAATCACAAAAATACTTACAATCACAACACTCACCACATCATCACAGGGTAGAAAGCATCTGTTCACTGAAATGAGAACAGAAAGACATGAGACTGAGCGAGAAACCCATAAAATCAAAAGACTGCAGCGCTGAGCGCACCCACGCTTGAGCCGCCCGTCTGGAGAGATGAGATGGAGACAGCAACAGGCTGTTGTTGACCAGACACTGAGCACAAGCCTGCAGAATTTAACAACTGCATCCTTTCATGAGTGTGATTTTACACTGAACTGAGCAACAGCACACAGGATGCTCAACTGGGGGGGAAAAAAAGGAATTTACTGTATTGCATAATCACACAAAACTATTTTTTTTATATTTTGCTAAAAAACATAACTACATTAATTTGGACTAATTATGCTTTTTTTGTACGCTATGTCGACAAATGCATTCATTTTTCAGCTCATTAGACATATTTCTCCAATCTAAGTGCTTTCAAAACAATTTACACAGCCATCAGGACAGATTAATTTTGCAATACAACACAAACGGTCCACCTCACTATAAAATACAACTATTGATATAATATAATCTATAAAATATAAATAAAATAAAATATATATAAAATTCTAAAATTTAAAATGTATATTTATATATAAACATTCTATATATAATTATTCATATTTCTATTTATTAATATATTTTCTACATATATTAATATAACTTTTAAAAAATTAATGTAAAAGGAAATAAACTATATAAAATATGAATAAAATAAAAATACATAAAATTCTAAAATTGAAATGTATATTTATATGTGTGTATGTGTGTGTGTGTATGATTTATTTATTCATTATTCTATTTAAGATATATGATTCTACATGTATTAATAGAACTTAATAGAAAATTCAAAGGTGTTCTTCCACCATGATCCAAAATACCAAAATTATTTTAATTAATTAATTCATTCATTCATTCATTCATTTAGTTATTTATTAATAGTGTTTATTCGTTTTAGTATAAATTACTCATAAACATTTTATGCATAATGTATAAGGTATTTTCATAAATGGTAATCACATTAATATTATATATACATACAGTACAAACACACATTATTATATATATTCTAAAACTATTAAATTATATTCTTATTTATATATTCTTATTGATTTTCTGAAACATTATAAAACATGGTAATGGGCAATTCATGCTGAAAAGAAAAACACTGAAATGTATTAATTCTGCTTTCTCAAATTCAAACTCACTTTCTGCCTCACATTTGCGAACACATTTCAATTTCAATTCTAGTAAGGAACTGAATTAGAATTTTGCAGGTATTTGTGATTCAGCTCTGACTAACACACAGTCCGGTCTGTTTGGTTTGTTTTGCATGCAGGCTGAGCACAGAACAGGTGGGCCAGGCTGGCAGGTGGGCTCATGTGCCACGATGGCAGTGCCAACTGTTGGATCTCAACACTTCCAGTTGGATCAGCAACCGGATTGGAGAGGAGGGTGGGGGAGAGTTGAGAGAGTGACCTGAGCACACGGCTGCTTTATTAAATACACTTTCACACCTTACAAATGAACAACATTCCTGTTCCACACATGACCCGAGGAATCATTCGAGTCTGGAGCTCAAACACTGCAGGATGATGCACGAACTGAGCTTTAACAGAAGGAGAGTGGTTTTCAAACCACTTAACTCTAAGCATGAGCAATATTAATGCTGATGCATCCCTATTCAAGCATCTCTACCAAAGAGACAGGGGGACAAAAAGGAGAGCTATTAATGAAGCGAGCCAGAAGAAAAATGAGTTTGTTGAACCCTCAAGTTTGCTATAAACAGAGCGCTATATGATGGATGGATACATATTCTGCCAACAAACCACAAAAGAGCAAGATGTGAATTTTGGACAGGGACATTATTTCTCAATACAAAGTGAAATGCTTTATACTTCACTGCATGGTATACACTGCAAATAATGATTTTCCTATTCAGTATTTTTATCTTTTTTTCCAGAACATTCTTAAATCGAGAGAAGCAAATCGACTATTAGGTCTATTACATATGTCTTGGTTTCTGAAAACTGCATCAAAATACCAAATAGACCAAATATCTACAATATGATAATAATAAACTCAGTTCAAAGGGAAAACAACAATATTTTTCTTATCCCACTGTCATATTGTTTCTTGTTTCACTTTCATCACAAGTTGATAAATTTTTTTCAGGAAACAAGACTTAACATCTTAAGTCAAAAATTCATCAAGAATTTTTGGATATTTATAATGGAAAACAAGCCATAAATGCTAAGAAAGAAAATTCTATTGCAATGTACGTTAAACTAAATTGAGCATGTCGATTTCATAAATAAAAATTGGTTTATCCAACAGTCTGTCAAAATCAATTAATTTTCCATGTGTTTCATAACCTTGGAAAACAATGAGCATTAACATGAGAGTCTATGTGAGCTTCTTAAGATGCTGAAAACATCAGCAGCATGTGGATAAGCAAGGCTCTTAAAGGGACAGTGCACCCTAAAATGAAACGTGTGTCATCATTTACTGACCCTTATGCCATGAGTGCAAAACAAGATAAAAAGTCAAACAAATGAGTAAAAGATGACAGATTTGTCATTTCTGAGTGAACCTAAAACCTTTTACTAGCTGAACCACACTGACAAATAGCCTATGTATGGAAGCCCGTTTCCACCACTGAATAAAAAAATAAAACAAGGTAATTGCGACTTTTTATCTCACAATTCTGACTTTTTTTCTCGCAATTCTGAGATATAAACTCGCAATTCTGACTTTTTTTTCTCAGAATTCTGAGATATAAACTCGCAATTCTGAGAAAAAATGTCAGAATTGCGAGTTTATATCTCGGAATTGCGAGAAAAAAAGTCAGAATTCTGAGATAAAAAGTCGCAATAACCTTTTTTTCAAAATATATACTGTATGTGTGTGCGCATGTATTTATACATAATAAATATACACAGTGCACATATATTATGTAAACAAAAACTTTTATTTTGGATGCGATTAACAGAAATTAATCATTTGACAGCGCTAGTATAAATAAATCAGTACATTTGAATTGTAACTCGCATTTCTGACTGTACTAAAGCATTACAATACCACAATATGTTGGTAGATATTTAGTAAACATAGTAAGTTCACATACGTTTTCCCCGAAAAGCAATGCTTCAGCCAGTTATTGTATTTTGAAATGTGTGTTCTGTGTCGGAATGTCTGTTTTTGTTTTGGTCTGTGACTCCGCCCACTGACCGTTTACCCAAGAGTACTTCGACACCCCAGGTTGCTAGTTAGTGGAAAATGCAGCGTTTTGCAACTGTAGAAGCCAGCAAACAAACTGGATCAGACATCACAGATTCTACATGACCTAAAAAGCCTCTGCATCCATCTAAAAACTCTATGAGCAGATCAATATTAAAACGTGGATAAATCAACTCATCAGCTTACAGTGTAAGACTTGTCACCTTCCATTGTGAAATGCACTCATCGCTGTTGCGTGTCCTCAATCTGGCAACCCGTGTAAGTGTTGAGTCTGAAAAGGAGGGGTGGGAGAAACAACTCTCTCCAGTATTTTGACTGCAGTACCCATTTCAACCACTAGCTATAAATATTATATACTGCACCTTTAAGTTGTGGCAACAGGTCCCACTGAATTTATTTTTACAGTGTAAGCAGCACATCTACAGTATGTTATTCTCCAGTGCTGAGCTAGCACTAACCAGCAAAAACTAGTCTAGACCAGCAAGGAAATTCATGCAAAGACAGAGTAGTGTGACCTTTTCAAACAAAGGTATGTTTTTTTTAATAATTTATATTAGCAGATGCTTCACACATGGCATTATGTTGCTGAAGCTGCTCTCAGTGAACAGAAAGTGTGTGAGTCAGTTGAAACAAATGCTTATATTTAGTGACCGTGGCTCTCTCAGGAGGAGGCCAAGTGAATATTAGCCCATCTGCAGATGTTGCTGTGACTCAGCAGAGGTTTTGTCCACTCTCTCACAAGAGCAGAGGGAGATCTTGGGCTGAAACAGCGGGGACACGCTCCTCAGCGCTCAGTCGGTGGATTTCCAACCACCGGAACAAAAGCTGCTCACACTGTGCATTTAATTGGCAGCTAATAATGGATTTCAACATAAATCTCTCCTTTCTTAAAGGGCAGGCTGGAAATGGTGTTAAAGCAATAATTCACCCAAGAATGAAGATGATGTCATCATTTATATTAATATATTGTCAGAGTAATGACGGAATAAAATGAATACATATTGATGGACACAATATACAAAACAAAAAGTGTGACTAAAAACACTGTGCAAAATAAATTGATCAAAAGTGGCATTAAACACATTTGTAATTTCTTTTTTGAATAAATTCTGTTATTTTGAAAATTCTGTTTATCAAATAATCCTGAAAAACAAAATGCATCATGGTTTCTACAAAAACATGAAGCACCACAGCTGTTTTTCAGCATTGATAATAATCAGAAATGTTTCTTGAGCAGCAAATCATCATATTAGAATGATTTCTGAAGGATCATGTGACACTGAAAATTCAACTTATCACAGGAATCAAGTAGAAAATTAATGTTTTACATAATGACAATTTTCAAATTGATCTCTATTTCTCACAGTCTGCATGATAAAAAAAGACTCCACATTAGGGTACAACGGGGTAAAAGGCGCCTTTGATATACTTTTCTTCTATACCACTAGATGGCACAAAAACGTGGCGTAGCACTTTTCAAAACATCCGCTTTTCAAGATGCATGTGTATATTTGTCTGATCCTTGACGCGATCGCGCGCAGCAGCGCAAAGTTGATTCTGTGCTTACTTGATCTAATATTTTATGTTTTTTAAAATGTTGTAGATTTAAGTAGCAAATGAGAATCACTAAAATTAATGCATATATTTTGTGACAAAAGTCTTCTTAACGATTTTCAGTTTTGTTTAAGATAATTAAAGCAACAGTTTTTAAATAACAAAAGAATATGTAAAAGTATGGTATTTGGGGTAAAAAGCACCCCTGCTGTTGGGGCTAAAAACGCACAGTAATTAACATGATAATTAATAGATGGTTAATTAATACATGGTTAGATTCAGATGGTAAACATCATATATTATGTTGGGTGTCGATATTAGAGATAATGACCATGTTCAGAATGAAACCATCATATTTAAAAACATGATATTAATCATATCATATAATAAAATATCATTTGTTGTTAATACTGTAAATCTATATTAAATTTTTATGGGATCTCAATGCTTTCAGAATCTTTATTTTTTTTAAATTATTTTGTTTCTGTATTTTAGAATATATTTTTTTATATTAACATTTTAATGACAGTATATTTATTGAACAAAAAGTTAATTTTATTTTTCAAAATAAGCACAACATAGTACAAACTTTGCTAAAGTGATTGTTTTGAACAAGTATTAACTTACACATTATTTAAAAAAAGCAAAAAAACATTATTTTAGCTAAAGTATTTGTATCAACACCATGTGCCATTACCCCATGCCCCTTGCCACCTCATACATTTATAAGATTTTTAAACAAAATAAACGACTTGTATGATTTATTTTCACACAAAATCTGTTGCTCCATTAATGTTCAATACAAGCATACATATTTTTTCTGCAATTATGCATTTTAGGTGGAGGAAACAGCACATTTTTTTCTTAAGGTGGGCCTTTAGCCCCGTTGTACCCTACTAAATATAGCAAAGATCAGAGATGTTACTTCGACTCAAACTATCTGACCTGCTACACATTAATTTTATAGTGCTTAATGCTCTTACTGTATGTCAACTACTGACTCGTGTGTCTATTTTTATTTCTAAGCAAGGAATTTTAGGTGAAACAGCAGAGAAAGTCTCGTGAGGTGTCTAATTCCACTGGACAATAGAGAAATCCCCAATTAACAGTGCTTAAATTGACTGAGGAGAAGTAGAAGCCTGATTTACTTTGCAATGTCAATAAATTCTCTGCTCTTCAAACAGTCAAGTCAAGTGGCGTGTTTGCGTTCGGCCCTCTCACCATTTCCCAGTAAACATGGCATGCATTGTGGAAAACACATCCTTATTTGGACTCGCGTTTGTGGTGTTTGAGAGTGCAGGCAGATGTTGAGGGCTAAACAAACTACTCACCATTACAAATCCACTCTGTTGTCCACTGAGCACAAACTGTTCAGCTGTCATATCTGTGTCATGTGGTCTTACAGTCGAATATAGTACAGTATATAGAAAAAATAAATAAATGTATTTTCATGTTTTCAAAATCTGTCTAAAAAATCTATGAAATAAAAACAAAGTTAATTTGAGTAACGCTTTCTCCTATAAAACTCAGGGATGCTGGGTGGCGTTGCTATGCTAATGTATTCAGTTTGGTTTTAAGCATGTAGCTATGTAGCTGTTATCATGAAGAATAACTCCACAAGCTGCATTATTATATGCAACATCCATGAATTATGCACCAAACTTTTAATACTTACAGTTATGGGTTTGTTCCAATTTCTAACACCCTAGTTAGTGGTGAATGCTACAGTAATTATTTTCAAGTTATGATCTTTTCAAGAAAATATTATTTCAATTTTTCTAGTTCAAAATTTCATGTTTATTTCAATATGTTTCATGCATTTATTACTAAATATTTGTAAATAATTTACTATCAATGTATAAGGTAAAAATTGTTTCTATACCACATTTTTCAGTGTGCTATTTAAAAGGTTGGGGTTGGTATGACTTTTTAATGTTTTTGGAAGTCTCTTATGTTCACCAAGGCTGAATTTATCCGACCAAAAATACAGTAAAAACATTAATATTATGAAATATTATTACAACTTAAAATAGCTGAATTTATATTTTTAAAATAATTTTATTTATGAAAACATAAAATTTGAATATAGTGAAAAATGTAATTTATTCTTGTGATGCAAAGCTGAATTTATTTTGTTATTACTCCAGTCTTCAGTGTCACGTGATCCTTCAGAAATTATTAATTGTGCCACTTCATATTTTTGTGAAAACTGTAATACATTTTATTTTTCAGGAATCTTTAAGTTCAAAAGAACAGCATTTATTTGAAATAGAAATGTTTATAACATTATAAATGTCTTAACTGTTATTTGTTTTATAAATTTTAAGCTGAATAGATAAAATTCTGATAAAATATCAATTGATACTTTTCTTTCTACATTGTTCAGCCCTACTTCCAGTACAAGCCTAATCAGACCGATGTTAATTATATAATAAATGGCATTATTGGTCACGTCGTTTTAACCACAAGGCCTTTTTCTCTGTGTAATATCAGATAAGGAGCAGCTCTTCCAGTCCTCTCTCTGTCTTTCCATATGGTTATAGATCTCCATCAGGGATCTGGTTGCTGCTCCTGAGACTCCAAAGAGCATAAGGTGATTTCATGCAGGAGCGCTATAATAATGCTGATGCTCAGTTCATAAACACGGTCATTACTGCAAACACATACACACTCTCTCACACACTGTCCTTGAATGCACTGCTCTGACTATCTCTCCTGCATGGCCATGGCTGTTAAGCAGCAAGGCCTCTTGGGAGATAAGGAAGGGGAAAAAAACGAAATACGAGTGCAACAGCGGGTAGATATGGGATACAAGCTCTTTTTACAGATCGTTGTGAGCTCTGTGAAAATTGTTCGGTCTGCACTACAAGCTAAGGTGACAATAGTGGATGCAGTATAATGAATGAAATGATCTGAGCATGCAATCCAATCCAATACAACAACTAACATGAATTCAAGAGCTGGCATATTCTTTAGAGCCATCTGACAGATACAGTACAGATGCCACGGCCACCATCGACGCATAGTCTGCTCGAAAAATTAAGTTAAACTGTGGCCCCAAACAGTAGTTCTTTAGATATCATTAGATTTGCATTAACCATTGCATTAGATTGAAATAAATAAATAAATAAATTCAAATGAATGAACAAATAAATAAATAAATTAAATAACTAAAAATGCAAATAAATAAAACTATATAAATAAATGCAAATAAATAAAGTAAATAAAAGCAAATAAGTAAATAAATAAAATGCAAACAAACAAACAAGTAAATAAATGCAAACTAAATAAAAGCAAATAAATGAAACAAATAAGCACAAACCTAAAAATAAGTAAATTAATAAACAAAACAAATGCAAACAAACAAGCAAAGAAATAAAAATAAGTAGACAAAAATAAAATAATAAATAAAAGCAAATAAAAAAACAAAAACAAATAAGCCAATGATGAATGAATGAATTGATAAGTGAATTAAAATGTAAATCAGCAAATAAATAAGTAACTAAATATCACATCGGCGAACAAATGCTACACAAGGTTTTCTCTGAAATAACTTTATCCATATTATGTATTTATCTCAAAACATTTTTCAGGTTTCCATCCTGGAAAAGTTCTTTCTTACGCAACTGATGAAGCATTTTGCTTAAAACAAACAGCTGTTACTAGTTCAGAAATAAACTAGTTTGATAAACCTAGAAGTACTTCTTAGCCCTGCTGCCCTACAGCCACTTTGCAGCACAAAAGTGACTATAAATGACTAAATATATGCAAGGAAGACGACACAAATCACAATTCAATATGCAGACACATACAAGAAAAAAGACCAATCAGAACTCGGTATGCAAATATTACACACTGACATCATCAGATTCCGAAAAGCTGAACTTTATTCTTAAATTTCTATAACTATAATGGTGTAGAAAATAAAACAGGCCTAAATCCTCGTTCACATTCACATTTAACTATTAGGTGTACATTCTCTATTGGTAGCAGCACCTCTGTGAATAATCACCTTAGAATGTCTACCAACCAATCAGAAAGAAGAATTTAACAATGATGTCGTGTATAAATTCATTTAGACAGAGGTTAACCATGCAGATGCACAAAAACGGGCAGATATGGCAGGGAAAGAACTGTTAGAAAGCGGAGAGACTGAGAGAGAAGACTACAATAGGCAGGAATGCACAAGAAGCATGTGTAAATTATACAGCATGTCAAAGCAAATGAGACCTCTGGCTAAATACAGCAGCAAGAGTGAAGACAGCATGACAATGTGCACCACGCTCGGGCAAGAACGCCTGTGTTTATGCATTTCAGCACACAAACGGAAAGAAGCGCTCATCTGAACTGTAAGAAATCCTTGAAAAATTCCCCTGAATGTGTGAACAGACATCAGAAGCGCTCTGGAGGGGAGCCAGAGAGGTTTAACCTCCATCAGACACAAGAGGCCACAGCCCATAATACGCTCATTCTTCAAGCTCGCTCGCTTCTGCCTCTTTAGCTGCAAGTTTGCATAAAAAGAATGTGATTTTTCTCAACTCTGCATCACTATTGAAACCACATGTCAATGCAAACTTAACTAGAATTTACATTTTCTTAAAGAAATGTGAGAATCGGGATGTTTTGATGGTGTTGCTGTTTGCCAGGGTATTGCTATGTGGTTGCCAGCTGATAACAGCATCATTCATGTCTGTTGCACAAATGAGTTACTTGATGCAGATTAATAAGTGTTAGTGTAGGGCTGGGCGATATATCTCATGCGATATGCATGCGCATCTCGTCAGTAAAGCCGGTTCCTTGATTAGCGGTAAATCTCCATCACCTGTTTTCAAATGGAGCGGCATTTAATACACAGAGCCGTAGTTCACTTACAAGCTACGCAATATCACGTTCATTATCGAAGGCGATTCATCTGCGATAATGAATGCGATATTGCGTAGCTTTTCAGTGATCTACGGCTCTGTGTATTAAATGCCGCTCCATTTGAAAACAGGTGATGGAGATTTACCGCTAATCAAGGAACCGGCTTTATTGACGAGATGCGCATGCATATCGCATGAGATATATCGCCCAGCCCTATGTTAGTGGTTTGTTCAAATCACTAGCCTTTAGCATGTAATAGTAAAACTGATGCTTAAACAATGCCTTACTCATGAACAAATCCTTTTTGTGACCTAAACTTTTCAATTATCAGATTGAGGTTTTGGACAGTTGAACAATTTGTTTATGAATCGGACTTTACCATGAATTGGTTAAACGGGTCCACAAAATGATTCATTCATTAATCAGACATAATAACATGTTTGCGGATAGTACCATTTCAAATTATTGATTGAACCAGTTCACAAAATGATTCACTTATGAATTAGAATGAACAATTTGTTTACGAATTGGACCTGTTCAGTTAATTGGTTGAACTGGTTCACAAAATGAATTGTTAATGAATTAGCCTGAACAATTTGTTTATGAATTGGACCTAGTCAATTAATTGGTTGAACTAGTTTACAAAACGATTCATTCACAATTTCACAAGCCTTTTCAATTACTGGTACAAACGGATTCACAAAATGATTCATTCATGAATTAGACTGAAAAATTTGTTCACAAATTGGACTGAAAAGTCTAATTAATTCACAAATCTACAGCTCACTGACTCATTAAACCAAGAACTGTCTCTTTCTGACATGTCAGATTCATAATGAATATTTATCAAAATGCTAAAAAGTGAGACAGAGTCAAAGTACTTTCACATCCAAAAATGACACATTTCACCTGAAGTCTCAAGTATCAGCTACAGATGTCACTTTCGTTACATGTCTTTTCCATGTGCAGTTTTCTGCAGGTGTTTCTATAATGAGTCCCACACATCTGTGCGGCTTCATGCTTATTTCAGAAGGGCCTCTCATGGACCGCTTTCCCTTCTTAGCATCTCATTTTTCATTCACACCGCCATCTATCACACGACCTCCCCGCAGAGCGCGCTAACGAGGTATTAGCAACAGCGCGGAGCCACTGAAGAGCAGGATGAGCATGTGTGTTCACGCATGCTGAATCTGGTAAGGATCAATATGGGATGAGAGTGTTGATGAGAAGTGCCAAGTAACTCTTAACAGAAAGCCGACTGTATTTAACACCCCCACGTTCCCTCAGACGCTTCAGATGAAACCAACCGGTCCACAGCCACAGCAGACACGTTCCCCCGAGGGATCAATGCATGGTTGCTTTGTGGATCTGTTGTGGACCGATGTGGGGAAAAGCAGCCGTGTGTACAGTTGATGCTGACATTTAGACTTCAAGCCAGCTCTGACAACACAGAGCTTGAGATAAAACACCAGAACATATAGAGCTCCTGCTGGAAGACTTAATCTGTACGTCTGATAGTTTAGAGAAGAATCAGCAATAGAAAAAGCTGCCTTTGTAAATGTCACTAACACAACATTCCATAAATAAATAAAAACTTATTCAACATAATTTTTTAACAAAAATATATTTAAATAGATAGACAGATAGATATGTAATACTCAATCTATATAGGTTCACTAGGCTTATCATTAAGCTTATTATTAAGCATAAGCATATTTAGCAAAATGTTTCTCCAAAAATTAATGACTCAATCAACCAGTTCTGAACCAGTTCATTGAAACAATTCTTCCAAATCAACTGATTCCCAACAAGAGACAAATCTAGTTGTAATATTGAACATGACATAAATACAAAAATTGTTCAAAAGTTTGGGGTCATTTGGGATCTTATGCTCACCAAGGTTGATTTTGATGATCAAAAATGCAATAATAATAATAATAATAATGTTTAATTTAAATAGCGCCTTTCCCACGCTCAAGGATGCTGTATAAAATAAGACAGTCGATTCACATAATCGTAACAGTCCTTTCACAATCAATTAATCAGTTAAGTGGACAGTAGACAGTTGCCCAGAAACAGTAAAACTGGGAAATAATATTACTGTTTTAAAAAACTTTTTTCTACTTGAATACATTTTAAAATGTAATTTAGTTCAATCGTTTTCAGTTTTATTTTAATGCAAAGATGATCCTTCAGAAATCATTCTAATATACCGACTTGCTGCTCAAGAAATATTTCTGAATATTATCAATGTTGAAAATATTGTGCTGCTTCATATTTTTTTGTAAGATTGTACATTTCTTTACTGTCACTTTTGATCCATTTAATGCATCCTTGCTGAATTCATTTCTCTGAATTCAAAAGTATTAATTTCTTTTTTTTAAATCTTATTGAGCTAAAAATTTACAGTTCTGTATATATAATGCTTATGACAGGATGAAACAATCTTAAACACTTTAGCTATGAATGCAAACAGAATGCTTGCCTGGGCAAGGTTTTTCGATGCAAAATCTGCTCCACTAGTATCCAGCATGCACACAGCCCACAAATAACATAACCTCAGCATAACCTACAGTCCAACGCGTTTCACAGCAAATCCATCATCCGCTCAGATCCGAGCAGCAACACCCACCTCAATTCCTTCTACAGAGATGAAGGGCCAGATATCAGTGTCTTCAGCGAGGCCTGAGCCGAAGGACAGTGGAAATAAATGACGGTGAGCAGGGTCAAATGCGTGGGCTTCCCAGAGGCCAGAGCCGACGCGCCACTGTAATGGCTTTGCAGTGATTTACTCCATTCATTACAGTGAGATGCTGCCACCTTCTCTCAAAACACAAGAATCTGTCACCGTCAGGACTGCAGGATAATGAATCCAATGGACCTACTTAAGCAGAGTGAAGCTCTAGGCTTCATGCATGATATTTACAGAGACGTGAACAATAGACATGCACAGAATTTCTCTCCAGCACTGATTCATGTTGAATTTTGGAGTTTTAGTAAAAAATATAATTATTTTTGTCGGCGCCGATAACCTTGTGGGCAAAAGTATCAAAAGTATCAAGCAGCTCAAATTTTGTTTCAATATTAATCATAATAGATAATAATAAATGTGTCTTGAGCAAAAAATAAAAATAAAATAAAAATCAACAGAATGATTTCTGAAGGATCAGGTCATCAGGACACTGAAGACAGGAGTAAAAAAAAAAAAAAAATCTTAAAATATATTCAAACAGAAATAAAAACTTATTTGAAATTGAAATAATATTTCACAATATTACTGTTTTCACTGTACTTTTAATCAAATAAATGCAGCCTTGTTGAGCATAAAAATCTTACATAATGTACAATAAAATTAAATAATTAAATTAAATAGTTTTTATTCATAACACAATGTGAAAATGATTCAATAAAAGTAATAATATTTTTATACTTGCTTTATTTATTTCTAAATAAAATGTAAATATCATTGTTTAATTGTAAATATTTAATTTTATTTAAATTAAATTTTAAATATTTAAAAAAAAAAAATGTTTTCACCTGCCAAGCAAAAATTAAGGTTTCATTGCTTAGAAAGTATATTTTCTACTTCATTTGTGTTCATTAATGTCTGTAACACCCGCAGCGTACGACGAATTATGCACTGACGTTTAATTTGTCAAGCACAAACAATAAAATCCTGTACTTGTCTCATTATTTTCAGCGAAACATCATGAGGAAAGATAAAGATTTTTTAAGACGGCAAGCACATCACCATGATGAACTCCCATCATAATTGCATTACCAGGCAGCCGGTCTCTGACCCGTGGGTATATGACAGCTGCCACACACCTGAGCCCAGCGGACGGTGGATCGTATCAAAATCAGCGCATATGACCTCTGATCTGCAGTGATAGACAATCCAAGTTGTTTATATGGCAGCGAAGGCTCATATCTGCCAGACTCCAGGTGGCTCTGATCGCATCCCATCGCCTGTAGGTGATCGTCTAAGACAAATGCTTTTCAAAACACTGCACTTGAAACGTCAGACGCACCTGCTCACCATCTCCCCTCGACCCACAGTTCACAGGTGCTGTAGACTGTCAGACACGATGTCTGATTAGGGTTCAGAACTGGAGAACAGGTTGGCTGGCTAATATTGCATCTCTCTAGACAGTAAATATGAGGTACCAGACATGTCTGTCGTAAGCGATAAAGACAGGGTAATGCTGACTCAAGATTTTTTGGTGTACTTTTATGCTGAGCTGTGGAAATAACACGCTCTCGGCTCAGTCCACATAGTTGACGGAAATCTCACATAGCAGAGCAACTCTCCACGGTCATTAAACACACAATGAAGGCTAATTATGAACAAAGCTACACTCTTGGCTACAGTACATAATAAAGTTTTGGATTCTTGCTCATTTGTTTTAGCAGCGACTGATGAAAGATATTAGGAAACGATGCAGAGGGATTTAGGACACAACATAAGCCAACTTGAACCCATATCTCATACATAAGCACCACAGTTAATTGCTATACATAAACAGTGCCACAAATTTTATGCATAGGCACATTTTTGGGGTTTCGGAAAAATTTTAGGTTGAGGCATGTATTTCCGAGCCTAAAAAAGTACATTCAAATCAATTAGCCTTTTAGCGCTTAAGCCCGTTCACACCAAGGCCAATAACTATAAAGATAATAATATATTTCTAAAAATCATTCTCAATATTAAAGAATAGCAGAGTCCACACCACAGCTATAACGATAAAGGCACAGAGAAACGATATCGTTGGAATCACTTTCAGAATATTTTTTTCCAGCTGATGAACGATACAAACATTGAAACCCAATCAGAATCCATCCTGCTATAACAAGCTCGAGAATTTAAAGCAGCAGACGCACGTGCGCTTAGAATAAACAGATGATATCGTTTGCTGGTTATCTTTAATCGTTATCTTTATAGTTATCTTTAAAGTTATCGTTCTTGGTGTGAACAGGGCTTCAATCCTGTTCTGTACAAACACAATTCAGTCATTTACGACAGTGACAAACGCATGCTACAATCAAATTAAATCCAGAAAAATTTATTTTTAAATACTCTACTCAGTGTGTAATGAATCAAACTGAACAATTAGTTGTTAATGACATATCAGACTTGTATGTGTGGTGCACAGTGAATGAGGAACGTTTTTGATTCATTAGTGTTGCCAGATCTCGCTATTAAAAAAAAAAAAGAACAAGCCCAGAATAAACTTAAATCCAATCACGTTATCTTGGAAATAAGCCACATACCAAAATATAGCGACCTCCTACTTTATTAACTCCATAAAATGGATTGCTATATGAGCCGAGCAATAAACAAAAGCCCAAAAATGCTTAATAAGAGATGCTTTTTAACCAGTGGACATGGCCAGCCTTCAAGAGCACGTTCTGAGAAGCAGCCTTCCAAACATAGACAAACCACGACAGCTCTGTCGACTTTTTCTTCAGAAAAACAGTAAAGAAGAAGTGGTCCTTGGTAATTAAAAAAAAAAAAAACATATCAAGGAACACAAAATGAATACCTGTAGCTGTTGACAATATATTGAGGTCTTATGAAGCAAAGCGTTCGGTCTGTGCAAGAAATAAAACATTATTCACAACATTAATAATGTTGTAACTGTAAACCAGAGCCTGAGGCAAACTGGGATTTGTTTTAATGAACCGTTTCAATTCACTTGTTCGTTTACTAGGGCTGCCACTAACGACTATTTTTATTTCAATTAATCTATCGACTAATTTATCGATTAATCTAAACAATTAATTTCCCACAAAATAATCAACCATTTTACTTAAGAATTTTTACACATTACTGCTTGATCTAATCCTTGTTTAATATTGACCAAGCACCATTTAATTCAAATGTCCACTTAATCTTTAATATTTGGCCATTTCTTTAGGACAGAAATGCTGTAGCCGCTGTGATTAAATGAATATGTGGACATCAAAACCTGTAAACTCAGAGTAAGGGTTTGAGCTTTTATTTTGAAATCGTGATGTATTCTCCTGTTTGTGTAGATTTATAAATGATTTACCTTACAAATCTGATGAAATGGCGTAAGTTGCGTTCCCAGATGAATGTTAATAAACCCAAACTCACAACAACATGCAGAGACGGAGTTTGAGACGCTCCACACATGTAAATGATAACAGTTCCTGTGGAGCTCCTGTGAACGGAGCCGCTGTGTGACGCACGAACGTAACCTACATGCATGTAAATAATTAAAGCGCATAGACTGTATTAGAACTGCATCGCATATAATTATTTAATTAAATCATAGCGTTTGTAAATACACAATTATGCTTAATTATTATTTTTAAATGGGTTGAAATATATCATGCAGCCTCACACATTCTCGTCCGCCTGAAATGTGCCACTTCTGGTACACTGTTAGACATTTCAAAGGGTTTTTACAGTAACTTACTGAAAACAGTTACTGTAATTAAGATTTACAGTAGCAAACTGTATTTGATTTATCAATATACTACTGTAATTCATTCATTTTAATATAGATTTCATTAGATTTTATAATTTTTATATAGAATTCATTTTATTTTTACTCTACATAGGTACTACTGGCATTCAATTCAAACAGACACAATAATTACAAAATATCAAATTCTTTATTTAAAACATTGCATGTATAACACTTAAAAATACAGTCTTCCAATGCTGGAACAGTGCATCTTCACCATTTCTCCTGTCTTAGGACGTTTTGCAGTGCATTATGTTGTGTCCTCTGGATTCATCCTCACAAAGAATCTTTAGGCAACAGAAACATAATGGGGAAAAAGACAAGCAGCCAAAGAATACATAGACATCTGCAAAACCCAGGTGCTGCTCCAAAACGTGGCCACCATCTTTGCTCACCATCCACTTTGACAGAAATGTCTTCTCTGAAAAACAAGTAGAAGAAATAGCACACTTTTAAAAGGCAAACCTCATATAAAATACACAAACCTCTCAAAACCATAGCTGTTCTCTTAGCATGAATTATCAGTCTCAGGGTGGCTGGCTTGCTCATGTCTTTCTTGATGCTTCATTGCAGTTGCCTTTAAAACACAAATACAAAAAAATGCAGTAAACCTTAAATTCCATTAAAAACTATAACAAACTAACTCTAAAACTAGAAAGGCAGCTAGCCATAAAACTTGTTTAACCTAGCTAACATACGATTTTATTTTCTCAGGCTACTGGCCAACATTAACTACTAACACCTGAACTAAATTTCACATTAGTTAACTTAAATGTTAATATAAGATAAGCGTTGCTCCTTAAAAACAATTTTAATTCGGTAACTTAATTCAATAAGCTGACAAAAGTCGTTTGAAACGACAGCAGTTTACCATGGTAAAGTTCTGTAACCGCCATGTTGACTAGTAAATGTTACTATGGGTTAAACTGGTGTGCAAAAATCTGACACAAACACACAGACAAACATACATATATTTTTACCTTGCTTGCTGGTCTTTTTCTCTCGTAAGGTGCATCGACACACAGCCCAGATGTTCTCCGGAGCACTCCCACTCTCTCGGGTTCATCCCCGGCGCTGCCCCGCTGCTTCCGCGTCTTCCTCGGACGCGAGTGGCGCGGCGCAGTGAGGCGCGACTCGATAAAAAAGCAATATAGAACCCATTATATATACTATCTTCAGTGGATGTGGACAGTAATGTGATGCCCCGGTATATTTCTGATGTACAGATGTACTCCAAGCGCTGGCGCTGTTTCTGACACGAAGTATAAACGGATTTTCCAATCATTAGAAGCGATGTAACACGTCCAGTAGTCAGTCCCAAGCTGTTGCGGCGTTATAGACACGGTGCAGGGCAAATTGTGTCAATCCAAATGTAAGAAATTAGGAAAATAAAACGACCTCAGTATAATGGCGCCAAAGAGACCGTTACAGTAGTATACAGCAATTTTAAAAAATACAGTAAGTCTCTGTATGTGGGGTCTGACATCACAGAAAATTCCCATGATGCAAAGGGTATTACAGTTATTTACTGTAAAGGGAATTTGCAGTATTACACTGGGTGATATACAGTAAATAACTGTGGAAATTACAGAAATGTCTAACAGTGTATTTTGCCAGTTAGTCGACACGAGCAAAATGACATCGATGATTTTTAAAAATCATCGACTAAGACAGCCCTATCCTTTACATAATAGCGCAATGACAAATCACATACACAGTTAATTAAATCATTAGAGTAAAGTTATAATGTGAAACTTGGATGTTTTACCTGTCTAAAGCATATAAAATGACTAAAATAGCCTTCTTCAGCTAACCTTTTTACAGAAATAACGTGAAACCATAAAAACTTTCATTTCAACACCTTTTTTCAAGTGCTAGGTTCATGCATGCACATATCACTGGCTCATGTGCTCATTTTGAGTCGTAGTGACTGTCAGACAAATCCGAAAGTGAGCTTGATTGAGTATGTTGTAGATCTGTGCTGCTCGAGCCGTGAACAGTTTTAGACCGTTCAGGGCTGCATTTCCAAAAAGCATCGTAAGCCTAAGTTGATCGTAGCTCCATTGGGTTCAATGGATTTGGGAAACGCAGCCCCGTCCGATTTGGTGAACTGGTTCATATAGTTCACTAGAATGATTCAAAAGAATGATTAGTTTGCAAACCAAAAATCACTCTTGACCAATCATTAATCACTCTAGTTTGCCTGAGGCCCTGGATTACAGTTAATAATGTTATAAATAATGTTTAGTTTCTTGCACAGACTGATCATTTCGCTTCATAAGACCTCAATATATATCGTCAGGTATTAATTTTGATTGCTTGAGGGTGAGTAAATAAACAGCAAACTTTAACAACAGATCTATCCCTTTAATGCTCAAAATACGCTCAACTCCTAACCTCGATCGCCTGGTTTGAACCCTGGTTAGACTGAATCATGAAGTATGGCTCTCCAGTATATAATCATGGTGCCCTTGAGCAAGACACTCAATCACAGGTCATTCAAGGGAAAAAGAAAAAAGAAAAAAAAAAACATCTTGCTTCACGGCTGCAGAACATTGGCTTTGCTAGTGCAGACACCATAGGGACAAGAGGAAAGAGACTACGTCAGAATGAGAAACAACACTGCCACTTTTAATTTTTCATATTCTATTAATGGCTTTATGAGAACATACTTGGAGTCAGTAGGTCAGAACAGTGCAGACGGTCAGCGGTCCCTGCAGCATTGCAGCAGATACGGCGCTAGTGTACTTCTCCTGTCACCTTCAGACGCCGTACAATCACACATCAAAGAGCAGCAGCTGCCTCGGCATGTTGGGAATCAGTATCACAGCAGGATATATTTACTCTTAGCTGTCTCATTAGCTGTCATCACAGCTGCCGAAAGAAGTTACCTTGTCTTCACAGTCAACTCGCTCCTTGACACCAAACCACACTCGTTCTGTTTCACAAGTCGTTAAAAATACCTGGGGAAATCTAGCTGATAATTTTGTCAATGGAGAAAGATGCTTTTTAGCAACAGACTGTGTAGTCCGAGCAGCTAGCAGCAGGGGCTAAATGACCTTTGCTAACTGGACAAATTTTGACCCCTTGTTCATTCATGCTAAATTAATTAATTAATTTTTTTTTTATACTTTTTGTTTTGATTTGAATCAGTCTGTAACTTTTTTTGGTTAAAAATTATCCGAAATCAATATTTGAGCAATTACATAACTAGGCAGTGTTCAAAACTATCACCTTACTTTAGCCTGATTCACAACGGTTAGAGCTTATAATAATGTTTTCTAATTTGAGAGGTACGAGGTAGGTTTTCGCGGGAAATTCGAGCATGGCACTGCGTCATTACGTCACATCTGTAAACATAAAGAACTTGTCCCAGCTACTAGGCGGATCGTTTATATTCTTTTCTCACAGCAGCTGGTATAATTAAATGTATCATTTGATGGCGGTTTGTAATCCAGAAAGGATTTATGAAACACATGTGAATGAAATTTAATTATATTCCAGTTTTAAATGTGCTTCTGATTACAGATTAGCCTGGGATTACACAAGATTTGTATTTTAAAGAAAACCAGTTCGAAGGGAGCATAGTTTGCTTTTTGGGTTAAAAGAATTTATTAATATGAAATTCGAATGGTATGACAATTAGATATTAGACTGTACAGAAATTGAAATCTACACGCTAATACACACTACTCATAGTCACGCAATGCTGATGTTGTTAACATTAATAATTTGAGAATAAAGTATAACAATAATAATAATTTGCACGGTTTGATGTGATATGAGCTAAACGATCGTTAGATTTAATTACCATTGATAGCGCGATTTATGGTAATGCTTTTTTCCTCAGTTGGTCAGAACAAACGTGGCAGACTTGTTACTTACTTGTTCAGATGGCAATATACAGTGAAAATTCTTATTTGGGTCACATTTCCAAGACATAGGCTAAAATCTGTGATTGCGAAGTACGGTAAACATCCACACCGACAGCTACACATTCACCTCAAAACATTAGATTCATCTGTGCTGAAGCCGTGGCCGGAACACCGGATCACAACCCCACGAAAGCGAGATAATTCTGCAAGCAGCTGCAATTCCAGGTTTTCAAACAGAGATGTCGACAAAGAGGCAAAACTTACGGACTGCAGCTTTAAAATGTTAGTAATTTGGTTGTGTGTTTTTGTCATTTCACGTAACAAAAATATTTTTTATGCTTTTAGTTTTAGTTTTAGCTTCAGTTAACTACTATAGTCAAACCAAAAATTGTTCAGACACCAGATATAATTTTTTTATATATTTTTACTAGTAGGTGCAGGACACTATAGTTCATTTATGTAAGTGAGGATAGCAAAGTAAAGTAAACTGTGACATATTATACCCAAAAATTATTCATACAGAGTAGCAGTAAAATTGATAAAAATTTGGGACAAAAATCATTCAGACACTTTGACCTGACCATGTTATTCTTGAGTGTTTTTCTTTAATTGCTAATGCACCCTTTTTTTACAACACTGAAAAGCTGTCACTGGGGCGGTACCTTTTCAAAAGGTACACTTTTGTACCTATTAAGTTCAAATATGTACACTTTAAGTACTAATGTGTTAAGGTACCAAAATGGACCTTTTAGATACAAACATGTAAAAGGTACCGCCCCAGTGACAGCTTTTGTACCTTTATTTCTGAGAGTGTGATAATGTGAGAAATGTTGAAGGTGTCTGAATAAATTTTGGTTTGACTGTATATTAACCCTGGTTCTTAACAACTAAAAAAATGTATTTACTAATATCTGACCAAGGCCAGAGAAAATATATTTCCTCTGTTATTGTCACAAAGCGCCAGGATGAACTCCTTACAGTCCCACTGGAGCGGTCTGAGGTTAAGTGCCAAGAGCTCAAGAGCACAACGGTGATAACCAGCAGTCCACCGCTATGGGTTTTCAATGGCCTGAGTCTATAGCTATATCTAGGATGCAGGGTGCAATATAATATTGATGGGTTTCCAAAAGTCTGAAAATACACTGATAGTATTAGGACTAAAACAAAGATCCTGGTATAAAATGAAGAAATATCTAAAATTCTGCAAATTCTTTGTACAGAAGGTCAGATGTTCTTGCTTCCAATGAAGCACAAAACGTTTTTTGGAAAATATCCAAATATTATGGAGAAAATGATCATAAGGTTTTGTTCATGTTAGCTCCAGTGCTGCTGTCATTAAAACTAAATAATTACACACAAAATACTGAAATATACTAAATACTAAAATACTAAATATTGAGACATATTCAAATTCATGATGATTTTACAAATTATTCATTGAAATGCATTTAATATTTATGTAAAGTTTCATGCTGATACACTACCTTTGAAAAGCTTGGGGCCAGTATGATTTTTTTTTTAACAAAATATATTTTTTTTTATTCACCAGTGATGATTTACATTGACCAGAAGTGACAGTAAAGACATTTATAATGTTACAAAAACCTTTTACTTCAAATAAAATTTGTTCTTTTAAACTTCCTATTAATCAACAAATCTGAACAAAATGTGTCAGGGTTTCCACAAAAAAAATGATGCAGCACACCTGTCTTTAACACTGAATGATTTCTGAAGGATCATGTGACACTGAAGACTGGAGTAATGATGCTGAAAATTCAGCTTTGCATCCCCGGAATAAATTACATTTTAAAATATATTAAAACAGAAAGCAGTTAATTTAAAATATAATTTTTCAAAATATTAATGTTTTTACTTTTGGTCAAATAAATGCAGCCTTGGTGAGCATAAGAGACTTCTTTAAAAACATTTTTTTTTTAAATCTTACAACCCAATAGCATGACTTTATTTGCAATGTAAAGAACTGAAGCATTTCTAAGACTTTTAGTTCCCATTATATGACACCCATTATATCAATAAATATGTGTATCAATAGATTTTGAAATTGACTTTATGGGGAAGTGTAACAATAATCTCAAAACAGCCGAACATTAGATAGAACGATATATCGCAAGCTCACAATTTGCTAAGATCGAACCAGCAACCCTCAAATTACCAATCAAGAGTCCTTAACCACTAACACCCACTACCACCCCATCAGGGTTAAAACATGTCAAAATCTCCACTTCATGATAAAAGACTGCTGCACGCCGAGATATAAACAAACAAATCTAAGTTGATCAATTCACAACCTACGCTCTCTTGAGAGCATGCAGTTTGGAGAACTGAATTTTCTGATTATATGACTGCAGATTTCTCCAAAATCCCCTGAGACAAATAGCGCAGAGGTTCACTTTATATGGAGACTGTCCTCTGACGTCCATCAAATGAACACATTATAGGACTCCTTCACTCTCCCGTCGGACTGCCTGCTTGCCTTCAGTCCTCCTTGTGAAGGTCACGGCGCCACATTGTCAGTCCTCACATCGAAGGTTGTTCTACAGTAACACACACACACACACACACACACGGCACAACGGCTGCCATCGGATGAACGAGATGAAAGTGAAATGAATGGAAAATGAGTCATTTGCAGATGAACAGAGAAGAATCTAGGTGATTAATCATGGGTTTTCGTTTTAACGCCATTGAATCGAACATCTGCAGAGGTTTAGGTGAAACAAATGGCCAATTATTTTATGCAAACATAACTGATTGTACAACCAGAACAAGGAATCAGAAAATACATGCACTGAGAGAGGAAAAATAACTGGATTTCAGGATATGGGACAGGCTAGAATCAATACTATCTCAAGATAGATTTGAACCACAGAAGCAAGAAACAAATGACCCAAAACAGCAGCAGCACTAAAAATCACTTTGAATGCCATAGAAATGTTATATCAATGTCCTGTAAACATCCAAGCATCATGGCAGTGAAAAGGCAGTTGGCAGTTTTTGCAGAAAATATAGTTTAAATTAACTACAGACGATAATTTTCGAGGCTCTTCTACAATCCCTGTCATGCTTAATTGAAAAACAATCCGTTGGGAGCACAAAACAAGTGGTTGCACTGTTTCTCTTTCAGTTGGAATGATTTGATAAGAGGTCACTCGCATGTCAGCGACTAAAATCAAAGCCTAGCCGTACAACGCGTACAGAGCGGTTTATGGAAATTCACAGACGATATATTGATGGATATGCAATTAACAATCTGCAACTTTCAAATTCACACGTACAAGGCATATCGACTACCACTTGACCAGTGCTGGGGTGCTAACTTGAAACTGTATCTTAAATAATTTATAATTTAAAGTAGTATAATTAAAATGTAACATATAGGCTAGTATTCAGTCGTATAAGTATAATTTAAAGCTACAGTCAAGCTACCTTAAAATAGTTAGCTACACTACAAATTACTTACAAAAATGAGCTCAATTAAGGTCATAGCATTAAAGCGATCAGATAAACAGATAAATGTACACGAAATACAATTAATAATACCAGCAAAAACAAAAAAACAACCTAATAATACCAGCAAGAAAAACTTGCCAAAAAACCTGCAGGAATATTGTGCAGATTTCCTACATGATTTTTGGCTCATTTTCCTGAAATAGTACCTGCAGGAATTCTACGAAGGAAAGAATTATATGCAGGAATTGTATCCTCCATGTCTATTTAAATAAAAACAGGACTATTGTACAGGATATGTATGAAATTATGCAGAAGTTTGCATGTGTTGTATCCTGCAGGATACATAAGAACAACACAATATAACTATTTTGCAACTACAGTGTCTCTAACAAGCTGCTCGTAATTTATGGTGAAACTACAGTCAATCTCATTCTACGCTACAAATTACTAATGAAATGTTGAGGTAATAGCATTAAAGTGACAACAACAAACAGATAAATTTACACTAAATACAATTAACGAAACTAGCAAAAAGTCATTTACATAACTGAATGCTAAACACTTGGCAAAGACCAACATTTAATTATTTTGCAACCACTTTGTGATAATATTGCCAATTGAGTTGATAACACTAAAGTGATCAGCAATACACAGATAAATTTACAATAAGTACAACTAACAAAATTAGCAAACACCTAAAAACAGCTAAAAAGACCAACATCATTTAACTCTTTCGCAACCACACTGTAATAGCATTTAAGCATTTTTAACTATTAACTATATTTCACAACCACACTAACTTTAACAAGCTTAACTACAGTTAAGCTAAAGTCTTTGTTTTAAAAAAAAAAAATGAATAAAATTGTTTAACCCCTTAACTGTCACTCACAGTTTTGAACACAGACATGATAGTGCACTATCCAAACTTATTTTTTTATAATTCATGAATGAAAACATTTTCCAACGTGATTTTGATGTACCATTTCCATGGTAATGCAATGTCTGATTTTAAAATGGGTTTCAAAGGATGAATTTTGAGATTTTAAGTTTTCAACTGATATATAATTTCTTATGATTTCTAAAGCGTGATAGAGAAAAAGGCAACTAAGAAGACTTTCTGTGACAAAGGTCAGAACTCCTGTTATGATGTAGATTTTTCAGGTGCACTCTTGTCATAAATTAATCTATTACTTTTCCTACATAATTTTTTTACAAAAAAAGTGGTAAAATACCTATTTAGGAGTCTTAGACCTTTCCAACGATATATAGTTTGTCATGATTAGATTAGGATTTAATTGTAAAATAGTGAAGTAAACGTAGGCGTCCCACAGGGTGGACGGTGACAGTTAAGAGGTTAACACTACAAACTATTAACGAAAAGTAGCTAAATTGCGGTGATGGCATTAAACAGACAACAAAAACAAATATATTTTCACTAAACACAACTAATAAAACTAGCAAAGACTTTTATGTCTTTACGCCATTAACATAGCTGAATACTAAAAACTTAGCAAAGAACAACATTTAACTATTTCGCAATCACACTGATGAAACTTAGCTGGATGCTAAAAATGTAACAAAGAGCAAAATCATTGAAGTATTTCGTAATGGCACTAACTCTTAAGGTGCTCATCATTTAAATTAGCTTAACTACAGTGAAACTACTTTGATAAAAAAAAAAATTACTCAAATTGTTCTACACTACAAACTAATAACAAAAAATAGCTAAACTGAGGGGACTGCATTAAAGCGACAACAAAAACAGGGTCATTCTACAGAAACGTACACTTATGGTATAGCAAGATGTCTTAATTTATTTTTTTAACATTTAAACTTAGACCACATTATTAGATTACCTTTTGACTTTATGAATACACATAAATGACAGCTTAATTACTTTTTTTTTTTTTTAATTTTGTACATTTATTTAAAGACCACATGTACCATTTTTTTGTCACTGGTGTTACCTTACTACTTTGGCAATTTTAAAGGTTTTTCTGAAATATTGTTTCTCGATTTTTTTCAGCACATGTAGTCAGAGTTACAGAAAAATAGTGATAATGTAACAAATAAGGAGATTGTGTTTTATTTATTTTAATCAGGTTTGTTAAAAGTGTGATTGAATGATGTTAGTTCATTTGCGCAACCATGTATTTGCTATAAAAATGAAAATATTTGAAAAACAATTATAAACAAATAATGATGCAATCCTTTAAATCTTAACTCTCGAGTGAAGCAGAATTCAATGGATGTAAAATTATCATCATGTCACATGTGATACATTTTATCGGTAACACCAGTGACACAATGAAACACCAGTGACATACATTAGACCAAAGATCCTTATTCTTCAACTATAATTATTAGATGAGACTAAATTTTTACATTTGGTATTTAGTGAAAGCAGTTAGTAAAAGAATATAAACATAAACTGATCTTCACTGGTGTTACCCACAAGGAAGGTAACACCAGTGACAGTAACACCAGAGACAATTTTCAAGAAAAATGCATTTTACAAAAAGTCTGCTACAAGATATCAAACCACATGTTGTCAATCATGGTATACTCACTAAATTAAATAGTTTAATTCAATTGTATTCTAGTTTTTTACAATTCCCTAACAATAAAGTAGGTCATACCAGTGACTTCAACTAAAAGCTTCATATGAAATCATGAGATAAATGAGAAAATTTCTGATAACTGAAAAGAGACAATGGACTTATCGTGGGCCTTTTTTCATAGATCTTCAGGAAATAAGTCAAGTGATGTCATCAGTGTGATTTTTATTACAAAATAACAGATTTTTGTTAAACGGTAACACCAGTGACAACTCCAGGGGACCACTACTTTCATTATATATTTTAGAATATTGTTTTTTTATGTCATTCACATAATATATTTGATAGTTATGAATACATTATTGTATTTTAAAATGGTAGAAAAACAGTTTTTGACCTCAAAATAAAGCACTTTCCCTCTGTACATGGCTGTGGAGACAAGCAGTTTTGTGGTGCTTGGAATTCTTTATAATTAATTAAAAACAAATATTGCCACATTGATGGCGCAAGGTCTAATTGTTAAAATAACACATTGTTTTATTTTAAAGTATTTAAAAAATTGTAACCCTAAGGTGTTTTTCAACTGTAATATTTCTGTAAAGGCTAGGGACAGAAAAATGTACGTTTCTGTAGAATGGCCCAACTAATAAAACTAGCAAAAACTGCCATATACATAGCTGAATGCTAAAAACTTAGCAGATGAAGCGTTACAAAGAACAACATTTAGCCTAACTATTTTGCAACCACACTGATAAACTAGCCGAGAAAACTAGCAAATGCAGTCATTTATACATAGCTGAACGGTAAACACTTAGCAAAGAACAACAACATTTAACCATTTCACAACCACACCGTGATTGCATTACAGCAGTCAACAATAAACAGATCAATTTAAACAAAGCAACTAATAAAACTAGCAAACACTGTCATTTACATAGCTGAACGCTAAAAGTTTAGCTACACCTATAGTACAACATTTAACTATTTCACAGCCACACTTTCTCTTAACAAGCTGCTCCTAATATTTCTAGTTAATACAGTCAATCAGTCAGTAAATGTCACAGGAACCTTTCATTTGATTAAAGAATCATTTATTGACAAAAACAATCTGTACAAAAGAACCAATTCACTAAAATGAATAAGACTTTCATGTGAGGGTGAAGTTTTTGTAGTAATGCTAATTACTGGAAAAAGCAGCTTGTTAATGCAAAAGCTACTCTGAAAATAACCAAGCCACCGTCATGCTAAGTTAGCTTAATGAACAATCATAACCTACTTGGTGGTACAACAGGCTGCATCCCCTAAATTGAGTTCACAGGAAAAATTGTGGGCCACAAAAATATGACCCATATTTTTTCTTCAGTGGGAATTGAAATGCCTGACAAAACGAGTATTTGGATAACCCGACGATAAGGGAGGTGGCATCGTTCTCTGAAACCGCAGGAGGACCAGGGCACAGTCAGGTACTTTCCAGGGAAACAGCCAAAAATAGCCACCATTTCCACTCAAACAAGCACTCCACACAACAGGGGCCTGCATACATACACATACACACACATACACACACACACACACACGCAGTGGGAAATCGGAAGCGCCGGAGGGAACGGGATGTGGAAAGCACAAAGATACACGCTACCGTGACACTCAAGAACACTTGTGCTAAGAGGTTATTTTATTAAACGCTTTAATCTCTCATCATGGAGCTACAAGAAATGCACTTGTTTTCCAAAAAGTAGCCAAATGGTCAAGCCTTGTCCTCCCTTGGGCGATGCATCGGCTGGTGTTGTTTATCCAGGCCAGCAGTTATGACTATTCTTATTTTTGCTATTTATAAAGCAGACTGTGGTTTATTGGAAGTGCACCAGACAGCATTATAGAAATGACAGTGACTTTCGCCGCTTGCACGCAATACAAGAGCGTGTGAGATCAGGATATTGTTTTTCTTGACTAGCACTGGAGGCGACTGTATAAGTACACATTTATCATTCCCTCTCCATTTACGTCAGACCTGTTTTCCTAGCATTAGCGGAGACAATTGGTGGTGGGTTGTTCCTGTTGTGCAGTAACAGCTCGGTATGTCTTCAAAATAAAACAAAACAAAACAAAAAAAGGTTTAGATTTATAGTAACAAAGATGGATGTTTTATAGTGAGACACCATTAAAGAATTCATTGAATCCATTGCTAATACTGCTGTTGTTTTCCCGCCAAAATGATATCACTTCCTGGAAGATGATGTCATTCACTGGCTTTCGTTAGAATTTACAGAAGACTGAAATAAAAACAGGATGGAAGGTGATATTTGGGGACACAGTCAAAACAAAAATCTGCTGAAGCTGGTTGCTTTAAACTGCTATGTTTTCTAAACTTTTTATTTTTAATTTTTTTTACAGTGCACGATTTCCCATAAATAGGACATTTTAAATACGATACTATATATATATATATATATATATATATATATATTTTTTTTACATAATACAGTAATTTATATTAACTTACATAATCATAATATTGTATTAGAAGAAAATGAGCCATTTTTAGCATTTGTAGCGAAGAACTGCACATTTTAAAATTATACATAAATGACTTTGCTCTTTCAGCAGTACACTAACATATAGACTACTTCAAAAGCACACAAGGACTAAAATCTACAAAAACACCATTTTAGATTCGATGGGCTCTTGGTTTCATGGTTTGATTTCACATGAAAATGTACTGCACAGTAGGAATGACCCAGGTGTGTTGTTTTTGTTGGTTTGTGCAGCTTGATTTCACCAGCAAATTGAAAGACCTTGCAGCGAGAGTCAGCACAGCCAACGCTTTCATTTAAACACATGTCCAATTCAAAAGAACATCGGCGTCTGAAGAGAGACTGCCGTTTTATGATTAGCGTCCAGGCCGGTGTGATTTACTCGAGACCCGGCCAGTCTCTATTCCCAGGTCTGCCAGGTTTCCACACGAGCTCGCTACTTTCCTTCGGTGATTTACGCAGCTACTGCGAGCAGCTGGAAGATTTTTTGCCGTTCTGGAGTTGAAGTCTCTCTTGACGGAGAGCTCATTCAATGGGCCTGCAAATCCAAGAGGGAAAGATAAATCCTGAGCGCTGGACTGAATACATCACTCCGGAGTGGGAAAATTAAGCTTTCAGCCAGTAAACGGGAGGAGAAAAAGAAAAAACATAACCGCCTGGAGAGGGGCAATCAACTGAATACAAGATATGAAGGAAATAAATGTCGACACTTTAATCATTTTGTTGATGATTAAAGAAAGGAAGTCATATATTAAAGCTTCAGGCCTCGGGTACAGTGTGTGTAAAACTGAGCGAAATGAGATGCAGTGAATTCAACAGAGAGTTCAGTGGTGTTAGAAAAAGAAAGGTTGTTATGCAATGTTACGCTTAACCTTGCTGTACCGTTCTGAGTCATGAAACTGTAAAAAAAAAAAAAAAAAAAAAATTATGTCCACTGGAAAGACTACAGTACTGAGTGGCACATAAAAACAGAGAGTGAGGGAAAGAAATTGAGAGAGGAACTGACAGATATTCAGAAACGAGCACCATGGGACCGTTTTCAGGAGGCCATTTTACCCTTTTAAACGAAGGCTGAGGGAATGACGGAGTAAAAAAAAATGAAGCCGAGTTCCTCAAGAGACTCAAATCCTCTCTGATTGAGGGGGAATGCTGGCAACTAACACCAGCGAAATGAAGCGAGACTCTCAAGGGTGACAGCCGCGCCGTCAATTCCAGTTGACCCGCAGGACCTACAGAGACACCTGCGCTGCCACGGCAAGTCAATGCTGTGACAGCATAGAGATTTGTTCTGGCACAGTGATTTCGGTTTCGCCAAGTGACTTTATCCACTCACAAACAGGCGTTTGGGATCCTTCAGTGCTTAGATTTTAGCACAGCGGATAAAGATGTCAAAAGTCCCGTGGATGCGCATGGGTCAGTTTTGGCTCCTTAAAAACCTGAATATGCCACTTTGCTAATCTTATAAGAGGTTTCAACTCGTTATCAATACTGTCAAAATGAGAATTCCATTTGATATTAATTACAGAGGATCCAGAGGATCTATTAAGTAACCATAATTATGACCTGAAAGGATTAATAACATGCTGGGACATTCATATTCTGTACAGCTAGGAAAATGTATCACTTAACGCCCAATTATTGGCTTTTGCTTGAGCTCAAGTACAATTAACAAAACGAAGGAACCATTTCCATAAGTTAATTACATCAAAATGCCAGCCTTCAGCCACATTTATACAAATGTCAAGTGCTTTGAGAATCCAATACTTGATGTAAGTGAGGTGACCAGCCATTAAGCAAAAGAAGGGGATAGCTTGAAATTCAAAATATGCAGAAGAAACAAACGTACAAATACAGCTTGCATGCTAACCTCATTAGCATGCAAAAAAGGTTGCTAATTTGCAAACGCTAATTTTTCTTTGTTGATTGCTGATCAGAAAGCGCATGAAATCAGGTAACAGAGAAAATTACAGCCCTTTTGCAAGACGAAATGAATCTACAAATTTCCAACATGAATCTCTTTATTAGCTATTAAGGGGGCAGTTCACCCAAAAATGAAAATTGTCATAATTTACAGTGTAAATATTATGAATATATAATATACATTTAAAATGACTACAGTTTAAATAAATTAAAAAGCCAAAAAAATAAATAAAAGTAGCATATAAAAAAAGCACATAAAAACACTAAAACTTAAACTAAAACCAATATAAATAATTAATATTAGATATAACAATGCATTTACTCACACCCTTATGTTGTTCCATTCTGGTATGACTTAATTGCATCTATGGAAAATATATAAATGATGGCTGACTTTTTTGTAAATCTTTCTTTCTTTTTGTGTTCCACAGAAGAAAGTCATACATATTACACTACTAGAGGGTTAGTAAATGACAATTTTCATTTTTTGGGTGTACTATCTCTTTAAATGAAAGGATAGATATGCAACAAATGTATGCAAACATTGCATTGCATGCTAACATGACTGGATTTTTGCTAATTTGCCACTTGCAAATGCTTATTTTGCTTTGTTGACCACTAAATGGAAAACATGATAATATATAGAAAATGACAGGCTTTTTTTGAGGAAAAACTGACTGCACAAATCCCTAATAGTCCCTTTCTGAAGGCTGCGGAAAAGGTTAGACAACATGTTACTGCCTAAAAGACCTGCCCTTTTAACCGAATGTGTCACAGAAACCGCAGGGGCAAAGATTCAATAAAACGATTTGACAAGTGAACACTGAGGACACTGACAATACGCAGGCTGAAGAATGAAGTTTCAATGCAGCAAGAAACTTTTAACAGCCACATGAGCCAAGAGCCAAAAGTGTCTCACTTAGTCCTCTGAGGCACGGTTTCGCAACAAAGATTAAGCACAGTGCTAAACAAGGAAACATACTCATGTACACTGTGTTAGTCACTAGAAATGCACATCTTACCTTTAAGCTGATCTGCAACCACACTTGGTCCAATCCTTTCTGTGACTCGCCCGTCTTCTCGCAAGTACCGGTCATCCAAAAACCTGTCCGTGGCCTCCGAAAGGTGTACCTTCCCGGCAACACCCAACTGCTCCATAAGATTGGCTAGGTTGACATCGTTGGACCAGACGTCGAACTTAAAGCGCTTCATGCCGAGGATCCCGCACAGCACGGTGCCAGTATGGACGCCAACACGCATGTTCACCATCTCCTTCTTTTCTTGACAGAACTGCTCAATGGCCTGGATCATCCCAAGCCCCATCTCTACACAGCAGTAGGCGTGGTCCTCTCTTGGTTCGGGACAACCAGCCACGCAATAGTAACAATCTCCCAGTGTGCTGATCTTCTCGCAACATGTGAGCTCACACAGGCGATCGAAGCGTCCGAATAAGTCGTTGAGGAGTCCCACTAGGGCATGCGCTGACTTATTGGCGCTCATCTTGGTGAATCCCACAATGTCTGCGAACAGGATGCTGACCGGCTCCATGCGTTTCATGTTGAACGGCCGAAAGATGATCTGGCCTCGAGGTATCGACGTCTTCTTGCGTTTGGTGCTCTTTGGGCTGGAGGCGCCCGCAATGGCCGCTCCCGTCGAGTAGCGCTTAACCGAATTGTCATTGTCATCATCGCTCTGCTTCATTAGCTCATCGGCCACCCTACGAGGCATCACCGAGTGGATCATCCGCTCCTTCAGGGCCTTTTCCACCTCCAGGTCTTTCCCATGCATGATGGCTTGGCCGACCTTGAGGAACGTGCTGCGTGAACGCACTTCGGACATAATAAAAAGGTGGATGCCAATGACGTGGGCGCAAAGATGTAAAATTGCCCTTCCTGGGATCAGCCAGTAGAGCGTTTCCAAATGTTCCTCGGTGGAGTTCCTCCAGCCATTGCCTTGAATCAAATGCATCCAGCCAAGAGTCTCAAAAAGCACTGAGTAGAGCAAGCCGAGCAGGAGCGAAGCATACAAACGGACGTGGAGGAAACTGTAGAGCAACGAAAGCACCTCCATGCCTAAAGAGAAGGTGCCAACTGGGGACAAACAAGGAGCAACTAGACCTCCACTTCGGGTGGCTTCAAACGTCAGGTTTTTATCCTCAGCGCCACTGAAGTCGCTTGCGTCCTCTTCATCCTTCAAAGGAGGAACATTAAAGTCACTAAAGCCTGAAGTCTGGATCTGAGGTGCAAGAGTGAGGGTAAATGTCACCACGATGAGCAACAGCGAGGCTTGATTGTAGCAGTGGGAGTAGAACCGGGTGAACGTGAAGGCGAACAGGACAGAACAGAGGAGTAGGAAGGCAGTTGTGGGCAATAAGAAGGCAGTTCTTTCACATCGATTAGCATTAGCAATGAAGAACAACCCCCAGAGGAGGCTGGCGGCCGCCAAGTAAAGCAACACACAACGGAAACGGCGTTGCGTTTGAGGGAAGCAGCGCTCGCGGCAGGCTTCCTCCAGAATGTTGGAGTCAAACTTGGGGTTCCAGAAATGTCCGGCCGACCTTTCGAACAGCTGCGGCATCTTCCTTTGAGTCCGGAGGCCTTTGACCACTGGTTTGCGGATGGCGGATTCGCCTGAGCTACAGCTGGAAGAGATGCTGTACTTGCAATGTTTGGAGCCCCCGATGATGCTGCACATGGCGCTGGCGCCCAGACTCCCACGCTGCTGTTTGTGCGGCTTGGTGCCGCTGATCCGCACAGAAATGGCACCGTCGCCGCTGGAGTCGCAGCTTACTTCGCTGTTGTGAAACAGCAGATGTTGATGTTGAGGAGAAGCCATGATACCGTTCAGATCAGAGGCAAGCTGGGAGAAATGCAAAAAATGATGAAAATAAGGTGCTTGGGTGGAAAAAGAATCAAGAGGGGGAAACAAACGGAGATGGCGCCAAACAGCTCTGACGACTAAATCACGAAAAATTTACTCATGCGTTTAGACAGTTCCAGGATTTTGAGTTTTGGTTATTTCACCTCATGACGTCAATAGCGCATTCCTCTTCTCTTCTGTCTTTCTTGACGCACATGGGTCGGAGAGGTTTATCCAAAGCGCATGGAATCTTTCGACTTACTACAAGTGAATCAAAAATGTTCTCTCACTGATGAATCAAAGTTACATAATAACACCACAAAAATGAAGACTCAAGTCAAGGACTGTTTGCTTTGACTCCTTAGGGAACTTCTTCACTCCATTCTGATGCCAAGTGCACAATTTTCCCCATAAATGAGCCATTGCATTAGTTTTCAAGAAGAAAATTGTACTTATGAGACCACTTAGAGGACTGTCAGCATTTATGCTTGACGTAAGTTATGGCATTCCTCATATCCAACACAGTTATGCATAATAAAGTCCAAAAACTCTTGATCAAATAAACATTAAAAAAGTCCAGCAGGGGATGAGTATGTTAAAAAAAAGTCCAAACTTTAAAAAACGATGTGTTTCTACATTATTTAGGCTACTTAAGAAAAATAACTCAACATGGTTTCTTAAAAAGAAACCTTCCGCCCTCTTTTGTTCTTCAGATTCAGAATAAGCGTTCACTGGAGACTCCGCGTCCTGTCAGACGGACATAAAGGGCACAACAGCCTGTTGTTAAAAAACACGCAGAAAATTTCAACCAGTCTTCTTTCTTAAACGGCCTGTCGCGTTAATATTCTCTTGACAGGAGCACCGACCTTTCCTGAGTTCCTGCTCCGGATCTTGCAGGCGCTTCTATTGCGAATTAAACGTGCGTAACGGGATAAGAATAATAAAGATTGCGCATATGGATTAATTTATCATTCAAGATGCATAAATGCCTGTTTGTCCAGTATATTCCCACAGACTTAAAACACTGTGATCTTAATTCAGGTGCGGCTGTTTGAAACCAGTTTGAGCCATTTATTTCAATGCACGTTGTAAAAGTGCTTCAAATGAAGAATGAATTCACCTTGATGTTCAGAAGTCATTTAAGTTTCCTTTCCTCGTAGAGAAGACAGAAAGTCTGCACTTCTCTCTCCATAGACTCACAGTGGTAAAGTGCCTCTTTGGTTTCTCTTCAGGACTCATTTCCACGGGCAGCTTTTCCTGTGATGTCCAAACAAATCTCTTTCTCAGCCGGTTCCTCTATGATCCCCATCAGCGCACAGCTTGGCACTCGAGACACATGCCAGTGTATCATAGTTGACTTGTGTGCTTTAGCGCAGCTTGGATGCGCCGGTGGCCATCAGACATCAGTGAGATCTCCATCTGTATTCGGAATCCGACGCGGTGTCTGTACAAGTCCAGCAGACGCTGGAAATACATTGAGAGGTGGGGATAGACGCGTGCGTGCACGCTCCGGAGAGAGAACAACAGAAGGGTGGCGAGCACGCACGCATTCACATGGAGGTGGGCTCTTCTCAAACCGCAGTGTTCGCGTCGGAGCGCGTCCCCAACGCTGACGCGCGTCACCGAGAGCTGTCAAAAGGGGATGGGGGGGAGTCCAATCAATCACGTGTAATGCAGGGGGAGACACAGCTGTCATATTAAGAGCCATATTAAATCAACCAAACCAATTTAGCGTTGACACCACTAGACAGAAACACATTTGCTTTCCTATCTATCTGTCTGGTTCTTTTCATAGTTTTTGATAGATAGATAGATAGATAGATAGATAGATAGATAGATAGATTAAGGTAAGAATAATCTTCAATCATTTCTATCATAACTCCTATCAATATATGTGACCCTGGATCACAAAACCAATCATAAGGGTCAAATTTTATTTTTTATTTTTTAATCATCTGAGAGCTGAATAAATAAGCTTTCTATTGATGTATGGTTTGTTAGGATCGGACAATATTTGGCCGAGATACAACTATTTGAAAATCAGGAATCTGAGGGTGCAAAAAAAGTCTAAATATTGAGAAAATAGCCTTTAAATTTGTCCAAATGAAGTTCTTAGCAATGCATATTGCCAATCAAAAATTAAGTTTTGATATAGTTACAGTAGGAAATTTACAAAATATCTTAATGGAACATGATCCTTACTTAATTTGCTAATGATTTTTGGCATATAAGGAAAATCTATCATTTTGACCCATACATTGTATGGCTATTGCTACAAATATAGGCTTCCTGTGCTACTTTTTACTGGTTTTGTGCTCCAAGGTCACATATCAATCATATTGTAATTAAATAGTCATTTCTTGGTTACAGGAAGTCTTTCCTTTCCAGGTCAGCTCTGCTTGGAGGCCGAAGGGTTTATTAAACATTTTCCACAATGTTTTCCGTAATACTCACCAAATCCACCAATTTTGTAATTAAATGTTGATCCCAGTTTATGAAATTATTCCCAAAATAAACCATAAGTCTTTAATCCGCATGTTTTAATTAATAGAGTCTCTTTGCTCGGCTGTCGTGTTGTGCTTGCGCTGCGCAGCAGTAACTGTGGCTGAATCAAAGTGATTATTTTGTTTTGGAAGCCAACAAGAGGCTAAGATGCTTAAAAAGCTTCAGAAGACTGTTTCAAAGGAATTCCCTGGAGAACTGCAGCTGTGTGTGTGTCTCTAGAGCAGGCCGGGCCTGAGCTGCTGGGTCATGACACAGAAAGGTGACAGGTTTCTTACAGAAGTACACTGCTTGTTCTTAGGGTAGATTATGTTGTTTTGGGGAAAAGTGAAGAGCATTATGAAATCCATTCCTATACAAACCTCTCAAGAACATGTCCAGGTTATATCTCATCCCAAAGTCAAAGGGGATATTTTGCTTGAGGAAAATAAAGGAGCATAGAATTATTGAAGTTCATTATTTTCATGACAATTAAATATATTGCTAATAATAATAATAATAAACTGTAGAAAACTGTAATGCTATATGTCACAGATATATTTTCTTTGATTAAAAAAACTGTTAAAAAAAAAAAAGTGCACTGCAGAAATCCATTGAGAATTATGGTTTAAAAAAAAACATCTAGATGCATCTGCCTTTAATTCATATTGAATTAAACAAACCTATACATTGCATACAAATGCATAGCAAAAATCACATCCAGAAATACATGTGATTAATTGGCATAAAAATTATGTCACAGTGCAAAAAAATAAAAAAATAAATTAAAATAGACATAAATTTAGCAAAACATAATTTGTTTTTGTTTTTTCTTTTGATTATGGGGTGAAATTGAACCCAGACATCTATTTGTGATATTCACTCAATAAAATGTTTTTCTACTCACACTTTTCAGTTTACTGAAACACACTCACAAAGACTTAAATCTGGAGAAATGGCCTTGAGAATCACCATTCCCTTTGAACATGTTACATAGTCCCCCGTTACAGTTCACTCGCACACCTCCCTTTGAGTTGGAGTCACGACCGACCCCGAGCTGGTGCAATGCAGCTTCCAGACCTGTTCTCCAATCACGTCTGAGTGCAAGGCAAACTTCAGCCTGCCATCTGAAACGTGTGTATGTGTGAGTGTGACTTCACACGCTTTCAGAGGCGGCCCTGATGTTGTGGGGGCTTCCCTCGCTCTGGGGGGAATATAGCACAGTCTGTTTTGAAATATGTGATCAGTGGGCCATGTCCTCACACAGGCGCGCAGACCCATGTCATTATTAACTCATTAAGATTAATATCATTTGGCGACGGGACTCTGGCTTCATTCTGCTATTGAGTGCGATGGCCATATTGCACATTTGTTTCTCGAGGAGTGCTGCAAAATGAGCTGTTACATCTTCTATTCAGTGCATTAAACACTGAATAACAGATACGAGAACGCAATGAGGAAATTTCCTTGATTACAATCTGTTCATTAGAAGCAACATGAAAGACATCAGCACCCCAATTTACTTCAGTTATGTGACGTATTTCAGAGGGAAACAGAATATTTGTGTGGGATGGCACTTGATTTTATCCATCAGGAAATGATGTGAAGGTGTAAAGCGTGCGTTTCTTATCAGAATTGAGCTGAAAGTGAGTTTGTGGTGGATTTATGGTGGATTTATATTTACAGTTATGAATTCGGTAGGCTCTTTTATCCAAGCAACTTACATTGCATTATATAAATATTTCTATCAGCCCTTGCGTTTCCTGGAATCAAAACCATGACCTTGGCATTTTTAGCAGTGTGTTTGAGCTACAGGAATGATGCAGTGTTGTGGGAAAACTATTTATTTTTCACGTCTGCATTTATTCAAAGCAACCTATACTGGATTCATAGCGTGTATTTCTTGGAAATCAAACCCATGATCTTGGCATTTCAAGTACCATGCTTTACTGTTTGAAATATAGGAGTTATTTTTGTTATTTTTTGCCATTAGTGCCATCCCAGACAGCAACATCTGGCCCGTGTGAAATCCATGCGGGCCAATTGTGGGCCGGATCTGGGCCGACACTCCTTGCTGTCTGGGATATTATTTACTTGATTACAGGAATAGTTCACCCAAAAATTTAAATTAGCTAAATTAGCTTACTCAGGCCATCCAAGATGTAGATGAATTTGTTTCTTAATTGGAACAGATTTGCAGAAATTTAGCATTTCATCACTTGCTCACCAACGGATCCTCTGCAGTGAATGGGTGCCGTCAGAATGAGAGTCCAAACAGCTGATAAAAACATCACAATAATCCACAAGCAATCCACACCACTCCATCAACATCTTGCTATTGGCTAAAATAGGAGTCCTTTATTCATATTGCTTTCTCCTTTGAAAAAGTCGTCTCGTCTGAATCAGAAGAGAAATGTGCACAGATCAAGCAGAGTTTACAGTGAAAACAGTTCAAAATTGTTCTAAGCAAATATGTGGGTGGATTCTGATGTGAGTGGGCAAGAGGAGATGGACTTTTTCACAGGAGAAAGCAGTATTGTGAATAAAGGACTCATATTTTAGCCAGAAGCAATGGTTTGAAGATAAAAATGTCTTAATGACGGGTTTGTTTCTTGCAAACACACAACTTTTCACTTTACAAGACTGTAACTGTTGAACTACTTGTGGATTATTGTGATGTTTTTATCAGCTGTTTAGACTCTCCTTCTGACGGCACCCATTCACTGCAGAGGATACACTGGTGAGCAAGAGATGTAATGCTAAATTTCGCCAAATCTGTTCTGATGAAGAAACAAACTCATCTACATCTTGGAGGGCCTGGGGGGCAAATTCTTCTCTTCTCTCAGTCAAAAATATTTATTTTTATGTTAACCTCACACATAATGATAAGACTCTCTCCGCTGCATCATGGTTAAGAGGTTTCCAATGCAATGTTAAATCTCTCCCCAAATTGCTAATTTTAAGCTGCTCTACAAGTTTACATTAAACTGTTTCATAATGAGCATTTTGCAATGCTTGAACTTTTTCCATTTCATATTTTGCATGATTTCATTCACCTCACGTTGGCAAAAAAATGGTTTGCACTATAATCTTCCTCGCTTCAGCATTATGTTGTGCAATTTATGTTGCTTTGTCCTCATGTCAATGTGATGCAATAGCTCTTTACATTCTGTGCTCACTCTAGTGGACAACTACTGCCACAGCAACTTCAACACATATGGACACTCACTCACGGCTAATTAGAAGTGTTGAAAAAACTATTTTCACTTTAATAGTCTCAAGATACTTTATGAAACGGAGTTTTACATTGCCTAAAGAACATGAGAGGGGCGTTTGCACATGCAAAAGTTGTGGTTGGTTGCCAGGTCATTTTAATGCGCTTGTTATGGTGATCTGTGTAGTTTTTACAGCTCATGAGCTGTAGTTTAATACTTTTAAACATCAGAGATTTTGTCACATTTTTAAACAAGCCACCTGTCAGAATAACAAATCAAGCTCAGGGATTGAGCAATATTCACATCCTCTGCATGTTTTAATGGGGTTGCTACATTTATGACGACCCCTGTGATCTCCCACCTGCCTCAGAAAACACACCTGCTAAATATACAGCTGACTTGAGCATCTTTCAGCACTTACCTGCCGTTAAAATCTGAATCTGATAGTGACACCATGGTTCATCTTGTGTCTATTTTTGGAGGTGGGAACAAAGAGTGACCTCGATATTTAGACAGGTCTTTCAGAAGAGATCCGAGTCTATTAACCCCCACGACCCAACTCCAAAAAAACAGACAGCTCGGTTAATAACACTTTATTGCAGTTTTGTCGCTCCCACAGAACTGCACTGTTTGCACTATGTTCACTGTTGACTACCATACATCATAACTAGGATTCCAAAAAAGCCTAAAGCTTATAAAAATGCAGCTTTCTGAGGTAACATCTATCTAGATATCTAGATTAATGTGATTATTTCCACACAAAACCCCAACCATTACATAAGACCTGGCTATTAGTTGTGGAATATTAAATACGCTTTTAAAAATGAAGGTTCTGTATTGGCATCGCAGGTTCCGTGAAGAACCGTTAACATCCATGGAACCGTTCAAATGCAAAAAAGGTTCTTTTATGGAAAAAGATTATTAAAATGTTCTTTACATTAAGAAAGAACAGTTCAGCTAAAGGAATAGTTCAGCCAAAAATGAAAATTAGCTGAACATTTACTCACCCACAGGCCAGGATGTAGATTCGTTTTTGGGGTTTTTTTCATTAGAACAGATTTGGAGAAATTTAGCATTACATCACTTGCTCACCAACGGATCCTCTGCAGTGAATGGGTGCCGTCAGAATGAGAATCCAAACAGCTGATAAAAACATCACAATGATCCACAAGTTAATCCACACCACTCCAGTCCATCAGTTAATGGAAAAGCAAAAAGTTGCATGTATGTAAGAAACAAATACATCATTAATACATTTTTAACTTTAAACCAGGGGTGTCAAACTCAGTTCCTGGAGGGCCGGAGCCCTGCAGAGTTTAGATGCAACCCTAATTAAACACACCTGATCCAGCTAAGTCATTTAGGTTTAGGTTTGATAACTGCATGGTTTGTGTGTTGGAGCAGGGTTTGACACCCCTGCTTTAAACCATTGCTTGGTTAAAATATGAGTCCTCTATCCATAATAATGCTTTCTCCAGTGAAAAAGTTCCCTTGTCTGAATCAGGAGAGAAATATTCACAGATCAAGCACCATTTGCAAGACAAAACAGTTCTAAACAAACATATCAGTTCATTTTGATTTGAGAAGACATTAAGGATGGACTTTTTCACTGGAGGAAGTGTTATTATGGACTCGTATTTTGGCCAGAAACAACGGTTTAAAGTTAAAATGTCTATATAACATATTTGTTTCTTACAAACACACAGCTTTCAACATTAACTGATGGACTGGAGTGGTGTGGATTACTTGTGAATTATTGTGATGTTTTATCAGCTGTTTGAACTCTCCTTCTGACGGCACCCATTCACTGATATAATGCTCAATTTCTCCAAATCTGTTCCGATGAAGAAAAACTCATCTACATATTTTCAAATCTTACAAATTTTCATTATTGGGTGAACTATTCCTTTGAAGGTTCTTTAGAGAACCCCAAATAGATCACATTGCTGTGAAAACCTCCTTTCAGAGCCTTTATTTTTAAGAGTGTAGATCGTTTTTTTATTGTGGTATACAAAGTGGAAATGTGAAAAAACCAAACCCATATGTATCATAACATGCTAGTAGCTTATCAGTCTGAAGAGAGAAATAATCATCCATAGTTACTATTAACCTATAAAAGTGAACAAATCAACCCAAAAGACAGCGGAAAAACGCACAACTGGGGAACTGATTCAGTAAGTTTAAAACATGACAATTGCATCACTGTTCACATTCAAGGCAGCTGATATCCATTTTCAGTCTCAGGATATTTTATTTTTGCTATTTTTTACATTTTTTAAGGGTGTCTCAGCCATTTTAGTTTTTCCATGCGTACACATTTTTCCCCTTCAAAACTGCAGACAGTTTATAAAAGTAGCGCGGAAAGAGAAGAGAGTTATTTTGACGCGCTCTCCTCGCATTCACAATAAACTCCGCCTCAAGACTTCACAAGAACCTCCCCTCCACCCCATCCCAGAATCCCCCGCCCACAAACATCCCCACACACAACCTCTTCACGCAAAAAAAAAGTCCCGTGAGATCCGTCTCCATTGACTCAAAACGGACCTGCGGCAGGAACAGGATTAGCTCCACTGCTCCTCCTCGGTTTGTTCGCTCCACCGTTCCTCCTTTCTTTCTCTCGTCCTCCTCCTCGGTCTCCCTCCCACCTGATTTTCTTCTCTCAGTTTCGCCGGTAGCGGTTCTTGGGCTTTTCCCCGCAGCCGGTGGCCTCGCAGGAGGACAGGGTCGGGTTCTTGCCGGAGTTGATGCTGCCAAGCAGAGAGGGCAGTTCGTGGGTGATGGCGCGCTCGATCTTCTCCAGTAGACAACCGCCCATGTAGGAGCATTGAGCCGACAGCTGCTTGAAGCTGCTCACCGGGTTAATCCCGAAGAAGTCGCGGTAAGCGTCTCGGTTGGGCAGGTCAAACTTACTGACGTTGGTTTTGGCCAGGATGGACTTGAAAATGTAGAACTTATCGGGATCGTCCACGATCTCCTTGAAGACCAGTTCAGGGTCGCTGAAGAAGCTCATCTTCTCCTTGAAGGTCTGCACGTAGCGGTCCACCAGGAGAGCGTGAATGCGAACGCGGATGCCGTGCTGGCGTATGAAGGCGATTTTGTTCTCCAGACGGTTCTCAATCACTTGGTTCAGGTCTTCAAGCAGGGATATTTCCTCACGTTTGAAGAGGTCGCGGCTGGTGTCTGGCGCGTAGTCGTAGGGCCAGAAGGAGCTGACGTAGACGCGCGGGGGCTCTGTCACATTAATGAGGGGCGCCAGGCTCCAGAAGAGGGCCCCATAGACGCGCATGAGGTCCTGGGTTGCCAAGCTGTCGGCCTTATTGAGGATGATACGGATCTGAGACTCCCGACCTTTCAGCTGTCGGAAGAGCATCTCCAACTCGAGACCGACGTCCAGCTTGGTGGGATCAAAAACCACGAAAATGAGGTCCGCGCGATCGATAAACCACTGGCACACATCGTTGAATGGGTAACCTTGAAGTGAGAGAAGAAATATAAAGAATTAATTATTATTCATAAATTGAGATGTTAAATACAGTGTATCTGGAGGGTTTTTAAGACTTTTTAAGACCTTTTTTAAGACCTTGACAAACAAAATTAATACCGTATATCCATTCAGATTAAACCTATACAACTGCAAAACATATCTCATATTTCCTTACAGTGTACATCACATATTCAGCAAAGACTTTAATTTTTATTTTTTAGCAAATCATTGGGTGGGGGGTCATATTACTGAGATGCTATTATATTTGTAACAATATTTAAATTTAGTTTTTATTTTATTTAATATTTTTCGCTTTCATTTTAATTTTTAGTTTAAGTTTAATTTTAAGTTTTAGTAATTAGTGCTTTTGTCATTTTTATTAGTTGCCTGTATAGTTTATATATATATATATATATATATATATATATATATATATATATATATATATATATATATATGCAGTGTCACTGTAAAAAAAATGGTGTTATATAGCACTAAAAGTGGTTCTTGGCTCGTAATCATAGGGGAACCACTTTTGGTGCTATATAGCACCATATCTTTAAAGGTGCTATACAGCACCTTTGTGAAATGGTGCTATGTAGAACCATAAGAGGTGCCATACTGCATTGTATTTCTTCAACAAAAATGGTGCTAAACAGCACCAACAGTGGTTCTTTGGCTCGTAAAGAACCTTTAAAGGGGCTTAACAAGTTCTTTGTACAGCAGTGGTGCTATATAGCACCTTAATCACCCCAAAGAACCATACAGGAGCTTAACAGGTTCTGTATATGGTAGCGGTGCTATGTAGCCCCTCAGTCATGCCAAAGAACCACTGAAGAACCACTGAAGCACCAAGATTAGTATAGTGCTTTATATAGCACCATTTTTTTTTTTTTAGAGTGTGTGTGTGTGTGTGTGTGTGTGTGTATATGAAGAACATATAAAAATGTATTTTATTTCATGTTACAAAAAATGTTTGTCTTTATGTTTTTATTTATTTAATTTTTTTGTTAACTATAATAACCCTGGTGCCTGAACTAATCAAATCTATATACTGAATATGTTAAATAATGTTTTCCTTCCTGTAAAATATGGTTTATGGTTTATGCCATAATAACCAGAAAAAGATTGTATGCATAACGCTGAACTTTTAATTATAAAGGAGCCTGAGATACACCGGGACTCTTATATTGAAATATCTATGTGTCACTATTTCCAGCTGCTCATTCAAACGGAACAGATGATGATGAAAAAATATGCACTAAACATCGTCATAATTGATAAACAGTAGGTCATAAACAATCATAAATAGTCATAAATGCATGAAATTATTGATTGACAACTGCTCTGAAACTGTGAACCTGTAGAACAGGCAACAGTGAAAAGAGCAGCACTTACATTTTATTAAATCAGTTTAAGGAATGAGTTTAATGATCAGCTCTTAAACTGAAGACCTCTTAAAATGATAATAAAGACTGAACCATTTCACATATCTTAGACTTTTTATGACCTTCAATTTGGGTTTAAGACTTTTTAAGGACCCACTAGATCCCAGAAATGACAGAAATCAATGGCGATGATAGAGAAGTCTGTACCTCTCTCCTGCTGTTTGCGGTTCTCAATGATTCCAGGCGTGTCCACGAATGTGACCCGCTCCAGAAGCTTGTGGGGCATCTCGATGCCAACCAGCTTCTCCAAAAAGTTCTGGCCGAACTTCTCCAGTGGGGAGAAGGAGCGAGAGCTGTCGGCAGCCATGACGATGCCCTCCACGGTGCGGATCTTCTCGCCGTGCATGATGACGGTAAACTCTGAGGTAGTGGGCTCAGCACCTGGATGAACAGAAGATAATACCAATTTGTAATAAAACAAGACTTTAATACCGAAAACCACTTGACAAGCAGCACAGACGGCAGTTTACCCGTGTACAGCTGGTAAGGAGTGTCCTGCAAACCCAACAGATAGTTGACCATGGAGGACTTGCCCACGCTCCAGGGTCCAAGGAACAGCACCATGGGTTTGGAGGTGATTTCTCCATCTGTTTGAGAGAGAGAGAGTTAGAGAACAATGGCGTTTACTATTAAACATGTGAGACTAAGGGCAAGAACCACAATTCAAGATCTACCATGAATGAAAAAGCCCTTTTTCTCTTTTATAAAGCAAACGGAAATCATAATATTAGTACACTTTCAAAAATAAAGGTCCTTAATAGGCATTGATGGTTCCATGAAGAACCTCAAACACCCATAGAACCTTTTCTTTCCACAAAAGATTCTTTATAGTCGAAATGGATTCTTAGATTTTTCAAATGTTCTTCACAATTTAACATGGTTTCAAAACTGTTCACTGAAAGGTTCTTTGAGAAACCAAAAATGTTTTTCATCGCTGCAAAACCCCCCTTTTTTATATTTATGAGTGTATGAATTTAAATATTCAAGAATGAATTGGTCTCCATCTGTCAAAGGGAAAATTATGTTGCAAGGGTTTTTTTACTGGTGCTTATTGCATATTGCTGATTAACTGGGTTTCATCGTTCACCTTAGACCACAAGTAAAGTACCATCACACTGGGGTGCACATGAGGAAGAGCCAGCAGAAACAGCAAGCGTAAAGAGTGATGAATGCGCCATGCAGCATCGTTGAGTGTCGGCATTAGTGCGAGTGAATCAGAATCATTTTAAGGAACCCAAAACAAGTCTTTAAATTGTTGTGTGAATGCATGTAGATTCTCTTCTCTATATGGTAAGTTTTTGTTGAACCCAAACCTTTCTAGATAATGAAAAAGAAGTTTTACAATGAATCTAAATTGGATTTCTTTAATTTTTTATATCTAATGAATGCCTATTTAAGAGCGCAGATGAAGGAATGAAGGCCATTTCACTCACTTCATCTTTTCTGTTGTAAAACCTGAGGACAGAGCTCTAAGAGTTCTTTAGGAAAAGAAACTAATTTCTGTTTAATTAATTGCAGAGAATGTCATTTCTATGAAGTACTTCAGAACGGGGCAAACACAATCACTCAAGGCCCCTCCAGCTCTACAGCGGTGTAGAGGTCGAGGAGCTCGGTTAGCAGTTCAGAAGATGTAGGTTTTTTGAACCCAGTCACAATAAAGATAACCTGAGTGCCACCATCAAACCTTCAGACACAGCATGTGACTCTACATTCTTAAAAATAAAGGTTCTTGGTGGCATTGATGGTTTCATGAAGAACCTTTAACATCCATGGAACCTTTCAAATGCACAAAAGATTCTTGAGATGATTAAAATGTTCTTCACACTAAGAAAAAATGGTTCTTTGGAACCTATATTTTTAAGAGTGATCTTTATTGCAATTAGTGCAAGTCAGTTTTGATATAAGCATCCGACATATGACAAGTAACCCCACCCCCCACCCCTCACCCACCCATCCATATGGTTATGAGAGGCCTGCACATGCAACCAACACTCATACGTCAATTAACTTTAGCCAGAGTAGATATTTAATATGATGCAAATAAAATCAAGGCTATGAGGGACGGAAGTACAGACCATTCAATTTGTGCTGTCTTTAAGTTTGATCTAATTTGCATGACTTGTGTTTTGTGGTGTTTTTGTCCTTTTCTGTGTTTTGTCTGATGAATAATTAATACCCACGTACTGGTTCTTTTTTTCTTTCCTTTTTTTGTGCATGAAATTAGACACGTTGTCTACTAGACACGTCATAACACCAGTAAAATTTTTGGGGTCGGTAAGATTTTTTTTTTTTGTAATGTATTTGAAACTCTCTTATGCTCACCAAGGATGCATTTACAGTATGTGATCAAAAATCCAATAGAAACAGCAATATTGTGAAATATGATTACAATTTCAAATAACTGTTTTTTTATTTGAATATATTGTAAAATGTAATTTATTCCTGTGATGCAAAGCTGAATTTTCAGCATCATTACTCCAGTCTTCAGGGTCACATGATTCTTCAGAAATCATTCTAATATGACGATTTGCTGCTCAAGATACATTTATTTTTATCAATGTTGAAAACAGTTGAGCTACTTAATATTTTTGCGGAAACCATGATGCATTTTGTATTTGAGGCTTGTCTTATAAATAGAATGTTCAAATGAACGCCAACATTTATTGAAAATAGAAATCTTTTTTAACATTAGAAATGCCTTTCCTGTAATTTTTGATCAGTTTAATGCATCCTTACTGAATAAAACTATTAATTTCTTAAAATAAAAAAATTAAAAATCTTATTGACCCACAAACGTTTATAACAGATACATCACGATTAATTGCCAAGCACTGTTTATTGCACACACCATTCTATAACACTTATGCAACCCATATTTTGCAGTCTTTATACAATGAACACAATATGGCACAATCAAATTATTCTCATAAACAAAGACTTCGATTAGTGTTCAGAATTAATTCAATTAGACAATTTGGTTAGTCGGATGAAGAAAATAGCTGAACCAAATCTAGACTTTCACCCAAATCTGCTGGTTGAATTGTTGCACGTGCCACTGGATGATTTGAAGCACCAAATTCGTCTGTTAGTTTTATTTTCTCCCCAAAAAAATCGACAGAGTTTTCCTCTTTGCAGTGGCTGAATGTCGACTGAGCAATGCTCCACGCTGACATATAATGGCACTTTGTAATTAGTGCTCATTCAGTGCTGATGGTAATTGGGCAGATGAGCGCTAGCTGGCGTTACACTGCAGGGGATCAGAGACGCAGGCAGTGCCATGCAGTGAAGCGCCCCGTCATACCCACCTGTGGCAGAATCCCCCAGTGTGCGTCCAGGATAGGCTGTTTAGTGACGGGTGATGTCGGGCGAGGAGAAAGGGATGAAAATGACAAGTGTGAGGAAAAGTGCAGGCAGAGGAGGAAGAAAGACAGAAAGAGAAAGAGAATGTGAAGGGGGTCAAAGAGAGAAGCTGAGGAGGGGGACAGAAAGGGACACTTTTCCTGTGAAGCGGGAGACAGTATGTGATGAGCTGAAATGTGTGTGGATGAAGATTGATGCTCGTCCAGATACAATGATTTCTAGAAGAGATTGAACACATACTGCAACAAATCCTATTCTTACGAATAAATGTAAAAAAAAAAAATAATAATAATTTAAATATTTTGTCTTGTTTTACATAAAAATGTACAATATTTATATGTTAATGTAATATAAAGATGGGTCAATCTTGGAAAACCTTATAAATAAAGGTAAATAAAACATCAAATTAATGTTTATCTTGTTTTAAACAGAAAATAAATTCATTTGTGAAACCTGCCAAGAACACATTGAAAATATTTCACCCAAAATGACATTAAAAAGTAATATTTTACATACACATTGTTATATATTTATCTATTGTATATAGTACATTATTACTGCTATGTAAAAAAACAACAACCTCAATCTCTTTGTTTTAATGTGAAGATTACATATATAATTACAATATATAAGAATATTTCATTTAAATTAGGTATTTATACAACTGTAAAAACACAAAACAAGGATTATGTGTTTTATAAAATAAAAATTGAAAATATTTTTAGTTTTTTAACTTCCTAATTTTACATTGAATTTAATGTGCTACTTCACATTCCTTTATCATTGTGTGTAAAATTTACTAGTTTCTACACCACATTTTTAATGTAGTATTTATTCATGAAAAAATATATAATAATATATTTTTACAGTTTTACAGTAATGGGAATGAGATATTTTACACAACAGTAACATAGTTCATCACAGAATAAAGCAAAACAAACAAACAAACAAAAAAAATCCTTAAAATAAGCTAAATTTAGATTTTTGATTTTGTGGTGAAATATGATCTGAACAAGTTCAAGTAAAGATCAAGAGATCAAAGGATCAATTCAAGTAAAAATAAATACCTCACTAAATTCTTATATAATCTCTTAAAGCCTAAATATACCAAATTTAGCATGAATCCCACTAAATACTGTATATTCACTTATGGTTGTGCTGTCAGATGTTTGGTGGGAAAACCATGCATGTACCCAGAAGCCCCTGCATGGCAGAATGTACTCATATTGAACTAATGTTTCTTGTAATGTGATGGTTTAGGACACATTTTCTTCCTCTGATCACCAGCAGCAGCCTTTGATCACACTGGCACTAGCTTGTTTCAGCTTCTTTCTACTTCCTCACAAGTGTAGAGGTCAGTTTTGCATTATTGTGGTGAGTGTAGGGGTTAAATACCATGCTGAACCACAAGGGGGCAAGCTGGAGCCCAGTGTTCAGTCAGGGGTTAGCAGGACACTCAACACTGTGAAAGTCACCCTTCCGAGGACACAGCCTACATACACCCAACACCTCTACAATAATCACCTGCCCCTTGTTTATCTAAACCTTATTTTCACACTCAAACTACTACTAAGGGAATAAGTAAATCTGGTGAATGGGTTAAAACATGGGGTTTGCTTTTTGCATGGGGGTTTGCAAATGAAACTTCCCATATAAAAATAAAACTTTATATATATATATATATATATATATATATATATATATATAAAATACACAAAATAATTTTTAATTTAATTTTTCACCAACAAAAGTGTTGTGTGTAAATAAATAAATAAATAAAGGTCCAAAAATTTATTTTTTCTAAAAAAATAGTCTCATTTGGTGAAAATTATATAAAACTATAAAATCTAAATGAATACATTTTGTTTACACATTACTTGGGATATTTTTTTTAAAGTTTCAAGAAATATTGCTAATAGTCAAGAAGTCCAAATTTCATCCAGAAGCATAATAAAATACAAACAAAATTATTTGTTTACATTGTGTCTTTGTCCATTTAAATATGCAAATTATGCAAAATTCATAATTAATTTTATTACATGTCCATACATATGCAGATTATGAGCGAATCAAAAGAACTATTGGGTTTGTTTTAATGTATAAAAAATGTATAAATAAATAAATAAGACAACTAGTAGTAACATATATATTAGGACAAATCCAAAATTAAAGGTCTAAATATGGCATTTTTCTAAAAATTATAAAAATAAAAACCGACATAAAATATAAAATCTGAATTTTGTAATTTATTATTTGGGATATTTTCTAAATGTTTGAAGTTGTAAAATATTGTTGAAAGTCAAAAGTTCAATGCATCTAAAAGCATAATATAATAGAACCAAAATAATGTTTTTATATTGTGTAATTGTCCATTTAAAAATGTTAAATATTTAAATTGTGCTCAATTCATAATACATTTGATTAAATATGCAGATTATGAAAATGTCACAAAAACTATTGGGTTTTAATATTATCACCACCAACAACAACAAAAGTGTACTGTTATAAATAAATTAATAAAATCTGATAACTAACAGTAACATTACGCAAAAATCCAAAATTACATTTTTTAAAAACATGGCCTAACTTATTTATTGAAAGTGTTGTGTGTTAGTTATAAATGTAAATGTTTATACATTTTACCACTTATTATTTCAGATATTGTTTGTAATAAGTCATAAAGTATTGCTGAAAGTCAAAACGTCAAAAGTTCAGTTCAATCCAAAAGCACAATTTATGTCTGCAGAACCTCCTCTTTTATAAGGTATTACTGTATAAATAATTAAAAACAGAGGATATTTCCTGTGTATTCATAAGAATTTTGTACAGACTTGTGAGGACTAGAGCACATAGAGGTCTTATATAAAGCGAGGGCTGTTGAGAAACTCTTGATTGCTTTCAGATGGAGGCTTCGTTCCTCCGGCAGTAATAAGAAAGCCTTGTGTTTTCTATTTTAACTCTCTCTCTCTCTTTCTTCCTCTGTTTCTGGCCCCCCTCGGCCGGCTCTGGACGAGCACCAGTGCTACAGCTGTGGAATGACGAACCGCACATGTGTCGGCTCAAAGAAGCCACGATACTCGGATACGCCAACGGGGAAAAAAAGCCTTTAGCCTCAATTAATCCTGCAGTTCATTGTCTAAGGGGTTTTATTTACCAGCTCTGTATGTATCTGGAACTTTGTGAGTGAAAAGAACCGCATTTGCTGTTGCACACATCACACAGAAAATCACGTTTAAATAAAGCTGCGAGCAGCAATTACTGGGCCGGGAACACAGTTAGCGCAAGTTTAGGACAGGTAATTCAAAATCATTAATAAATGATTACATTAGTATTTAATTAAAGACATTGAAATTTGACACAGCAGCCTTAGGTTCTTCCTTATGAATATGACGATGGCAGCTTGAATGCACAGTGGGATGGTTTGGATGATGGAGAATGAGATGATGGAGATGAATTATCAATCAACATTCATATAATGCTAAACTACACTCAAAAAATATTTTAGCCTAAATTTAGGATGTATTTGGATATAAAATTTCCATCGATTTAGATTAGACAGTTTTGACAAAGTACTAAACTTTATGTGATGCATGTTTGTCAGGCATACATATATACGAAACAAGTAAGAATTCAGTAATTGGTTTATATTTATCATAAATAATGCAATAATATCATACATTTTAACTAATTGAATATTGCTTGTTCCTCAGCTATAGACTTTAGTCATGTTCACACTAAATTTAATTAATTTTACAGTGAACAGATGTATGCGGATTCAAAACAGTGTTATTTTAGTATCACTGAAATACTATTATAGTTTTTATTTTCAATTTTCATTTTACTTAAGGTTTTAGTATTGTGTACGTGTTGTAATGTTTATTAGTTTTTAATAATGTTTTATTAAATTTTTACTTCTTTCAATCTCATATATTTTAACTAATTAAATATTGTTCCACAGCTATAGCCATATTTTAACCATATATAATTTAAATTATGCAAATGTAATTTATTGCACAGCGAACATATTTATGATGAATATTTACATTTTAAAGTTTTACTAATTTGTTGTGTTTTGTCATTATTATTAGTTTTTTATCTATGTAGTTTTTATTGATTTTTATTTCAGTTTTCGTTTTTAAGTAAAATCAAGTTAAATGAAAAAGATATATTTCAGATTTCATTTTATTGAAAGTTTTAGTAATTTGTTGTAATTTTTATTTCAATTTATTTATTTTAATTTTAGTTAAAGCTGTTTTTGCCATTTTTACTACTTTTTTTTTTTTTTAAATGGGTCTATCTTTTATTTTAGTTTTACTTTGAGTTATTTTAGAACATCAAGTTAAATAAAAATGAGAAATGTTTCTTTGGAAAGGTTTCTTATTTTATTTTAGTTAACGTTTATTTAAAGTATTTTTATGGTTTTAGTTAACTGTAATAACTCTGATTCTATGCCATTTAAATAAATGCATTTTGAATAAATAAATAAATAAATAAATAAATAAAATTTTAATCATGGCATGGTTTATAATTGAGGATTTGCATCTATTTGATTTTGAGAGCAGAAATCTTAAGAAACCTGTTTCTTACCTGTTTCATTTGTGTATGACAGACAAATATGCATCGCATAACAGTTTATTAGTTTATGTGAACATGCAGTTCAAATACATCTTAAACTAAGAGCTAAATATTTTTTGAGAGTAGACAAACACACATGAGACAGCAGTGGAAAGCAGGCTGACGGTACCTGAGATCTCATGCTGTCTCAGCTCATTGTACTTGTAGGCTTGCTCCATGGGCCTGATGGAGTTGTGGTAGATCTTCCTCAGCCTCTGCAAAGCAGCTGAAGGATGAAACCGAGAACAAACAAAGAGCGAAAGCTGAGTATGACATCCACCACAAGACACAGGCGCAGAGCGCAGAGAGGGAAGACTGCAGATGGTATTGTGGATAAAGCGTTTGGAAAGGAAATGAGAGGAGACAGTTATGTAAACAAACCTAAAAACATCTACGTGCCTTTCAGAGGTATAGTTCAGTTTGGAGCTGATCCCATGAGTCAGATAAAAACTCTCTCTTGGTAGCTGATGTGACATATGGACTAAATAATCCATTGTTAAACTTTTACGGTGAGTTCAATTCACAAGAAGCAATGACTCACCGTGGTTTCATGCTTCACAGCTTACAAGCTGCTCAAAAAGTAGTTTAGCTGAAGGTTTTTGTTTTGTGCCAGATAAATACTGCTGTGATTGTAAAAACAAATTATGTGATAGTTACTCGAGATTTTGCCTCCACACACAGAATTAATGTTGTCATAACTTACATAAACTGACTTACTGATTATTTAAATAGTAATCAGAGACCTCTGTATCTACAGTGTATCTAAATTACTATTAGCATATTTATGAATATTTTGATTTAGTTTTTATTTAAAATATTTACTGTTTTAATTTTAATTTAAGAATTCTATGTAATGATGTTCTTTTATTGTCACTACAGATAGATAAGATAGATAGATAGATAGATAGATAGATAGATAGATAGATAGATAGATAGATAGATAGATAGATAGATAGATAGATAGATAGATAGATAGATAGATAGATAGATAGATATTCAAAAATGTTGTTTTATTTTCAGTGATTTTTATACTTAAACTGTTTTTAAAGTTTTATTTAGTTGGCAAGGGAGCTATTTTTTAATTTTAGTTTTTTTCATCTAATATTTTTATTCAATTCAATCAATGAAAAGTATTTTTAATAGCTTTAGTAAATGATAACAAAAGTGGCGAAAGGGGTTCATAAGGAGCTACAGAAAATGTAAAAAAAAATATATATTTTTACGATATAACAGTTATCATAATACCTTGCAGTATTTTAATATTAATATTAAAATATTGTATTTATTAATAAAATATAATGGTTGATTTTTAGCACATTTACAGAATTCAATAACATTACAATTTTATACTTACAAATATCATAAGACATCTTATTTATTGTGAATAAATTTGAATGGAAAATGCTTGTTTTCAGGTTTACATAGCTAACATTACTCTAATAATGGGTATACATAATATTAAAAACCCTAATAATTTGTTTTGGCTTTAGTGTAATTGTCCACACAGAAACCACTTAATTTTAGGAAACACGTTTTCTTTATAATATCACACTTAATATTTTTCTCACACTGTATAAATTAAATTTTATATTTAAATGTTATATACTTTTGCTAGCATATCATCCTATTTCTGGGTCCTAGGCATTGAAAAGTTTGCAAACTCTTGGTTTAAACCAGTCTAAGATGGTTAAGCTGTTTCTTAACAGCATGCTAGTGTGAAATGTTGCTTAACCCAAGTTTAAAGGCAACATTCACCTGCTAGCTAACGATCTGTTTATGTGTGTATCTGTCTAAGACACAGGCTTCATGTCCTCACCAGCATAATCTCCTGCTTTCTCATCTGCTGCGAGCCTCAGAGTTTCCTCGATGTGAGATCTGTCTCTCAGGATGGATTCCAGAACGGCTTCCTCCTCTGCAGAGAAACCAAAAAGACACACATTAAAACTTCCTTCGAAGCCTGAGGAAATCTTGCTCAGCGAGCCACGGCGGCCCATAATTCACTGCAGCAGGTCTTCCTGAGGTCTCTGTGATTAGTATCCTGTGATAAAACAGTCCTTTTAGTCTTTGCCAAGGCCCATCGACAAGCTATCTGTTTGTGTGGTTTCTGGATGGATAAACGGGAATTTACAAAGAGTTTTACAGACTTTAAAACACCTTGTAAAAAGTTAATATGACCAAATGTGCATGGCTGGCCCAGACTGTAGTAATTTGTCTTAGAATAAATATAATAACAAATGCACAAGGTTTAAAGGCCTCTTCACACCAAGGACCATAACTATAACGACAAAGATATAGTTTTAAGAAGGTAAAAAAATAGCAGAGTTCGCACCACAACTATAACAATAACAAAACAGAGGAACAATATCGATTGAGTCAACCAATCAGAATCCTACTACAACCCGAATTCCGGAAATGTTGAGACTTTTTTTTTTTTTTTTTTTTTTTGAATAAAATGAAAACTAAAAGACTTTCAAATCACATGAGACAATATTTTATTCACAATAGAACATAGAGAACTTAAATGTTTAAATGGAGAAATTTTACACTTGTATCCACTAAATGAGTACATTTCAAATTTGATGCCTGCTACAGGTCTCAAAAACGTTGGCACGGGGGCAACAAAGGGCTGAAAAAGCAAGCAATTTTGAAAAGATTCAGCTGGGAGAACATCTAGCAACTAATTAAGTTAACTGACATCAGGTCTGTAACATGATTAGCTATAAAAGGGATGTCTTAGAGAGGCAGAGTCTCTCAGAAGTAAAGATGGGCAGAGGCTCTCCAATCTGTGAAAGAGAGCGTAAAAAGATTGTGGAATACTTTAAAGGTCCCCTGAAATGCTTTGAAACATGCAGCGTTATTCTATGAGTTAACGTCATTTTAACTGAAACAGGAAGACAGGGTGGGACATATCAAGCAGCCCCGCCCCTTTTTAAAATAGACAATAGCGTTAGTTTATATCACAGCTTGGGCTAAAGCCGTTCAGAGCCGTTGAGCTCAATAAAGCCACATTTGACAGGGTATGACAGCCACAATCTCATCCATATGGCTATAAAATATAGCATTCTGTGTAGAATTCTGATACGTTTCTGTGTCTATGGACCGGAGCAGAGTGTGTGTGCAGAGTGGTTAGCGTGACAACGCGAAACAAGACTTATTTTTTTCCTTAATGGAAAGCATATTTACACTGTCTGAATCGTTCTCTGTCCCCTATTATAGTGCACTATGTGCCATTCACCGCACAGAAAATAATTCTGTGAACAAGTGACCAATTTCAGCCTCAGCTTCAGCGTCTATTTATAGTGCAGGGGAGCATTTGATTGGACAGAAAGTTTGATGAGAAGATGAAGTACGATGTGACGTCAGAAAAATCGTTGAGCCGTTTTGGCGGAAGTGACGAACTGCAAGATTTGAATGCTTATATCTTCTAAATGCGAATTTTGTCACTGTTTTGGAGCGTACTGGCATACAGATAACCTTAAGACTAACATATTGACACTAACAAAAAACTTAAATATTGATTTCATGGGACCTTTAAAAACAACGTTTCTCAACGTCAAATTGCAAAGGCTTTGCAAATCTCATCATCTACAGTGCATAACATCATCAAAAGATTCAGAGAAATTGGAGAAATCTCTGTGCGTAAGGGACAAGGCCGAAGACCTTTGTTGGATGCCCGTGGTCTTTGGGCCCTCAGACGACACTGCATCACTCATCGGCATGATTCTGTCATTGACATTACTAAATGGGCCCAGGAATACTTCCAGAAACCACTGTCGGTAAACATAATCCGCCGTGCCATCTGCAGATGCCAACTAAAGCTCTATCATGCGAAAAGGAAGCCATATGTGAACATGGTCCAGAAACACCATTGTGTCCTGTGGGCCAAGGCTCATTTAAAATGGACTGTTTCAAAGTGGAAAAGTGTTCTATGGTCAGACGAGTCCAAATTTGACATTCTTGTTGGAAATCACGGAAGCCGTGTCCTCTGGGCTAAAGAGGAGGGAGACCTTCCAGCGTGTTATCAGCGTTCAGTTCAAAAGCCAGCACCTCTGATGGTATGGGGGTGTATAAGTGCATACAGTATGGGCAGCTTGCGTGTTTTGGGAGGCACTATGAATGCTGAAAGGTATATAAAGGTTTTAGAGCAACATATGTTCCCCTCCAGACGACGTCTATTTCAGGGAAAGCCTTGTGTATATCAGCAGGACAATGCAAAACCACATACTGCAGCTATTACAACAGCATGGCTTCATAGTAGAAGAGTGCCTGCAGTCCAGATCTTTCACCTATAGAGAACATTTGGTGCATCATTAAACAAAAAATACGTCAAAGACGACCACAAACTCTTCAGCAGCTGATAACCTATATCAGGCAAAAATCAGACCTCAAATTTGAAATGAGCTCATTTTCTGCATAAAATTGTAAAATTTCTCAGTTTAAACATTTGTTATGTTATCTATGTTCTATTGTGAATAAAATATTGGCTCATGTGATTTGAAAGTCTTTTAGCTTTCATTTTATTTAAATTTAAAAATGTCCCAACATTTCCGGAATTCGAGTTGTAACTTTAAAGAGCTTTGTAAAATTACGGTTGAGCGGTTGAATTTTACCGATGTCTTTGCTATGTTTCTGGACTTGGCAACATGTCAGTTGCGTTGCTGTCTACGGAGGGTCAGAGAGCTCCCGGATTTCATCAAAAATATCTTAATTTGTGTTCCGAAGATTATTGAAGGTCTTACAGGTTTGGAACGACACGAGGGTGAGTAATCAATTACAGAATTTTCATTTTTGGGTGAACCACCCCTTTAATCATGGGTTATTTCAAATAACACTTGGTAAACAGAATCCTCGGTAATTTTGCTTCATATTTCACACTGCTCATAATTTACCTGGGGTCAGCCATTAATCCTATTCATAAACTTGCGTTTCACTCAGTATATTCCTAAATCACAGGTTAACCTTCTCATTTGCATATCTGCGGTGTCAGTGTCACTGACAAATGCAGCACGCCACCTGTATACACAATGCCTCTAGCATTGCACTTCCTCATATTAGATATTTTTTCCTGAAACAACTTTTTGGCATTGTTGGGAAAGATACTCTGAAAGTAGCTAGCTACACTACAAGTTACTATCAAAACGTAGCTAGCTACACTGAAACTACTTTCAATTTTATTATTATTATTATTTTAATGTTGTTGTTGTTGTTTTTTACATTTAACATTACAAATAACTGAATAATTGTAAATGAAGGATTATAATGAAGTTATAGCTCTTGGTCGCGCTAAACCGCTACTTGCTGGAAAAAGTAGTTTGCTACTGGAAAAGCTACGCTGTTTTAAAAGTAGCTGAGCTACAGTCAAGCTACTGAGAAAATGTAGCTATATTAGTAGTGTCTCTACTTGTAGGTAGCTCATCAACACTGCTTTTTGGATTATAAAGGGAAGAATTAAATGGTCTCTTCTTCACTACAGTTGACGCCCTTTTCATCACCATTTTCTTTTTTTTTTTTTTAATTTTGCCTCAAACGCTGAAACATGTGTTCAATCAACACGCGGTTTTTCCGTGACTGTCCAAAGCATGTAAATGAGCAACTAGTCATAATATTTGGACCAAGCTTCATTTCACACTGTACACGTTTGTCACTGTGATGTGGGTTAAAAACGTAAAAGGCGGTTTCATAACCACGGGTAAAACGTGGTGCTATACCGCATGTAAATTACAATTGTGAAATGTTACTTTACCCGGAGTTACCTGGGTTTAGAACAACAACATACCAGGGTTAATCACAGTGTTAAAATCCCTAATTTGAGTTATCATTTATGTCCGTAACACAAGTTTAATAGTTCACAAGCAACAACATTTGTAGCCTAATGCTTTATCTTAGCTGTTATGAATACAGTTATTTTCTGTCAACATTTGTCTAGCACTCTTCTCATCAGGGCATTGTTGTACTATTAATGTCAGACTATTGATATTCATGCCACAATATTCCCCCCTCTGTTCATAGATATTTACCCACAATGCCTCAGGGCGTTCCTGCCAGGCTGCTGTTATCAAGACCGAAGACATAAATGGAGCCTAATGGGAAGACACCGTGCCTCCACATTTATATTTAGCAGCGCTGCCATTCATTACAAGTTCCTCATATATTAACAGCATGACATCTCTTTTGGGAGGAAGGAGACGAGAGAACACCATAACATCCATTACATATCCTGTTTATAATTACATTTCCATTTTGTTTTGACAGTTTGATCAGTCTTATTCTAGAGTATCAAATTTAAAAATAAAATCAAACCATTATCTGCTGCTCAAGAAACATTTCTTCTTATTATCAGTGTTGAAAACAGTGGTGCTGCTTCATATTTTTGCGGAAACCGTGATACATTGTTTCAGGATTTGTTGATGAATAGAAAGTTCAAATGAACTGCAATTTTTTTGTAGCAATGTAAAAGTTTTCAACCATCATCTGTCTTATTTTAGAGTATTAAATCTAAAAATAAAACCATCACAGCCAACAGCCAATGGTCGAGTGTAATGTAGCCTTGGTTTCATAACACAACGGTGTTGGTGTATACGGGGACTCCCTGGTTTCATAACAAGCTGGAGCTTCAATGATGGACACATGGCTACCAAATGGTTGGATTATATGCTGATAAGAGAGATAACAGACCCTAAATATACCCAGCAGTGGGTAGCTGCCCTTATGCACCCAACAACACACTGTATCACTTCTGCTTTATACTGTTTTCTATGCAAGTTTACCAGCAGAACAAATGAAGATTTACCTCAGGATGCTAGTGGTGCCTAAAAATCCTAGTACATTATAGTACATTACCATGCATTATGTATGGTATCTTTTGGAGTACCATATTTTATTGTATCTTTTGAAGTTGGAGTATAAGTTGATGTGCTGGCATCAAAATGTACTTGCATAAGAAGACATGCTTTAAATTGATCAAAAGTGACAGTAAATACATTTATAATGTTACAAAAACTTATATTTCAAATAAATGCTGAATTTCCGAGAGAATCATGAAAAAAATCTATCACAGTTTCCACAAAAATATGAAGCAGCACAACTGTCTTCAACATTGATAATAATCAGAAATGTTTCTTGAGCAGCTAATCAGCATGTTAGGTTGATTTCTGAAGGATCACGTGACACTGAAGAGTAATGATGCTGAAAATTCAGCTTTGCATCACAAGAATGAATTGTAAAATAAATTCCAGAAAGCAGTTATTCCATATTTTAAAAATATTTCACAATATTACTGTTTTTACTGAATTTTTTATTAAATAAATAGAGCTTTGGTGAGCATAAGGGACTTAGAACAAAAATCTAAGTAATTGTAATGACACCACACAATAGAGGATTTTTTGGACAAAAAAAAATCGGGCCTAAAAATCGTCTAGTGTGTGGCCAGCCTAAAACTTTTTTTTAAATGTTTGAGATATAATTTAAGAACGACAAGATTGCTTTCATTAAATTATAATTGTTAAATTCAACCCAATACACCAAAGAGTGACTAGATTCAGCATACAGTGTAATGTACTTGCTGCTAATGCAGTTTGCCTGGAAAGCTCTAGAAGTGAAGTTTGGCTCATCTGCATGCAGTCCAGTCCAGCTCATCTGTCATCCCTTCTCACAACCCCACTAGTGACCCATACAGCTAAATGGCGTATTTATTTAGTTCTCAGGTGTCCATTGGCATTTATTTGCTGATCTGAAACTTGCTTGGGCATCCGTTAACCTTCCTCGCTGGCTGCCGACCGAAATAACTGACAGCTCAAGCAATATATGCTTAATCAACCTGCATCAGCACAACTTAAAAACCATCTGTGAATGTGGGCCAGCCAGGATTCTGAAGAGCCCGGCATCTTTTTACATCCCCCATCTATAGAGTTCAACTCAAGCTGATCAAACCAGCCATGGGTTCAGGTTGTTTGCTATGTATAAGTGAATTTGAATTGAACTTAACTGCATTGCAGTTGGAATTATAATGCAAGGAAGAAGTCAAATGAACTGAAATTTAGACAATTTTTTTTTACTGGAAGAGCAAAATTTGTCATGACAAAACATTTAACGGAGTGTCTATTTACATTGCAAATAGCCCGCCTTGTTGGCAAAGGATATTTACACTAACTCCGCCCACTAACGTGTGATTGGAATAGTGACCACTGAAAAAAGACGCTTGTTGATCATCAGTTTCAGTGACGTAGATGATAAGGCATGTGCAAATCTCGAACCTGCCTTTTGCCAAATTTTTTCAAATCTCCCTTTTCAAATCTCATATCGCATCGGAAAGGCATTTATTTTCAATAAAAATGAAGGAAATAATCAAAAAGTTGAAAATAAAGTATTGGGTAGGGTTAGGGTAGGTGTAGGGAGGGCTTTATTGTCCCAATAAGGTGGCATCCATTTAATAGCCTAATATGAATTAAAACTTCAATTTACACTTAATACGTTATTATTGCATACTGTTTTATAATGTACTACAATACTGAGGTGCAGATAATTGCCACTATTTGCAATAAGTAGTATAAATAGCAGAAAATCTTGCTATTTTAACAGTGTAAATATAATCTAGCTATTTGCACTTAGTGTAAATAGCATATCTTTAAAAAATACTGCCATTTGCACTTAGTGTAAATCGAATCTAATTGCTATTTACACAGTGCAAATAGCCGCTGCCAACATTTAATTGGTTGTCTGTCTATCTATCTGTCTGTCCGATGAAAAAAATCAGACAGATTTGAAAGAAAACTTTTTATCTATAGGTGTCAACGCTAAATTCTTTGCATCTACGGCAAAGAAATGTTTTTAAAATAAACAAACAAAAATGTTAAAAGAAAATAAATGTTAATAAATAAATAAACGTATAAATGCAAAAACAAACAAACAACAAAAAGCAACTAAAAATCTGTTAAAACAGCAAAAATATTTTAATACACAAACAGCAAATAAACAATAAATAAATAAAGTTAAACGCTTATTAATGTTTTTTTTTTAAATAAGTCTGTTATGCTCACCAAGGTAAAAAGTACAGTAAAAAGTAATATTACAATTCAAAATACTTGGTTTTATTTGAATGTATTTTAAAAAGCTGATTCAAAGCTACATTGTCAGCATCATTACTCCAGTCTTCAGTGTCACATGATCCTTCAGAAATCATAGTAATATGCTGATTTGCTGCTCAAGAAACATATCTGATTATTATCAGTGTTGAAAATGTTGTGCCGCTTAATATTTTTGAGCAAACTGTGATATATTTTTATTCAGCATTCATTTGATGAACAGAAAGTCCAAAATAACAGTATTTGTTTTAAATAGAAATCCTCTGTAATTTTACTGTCACTTTTGATCAATTTAATGCGTCTTTGCTGAATAAACGTAGGCTATTCATTTCTATTTTAAAAAAATCTTTACCCAAGTTAGCTAACATAAACTGGCTTGGACTAGCTAGAAACCATGTAAAAACGAGTATTCAAAGCTGGTAGCTGAATTTTCCAACAGAGGTGGCTAACAAAGCAACTTCACATTTTCCACAGCTGCCCTTTGTGATCTTTTTTTTTTTTTAAATATATATAAATAAATATATATAAATAAATAAATAAATTTATTTAATATATATATATATATATATATATATATATATATATATATATATATATATATATATATATATATATATATATATTTAATCTTTGTAGACTTTACAATGGCTCGCCGCAGGTCAAATTCTACAGCTCAGCATTGACACGTTTCTCTGGCCTGCTGAGGACTCGCCCGCCGAATGCAATGCCATATTGTTGAGAGCAGATGGGCTTTCAGTGCAGAGACTGCAGGCCTGTTGTGATGACACAACGTGCTGGTTAAAGCATACAAGTGCTCAGCCGACGCGAGCCAAGTCAAGCTGCTAAAAATACAGCCCTGTAATGTTGAGCTCAGCATGGCGCTAAAACGGCGAAAGGTTAGCGGAAAAGTGTGCAGTTTAAATGGAGGAACTGTGAACTATGTGGGGTTTTTAATGGCTAATGTGATGACATAGAAAAGTCCTAGTGTGAAACACACATGTATATTGACACTGTGTAAAAATTCTATAATAAATGTTAAAAAAGGAAAGGAAACCTCTTTATGCTTTTTTTAAAGTATCTGCAAAATGAAAAAAAAAAATTAATGAATGAAAGAATGCATGCATGATTGAAGTAATAATTCATGGTAAATATATATTCATATATGGCAAAATATATTATAAATGAATAAACACCACAAATAAACAAATGTTAAAAGAAAAAATAAATTTTAGGTAAAAAATGTGTTAATATGTGAGAAAACATTTTAAATAAACATCAAACAAACAAATGTTAAAGAAAATGGTATGAATTAGGCTAATTATGGAAAGATGTTTAATGCAGAAATAAATAAATATATAATAAAACTTTAACAAACAGATACTAATAACATATTATATATTTAGAATAATATAATTCATACATTTTATAAAAATAAATAAACTATTTATTTATAGTAAAATGTTGGTATATGTGGATGCCAAAACTTTACAATAAAAAGGAAGTGACTGTATATTTTACATTTTCTATTTTACATTTTTACAAGTTAGTGTATGCCATTGCATTATATAACCTTAATATACAAAATATTTAAAAAAAAAATTTTTAATTATCTGTTGTTACTGTAAGTTTATTTTAAACTCACAAAATTACCATTTATTTTATTTTATTAAAGAAAGACCAAGTACACTGTAAAAATGTCCCTCCCTTCACCTTGCAGACTAGCTGACTTGTCACAAAAGGAAATTGTAAGACCTTAGTCTTAAGGCAGACATTACGGCTGTGTAATCTATTCTCATGCGGGCCAAGTGTAGATCTACACAGCATCAAATCTGTGAAATATCCCCTCAAAGGGCATCAAGGAGTTCATGACGAGACTCAGTGCCCTCGGGTGCATAGTATGCAACGGCAGCAGTTCCAGCACCTAATATAGCACCAACACAATTACAAATATATCCGCTTCAGGCGAGCACAATGTCATTCCCCGGGGGCTAGCTTTAATTTAACCCTGTACGCACTGGAAGGACAAATACGCAAACCGCCAGCATCTGTCGCAGGGTCTACGGACATCCAATGAGCCTGTCGCCTAGCAACAGAGGCTTTGGAAAAAACACAGCTGTTGCTAGAGCTCATCTCACCGGAATGCCATCGGACTGCTGTAGACTGCGGCTAATTGGTCAAATACACACATGTGCGCTTTTGTGAGGAAGCATGGTTTAGTATCATCTGCTGACCTTACAGGTGTTTAAATAACGGTCGGTTTAGGCTCTCTCTATGTTTATGATTGCATAAACACAGATGGAGATCCTTGAAAAGCTGCAGGTGATCGTTTAGACTTCTGACAGTAGGCAATAAATACAAAAATGCATTCATTCTCTAACTAGCAACTTTCATGCAAATGATCTAGTTTCGTTCCTGCGGCCCATAGGTGTGATCTCCTCAGTGGATCAGGGTTAAAGCCCCTGATCATGTTCCGCTGGCGGATGCAGGAGGTAAATTGAATTACTGTGAGTGTGATTAGGGAGGTGAGCCTTGAGCCCGTCTGAACCCGCAGGATTTACCGGCAGCGAGGGAGAGCGTACACAACCTTTACAGCAGGCCAAGGGATTTCCAAGTGAACAAAGCTGCTGTGAGATTAAATGCATTGCAGTACACAGCAGCTAAACTTCACAAAATCAGCAGCTAAACTTCACTTAAAATGCTTTTACAGCCCTTACAAAAAATTTATCATACTAAAAATGGCACTGCCATGGCCTATATCAGTACACTTACAATTTTAATATTATAAATTATATTAAATTATATTAAATCTTGCATAAATTTTAAATTAAAGCTAAAAAATAAAATGAATGAATGAATGAACAAACAAACTAACTGCAAATCATAACTACAAATGTTGTTAATCAAACTACATAAGGCCTTACAAAAAGTCCAGTACAATGATGGTATAAAATGGAAATACCATGGTATTTCTATACACTGTATGATCATATTAATATTGCATAAAATTACATATGTAAAATAAATGTAGCATAAAATATGTATATTGTAAATGAAATATTAATTTATTAATATGAATATATTATGAGTAAAATGAAATATTACATATAATGAAATAATATTATTATATTTAGAAATATTATAATAAGAAATATTTTTGTAAAAATTAGGCATAAAACAGCATATATATATATATAGCACAATTAGAATAAATTATAATAGAAAATATAAATTTAATTCAGCATAAAACAACATTTATATACATATATAAATTTACTTATATACTTATATAAGTATACTACTTATATAAATTTAATTATATACTTATATATAAAAAAAAAAAATCATACACAAAGCAAAGCATACCTGCAAATGTTAATCTATCTGTCTGTCTAATCTATCTATGGGGCAAAACACCGAGAGACATAAATAGCAACAGGTGCCAAGGTTCTGGTCTCACTTGATGACAGAAATAGCTCCACAATGGATCAAGCCTCCAGGGGGCGGAGTCTAACTGGCCTTTTTCTGTCAATCAGAAGTGTGATTCTACACTTCCAAAATTAGCAATTGATGAAGATATTATGTCTCTTCAATAGTTAACAGCATCTACATACATTAAAGTCAACAGAAGCGATAAATCTAAATGAATCAAAATATTACAGTAATATTTTGTTGTATAAATTGATTCCAGTTTTTAGCTCGTTACTTCAAAGCTTTTAATAGCGTGACAAAATGGCAGTGTCTTGTGTGACACATTTTTGAATCCGAGAACCAGGATCATATCCGGCAGGTAATTCCTCAGAGGAATCATGGGCATCAGAGTTAGGATGGCGTAAGAACATCACATGGAACCAAAGGGGTAAAGGGGATTGAAAGCATGACTCATTTCTGTAAAGCCATGTCGCATTGGCCTTTTTATGGAATAAGCACTTGGCTGCCCGTCCCACAATTCCTAGCAGAGGGAAGTCCCTAAAGAGCAGGGGCACCGCATGCCTGCTGTACTACATTGCTGAAAGGCGGGGAGAGCCCATATCAGATGTGTAGTCAATAAAGACGACTTCCTCCGTTACTCGTGGTTCGCTCATAAAAAATTAAGATTCTTTATAGGTTCCATGAAAAACCTTGAACATCCATGGAAACTTCTCATTCCACAAAAGGTTCTTTATAGTGGAAAACGATTCTTTTAAAATGTTCTTTGCTTGAGAGAAGTTGTTCCATTCAGGATTTGGATCAATTATTTCAGCTATCAAACACCATACTTGCGAAATGTCTTGAAGGAGCATCCTAATATGCAAGATAAGGAAACTCGTCACCTAGAAGATGTGGCTAAACAGGAGGAAGGTGAGGAAGGCGAACAGATGCGAGGTCATAAGGTCGTAAACCTTTGACCTACTACAGCTGCATCCAGATTATGTTTTAACAAATGAAGCCATGCCCCAGTCTTAAGAAGAACCTACGCCAAAATCGTGATGCTTGTTACAAAGAGAAAGACAGCATAAAACCATTGGATATGACAAAATGTGTTTTCTTTTTCCAGTTGTTTAGTGAAAAGTGACCTGCAACAATCTTAAAAAGAAAGGTTCATAAGGGTGTGGGGGGGGGTTCACAGTGATGCCATAGAAGAACCATTTTTGGTTCCCTAAAGAACCTCTTAGTTTCTTTTTCTTTAAAGAACGATGAAGAACATTTTATAAAACCTAAAAGAACTTTTCCTACAATTAAGAACCCTTTGGAATGGAAAGGTTCCATGGATGTTAAAGGTTCTTCGTGTAATCATAGATGCCAATAATGAACGTGAAGTGAAGATTGTCTCATGGAAAATTCTTAAAGTTTTATCTGCACATAATCAGACTGAAAACTCCTTTTCACCAATAAATCAACTAAAGCTCAGAAGCATAAGCACTCATTTTAACTGTCATTCAACAATGGCACTAAAATCATCAAATTTTTGTCCATTTGAAGCAACTAGCACTTCAGTTCTCTAGCTGTACACACACTAATGCAGCAAGACTGGCATAGATCACCGCGGCTCCTCCTGCTGAGATAATGCATGTCCTTATATGGCCAGTAGCTGGGAATAAATAAATTGTGATTGTGTCAGGGTGACAGCAGCTGCACGCTGGATCCAAAGACATGCGCGGATGGGAGGGGAGGAGAGGGGAGGGGAGAGAGGAAGAGGACGACGGGGAAATCTATAGTAGACAGTGTCCGGTTACAGGACAACTTCCAATCTTAGACACCTGACGGCAGCCTGGGCCTATGAAGGCCCATGCCGGGCCCGAGAGGAACCCAAGGACGGAACAAGGGTAACGGCGGCTGCCAGAGCCCTTGGAAATCACATGCAAAGCCGGAGTAGCTGGACTTTTATAGCTGACACACTTAAAAATAAAGGCTCTAAAATGGAGCTTTCACTGCAATGCCATTTTTGGGTTCCCCAAAGAACCTTTCAGTGAAAAGAAGTTCTGAAATAGTTCTCCTATCGAGAATCTTTTTATGGAATGGAAAGGTTCAATGGGTGTTAAAGGTTCTTCATGGAATCATTGATGCCAATTAAGAATGTTTATTTTCAAGAGCAAGGGTTAAAAATGCAAGACCTTGTTGAATGAAATAGAATGGTTGGATTTAGTTGTCTCCCATTGGCAAATCAATAAAACCAAAGTTGTGAATACAAGCACCTCAAACGGTGCATAAATACCAGCTGAACCCTCTATCAAACCTCTGAAATTAGGATACGGGATGTTTCGGGACTCAAGAAGAGCTGGAAACAGGAGCAGAGCGACTGGTTAATAGTCGTCCCAAGGCTCTAGCTCTTTCCATAAGCCGATGCCATGCCTCACGACAGCTGACACACAATGCATGGGCTGAAATGAACGAAAATAAACCCCCTGTCGTTTGTCCCACAATCAGCTCAGAGATTCTACAAGCTTAAACTGGAACACATATCATAAAATTTAAATGATAAAGGATTCGTTTAACATTCAGACAACTTTTTGTTAAACTGCACATGCCAAGTCTTAAGATAACTCATCCTTGTCCAGAGTTATTATTGAACACTGCGGGTTTAAATAGCTGAGCACAAATAGGTGACACGGCCCATCTTCTGCTGGTGACCATCACAGGTTTAAGGCATGCTGCCATGCCTAATTCATTCAAACGTCCTATAGTCCCATGTCAAAATGACTAGCATGTTGCACAACAAGAACAGCCTTAACATGCTTTCAACTTTCAGTTTCAACCACTCTTTGGATCCAAGCGTTTTCCCGCTAAAACTTTTCAAACCACTAGACGGGAAATGGTACTCTCTTGACGACTACACAAAGTAAACCTCATCTCAGATCCGCATTACTGAACTGAGCAAACTGTAAAATGCTCTTACCTGCTGTGGCCAGTGCCAGCAGGGGCACAAAGACGCAGAGCGAGACTAAGACCTTCATGTTGGCTGCCAGGAGACCTCTGGTTGCCTCTCTGGCTATATATACTGGGCTGATAAGGTCAGAGGGTGCCGGCAAGAGGGTGGTCTTACAGACAGGACTACATGGAGGGGGCTGGTGCCGTAGGTGTCAGAAAAGGGCGCACCCGAGCAGCTGACTGTCTCTTTTAGCAAAGCCATCATGGCAGTGACGTCAAATCAAGGGTGTGCAGCCATCTCCAGCACAAGAGCGCTTTGGTACTTCAGCTGGTGTTGATTTTGGCAACTGAGAAGGAATGTTGTACAAGAGGTATGACAAGACAACACTATTTGTGACATGGCATTCCACTTTTTTAAAAAGACACTTGATGAATTTGATCAAAAAAATAAATAAATAAAATAATTAACGAAGAATTTACTTGATGGTATGGTTTCAAATAGCTTGTTGGTCATTATAAACTATTGTCCTATTTAATGAACTTTAACCCGATCACAGGCTCGAGTCGGTGCTGTTAATCACCAGCATTCATGCTGGGTAGGATTACAGGAGTTGACAGTCGGGAATAAGGTGTAAAAGTCAGCATCATCATTTCCTCGGAGAGTGGAGATTAACGCCTTATCATTACACAGCAGACGCCGACTCCAGCACTTCACAGGCAAATTAACTCCCTTCATTAATCTGTGAATACACTAACGTGTTCATGGAAAAATTGACTTGTAAAATACAAGCATGAAACAAACAGCAGGAGGTTGTTTCTTTTGTTTAGGGTTGTCTGTTGTTCTGGGATTTTGAAAAAATTATGCAAATCCGTTATAAATGAAGCAATTTAATAACAATAATAATAATTTACAACTAATGAACTTCATGACTCCTACGTCCTGTGATTCCCCAGACATGCTCATTGTGAACTTAGGCTAGAAACATAATGCAAGTACACGAAAGCAGTAGCATAGTGAGTTCTTGGCCAGTGTGTACTTGCATTCGGTTAGTAGTTTTAAGCAATGTAAGATGTATGGAAACCTGTTTCCAACACAGAACTAAAAACAATAAAAAGGTAATGAGAACTTTTTATTCATTCCAATTCTGGGGGAAAAGTCAGAATTACGAGATATGGACCCAGAACTCTGACAAATTTAGAATTGTGAGGAAATGAGTTTTTTAAAGCCATGGCGGAAACAAGTTTCTATATAACTTTGCGTGTTGTACCAAATTTATGGGTAGGTTAGGACTATGTTTGAAAAAATATAAAAAACTAAATTTCAAGGAACACATCCAAATCTTGATGACTGGTTAGCCACCTGAACTTACAACTTTTTATACAACTTTTTAATTTGGTGCCAGGTGATGATACACATGCTAATTTTGAATTTACTTAGACATTGTTTGAAAACTTAGCTAAATCTTTTGTAGTATTAAACCATTTACTTCTCCTTGACACTTGCTTTCCTGATGAAAAACAGGTTTTTAGCTTACTTATCGCTTAAATGTCAGATTTAAGGAAATTGTAAAATGTTCTTTGAGTACTCAGGGTTTCACTCGCATACAACACACTCCAATGGTATCCAAAAGAAATCTGAGCTTGTCATCCTATTTATGAGGTACCCAAAGTGCAATTCAAATGCTACAGCTGCACGTCACTCTTAGATTTAAAAATATTCCTTTGAATGTTAAAGTTGAACTGATCTGTTATTTGATGTGTAATCTAGCAAGCTTTTTATAATGTTAAATGTTAATGTGAGTGTAATGCAGGCAAAACATACTGTACAATTCATATTGAAGACAAAAATATTTACACAGACTGAGAAGTTGTAAAAAACAAAGTACAAACTTTATTATTCTGTTTTTACAAAGGCACAAGCCTCTTTTCCCCAGTTAAAAAAAAAAATACAATAGCTTCTCAACCAAATGGACTGACTGTCCCACATAAAGAAAAACAACAAAAATAGAAACAAAAAATATTAAAAGAGATGACAGACAATAAAAGAGGGAGAGGATGAGAGACAGGACAAGTCTGGAGACTGCGGAGACGGCCAGAGGACGTGTGGTGTGCCAGGACAAACGTTGAGGGTTAAACACAGCTGTGTGGTTCAAAAATCACAGCGAGAAGAGCTTCGGTCGAGGACAACATCTCTTTGAAAAAACAAGAGTCATTCCTCGTTATACTACAGTAAGTGCTTCAGGTTCATAAAATCGCCCCCGTTCCCCTCGACACACCCAACCTCTGATATGTCCTCAAGATTTCTTACAGTGATTTCTGTGAGTAGAAAATACACAAAAAAATAGACACCCTGTGGCTTCGGTAGAGGAAATGTTCAAACGCGGGAGAGGGAAAGAGATTTTTCACGAAGACAAAAAACCGTTATTACAGACTTACACATGAGAAGACGGCATGAGCAGGACGCTAGTCTCTACAACCCATTATCCAAAATAAAAACGCACGAGTACAAACAAACAAACAAGAAAATCTGCCAAAATTAGACCAGCCCGTTCTTCTGGAAGCCCTGACTCCCTGCAGTCTTCACCGCAATACGAATGACAAGGTCCAGCGTGCTGACAGCACCTGATAAATCCAGAAGGAAAAAAACTATCTGTCCAGCAGCAAAAATATTCCCTGTAATATTTCGTAAGGGAAGGGATGCACACTTTGAATTTTCAGTCAAAATAAACGACACCTCTCACCTTCGTCTATGGCCAAATCTTACCGACTTTAGCATCAACAACTAAACGCAAAACGCAACGGTAGACCGTTCTGGAATGTTTGGAAACGTGAACTGTGAGAAGAGATGAACGTGGGGTGCCGCGTCTTAACTGTGTCCTCCGGCCTTGCTCTCTAGCGCCACCTTCAGGGCTAGTTTAAGGCAGGCCTCTGTGCCTCACCGTGCACACCGAAGCTGTTTTAAGGCAAGCCACTGGCCATTGTTCGGCACTGGATACGCTCTGTCTCTCGATCCCACCAGGGGTATGAAGAGCTCACAGTATCGCATGGCTTATCCCAGGAGTGTCCAAGCCTGGTCCAAAAACCAACGTCCTGCAGAGTTTAGCTCCAACGTGTCCCATTCCATGCATGTAGTAATCCTGTATAATTGGAGTTGAAGCCGAACTCTAGTGGACATTGGCCCTCTGGAAGCCAGATTGGACATCCTTGGCTTATCCGGAGAGCTCACGCAGGAGTAGCACCACCTTGCACGTGATTATCTGCGGCATGTACGAACGTCCTTGTCGCATGACGAGAGAAACAGGGAAACTGAAACATTCAAGCGAGCAGAGTGAACCAGCGAGTGCATAGAGCTTGAGCGTGTGATTACATGATTACGGGCTAGTCACTCTTCGGTGTCGCCGTAAACATCGTTACGGAGCGTCGGACATGAAAAATGGACAGGACAATACTTCCGGGAGAAGACCAAAGGGGTCACGAAGTTGCTCTCAAAGGGGGACGAGAACCAAAAGAGCTGCATAGGCTGAAATCGGGCCATGACAACCCTGGTAGTGCTATTTTCACACTTTCTCAAAAAAACAAAAAACAAGACCTTTACGTTTACATTAGCGAGTGTGCTAAAAGCGACACACAAATTTCCTCGCAGGTACAAGTACCTGATGGTTAGCTTATTCCATTTGACACACAAACGACAAGAATTCGGCCAGAATTTCAAAATCAGATCTGTGAGGACAGGACCGGGGGGCGTTTGACGTGACGGAGGGAGTGCTTCACCCTACACCAACAAGCATACTGGGAACCCAGCCCAGTAAAGGTGAGCAACATTAAGTGCACAAAGTCCCCCCTCTTTGCGTAATAACTTTGTGTTATTTACAAAGTGCTCGAAGCCCCTCAAAGCAGAGGCGGTCTTTGTCCCTCCATTGACAACATGACAATCAAAGGTGCCCACCAGCAAATGGAAATCTAGGAGCACGTCTGTGCCAAAAAACAAAACAAAACAAAGGTAACATTTCCTCTAAAGTTTCGGAAGCCATGGTGTGGAACAGGTTTCTGAAGTCTCATTGGCTCACAGTGATGCTTCAAGCCTCCCCAGAACGGAAAGAGCAATATGATGCAACCAGAGGGTGGTGGGGCAAAGGGTTCATTTTGAGAGATGAGAAGAGGTAATGGGATTCCTCCAATCAGAACACTCTACTGCCCTCTTATGGGCAGGATGAAGAACAGGAAGTGATGAAGTAGAGGCCTGGAAAACCTGTGGTAGATTCTGACGGAGATTTTGTGATTCCCTCACAAAATCGCTTACCTGGGAGCGTGTGTTGTGGAAACATAGGACAATTCGACGGAGTATGAGTAAGAGCTGTATAACATGAATGTATCAACAAGTTACCAGAGTGCTATGGGGTTATAGTGTACTGTGTGAGTATACATAAGCGTGCTCGTTCTGTTTGTAGCACATTTCCTGTAACATTTCCTTTTTTTCTTGTTTTTGTTTTGTTCCCCCCCCACCCCCCCAAGATACCTTCAAGTCATTGAGTCTGTGAGTCCCGTATGCGAGTGTGAAGAAGACAGCGACAGAAAGAGAGGAGAGAGAAAGAAAGAGTATTTCTGTGGGAGGCCCTTCGCCACAGACCCCCTCACCCCCTTTCCGCGCCCCCGGTTACATGTGGTGGGGCGATATGGAGGTGGGGGTGACCGGGGCAGTTAACAGTCCTCAGATCCTTCGTTGTCAGAGGCGGTGTCGGAGTCGCCGGTGTCTGTGAGGACACGGCCCGGGGTGACGATGACCGCCCGACGCTTTTCCTCCTCGGGCACGACCATCCTGTCCTGCGTGCCTTCGATGTGCTGGATAGCCTGCGGGAAAACAGGAAGAAACTGTCAGCTGACTGGTTAAACATCCAAATTATTTACTTTATTATCAAAAACTGGTTTTACATTTGGTCTGTGGTTAGCATAAGCTCAAGATATTCTCACATTTTAATCTACAACTTTGGGTGCAAGTTCCCTAGTGTCCACACCAAAACTTGTGAAGTGTGAAGATGCACTTAAAGGGATACTCCACCCCAAAATGAACATTGTGTCAATCACTTACCCCCATGTCGTTACAAACCCATAAATGCTTCATTCGTCTTCAGAAAGCAATTTAATATATTTTAAAACCAGGAGGCTTGTGACTGTCCCATTGACTACATAGTAAATTGCACTGTCAAAGTCCATAAAAGTATGAAAAACGTAGTCAAAACAGTCCATCTGCCATCAGAAGTGCAATCTAAATTTTATGATGCGACGAGAACACTTAAACACTTAAAATTTAAAAAAAAAATTCAAAAAAAATAATTTAACTTTTTCTGCTCCTCCGTGACACTTCCTGCAAGCGCGTTCATGAGTTCACTAGCAGAGCACGACGCAAGCACGCAGCACATAAACGCCGTGACCTACTCACGTCGAGGCCAGTGTTTTGACGACGTCTTTCATACTTTTGTCGCCTCTGACTTGCTCAGTTGGGGACACTTAATTTCTAGCGATTATAGTCGATTTGGTTGCACAGATACTATTTAAACTAAACTGAGCTAGACAATGACATCTCTGAATTCAATAATGAAATGCCTTTAACTGAAAATTGAGTGTTTAATCTTATCATTATACATTACTGACACTCTATCCTCCAATTTGATACTGTTAAGTGCTTTGACACAATCTGTATTGTAAAAGCGCTATATAAATAAAGGTGACTTGACTTGACTTGACTTTTCTGGGCCTTGACAGTGTTAACTGTTTGGCAGTCAATGGGACAGTCACAAGCCTCCCGGTTTTCATCTAAAATATATTAAATTGTGTTCCGAAGACAAATTAAACGACACGGGGGTAAGTGATTAATGACAACATTTTCATTTTGGGGTGGAGTATCCCTTTAAAGGGATAGTTCACACCCAAAAATGAAGATTACCACATGATTTACTCACCATTAAGCCATCCAAAGTGTATATGACTTTCTTCTTTCAGACGAATACAATCGGAGTTATATTAAAATATGTGAATAGCCATATATGAATGTCCAATAGAAGTCCAATAAAGTGCGTCCATTCATCATAAAAAGTGTACCACATGGCTCAGGGGGCGTTAATAAAGGCCCTCTGAACTGAATCAATGTAAGGAAAATATCCATGTGTCAAACTGTATAAACCGTAATCTGTAGCTTCGGCTAACTGTCGTACGCTTGTTCACAAGAGAGTGGTGTTTCAGCGGATGACGTACGCAAAGCGTAAACTCCGGTGAGAATATGCTAGTCTCGCGAGAACCAAGTTTTTATTACAGCAAAGGAAAACCAGTCTCCTCTTCACAAATGTCAGAATATTTCAATATTTCTTTACAAATCCTCATTTTGTACTTCTAATTCGCAAGCAGCGTTTTGTTTTGCTTTCTCCTCTGCGTTCGTCACTTCTTTTCAGAGCTTACGCTACACGCCTACGTCATCAGCTGAACGCCACTCTCTCGTGAATGTGTACACAACAGTTTACGGAAGCTAGAGATTACGGTTTATAAAGTTTGACACGTGGTTATTTTTCTTACAAAAACACATCGATTCACTTCAGGAGGCCTTTATTAAGCTGCGTGGAGTACTATTTAATTTATTGGACTATTGAATATAAACAGCCACTCACTGCCATTATAAAGCTTGGAAGAGCTAGGACATTTTTTTATTACAATTCTGTATTCATCTGAAAGAAGAAAATCACATACACCTAGGATGGCTCGAGGCTTAGTAAATCATGGGTTAATTTTTATTTTTGGGTGAACCACCCCTTTATGTTCATTTATTTCAGTAATTCAACTCAAATTGTGAAACTCGTGTATTAAATAAACATCTTCAGTCTGTGTGCATTGAATTTAAGTCTTTGGTTCTTTTAATTGTGATGATTTAGGCTCACATTTAACAAAAACCCACCAATTCACTATCTCAACAAATTAGAAGACTTCATAAGACCAATAAAAAAAAAACATTTTTAGTGAATTGTTGGCCTTCTGGAAAGTATGTTCATTTACTGAGGTTTCTTAGACAGTGGCTTTCAGCTCATCTGCATTTTTTGGTCTGGTGTCTCCCATTTTCCTCTTGACAATACTCCATAGATTCTCTATGGGGTTCAGGTCAGGCGAGTTTGCTGGCCAATCAAGTACACCAACACCATGGTCATTTAACCAACTTTTGGTGCTTTTGGCAGTGTGGGCAGGTGCCAAATCCTGCTGGAAAATGAAATCAGCATCTTTAAAAAGCTGGTGAGCAGAAGGAAGCATGAAGTGCTCCAACATTTCTTGGTAAATGGGTGCAGTGACTTTGGTTTTCAAAAAACACAATGGACCAACACCAGCAGATGACATTGCACCCCAAATCATCACAGCCTGTGAAAACTTAACACTGGACTTCAAGCAACTTGGGCTACGAGCTTCTCCACCCTTCCTCCAGACTCTAGGACCTTGGTTTCCAAACAAAATACAAAACTTGCTCTCATCTGAAAAGAGGACTTTGGACCACTGGGCAACAGTCCAGTTCTTCTCCTTAGCCCAGGTAAGACGCCTCTGACGTTGTCTGTGGTTCAGGAGTGGCTTAACAAGAGGAATACGACAACTGTAGCCAAATTCCTTGACGCGTCTGTGTGTGGTGGCTCTTGATGCCTTGACCCCAGCCTCAGTCCATTCCTTGTGAAGTTCACCCAAATTCTTGAATCAATTTTGCTTGACAATCCTCATAAGGCTGCAGTTCTCTCGGTTGGTTGTGCATCTTTTTCTTCTACACTTTTTCCTTCCACTTTCTGTTAACATGCTTGGATACAGCACTCTGTGAACAGCCAGCTTCTTTGGCAATGAATGTTTGTGGCTTACCCTCCTTGTGAAGGGTGTCAATGATTGTCTTCTGGATAACTGTCAGATCAGCAGTCTTCCCCATGATTGTGTAGCCTAGTGAACCAAACTGAGAGACCATTTTGAAGGCTCAGGAAACCTTTGCAGGTGTTTTGAGCTAATTAGCTGATTGGCATGTCACCATATTATAATTTGTTGAGATTTGAGTGAATTGGTGGGTTTTTGTTAAATGTGAGCCAAAATCATCACAATTAAAAGAACCAAAGACTTAAACTACTTAAGTCTGTGTGCACTGAATTTAATACAAGAGTTTCACAATTTGAGTTGAATTACTGAAATAAATTTTATTGAGATGCACCTGTATATATGGCCACTAAGCCATACCATCTCTACAATGGGAATCTGGTAGTTAAATCTCATTCAATCAGGACTTTCTCCTTGAGCTGGGCAGGAATGCGTTTTACCTGCACAATGGTGTCCAAGTTCTGTCGTGATGTGGACGCTGTGTTGATCACAGAGGTAGGGCCCATGGTTACCACGGTGACATGATGGGGAGGGGGCGGCGGCGCAGGGGCGGGAACAATTACTGTGGCGTGATGAGTGGGCGCAGGCGGCGTGGCAGGAGAAAACACCTGAGCAACACAGCAGGACGGAGGATTACGATAAATTACAGAGACCTTTTCTATGAACAAAGTGAACAAGAAATCAGAACTGACACTTTATGTATATATTTACTTAATGTATATGGTCGTACTGTGCATTATTCATAAGTACACATTCAAAAGAAAAAAAAAATCATCATTACTGGTCAAAAGTTTGAGGTTGGTAAGATTTTTGTGTTTTTGAAAGAAGTCTCTTATGCTCACCAATGCTGCATTTAATTAACTTAAAAATAGAATAAAATTATTTTATAAAATATTATTGCAATTTAAAAGAACTATCTGAACTATAAGAATATATTTGAAAATGAAAAATTATTTCTGTGATGTAAAGTTGAATTTTCGGCATCATCACTCCAGTCTTTAGTGTCACTTTATTCCTCAGAAATCATTCTAATGTGCTGATTGCTGCTCACAAAAGCTTTAATAATTATCATAAATGTTAAAAACAGTTTTGCTGCTTCATATTTTGAGGAAACTGCAATGCATTTTTTTCCAGGATTCTTCAGAAGAACAGCTTTTATTTGGAATTGAAATCTTTTGCAACATTATAAATATTTTCACTGTCACTTTTGACCAATTTAATGTGCCCTTGCTGAATAAGTTAATAACTTATTAGAAGATTCTTATTATATAATTCTTATTAATATAATCAGCTTCTCTTTGCATAAAAACAATAAAAAAAATATACTACACAGTCAAATATTCATAGGCTAAATGAAGTCCCACCCTACATTATTTTCCGAAAATTGTGTCACTCAGAAATCTGTCACATTATAGAAGTTAAATGGATTGCAAATGCAATTTGATGTCTTAACTCTTCTAATGCCCTCTAGTGGATCAACACATCAGATCAAGACTTATAAACTGCACTGCAAAACCTCTCTTTTATGAAGTATTTCATATACTGATTCCTATTATCAGTCAATGTTAGTTTATCAATAAAAACCGAGAGTCTGTCTGACCAGCGGGCTGCGAGCAGGTGTCGTGGTCTCTTTTCCCAGCTGTTCTTGTTGGTGTTGTTGAAGACGAAGCAGAGTTTGCGTCTGCACGTGCTGCTCCTGGACCTGCTGAGCGATCACCTTTAGCTTCTCTGGGTACAAGTGGGCATCCAACGAGCGGATCTAACAGAAACACACAAAGAAACAGGTCAATACATATCCAGAAAACACTGGAGAGAGTCTTTCCTCCTAATATTTTTTTTTTTTGCCTGAGGAAGTTTCTCTAGCGCATTTCATGGATAGCAGCAGAGATTGGGGTGTAATTTGCACTTCAAGTGTGATGTTCAGAAACGATTCAAGCTCTCAGGGGAGCTGTGCACCTTCTGTGATATCTCATTAAATATGCAAAGACTAAAGCGAGCTAATTTTAGCAAGCAAACTGATGCAGCAAAAGAAAAGTTTGATAATGGATTTCACAGATGACAACTCTTCAGCACTAGGCCATGATGAATACAGATATGCGAGATTTAGTCAAGCAAAACTGCAAGTGACAGATCAAACAGCTCCCAATGAGTTCTACTGAAGATTTGCAAAATTTGTCAAATAACGACAAAAAAAAAAAAAAAAAAATTATGACTGAGAACTCTCTCTGTAATGTGGTTTACAATCAATTAATTTAGGACTTAAGAAATCCCTACTTTTCTTGAGCATATCCTTTACAAAATACACTAATATGGAAATTTTAGCCCATATGACTGCATCTTACATAATATATTCTCTCTCTCTCTATATACATGAATATCTCATTTTAAACACCTCTTATAAATATTTAACTATCAATAATTATCAACAATACCTGTTCTTCCAGCATCATGCGAACGGAGCGCTCTTTATCCAGCTGTTGTCGGAGTTCGATCATCTCTCGCCGAAGATCCTCCACCTTCTCCTCCTCCAGAATGTCTGGAGATCCAATGCCTTCATCCTTCTCCTCGGCGCGCCTCCTCTTCGGGGATGAGCCACTGAACTCCTTCTGATGGGAGGAAGAGGAAAACATGAGATGACAGGACTGTCCTCATAACAGTCATGTTTCATCTGTTACATTGATAAGATATTATATTTATATGAAGTGCTTCACCTGTATGTAGCGTTTCAGTTGGGTGTTTTGTTGCAGCAGCCTCGTCTTTTCCTGCTCCAGAGAAAAGATGTATTCGGCCGTCTGCTGTAAGATGGCAGCCTGAGAGAGAAAGAGATCGCATTACATCCATCTGATCTGAATGTTTCAGTCAAAGTGATACCAAACATCTTTGATGGATGCTAGAAGTACACGACCGTTCATAAGTTTGAGGTCAATAGTGAATAAAGTGAATAGTTTTATTCAGCAAGGATGGATTAAATCAGTCAAAAGTTACAGTAAAGACACTTAAGTTTACAGAAGATTCCTGTTTCAAAAGATTTTCTGCTGTTCTTTTGAACTTTGTTCATAGAAACCTGAGAAACTACAGTGACCACAACAATATTCAGCAGCACAACTGTTTTCAACATTTATAAAAATAAGAAATGTTTCTTGAGCATCAAATCAGCATATTAGAAAGATTTCTGAAGGATCATGTAACACTGAAGACTGGAGTAATGATTAGGGGTGTGAATTGGCAGTGGTTTCACCATTCAATTCCTTTACGATTATCATATCAACAATTCGATTCAATTCGATATCACGACTATATCAAATTTATTTTGTGCATTTTTATTAATTTATATAAGCAGGCTACTTTTTTAAAATAATTACGTTAATTAATATATTAATTAATTAATTATTGTTAAGAAATAAACTAAATATAGCTTCAAAACATACAAGCAAATATTAAGTAATAAAGGGGGGAAATAGACAATTACAAGTATAACTTATGTATGACGTGGTAACATTGGTGAGATAATAATAAAAAATAAAAAAAAGCAAGCAGACTTCATTTAAACTTAAAGAAAATCATAATTAACATTTTAATTTTGTGGGAGCATTTACACTTGCATAAAATCTATATTTAAAGGAATTGTTCACCCTAAAAATGAACATCGTCATTACTTACACACCCTCACATATCTGTTTAGATCTTTCCAATGCAACAAAACAGACTGTAAGATTATCAATGAATAACGACTTATATTTCAGTCGGTTTCTCACAAAAAGCTATCATAGTGACCAAAGACTGTAATATGGACCATATATATATATACACACTGAAATCTTGACATCCGCACCAGTGATACTTCCATGTCAAGATTTTCAGTGAACAGCCTCTGATTTGTGAGCAAATCCCTTTTAATCAGTTGATCTGGTCCTCAAAGCTTTTCTGAATGATTCATTCACACATTGGACTGATCAGATTCAACTCAGTGAGTAAAGGATCCAATCCCAGTTCACTGGAGGAGAAGATTATGAGAGAATAACCAAGAAAATACTGTAATACTTGAGAAGATTTGCACTATAGCATTATAAGCTATGTTGACTACTTCTGTTGTACTTCTAAGACGCTTCTCCAACTTTGTTTAGAGCTTAAAACAAATATGGGTTTGGAAGAACCTGAGGGTGCGTAAGTATTTTCATTTTTAAATGAACTACTCATTCAAATCAACACTTGATTTACACTCTTCCCAGTTTGTTTACAAGAGCTCTCTGACTCACCTTGCTTAGCTTTTCTCCGTCACTATGCGGGATGAGTGTTTTCAGAGACTGGAAGCCAGCGTTGATGCTCTGCATGCGCCGGCGCTCATTACTGTTGGCGATTTCCCGCCGAATACGCCGCTCCTGGTCCCGTGCCGTCTCTGGCGTGAGGGGAATGTTTGCTAAGCTGTGAAGAGGAGACATTACAGCACTTTAGTTTACTTTAACGGAGCATGTATTAATATAATTATGCACTAAGAGAAATTGCAAAAACATGTTAAAATGGTATATAATTAAAATCCATATCATTGCACTGTTTGATTACTATATTGAAACCCCATGTTGTTTAAATAATACTGTAATGTACTTCAAAGAATACCATGGTACTACCATTCCATGATAATTTTCCCCATTTTAAGGTTTTTTTTATGAAGGAAGCTTGGCAAGATGTTTTGTTTTGGACAATGTGTCTGAAATGTAAACACTGAGATTCAAAGAAAGTTGAATAATGTTAAATTAATTCTTTTTGTAAGTTATACTGTTTATATAATAACTAAAAGTTCTCTTTTTTCCTTTTGCTTACATCTCTAAAACAGGATGCAACCTTGAGTGAGAGAAACATCAGAGTGCGAAGTAGAAAATATTGACTTTCCTGAATGCTCATTGAAGCCCATTGTCTCTAAATTCGAGCCCCTGGAAATCTCTGCCTCGCACGATCACACGCGTGCTTTGGCCGAGGAAATCAAACCCTAATTGAACTTCCTCCCTGTCTGGGCATCTCACGGGGTATCTCTGGAAAGCCTCTCTTATCAGCAGCGCCTCAGCTGCACGAGGACAAACATGGCGAACAATTGTGAGGGGAGAGAGAGAGAGGTTTCCCTGCTCGCTTCCTTATGTCCAAGCGGCTCAAAACCCAGCAAACAGATCCAATGCCAAAATCACAACTAGAGCCAACTGTGGAACGAGAGATACGGTCAGATCAGCCGTTTCCAGCCATATGCATTGAATATGACCCAACTTCTTTTATGCATGAAAATAGAATGGTCAAAAGGGAGTTTAAATTTCAGTTTGGGGTGAGAGACTTTGCATTTGTGTAATTAAAGCTGCCATAAAATAAATAAATAAATATATATATATATATATATATAAACATTTACAATAGTAAATAGTAATACATACAAGTTTTATATTAAATATAAATCAACCTATAATACCAATTTCAAATAATAAATGTATAATTTCAAATAATGTTTCAAAATAATAATAGTAATGTCTTAATAATAATACTTAATAACAACAGTAATTAATAATTTACAACTAATATTTTAATACTTTAAAAATAATGTTTTAATAATAATATTATTAACAAATTTGGTAAAATTTGACAAAGGGCCATGGTACAAGCTTGTAATGATACATGACAAGATTGATAAAATGTTACTGAACACTGCTCATATGTCTGGTTGTTTTTACTCATAACATTATGAAATAAACTAACTGCTATTAAAATAATAAAAATATGCATCCCTCAGTTTAAATAACTATTAGAGAAGGAACAACAGTCTTTGCTTTCTACATTTTCAAAACACAGATAACTTAAACATGGTTTTAACCAAAAAGGAAAACATAAAATTGCCAGATTGCTAGTAATGTGTATACTTCATAAGCACAGCAACATTTAACCAACAACAAAAGTACCACGCACTACCTTGGTGTTTTATACACTTGCAAAACCATGCTATTCTATGTACTTTGGATCACTTCAACCGATATAGACTGATAACCCATGTAAATCTGCAAAGTGTCCAGTGAATAACAGCAGCACAAACATAGCCGAGACCATACGCATCATTTGTATGCGATTTACTTTGGGGGAAAACTACAATTCCCAGAACGCCCTGCGCTAATCGGATTACTGGCCCCGCCCCCTTCTGAGAATGGATCGCAGACGCATTGACGGGGCCTTCCTTCAACAGCATACACACCCCCTTATTAAAATAACACCAGTTATTAATTTACTAACCTCTAAATACCCCATATTCCACTCACAATGAGCCGAAACTGTAACATCGAGCGAGATGATCAACATACTCGCTGGCCTAAATAAAAAACATCGTGTTCGCGGATGATACGGTCCGCCATTACAACAATGCGCTTCCTCCGTCCATGCGGCAGCAGCGACGCAGTCCAAATATCATCTGATCTCTCTCCCGCCGCACGCACGGCGAGATTTCTCGCGCTTAACGCCCATTTCAGTCTCGTATGTGGGGGATACTCGTATGCTATGGCAGTCTGGAGACTTTTAATGTTTGATAGCAATGAGAAACAGACGACGCCAAATGCACGAGCCACAAGCATGGCCGCACTGCCCACAATAACTTAAGCCCCAAAAACACGCGAACTTGAGCCCAAACGCACTTTTAATCCACAAACCCCTCTATACGACGACAAATTCACTGGTGGGACGAAATAAGCGCGGTTTCTGATATTAAATACACGCGCGAGACCAGCAGCGTGGTCTGTGTGCATGCAACCACGTGGTTTGTGTTTGTTAGACACAAAATGCATCGATTTCGCCGAGATATTTCATAGGTAACACTGACCTGACAAGCCAAGGGGCTTCCATAGACCCCCGCGAGATGTTTCAAATTTAGAAAACCGAGTCTCGCATGGGTTCCGTCCCGTCTTAAGCCGCTAGATAGGCGCATGTACACAATAACACAGAAATCATGCATGCATGTTACTCTCGTAGTAGCGCAGCTGCTGTTGGCGCGCTATTAAAGAAACGCGCACATATGTGTGCGCATTTATTTAAAAGAGGCTCTCACGTACCTGCACAAGCCCCCTATTACTTCTTTCTCGGTTTTCCTGAAATGTTGCAAGGAGGGCACCTTCTGAGCTGGTACCATGAAATACTCCATGCTTCCCCGCTTCTCTCCAGCTCTGGCTCCTCGATTCTTCTTGTACTTTATCGGCTTAAAAACAAAACAGCTTCTTCGTGTCTCTTTCTCATTTAAGAAGCAGAGCTGTGCTTGTCCTGCTGATTTGGGGCATGAGCGCGTAAGATGAGTGTTGAGTTGTAAGGTTACTCTACTCTTCCAGCTGATGGGGTTCCCTCGTAGTGTGTGTGTGGCGCTCGCTCGCTCTCTTTCCCTCCCTCCTTCTGCATGTGTGTGTTTGCAGCTGATCGGATGTCTTTCAAGGCGGGAAACAGCTGGTAGGAATCACACACAGCACTGCACTACCAAAAAGCCTCCTTCCGCCGAACAGGAGGACTTGCATGTAAACAAAGGAGTATTGCAACAGCGACCATGTTTTCCTGAAATCAGTTTCATGCTGATTGCATGTGACAGAAAGGGTCTTGTAATGGATGCATTTAAATGCATTTAAATACCTGCCTCGTGTGCAATAACATTCTGTGCATAAATTCATTGTATGCGTTAAATATAGTGTTTCTATATACTGCACGTAAATATATTGTTGGTTCATGAACCTAAATATAAATTAAAGCATTATGCATATCTTAAAATAGTGATCTAGATCTGACATGGTCAGTGCATGTACATTTAGCAAGGTTTTTTTCCCCCCTTTTTTACATTAAATAACTTTTAAAGCATGTATATTAAAATATAAATCTATATTTGTTGCATTTTAATATAAAAATAATGATTAGTGCATGTAAACAGGGTTTTTTTTCGTAAGCTATAGCTATTATTTTTTAAATCATTAATATAAAAATACTGATCAAGATCTGATTAATGCATGTAAACAGGTTATATTTTTTTGTGAGCTAGCTTTTTAATCAGTAATATAAAAAATATTGATCTACATCTGTTAAAATGATCAGTGCATGTAAACAGGTAATATTTTTCGTAAGCTCTACATTTTATTTTCTTCCTTTTGTTACACAATTACTAATCTGTTTATGTTAAAATGATGCCGGTTATATTTTTTATAAGCTAGCTTTATTGATTGATTTTTTTTTTCTTTTAAAGCAATAATCATATATTTACAGTTTACCATATGTAAAATATCGGCGCACAGAGCATGCGCATCCTAAAATCTTCTGTCTGCATGTGTTTAAATAGATTATTTTATTAGTACCGAAGCGTTTCATTTTAAAGCGAATGTAAACACGTTAAAAATCAATGCGCGATGCAATTCATAATGAGTGATAATATCGCTCTAGATCTGTTATGTCGCTTAGTGAATGTAAATAGGCTCTTTTTCTTTGACTGGGGGGTGAAACATGCGGGATCAGCTGACATGCTGGCAGGGCTTTACAACACAACACCACCGACCAGCGGAGGAGGAGGAGGAGGAGAGAAGAGAAGAAGAGAAGAGAGAGGGCTGACACTCACACACCATTTTGGGTGCATGAAAGTTGTAGTTGTAGGAGGAGGAACAGGAGTTACCTAATCGCATGCTCGAAGCACAAATCACACACACAGACAAAATGGGAGCGGTCATGAAGAACCCGGAAATGTGTTTTACTGTGACTCAACACACACTGAGGGCGAGATCGTGGACGAACATGCAGGCTGTGATATATGAACACAAACTTATGGAGGAAACGACACTCTACATATGTCATCTGTTACAAGTTCTGCATAAAATGTTTCTGTGAAGCTGCTTTGAAACATGCACTGTTAAAAACGCTATACAAATACATTTGAACTTAAAGGAATTAATATGTCCACTTTTAATGTGTTTTATATTAAATATTATACAAAATTATACATTATTTTATACATAATATAGTAAAATAATATTTGGTATCATAATGCAATGATACAAATTATATGTTTTATGTAATTTTCTAATAAAATATTACTATTATTATTATTATAAATTCTAGTTGCAATCTGATATATATACAGTCATGGCCAAAAATATCGGCACTCTTGGTAAATATGATCAAAGAAGGCTGTGAAAATTAATCTGCATTGTTAATCCTTTTGATCTTTTATTTGAAAAAATGTACAAAAATCTAACCTTTCATTGGATAATAAGAATTTAAAATGAGAGGAAATATCATTATGAAATAAATGTTTTTCTCTAATACACATTGGCCACAATTAACGGCACCCTTTTATTCAATACTTTTTGAAACCTCCATTTGTCAGTTTAACAGCTCTAAATGTTCTCCTATAATGCCTGATGAGGTTAGAGACACCTGACAAGAGATCAGAGACCATTCCTTCATCCAGAATCACTCCAGACCCTTTAGATTCCCAGCTCCATGTTGGTGCTTCTTCTCTTCAGTTCACTCATTTTCTACAGGGTTCAGGTCAGAGGACTGGAATGGCCAGCAGAAGCTTGGTTTTGTGCTCAGTGACCCATTTTTGTGTTGTTTTTGAGGTTTGTGTTTGGATTATTGTACGGTTGGAAGATCCAAACATGGCCCATTATAAGATTTCTAACAGAGTCAGTCACTTATTGATTTTTTTATCTGTTGATATTTGATAGAATCCATGATGCCATGTGTCTAAACAAGATGTCCAGGACCTCCAGCAGGAATATAGGCCCACAACATCAAACATACAGCAGTATATTTCATTGTACACATGGGTTAGTTTGTTTTTGGATGAGCTTGAGTTCTTGAAACCCTCCCAAACAACATGTGGTGATGTTGGTGCTGTTTGACAATTTTTTAAAACGTTTTCTGACCCCGAGACTCAACTATCATCTTCAGTTCTCCAGCTGTGGTCCTTGGAGAGTCTTTAGCCACTCAAACTCTCCTTCTCACCGTGCATTAGGACGATATAGACACATGTCCTCTTCCAGGCAGTTTCGTAACATTTTATGTTGATTGGAAATTCTTAATTATTGCCCTGATGGTGGAAATGGGAATTTTCACTGCTCTAGCTCTTTTCTTAAAGCCACTTCACTAATTTGTGAAGCTCAATTATCTTTTGCTGCACATCAGAACTATATTCTTTGGTTTTTCTCATTGTGATGGATGATTAAGGGAACTTGGGCTTTGTTTTCCCTCCTATTTATATTTGTGTGAAACAGGAAGCCATGGCTGGATAATTTCATGTTCATAATCCCCCTGGAGTGCTCAAAATTGTGAATATGAATGGAAATATACTTCAGAGATATTTTCTCATAAGAATTTCTAGGGGTGCCAATAATTGTGTCCAATGTGTATTTGAGAAAAACATTTATTTCATAATGACATTTCCCCCCATTTTAAATTCTTATTATTCAATGAAAGGTTAGATTTTTGTGAATTTTTTAAATAAAAGATCAAAAGGATTAACAACGCAGATTCATTTTCACAGCCTTCTTTGATAATATTTACCAAGGGTGGCGATATTTTTGGCCATGACTGTGTGTGTGTATATATATATAATAATTTGACATTATTTATATCATAAATAATTACCTTTCATGACCTTTCTCCTTTATAGCCTGTTCATTTATTACCAACTGCTAGGGGGTTCAGTGTGTTTCCTGTAAAGCCAATCTGTTCAGATTTATGCAGAATTATTCCCAAAACAATCCCAACCTTATATTTATATATAAGGTCATGAAAGGTAATTATTTATGATATAAATAATGTCAAATTTAAATAATAATAAATATATTCAATAGAATACATAATATTAAATATATTAAATAATAGCCTAGATATTGATTAAGCTTTATTTGAAAAAAGGCAATAAATTAACATTTAATACATTAAAACGTCTGCTAATGCAGAGGTTAATAGTCAAAATAATGATAGTCACTGAAAAATTATCTAGTATTACAGGTTTTAGTAGCCTACCTCATATGCTCAACTACAATAGAAATTTGTTCATATGTGACCCTGGACCACAAAACCAGTCATATAGCACGGGAATATTTGTAGCAATAGCCAACAATACATATGGGTCAAAATGATAGATTTTTCTTTTATGCCAAAATTCATTGGGCTTTAAGTAAAGATCATGTTCCATGAAGATATTTTGTCATTTTCCTTCTGTAAATATATCAAAACTTAATTTTGGATTAGTAATATGCATCGCTAAGAACTTCATTTGGACAACTTTAAAGGCGATTTTCTCAATATTTTGATTTTTTGCACCCTCAGATTCCAGATTTTCAAATAGTTGTATCTCAGCCAAATATTGTCGTATCCTAACAAACCATACATCAATGGGAAGCTTATTTAGGCCTAATCTCAATTTTGCCATTTTGAACTGACTGGTTTTGTGGTCCAGGGTCACATATTTGTTTTGCTTTCAGTCCATTTCTCCGTCTGTCTGATTCCACAGAAACAATATCTTCTTTCTTTTTGTCCTCATGCTGAGTAGCTGTGTTGCTTTGGGCAGCTGCCATCTAGTGGTCACCCAGTTCAGCTCTACTACAATCAAAACTGCTAGAGGAGATATATTACAAAAGGAAATGTAAAATATTTAAAAATAACTAGGGTAAAATAAAGTAAACCATTAGGGTGTGTGAGAATATGATGTTATGGTATTCTGTGAAGGCCTATTAAGACTATTAGTAAAATCAAACTTTAATGAGCCTGGAAACTGAAGATCATAATAGAGATCAGCTCAACAAAATGTATACAAATACGGCAAATTAAATCCTTGTTAGTGCTCACCTTGTGGCTTAATTACTTAAATAAAGGTCTGTTCACTAGCCACCACAAAAACTTTCAGCTGAAATCAAGCAAAAACTCATATTTACCTGCAAGATGAAACCTCAGCAAGTGTTTCCTGAGTGTAAAATTGCTTATATATATATATTTTTTTTTTTTACTACTGACTACTATTGTATTCAGATTGGTTACATCAAATTTCTTCACTTCAGTAAAACCAGTTAATTTAGATATTACAATGAACCATTTTTTAGATAGCTGACAAAATGGCAAAAAAATAAAATTGTAAAATAAAAATTGTACTTTGGTTTGGTTCGCATTTGAAGATGTTTGGGAGAGTTTTACCCATGAATCAGTGCAACACCAGCACCATGATCAAACACTGGGTCTATAAAACTCCAAAAAAGCTCCATAAAATTTGTGCACTATATGCAAAATCTTCTCAAGAAAATATTGAGTCATTATTTAGTCATTCTCAAGTTGGTCCAAGCGCTTTTTCTTTCTTCTGTGGAACACAAAAGAAGATATTTCAAAAAAAGCTTCAGCCTTCACACTCTTAAAAAAGTTCGGTCCCACTTTATATTAGGTGGCCTTAACTACTGTGTACTTGCATTTAAATTAATCATTTGATACAATGCACTTATTGTGTACGTACATGTTTTTACATTGTACTTATATTTAAAAAAAATACCTATGTAATTACATCTGTAATTAATTTCTGTAATTACATTTATAATTGCACTGTTGACCCATCCTTAAACCTACCCATACCACCAAACCTGTCCCTAACCTTACCCATATAACACCTCAATAGCAGAAAAAGTGTTTTGTAATATGTTGTCTGTAATACATGATGTAATACTCCAATAAAGAAATTGATTTTAATCAATTTATTATACACTATATTAATATTATATAACTTATATATTATATTTTTTATGAATAATCTCAAAGAAATTAGGCAAGAGTGTCCTTTGTGCTAGAGCAAAATGAATAGATCTGAGGAAAGGGTCTAAGGAGGTAATGTTTATTAAAGCTTCGGCGATAAAAAGCTTTATTACCATGCCAATAAAAATCTTGAGAGCGCTGGAGGGAGGAAGGGAGGGGAGTTTGTCTGGATGGGAGCCCAGGCCGGCCTCCTCAGCGCTGGATGGGGCGGAGCAGCACACATGCGCTGAGCTGGCAGACTCACAGTCAGTCAGGGCTGATCCCTCCGCCCGCTGCGCCCGAGGAGAGGAGAGGAGACACGGACAGGCTCGAGTCCGGGGTGCTGGAGACCCACCTCACTACACACTGTCTCCAAGGACAACATTAAGGCCCCGGGACTGGAAACGACCTGAGGAAATCGCGAACCCGACACGGAGACACCATCCGGACACGAAGCTGAAAAGGGGGACGTCTCCTCTCCATCGCCTTTTGCGCACGACCACCCATTAAAAACCCCTCTGGACCAGAGCCGCCAGCAAGCGATGCACCTTGATGCCAAGACAACGATCACTCCGATCGGTTTCTGTTTGTTTTTTTAGCGCATCATTCTTAAGCAGCCATTCCAGAGTCGATAATAACAGTACGGACACTGTGTTGACACACATACACACACATGCACACACACACATGCATTTAACGGGTTTCTTCTTCATGAGTATATCCTCATGGCCTGAAACTGACATAAACTACTAAATCCGTCGCATTCACTCTGGATTGACGCCTTTTTATCCTCGCAAGTCTTGAGTTTTCTGCTTTTCCGAACACTGTCATGCGTGTCCAGACAACAGTCTGATGCTTTCAGACAGCAGTAGATTATTCAGCCACTGGTGACAGTGTCTTACAGGACCTTTTGCATAATCTGCCGGGCCGTGCTTAAAAACTGACTCCTTATTTTGCAATCCAAGGGAATTGGAGCAAACATCCCCTCTGGAAAGTTTAAGGTGGAGACCAGTGCTGGGCCATAACACATCCAGGAGGTTTTACAGAAGGTAAGCCAGTCTAATGAACTCAGATGGCACTGCAACCTTGCATCATTGATCTCCAGTGCATTGCCGTGCCAATATAAGCATGCATATTTAGTTTTGTCCAGCGAGCACGGTCACTCAGGGTAGCAGAAAGACCCTGACCTATTTTCCAAGAGCATGTTCTCGGTTTATGCCCCAGTCTCTTAGCAGTTGACGTCTGTAGTGCCTCCAAAGAATGAGAAACGATGCTTGCACTAATGCACTTTAATAGCAGACAGAATGTCTGGAGGCACATGTTAAATCTAGCATCATGTGATGAGTTTGTTGTCGTTTTCTTACTTCTAGACAAGAAATACTTCAGATGGTGCAGGATACAAATTAAACACTTCACATGGGGAAGGGTGCATGTGCAAAAAACTGAAATATTGCATGCAAATATGATGCATTCTGGCTGTTATAAGTTACTGTTATTGTCCATAGTGGTTGAGGCCTGGACATAAAGCAGTCATCATCCAATTAGGCGATTCCAGTGTCCCTGCGCTTAATTGTGAGCACATTGAGATGTGGGTTGGAACGGAGCCCGTCCTCATTGGCTGCTACACATGGGGCCATTGATAAAGAAGATGCCTGCCAGGACATAGTTAACCAACTGCGAGAGGGGCATCTCGGACAAAAGGCTCTTGAATAAAGCTTGTGCATGGGGTTGATTTATTAATTGACCCTAGAGGTGATTGCCTTCATTGAAGCCCAAGCTTGTGTAGTTTGTCCAATGGTTTGCATGACATTTGACTGCTTCATGTTGTGCTTTTTTGTTTAGAAATGCATGCACTGTTGAAATCACTGTTCGAATTGGATTGAGGTGCCCCTAAAGTGACCCGAACTGGCCAGATGGCATTCTTTGGTGAAATCCAGGCCTTTTAAGAGACAGAAAGCAGTGTGTGTATGTGCACAGCTTTCTGCCTTATGCCGCTGTGCAAACATCTCATATTATTGCCGCTGAGTCCTCACTTCACCGTATGCTCTCCTCCAGCTGTGCATGCTGGCGACGACTTGTGTCTTCGCCGCGTGAACCGACGGCTCTGCGATAGGGCTGCCTGTTTCACGATGTGCTCAAAGACATACTGGAAACAAAGGCTTCTGGCTCGCATATGAAGTGAAGCTCCATAAGCTAAAACAGAGCTGAACGTTGCAGAAATCTGAGATCTTGGCACGCAGAGACTTTGGCGTACTTTTGTGAGGGGTCTGGCCAGTGAATATACCGCTTGTTCCTCTCGATGCTCAGAATGGTTTGCCAAATATGACCCACCCTGAAGCGCTTCTGTGAATTCATGCCCATTACGCTCTCTTATGCTCAGTGACTAAAGAGGGGCCCCGGCCTGGTCTTTACTCAAAACGTGGGGCCAAACGGAGAGAATACGTGAGGCTTTGGAGACGTTCTTATGTGTGCATGCTGCAAGGCCTAAACACAACATTTGACAAAAGACCAAAAGGAGTGCTTGGTTTGGTTCGCGTTTGAAGATGTTTGGGAGAGTTTTACCCATGAATCAGTGCAACACCAGCACCATGATCAAACACTGGGTCTATAAAACTCCAAAAAAGCTCCATAAAATTTGTGCACTATATGCAAAATCTTCTCAAGAAAATCTTCAGTCATTATTTACTTTTTCTCAAGTCGTTCCAAGCGCTTTTTCTTTCTTCTGTGGAACACAAAAAAAGATATTTCAAAAAAGGTTTCAGCCTTCACACTCTTAAAAAAGTTATTTATTGGCATCTATTGTTCCAAAAAGAACCCTTAACATCCATGGAACCTTGCCATTCCACAAAAGGTTCTTTATAGTAGAAAAAAGATTATTAAAATGTTCTTCAAACTAAGAAAGAAATGGTTCCTTTAAGAGCTATTCACTGAAAGGCTATTTTGGGAAATCAAAAATGGTTCCTCTGTGGTATCATTGCTTTTGAGTTCATACAATAAAAGTCAATCGACTCCAAAGGGTTTTTGCCTCCAAATATCTTCTTTCTGTGTTTCACAAAAGTCATACAGGTTTGGAAGGACATGAGGGTGAGTAAATGATGACAAAATTTGCATTTTAACATCCACACTCTTAAAAATAAATGTTCCATCGAAAACGTGCCATAGAAGAGCCATTTTGGGGTCCCTAAAGAATGTTTCAGTGAAAACCATTTCTTCTTAGTGTGAAGAGCATTTTAGAAATCTTAAGAACCTTTTTCCCATTATAAAAAACGTCTGTGGAATGGAAATTTTCCGTGAATGTTAAAGGTTCTTCATGGAACCATTGATGCCAATAAAGAACCTTTATACATGGAACCTCTCCATTCCACAAAAGGTTCTTTATAATTGGAAAAATGTGGATCTTCAGAATGGTTCTTCTGTGACATCACTGTGAAAACCATCTTTTGGAACCTTTATTTTTGTGTCCATCAGAGTGTCCTATTCAGAGCATTTTTTTGGACTTTCGCCATTACGATGAATAGGACTCTTGATAACATCTTCTGAAAACAGATTTGGAAAGACATGAGTAAATAATGGCAGAATTTAATTTTGAGTGAACTGTTACTTTTTATTTGTGCCATTTTCTGTTGGTAATTGCTAGTCTGTGCACCAAAAGTGCATTCTTGGGTGTCTCTGGTGGTTGTTAAATATCTAGTAGCACCAAGTAATTTGCTTTATGGTTTTTTTGAAGCCACAATTAAACAACCCTTAAGGTATTTAGAGGCTGCAACCCATACAGGGCATTCAGCCTTCACACTGACATCTGTGATCCTCCACGTGGGCTAGATTTACAACCTCAGGAGGGTTCGGCAGTGGAATCGAGAGTATTGAGAGTATAAGATGATCTCGGTGATGGGAATTTCAGACGGTCTTCTGCATTACTTCAGGACAGAGACAGTTGACATCCACTTGGAATAAATGTTTAGCATTTGCTAAAAGGTGGGAGGAGAGCCTGGGGAGGTCAGTTCGGCTGGGAATTTAACAAAGACCGGAGGAAGAGTCCTGGAACGTGGAATTCCACACTGAAATGATCGGAGATTCCAGTAAAATTCCAGCTTCTAATCCACACTTAAAAAATTTCTGCATCAATGGTTCCATGAAGAACCTTTAACATCCATGGAATCTTTTAAATGCACTAAAGGTTATTTATTATGGAAAAAATGAGAAAAACACAGTTCTTTTAAGAACAGTTCACAAAAAGGTTCTTTGGGGAACCAAAAATGGTTCTTCTATGAAAACACCCTTGTGAAACCTTTATTTTAATAGTCTAGGAAAAACTGTGGTCTAATAAACTTGGCATACATATTGTTGGCACTTTGACAAATGGCTTTTGTTCCAGTGTTATAAGTCCATTTGGGTAAAAGCATCTGCTAAATACATAAATGTGACTGTTTATTGTAGTTCCGGAAAAGCCTTTTTTTTTTTTTGAATGCTTTGAAATGCCACAAAACGCTGTTTTAAAGACAGTTGTGCAGAAAAGAGCTGCGCAAACAAACTTTCACCAGGGCTGATAGTAGTGCAGAGACCCTGAGTCATACGGGCTCACTGAGACCAGTGAAACCACCCTCTCTCGCTGGGCTTGGACCATGCATTTTTCTGCAGTTAAACTGCAACCACTAATCACAGCGTGGCCTCACCGTTTCCTCTTGGAACGTTTCGCTCACGTCCTCCCTGCTGCGCAGAGCCCGGTCCCGCCCCAGCCCAAGGACCCCTCGCTCTCTTTCTCTCTCCCCTTCGGCACCTTCACAGTACACGCGAGGATGGTCCACGCCACCCGTCCCTGCACCTCTGTGCCACCAAAGGCCTGGTGCTCCGGGGGAAGCCCTCCAAAATAAACACAGACCGAGTTCTGCGTCCACACACTTTCCACTTCATGTTTTTTTTTAATGTCTTTCAGCCACTTACTTTCTCCTTACAACCATTGCAACAAAATGAGGGGAAATTTGACAGAAAAATTATTAACAGAACAGGAAAAGAGGCCCAAAAGAAGTTCTTAGGTCAAAGGTCAGGAGTTTATGACTCTTTCTGGAAAAAGGTCTTAAACGTACATGCAATTATAGTTTAATTTTTAATTATATATATATATTTTATATAATTGCACACACACATACCTATATATATATATATATATATATATATATACATACATAAATTTAAATGAATAAATAAATATCTAATTAAACAAAATATTTACACACATGCACACACACATATATATACATATATATATGTCTGTCTGTGTGTGTGTGTGTGTGTGTGTGTGTGTATACTTAAATTTTTAATTATACACATATTTGTCTGAATTTTTGTTCCTCATTATCATAAAGACCCTTTGAAATGCTTAAATGCTAAAATATCATAAAATCTGCCAAATATCAATAAAACTCAGCTAAAGGTTGATGAAGCTACACAAGCACATATAAGAGAGATTTAGCCCAATATGTTTAGTTACTAAATGTCCAAATTTCCATTTGTACTCCATAGTTTGAAGATTATTCTTAGATGGGGAAGATAGTATTAGTAATAAATGAAAAGGTGTGAACAAACGGGGCTGGTACTGTATATCAGACCAATAAAGTTCAAGAAACGTGAGAACGGTCTTTGCCACATGACTCTGAATCGCAGGGCCACATCACCACCATTGTTTTCCAACTGTAAGCTGTTAGCAATAAGCAGCGCGCTGGATCGTAACGGGCCAAGGGCTTCAGCAGTTAAACTGGAAGCACAGCTGGCTTTTATTATTATTTACTTGCAAAGCCAACAGCCTGGATCTTCCAGTACTGCCACAATAACGCGACTGGAACACAATAAGCGCATAAGACTGCCGTATGAAAAGAAAAGAGGGCAGGGAGGGAGGTAAAGCATTTCAGAAAGAGAAACAAGGCTCTCTCAAGTCTGGGCCTGGGCTTGGCTCCGTGTCTGGGCAAATTCATTCCCGTCAATGTGTGCGAGAGCCCGAGACTACCGCCTTGTTTCCATGATCCGCTGTTCCCTGCAGTTACTCCGCAGCTGTTCATCACGAGCGGCACGTCTTGAGTTTGAAAGAAAGATGAAGCGAACATTCGTGCGTTCTACCTCATTATAAAGTGATCAGAGGATACGACTCTTTTCCAGTCCTCCTATCCCGCCGCTTTCGTATCTCTGTTAACTTTGGCACATGGCTTGAACGGGAATCTTTGGTACTTTTTGTTAATTCTACAGTGAATTGTAGCTCATTGTCAGAGTCTACTCGACTATGAGAAAGAGGAGTGTTTCTGTCAGTAGCTTTGTGGTTAAAAAACAGTGTTAAAGTTTCACTGAAACTGCTTTTGTGCAACTGCTGATGAGATAAACATACACTTTATTGATTACTTAGGAGGAATTTAGCCTTACAAGAAAGTACCATGCTGTTTTGGAAACTTAGGACTAGACCATACCTCTACTATTATTCAAAGGTTTGGGGTCGGTTAGATTAGAAATGAATACTTAAATTCGGCAAGGATGCATTAAATGAATAAAAACTGACAGTAAAGACATTTCTAATGTTACACAAGATTGCTATTTCAAATAAATTGTGTTTCTAGTCATCAAAAAAAAAAAAAATCACGGTTTCCACAAAAATATGAAGCGGCAGAACTGTTGATAATAATAATAAATGTTTCTTGAGCAGTAAATCAGCATATTAGAATGATTTCTGAAGGATCATGTGACACTGAAGATTGAAAATTCAGTTTTGATCACAGCAATAAATTACATTTTAAAGTAAACAGAGAACTGTTATTTTAAATTTTAATAATATTTCACAATACTACTGTTTTTACTGTATTGCTGGCCAAACAAATGCAGCCTAAAGCCTAAAAATCAATCTAAAAAGCATAAATAAATGAACACAGAGACATATTATTTTCAACATTTTTGTTATATATGAACCAATAAAACAACAAAAATACTAAACAAATATTTAGCGACTTATATTTTTCCGAAAACAGTTTAATATATGAAAACCTTCTGTGAATCTTTTTTTAAATGTTCTGATGCAAATGAATCAAATCAGAGTCATGTTGATTCATTGAAACAATCAGTTTGAAGTGACTGACAGGAATGAATCCAACTGGCCGCTTGTTACTAAATCAAAGACTCTATTAAAATGTTTCAGTCTTAAAATGAGTCACAAAACAAAGAAGGATCATGAAACGAGTCTCATGTCTTTAAGAAAACTTAACGGGCAAATAAAATGTGCAATAAAATCACTGCAGTATTGAAAAACACTACTGTATTTCCCCAAAAACCAACCAGAAAGTTATATTGATATTTTCAGCCTTTTGATGATACTGAATGTCATATTTATGTATTTACTCATAGTTACTGTATTTATAAAGACGTAAAACAGTAAAATATCTAGTCTAAAAATAAATCTAAAATAAAACAGTGTTCGCTTCAATATTTTCATTATATCCGCCTATAAAGAAATATTCATCTACATATTTAAATGAAAACAGTTTAATATATGAAAAGCTGTGAATTTTTTTTTTTTTATGTTTTGATGCAAATGAATCGAATCAGAGTTTAGTTGATTCATTGAAACAATCGGTTTGAAGAACTTGAACTTATTTCACTAAATCAGAGACTCTATTAAAATGTTTCGGTCTTAAAATGAAGGAAGGGACATGCAACTAGTCTTATGTCTAAGAAAACTTAATGGCCAAATAAAAAGAGCAAAAAAGAATAGCTGCAATTATATATTTTAAAACTTTATATCTCTATTATGTAAATGTTATGTATATTCTATAAATGTGGCTCTGATTTTAGCTGCTTGCCTCTGAAATGTACATCCGACTACAAACAACTGTGCTGCATTATTTGCTGTTTTTCATATCGGTCCATCTGAAGCTCTATAGGTACACGCTCCTCCTGTCTCTCTATGGCTCTGTCCCTTGTTTGCTCTCTCTGACGGAGACGGAAGATGAAAGGCCCTTCGTGTTTGGGAGGAGCCTGCCGCTCAGCTGAGCGAAGTCAAAGAAACGCAGGGAGATAAAGGGTGAGAGAAAGAGGGAAGGAGGGGGGAAAATCCTGTCATGTTGACCTTGTCTGGCTGCCAGGCCTAGGAGGGGGCGAGTGTTGAGGGGAAGGCGGCCTCGCTTTGAGAAAACAGGCGCCCCATGCGAGGGGAACGAGAGAACACAGGCACACAGTGAGGCTGGCAGAGACACAGACGGGAAGAAGAACAGAGGCAGAGAAAAGAAAAGAGTGTGTGTGTGTGTGTGTGTGCAGGTGTCTGAAAGGGAAAAGAGGAGCAACGACGGGCAACATCAGCAGAGGTCTAGTAACTACCAGGGTCCATTATGTCCTCCAACGACTCGTAAAGAAGTATTTATAAGACAATAAACATTAATTTGTGGTTTTCAGGGCCAGATTGTGGTCCTGCCAGGTCCCTAGACACACATTTCGGAGCCTCAGCTTCTTTTGGCCATTTCGAAATGCGTGGTTTGAAGTTTTGACGGCCGTGGCTCCGCTAAATCATTTCATGGTCCAACCATGTTGGTATAAATTAAGAAGTTGTGAGTTATGGTATACAACCCAGGGGTTTTCAAGCTTTTTGATTTCAAGGACCCCCAAATTTAATGATACCCTTGTGAGGGAGAAAATATTAAGGCAGCTATAAAAAATTTGTATGGATAAAGGCCTATTTATACTGTGAAAAAAGATAACTTTCATTTGCAAAATTAAATAATTGTCCTTTATATTCTTACTGGAATGAAGCAAAAAAACAGGATATTGTGTATAATTTAAATATTTATAATGAAAATGTAATTTATTTATTTATATAATTATAAAATAATAAATACAAAAAAATGTATTCATAAACATTTTAAATTTATAAATAATTAAGTATATATATATTTAAAAATCTAAATGCATAATAATAAATGTCTTAAATATTTTCTTTGTATTAAGACAATATTTTCTACCCTTTATTATACATTTTATTTAGATGCATAACCTCAAAGAAAAACCTTTTCAATTATTTTATTCTGTATTTTTTTTCATACTGTTCCAAATACAAACTATTATTGTTAAACGTAGGAAAGACAGATGAACACCTATATTTTAAATATATGTTTTTATTTCTTTCTGTTAAAAAAAAACCTAATACTGTAAATAAAATAAAATAAAATAAAATAATAGATTAATTTTGTGATTTCTCACCAGTCTTCAGAAAGCAAAGTGTAAATGGACTAGCAATGATATAATAATATAAATTCAAAAAATAATTGTGTTCCACATATTAATTCATATTTTAACATATAAACAGCATTTAAAAAACAACAACATTTGTATTAGCCCACCTTGTAGACCCCAGTTTGAGCACTTGTCACTATGGTTAAATGTAAAAAAAAAAAAAAAAATATATATATATATATATATATATATATATATATATATATATATATATATATATATATATAATAATAATAATTAAAAACAATTGAAATAAAACACTAAAAATATATATTAATAATTTTAAATATAATAAAAAATAATTTGTTTACTTGCATGTCATGTGACCGATAAGAGTCAACAGAGAACTGTGAACATATGAATATGTTTTTAAATTATTGAAATATTAACTTAAACTAAATATGAAGTCGAAAGGGGATCGGCTGACAAAAAAGACTGTGAATCCCTGGTTTGAACAATCACCAGTGTGCCTGATTTACCATCACTTCAGTTTGTCAGCTAATTACATTCTTCTGTCCTGAGTTTCCTTCGTCTTCCTGTTTTCGTTCCATTGCAATGTGTTTGGGTTTCGAGAACCGAACAGCGGCCCCGCCTCCCGCTCCTGACCAGCTCCCTGCTCCCAGAAACCATCCCGTCGACTCCAGCCCGGCACACAGGTGTCCATCAACAGAGGAATCCTGGCCAAATGAGAAAATCAGCACAGCACTCTATCACATGCACCGCCGGGATCCTATCACTACTGACGTCCCTCGAGGCCGAGCGGCTGAGAGTCACATCTCCTATCAAATTACGCCTGATTTCAGCTTAACTGCTTTGTGCACCCATCCTGGGCTTTTCAGTCCAAGAAAAGGGGTTTTTTGAGCCTCTCATGTGGCGCTGCCGTAATATTTCGGATCCAGGAAATGAGTGCAAGTCTGAGACGGCAACTCCCAAAATTTGAAGTATACCCACTGCGCCCAGTGTTGGCCCGAACTCAAAGCGCAGCCTGCCTGCTGGATGTTTTATGCCTCTTATAAAAGCGAGAGCCCCTTGAGTGGCTATAGGCTCGCATTTGTAACGACATTCGCTACAGCGAACTGAAATATGGCAGAAGGTCACCAGCCAGCGTGCCGAGTTTCCATGCGCTCGTCAGCTCCTGTAAATCTGTGGCTGGGAGTCTGTTAACGCTGTGGGATGGAAGGGAGCGCCAGACCCTCGCTCTACGCCCAGATGTTTACCACCCCACCCAAAGGACGAAGGGTTGAGGCACGGGTTTGCTTTTCCAGACGGGACAGTCTCAAACAGACCCCAACCAAACGTGGGAACTCTTGAGTTTCCTGACAATCTCATTTGTATTTAAAGGGTTAGTTCACTGAAAAATGATTTACTCACCCTCATGTCCATCCAAAATACCATATGATTCTTCTGCAAAACACAAAATAATTTGGCAGTTTTCGCCCATCCAGTGAAAATCAATAGTACCTGAAACTTTCAAGCTCCATAAAGTCTTCTTTTCAAAACACAATCACTTAGGATGAAATTTAGGCCTTTATTCACTTTTGAATCAAATAACTGATCAATGCACATAAACAAAGACTAAACCAAAATGGCAGCGACTTTAAATGTCAACTAACATTAAATCTCATTGGTTCTGGCATGTCACGTGACCAAAAGTCTCACATGTCATGACCTTTGGGGTTTGTGTCATCATATTTAGTGCCGTCTTTGTATGCATGTGCTGATCAGTGTTTTGGTTTGATTTGAATGTGAATAAAGGGTTCAGTTATGATCTGTTCATCGTGCAAAGTGACCGTGTCTCTTCAGAAGACTTTCAATACAGCAGTCGGGCTGAATTCATTTCACACTATCTTCGTATCCCTTTAGAGCTTCAAAGTCCTGGAGCTGGATTCACGAAACATGTTCTTCCTATTTTGTAACTTAAAAAAAAAAAAGAGGAATATTTGTATCATCAAAAACATTTCTTTAGAATGTTCTTATCTGTTTTCTTAAGGAAGGCAAACCTAAGAAGAATTAGAATTTCTGAATTTCTTAAAAATCTCCAAATTGTCTTATATCCTCAAAGGGAAGATATTATGAATATGAAGATTTAATGAATTTAGTGGTTTGTCAAAAGACAAAAATTTAGAAGAATTTGAATAATTAAATAATTTCTTAAAGTTAGGATTGTTCTAAATCATTGTAAATCATTGTAAATAAGTTAGAGCTGATCTTAAAAATCATAAATAACAAATTGAGGATTCATATTAAAAATCATTATAAATAACGTAAAGTTAGGGTTGATCTTAAAAACCATCGTAAATAACTTAAAGTTATGGTTGATAGCTTTGTTGATATTAAAAATCATAAATTACAAAGTACTGTATTGTTCTTAAAAGTCATGATAAATAGCTTATTAAAGTTAGGATTGTTCTTAAAAATCATAAATAATTTTTTTAAGTTAGGATTGTTCGTAAAAATCATTGTAAATAATTTCTTAAACTCAAGATTGTAGCCTACTTAAAAATCACTGTAAATAATTTCTTAACGTTAGGATTGATCGTAAAAATAAAAAAATCAATATATATATATTATGACCCCACTGACTGATAATGTTAACAATGATCGGTCATGATTATAAGTGATGTGTCTTTTTTGCTAAATTCGAAATTCATTAACAACAAATTACTAATTAGGGGGAAAGATAACTAAGATAGGCTATTATTAATATTTGAGTAACTTAAATTCAAATGTATTTATTGTTTAACTTCTTTCTTAAAAAGATTTTGTTTCTGTGAAGGAAACGACTGGCATTTTCACGCACTCACTGACCTGTTGATTTGACATGTCTGCACACGCTGTGTTGTGGCTGTGGAATACTGTTTGACTGCATGCACAGGAATGCTGTGTTTTCTTAGGTAGGATCCACGTGGAGTCTCAGCAGAGAGTGGAAAAAGTGAGCGTGTGTAGGATTTAGCCAGGTGCCAATCCCCCGGCATTCCTGCGCTGACCCTGTACGCCTCCAGGGGAGGTCTGTCTCAGCACGGCCAGCCGGGCCAGACTCCAGTCCAGGGGCGGATCTGAGGAACAATCAGTAGAAAAATGCACAAACACCACCATAAACTGACCATAATCGCGCTCGCCATCTACGCTGAGGTCCATTAGAGTTCACCGGTGAGTGGAGAGACAGGGTCTGTGCAGTCAAAGGCCACTCACAACCTGCTTTTAGAGAGTAAACTGCAAAAACGTAGGATGGAAAAATGGAATGAATGGGTTCTGCTTCAACTGCATGGAGCCGACAAGCACACTGACACATATCTTTGTTGAAAAAAATATATGCATTGTTTCCTTAAACAGCCAGATTGTAGTAAATTCTAATTTCTAAATCTAGTGCCCTATGATTTAAATACAGGAACTGTGTTTTAATGCACTTTAAAAGTTTGATTTCAGTCAGACTCAGTGTTATTATAATATTATATTATAAGTACTATTTATTTTTGAATATTTTTAAAGTTAATTTATGAATTTTTAACTTAAATTGTTTACTTGTTTAATTGTGTTTTTTAATATTTAAATAATTTAGGAACACATTTGCATGTTCTCTGGCATTGGCTAATGGTCACATGACAAGTAAACAAATCAAATATATATATTATTTATTACTATTATTATTTATGTAAATTATTACAATTAAGTAAATTTTAATTGATTTGAATTTTATTTAGTATAGGATTTATTTTCATTCTTTGTTATGTGCATTTGCCATTTTTATTTTATTTTTTTAATATTTCTATTTAGCATACATTTATTTTATTTAAGTTTATTTGCCAAGGCAGCATTTCTAAGTTTTTCATCTAATATTTATAGTTTATTCTGTTTCATCTTTATTTCAATTCATGAAAAGTTATTGCTATCTGAAACTAAAACTATTAAAAAAACAAAACATTTTTGTTATTTTAAGTAACACTGAAATTAAAAAGCAAAAACAAATCCCGCACACTATCTATGCAAAAAAATATATCAAAATATTTATTAACGACGTTTCGGTCGCATGACCTTCATCAGGAATTTTTTTCTTTTCAAACATGACAGTCACAGAGTGAACCACATTTAAAAACAAATTCATGAACAATCTCTGTAGAGATCCATTGATTAGTAACAACCCACCATGGGTACATCATTAACAACATTAATCCATATACATATGCACATAAACACATCCTGTACATACATACATCCTAACACACATATCAAGAACAAATTACATTATAACATCACATTAAATAGAGCTTCGTCATTCATGCCATTGTCTGAAGGGTAAAAATCCAAACAGCTCACGTTGCTGTAAAAACAATTCAATATCGCCACCTCTAGGTGGCACATTAACCCTTTCAATACCACAAAAACGTAACGTAGAAACATCGTGATTCGAGGCATGAAAATGAGCTGCAACTGGATAGTTCAAATCTTTTCTCCTAATAGAACTCTTGTGTTCACTAATTCTTTGTTTAAGTTGACGTGATGTTTTTCCAACATAAGCTAAACCACAAGGACAACGAATCAAATAAACAACATAGAAACACAGGTAATAACAGAGTTAATTCTATATTTTGATAATTGTGCTCAATGCAATAATACATCAAAAACTTCTCTCTTTTGTCATCCAAGAACCGGTAAGAAATATAGAATTAACTCTGTTATTACCTGTGTTTCTACGCATGTAAAAGCTAATTCAATTTATTACAGTTTTTTCAACTGCTTACACACAAAATCTTTACTTGTCACACAGTTTCTGAATCCTGACGCTCAAACACCAGAACCACACCAAATCTGCAAAACCATACACTAATTCTCGGCCTTTGACTCAGTTTTCAATTTCATGAAACACTTTTTGCAAAACACAACACACAATTCTCAAGGTGTTTGCAAATGTTTGCTTTGGAGATGTTTTTGTGATATTTTGAATGCAGTGCTTCATTTTGCAAGAGATGTGAGGCATTTTGCATTTTGTGTATGCGATTCTTGTGTGTAAAGTTTTGATAAAAAAAGAGGCAAAGTTTTGAAAATGTAAGCAGTTGAAAAAACAACAACTGTAATACTAATAGTACAACTATACTCAACATTTTAACACAATACTAAAATATTTTATACTAAAATAACATTGCAATGGCAATACAGTTGCCCAGGACTGGTTAGAAGAAGCTTTGTGGACATTTACTCCAAACTGAAGTTGAAGTAAAGTTCACATTTTCTGGAGATCATTTTAGTCAGGGATGGATCTTGTTTTTCTTGTGCTTTCCACTTCTCCAAGATTACATTCCTGTTTATTTAGGAGATGCCTTAAGATTAAGTCAACCTTTGAAGAAAAGCAAATAACACTGACAATATGCCACCCTCACGCTTAAACACTGAAAACCATCCGCTTCTGTCCTAAAAGCACAAATTAGCAAAGAAAGCCCGACCACAACCAAACAATGAGCTCTTAATGTGAGATGTCTCTCTGCTGTCTGGCTCTCTCCATCCCAGACCTCTACTTTTCCTTTTCCTGCTCTTTCGTGCTCTCTTTTTATTTGTTGCAGACAGCGAGAGAAATGCGGAGCGCCCTGCCCCGCTAGCACTCTCCAGGCCCTGTTATTGCACGCAGGAGTCTGCCGATTGCATCACTGTTTGTGGCTGGAGGCGGCGGGAATCAAAACCGATCGAGGGAGGGGAGAGACCCAAATGATACAGAGTTGGAAAAAACACAAGTCAGGGGCTGACCAATGCCCATTTAGACAAATTGCCCGAGAGATTGTAGTGGCAAAGCTTAATATCTTTGACGTAAAGCAAGCCCATTACTCTGATAGATGTTTTTGGTTTATTACATAAGCGGAGAGAGAACTAGAGACTTAGGCTGTTCTCACACTCGAAACCTAAGTTTGATTTCGTCCCCTGACTTTCTTTCACATTCACAAATATAGTTTTATATGCAACTGGAGTATTTGTCCCTTTGGATTTACCACCAAATATTTTTCACAAACAGAGCAACTCTTGTCTGCTAGAGACATGAAGATTGCAAACTGTTCTCTCCGAAGGCAATTTATTCAGAGATAAGCAGCTATGAGAAATGCAGTAAACCAGGGTTATTGTCGTTAACTAAAAAAATAAATAAATAAAAAATAAAAACCTAGCTTGAAATAAAATAAACATTAACTGAAATAAAATGAGACATACAAAACTGAAATAATTGTTTTTAATTTGTATTTTTATTTTCATTTTATTTCAGCTAGTTGCAAAGGTAACATTTCTCGTTTTCCTTTATTTAAAATTAAGCACTAAAATAACTAAAACTAAATAAACTAAAAACTTATTTAAAAAAAATAAAAACTAATAAAAATGCAAAAAACAAGCAAACTAACAAAAAAATTTTGAAAATTTAAATTAAAATAAAACAGAATATAGAAATAAAATATACTAAAAGATAAGATAAAAGATAATATTAGATAAGCAGCTATAAGAAATGCATAACGGTTATTAGCGTTAACTGAAACTAAAACATATAACATTTTTATTTGCTTGAAATAAAATAAACATTATCCAAAATTAAATAAAATACTTAAAAATTATTATTATTATTATTATTATTAGTAGTAGTAGTATATTTCAAATAAATGTAATTTCTAAAATATTAAGATAAATAAGAAAAATTTAAATCTAATAATGACATATTTAAAAAATAAAAATAAAAACAAACAAACAAAATTGGAACTAAAGTGAAAATGAAAACAGAAAATATGAAAAATAAAATCTAAATCAAAATATTAACAAAACTAATATAATATATAAATGATACTAATATAACACTGCATTACATTGTGACTGGGAGAATGCAAAGTTATTAATTGTACATCATCAATAGCGAATGCATATGGACTGCTTTTGCAGCAAATGTGAGTCACACTCTATGTAATATGTAAAATGGACCAAAAAATGCCACAATCATTGACATACTCTGCTAATAAAGCCCAATGATGCTGCTAACCATTGCCTGAAAGTGATTCATCTGTATAGCTTGTCCAATCCTCTTCCTTTTAATTTCACTGATTCTAGGCTGTTTCTTCAGTATAAACCTTGGCCTCTACTCCTGGCTCTGTGCGTTTGCAAGCCCACTGATTTCAGTTCAAACAGCCCCATTATCAGGTGTATGTGGTGCATTGTATCTCAGCTAATAAGGCAATCATGCAGTGAGCTACAGAACTGTTGCATTTGCACAGCTTGCTCTGATGAAATCTCATCTCTCTTGCCAAGGCGCATTGATTGTGTGTTCCTCTGACGAGCTTTATGTTCGGGCATTAAGTGCCAATGCGTACGCTGGTCGTAACAAATCACATAACAGTGCTGTGTTAATTGAAAGTGGTGATGTTTAAAGAACTATTGTGAAATAGGACAAGATATAAACAAAGTAACTAATTTGTCATGCAAGTAAAAGTATTACGGTGTTATAAATTATGCATTTCTACTCTATGCTTTCCTTTTGTTCTGTATTTGCATTAAAGATATGTTATGTAATTTTAAGGGAAATCCCCTCATTGACTATAAAAGCCACTTAAAGTAAGAAGAAAACAGTAAAAATCAGTAAAAATAGTAATCAGAGGCAGTAAAAATGGGCCCATTCATAAAAACAAATGGGAGAAAATCATATCACTTGTTATGGTGTTTGTAGCATTCGAGCTTTTCAGTTAAAAAGCCACTCTTTTTGATAGAGTTTGTTTACTCATATTGGCCTTCAAAATGACAGCAATTAAAAGGGATAAAATTTCGAGCTTTGTTTGTCTTCGGAACACAATTTAAGATATTTTGGATGAAATCCAGGAGGCTTGTGACTGTCCCATTGACTGCTAAACAATTAACACTGTCAAGGTTCAGAAAAGTATGAAAAACATAGTCAAAATAGTCCAACTGCCATCAGTGGTTCAACCGTAACGTTATTAAGCTACGAGAATACTTTTTGTACGCAAAGAAAAAATAACGACTTTATTCAACAATTCATCTCCCGATAATAATTTATGAAACATAACTTTGTGCTCAGCCAAAACGATATGACTTGGAAGAAATAATAGATTCGTGAGACTAAAGATTACCTGTTAGATTTACCCAAAACGAATTTTACCTCATGTTTAACCACTACAGAGACATCAGAGCCAACGGCAAATGTCAGAAGGACTAGCCGCGGTGAGGCTGCTCTCAGCGGATGCATGAGCACTGAGCGCCCGGTGATTGCGTGGAGCTCATGTCTCCGAAATTGGCGAAACTAATTTTCAAATAGGCGCTATCTTTATAAATAAACCGCAGATTTGAGTTTTAAACAACTACATTCTCGCCTGAAATACTCTTAGAACGGCATTTCATGACACAATAACAGTAAGTGTGCGTCCGAAATCGCATACTTCCCTACTATATAGTATGCGAAAAACAGTATGCGAGGCGAGTAGTATGTCCGAATTCTTAGTATTCGAAAAACAGTAGGCGAGAAGTACCCGGATGACCTACTGCTTCGCCCGAATTCTGTAGTAGGCAAACGATGGACACTTTACTATCCCATGAGGCCGCGTCATATTCGAAAAATGGCAGAAAGCCACGACGCGGCTGTCTTCAAGTGTAAGTACCTCAGGGAAAAATGTTGTTGATGTTCATTGTGGTTAACTTGTACTTGTTTAACATCATCCAAGTAAACGGCTGACTTGTTGAGGGTTTAACAAACAGATGAAACGAATTTGTGAATTGGGTGTAAAAAGATAGTTACGTTAACCTCAATGTAGTACATCAGCTTGTTAACGCTGCTTTCTTTAAATAGACGGTTTGTTAAGCGTTAAGAATTTAAATCATTAACGATGTTCGCGCAGTGAATTTTCCCCTCCGCCATTAACACTCGCTGATTGGTGCGAAATGCATTCTGGGATACCTGGCTGCCTCAAGTTCGCACAAGTCACCTCTGAATGCATCCTTGATAAAGGGGGCGGAGCAAGAACACATCCGGGGATTTGAACTGTACTTCGCTCGATGTGAACTTTGAATTGGAACAGTACTTGGGCGACGACTGATGACGTTTCACAAGTCCACAAGAACACAAGTACAGACAAGAACGCATATTGAGAAACGGCCTTTGTCTCCTCTGTGTCAGTGTAGCGCCATTTTGGAGAATATCCACTGGACGCAAGTAGCGTACGCTCCTCTGTCTCAGCCGCGCTATGCGCCACACAGATACGCTGTTTTTGTTTAAAATGTGTTCCGTGTGGCGTGGCTGACACAGAAGAGCGTATGCTACTTGCGTCCAGCGGATATTCTCCAAAATGGTGCTACGCTGACGCAGAGGAGATGAATTGTTGAATGAAGTAAGTTTCTCTCAAAAAGTATTCTCGTAGCTTAATAACGTTACGGTTGAACCACTGATGGCAGATGGACTATTTTGACGATGTCTTTCATAATTTTCTGTGCCTTGACAGTGTAATTTACTTGGCAGTCAATGGGACAGTCACAAGCCAAATTTTCATCTTAAATATATTAAATTGTGTTCCGAGGAACGAAGCTTTTTACGGGTTTGGAACGACATGGGGGTAAGTGATTAATGACAAAATTTTCATTTTGGGGTGGAGTAACCCTTTAAGCTCAGCAATACAACACCAGCAATGATTTGATAGATGAAGATAATTAATAAAAGTGAAGAATTACAGTCTTTTTTCTTTTCTTTTTTTTATAAAACTGTATGGCTATTACCTACAAACAAACAAACTAACTAACTAACAAACTAACTACATGAATATACTAACTATCTAATTAAGTGTCTAACTAACTAACTAAATAAGCAGCTTTCTGGTTGGGTCATAAAAATGACCATCAAAGAGATTTTGTAGTAATAAAAGTTGATTATTCAAATTGTTATAATACACTGCACAAATTACTTCCTAATGAGCTTTTAAGTAGTTTTTTAGCTTGTTTGTTTTTCAGTAAAAAAAAAAAAAATCCTGCTTCCAGATAATTACTCTGCATAGGATATTATTTCCATGGACTGTACACTCTTAAAAATGAAGGTGCTTCACGATGCCATAGAAGAACCTTTTTGTCTAAATGGTTCCATAAAGAATCTTTAACATCTGAAGAACCTTTCTGTTTCACAAAAGGTTCTTTGTGGTGAAAGAAGGTTCCTCAGATTATAAAACAGGAAGAGATGGTTCTTTAAAGAACCTTTGACTGAATGGTTCTTTGTGGAACCAAAAATGGTTCTTCTATGACATCGCTTGAAGAACCTTTTGAAGCACCTTTATTTATGTGTTTTGTAAGACAAAATACACTTATTATATAAGTTACAAACACATTTTCTGTAAACAAGTCTTAATTTCTCATGTAGTGTTGCCTCTCAAGTAAACTTATTTTGCATAAAGGATTTTGAAATATTTAAACAGGAAAATTAGACAAAATGCTCATTAAGAACAACAAAAAAGCTTATTTCGTTATTAGAATTATTTCTAATTATTTCAAAATTAGAAATCAAATATCTTTCAAAGTCAGATATCTTTTGCTGACATTTTTCCATCATGAAGACCAATATATGAGAGACTGAGTTACAATTCACATACATGGACAGGGTTAAATGTCAGAACTCAGCTATGAAAGTCTAATATAAAAGTTCCCTGCTGCTTGGAAGGCGTTTACGCTTCTTCTGCCAAAGAGCTGAACCCCACGCCGTCCCACAATACCTCCTGTTTCCTTAATTCTACATACCCTCACACAATGTATGGAAAAACGCCCTGAAAACACATCAGACATTCCACAAACACATGGCCTATATCCAGTCTGTCACCAAATACTAATTACGAAACATTAAACCTTGTTTGATACAATGTAAAAATGTTTTAAAATGTAAATGCACAGTCACTTTCTGGAGCTGCTGTTGAGTCAAGATTTGTATGTTAATATTTGAAGTTTACAGCTGGTTTGAAACATTTTAAGAGCTTAGGGGACAAAGTGTTTTCTTTTACATCTGAGACTGTTCCCGATGGGGGAAAAAAAGAAATGGTAGGACAGACTGTAATACAGAACAGCATGTAGCAGAGCTGTTGTATCTTGTGACAGACACAAAAACCCCAAGCGTGACCCTTCATCCACCCTTGAGCTCAGACCCCGAGTCACGTCAGGTCAGCTTGTGTTTCATAATCCCACCCCCGGCTCTGTTTACGGCAGGAACGATAAATGCAGAGTGTAAAACCGTCAGCGTCTGTCTTATTCTGTGCCTGCTCCTCGCACGTCTCCAGTCCTCCAGTGACGTTTAGTCTGCTGAAGGGGAAAAAACAAAACGAACAAAAAAATTGATCAAAATCGAGCATATTTACTTAATTTTAATGCAACAGTTCAACCCAACAAAAGAGGATTCTGTTTTCATTTACTCACCATCATGTTGCTCCATGCTGTTATTTTTTTTGTGGAATGCAAAAGGTCTTTTCCAAAGCAATGGCAGTTCAGAAAACTGTAAATAACCAAAAAGCCCATACTTTTGTATTCATAATTATTTGCTCCATCTCTAAAACAACTTAAATCCCTCCTATTTTCCTGACTCCTCCCTTCCAACCACCTGATTCTGTTAAGCCACACCCATTTTCACAATCCAGTGGATTTCTAAATAATAAAATAAGCCTCTGCCCTAAATTCTGTCTCATTTACATATACTTTTGACCTGTCCGATCATGAAATTTCATGCATTTCATGCTGATTTTAACGTGACACCCGTTCTCAGGAGTGCTGATAGAGACAGAATTAAGCTGAGAGAATATTTTGCCAAATCACTTCAGTTCTAGTTTGTTATGATGTTTAATCAATTAACTTTAGAAATCTTCATATTTTTTAATGGTCTGTCAGCACTGTAACAACAGTACAGTGGCATTTAGGATTGTCTGGTTGGCATAAGCGGTTTAATTGTTTCTTTTTTGGTCGTTTTGGGTCTTTCCCAGGTCGCGTCTCTTCCCACATGCAGTTCTCTCTGTCTTTTTCTCCCTCCTTCTCTCTTTTCCAACCCTCTGCGAGGAATTCCTTAGTGTCTGAGATTTCTGGCCGAGAGCCATCAGTAGGCTGGCAAGAAGCTTCCTATTGCAGTCCTTCACCTTGCCTGCTTCCCTCCCGCTCTCTTGAACTCTGTTCCAAAACCTAGTGAGCTCCCTACTTAGACAGCATTCAAGGCATCATATACGCTTCTGAACGTGAAGTCTCTTAAGAAATATAGGCAATAATATTATGCTGCCTTCTAAGGCTGGATTGTATATATGAGTCCTTGTATATAAGGCAATCTCAGAATGCATTGCAGCAAACTCTATAGGAATCAACTGTAAATTTAATCTTTTGAGTACTTTGTATGAGGAGCATTATACAGAGTTGCTTCCCATGTTGCAAATCAGTAATTTATGATATTTGGCTTCACTTTAGCCTGGTTAAAGCTGGTCCTTTTTATTTCATCTAGAGTACTGCATGGTTAGCTTAGCAACATGCTAACAGATTCGATTGCAATTGAGTCTCAACTTTGCATGAGGAGCATTATTTAGAGTAGCTGCCTGTGTATTTATGATACAGTATTTTGCTTCACTAATGATGCTTTCTTAGAAGACAGCTGCCTGTGTAGGGAATAGACAGCAAGGCAGCTCACTAGGTTTAGGAACAGAGCATTTCGCTCTGTTTTGCATCTTTTTTCTCTTCTCTTCTCCTCCTTTTTTCCCATTCTCTCACACTTTTTTAGAAATTGGACCACTTTCACTGCTTGGCAGCTCTCCGTGCATAGCCCCCGCTGACGCTCGCCTCAGATCCTTCCACGATTTATGTGGCTCTCTCCTCACCATTTTTCCTTCCTTCATCCATTCTTGGTTTCTCCCTCCCTCTCCGTTTTGGGTAATTACATAACGTTGTGTAAGTTTCTCAAAGCTTTTTTTACAGGAAGACGCTGTGGAGGGCTTGAAACAAACAAAAAAAAGTGGCGCACACAACAGATTTCAGGCTCCATTAGCGGGAGCTCCTTTGAGGGAAACAGATCGATTGCCTTGTTTTATGAAAATAAGAAGGTGGGGAGAGAAAGGGGCCATCCGTTTGTGCACCCTGTGAACTGTACGGAGAAAGAAACACTTTCAGGGAGGGAGAGAGATGATGGGAAAACAGCAGGGGTGGGAGAAGAAAATCCAAGGAGGGAGATGGAGAGAGAGAAAGGAAAGCGAGAGAGGGGCCCTGTGGAGGCGGAGTGGAAACTGAGGTTTCCTGTCTGAGAAGGCGGCTGGCTGAAGGTGGAGGGGCGGCAGGAAAAATTCTCTCAGCTTCGGGACTGTGTTATGTGTGTGTGTGCCAGGGGAGGAGGGGTACTATGGTTTGGGTGTATGTGCGTCAGGAGAGGTGGGGTCAGTCTGCCGCAGGGAAGGTCAGGAAAGGAGAGAGAGAAAGAAATATGGTTAAAGCGATAAAACCTCCTAAAGGTTCCTCAAGGGTTCTTCGCAACACCTTTATAATAGGTTCTTCAGATCAGTGTTTTGGGTTCTGGGTTGTTTAAAGCACCAGAACAAAGATGCTTTCCAAAGAACTAGAGCATAAATGTTCTTTGGAGAACTTTTTTTTAAATATATACTTCAGTGTCATTGGAATGTTCAGTTGTTCTAATTGGAACCTTTGCTTTTAAGATGCAGGGTTGCCTAAGGATTTTCTCTTTAGGGTTCTTGAGTTGCTATATTGGAGATAAAAAAAATAAAAATCAATACATTATATAGTATACATTATAGGTTCTTGGTATTATGCATTAGCAGGAAAGATGATGCTCAGAGACAGAAGGTATTTTAAAGGATCAATGAAGTTGTCGTCTATAGCAATATGCTTTAAACCATTTTTGGATTATTTTTTAAAAATAAAGTTGAAAAGTTAATTTACTCACTGTCCTGTCTGTCCTGTACATTCTGTAGAACACAAAAGAAGAAATTTTGAATGTTGACACCCAATGTTTCCCATATACAGTAACTAAAGCACATAGTGACTAGTGAAATCGAGAAAGTGTCTCTCAAATCTGTTTTGCAATTTGAAACATTTAAAGTAGTGCATTACATTCAGTTAAGAGACACAATGGCACATGTTGTCAAACGCAGACTGTTTTTCTTTTTTTTTTTCAAGATTTTGGAACAATTCACCCAAAAATGTAAGTAGAAATGTAAAAAACAATCGCACAGTTTTGGAATAGAATGAAAGTGAGTAAATGATTAAATAAATATCATTTTTGGAGGAATTATTTTCAATGGCAGTCTATAAGTCTATGGCAAAATCTTGAGTATTTAAAAAGAGTCTCCCTTGGCATTGGGCTCTAAGGCTCTTTTAGAAACCGTTATTTTTAAGAGTGTTGAAATTTGCTGTTAAATAATTCATTATTTTTAGCCTCAGAGTCTAAAAATCTGCTAAAACAAATGGCAGTTTGTTTGAGGCCTGTTAAGGCCACACTAAACCCCCAAGCCAGACCATCTAGCAGGTCCAGACACAGCCCTTCAGGTGCGGGACATCTCTGAGAAAAAAAAAAAAAAAAAACTTGTTTCTGATGAAGGGTGTGTTTTTTTTTGTTGTTTTTTTTTAGCAGCGGTGTAGAATTTCAGCAGATTTCATCACCTGCAGGTGGTCGCTCATGAAAACTCATGATTGCAGAAACATACAGATGACTAAAAAACACAACCAGCTGACCGCCTGCATTTATAACCAACATTTCAACCAGCTGGCCACATGCTCATTAAATCCGGCCAAAATGCAGCGGTACTAATGCCAATGCAGACATGGAATTAGTGTGCGGGTAGCCTTATGAATACAGATCAGATCCAGACACTTTTCCACTAAATTACACGTATAATAATTCAGCTGCTGGGAATTATTCTTTCTTAAATAATTTTTAATTATTTACACTATTTAAAAAGCTCATTCTGTATGTCATATTAGGGTGTTTACTAATATATGTTGTCCTGTTGTGTTGTACCAATTTTACTGTACTAAAGCATAAAAATATCACAATATGTCAGATATTTTGAAAACTTGCAAGTTTACATTGTATCTCCAAAAGACAATGTTACAGACAGTTATTTTACTTTGAAATGTGTGTTCTGTGTCGGAATGTCTGTTTTTGATTTGGTCTGTGTGACTCCGCCCACTTAGAGTTTACCAAATAGTATTTCGACACCCTGGGTTGCCAGTTGGTGGAGAAAGTTGGGCATCACAGCCACAGAAGCCAGAAAATGTAGTGGACACAAACATTGCAGGCGTGGGCGATAGTGGAACGCGCCTGCGGGAGCAGGCGGTCCTGGTCAGAAATTCAGCGGGTGGGTGCGGGATTAAGAAAACAGTTCTGCGCAGGGCTCTAGTGTAGGGCTCTTTGCCTTCCATTGTCAGTTACGCTCGTTCTTGTTGCTCTGAGGAGGCCGGGAGAAACTCTCTCCAATATTTTGAATTTGGACTGCATTTCAACACTAGCTGTCAATATTACATACTGAACCTAAAATGCAATCTCTTCTAGCTACGTCTAGCAGGTTAATTGTTGTGCTAAAACAAAACCAAGCCATTGAAATTCTTTGTTACACGTCTAATACAAAGCTAATGTTTGAGAATCACATTTCAGCAAATGTCTTTTTTTTTTTTTTTTGCAGTTGCATTGATATCACAAACACATAGAAGGCGAAGCTTTCTTTATGCATAATATATCTGAGGTAGGGTGAACTGGAGTCCTTGAACACCTGCAGGTCCGCTTTCCTTCCAACATTGGTGTGGCAGTGATGAGAGAACGCATCTCAAACACATTTCTACATGTATTTGTGATGTTAGAGACCTCAGTTAAAGTTTTTGGATGTCGGAATATGAGTCCAATCTGGTTTGTGTGTGTTTGTAGGGGTAAGGAGTTCTCTGCAGACGACCTCCCAGGGCCAGAGCGCTGGGAATATAGAGTTACACCCACAGTTCAGTACAAAGGAACTCAAACTCAAAAGCATATGCGCTTCACACTCACACCCAACAGCTGGCTCATAAAACACACAATCGCAAACCGGCCACCATTCACCAGCGAGTACAGCCATTACCCAGACTCAAGTCCTCCTGGGAATCTCAAACTTACAAGTTCAAAATTTCAATTACAACATTTTTTTTTTTTTTCACTTTTTAAATCTTTTTAGCACCAATGGAACAAAATGAAATGCAAAGGATGTGCATTTAGTGCACAATTGGTGCATTATTATTTAATCCACATTTTGCATTCACAGAGGATGATGGGAAATGTAGTTTGGTTACGTCAGCTTATCACCTCATCGCTGTATCACAATGCAAAAGCTAAATCAGTGTTATTTTGCTCGGAATCACAGATTCTATCTACGATAGCCTACTAACTGGGAAAACTTCTTCATGTTTACAGACGTGACGTAATGACGCAGTGCCATGCTCGAATTTCCCCCGAAAACCTACCCCATACCTCTCAAATTAGAACACATTATTATAAGATAACCGTTGTGAATTGGGCTATGTACTTGCTCAAATATTGATTTTGGATAATTTTTAAACCAAAAAAAGTTATGGACTGCAGCTTTCAGTTTTAGTAGTTTTTATGTGCATTTGTCATTTTTATTCTGTATTTTTTTTTTATATTTCTATTTAGGTTTAATTTATATTTAAGTTTTAGTAATTACATTTTTTTTGTAGTTTTTATTTTTTTATTTTATTTGCTTTATTTGTATTTCAAATTTTTCTATTTTCTGAATTTAAATTCTATTATATTTTGTGTTAAAAACTAAAACAAGCCAATAGTTTTAAATGCTAGAGAATTTAGACATCACAATACTCTAAGCAAAAGTATTAAAAAATAAACATTCATTCTGAGATCTGCTAAAGATTAAGTTATGTTTTTGTCATTTTTTAAATAAATATTTCTATTTAGGTTTAATGTATATTTTAGTTTTAGTAATCTTAGTACTTAAAAACTTTTTTTTTTTTTACTTGCCAAAGAAACATTTCTAATTTTCACGTACGTTTTTTAGATTAGGTTTTTCAACTAATAGTTAATTTCAACTAATTAGTAAAATGCCAAATTTTATTATTTTAATTAACAAATACTATTTTTTGAAGTTGTACTTAACAATAATATCGCTAAGCTGAACTGTACATTTACAAATAAAGCTTCTGACATAAAACTTCCCACTTGTAATTTAGTTGTAGTGGCATTCGTTTAGTTGTAGGTGCGCTCATTCAACGTGACCCGAGAGTAGAAATACATCACGCTGAGCATGTCGTGACCCGTGGCTGTCTGCAATCTTGGGTTAATTAGGATCAGCTCAGAGGTTTGACCTCACAGGGCCAGTGAAACCCATACCCTCCCGTTGACCCTGCCTCATCCTGACCCCATTCTTTGCCCACATCGCCCCTACCCAGGAAATGGCAGATTTGGTGACTTCCGCAGGGGGGGCGAGGAGGGCAAGGGGGTCCGGGCGTCGAGGCCTCTGGCCGCCGGGGTCACAGCAGAGGCACAAACATTTCATTCAGCGGCACACCATGTGGAAGCCAGCGCCCCGTTCCAAACGCTCTCCTTCAGCTGCTGCGGCCCATGTTTACTCTGCAGGGGATAGGAGCGAGGGGGTGGCGGGACACGGACAATGCTGCCTTTTAAAGCCCTGCCAAACCCACGGTGGGGTGGGGAAGTCTGCATGGGGCAGAGCAACACCTTCTCCCAAAACTTCACATTGGAGCGCTACCGCTTGACTCCGTCTCAGCCCAGCACCTCCACAGTGAAAGAACTCCCCGCGACACAAACTGTTGAGTTCTTTCAGAGGTTTTCTGAGGTGAACAAACTAATGCAGTATTTAAATATGATGTAGACATAACAAAACCTGAGATGTATAAAGCTTGAAAGATATAGCACAGCCCTCGTAGCGTCTGAGGCTAATATTTATGTTCTCCAGTTGGCACATGTGCACTGCAAGAGAGAAAATGAGAAGAAAGTTCATGACGTCTTAATAACAGTCTTCACTAAAACCAGTGTGTTTCGCCAGTTTACATTAGTTAACTCTTCAACCTCTGATAGAGAAATCATTCTAAAGTTTGTGGCCATCAAGGTGTTTTTTGAAAGAAATAACTACTTTTATTCAGCCATGATGCATTCAATTGATCAAAAGTGACAGTAAAGATAAATGCTTTCTATTCACCAAATAATCCTAAAATAATGTATCACAGTTTCCATGAAAATATTAGGCAGTTTTCAACATTGATAATAATCAGTAATGTTTCTCGAGGAGCAAATCAGCATATTAGAATGATTTCTGAAAGATCATGTGATGCTGAAGACTGGAGTAATGATGCTGAAAATTCAGCTTTGATCACAGGAATAAATGGTATTTTAATATATAATAAAATAGACTTATTTAAAAAATCTTACCAACAAATATCAGTATGTAATACCTTACACTGCAAAGAAAATTTGTTCTTATTTTAATAAACTCATTAGAAAGTACATACAAATACATAAATTACTACATTTACATTTATTCATTTAGCAGACGCTTTTCTCCAAAATCAAGCGATTCATCTGAAAGAGGCAAATAGACAATAAGGCTGCTTGATTATGGCAAAAATCATAATCACAGTTATTTTGGTCAATACTGCAAATACTTATTTAATAATGAGGAGTTGGGATATGACATACTGTATCTGATAATGATATATATCAAGTGTATTTTGCTATGATATCAAATTTTTGATAACAGTGAAATTTTATAATTCTTGATAAAAACAGTATAAATACTAGCAATAAATAATAGTGGTGACAAAAACAATAGCATAAAGTAAGGAAACAGCTAAATAATTTATCATAATTATTACATAATTATCACCGATTATAATAATCAACAGGTTTTTATGCAGGATGAAAGAAATTCTAAATTTCTTGTATTTGTGTCTCAAAAATGCTTTTTCCCCTCAATGTTATAAAGGAGATTATCATGTCAAGTTCCTTCTTTTTCATAGAAAGGATTGCTTTTGTGCAGCATTATGACTGATCTCTAACCCCAGATGGGATGTGGCTGATCCAGGCATGTATGAAGCCCAATGCGCGGCTTGCACTATATATCTGTATCCTGTCAAAAAACACACAACCCTGACCTGCCTCATACCTCAGAGCCATTTATCAATCAGTACCTTTCAGCACAAAAACGAACACGAATCTTCTCCTCAAACCGGCTGGATCAAACCTTTCCCGAACAGTCTCTCGGAAATGTGAGGGGGGTCAGACGTGGACCGTTTGGGGGGCTAATTAAAATAAGGAAGAGATGATTTATTGCAGCTGGCCATAGGCATGGACTAGTAATGATTTACACATGGAGCTGTGACCAGTGCAAAGAGCTCTTTTGTTATGGAAACTTCTGGCTCTTCTGACTGAACCATGTGGGAGCTCAGGACTGATGCAGAAGCTACTGTAATTGGTATTGATCACAAGATTTCATTGTGAATCTTCTTAAATGTATACAGTTGAGTTTGTGCGAATTCATTTAGCCACAACAGGTTTGCACAACCACATTTTCCCATCCTTCACTGTGGCAGCACATAAGCATTTTATATGTGCATTATGCATGATATTGCATGCATAATGCACATGCTTTGTTCTTCACATTGTTGCTCTTGTGCTCCAAATGTATTCTGGAGGTGAAAGAGAGAGAGAGAATGAAATGTTAAATTGGCCAACGTGTTTATATCAGCCTGACCAAAATGACTTGAGCACACATTAGAAATATGATTTCCAAACTCTCTGGAGGTCTTACCTTCTGGTGGAGCTTAGGTCCAACTTTAATCAAACACACCTGCTAATCAAGTTCTTTGAGTTCACTGGAAAATTACAGGCAGGTGTGTTAGCAGTAAACTGAACAGCAGGAAGGCTGACAACCAGGACCAGTGCTGAGCTCGCTCTTCTCCATCACAAGAAACGTACAGCACTTGACCACATATTACTGTAATCTTCAGAAAAGTTATTTTAAAAACTTGATGCTTATGGCAGCTATTAAACAAACTTAATATAAAAACAAAATGGGACTAGAAGATGCATTGAAATTTTAATTCTGGCTCACACAGATAATATTTTAATTAAAAGTATAAAAGGTGAATATTCATTTTCAATATTCAAATGATAAATTATAATAAGTGTTTTATATCTAATTAACTTTGATTGTTAGATGATAGCTAACATAATATATAAATATTATTTTTTAACTAAAACATTAACTGAAATCAAATAAATGATTTTTAATTATTATTTCGGCTAGTTGCAAGGCAACATTTCTCTTTTTCATTTACTTTGCAGTACTAAAATGACTAAAACTATATAAACACTAAAAAGAAATATAAATAAATAAGAAAAATGACAAAAAATAACTAAAAATGAAAAGAAAAAATAAACTCTAATTCAAAATATAAACAAAAAGTATAATAGGTTATCAATGATACTAAAATAACACTAGTAGGCAGAAATGAGCATGCCATGTTCAGTATTAAATACTGGACGATATTCAGTATCAGTACTGATAAAATACAATACAATACAATACAATGAAATGAAACGGACGACAAGTGATATGGGATTGTGCATTAATAAAACTGACCTTATTTACTTTAAAACATTCCTGTTCCTATTGTTCAGAATTCATCAGTACGTGTTATTCCAAAATAAATAAATGTTAACCTTCATAGTCTGAAACTATTTTTCTTCTTGACTGACGTCCCAATGCCTCTGACTATTCAAGCACCTGATGGAGTAAACCTACATGATAAAATCAAGTCCCTGCATGTTTATCTTGTTAAATGTCCAAATTCATTAAAAAATATTTGGCATTATAAAAGTAATATGGGCTGCAATGCTGTTTTTAGGTTCTGACTGGACGCTCAGTCCACACAATAGAGTTGAGTTACAAAGCAGTTGTGTTGAGACACAATTATGTGAAAATTATTAACTAACCCCTTAACATACCACACATATCACGTCTCTAACCCCACCCCAGTCTGAGATAGCACAGGTTCAGTCCACACGGGACGCTTACACACCAGACGGCTGGAGATACTACGGGTTGCACATTAACTCCTGCCGTGACGCAACCTGTTTATTCTTCTGACCAATCGTCGCTAGTTGTTGTAAAACTGCCTGTCCGCTTCTTTGGCGCGGCATCAAAGACCAAAAAATTTGAGCGTTTGAGATCTTTCCGAGAGGACACAGATCGTTTCAGGACGCGGTTGAGACATTGTGGGGGGCCGAGGATGCAGATCAGCTTGATAATGCAGCTCTGTGTGCGGTTATCTGCTGATTATTGGCTGGGCTGTTGAACTCAGTGACCCGCTGCCTTCACCTCGCTGACCTTCCTGCTGTTGGCACAAGCTAAACCCTCTCAAAGAGCCATTCAGCGCGGCTGGAAGCATGCGTATGTGGTTATATGTCACACAAAAAGAGATGTGAAACTGTGCTTTGAGGTGGAGCTCAGTGAACGTTGTATTTCGCATGCAGTCGGCAGGAATGTGGAAGCTGTAATGGCTGTAATTGTGAGGACAGTTTGTGCGGGGGGATGAGGGGAAGTTAGTGGAAGTAATTGTGTGAGATCGGGGATGTTTTTTCAGCCGGGCTGACCGTGTGTGTGAGGTGTTTAGAAAGACAATGAGCAAAACTGGAAAAACTTTCTTGCCAAGTGAAATTCAGGACAACAGCATCTAAACGCTTGTGTGTGTGTTTCTGTATGCAGCTGCAGTCTGTCACACTACTTTCTGAACTGTATATGCATGCTATGCAGAGTATGCAAATTGCTTCCATGTAACAGAGTAAACTACCTCAAAAGTGCTCGCTGGATTAACTTTGTACCACCTAAACACAACTTTGTTTCCAAACGTACTAATAATAAACACATATGCTCATTTTTGAATGGTTTTGAAAGAAGTTTACAAGTAATATTTACAGTAATGTTGTGAAATATTATTACAATTTAAAGTAACTGTTTTGCATATGAATGTATTGTAAAATGTAATTTTTTTCTGAGATGAAATTTAGAATAGCATCGTTACTCCAGTCTTCAGTGTCACATGATCCTTCAGAAATCTTTCTAATAATATGCTGATTTGCTGCGCAAGAAACATTTCTGGTTATAATCAATGTCGGAAGCATTCGTGCTCATATGTTTGTGGAAACAGTGTTATTTGATGAATAGAAAGTTCAATATGTGTTCAATATATTCAATATTTGAATATATGTATGTAATATGCAGTTTCACATACCATTTTTTAAATAGTAATAAAACATCAGACAATTGTTTGAAAACAGCTCATGTTCATTATATTAATAATAATAATAATAATAAGTCGTTACATTTATATAGCGCTTTTCTGGGTACTCAAAGCGCTTTACATGGGGGGAATCTCCTCAACCACCACCAGTCTATAAAAAAACATTATTTCCAAAGCTGTGTAATTAATTATAAGTGATCTATAAGTTATTAACAAAAAGCAGAAGCACCAAAATATAAGAATTGGCAGATATTGTTCTAAATAATCTGATATCAAATTTTTCCTTAGTTCATCCCTAACATTTATTATTTTTAATGCTCATATCTGACATAATTTAGTTATTAGATGAAAAAAAAAGAAAAAAAGAAAAGTTAATGAAAATTTGGAATGTTGCCTTGGCAACAAGTTTAAATTGAATGACTAAAATTTAAAAAGGGAGATGAAAACTAAAACTGAAATAAATTCCAACTAAATAGTTACATTTAAAAAAGCATCTAAAACTAATAAAAATGACAAAAATGCTAAAACTTTAATTATAATAAAAACTGAAAAAGCAAAAATAAAAAGCTAATTCAAAATATGAATAAAAACTACAATAGCACATACATAATATAATAAATACTAATATATAATATTTTTTAAAATCTAAAACGAATAAAAATTGCAAGAGCACAGCAAAATTACTGAAGATTAAACTATATTGCAATTAAAATGAAAACGGAAAATATAAAATTTTAGAGCTAATTCAAAATAGTAATAAAAGTATAGTGAAATACACTGAAACGTATTACAGTCAGTAAAGAGATGCTGAAATCCACAACTCAACCTCTCCATCTGAATGACAACCATCAAATTATGGAACGGTTCTGGTCCATTTAAAGCAGCTACTTCTGAATTCATCTTTCCAGCATGAAAGTCATGGTGGTGTTATGAATGCTCACTGCTCTTATGCAACTGTCCTGCTGTTACAGGATCTGTGTGAATGTTTCAGAGTTCTCACCTAAACTGCTCTCTGTGTCTGTCTGTGCAGGTTGCAGGCTCCGGACCGCATGCCGTCATGCTGTCCTTAGACGAGCCACTGGACCTGAAGGTGCCGAGGGGGCGGGTCAGTGGGCGGGACAGAGGTGCCAGGTCTCCGCCCACTCTCACTCCCTCTCCCATTCACGCCAAGGGGGCGGGGCAACTGCGCATGGCAGACGACGGGACCGCAGTCATCGTTCCAGCGTCTCCTGCCTCTCCACACACAGGTAAACAAATCAGTACAGCGTGACGTATACAGCACTGTAATTGCAGAGAATATAACAGAGGTGTGTATGTCCACAGGTGTCCTGCAGGATAAATCGGAGACCCCCACACCGCCCGCCGTGGACCTCAGCATGTCCCCATCCTCCAGAAATACCGCCTGCTCTCCGGATCTCTCCAATGGAAACGGCTCAGCTCCCATTTTCCCCGGGGTGAGTCCACAACACTAGGGAACGGCACATGTCCATGGACATAACTTTAAAACATTTTACAGTGATCTAAGCTTAAATATACTAAAATGCAAGCAAAAACAGCCTTTTTTTTTAATGATCTGTTATGTTGATGTTTGGGGTTGTGTCCTGTAGTCCATCTGATAAAAATCTGTAAAAATGACTTAAAAAGTCTTTTTTGACTTGTCTTTTATTTAAACTATCTAAAAATCAAGATTAGAATTATCTTAAAAATCGGGAAGCAACACTTCTTAAGATAAGACTTTTCACAAAATGTATCTTTAACACAAGTGTTTTTCTTAATAAATTGTTCTAACGAGACAAAAGGGATTTATATGCAAGCATAAAATGACCATATGTGACCCTGGACCACAAAACCAGTCATAAGGGTCAATTTATTTAAACTTAGATCTATACATCATCTGAAAGCTTAATAAATAAGCTTTGCATTGATATGGTTTGTTAGGATCAGACAATATTTGGCTATTTGAAAATCTGGAGGATGCAAAAAAATCTAAATATTGAGAAAATTGCCTTTAAAGTTGGCCAAATGAAGTCCTTAGCAATGCATATTACTAAAATTACATTTTGATTTATTTACGGTAGGAATTTTACAAAATATCTAATTATATAAATTATAATAATATTTCACTATATAACTTTAATTAGCTTTAAACTAGGTCTGCTGCTTCTTAAATGAGACTTCTTGAGATATCTTGTTCATTAAGCATCAAGAGAAGTGAGGAGCAGCAACAGGACTAATAAGCAACCCAAGGCTCGGTTCTGTTTGGGTCATACAGTAAGTATGTGCATGAAATGCCCAGGAACATTCCCCATCTTCCCTCAACACGAGACATTCAGATCTTTTACCCTCAGTGACCCAGAACTGGTGTTTCTTATCAAATGCCCCCTGTGTCCCTTCACAAAAGTGTCTCTCTTTCGCCCGTCCGTGGGGCTGACGGATGGGACGCGAGGTTAAATCAGATTTACAGCGAGGTACAGCCACACAGAGCTCTTTCTGCTTAATTTAATTCGCTCAAAATTGAATTGGGAGCGAGACGCATGGCTTTTTGTGTGCTTATGTGTGTGACTCCAATGCCTGCCACCCCTCCTTTAAGCCAATGGATGAACAGCAGCCAGGTCTTAGATGATGGCACCACTGAGCCTCATTTTACATGATTTTCTATGCACATTTCTCACATAGCTGAAACCTTCCCAGACAGCCCTGACACTGTTGTCCAGTCAAAACCATCATTGTCTCTACTCTAATTAACCCTTAAGCATCACTATTACTGTTGTTCATAGTTAGGGGCAGAAACATGAACAAACCCTTAAACACTAAAAAACTAGTGATGGTAAAAGAAAGAAATATATATATACTTTAAAATATCACAGTATCTTATTTTATATATAAAATCATTTTTGTTAATTGCCATTTTAACAAAGATTGAATAAAATGAAATATAAATATTAGATGAAAAACTTAAACCTAAAAGTCTTTGTTAAAAATTAGTTTGAAAGGTTTGGCAACTGAAATAAAATAAGTTGACGTTGAATTAATAAATTGCCTGAAACTTAGGAAAACTAAATATAAATATTTTTAAAAAGAACTTGAATAAAAATGACAAAAGCACAATAAAATTACTAAAACTTAAACTAAAATAAAACCTATTTCAAAATATTAGTAAGTACTAAAGCAGTATATAAAAAGTATATATAATAGTGCTGTCAAACGATTAATCGCATCCAAAATATATGTTTTTGTTCACATAATATATGTATGTGTGCTGTGTATATTTATTATGTATATATAAATACACACACATGCTGTATATATTTTTTAAAATATTTACACATATAGTTATTATATATTAAGAAATTTACAAAATTTAGAACAAATAACAAATTAATAAATATTTTAATAGCATTTGTCAGTTTAATAGTTTTGAAAACAACAAAACCACTAGAGATGGTAAAAATATTTCAACTTAAGTGTATTAAATAAATAAATATAAATTTAATTAAAATTATTTAAAACATTTTTTTTTTTTGACTGACCACCAAGTAGGGCAAAATAATTATTTCTATTTGCTCATATTCTTAACTTAGATTTTAATTTCACGAACTGAATTGAACAAACAGATGAAAAAGTAGCATTTGAGTATAACACGGCAATATTACTCACAATTTTATCAAAACGTGACTCAAATGTCTACATAATATCACCAGGTTCCTGCTGATTCCCACCTACTCACATTTCCTTCAAAACAATCTCTAGTTTATAGTTTAGTCTCTAGTCATGCTATCTAAAAACACTTTTATCAGAGTGCTCATAATAGGGCACTTGTGCAAAATCAAGCTCCATGTATAAGATTCTATGTTCTTATTGTTTTACGTTTATTGGTGCCTTGCCATTTTGCTTTCTCTCATTAAAGTCTCAAATCTGTGGTGGAGTGCAAAGTGTGGCAGGGCATTAGCTCAGATCAGCACAGCTGGGGGCAGAAACATGTAGAGGACGAGCCGCCACATCCAGCAAAACGCTCATAAGAGTCTCCCACTGAGAGGGCGATTACAGAACACGGACCTCCTGTAGCTCCTGTTACTGAGTTTAACAACTTTTACTAGAATCGCTGGCCTGCTGTAAAAAGATAAAGAGGCTTGAATTATGTTTGCCTTTTCTGGTTTTGTTCCCGCAGGACTCGGCTCATTTCCGTTACGTGGAGGGAGGGGCGATGTCTCAAGCGTTCCAGTTCTTCGTGCCCATTGGAGGAGGAGGAGGGCTTCACCTGCCTTCCTCGATGTTCATTCGGCAGCCCAAGGACACACGAGCTTCTCCAGACCTCTCTGCAGATGAACAGCTGGCCTGTCGCTGGAGGAAGGTGAGAAAAAGAAGCAGTTTAATGCAGGTGCTAATGTGCATTTATTTATTTTTTTACCTGAGCTCATAGTGCATGTTTTCTTGTCACAGTGCCACCTACTTTTTGACTCCTTGCAAGACCTGGTGGATCATGTCAATGACTTCCATGTGAAGCCTGAGAAGGATTCTGGGTACTGTTGCCACTGGGAGGGATGTGCACGCAAAGGACGGGGATTCAACGCCAGGTGTGTTTATTGCATTTTCTAAATCAGGCTGTCTATGAATCATTTAGCACCAGCAGGGGCCAGTTGCATAAACTTATCCTCTATGTCAAGAACTAAATCAATTAGAAGTTAGCCAAGGGGTAACGATGACCCATCTTAAAGAAGGTTACATTTAAAAGCTGGACAGGAGAGCGTTGTGTTAATCTTAACTCGTTGATTGAAATTAAGCTATGGTGTGTTTAGAAAAAAGTCAACAATTTGGCTAATAGATTGTCTCACGGTATTCTGAAATGTCCACAAAAGCATGGCAATTTTAAAGGTATGTTGTATTACTGAATATTGACACGTCAAAGATACAAATGGAGAAATACTGGTGTGTTACCCACCATATAAGCCATTTTAGGTTCATTTCCTTGGAAAGGAAAATTCTGCAGTTACAGCTACTAGTGGCACTGTTAAGTTACATAAGCATTTACCTTAAAGGGATAAAAAAAATCGAAAATTCTGTCATTAATTGCTGACCATCATGTCGTTCTAAACCCGTAAGACCTTCATTCATCTTCGGAACACAAATTAAGATTTAGCTTTTTGTTATTTTTTTGAACCTTCACAGACAGCAATGCAACTACCACATTCAAGACCCAGAAAGGTAGTAAGGACATTGTTAAAATAGTCCATGTGACATCAGTGTTTCAACCTTAATTCTATGAAGCTACGAGAATACTTTTTGTTAATGCGTCATGTGGTATTCTTGTGAATTCGTGGAGGAGACTAACACGGAAGAGAAGAATTGTTGAATAAAGTATTTATTTTTGTTTACTTTGCACACAGAAAGTATTTGCGTAGCTTCATAAATTTACGGTTGAACCACTGATGTCACATGGACTATATTATCTATGTCCTTACTACGTTTCTGGACCTTTAACGTGGTAGTTTCATTGCTGTCTATGCAGGGTCAGAAAGCTTTTGGATTTTATCTAAAATATCTTAGTTTGTGTTCTAAAGATAAAGGTCTTACGGGTTTGACAGATAGAATTTTCATTTTTGGGTGAACCAACCCTTTAATTCTAAAGCATTAAGGTGTTAATTCTAATGTCTGCATCATTAGGTACAAGATGTTGATACACATCCGTACTCACACCAATGAGAAACCTCACCGCTGTCCCACCTGCAACAAGAGCTTTTCCCGCCTGGAGAACCTGAAGATTCACAACCGCTCACACACAGGTCTGTCTACCAAGTTAAATGTATGGATAGATACGTGAAGATTGCATGACCTGGCTAACTTGGTGGTTGTATTTCAGGAGAGAAGCCCTACATCTGTCCCTACGAGGGCTGCAACAAGCGCTACTCCAATTCCAGTGATCGGTTCAAACACACGCGCACGCACTATGTGGACAAGCCCTACTACTGCAAGATGGTGGGCTGCTTAAAACGCTACACGGACCCCAGCTCCCTGAGGAAGCATATCAAGGCTCACGGGCACTTTGTAGCCCAGGAGCAGGGAGGTCCGGGTGGGGTGGGCTCTCTGATGAAGCCTGTGCAGATTGCAGGGCCAGGGAAAGAATCTGAGCTGACTTACGTCAGTGGGGCCCACATCATCATTCCTGGTGCTGCCGCTGCTCTCCTGGGAGGTCACGGTCTGCAAGGTCTCGGAGGCTCCCTCCCCTTGTCCCCCCTCAGTCCCCGCCCCTTGGACTTGAGCACACTGGGCTGCCCAAGCTCCCCTCCAGCTGGGCTTGGGGGGACCTCCATCCTGTCCTTCAGTGGTTCCCCGCTTGGCCTGGCCAAGTCACCCTTGCTGTCTCATACCTTCTCATCTTCCACATTGGGGTTGCCCATGGTGCCCATTTTGGGCTCGGAGCGCAGGGACCATGGCAAGGGCAAGGCCAGAGGCGAGGAGGGTGAGGACGAGATCCACGGCGGAGTGCTCAACTTGTCTACGGGGGCATCTCACGACCCCCTGTCTTGGGTTGTCATCCCTTCTGGCCCGGTGGTGCTGAAGCCAGCTGTGGTCAACTGAGCGCCACATTCCAGAGGAACGGCAGGGGAAGGGTGAGGGTGGAACAGGGATCAGAGGTCAGAGGCAAGCCTATGGGGGGTTTTCACAAAGCAAATGCGTTTCTGCTTGCAGGTGATACCATCTTCAACTTTTAGCGCTACTTCAGTTCTAATTTGTACCTTATGGTCAGACACAGCTACCTGTTTCTTGTGGTAATAGGGATGGTATCTTGAAGCGAAATTTTCGTAACAATCTAGAAAGTGGTCAAACACTCACCTCCATTCCATTCTCTTTCTTTCTGGCTTATCTTATTACCAGGGTTATCCAGTCTTGCTCCTGGAGAGTTTAGCTCCAACCTGCTCCAACACACCTGCTTGAAAGTTTTGAGTGATCCTGAAGAGCTTGATTAACTGTGTTTAATTAGGGTTGGGGCTAAAGTAGTGGTGGGCAAATCTGGCCCTCAAAGTCCACTGTCCTGCAGTTTAGTTACAACCCTCACTAAACAGAAACTAAACTAATCAAAGTCTGTAAGATCACTAGATAAATTACAGCCAGGTGAGTTTGTTGGAGGTAAACTCTGCAGGACAGTGGACCTTGAGGGCCCTCCCCTGGTCTAAACTCTGGTGGCTCTCCCGAAGCAAGATTGGACCCTAAGTCTTATACACTTTGTTTTCTGTTTTATGAGAGCACTGATCTAAATGGCAGACTTCAGAATCTGTGCCCTTGCTTCAAGAGACAATTGTATTTATGCGTAAGAGAAACTTTTGGACGACAGTGTACGCAACACACTAAAGACACAAATGTATGCTATTATTCTTCAGGAACTGACCTTCAAGCCATTCCGTGCATTATGAAAAGACCTCTGAGCATAGCGAGCTAGAGATCTTTGAGGCTACATCGCATGGGCTTGGTCAGGTTTGCAAAGGGGTGCTGAGGTCGTAGGTCAGGCGAGAGCAGCTCTTTACTTGCCGTCAATCAACATCTGTTGTACCCTTTAGACCAGTGGTGTCCAGTTCTGGCCCTGATATGCCACTTTCCTGCAGAGTTCAGCTCCTACATACAAGTTTCTAGTGATCCTGAAGACCTTGATTAGCTGGTACAGGTGTGTTTACTTAGGGCTAGAGCTAAACTTTCCCGGACGGTGGCCCTTTAGAAGCGGGAATGGACACCACTGCTTCAGACTGTCCCGAGTCCCACCTAGGTCTGCAGGTACCCTCTGCATCCCTTGCAAGTGAACTTCCTTAGCTCAATGCTATTGCAAGCTATATGAAAAACCTTGCATTTGCTGCTAGCTGTGTCACTGCAATGTAAGCTTTGAATCTTTGAATAAAAACAGACAAAGTATGAATGACAATCTGTCCTCTGAGGAGGAGGAAATAGAAACCTTGACTAGCTCTATTTTGTTGAATAAGAAATTTACAGACACAAGGCTCAGACCGACTGAGTTTTAAGTCATACAAGGGCACAAACTCACCAAGCTGTCATGCTAACGCCCCATAGGACATGGCACTGTTGTAAATAGTGCCATCTTGTGGTCATCACTTGTACTGCACATTACTAGCTGAACCAAGGGCCAGATTTAATAGTATTGTCTCGCTTTGCAGTATACTAGCACGGCAGGGTAAGAGAAAAGACCTTTGGCTGATGCATAATAGTGGAATGTTAAACTGTTATCCACAACCCAGTGGACACTTGCAAGCTGACACTTGCAATACACCAGTTTAAGTGTACTGCAACGATTAAGGGCCTAGTTTGGTTAAAGTAACTTTGCTTTCACAGTTTGCCCCATGTTAAATCACTGTGCTAAAAATCTAATCGTAAACCTAGAGATTAAAGTATGGACTTAATAATAAAGTGTAGAAAGCACTATTCAGGTGGCCAGAAGATAGCATTTTGATTTAAGACCCTTTCACATGACTCACATCAACATTCTCCAATGCACTCTAGAGCGAGGTGTCAAGTTTCAGCATTACTCCTGACGCCACCTTACACAAATGGAGTTGTAGGCAACGCTCCAAATACTAAAAATTTCACATTTGACCCCATTTGGCTCTGATTTTCCCCAGTTGCATGATGTCATTATGTGGTACATCATACAAACTGAAAATCAAAACTCAAAAGACAGATTCTGTGCTAGAATTTTAGGCACATCAAGTTGTACAACACAACCTTTAAGGCAGATATTGTACATTTTATGATGCAATCTACAACGTCAAAGCGACGTATGATTCTTGTGTTGAAAGGTGCACTGAAATTCTGAAGTGGGTCATGTGAGAGAGACTTTACACAGTCTTTGTCATCCTCCATTGATGATAAAAATGTTGCAATCAAGATCTCATTCAGATTCAAATAACGCTCTTGATTAAGTCTTCTCTCCTGAACTCAGGCACACAACAGCTTCTGTCTTCAGAACAGAGATGACATATTTAGAGCATCTTTCAGTAATGTCCATTACTCATAGATTGGGAGAAAAAAAATTATAACAAACGAATATTATGTAAAAAATAATCGCACTTCCTTAAAGCATGTACCCTGCCCTCCCCTCCAAACCATTTTTACACTCAGAGTCTTATTCCATAATTATTTTTGTTTTATTGTTTGTGGAAACTATACAATTAATGCTGTTTTGTTTTGTTTTTGGACGTGACATTTCCTGATGTTGAAGTTGCTTCGTTTGTGCTATCACTATTCTGTGTTCAGCTTTCTCCAGCAGGTGAATCGCGAGGAAAGAGGGAGAAATGACTGGAGGAGGTGACGGATAAGTTTGTGGGAAGGGTTTGAGTAAGAAGCCCTTACATTTAGCCCATAATCATACCGAGATTTTTGAAGTTTACATACTGTATAATGTTCTTTATAATGGACATTCAAGCAATCAACATGTCCACAAGTCCCCACTGTCCACATCTTGATTGTGCGCCAAGTTTCAAAAGTAGGTCACTGACACTTACATGGCCCCAGATTATTTTTATTTATTCGGTTTAAGCCAAGAAAAGGTTAACCCTGTGCTTCTGTAAAGCCTTTAAGTAGAGATAACATGCAAATACATGCAAATACATACAGTAATCAAACACAATCCTCTCTGGTTTGGAGAGCTTTGACATCAGCATGTATTTAGGAGGCTTTACCGGTAATGACGTTTATTAACCCTTGCATCTTTAAACAAGTTGGACATATCTTTGCCCACCTCCTCCTACTCCCTTTTCTCATGTTGTTGGCTGGAGAAAGCTGATACTGACACAGACCTGTCAAGGTCTACATCAATTTTCAATATCAGATAAGCTGTTTGAACCTTTAACCCTTTGAGCACTCTGAAAACGGCCACACTGTTTTACACAGGAGACTCCAAAGGCCTTTACAAAACAATGGTGCATCCCCAATGACTCTGAATTTACTGAGAGACTTAAGCAATAAACTGAATGGCAGGGAAGATGTCAGAGCTAGATATTTAAATTTAGATATTCACTCCAGCAAAACTCCAATGATGCAAGAAACTATATGCGGTACATAAATTAAGCACCATTTTAGAAAAAAGCTCACATTAAAAGTAAAGATGTTTCTAAAATTAACTAATAATAGGACACTTTCTTGAAGTGCCACAGAGATGCACAAAGGGTTAACAAAAAGACTATGGCCTGGAAAGGCCAGTATCCATTTTTTCTTCCTTTTTTGCACATTTTTGAGATATTTTAATATCAGTATTTTAATTTTTTCCAAGTGCCTTTTATTATAGTTGAAATGTAGATGTAATACAGTATATGAAAATAAATATATATATAAATAAATATATATTTTTCCCAGCATCATGTTCTGAAGCTGAACATGCAGAATTTTAGAGCTGTAAAAGTCTCCAGTTGGTACAACATAGGTGTGTGCTCCTGTTTTAGAGGATTTTTATTACGATATTGATAAGGATGTCAATGAAAATAAAAGAAACAAATGTTTAATAAATTTGCATTTCATATATTGCGCTTTGCTGTGTTTTTTTTTTTTTTTGGCTGAATGTTTGGGATATTCATGTACAGATGGCTGAAATGTTTACAGTATTAACTCAGATCAGGGTCTTAGCCTCGGATGAGATGTTGAACTATTTTTCTTGGCTCTTTCATCTGTTTGTTTTGCTCGACTTGTCTGACTGACCCGTTTGAATAACTGAAATATACATAACAGTAATTTTAGTGTAAATACACAGTGTTTGTGAGGATCCCAAAACTAATTTCAGTAGTCAGTGTTTATGACCTAATCCTCATTAACATTTGATATTTAATCCTGAATAATTATGTTCAATATTCAGTCATTTTCTTTGTTAAAGATCCAGTGTGATTAGCTGGTTTAAATCACAGAAGTCTGAAGCTCTCATTAATTCATGATGCATTTATAGAGATTTTTTCTTTTTATGTATAGACTACATTCATAATACATATACTTGGGTTGGGCAAAAATTGAAAAAACTTAAAATACAATAACAAATGTAGCTATACATATTATTATATATTAATATTTAAATATATTAATTACAGTAATAACCAACCAGCGAAAGTTTATTGATCACTCAAATAGCAACACATGTTGTATATTCCTTCACTGACAGTATTTGTGGTGTGAATCTGACAATAGTAAATTAAGGTAAAAGAATGACCTTAAATGAAGACCAAGTGTATCAAGATTTTAAGGAAAGTTCTGGATGAAGAAGAAAAAAAACTTCATCTGCTGCACTGTTGATTATAACAGACAAGCATCATCCAGACTGGACTGTTTACACTTACACAGAAGTCTATGGGGCATAATATTATACTGGGATAAACATAAATTACTGTTTCTGAAGTACAGCCATAAGACTTAACATCATGCCAGGTGTGATAGCATCACTTATTAACCTTGTCTGGACAATCTCTCATATCCTTTCACAGCTTGGAAAAGATGGACATGCGATACAAGCACTTTTTACTGAAGAAAAATCCATCCAAAGTTTTGCCTAGACTTTAATTACTGCAAACATTTTCCTAGTTTTAACAGTTTTAAATGACTTCTGTGGTAATATACATTAAGCCTGAAATGAAGTTGATACCTTATATTAAATCCAGATCATTCCTTTCAACATGAAGAAATGGATGGATACACAACTTTTCAAAAGTTTGAGGTCAGCAAAAAAATAAAAATAAAAAATAAAAATCAGCAAGGATGCATTAAATTAGTCAAAAAAGACAGTAAATACATTCACAAAAGGTTTCTATTTCTGAAGGATCATGTGACACTGAAATTCAGCTTTGATCACCACAATAAATTACATTTTCCAATATATTCAACTAGAAAACAAATTGAACAATATTTAAATTGTGACAATATTTCACAATATTACTGTTTTTACTGTAGTTTTGATCCAATAAATGCAGCTTTGATGAGAATAACAGACTTCTTTCAAAAATATTATCAACACCAAACTTTTGAAGAGTAAAAACATGTCAGAAAGTTCCATGAGCTCCTGGATGAAGTCCAACAAGACCTCAGGATAAATTACCTTCCAAATAATGTCCAGAAAATACTCTTCTACTCTGACGGATGAATAAAGAAATGATTGACATTTCAATGTAGAAAAAGATGAAGTTTTATTGTGGGTCCGGGTCATAATTACAGTGGAGGGGTGTGAGGATGGAGCTCATGTCTCCTGCTGCTGGTCTGGTGGTTTGGTTTGGTGCTGCTGTTGAATGGAGAGTTCTTCATCTAGACGCTCTTTAGCCCGTACCACCTATACAAGAGTCCATGACAAACACATATTATTATTATTTGATCTAAAGATCTGGGCTCAGTGGGATGAAAATCCATGAGTGACCCTGACCCACGAGTTTCTGTGACCACAAACCTGCTTTATCATTATTGTGATGTTAACAAAAAGACAACAACAACAAAGAAATGACCAGACTGAACGATTGTCTCATTGCTTACCTTTGATTGAAGATAGAATGAACCGCCAACAGCTTTGTCATTGACTTTAAATAAATGCTCATAATTCTGAGGAGAAAATAAAAACACATTTTGTTAGAGGGTGAATACTGTAATGCTGTTCCCAATTAGGCCCTATTTTACAGACTTTCACCTTCTGGATCTCCTCTGGTGTTAATGTGGAGAGGTTCAGTATCTGTTGGGCTTCTTGTAAAGTCATTCCTGTGAAACTAGACGCAGCCGCAGACTGTCTGCCCGCTTGACCACGAGCCTCAGCGGCCGCCTGACTGGCTGCATTCACATTCACACAACATACTACAGTCATATTTCACATAAAGAGTATTCCTCATATTGGAGATCATTACAAATCTCCACAGTGGTGGACAATAAAGTTTAAACTAACAGTCATGGTAAGATATTTGAGTAGTACGACATTGCAATGCGGTCATATTTTCCTAAGACTTCTAAAATAAGAAAAATAGAAGATTTACAATAATAACTATAAGTATGTTGTAATATTTGGTTGTTATTTTATGGAGATGTTCAATAAGAATAAATAAATACACGTATAAATGTATTTATTTAATGTATGTATCAAGCAGATATTAACAACAATAACAAATACCATTTACCTAATGGTGAGAAATTGATGAATAATAAATTCTACTACTAATAATACGCTATTAATTATTAATAAATGACTGAACATAATATAGAATTTCTTTGCATTGACCTGCAAATTCTTGACGTAAAGCTCTTGCAAAAGCTCGTCCGACCACCTGAGCCCCCATCACAATGATCTGAGCCAGATACTTGGCCTGTGTGAACACAAAAACACAAAATAAATATACAAAGTAGAACATAAAACATTAAGAAAGTGGCATGCAATTGCATGTGAGAGGACATATTTACTTCACTGCTTCACAAATACACAGCCTCTTTAAACCATCTTCACATCACTTCTGCGGTCATAAAGATTCATTGATCGTCCATACAACCATTTTCCGTTCATAATGTAATGTGACATTACTCCTACTATGAAAATGAAATGCAAGGTCGTTGCATAAGAACATCTGATATGGAATGATCCATTATTAGCATTTCTAGAGATGAAAAACAGAGCTACCGACATAAAATCATAAAATGATTATGATCTATAAGTAAATATATGAACATACCATACTGATCTGCTGTGATGATGTTAAACAGCTCAGTTCAGGGCAAATGTTTTCACGTGTAACTCCATCAAGGTTGATGAAACCGGCGAAGAAACGAGACGAACACACACTACACACACACTGACACCTGCTGGCTGGAGGACATTCACGATCTGATCATTATTCATTTCAAGAAAATTGATGATCTGCATTTACATGCTTTAAAAAACTTTAATTTTAGGTTTAGTTATTTTTATAGTTCCTTCCTAACTCTCTACATTTTATTTCTTCTTATTGTGCTTGTAAATGTTGTAGTAGGAGTAGTAATAATAATAATAATAAAACCATAAGTCAGTGAATATATTTAAATTCACCAGGGGGCTGTTTCATATTTCAGTTAGTCTGACTTACTGTCATTTGATTTGGTTCAACTAACTGAAATAAGCCTGGCTTATTTAGCAAAATTGTTTTATGAAACAGCCCCCAGATGGGAAACTTGTCTATAAGCAGTTCTTGAATAAAATAGACATATATAGAGAGAAATACTACTACTACTACTAATATTATATTGTGAATATATATATCGCGATTAATCGCATCCGAAATAAAAGTTTTTGTTTACATAATATGTGTGTATACTGTCTATATTTATTATGTATATAAATACAAACACATGCATGTATACATTTAAGAAAAATATATGTATATATATTAAATATTTATATATAATATAAGAATATGAATATATAAATGTATAAACATGTAAATATTTTCAAAATATATACTGTATGTGCGTGTACTTATATATACATCATAAATATACACAGTACACATATACAGTGAGGAAAATAAGTATTTGAACACCCTGCTATTTTGCAAGTTCTCCCACTTAGAAATCATGGAGGGTCTGAAATTGTCATCGTAGGTGCATGTCCACTGTGAGAGACATAATCTAAAAAAAAATCCAGAAATCACAATGTATGATTTTTAACTATTTATTTGTATGATACAGCTGCAAATAAGTATTTGAACACCTGAGAAAATCAATGTTAATATTTGGTACAGTAGCCTTTGTTTGCAATTACAGAGGTCAAACGTTTCCTGTAGTTTTTCACCAGGTTTGCACACACTGCAGGAGGGATTTTGGCCCACTCCTCCACACAGATCTTCTCTAGATCAGTCAGGTTTCTGGCCTGTCGCTGAGAAACAGAGTTTGAGCTCCCTCAAAGATTCTCTATTGGGTTTAGGTCTGGAGACTGGCTAGGCCACGCCAGAACCTTGATATGCTTCTTACAGAGCCACTCCTTGGTTATCCTGGCTGTGTGCTTGGTCATTGTCATGTTGGAAGACCCAGCCTCGACCCATCTTCAATGCTCTAACTGAGGGAAGGAGGTTGTTCCCCAAAATCTCGCAATACATGGCCCCGGTCATCCTCTCCTTAATACAGTGCAGTCGCCTGTCCCATGTGCAGAAAAACACCCCAAAGCATGATGCTACCACCCCATGCTTCACAGTAGGGATGGTGTTCTTGGATGGTACTCATCATTCTTCTTCCTCCAAACACGTTTAGTGGAATTATGACCAAAAGTTCTATTTTGGTCTCATCTGACCACATGACTTTCTCCCATGACTCCTCTGGATCATCCAAATGGTCATTGGCAAACTTAAGTCGGGCCTGGACATGTGCTGGTTTAAGCAGGGGAACCTTCCGTGCCATGCATGATTTCAAACCATGACGCCTTAGTGTATTACCAACAGTAACCTTGGAAACGGTGGTCCCAGCTCTTTTCAGGTCATTGACCAGCTCCTCCCGTGTAGTTCTGGGCTGATTTCTCACCTTTCTTAGGATCATTGAGACCCCACGAGGTGAGATCTTGCATGGAGCCCCAGTCCGAGGGAGATTGACAGTCATGTTTAGCTTCTTCCATTTTCTAATGATTGCTCCAACAGTGGACCTTTTTCACCAAGCTGCTTGGCAATTTCCCGTAGCCCTTTCCAGCCTTGTGGAGGTGTACAATTTTGTCTCTAGTGTCTTTGGACAGCTCTTTGGTCTTGGCCATGTTAGTAGTTGGATTCTTACTGATTGTATGGGGTGGACAGGTGTCTTTATGCAGCTAACGACCTCAAACAGGTGCATCTAATTTAGGATAATAAATGGAGTGGAGGTGGACATTTTAAAGGCAGACTAACAGGTCTTTGAGGGTCAGAATTCTAGCTGATAGACAGGTGTTCAAATACTTATTTGCAGCTGTATCATACAAATAAATAGTTAAAAAATCATACATTGTGATTTCTGGATTTTTTTTTTTAGATTATGTCTCTCACAGTGGACATGCACCTACGATGACAATTTCAGACCCCTCCATGATTTCTAAGTGGGAGAACTTGCAAAATAGCAGGGTGTTCAAATACTTATTTTCCTCACTGTATATATATATATAATGTAAACAAAAACTTATTTTGGATGCGATTAATCGTGATTAATCGTTTGACAGCACTAATTATTATTAATACATTAAATACTACTACTATTACTACTAATGATAACAATAAACAAAAGAACTGTATATTTAGTATTACCAGATAAGAATTTTGTCTATAACCAGAATATATAAACAATATAGAGAAACAACTATGATAATAATAATATACTGCATTAACAATACATTATATAATATTATATAATGTATATTGTATTATTAATGCATGTATATATATATATATAAATAAATAAATAAATAATTACATAATTATATCAATACATTGCATAATAATAATAATAATAATAATAATGGCAATAACACAATTGCAACAATTACAATATGATTGTGATGATCATCAATAAATACACCACTCAATTCCATATTTCTTAGCTCTCAATGTTTTATTTTGAGGCAACATTCCCACAAGACTGATTCCATTCAAAAGAGGAGTGAAAAACATTATTGCCTATAAAGTATTAAAATGAACGCGATTACAAGTGCTGTGAAAAAGCATCCCAAAAACATCAGATTGGTAACAAAATGAGCTCACATTTAAAAAACACATAGCAGATCATTACCATGTCTATTAACATCTACCATTTATGTGTGATTACATGATCACATGTCAAGCACAGGACATCACACGGTACAAGTGCCATAACATGCACGATTCCTTACCTGGCATATGTAAACATGTTGTTAAAAAAAAAAAATTAGTTGTATTGCCTTTTGATAGACCTGATTATTGGAGAAAATACCCTTGTGAAGCAGATTTGTGTTAATACTGTTGATGAGGTTGAGCAGAAGGAAAAATACAAAAAGGAGTATTTTCCAGTTTAAAAAGGAGTGTTTTCAACAGTCTCCAGAACATTCATTTAGACGCACATAAACATTTTTGTTCAAGACTTATTAAATGATATCTAACATTGCTAAGAACCTAAAGGAGGTGACATTTAATCCAACAAATTACCACAATATTGATGTAAAACGTACATTTAACCATTTCAATATTCAAATGATTGTATTAAGTGCACATTTCACCAATGAAAATATCTAGAGAGGTTTTGTGTTACAGATTGAGGAAGGCATGTGCTATCATGCAGTCATTATACAATTACAGCAGTACAAAACTGATGCCCATCATTAAAACTGTCATATTGTAAATGTGCGTTATGCATCTGAGATGAACGTCTGAGTTATGCATAGGAATGTGTTAATCTGTGAAAAATCATTTTAACCGCTAATAACCGATATTAATACTCCAGTTAAATCAATGCATATAGATGACGGGTGGATTATCTAGAAGACGGATGGAGGAGTGTGTGAGAGTGAATCAGCAGGTTGTATGGAGCTGAAGCCGATGGAATGAGGGGCGTTTCGGAGGTTCAGAGGTACGTTGGCACCCTGGAATGGCAAGATTCAAATATAGCAGGCACGTCCCATGTCTGCTGCTGGCACCCTGACTGGACCGCGAGGCAAGGCTTGTGTGTTAGTCATCCTGAAACACACACAGACAGGATTTAGATAGTTTATAGTGTGTCATGAATCATCTGGTGTGTGTGTGTGTGTGTGTGTGTGTGCATGTGTGTTTGTAGGGTCAGTTCTTTACTCACCCACTCGTCTTCATCCACCCCCTCATATGACTCCTGTGGCAGAGGGTCTTCCCTGTTTCCCAGCTTCGCCACCATGGCACTGAGCAACTGCAAGAAACACACATACACACAAATAAATGAGACAGATGGACAGATAGAGAGAACACACAGATAAAATGAATAAACAAACAAACGACAGAGAGAGAGAGAACAAATAAACTACAGACAGATAGAATGAATAAACAAACAACAGATGGAATAAACAGACAAAAACAAATGATAGACAGCGAGACAGAACAAACATACAAATAGACAGAATGATCAAACGACATACAGACTGAACAAACAACAAGACAGAGAGACAGACACAACAAACAAATGTCAGACAGTATGAATGAACAAAAACGATCAATAGACATACACAGACAGACAGAACAAATAAACTGCAGAATGATTGAACAAACAAACAATAGACAGAAACAGACACACAGACAGAATAAACAAATGACAGCTATATAGAATGAATGAATGAATAAACAAACAAATGATAGATAGATAGATAGAGAGATAGACAGACAGAGATACCTCCTCTTTCTTCTGTTCATCAGTTTTTTCCTCCAGATAGACGGAGGAGGGCAGGTACTTCCTAACAGGAGCCTCTTTTGGTGCTTCACTCACTGAAAGAAAACAGATCATAAGGAAGGGTATTGTAACACCACATGCATAGAGCAGATTTTTGGACAGGTATTCTTTGAGTTGTGTTTGGGGATGTTGAGCTTTACTGGGCGTCATGTCTTTGGGCCGCAGGCTGATTTTGCGGTGCTGTCCGTTGGATCCAGAGAGC